>NC_080190.1:102919190-105319190 GCF_030028045.1 Hippopotamus amphibius kiboko | reverse complement strand
GGGGAAGCTGAGACGAAGTGAGAGAGTAGTACAGACCTATATATACTACCAACTGTAAAACAGATGGCCAGTGGGAAGTTGTATAACAAAAGGAGTTCAACTCGAGGATGGATGATGCCTTAGAGGACTATGACAGGGAGGGTGGGGGGGAGTCGAAGGAGGGAGGGAATACGGGGATATGTGTATAAAAACAGATGACTGAACTTGGTGTACCCCCCAAAAAATAATAAATAAAAAAAACCCAAAAAAACAAAAAACTATGAGGAGCCAAAAATGAAACAGAAATGCAAGTAACAGTAGATGGGCTGAGCCTCAGGCTTTCCGGGCTCCAGAAGAGGAAGAGGCAGCAAGAGTTCAGCTTGTGGGCTAACAGGAAGTAACAGTGCCACATGGTGATGGGGCACCTGCATCCAGCTCATTGCTTGAAAGCAGGGGCTAGTGTGGGACATGCACTCCAGGAAAGGAGGCTTAGGAAGTTACTGCTGAATGTTGACGTAGGCTATTGCTTACAGAAGCCAATATTTACAGAGGCAGAAAAGCACAGCTATGACCTCCCGACAGTGAAGAAAGCCAAAACCTTTGAGCTCAGTAAATGCATCTGTAATGACGTGAAAATCTCTGTAGTGCAGAAGCACAAAGTGTCAATCTCAAACATGGGTTTGGAATAGAGGTCGTGGGTAGGTGGGCCTGTAGAAGAAAATGTGAGACTGCGAGCAGGGAGAGGTGAGTGAAAACAGTAAGAGAGACACAGAAAGAACCTCCTACTCAACATGAGCTTTCAGAAGCTGTGTGGTGAAGTTTCAAAACAAATCACAGGTTAACTTATTATGGGCAAGTGAAACTAAATAAACTTGAAAAAGACATTTAAAAAAGTTTTTTAGGATGTACAATGAGATAAATTAATAATATTCATACAAATGAAACAAAAAGTTATAAAACCGAAACAGGCAGAAATGAAACAAGAAAAGCTATGAAGACATATAAAAATTTAAAAATATAGTTTCTGGAATAAGAAATCCAAACAACAAATTTCTATTATCTTCAATAAAAAGGTTTAATTTATTGGAAGATGAATTTGAGGCAGTCATCTAGAAGGTAGCACAAATAAACATAAAGATAAAAAAGCAAATCCCTAAAATACATCTAGTAAGAGTTTCAGGAGAGAAGAAAAGGAAGTAATATTCAGAAAGAAAATAATAATAATTTTCCAAGAGTAAGAGATAAGTCAGATTTTAAAATGTACCTCAAGGGTCAAGCTGTATAATTAAAAGAAATCCATGCCTAGAGACATTGCACTGAAACTGGAAAATATCATAGATAAAATCTTAAAAGCTACACACACACACACACACACAAAAGAAATACCACCTATAAAACAACAAGAATAAGATCTACAGCACAAGTTTCCTGAACAACAGAAAAGGAGGGCAATGAATAGTATATTAAAAGAATTGAGAGAGTTTAATAGACAATCCAGCTCAAGTTAGGGAAAGGGAGGGCAGTTTCAGACAAAAAAAAGACTGAAAGAGTTTACCAACAAAGACTCTTAATGAGTGAACTATTAATGTACTTTAGCCAAAACAAAAGTGAGTCTTAAGGAAAAAAAGAATCTCAAAAAATATATTGGTAAATTTAAATAGCAACTGACTTAAAAATAATTATATGTGAAAAAAAGATGATGGGATGGATGATATTCGATGATAGAAAGCATGTCAAACTGTCTTATTCAAGAGGATACAATACCAAGTAACTTTAGATTTTGAGAGAATTGTTACTTAATTATCAATATATATGTTAAAAATTTTAAATCTAAGCACATGCTTCTTATCACCATTACAAAACATTATATCGAAGATTATAGATAATGTACAAGAAAATGAAATAACTAGTATAATTACTGAAAAATAAAAACTAAACTATTTGTCAATGGGATGTGATTGTACACCTAGGAAATCAAAGGTAAAAAACAAACTTCTAAAATAAAAGAATCTGGTGATTCTGACTCAATAAGATGAATATACAGAAACCAAGACCTTTTTCTTCTATATTAACAGTAAGTACTGGAAATAGAGGTAAAGGGAAATATTCTGTTCACAAAAGAAAGAAAACCCATAAGATAATTAGAGATGAAAATAAGGAATAAGACTTCAATGAAGAAAAATATAAAATGTTACAGAAGGCAATAAAACACAATGTAAATAAAAGAGAAGACATGAAGTTCTTAGATAGGAAGATGATGTCATAAAAATGTAATTTATCTCAAAATTAATATATATCATATAACGGGAATCAGAGAATCCTTCAGGAGTGATCCTCAGTCAGGACTTGTTAATAGATGCTGCTGGGAAATTCAATTTTACTTCTCCCAACTTTACAGAAATCACTTGATAATGTATCGGAGTTTTGCATAAGTTACTTGCATCTGATGGGTAGGGGGGGAGCTGGAATCTCCAGTACAAAGAGGAAGAGGTCAACAGGGTATAAAATCCTCCTGAGAATGGCAAATCAGGCTTCTCATAAATGGCAGAATTCTCACTTCCTGTAGGCACTATTATTCACAGCCTACATCCTTGTGGGAAACTTCCAAAGATATGAGAAGCCACATTTCTGTCTAATACCATGCTGTGTTCTCTCTTGCTTTTTATAATGATTTCTCTCAGTTTCTCCATTTTGACCTTTAAAGAGCCTACATTCTTTAACAGTATCTGCTGGAGTCTGTCACTTACAACCTTGTCCCATTATGATAACCGTGAAAATCCCAAGAGATTTTTAAAAAATTATATATATAACAATCACAAGGTTCATATAGATGGATAAAGAAAAAAAAAAAAACTGCTACCAAAAAATATGGAAAAATATGGATGGGACTTACATGATCACATATTAGAACATTCTATAAAGTTATTACATCAAGTCAACTTGGTATTAACATGTGAGTAAAAAATAAATGAGTGGAATAGGAAATCCAAAAACAGATCCAGTAAAAATAAAGTTTAAACTTATCATGAAGGTGATATTTGGTATTTCAATTCAATAGGACAAAGATGACTTATTTAATTGGTGGGCAAAACTAGCTAAACAACTGGAAGAAAATAAAATTGGGTCCTTAGCTCATATCATATGTTAAAATCAAATTCCAGATCGATTAAAGGCAGATTAAAAAAAAAAATTAAAGCCCTAAGAAAACCAAAACAGAAATGAAAGAAAAGACAGACCTTAGAAAAATTTAGAACCCTGATACATCAGTGAGATACCTAAGTAAAATCAAGATGACTGATAGATTTTGAAAAAAGTTTCCAAAGTGGATTGATAATAAATAAAGGATTAATATCTACTCTACTCCAAGAGTTTCCAGAGTTGACCAAGCAAAATAAAAATAACAACCTAAAAGAAAAATGATCAAAGGATATGCATGGGCAATTCAGGGAAGAGCAATCACACATGGCCAATGAGCAGAACAAAAGATGCTCAATAAAATGCAAAGTAAAGCAATTAGGAGACATGTTGGGGAAATGTACTCTCATGTATGGCCACAAGAGGCAGTATATTAAACAGGATAGAATGGCAGGCTCTGACAGCGTGAGTGATCTTAACACTTCAAGATTACTCATCTGTGAAATGAGGATAATAATATATCACAAAACAATCATGAGTATTAAGAGAGACAAAAAATCTAGAGTCACAAAACAATGCTTGGCATAGTGCAATCAGTCAATAAAAGCTGACTATTAAAATTACTGATGGTAGAAATGTAAATTGTTTCAACTTCTTTGTAAAGCAGCTTGGCAATATCTATTAAGATTTAAAATACGCATACCCTTTGACCCAGCAAAAATATTCCAGGGGATTTATCTCACAGAAATAGGAAACCTGAAATAGGAAACTACTTAGCACAGTCACCAGAACTGGAAACAAAGTGAATGTTCATCAACAGGACAATGGCAATATAAGTCACAGTAGAGCCACATCATGGAAAATTATCCAGCTTTTAAAGAAAATGATTTAGAACCATACCAGTTCCCTTGGGGGAATTTCTGTTAGGCATTCATGAGACGAATACATAGAGATAAAAGGATATATTATCTACCTGAAACCCGCTTTATTTTTATTCATAGGCTTAATCACTATCTGAAATAGTATATATTTAATAGCTGTCTCATCCTATTGGAATGTAAACTCCATATGGGCAGGGACTTTTGTTGTATTTAAGACCTGATATAGAGCAGGTATTCACAAAAAGTGTTGATTAAATGAATATGATGCCATTTTTATGAAATAATGACCCTAAAACACTCTTTATGTCTGTGCATACCTGTACCTGTAGACATTTTCATTTATGTAAAATTATACACACGTATACGCACACTTACACATGGGCACGTACACATATAAATAACATATGTCAGTACATATGTGTATAAACACACACAAATATTAATAATACAGGGGAAAACGTTCTATCTATAGACCTTCATGCTCCATGATAAAGTGTTACATATGCTGAACACATGGTTTCTTAGGCAGCCTGCCTGGTTTCAATTCACAGCTCTCCACTAACTAGCTGTGTTACTACCAAGTTACTTAAACTTTTTGCCCCTCAGTTTTCTCATCTATTAGGCAGAGATAATAGTACATATTTCACACGCCTGTTGTAAGGATTAAATGTGTTAGAAGAGGACCTGGAACAAAGTAAGTGCTATTATGTTTTAAGTAATGAAAGAATTACAAAGTAATGTGAATAATATTATTGGATACTTTGGATGTCACTATGGACATTTTAGACCAGAAAATTCTTTCTTATGGGTGCTGTCCTGTGCATTGTGGGACATTCAGCAGCATCCCTGGGCTCTACCACTGGTACCTCCACGCCCAGTTGTGACAACCAAAAATGTCTCCAGACATTGTCAGTTGCTCCCAAGGGGGCGAAACCACCCTCAGTTGAGATGGGCATGGGCGCAGGAGGGTGTGTTTGGTTTTTTCCCCTTATGCAGCTTTTAAATTTTACCCTTGTTTAAAAGTATGTACTATCTTTATAATTTTAAAAACAAATGAAGATTTCAGAAAATATTAATAATCAAAGAAGGCTGTAATCAATGATTTCTAAACCAGCAGAATGAAAGGGAATACAGAAAATTCAATCAATGCAAAAAATGACCAGAGAGAAATAAATAATAAAAGGAAAAGGAGAAAGAGTAAAAAACATAAGATGGAAGAAATACATTCAAGTGTGCGCGACCGTGATAAATATCAACGGTTCAGCTCACCTAGAAAAGAGAGGTGCTATCAAATTGGATTAAAAAAACAAAGTCCAGCTACATGCTGCTTACAAGAAACACCCTAAAAATAAAACACAGAAAAGCTGAATATAAAGGGATAAAGACATAATAGTTAACTATTCACCAAAAGAAAGATAGTGAAACAATATTATTATAATTCGAAACAGGATTCAAGACAAAATTTACAAAGAAGACATAACGATGAAGAAATGCAATGTACCCAATAATATATAACTCAGAAAACCTATTAGAATTACAGAAAAAAAAAAACAACAAAAAAAAACCCTGACAAAACCACAGCTACAATAGATTTTAATAACATCTGTTTCAGAAATTGATAGATCAAGCCCACCAAAAATTGCTAAGCAGGCACACACACATATACACATGGACAGAGAGAGACTGCAAATGAAATAACAAACAGGACAAAATGTAAATAACTGGTGCATTTAGGTAACCAATATGAAAACATTCTTTGTACTATTCTTGCAACTTCCTGTGTTTAAAACTGTATCAAAGTGAAGTTACCAAGAAAAAAAAAAAAACACCTAAACAAGTAGGTTGAAAAAAAATAAAGTTCACCATTCAATGCGAGAAGTTAGAAAAAGAACATCAGAGAAAATCTAAACAAAGCAGAAAAAAGGAAATAATTATTAAGAGCAAAATTAGTGAAGCAGAAAGTAAAGAAACAACAGAGGTCAATAAAACCAAACCATGATTCTTTGAAAAAACTAAAATATAAATTAAAAAAGTAAACACAAACCTGTAGCAAGACTGTTCAAGAGGAAATCAAAGACCAGAATATTAGGGAAAAAAAGTACAAATTAGAAAAGTACAAATGAAAACTATTAAGAATGACTAATGAAAAACATAATAGAGATTTGGGAATGTAAGAGAATAAGCTGAACAACTTTATAACAATAAACTGAAAAATCTACATCAAACAGAAATTTTTAAGAAAAATGTTATTTACCAAAATATATTTCAGAAGACATTAGATTATCCAAATAAACCAAGAACTATTTAATACCTTAAAACAGTATTCAAAATTCTCCCCTCAAAAAAGACAACAAATCAGAAGGTTATAACAACCATTACCAAACCTTCAAGAACAAATAATACCTAACTATTTCAAAGAATAGACGAAAGCTACTCAACTAATTTTATTTTTTTGCTACTAATGTCAAGACAAAACACTAAATAATATATTAGTAAGTCAGTTTAGCAGCACATTTTAAAAGAATTATATACCAGAGTCAAGTGGTTTATCCCAGAATATGTGGATGATTCACAACAAAAAAACCTGATCAATGTAATTTATCACATTGATAAGGAAAAAAAAAAAACTCAACGTAATCATCTTACTAGATGGAGGAAAAATATTATAGCAAAATTTAATACCTATTCTTCATATAAATTCCTAGAAAAGTAGAAAAAGAAAAATATTAACCTAAAGAAGGCTACTATAAAAAATCTACAGCAAATATAATATTTAATGATGAAACTTTAGAATAATTTGCATTAAAAAGTCAGAAATATGATGAAGATGCCTGCTATCACTTGTGTTATTCAACATTGTTGTGGAGATTTCAGCCAATGCACTAACATAAACAATAATAATAAGAAGGTGGAAGAGTAAGAGAAAAGAAGATTTGAAAACAAAAACAAAAACAAAAAGAACTCACGAAACTGTCATTTGCAGAAGATGTGAGTGCACAGAAAATAAGCCAGGAAATCTGTAAACTATGGGAACATTAGAGTTTATTTGCTGGATGGAAGGACATTATACAACAACCAGGAATAACAAATTAGAAAAATGTTAATTTACAAAAATTACCATTTACAATGGCAGCAAAAATTATGAAGAGCCCAAGGTTAAACCTAAGAAAAGACATATAAATATGTATGGTAAGCATTATAGAACATTACTTAAAGACATAAAAGAAGACCTAAATAAATTTGAATAGACCATGGAGAGGAAAGAGAAGAGTGAAATTTTAAAGATGTCAACTGTCTCTAACTTAAAATTCAGCACAATTTCTATCAAAATCACCATTTCACAGAACAGGACAAAGCGATCCTAAAATTTTTACAAAGGAATAAATGGCCAAGAATAGACACAGTTGAACGCAAAGAATGAGGTGGAAAGGCTTGTCCTGCTTATTATAAAGCTATTATAATTAAGACAGTTTGACATTGATGCAAAGAGACAAACAGACCAAAGGAACTGAACTGAGATCCCCAGACTAGTCCCACATATAGAGAACAGTCTGGTGTATGACACAAGTGTCGTTACAAGGATGAACTCTTCAATATCTTATGTTACAAAGATAGATAACCCATTGGGTATGACAGGGAGGAAGTAATCTCTACCTTTACCTACTTACAATTAAATTCCAGATGGAATAAAGAGCTAAACAAGAAAATAAAATAAAACTTTTAAAGGAAAATGTAAGAAAATAACTTTAAAATTGATCCAGCTTTTCTATTTCTAGGTATGTTCCCTAGAGTACCATTTTTCAATTTGATGGTCTCAATCCTTCAGGGGCTATAAAATCAACACTCTTTAAAATAGAATGAAAAATATGAGAGTATATACACATACTTGTAAGGCTAGATATTACTTACTGAAACTGGATTAAGGTATGTATGCAGGTACGTATGTACTGTCGTTACAGAAAATGTAATTGACAATATGGAGTTTTAAAGAAGTTGCCCTAAAGAAATGTTCCCACATGTACACAAGGATGTTCACTATTGCACAGTTTATAATAGCAAACAACTTGGAAAAGAATTGTGTTCTTTTCCAAAGAAATCTGAATTGTGTTCACTAAGAGAATGGATAAACTGTGGTATTTTCATACAATAACAGAAAAATGTGAGCTATCAAAATGAATGAACGAGACTAGACATACTAGCATGGATAAATGTTTAAAAAGTGATACCACGGGTAAAAGAAAAAAAGCTGAAGAAGAATATATATGGTTTACTGCCATTTCTATGAAGTGAAAAAAATTCATAAAACTATGTATTTTTATGCAGACTTATACCATGTTATATTAGATTATATTAGAGATGACACATAGCAGGTTCAGGTTAGCTGTTACTTAATGGGAAGGAAGAATAAAAAGGGAGCTCCAGATAGTTTTGGAACTTTTTTGTTTTCTAAAGTGTCTAAGACCAACCTGTGGCAATGATTTATCTCCATCAGCATGCATCTTTAACTTCATCAATGCTACCTTTGCAGCTGTTTCACTATTTTTTGCACCTTTCCGTCGTTTATTTGCTGTCTCTCCTGTCTTAGAATCTAAGAAATAAGTATAAGCATATAAGCAAATAAGAACTTTTATATTTTCCAGAGTATTATTATTTATTAACTACGGCCCTGAAATGTACATAAATTACATATAATAGAGAATATATAGAGACCACATTCATTTGGTAGGTATGATCAATGGAAAAATACCATTGAGTTGACCTAAGTGATTTCCACATCAAAAAACTCAGTTTTTAAAATTTTTTTAATCAAAGCAATGACTAACACTTCTACAGAGAACTTTAAGATTTGGTTATAGAAGATTTTAACTTAATTAATTAAATTTAATTTAAAGTATTATCCTTAATATAAAATGAAACTTCAGCTGAACTAACATGTTGGCAGACACACTGGTCTAAATCACAGATATATTCTCTCCTCATATGTCAGAATATCAGCAGCATTCTTTGGACAGCTGACTGGGCTTAAACTTTAGTCTTTAAAGAATGTAAACTACTACTTCAGGCTCATGAATACAATTTCTAGTCAAAATGGTTAACCAGCTGATATAAGCGGTCTAGCAAAGGAGAACGTTGGTTAGGGTACTTCCATAGAATTTCCAAATTTTCATTAGAAAGCCTTGAGAAATACTGTCACAAGAATGTCATCAAAATCTATAGCACATTATAACCATCAGGGCTGCTAACAACACCTCCAATAACTGGCAAGCTGACACAAGAAGCAGGGCTCTGGAACTCATAGAGTATACAGCTGTAAGGAAACAACAAAACAAAGTTTTCTAGATACTTGCCAATAATGTCTTTAACAAGTTTCTGAGTGGCAGCCATATGAGGCTTAGGGGTTTCCAGTTTTTCACATTCATGATCTGACTGATGACGGTGTCTATAAGCAACAGAAGAGTGACACTAGTGCATGTATTTGCACATGACTTAAACAGATACACAGAGTTTGAATGGTCTCAGTGATCACCTCAGGCAAAAATTCTTCTCACAATAGGGACACACAACTGGCATAAACTCTCTTTCAGCACAGTCCTTGAATGAGCATGGGTAAGATGTATGTGTATCTGACTTCAGTCTCTCATTGACTACAGTCACCTGAAAATGTAAAAAGGGGGACATGGCATTACATTTCATGTTTAAAGCAAACCAACACATCTATTCTGGATATCCATATCATTTTTCCTTAAACTTATAAGAGCAACCCACACACTCTCACACAGATTATAAAAATTGTTTGTGTGAGAAATGATTACTGTGCTGACTGCTCTACATTTTCAAAGTTTTCCTACTGTGGTGTATTGTCTTCTAAGTCAAGTTAAAATGACTACTCAGTTATTCTCCGTAATTTTAGTCTTCTGCTTTGTAATGTACTACACAAAGATGCCCCCATAATAATATGCTTAATCAGCTCATCACTCCTCAAATCGCAAGTCATATCTACTTTCTACACTGACTTTAGAGTCTTAAATATATGTAAAAGAACCCTTAAAATTATGTTTTTCCATCATACAGAGGGTTAAAGACAGTTTTCATGATATACTATTCTTTATTCTGTATTTAATACTATAGTACTAGCAAATATTACATCAGAGGAAAAAGAGACTCTATGAGACCAAAAGAAAAAAAATCCAGATCACTCAGGCTATTTTGAGTACTAAGCAACTAGGTTTCTAGAGCTGAATGAATTCAGCTGACTCTTAAATAACTCAGGGGCTGACATACAAACCCTCCAGGCAGTCGAAAATCCAAGCATAACTTTACAGTCAGCTCTCCATATCTGCAGTTCTGCATCTGCAGATTCAATGCATTGTATAATACATATCTAGTGAAAAAAATCCACGTATAAGGGGACCCACACAGTTCAAACCTGTGTTGTTCAAGGATCAACTGTAATTGCTTGAAATCTATAACCAAAGCACATTCCTCTACATAAATGATAGTTACATTTTGTTGGAATTAACTTCTTAACTGTTTTTCCCAATCTGTTCCAATGGTCTAAAGGTAGGAGATTTTTATTTCACCTTTTAATTAATAAGATCTAACTGAGAGACATTCTATGAGATATTCATAGAAATCAAATTATATCATAAGAAAAAGGAAAACAGGGAAGATTTACAAGCTGTATAATATGTTTACTATGTGACTCTATATAGAGTATTTCCTTCCAGTTAATCCTGAATACCAATATGTTAATTTTTATTTCCTTCAAATAAATCACCCAAACTTCAAAGGGCCAGATTTTGACTGTATCATTTAACCATAATATTCTATAACTGAGGGAACAGATATAAAAATCCTTGGTAAACTGTTTGGTAGATGGTGGGCAGGAATAAATACCAACTGCAAAACTGGAGGCAAATGCTTCTTTCCAAATGGAGTGAATTCAGTTTAACTTTCTGCCAATCTCTGACCCAAGGGAGGTGGAACAACTTTTCTGATTACAAATTTGAGAAAATTACATTAGGCTCAGCTTTCTCTTTCACCAGGCCTAACCTGGAGCAGCACTGCTATGACTGGTGGGCAAATCCACCTAATTCTGGATTTCCCTTGCAGACCCTTTTGGCTCCACACTAAGCTTCATCATTCAACTTACTCTTTATTGGTAATACAGATGATATTTTGGCCTCTATTTAACAGTCCTTTTATATCTCTCGATTTGGTCAGAATTAGGGTAGGGATTTTGCTGGACTACAGGTTTGCTCCTGGTGATCAAAAGCTGATGGAGTCAGAACAACTTATTACCACAGAATCCTAACACCAGGCACCAGTGAGAATGAACAAAACAGTGAAGCAGACTGGAGGGAGTATATGATGAGGATGTTAATTCTGTTATAGATTTATAAATATAGAGCCTAAAGCTGTAAGTGGGCTACCTGAACAGGACTGAAGTATAAAGGAATAAGAATTATAAGAATAAAAATTTATAAGTACCAAGTAGACTAGTTTATCTTCAACACAAACTGAGAAAAATAATATAAATAAAGAGCCTCTTACGTAATCAACTTAGTACACCAAATCTTAATCTGTGGTACACTGATATCAAAATGAATCAAATTCGGAATGAAAATACATAAATACAAACATGTTTACTAACATACCTCAGGACAGCTATGTGACTCCCTGCTCCTGTGTTCAAGGCTTAAATAACAACAAAAAAGTGTTTATTTAAATGTAATCAAATAATGTACTTAAAGATAACTGCAGTAATTTGAGATATTTTAATGGTTAGCATCCTTAAGATTAATTACACTCACACTACATTAACAACCCTACATATAGGAATAAACTGAAATAACAGATAAATAAAAGAGCATCTATAGTCTCAAAAGTTTTAAAACCCAACTACTGTTCAACTTCAACATGAGTACAAACAATTCATCACTCTCAGTTACCTTTACTTTGGGTGCTTTAAGGCGTGTGAAAACACAGAGACTTGATCTTTTTTATTTCTCAAAAATAATCAGTAATAAAATGTCAAAGGAATGCTCTAGTTCTGAATGACATTTACTTCTAATAAAATCTTTCTGGACTATCTACTGAAAAGAATTTATTCGTTCAGTGCTGTATTCAATAAATGCCTGATACTTGAAAGTTTAATTAAAAACACATTTTCCAAAATTCTTGTTTGTTCCCAGGTTTTACTTTGCATGTGATGTGTGTGCAAAGGACATATAGTACGCAATTTAAGAAACATATAGGTTGGGCTTTTTTCAATTTATTAATTAATTTAAAGACTAGTAATCATAATTGATTTTTTTACCATATTCTTCGTATTGTGAATATGTTCTTTCCTTGTGATTAAAAGACATAAATATAACTTTTACATAAAAATCACACACATAACAGAAAGTTTAAAGACTAGCCACATATATGCACAAGTAATCAGAGCCTATGACTAGTCTATTTTTTTTTCCCCCAGATTACTATAATGACTATCAGATATCAATGGCTAAAGTAAAAAATATTTTAAATCATTCTGCTTTTTAGAAATAAATCTATTATAAACACTAAAATTACTCCCAAATCCTCCATAAAAACTTACCAAAATATTCCTGAACAACCATCACATACAAATGGAAGAAAATCTAAAATTGAGGGAAAATATTATGTGTTCTGGTCAGTAAAAGATTTTGATTTAGTTTTCTTAAGTAAAAAGAATCTTAGAGTACTGAACTATGGGTATAGGAGAACTTTCTCTTTTGAACAATATCCTATAGCAAGCTGTGGTTAAACAAAAGCCATCACAACCTCAAGCACTCTGAAAGTAACTAGGTTATCAGAAGATAAATGTTACTTGCTGTAGCATGCTAAATCAGGAAAAAAAAAAAAAAGTCCTGTGAGTTTTTTGTTTGTTTCCTAGATTTACTAAGTGTTGTTTCTGAGGACTGTATGTTGCAAAAATCCTGCATTTGAAGTGACAATCCTGGGTTTCAATTTTGATTCCACTGCTTACTAATCTAGCAATGCTAGGCAAGTTACTTAACAGTAGAGCTTCGGATTATATATATACATATTGAATATATATATTTGATATAATATATAGGATACAGTGTATGTAGGTATATGTATACAAAACCAAAGCTGCTCTATTATTAGATAATATAGATAAAAATAGGCATAGATATAAATATATTGTGTTTGTGTGCATATGTATACGTGTGTGTGTGTATATCTATGCTTTATGCCACACCTACTTCATATGGTAATTGTAAAAACCAAATGGGTGATGCCTTAGAGAGCCAGGACAGAGAGGGTGGGAGGGAGTCGTGGGAAGGAGGGGATATGGGGATATATGTATAAATACAGCTGATTCACCTTTGTGTACCTCAAAAGCTGGTACAAGAGAGTAAAGCAATTATATTCCAATAAAGAGCTTAAAAAAAAAACCCAAATAAGATATATGTAAAAGAATAGTAAGATAATAATTGTAATTAACATGAATAATTACAGCAATTAACTTGTTTTGAATATATTCAACTCTGAGAAAAATCCTGTGGTGACTAGGTAGAGATGTGTTCAAGAAATTGCAGAAATAGATGGATTGATTGAAACTACAAAATTGTTTCCTTGCTGTTGAGGAACAACTAAGTTAGAACTAAGAAACAACTAAGAAATGAATTTTTGGAAAGCACATGAAAGTATCCATTCATAGATGTAGCAATTGACCATAAATCTCTGAATATAATCATTCATTCTCTAAATTGTTTTCAGTGTACCTCATATTAAATTACACTATACAGCCAAGGGAGGCTGGATATATCTAATCACACTACTTTTACAAAATGAAAACAAAAAGCACTGCACTTTAGAGAAAGTTACTATTGCTCCCAAAAGATCTCATCCTACAGGGTATCTTAACCCAAAAGAAAAAGAAGAGGTCCTATTATAAACCCAAAGGGACCTTTGGATGTTTCTGCTTGTGGGACAAGAGGGCCCAAATATAGTTCTTCCTTCCCCGGAGAAGTGAGCTTCATGCATTGTCACTGTTGTCCAGAAAGCCTGATACTGTGAGCATCTACTTCATACCAAGAAAGTAGGTACACATTTGTCAAAAAGAGAAGGAAACTGAAGTATATAATACTCTGCAAAACTTTTATGTCTCTTTCAAATCAGAAAAATGTACATGCTTGCTATTTTGAGACTTCAGTGACTAACTAAATATTAGATGCAAATCAAGAGGACCCAGAGGTAAGAGTTAAGATCAAGATAATTTCCTAACACTTGACACCATCCTTCTATTCATCCAGAAGCTAAATGAAATTTAGGATACTCACTTAACATACACTAAATCTTAACTGCTCTCCATTAGTCCAAAAGAGGTAGACCCTGGCCTCATTTCGAGTATTTATACCTTAAGAGACACCTAAAGTTGGAAAGGAAGATGAACTATGTCACAAATAGTAGATATCATGCACTTGCTAGAGATAACCAAGTATACCAGAATTCATAACTTACAGGCAAAACCCAATTGGCTAAGCTTCCCTATAAAAGATCTGCAAGGAAATATTGGTTCTTGCCTGCTGAATGGCTGAAGAGGACAGCCACTAGTGAAATATACAAATCAGAGTGTTGTATGGTAACAAGAACCTAACAGGGATTGAGTCCTTTTGCCCACCACTCACAACAGGTATCATTTATCAACTGTAGCGCTCCCACTAATTCCGGGCTAAACCCCAGGGTCCTTCTCAACAGTGACAGGGTGGGTACCTGCTACCAATGACTGAAGCTGCAACGGGACATACCTATTTTGCCACCCGATGTCGTATGAGCCAGATGTGATAACACCCATTTGGAGTGAAAGCCAGGTACCAAAGACCAAGCATTCTGTGCGGCTCTAGTGCTGCAGGTGTTCCTAAGGCCTGTGCCACACTCCCACTGGCTATTCGAATGGGCTATGTGTATCACAAGGTCTCTCAGCTCAGCGGAGTACATCACCTTATTAATGCTCTAAAATGCAGCTATCCTGAAAGCTTTTCTGCGGAAAGGGCTAGATTTTATACCCTTATATGGTCCCAGCACCAAAAGAGGTGCTCAATAAATGTTTACTGAATCAGTGATAATCAGAATCGAAGAATGACAGAGCTGAGACAGCGTAATCATCACCTGGAGGAAAAGCTAAGGGCCTTCTCCCTAGAAGCTCGTCTGCTGAGCAGCTCGCGAAAATGAAGTTAAATGGCGATCTCACCCAACTCCTTCCTCTGACAGATAAGTAATAGATAAGCAAACAAAAAGGATGCGAGAGAAGCGGCCTGCCCAAGGTCGCAGGGGCAGGATCAGAGGGGAACTAACTCTCCCGATTCCCAGACCCAAGCGTCCTCCCTCCCCGTGCTCATCAGAAAGGAGTGCGAACGAAGCGACTTCTCGGCACCGCACACTCGGAAACCTGCATTAACACTGCAAGGTAGTTTTCAGGAATCAGACGGTTCCCTTCCAAGCGTACCACAGCCTCGTCCCAAAGTTCAAGGGCAACAAAAAAAGTATCAACACATCTCACTGCAGACGCCTCCTCCCCCGGGGACACGCCCGCCCTGCTCCTCACACTCCGCCTCGCCCCCACGGCCTTCCCTCCCCCGCCGCCACTGTGTAGTCAGAGCGGGGTCCGGGACTCCCGCGGCCGGGGCTAGGGGCTCCTGGATCACCTCGCCGCCGGCAGCGCTCCACCTGGCAGTGCTGCCCAATGTCCAACTCCGCCATCTCCCTGCGCCGTGAGGGGTCGGCGCGGCCGGGGGGGCGGGGCGAGGTCGAGCGCGCGCGCGGCGCCTGCTGGGAGTGGGGCCGACGCCGGGACGGGGCCTGCGGGGGGACGGGGCCTGCGGGGGGCGGGCCTGCGGGAGGGGGCGGGGCGCACTCGGGAAGCGGTCCGGCAGCTGCAGGTGTGCTGAGGTCTGAGTATTTGCTCCGCCGGCGCCTAGAGAGGCGTTCGCAGGAAAAGATTGTTTCTCGGCTGGGTTTTTCTTTGGGCGGAAGTCCCGTCGTCCGGTCTTTAGGAAAATACGCCACTGCCTTTATGGAAGATTACGTGCTTACGTTCCCTCCGTGCCCCAATCGGAGTCCCGGAGGGCCTCAAAAGGATTTTTTTTTTTTTTGAATTAACATAACTCCATAACTCTAGGAAGCACAGTTTGGCACAAGTATTTGCAAGAATCAAGAATCAAGTGAAGTAAATAAGAAAAAAATATCAAATTGTACACTTTAAGTACATGCGGTTTATTATATGTCAATTGTATCTCAATAAAAGTTATTTTTAAAAAAAGAAAAGAATCAAGTGAAGTAGACCCACAGTGGTTCAATTCCTGTCTCGTCCTACACCAGCGTTATTTGATTGTGTAAATGCTCCTTGCAAGGGAGTCAGGGTTTTTAAAAAGTAGACGTTTTTCTTCCCCTCCCCCCCCCCCCCGCCCCGCTCCCCTTCCCCCCCTTTTTACATTCTGGCAGGGAACAAACTCTCTAGCTCTTGAAGTCCTGAGTGTGCACTGAGTCTCATGGGGCCAGTCTGTTGAGAGCGCAGACGCATTTAACACACGACTTGGAGAAAGCTTGTTGTAACTCCACTGGGATGCAGGCAGCCTCACGTGCTTGCTGAGCCACCTCAAAGGTAATGAGAAAGGAGAGGCTCCTCTAGGTGGGGTGCACGTGGATGCCATTCCACGGACGTGACATCAGACACGACTCAGAGCGGATGAGTGACAATCAGCTGTACTAATGGCAGGAATTGTGAAAATATCCAATGCTTCCTATATAACTTTATTTTCCAACCAGTGTTCATTGAGGAAGGCGGGAAGGGTGGGGTTGGAAAACAGGAATCATGACTTCAAGATTTGCTCTTGAATAAATCTATTTAAAATTTTCATCTCAGACTTGCTCGGGTCTCTGGAGAAACTTTAGATTTTAGAGCCGGAAGTAACAGAAGATATCTAGCTATCCCAGCCTTAACGTGTTTATTTTTTCAGTTCACTAGTCTGGGAGTATAGGAAGCATCAGATGATTCGGATAGCCAAGATCTCAGTTGCTAACTCTTCCATCTCTGTTTAGTCTCCTTTGCTGATTTCTCCTCTAGGTGCTACTTAAACATGCCTGTGTCCCTGTGATTTTGTGCATGGTCTGTTTATCCATTTACATCCTCATACAAGGGAAATTCCCATGGTTCCAATGACTTCCATAACCATATTCTCTGCCCTGAGAACTTGCTCCCAAACTGAAGGTTTCTAGTTCCGTATTTCTAAGTCCAAAATGGAAGGCTTTCCTACCATACGGTCCCCTCCCTAACAAGGGCAGTCTGCCCCATTGGAAACCTTGGATTCATTCTCCACCTCTCCTTTTCTTTTCTCTCTTCTCGCATGGAAGTAGTCATTAAACGTTCTCAATTATGTCTCAAAAATGTCTCTCAAACCTGTCCTCTTCAATTTCTTGAGTAATTTCCTCCCAGAATACCTCACTTCCTTGCCCTAAGATCTTCCATTGGGTCTTGGTTATTCACAAGATTTTTTACCTTAGTAAGGACAATCTTTACTGGCAAAACTTTTCACAGTTTCCAGGCTCAGGACTAACCACTTCCCCTCAGTCTCCCTGCTCCCCAGTCATTTCCATACTATAGCTTCTGGCTCTTTAAGACATTCATACTTTTGCACACGCCTTTCCTTTTTTCCCTCGAAAGTCCTCTATTCCAGGGTTTTCCAAACCTTCTTGAGACTAAGAATCAGGTAAACTGCTTGTTAATAAATGTAGCTACTCACACCTTTCCCTGGTTCTGATTTAGAGGGTCTGGGATGGGTCCCAGGAAGCTATGCTTTTAACAAGTGCCCTCACATTTATTCTTTTTTTTTTTTTATAAATTTATTTTATTTTTATTTAATTTATTTTTATTGTCTGTGTTGGGTCTTCGTTGCTGCACGCGGGCTTTCTCTAGCTGCGGCGAGTGGGGGCTACTCTTTGTTGTGGTGCACGGAGTCCTCATTGCCGGGGCTACTCTTTGTTGTGGTGCACGGGGTCCGCATTGCCGTGGCTTCTCTTGTTGTGGAGCATGGGCTCTAGGCGCATGGGCTCAATAGTTGTGGCTCACGGGCTCTAATTGTGGCACATGGGCTTAGTTGCTCCGCGGCATGTGGGATCTTCCTGGAGCAAGGATCGAACCCGTGTCCCCTGCAGGCAGATTCTTAACCACTGTGCCACCTAGGAAGCCCTCTCACATTTATTCTTATCATTGGATCAGTTTAGCAACATGTTTCACTCTTACTCCACCTTCAGAGTGTAATTCTGTTAACCTTTTACCTGGGAAAACCTTCTGAATGCACAGGCAAAATTCAGTCCTCCAGGACATCAGCCACCTGCCTTAGTAGCACTTGCTATATACTTTTCTTACTAGCACTAACCGGGCAAGATTATAATTTACCTGACCAAAAAAATTTTCAGTGGCTTCTGTTAGCTGCAAAATAGATTCTGCACCCAGGTTAATTTAGCAAGTCTTTTGAGAATTTATTGTATATCAGATATTATTCTAGGTTTGATACAGGACTGAATAAGACCCAACCTCAAGGAGCTCGCATGATCTAGGAAGGAACGACTCTGCTTGGCATTTAAAGTCTTTCAAATCTTGGCCCAACCCAACTTTCTCTCACTCTTTTTTTAAAATTAATTTTTATTGGAGTATAGTTGCTTTACAATGTTGTATTAGTGTCTACTGCACAGCAAAATGGGTCAGCCATATGTATACATATATCCCTTCCATTTAGGACATGACAGTGCATTAAGTAGAGTTCCCTGTGCTATACAGTATGTTCCTATCAGTTGTCTATTTTATACATAGTATCAATAGTGTATATGTGTCAATCCCAATCTCCCAATTCCTCTTACCCCACCCCTTTCTCCCTTGGTATCCATACATTTGTTCTCTACATCTGTGTCTCTATATCTGCTTGGCAATTAAGGTCATCCATACCAGTTTTCTAGGTTCCACATACATGTGTTAATATACAATATTTGTTTTTCTCTTTCTGATTTACTTCACCCTGTATGACACTCTCTAGGTCCATCCACATCTCTACAAATGACCCAATTTCATTCCTTTTTATGGCTGAGTAATATTCCATTGTATACATATACCACACTGTCTTTATCCATTCCTCTTTCAATGGATATTAAGTTGCTTCCATGTCCTGGCTTTTGTAAATCATGCTGCTGTGAACATTGGGGTGAATGTGACTTTTTGAATTATGGTTTTCTCTCTTATGCATCATCTCTCAAAGGCCTCTTCACACTGGGTGCTCCTCGGAGCCTCAGTCCCTTCACACTTGCTGTTCTTCGATTTGGAACACTCTTCCCTCTTCCATTCCATCTGGTTAATTTCTGCTTTTCCTTTAGCTGTCACCTCAAGTATCTTTTCCTTAGGAAATTCTTTGTTCTTCCTGACTAGGACAAATCCTACTAATATGACATTCACTTTGTATGTCCTTCAAGGCATTTGTCCCAGACTTGATTTTCTATTTGTTTGTATGATTATTTGATTAATGTTTGTCTCTCCCTCTAAACTGTAAGCTCTGTGAGGACAGGGGCCTGGGTTGTGGTTATATAGATATTCACTGCATAACTCTTTGTTAATCTGTCTCTATTTCTTTACGTACCTTTCTTTAGATTTGTTATATCCCTAAATATCAGTTTATCATATTTGAAATCAAATTTTGAGTATTCTAAATTCAAATTTAACAGTAACAGCTAAAATTTCTTGATTATTTTATTATGTACCAGGCACTTAAATGAATCATTTAATCTTCACAACAATTTAAGATATATGCTATTATTATCCCTATTTCATAGAGTGGCTTATAAAAATTATTCACTTCCTTCCTTCCTGTCTCCAGCATCTAAAACCACTCTCCTTCTCCCCACTGACTTCTTAAATAATTGTACTAACCAGCTATCCTCCTCCTCAACCTCATGGGGTAGTCTCTTAGTCTGGGATGCTTTCTCTATTCCCCAAACTTACTTGGTTTTGTCCTCCTCATCTTTTGGCTCTCAAAAGAGGTTCTCGGACCTGCCTCAGATTAGGTCAGCTCCTTTGTTATATGTACTGGTTTCCTATTTGTTGCTGTAACAAATTACCACAAATTTAGTGGCTTAAAACAACATAGATTTATTATCTTACAGTACTGCAGGTTAGAAGTCCTAAAACCAACGTGTTGGCATGGCTGTATTCCTTCTGCAGGCTCTTGGGAAGAATCCAATTTTCCAATGATCATTACCAGTTTCAAAAGGCTGCCTGCATTCCTTAGCTTATGGTCCCTTCCTCCTTCTCCAAGGCTGGCAATATGTCATCCTCAAATCTCTCTTTTCCTATCCTTCTCCACCCCTTCCTTCTCTTACTCTAACCCTCATGCCCTTCCTTTTTTAAGAACCCTCATGCCCTTCCTTTTTTAAGAACCCTTGTGATTACATTGAACCCTCCTGGATATTTCAGGATACTCTCCCCATCTCAAGATCCTTAATGATAATACCTGCAAAGTTCCTTTAGCCATATAAGGTAACATAATTAAAGGTTTCAGGGTTTAGGATGTGGACAACTTTGAGAGAAGGAATTATTTTACCTACCCCAATATATATTCTTATATTTCCCGTAATTGTTCAGTGCTTGACACATGGTAAGGCCTTAAAAAATATCTGTCCACTGAATCAACAAGTGAACAAGTCTACTTGTTGACTTTCAGCTGCACCAGAAGCTTTATATTCTTAATTAGTATTAATAAAAACAGAATCTTCAGAACAAGAAACATGAAGATGGTAGCTTGTTTCACTCTGCTTGACTGGTCAAGAACATCTGGGATACTGTGCTTAGTTCTGAGTACCGCACTTCAAGTGTGAAAGAGGCAATCTAGGGCACATTTAAAGGGAGGCAGCAGGATTGTGAAGAATGAAAAACAGTGTTATGTGAAACTCAGAGCCTTTATAATGTTTAGGGATTAATCAAGTAGAGTTGAGGAAGGGGGTGAACAAAGAAAAACCCATCATCAAAACTACCATCACCACTATTATCATAACAGCCAATGTGCTCATGCGTGTGTGTGTGTGTGTGTGTGTTTGTGCATTACATGTCTGTGTTTTGGAAAGCATCATCTTTTTTTAGCAACAGTTTGCCCCAGAAGGAATTTTCACAGGTAATTATTCTTTACAGAAGTAATTTTAGTTGTCCTGATAAACATACATAAAACTGTTTTGAAATAATAGCTTCGGTTGTGTTTTGGTACATGTTGGATATTCACATATAATCAATTAACTATAGAATTTTTTTGGATGTGCAATAACAGCTACTGTTAGCTCGACTCTTTGAAATTCTCACCAGTGTAAAGGAATCAAATATTTTCAAATATGAATTCATTTCTAGAGAGTACATTTTAATGCAAGAAAGTGATTACCTCCTTCTCAAGTGCTAGATGCAACATCTGTCCAAAGTTTTTGCCTTTCCCCAATTAAGACGGCCAGAGATTTTGTGAGGACATTTGTATTCTGGTCTCAGATTTAAAGCTTAGAAGTACAGGTGTCTCTTCTGTATCAGAATGATGACAAAGATGACTGGATCTAGGAAATACATTTCCCAATATTTTCATATTTTATACCATCATTTTATCATTATACCAATATTTTGTCACTGTGTTTCTTCATTCATTCATTCATTTATTCAACAAATATTGATAGAGTGCCTATGATGTGTCAGGGTCTGCTCTAGGAATTGCGAATATAATAGTGAGTAAAACAACTAAAAATTCCGGTTCTCATGGGGAGAATTCTCATAGGAAGGGGCATGAGAAATAGAATAACAAGACCAAGACAGCACATGATAGATGGTGGTAAATGCTATGAAGAAAAATAAAGCTGGGAAAGAGAATAGGAGTTCTGTAGGAGCAGGAGGGTGAGGAGAGAGGGTTGCAATTTTAAATAGGGTGGGGTGAGAAGGTGATACTTAAATAAAGGCCTAAAGAAGGTGAAGGAGTGAACAAAATGGATGTCTGGTTTCTGGGCAGAAGAGCAACCAGTGCAAAGACTCTGCAGTGAAAGTGTGCCTGGTGCATTCTAGCCAGAGTGGGAAGGCCAGCGTGGTTGGAGCAGACTGGATCGGGGGAATGGTAGGATGGGTGGACAGGGAGGTACTGGCAAAGTGAGGGTGGGGTTGGCAGCACTTCATGTTGGGGCTTGAAGACCTTTGTGAAAACCTTGGCTTTTTATTGGAGTGAGGTGGGAAGTCCATGGAAGGTTCTGACCATGCTCACTTTGACTGCTGTGCAGGGAGACAGCAGCACCATCAAGGTGATCATAGGGAGGTCAGTGAGAAGTCTACTGAGATATTTAGCTGAGAGATGAGAGGGGCTCAGAACAGGGTGTCAGCAGGGTTGGTGGTGGCGAGTGGCCAGGTTTTTGCAGTAGTGAGAGTGCATGGGGCTTGCTGATGGATTGGATATGGGGTGAGAGAAAGAGAGGTATCATCAGTGATGACTCCAAGGGTTTGGGGCTGAGTGAAAGGAAGGCTACAGCTATCATTATCTGAGAGGGGAAGGAGCTGGATTGGAGACAATTTATATGTTCCTCCATTAGGTACAAAATCTCATGTGAGTGCACTCAGGCATAAGGAAGTTCTGGAGGTAAATGAAGATATTAAGAATCAACATTGGGAAGGTTATGCAATAAGGATGACATCGAGTTAGGTGGCTTACATTTCTGTTTATATCCATTAAGTGGCTGGTGTAGAAAACACTTAAGAGCCAAATCTGATAACCCTTAGATTCTTTAATTTCTTTCTAATCAGGGATGGACAGAGATATGAGAAAACATGGATAAAGAGCTATGCTGGCAAAATTCAGTCACAGGCACCATAGATCTTCATTATGAATTAGGGCAATAAAACTTTTATTTTTGCAAAATTATTGTTTTTCATAATGGCTACTTTTGTATTCATTATTGTGATTGATTGTTACATACAATGAATATTTGGTTCCAAGAAACAAACAAAAAAACAGCTAATAGGAAGAATGTGCACATGGTTGTTGAGCCATTTAATAAATAACTGTTTGATGATAATTCTGCAGTATATTTAAAGGGTAATTCTTCTTCTGTTGCTTTGGAGAGTTCATTTGGCATTCTAAAAATGGATGTAATTTTAAGAGGTGACCAAAATGTATCAATTAGCCTGACATCTAGGTGTTTTTAACAGATCTATAAATTTCCAATTTTCTTTGCCATCTTAACCATGGTAAATCATCCTGAACAAGATTATTCTTTTGAACAACAGCTTCCTTATTAACTGAGATCAATTGAGATTAGAAAATGAAAAATACACTAGATACTGAGAACTCTTTATGAAACCACATTTGTAAGATGAGTATTGAATGAAGATTAATGTATTATTTTCAGCTTCTACATCACTGATTTAAACATTTATTTTCTATATCCCACTGCTGGATTAAACACTAATATATATTTGGATGGTTTGCTTGCTTGCAAGTATTATCTTTTCTCCATATTGAGATTATATATTAATGGAAGGGAATGCTTTTTAATTCAAATGTGGCTTGCTTTGCTTTAATGTGTGAAAGTGCTACACATTAATTTGAGTAAAATAGATTTTCCATTGAATTGTAAATTCATGATTAAATCCTTTGTTTTAATTTCTTACTGATTTTTGTCTGCTCTTTGGATAAAATGCAAAATGCTTAGCACATCGTGTGGCCCCATGTGATCTGGACTCAACCCACTTTTAAAGACAATCACACAGCACTCTGCTCTTGTCTCCAGATACCCTGGCCTTCTTTCAAACCCTAATACTTCAGACTTAAGGATTTTGCACATACTGTCTAAAATGTTAATTCTCTAACACTACCTGCTCTATTTTTTCCATATAATTCATTTCTGTCTTAATTATTTGTCTGTCATTCTCTAACTAGAAAGTAGGCTCCCAAGGTGCATGGATTTTAGGTTCTGTTTCCTCACTGCTGAATCTCCAGCATCTAGAACTGTGCTGGGTGTGTCGTATGCACTCAGAAAAAAGTGACAATGAACGAATGAATGAATGAATGAATGATTCCTTATCCTGGAAGTCCAATTTCCCTTCTCTAAACCTAGGTACCCTCTATTCATCATTCAAATTCCAGCTTAAATGTCACCTTTTCCAAGCCACCTTTTTTTGACCCCTAAGACAAGATCAACTTTCTCTACAATTTGTTCCTACAGGTCTCTGTACTTCTAAATTCTCCATAGCACTTATTAGAATTTAATGTATAAAGTCCATTATTTGTGAGATAATTTGCTTAGCTCCTGTCTTCTTTCTTAAACTGCACAATGTCTTTATCTTGTTCTTAATCTTCTCCCCAACATCTAGGAAAATGCCTGGAACAGAGAGATGCTCCATAAATAGCTGTTGGATAAAGACATGGATAGATGGATGGTCAAGCGACTCCTCGTTATAACTTTCAGTCCCTCTGTTCCACGTGTTCAGTGTTCTGTCAACAACAACAACAAAATAGTGGTTAGTGAACCAGAAAGGAATGTTTTTTTCTATACTGGAGAGGTTCTTATTTAAACATACCCCTCCATGAATTCAGTAATGCTTGTAGGATCCATTAAAGTTGATGCCTCATACCAGCCTCTTCACCCCCATGTATTATTTAATGAAATAAATACTGTATGAGTTTCTCCTCTGGACCGAACTACACAGGAAGGAAAGGTCATGTAAATAGTAAAAAGATCAAAAGCTTTAAAACAGAAAGATCTTGTACGTTGCCTGTGTGAGCTTGGCCAGGTTACCAGTTGAGCCGTGGATTCTTCTCTGTCAAAGAGAAATAGCAATACCTATTTTGTGTGGTTGATGTAAGATGATTAATAATGCATGCAATGTGCTTGCCATATAAGAGGTGTTCAAATACGGCACCTGTTACTACTATCACTACAAGGTAAGCTCCAGAGGGCAGATTATACCTGCATTCCCAGTACCTTATGGATAGAATACTCTCGGTAAAGGGTTGATTACATCGGCCAGCAGAATGTATGCTACTTCTCCACTTTCAAGGGGTTTAAAATCTAAGAAAGAAAATAAGTTCCAAAACAGATTCATGAAATATTTAGATAACAAAATATAGTGCTTATTATAGTGTAACATATACAAGATTAGAGCAAAATACGTTACAGGCCATAGGGGCTTTGGATGGCCAGGCAGGAAATGGTAAGAGGTGGCTGGCTGTAGTTATTGGGAAATGAGAAGTTCAAAACATGTTTGTGTGTGTAAGATATAGACCAGTAAGCCTCCTATAAAAATATTCAATTTCCTTGTCAAAATTCGATGCCGCCTCTACCAATGTCGGATAAAATGGATCAACCTGGTGCTTCTGGGTCAGTATGATGGCAGACAAAATTGTGTTATTGATCTTGAGTAGCAAGGTGTATCTGTCATAGTAATGGATGCTTTTTCCCCTTTTAACAATCAGTGGTTAGTTAATGATCACAAATAGGTTCTGATGATGCTGGGTAATGTTGCTCAAATAGGGCTGTGTTACGTGGAGGACATCCTAGCCCCAGAACACAGACTCAGTCCCATGTTCCACTTCTCTGGAGCATGCTCTGCACAGGTTTTCAGTTGAATTGCATTCTCCATAATCATTACTTACTGTTGTCCTTTCATCTCACCAAACTCTGCTTGCAGTTTTAATAGACGGGGACCGAGATCGTAAGGATGAACAAAAGAATGCTTCTTTTCTCTAAGACCTTGCCTCCTTTTTGTTACTTAGGTGTCTCTGTAAAGGTATTTGATGTAGATCCAGACACAAGGGCACCCCATTAAAGGCTTTGGTACACTAACAATCATACCGAAAGCTTCAGATTCCTAATTACGGAATTGATGCAGCCGTCAAACACACTGAGAAGTCCTCACCTTAGGGAAAGAATGACCACCGTCCTTCACCACGTCAAGCCATGTAAGGATGATGTAGCATTCACCCATGCCAACTGGCAGCCAGGCACACATCAACTTGCCCAGATTCCACACCTGCGGCGACAAGCCCAGGCAGACCAGCTGCCCTGAGAATAAGCCACATGCCCCCACACCTGCATCACAGTGGCAGACAAATGTCCTGCAGGTGGATGCCCCCCACACACCTAGACGAACATGTCTGAATATTTTTATTCACAAGGACAGAGACCTGACACTGTGCTCCCACACGATCACAAACAAACACACACACACACACACAAAACATGCGTGGACTAAAGCATCTTGGTCATCCAGGTCTGTAAAGCGCACTTATTATATACACAGGCTTTCAGGCCCCGCGCAAGACCCCTGGAACGGTGGTTTGGTTTTCTCTGAGCCAGGCACCAACTAGTCCTTCACCCCCGAGTGCGTGCCCAGCTTGGGTAAAGCAGCAACTCGGCTGCAGTCCGGTCGGACTTCTCAACTCTTTTCTCCGCCTGCGCTCCCGCAGGGCCGGGTGGCGCCGGCCGGCCACGTCCGACTCCGGTGCCCTCCCCGCCCCCGCCGCGGCGCGGGGCGGGGCCCATCCGGCCGCCAGGAAATGCCCAGGAGAGGGTGTCACCTGCGCCCGACGACTTGTTGATTCCCAGGAGCGCCGCCTTCCCGGGTCCGGGCCCCTAAGACCAGAGCCCGATCTCGCTCACCTGTTCCCCAGGCGCGGCCCGGGGAGCCCTGAGACCCTCCCGGGACCGCTCACCCTTCAACTCCACAGCCATGAGCAAGTTGGGCAAGTTCTTTAAAGGGGGAGGTTCTTCCAAGAGCCGAGCTGCTCCCAGCCCCCAGGAAGCCCTGGCCCGACTTCGGGAGACAGAAGAGATGCTGGGCAAGAAACAAGAGTACCTGGAAAATCGAATCCAGAGAGAGCTCAGCCTGGCCAAGAAGCACGGCACACAGAATAAACGAGGTAGGATCCGGGTCTGGCCCCAGGCGTGAACTCTCACCCTCCCACCTCCAGCCCTTTCCTTGGGGACAGTCCGGTCCAGCCCACAGCACCTGTCCCCTAGGCCGCCAGGTGTGCTCCCACGGCCTCTCTCGGTAATGAATCCCTAGGGCCAAGAGTTGGAGAGAGCTGAGCAAAGCACAGCCCTAGATGGCAAAATGCAAAGAGGCACCCAAAATCTCAGTAATCAAGATGAACGCTATTTGTATGTAATAGTTTAAAAACTCGAAGTTGATACGAAAGCATCCATAATGAACAAAATATCACTATTTAAAATAAAGACAGGATTGGTATTATTGATTCTTTTCTTTTGCAGCTGGCTTTTATGTGTTCTCCAAAGCCCTTATTTCAAATTTGTTTTGAAATGTGATGTTTTGTTCATCGTGGATATTTTGCCTTAATTTTGAATTTCAAAAATATTGCATTGAAATATTTATCTTGATTATTGCTTTTTTTCGGTGCCCCCTTAAATTTTGCCCCTGGCTTGCCTCACCCTGATGCAACCGCGCTGACTCCAGCACCACATATCACCTTTTCTGCTGTGTGTTTGTATTTTGAATCATACATTTCAACTTGCTTGTAAATCTCCAGCAAAGTATATTTTGGTATATTTTCCTCAGCTGTTTAAGACTTTAGCTGGCTGTTAGACAGTTGAGATATTATACCAGAACGGTAATGTCAGGTAATTAAATATTAATTCTATCACTGGGCTTTTGCCAGACGGAAAGGACTTTGAGTCAGTAATGATTCTTGGTGCTCCTCTTGCACCTTGAACCCTTTGTTCTTTGCCAGAATTAATTGGTTTCTTCAGTGTGTGGCTCTCTCTATAGAGAATAGATCTAAACAGCACCCGTGGCACATAAAAAAACCCAGCAAGAAGTTGAAGCGATTTGCTCTTGTAACACAAGGTCAATGGCAGACCCAGAAATAGAAGTGGCAATTCAGGGCTCTGCTCACCACTAAACCCTGAACTTGCATCCTCAAGTTGGGCTTCTTTCGTCAGAATGAAGCCTTGGGAAAATTTAGTTTGCCTTAAATGACCCTGCCATTGTTTAACGCAGGAAAGAAATCATGTCTCCTGGAGAGAAAATCCTGTCCTTCCCATAAAAATGTGCCTCATACATTTGTGCCCATGTATTACCAATGGCAAAAAGGCCAAGTTTCAGTTTCCTCTGATTCTGCATATAACTCTTATACACATTTTAGCCTGTTTCAGAGTTAAGTGCCGGTTTCTATTTTTACTTCATATCTGAAACTATTTTGGGATGTTATTAAAAAATGGCAATTTCTACAGAGAGACTATGCCATTATGACTTGCTAAAAAGCCATTGGTTGTTCTGTTCCTGGGCCCTTCCTCTTCAGTTTGATGGGTACTCTGACATTTGCTTAGTGTCTGTCAAGGGTTGTTTTTTGTTTGTTTGTTTGTTTATCATCTATTTTGATCTGTATGTAGCTTTATCTACAATGGTTGCTCAGTAAATATTGGCTTAAGAAACTGAAAAATGAAGCATTTGCTTCCATGAAGTGGTAGAAATATAGATTTGCTTTTAGAAGACAAGAATGTAAATTAATATATTAGCAATATAATAGATATATAAATAGAAATAGAAATGTTCTTGAGTTGGCAATGCACTAAAGTACTATAGGTAGATTTTTTAAAGACACCAAAAAAAAAAAACCCAAAGACAACACTAACCAAGAACATCAGTTTAACGTCCTAAAATCAGAATAGGCACCGATGTATGTATCAAGTGCAAATAATCAATTGGTGTCAGAAAAGAAATTTATTTTTCATCACTTATCCTTGGGAACTTCCTTGGCTACAGTGGCCCTGGGAGTAGGAGGAGTCTGGTTAGCATGAGGCCATCTGTAATCTAAACTATGGAAAGAATCCAGTCACCTACCATGCACCGGAAATACTGTCAATATCAGCATCTTCCAAATAAACCAAGTAACTTCATATACATATGGTTATTGTTTTCCATTAGCCACCAAGAAATATTTTCACACACATAAAAAAGCCAAATATACTTAGTACTAAATGGGCCTTGTGCTACACAACGTCAGTATCAGAATGGCTGTAATTTACCTGATAATCAGAGTGACATATGTATGTGCAGATAAGTTTTACTTCTAGAGATGCTGTCAAGAATACTAGTTGAGTGGGCAGCTAGTCTATTAGAAAGGGCCACACTCCTGGCCCGTAAAAATTCTTCCACGATCTAGTTCTCTACAACAGAAATGTTGACAGCATTCTCAAGGTCAAAAATGGGTTTTATTGGTTAAACGAGTTACTCTTAAATTAGCATAATAAATGTTAGAAATGGGATCTCACTGGTGAAATTGTGGGTATTCTAAACAAGTGGATTGGCTAAGGTAGTTTTGAGATACTTCTTTGCTCCCCATGTAAGAACAGGCATTTTAAGAATGTACTAGGTGCGTAACTGACAACATTAGGATGCTACCTGGGGCTTGATTAAGTCAGTGTAGTGTCCAGTCCTTGGTTCAGGTGGGTGTCTGACGTGCCACGGAGCACAGCACCCAGCCAGGGAACGTTGTTGTCTGTGTTCAGTGAGCCTTTCATATAAGGTGTTTTGGACTAAAAGGACATAGAGCTGGGACTTCAGCTGAGCTCATGAAATAGGTTGACAAACTGTTTTTTGCCTGCTTGGCCAACTTATGTTTGTTTGATAACTGTATCTGCAGATCTGAGTCTGCAACTTGCTTTTCATTGTAACTTGTAGCAAGGCTGTGCAGTAGTAGCTAATTCTTACTTCAAATTTCTTTGGCAGTTACCATAATCTACCAAAAAAAGCCTGAGTGGACACCACCACATTGGTTTTGCAACAGCCATGATCTCAAGGCCCTGCTGATCTAAAAGAGTAACAACTGGAGTAAGATCTATAATTTGGTTAAAAACTTGAGAAGATCAGAAGTTCTTTAGTGCACTGCAGACAGATTACTATGATATAACTCCTGCTTTATAGAAGCTAGTACTTTGCTTTGTGGAAAGGCAGATTTTTTTATACATCACTTAATTTTTCTTCTACTTTTGCTGAGCACTGTCATCTAGAGCAGTTTTCAATCCTGGCTGTATAGGAACATCACTTCGAGGCCTGCGGCTTCCTGCCCCCATAAATTCTAATACAATTGGCCGGGATGGGGTTTAGGCGTGCATATTTTTGAAAGGTGCCCCCAGGTGATTTTGCCCTGTGGCCGGGGTTAAAGACCAGGAAACTAAATCCATGGTAATGTTCGTTTGGTAGAAATACAAGGTCTCTTTGTCTTGCGGTGCTTCCTCACTGTTTTCATATCATCACACCCATGGGCACCAATATTATTTGTATGTGTCACTGGGATAACCAAGGAACCACAGCTCGAGGACTCTTGACACCCCAGGCTGGAGGCCTCAGGAGCTGAAGCTATCAACATTTTAGTACAGTGCAAATCCCTCCTGCTGCACAAGTTGGTGGAACACCTTAGAGGTCACTGTTCTAAGCTCCCTTATGAGGTTTTTTCTTTTTTTTTTAATGATATCATTAAGAGATGATCACAGGGATTTGCTTAAGTGTAACATCCCTGTTCAGTTTCTTGTCAAATGTGTAAACATTTGATAGGAAATAACTCAGTGTTGTAGTTAAGAGCCTGAGCTTCAAAGCAGATAGCTCTGGGTTTTATTCCCCACCCTGTCCTACCTTGTAGAAACAGTGTGACTTTAGGCCATTTACTTGGCCTGAGTCTCAGTCTCTTCATCTGCATAATGGTGATGGTCTGAGTTGTGATGATTAACGACTTTCCTGTGTAAAGCCCTTAATTCAGTCTTCTATAAATACTGCCTTTTATGATAACATAGCATTTTTTTTTTTAAGCTGAAATCAGCTTTCTGGTAAGTTCCACATACTGGCGCACATTTTGTCTTCTGAAATGACATGAAATAAATCTGCTTCCTCTGTCATGTGAAGACCTTTTACATATTTGAGGACAGCAGTCACTGCCCTGAGTCTCCTGTTCTGCAGCCCCACCTCTGTCACTTCCTCCGTTACCCCTTACTGTGCTGAGGTGTGCTCACCAGGGCGGGTCAGTCAGGGTGTGGTGAGTGAGACCCTGAGAGTCAGTGCCCCCCGACATTGGCGCCCTCCGTACCGCTCTACTCTCTCCCTCAGCCTTGTGGTGGCCCTGTTGCTTGCCTTTTCCCAGGCAGAACAAGAAATCCAAATATGTAACAATGTGAAAAGGGGTGGATCCAGGCTGAAGTTATCACTAGGCTTCAGGCTGCTGGGATGGGGACTTATAGAAGGTTGAAACAGAGAGGAAGTGAATGTCACCAAAAATCCCTCCGTAGTATCACGACATAGGATTCCAGTGATAACTGGGAGCTGAGGCTGATCAACCTCTTCACCAGGTGTTTGTCTGGTGAAATGAGACCCCAAGGCAGAGAGTCTTGTGTACATAAGCTGGGAGCAAGGATGAATTTGCTTTCAGAGTCATGATGCAGTTTGGGGCTTCCTTGGAGTCAGGATGTGTGCACAGTCCTACTAGTTTAGCTCAATGTTGAAATCTCTTTGGGCTTTTTTATGATAGTTGTCTGAACTCTGCAATCTCAGACACCAGGGACCAAAAGAACCACACTGGTGTCAGCTGGTTGAGTGCCAAACTAGTGAGGGCAAAGCATGGCTCAGGTAATAGGAGACAAGCACAGACTGCAGGACCCGGATGGAAGTTCCCCTGGGAGGTATCACTTACCTGGTGACCTCCTTTCTTAACAGAGTGTCTCAAAATGTGGGCCTCAACTCAGCTGCCTCAGAATCCCTGGAGGATTCTGGTTAAAATGTACACTCACAGGATGCCCCTAAAAATTCTAATCTAGTAAGTTGAGTGTAGAGTTCAGAAACCTGAATTTTGAACAAACAACTCAATGATTCTGATGCAGTATGAGAACATGTGTGTATTATTTAATGGGCCGTTAAACTGGGAGACCCTGTCTCTGCTCTGCTTTCTTCCTCACGTGTTCTCTTGTTTCTCCCCTCCTCCGGCATCACTCAGATACCTGGATGAGAAATAAACCTCCTGCTTGTATTTATTGCGAAGAAACATTTCCCGAGCTTCTGACAAGTCATCTTAGGCACCGGAATTAGTTTTCTTTAGAAAAGCGTATAGGGTACTATGACTCCACAGTCGTTGTGCAGGGTTCCAGAGTCCCTCAGTATTCAAATTACAACCAGGCATCATAGTAGTGTTCTGTTTGCCTCCGATTATCCGATTATTTTATACCATGCTCTGTGTATTCTGGGGCAGGGAAAAGAATTTTATTCCTGAGGCATTAACAGCAGACACCTGGATCTTATTCTCAGGTCAACTGCCCCTTTCCCTTCTGGAAAAGACAGATCAATAGAAATGTGACCGTCTCTCAACCTCCACCCTCAGTTTCCTTCCTCACCTCAGGAGCTCCCCTCAGGCTTTACCCCATGGTGGGGGGACCTAAAATGTCTGGATCAGCCCTGGGAGCCCTATTCACTTAAGCTGTAAATTTAAAGTTTCTCAGTTTCTTAATACGTCCCTCTCCCCTCTGAGCCCTGGCAAGAATCATACACAGACTCACACTCTCACTCACACAATTAGGAACTGAACAGCGCAGAGTGTCTTGGGTTTCTTGTCTCTTTTGTTCTGCAGACACAGCCTCAGCTTGTATCTGCCTTTTCAGATGCCTTATCAGTTGCTTTTTCTACAACTGGACTTGGAAAGAGTTAAAAATCCCAGCCAGATTTACCCTTCCCCCTTTATTTAAATCAATATCTTATGCTTGCATTCCGCGTTTTATTTTCAGTTGTATTAAAATTAAAATTTTTAAATCCCAATTTCATTGTCTTATATATGAGCCCTTTCTTTTAGTTGAATCAGCCATAAATTTGTTCAGCTGCCTTTTTTGTTGTTGTCAAAGTATTTGTTCAAATGTACTGAGTAAGCCAGAACCAAGGACAGAGGCTCATGGCACTCCACTAGAAACTTCATTGCAGGATCACCTCTGCAGGATAGCAACGGTGTTTCATGTAAGATTCAGCTAAGGCATGATTACCAGTTTGACAGCTCAGCACTCAGTGAGTTCAGTTATTCATCTAGCTATGAATACACCTGACCTCTATCTCTAGCCCATATCACCTTAGTTCTCTAATTTTTTTCCCCTCTTTTCCCTAACAATGTCTCGGTATACCTTGTGAATTATATTCCTAAAACCTAACTATTCACACACCTCTGGTTCACAAATGGTGGTTTATGAACTGATCATGTGTTAACTTCATCAGATTCACCTGGAAAGCTTATTAAGATGATGCCACAGCAGGAGATTCTGTTTCAAGAGATCTGGGGTAAGGTTTAGCATTGTGTTACTCATAGCTTTCTGGGTGATTTCGATATGTATAAGGTTAGAAGGCCAATGGATGGTCCATATTTTTTCTTTTGGTCAGCATCCAGTAACCCGAAGAAGCCTATGGATTAGTTTTTGAACTAATTTTTCATCTTTGTGAACTCGTATTGGCTTCTAGTTACCATTGGCTTCTTTTCTACTTCCTCAGAAACTAGAGTATAGAGTGTATTTGTTCTAGAAGCATTCTTTCAAGTACCTGTGGCACAAATTTTGACAGTTTGTTGACCATATATTATATTGGGTTAGCCAAAAAGTTCTTTGTTCTGGTTTTTCCATAAGGTCTTACCTTCTATGAGGGTAATTGGTACTGTTTCTTGTGTTATATAACTTTACATCTAGTTTATTTTTTTCCTTCATGAATTGGAGCAATATTATAAATATTGGAATGTTCATGTGTTATTATTATTCATTTAAATTCCACAAAGCTGGAATAGAGCACCACATTTTGGGAAATATTTACATTCAGCAAAATTATAATTTTCCTTGATTTATGCTGTTTTGTAGTTTATTGAATCAGCCACAATAAAATAGAATAAGGTAGAAAAGTTACTGCTAGCACTATAGTTATGCCAAAATCATATGATCTGTGCAGCTTCAAGAAACTACAGCAGGAGGTTACTGTGAGCTTGTGCTCAGATGTACTTAGTATTACCAGTATGCTTCTCAGTATTTAGGACTGCTTATTTCAGATCAGATTTTATTTTCAAGATAACAGAATAAAAAAGAACTCAAAACACATAATACTCTAGCCTAAGAGATATAAGACAAGGGATATAATTGTGAGTTTTAAAGTTTACGATGCTCTGCTTTGGGGGTCAGGTTTGGAAAGGGCATGAATAACCTATTTTGGTGTTCCGTTTTCGTAATATGCTTAAGTATATGTGAATCTATTTGTGCTTTTAAGAGACAAAATTATCACAGTCACTTAAAATATATAAATAATACTGAGGATTTAGTTTTTAAAACCACACTCTCAGTCCTCTGCTTTAGCAAACTGTAACCAGAACTTTTAGGATATACTAGTAATTTTAGTTTCTCCTACTTTTTCTGACTATAATTTGGTAGAAGTTCTAACACATACACAATTGGCTCAAAAATTTGCAGAAGGTGAAGGAAAAAAAAAACAAGAGTCTGGAGTAAATATAAAGCAAATAGTAAATCATTTCCTGAGTAACCGACTTTCTAGTACCAGAGATTTTAATTACTTGCCTCAAACAAGTGGTGTTAAAAGGGAATTGCTTATTGGAAATATTTAGGACTTAGTACGAAGTTTATATGGTCATACTTTAAAGCAGTAAGAGCTCTTAAATGTGGACCAGTGACTCTCTCAGCCCACTGCTAAGCCCTTTTTGCAAATATTTCTATCTTGTGGGAATTTTCAGTGAGAGGATGGGGAATCGCTAAAGCCCTGCCCATCATCTGCTCTGTGCAGCCTCCATCAACTCTTCTCAGTCTAGCAATCTAGTGACTTAAATACCAGCAGTGTAATTGCTACCTTCAAATAAAACAAACCCAAAAAAGCAAGCAAGGAAGAGTGGTGACCTTAAAAGTATAGGAAAGGAAAAGTTGATTACTCTGTGTGAAAAGTTGGGAGTCCTTGTATTAGAAGTTCTTTATTTGAAAGTTAAAATTGAATGGCAACCATCGAGCTTAAGTTGATAAAGTTCACACTTTTATATTTGGCTTATATGTGAAGTTAGAGAAATAAAATTGTGCGACCAAACATTTGACGAGCATGTTGGACATTTCATTCTGTATTTGAACATGAATTTCTAGTGAGTCTGTTTGGTTCTTTCACATAGTGCTATATGCTGCACAGTCTTAATGGGTATGTCTTCTTTGCTGTAGCAGGAACACTGTTCAACAGGCTTTTCTCAGTGAGCAGTGCTATTTATATTACCATTCTGTTTATATATTTCATTCATGTAAAGTGAAAGTCAGTATAACCTTGCAGTTTGAACAAAGATATTATCCCAGCTCAGGATTTCTACTGTGTTAACTGCAGCAAGAAAAAAAAGTTAAGATTGTATTAAGCCAGTTTACACATATTTCAAAAATCATATACACAAAAACCAATGTTGTATCATTTTTTGAGAAGTCTGACAACTTTTATTTATATAAACTGTATTTGTTGAGTGTTTTTCTCTTGCTTATATTTGAAAAACTAAAGAATAGTACATAGAGTTCATCACCAATGTCAAGGTAAAAGTAGTAGTCACCTTGCTTTGAGGATAGGAGCTGTGTATTCCTCCAGATTTGTTGATCATAGGGTCTCTGAGGAATAATCGTAGACTCATAAGCAGTGGGAGCTGAAGGGAGCTCTAGGGATACAGTTTGTTGGTTCTCAGGAGTACCTACAAGCCATGGGCACAGTAGTTGGAAATATTAGTGCATCATATGAAGAAGGGATACTTATTTACAACTAGAAGATAGAACCACATTACACACACATAACACATATATACATACATATATACATATACACACATGCACATATAAACACATGCTTACACACATATTCATGTATACAGACATATGCAAACGTACATACATACCATACAAAATTACATCCATAGGTACCTATGTCTACCCTGTAGAATGAATGATAATCAGCTGTTTCTGAGTTTTTCTGTTTAATATTTGCTGGTTTCGTGTTCATACTTTTTCCCCTATATTCTAGGCAATAGCAGGCCCACAAAGGTAACAGTTTGTGGGGTTACTAACAATACTAGTAGCAAGTAGAAAACTCATTCATTCAGTTGGTTTTATATTCTGCCTGTTCACTTAATTGGATTTTTACAAAGAATATCAAGTAGATTTTAATACAGTTGTACAGTGTTCCAATAACAAGTTAATTTTGCTTGCCTGGAAATTGACCTTGGAAGCAATTAATTATATAAAAAATAGGAATTTCAGTGGATATTAAAATGAGTCTTTTATACAGAGTGAAGTAAGTCAGAAAGAGAAAAACAAATATTGTGTATTAATGTATATATGTGGAATCTAGAAAAATGGTATAGATGATCTTATTTGCAAAGCAGAAATAGGGACACAGACGTAGAGAACAAATGTATGGATACCAAGGGAGAAGGAGGGGTGGGGTGAAATGGGATGTTGGGATTGGCATATTTACACTACTATGTGTAAAATAGCTAACTAATGAGAACCTACTGTACAGCACAGGGAACTCTACTTGGTGCTCTGCGGTGACCTAAGTGGGAAGAAAATCCAAAAAAGAGGGGACATGTGTACATGTGTGGTTGATTCACTTTGCTGTACAGCAGAAACTGGCACAGCAGTGTAAAGTACCTATATCCCAATAAATTTTTTTTGAATTTAAGAAAAAAGGAAAAAAATAGAGTCTTTTATGCGAACATTTCTTCCTTTTTTGGCAGCTCAAGCCTGATAGCACTTTTAGGTCGTGACCTTCCCCTCTCATGTTAATCTCCTCTGTTAATCTCTTGGGTGACATCCTGGCCATAAGAACTGCCTTATCTCCAGAAGTAAGTGTGAGCTTTTTAGGATGAGGGGAGGAACGTCATTTCTGTTGGAAAATAACTTCCGTTTCTCTTGTCTCTTTCTGTCTTTCTGCAGATGGGTGAGACCACCTCTTTGTAATCTTTTACATTTTATAATATTAATCAATCACACTTTTTTTTTTTTTACAACGTTTCCAGCTTGCTTACAGCAATATTCCTCTTCCAAATGCCCTTTCCTCAGAATAGCTCTTGTTTACTTTCTCCAATCTCATTCCTTTTTACTGTTTTCTCAGGCATCTGCTTTGCCAAGTATATAATCCCCTACACCATTGCTGTGGTCTAGTCTTCTTTTAGCTTGCTATTTACCCTTTTTTATGACACTTAATATTGGTGAGACCTCTGAAAATGTGATCTTATAAGTTCCAGCTAGTGTGGCAAGCTGTTGTGATTTGCTCTGGTTTCTAATATAGCTCAGCCAGAAACTACATCATTTAGTAGGAGATTTGCAGTAGGGAAGAGGGTCAGGGGATAGAAGGAATCCTTTGCGTAATACCTTTCATCATTCATGTTTCTTAATGGGCAGTGTGTTTGAGCATCTGTGTAGACAGTCACCCTGGCTTCATCTACATCACCTCCTTTGTCTTCCCTTACTCTCCAGAGAGAGTCTGTACATTGCTCCGTGTATCTACTGTGCCTTGTACATGCCTCATATTATCTTCCTCTATGTCTCCTATGTTACTTGAAGTGAAGGATGTACCTTATACAAGTTAGTATCCATGGAGACAGTTCTTGTAAGACAGTAGATGTTTAATACATACTTGTTGAATGATGGATAAGTGATTGAATGCCCATTTTATATTTTGCCTCCTCTGAGATTGTAGTCGTATTTCTTTGCCCCTGCAGTGCTTAACACAGTTCCAGGCATGTGGTGGATCTTCAGTACATACTTGTGGAGTGACTGAAATGAATGGATGAAAAATATTTTTTAAAAATGAAGAAGACTGGGGAAAATTCATAGTGGGTTGGCCCTGGACAAATAAATGAATGTTAGAATTTTCTAATATTTCCCCGGCTGTTTCCAGTCTAACCTGTGACTCTGAACAGAAACATTTTGCTTTTATTCCATTTATGAAATGCTTATGGTGATGCTTACTCAGACTGTGTTTTTTGAGAACTGTGATGAGGTACCATAAATAGAAGGTATTGTTTAATGAATGAAATAAGTTGTATGTGAGTAAGAACAGGGCTTACGTTAAAGTTTCTCAAATAAAACAACATGATATGAGACTTCCCAGTTAAAAGCAAAAGAGGACATAACCATTTATGAGTGGCGTGTCACTTAAGCACTCTCTGGGATTAAACCTTCCAAGCTTCATCTTTTTAGGCCTCCTCTAGAAATCATCCATTCCTGGGAGAGAGAAGAGCTGTTGTAATTTAGTTTCATATTTCACAGGCAGGATTATATATAGTCACTGGATAGATGGCTCCTAAAAGGTTCCTCCTTTTTTGCCAACCAGTGGATGAACAATGCACCCATTTGTACACCTTGAAAGAGCAAAGAACAACGGATTGACCTTTTCAATCAAGATGCCCTATACGTTATCTAAGCAATGAAACTGCAAGTCTTTTCTGCTGTTTGAAGTTATTTTTCATAGATGACTGAAAGCCTTCCTCCTCTGGCAACATGGTAAAGTTGCATAGGGCTAGTTGAATTTTGGTTCAAGTGGGTAATTGTTCTACAACTCCATCCCTGAAAGAACATCACTGGTATACAAAGAGACAAAACCCGTGGAAGTTTCTCCCCCACAAAGGAATACAGTAGATTCCTTTGTTTTAGAAAGAATGTTTTCCAGGTTTCATCATCTGCCTAAAAGCACAGGTAGGAGCTTGGAAGATTGAATTGCACATTCAACATAGGTTAAATTACACGGCTCTAAAGGTGTCCTTCTTTGCCAAATCAGGAGTGTTGCTTGATTTGCAACATGTGTTAAATGTTTTTGAAAAGAATACAGCTGTTTCTTTCCTAAATTGGTTATTAGAAAACAAAGTCCATGGGCCCCTGGCATCATCATTTCACACGAGAAACAGCTCACAGGGATACTCCTCACATACACCTCTTGGGTCTTTGGAACAGAAGCCTCCTGTCTTAGTGTTTGGGAGAAATTTACTGTGCCAGATGGAAGCCACCAGAAGTATCACGTGTCCTGGGGCCAGATCCAGCCATGCAGAAATCATCAGGTTTGTTCACACAAGTTTTTTTTTCAAAAATGTAGCTCAGCTTTTAACTTTGAAGGATTTGGGATGCAAATCCAGATCTCTTGCTTTTGAACTTGTGGAAGGCTGGGTGTGCAGTCTGCAAGGCAGCCAACAGACTGGAGTCCAAGGGTGTTGCTTCCATAGATCAGGCTTACTGTCACCTGGTCACCAGAGTTCCCACTTCTTCCGGTTGGTCCACTGCCACTTATCGTCACTCTTGCACTACTTTTTATTGTTATAATAGAGAAACCTTCTAACTCTTTCTCACAGGTGAGAAAACAAAGAAGACCTTTGCCCATAATCCCTCTCTCTCTCCTTCACTTACTTTCATCACCTGCTCCCTCCTTCAGAGTTTAGGACTCTGATTCAGGCCAATGGGTAGCTTGTGGTATGGAGATTATAGTGTAAGTTGAGAGCTCACATCTTGGTGATTTTTCAAATTTCTCCCAACTATTTTGAAGAGTATGTTAAAATAGGCATTCAAAATTGTGTCCAAACCAGAACTTATTATTATTATTATTTCAGCTGCGCCATGTGGCTTGTAGGATCTTGATTCCCCCACCAGGGATTGAACCCGAGCCCCTGGCAGTGAGATCATGGAGTCCTAACCACTGGACAACCAGGGAATTCCCAGAACTTATTATTTTTTAAATAAATTTATTTATTTTCTTATTTATTTATTGGCTGTGTTGGGTCTTCATTGCTGCACACAGACTTTCTCTGGTTGTGGTGAGTGGGGGCTACTCTTCATTGTGGTGCACAGGCTGCTCATTGTGGTGGCTTCTCTTGTTGCAGAGCATGGGCTCTAGGCACTCAGGCTTCAGTAGTTGTGGCACGTGGGCTCAGTAGTTGTGGTGCACAGGCTTAGTAGCTCCACGGCATGTGGGATCCTCCCAGATCAGGGATCGAACCCGTGATCCCTGCATTGGCAGGTTGATTCTCAACCACTGTGCCACCAGGGAAGCCTCAGAACTTGTTATTATTAATAAAAAATATTGGCAAGGTTGGGCATTATACCGTGTGGTTCCTACCATATGGTTCTGAAATCTTGTGAAGGAGACAATGATTATGATGAAGGTTTCTAATATTTAGTATCATTCACCATGTGCCAGGCTAAGTACTTCACATATGTTATTTCATTTAATCTTCAACAACTGCCTGAATTATATTTCCATTTTCCAATAAGCAACTGTGTAAAGCCATGTAGCAGTGGATAGATGGAGCCTGGATTTGAAAGGAGGAGACCTAACTCCAGAGTACAGTGTTCTACTGTCATCTTCTAGGTGTTATTTTTGTTGTTATTATTATTATTCAAGTGAGGGAGCATCATTTACGGAGAGTTAAGGTCATGTTCCAAGGTTATTATACACAGTTTTTAATTGGTAGATGTAGGATTAAAATGCAGAGCTAGTGACTCCAAAGCCCCATCTTTTATACCAAATTGTATTTCTTGATTTACAGAAAGTAATCTAAACTTAATTCTTACTAGGAAATGACATATTTTTTAATAAAAAAACTTTAAAAAATTCTCCAAAAAAAAAAGGAAAAAAAAAAAAGAAAATATTTTTGGGTCAATGGGTATAGTTAGATTCCAAATAAGTATGGATACTGAACCAGCCTGACGAGGTAGGGAGGAGTCGGCCTTTGAACATTCCACTTCTGGATATGTTGGGTGGAGATGTGTATTTGGAGTTTAGTTTCTTGGGATACTCTGCTGTATGGTATTATGTGCTGTACAATTGAAATGAAGAGCTGTTTTGTAATATTATGTTCCTGTTATGGTGAGTTATGGTGAAAGAACAGGTAACTTGTTGCTCAAGAGTCTCAAAAATAAGGTATGCAATCTCATTAGTTAAAGACTGTTATATAAATCACTATTATTAATAGTAATAGTACCTAGTTGTTCAGTCTCTACTGTGTACAGGTACTCTATAAGGTGATTTCCAGAAATTATCACTAATTCTTGGAACAATCATCCTGCTTCTTGGGGGTTATGTCCTCATTTCCAGAACAGCAAACTGAAGTTCAGAGAAGGAAAGTGACTTATCCAAGAATATACATCTGTTAAGAATTGGAAGAAAAATTCACACTCTGACCTTGAAGGCCATACTGTTTCCATTATACCATGCTGTCAAGGTGTACAAAATGATCAGATTTATTCATTTAATATTCATCCATCTTATCTTCTCTAAAATGGACCGATAATAGTATTTACTCTTTTAGTTTTTGTGAGAGTTAATGATATAAATCACATAATGCACATAAAACACTTAACACCAGTTTGGCGTATAGCAAATGCTCAATAAACACTGGTTTTCGTTATGGACAGTATTTTGTTGGCCATGTGCCAGGAACTGGGCCAGGTGCTGGGGAAACATATGAATAAGATATTGTATGTTTCCACAGAGGACTTATAATTAGTGTGGGGGGATGGAGTAGAATAGATTTTATAAAAATTATAATCCAGTGTGATAAATGCATCAGTAGACGTGGCTCCCCTGGTAGAGTGATAGCACAGAGGGTCAGCTGGCCATCCTCCCTGTGCTCAGGAGAAACCCTCACACAGCTCTGGTCATTCATGTGAAGAGCCTCTCCGCAGTGTGATATTGTATGAAATTGTAGAAAGGCCTTTGTGCGAAATGCCATTTTTGTTGTTGTTGTTGTTCTTTCCTAAAGGACTGATTAAAGAAATAAAAACTGTTCTTTAGATTAAGTGTAAATGCTGTTCAGCCAGGACTGAAATTGCCGTGTTGCACTTGGAGAGGGAAGTAGAACAGAACTGAGATGACCCTGGACCTTCACAGTGGGCAGAAAGGGGTGGGGAAGGAAAGTTACCACTCATGAGGGAATTACAGAAAAATGACCCACACCTACAAAGCCTTTCTTTGGCAACTGTAGGAATGCCCAACCCGTCTGCTTCCTCCCTACTGTGGAGGGAAGCCTGCCTGTTGGCGTGCCCCACCCAGTTCTGTAGAGCTCTGGGCAGCCTTCTCTTTCAAGAGAGAGACCTCATGGAGAAACACTTATGTAACTACAATTTCAACAGTTATTTACACCAAACTACGGTGTTCGCTGGCTTATTTTCTATTGCTTCTTGTATCCTATACTGTCCTTTCTTGGATTTAAAAAACAAATTTACTGGAGTAAAAGTTTTTTTGGGAAACAGTGCATAGATATAAATTCTCTAAATGCCTATAGGTCTAAAAATGATTTCATTTTGTTTCAAACAAATAACAGTTTGGATTTTTACAGAATTTTAGCTTTGAAACATTTCAAAAATTTTAAGACACTATTCCATTGCTGTTGGATGGCTAGCACTTCAAATATTTGATAATAATATCAATTTCATCCCTTTATAGATAGTCTCTGCTTGTTTCCTCTCTGGAAGCATTTAAGATTTTCTTGTTTTCTTTTTTTTTTTTTTAAGATTTTCTTTTTTTACCTTGGAGTTATAAAATTTCACTAGTATAGGTCTAGGCCTGTGCCTTTTATTTTTTGCTTTTCCCATCTAAGTGTTCAGTGAGTATTTTTATTCTGAAGAATAGCCTTCCTTCACCTTGGGGAAACTGTATTCTTTAATGTTTTTTTAACCACTTCATCACCAGTAGTTGTCTTTATTTTATTTCTTTATTTATTTGGCCACACGGCTTGCAGGATTTTAGTTCCTGGACCAGGGACCAGGGATTGAATGCGTGCCCCCAGCAGTGGAAGTGCAGAGTCCTAAGCACTGGACCACCAGGGACTTCCCAACGTATTCTTTAATTTCTTTATTACTTCTTTCCCTTCCATTATTTCTGTCTATTTTCTTCTGAAATTGCTATTTATTTTTATATTATTATCCATACTCCTCCTGAAACATTCTCTCTCTCTTTTTTCTCTTTTGAAATCCTGTAAGATGGATGTTGAATTCCTTGGCTCTGTCCTCCAGTTTATTAATTTATCTCTTTGTTCTCTGTTCTGGAAGAATTCCTTAACTTTATATTCCAGGTCACTAATTTAGTCATCAGCTATGCTTATGTTATTCTTTAACGTTTTTATTTATTTATTTTTAGTTATATTTTTAATTTCTAAGAACTTTTTCTAATTTTCTAGTTGCTCATTTTTACAGAAGCCCATTTTTGTCTTATAACACAATAGCCTCTTGATCTCCCTGAAGATACTAATACAAGTTTTGTTTTTAACATGTTTTTATTTAACATATTTTATTTCCTACATTATCTCTCTTCTCTTGGGTTCATGACAATATAGGATACAAGAAGGAATAGTAAGGAAACAAGCTAGCAAACATTGTTAGCTTAGTGTAAATAACTGTTGAAATTGTGTCTTTGAAGCTTAGTGCAGTTGGTAAGAAGTGTTTCCTTAAAAAATTGAAAGACTATTTTAAAGAACTGGTAATCATTTGGAACTAATAAAAGTAAGATTATTTCGATCAAACACTGGGGGGTTTGGGGTGATAAGACAATCTTGTTTAGGGACAGTTAGTTTTATAGAACTGATTAATTTTCAACATGGATAGAAAACTTAAGTGTAATTATATGTGTGTATTTTAAATACAAGGGTATCCATTAGAAGAATAAATTTAGTGTATGTAACTATTCCACAATTAAAGGGGAATAAAATGAACAAAGGAAAATTGATCAATCTATATAAAGACAAGAAAGCAAAAAGAAAATAAAAAGCATAACAAACAGAAAACACAAAAAATGATGGTAAAAAGACCATATTGGATAACATATCAGTTATTACAATAAATAAAAATAGCTTAAGAACTTACATTAAAAGTTGGAGACTATCTGAATGGTTAAAAATAATCACACACATTAAACATTCAAGTATAAGCTACCTGTAATAAGCGTAAAAAGCAATTTTGAAATTGAGGTCCATGTAAAATTATTACAGGCAAATTGTAACAAAAGGAAAGCTGAAATATTAATTTTGTATTAATATTAATTTTAATACAGAAATATTAACTTTATTTTAAATATTAATTTAATATAAAATAAAATGGATTTTAAGGCAAAGAGGATTAAATGGACAGCAAGTAATATTTATTTATTGATCACTGATAAAATCCATCAGGAAAGTATAATGGCTAGGAGTCTTTGTGCACCAAACAAAAAGCATTGGAATAAACATACGGAATCTATTGGAAATACAAGCAGAATTGACCAAAGCAGAAAAGAGCCTTCTCTCAAAAATCTCTGTCATAATAACATCTGTTTCATTCTGAAACCATAAAACTATTTGAGTTCTTTTGTCAGTTCCATTTAATTATCTTCATATTAGCATTCTTCTGCTGCTCTTTTCCTGCACTCTGACTAAATGCCTCATCAAAAGTCACATTTTAGGGCCTATTTTTGAGAGTGCCTTCCAAGGTGCCACAGTCAAAAGGACTCTCTTAGTTTTGTGATTTCTGTAAGAAGCACGTAAGATTTTGCTAAGTGCTAATGGGAGAGTGTTTGGGTATTGTTTCTCTGAAGGAAACAGTCTTTTCCCTCCCCTGTATGCCATCTAATCCTTGAGTATGACTCTACAGTGTTGATTTCATGGACACTTATGATTAGATGTAACCTTCCTGATCATCTCATAGTCACTTCAGACCAAGACATGCTTGGCATCCTAGGTTTTGGACTGTCACTCACTAACTACCTTAAAGCAAGTCATATAACTTCTCTGGGTCTCAATTAACTTGTCTTTGAAATAAGAAAATAGGGCTAGATTAGGTAGTCCTTAAGGTTCTTCTTTTCTCTGAAGTTTTATTTTTCTATTACATGGTATTTACTTCTATTTTATCTATTCTTTTTCCAAAATTCAGTATTAACAGAAACATTTCTGTGGTATAGTTTATAGAATATGAAATTTTGACTTTTCGTCCTCTGACACTGGGCAGGTCTTTGGAAGAATAACAAAATGTTTACGGGAGTGGTAGTTGGTGCAAGCAATTGAAAGGATAGATGCTACCCTTAAGTTTCTCAGCTTTATTTGGTATCCTCTCTGTTTGTAGATTTCAACAATGCTGAGTCCATGCTTGATGCTGAGTAAATGTCTCTTAGTTAAGTGACTGGGCTCTCTGCTTATAAATGTGGCCTCTCCCTTATTTAGCTGCATTACAGGCACTGAAGAGAAAGAAGAGGTTTGAGAAACAGCTCACTCAGATTGATGGCACTCTTTCCACCATTGAGTTCCAGAGAGAAGCCTTGGAAAACTCACACACCAACACGGAGGTGTTAAGGAATATGGGCATTGCAGCAAAAGCCATGAAAGCAGTTCATGAAAACATGTGAGTGACTTTGGTCTCCCTCTGAGTCATAAATTCCCTCAGTGCTTTGGAACTATATGATGATCTGGGCAGGCATGGGCTTCCTTATTTGAGACTCTTTGACATGTTGGAATGAAATGCTCCCGCAGAGAAAGAGCAGACGCTATATTGGCAAAAGGAAAAAAAAAGACCATGAAAAAATAAAAGACATTCATTTTGCCCTTAATATTTCCCAGTAGCCTCACTATTGTCTGACACTCCACCTGAAAATATTTTCATTCTATAATTTTAAAAAGGCTTAAATGCTAATACCTGTGAAGGTGTTAGAACTATACAATAGTGTTTGTCAGACTTTGAGGGGGACTCAGAAATCACTACTGAAGAGAACACAGATGCCCAAGCCCCTTCAAGATAGATAGGAATTGGGCCTTTTTGTTTTTAACCAAGTTCCCCAGCTGATTCTGATACTAACCAATGTTTGAGAGCCATTGACATACAATAATAGATACAAGCGTGGATTTGGGGTCAGATTTTCTGGGTTATACTCCCAGATCCTGCTGACTGTCCTTGGGCAAATTACTTTGCCTCTCCCTGATTCAGTTTTTTTATCTGTAAATTGGAGATAATAATAATACTTACTTCATGCAGTTATTGTGAAATAGGAGATACACTACACTTAGGAGTTCCTGGCACAAAGTAAGCGCTCAGTAACAATATTCACAGCAGTAGCGGGGCTAGTGACAGTTTGCTTTATAGTCACACTGAGAATCAATGCCTGGGACCTAATCCTTTCCTGAAGTTAAATGTGATAGTGAAGTTTGGACCAAAGGTGCATAAGAGCAATGAGTGCCTGAGGGATGTAGAGAAGGTTCCCTGGGTAGGAAAAGGTGCAAGAGAGAGAGGCTGGGATCAGTGAAGACATCTTTGCTAACATGATCTTGCCTTGATAATCAGTTGACCATCAGCCATCATTGTGGCAGCTTCTGAGAGATCTTTTCCTTCATCATCAGAGTCACAATCCTCTATTGTTTCTGTAAGCTGGGTGCTAAAACGTATTGCAAAATCATAGCCTTTCTCTCCAGGTAGTTTAGCAGCAGCAGCCCTGGGTGTTCCTTTTGAGAATTCACTCCCAGGCCTAAACGTTAGCTGTACCTTTCTCATGTAATTTTTAAATAAATGATCCTTGTATATTTGTAATAAATACAAGACTTGGGAATAAGGGGTGTTAGGAGGATGGCAAAGTATTCTTTTTGATTTCTACATGAAATTATGTCAGAATACTCAGCTTTTCCCATATATAGAGTCTGGAAAACTTGCAAAAGATGTATTCCCCTGGGAATCAAAATTTCCATGTTAGTTGCTTAATAATGAGAAAAAGTGTCACTTCCCTGGTATCTAGTCAGTTTGTCCTAGCTTCAGAGTTGGAGGAATGATTCAGAGACAAGGTACTGGAGAAGCAGCTCAGATGCTGGCATCTAGACACTGGCAGCTTCCGTGGGTGGTTGGAGGCCAGGGGAACTTGGGGGCTAGAAACTGTCTTGAAAGGAGCTGTCCATGCTGGACCTCTGATTCTTTTGCTGAAGTTGTTGATTCTTCTGAGGGCTTCATAGGCCTGATCCTGCTCTCATTGGTGATCTCACAGACCATCAGCAGCTATGGGAAAGTTCCCAGGGAGTCAGGATCTCAGAGCTACTAGGCATTCTAGAAAATAGATCTCTAGTTCCAGAGTTCACCTTCTACAAAAAAGCTGCTCTGATAGCAGCCGCTGAGAGCTGCCTGAACTTATCTTAGTCACGGTGGTCCTTGGTAGCCCATGGTACCACTCCCTGCAGAATTAATACAGAGCAGCATATTGATGGCAGAGTTTCACATATTCCCTACCAGACAAAATTTCAAAACGGGTCTACAAATATTGTTAGTTATCAAATAATTTGCCCTCTAGCGATTCCCAAATGTAATGGCTATCAATTTAATCTAATTTACATAATTTAAAATCTATTTGCATATACAGAATTATTAATTTTTCAAAATGCAGATTCTTCTTAAAGTTGATAAATCATGTCACCAGGAATGTTTGTTATCCTACTGAAATAACTAAGAGTTTATATTAAATTGACTCATTTTTCTTATGGGATTTTGTCTACATTCATAATTTTAAAGTAAAATTCTAAATTATTTCAACAAAATATTATTTCCCAGGGATCTGAACAAAATTGATGATTTGATGCAAGAGATCACAGAGCAACAGGATATTGCCCAAGAAATATCAGAAGCGTTTTCTCAACGAGTTGGATTTGGCGATAACTTTGATGAGGTAGGTGGCACCATGTAAAGAATGGAATATTGTGGCCACTAAAAAGGATAGCTTCCCATCACATGGAGCAAGCAGGTTTTCTGACACATTTTCTTAAATATCATTAAAGAATAAATGATTTTTGTTAGAAATATACCTATCTTAAGAGGGAAATGAAGTGTTGGTAATTCCGATTTAAAGGAAAGATTAATATAGTTTGGCAAATGGCCCCCAATTAAGTTTTCAGCTATTAAGGAAAAGCAACATGTGATTATGTAAAGTTAGTGACTTAATAGTTGAGGCCTAAATGGCCCCATTACGAAAAATTGAGTGCTCATACATCTGGGCAAAACAAAGCAGACTGTGTCACTTGGCAAGGAACAGACGGATGATGCTTGTATTAAATTAGAGGTTAGGCTGCCTCTGTTTATTACTCAGGCTATGAAACAAAATAAATGTGGAGTGACATTATTAACACACATTCCGTTGAGATTAATCAGTCCAATAATACAGACTATAATTATAATGGTGGTGTCTGCATTGTGAATTTCAATTGTTCTACTCAAAGCACACACAAGTAGGACTGGTACATGTTTTGAAGCATTTCTAGTTCTCAGATTAGCATGGCAAAGAATCTGACTTCCTACATTCACGTGGTGTTGAAAATGATACATCTAATAAATAAGATGTAGTTCCACAGAATTCTTCAAAGTGAGAATTGGGTGTCAACAGCTTTTTTTTTCTAGTTTTATTTTATTTTTCTCCATTCTACTTTTTGTTTTTTTAATTGAAGTATAGTTGATTTACAATGTTGTGTTAGTTTCAGGTGTCCAGCGATGTTCAGTTATACATACAAATATATCTATTTTTTCAGATTCTTTTCCCTTATAGGTTATTATAAAATATTGATTATAGTTCCCTATGCTATATAGTAGGTCCTTGTTGGCTATCTCTTTCATATATAGTAGTGTGTATATGTTAATTCCAAACTCCTAATTTATCCCTCCCCACCCTTTTCCCTTTGGTAACCATAAATTTGTTTTCTATGTTTGTCAGTGTGTTTCTTCAACAGTTTTTTTAAATGGTGTAGACCAGAGGTTGGAAAAATGTGGCTTTCAGGCTAAATCCTCCCCAGGTTCTGTTTTTGTATGATCTGTTGAACGACATAGTTTTTATATGTTTAAAGGATTGCAGAAAACAACAGCGTCAATGACAGTAGCAACAAAAAGGGCTACACGTGGAGAGACTGTATATGGTCTGCAAAGCCTAAAATATTGCTGTCTGGCCCTTTCCAGAAAAAGTCTGCCTACCCCTGGTTAGGCTAACAAGCATCTAATGAGTACATTACGACATGGTGGAAAGGGCTCTGGGCTCGTCAGGACATCTGGGTTCTGCTATTTATTACTAAACTCTGTGTAAGTCCCTTCACTTTTCTGACCCTTCGTTTTCTCATTTATACGATGAAGATGACCAGGTCACCAGATTATCTCTAAAGTTTCTTAAATTCTAAAATTCTTTTATCAATGAATAAATAAGTGTTTGGTACCTGAAGTCTGAAAATGATGGAGATAATTATTCTGTCATCACATATTTGCTAAAGAAAATGTCAGTATCTTTTCAGTGCTGTTGATAACTGTCAAGCATTATTGGCAGTTCTGGGCATACATTCAGTGTAAGATAGTGTGTTCTGTGATTACTACATTTGCTGTATTTTTTCCTAATTATTTTGTGAGCAGAAATAGGATATCAGAATATTCATTCTGAAGGTACTTTATGCATTCAGCCTGTGGAGAATCATAAAGCCCACAACTACACTGACCACACTGTTTCACACAGCCTCATGCTACACATTTTCATGTTGATTTCCGCTTTATGAAGTAGATACAACAGTGGTCAGCTTGCTGTATGTCTGATACACAGTGACTTGATCGAATGTTGTGGTTGGCTTAAAGATTTCCACCCTTGGCCCATAGTATTGTTACTCTCATTTTAATACAGAATAATTATTTGTTTATGCGCCTTTCTCCCACATTCAATACGCTCCTTAAATGTTGATTGGACTTTGTCTCCCCAGCCCTGAGTTCAGTGCCTGGCCAGGAGTGAGCTCTCAATAAATGTGTTCATTGATGAATGAATGAATAAATGAAGAGTCTCCTTGGTCAATATTAGAGTGTCTTAGGTCATTCCTAATGATGACAACCTCGGAATTCTAATGATAACAATTAGTTTTGACTCCTGACCTCTCTCGGGGGGTTAGACTCAACCTGAGGACTCTTGGAGCCAGTTATACCTGAACTAGCCATCTCAAGTCATCTCATATCTATCACAAGGTGATTTTACCGCAAACTAGACTTGCCTCTCTAAGGATCTTGGGACAGGGAATAGTTTAGGATTAAACCAGACTCTTTGGGGCTAAAAGAAAGAACTACAACGTACCTATCTTGAGTTGAAGCTTTCTTAACTCAAACACATGGCATGATTTTTATTGGCTTTGGTAATTTAACAAAGGAACCATAGTATCTTTGATTCTTTTCACTTTCAGTATGTTATGGTTTTGCTATACCTGTTGTTTTATTTTCAATAGCATTAACCCAAATGAAAATATTTATTTCTTCTGATTAAAGTTTCACAGATTCTTAATTCTTAACAGACAAAAATAAAAGATACATTGGAAAATGATGGGCAAGGTGTAAATTTCCTGGAAACTGTGCAGATTACATATTCAGCTAGCACAAATTACTTGAAAAACTGTTGACTGAAGTATTATAAGATTAACTACAACAAATTTACACAACCCCAAATATTCATATTTTAATTATTGCTCAGCGTTGCAAAAAAGACTTAGTCTTAAAACAAATATTCTATCTCACTGGGTTCTCACATATCAGTTGGGTAGCAGATGTTCTTGTTATTGTGTTTGAGGAAACCCACTTCTTGAAACATTAATTCCATAATGATTTCTTTTTCTTGTGTTCAGGATGAGTTGATGGCAGAACTTGAAGTATTGGAGCAGGAAGAATTAAATGAGAAGATGACAAATATCCGACTTCCAAATGTGCCTTCCTCCTCCCTCCCAGCACAGCCAGACAGAGTACCAGGTCGAATGTTGAGCACGTCCTCCTCTGCACATCGTTCCCGAGCAGGTCTGGTCCCTACCTCAACCACCTGTAGTCAAATAATTACCTGAAATAATGCCAGGCCTATCCCTTTTAGCACTTATTTTTCATTTCACAAGTATATACCTTTTAATATGCAATTCATACCTGTTTTCTGTGCTGAAAGTGTGAATGTCATCAATTACTAACTTGTATCCATTGTTTTTTTGTTCCAGCATCTTCCAGGAGGGCAGAAGAAGAGGATGATGATATCAAACAATTGACAGCCTGGGCTACTTAAAACAGAATTTTTGGACACCTAAGTTAATGAGCTGTACATAAGACACAAAAAAATGTTTTTGCCAAATACAGAAGTTAACAAAGATTCTGTTTTATATTTATACTGGATGAGTAATTGTCTCTTAAGCCTCATAGGTAAAAGTTAAAAAAAATGAGTCATGTGTAGATTTAAGATCCAGGATGGAATGGGACTTCCTGGTAGCATTTTGGAGGATCTCTCCATACCGAAGGAAAGGGGCATTCTACCTTGTTCACTACTGTATTTCTAGTCCTAGCACATAGTTGTTGAAAGAAAACTGAATTCTATTAACATATAGCAGTTTACAAGCCACTTCAGAGTGATGCGTTTAGGAAAGATGGCGAAAATAACTTTCTTTCCTATGAGAATGCAAGTTTGCTGTGTGTATCCATGTTAGAAGATATAGAGCCCAAAGTAAATATGTAAGAAGCGTATCTCTTATAGGAGAGACTTCTTGTAGAGAAGTCTTGTGTGAGTCTCTACATAAATAGTTTCACTTGAGTTTTGCAGTTTAAAATCTTACAGGAGTTTTAATTGACATTTATTATGCCAATTAAGCTTGAAATGGGGCAATGGATGCATTTCCCAAAATGTCTGAAAGCACTAACAGCTCACACTGCTGAGCGAGAATCTCCTGGGTGTAATTTAGCCACTTAGGGAGCTGCATTAACATTCCCCGTTCATTATGAGGCTGTTATGGCTTCAGTGTGCTAAATGTGTGAATGTTCATTCTTTGCTGTTTTGTGCTCTCTTGTACATTTATTTACACTTTACATCATATTCCTTGTAAATACATAAAAATATAGGCAATTAAAAGTATATCTTCAATAAAATTTTGGCCATAATGATTTTTAAACGAAAGTACAATATCACGTATTACCCGTTATGGTTGATGGACCATAAAATGACGTGTTGTTATAGAAAGTGATCTAGTAATTCCCAATATTTGCTTAGGGAATACAGGGTCTAGTGGGATAGAAAGAACACTAAACCTGGAGGAAGGAGTTCTGGATTCCATCTCCTGCTCTGCCACTAACACAGTACAACTAGACAAGACTCTGAGCCTTTGTGTCTTCACTGGGAAATCTAAGGGTTGGACTTGATGGTGTCTAATGGTTCCATCCTGCCACAGGCCTTTTGCGTATGCTGTTCTTCTTAGCGGTCTTCCCACCCTCCACAGTGCAGATACCATATCTTACTTATTCTTTAAATCTTAGTTAAAATGTCCTTTGTTTTGGGAAATTTCTCCTAATTGTACAGATTAAATCAAGTCTCCTGTTATGGGTTTTCATAGCACTCTGCTTTTTCCCCTATCACCTATCATGGTTTATGTTGCATATTTACTTGAATGATCACTTTATTATTCTTCTTGCCTGCTGGGCTGTGGTAATCTTAAGGGCATGGATCGTATCTTTTCCAGTTCAATTCCACTGTATATCTCTACACAGTTCCTCACATACAGTTCGCATTTAATAAAGGTTTATTAAATGAATGGCTATTAAGTTTTTACATCTTTTGGGTCATGATAGAATAATAGGAACTGGATTTACCTTCTGCCTTCAAATACTAGGAAATTGGACAAAATATATAGGAAACAACAGTTTCCAAACATTGGACAGCAGGCAGCACTAAGCTGTGATTCCTGGGAGAGATACAAATGAAGTGAGTACTTCCAGTGCCAGCTCACTGCCTTCACAGAGCTTGGTGGTCTTACCAATTGGGGGAAATTTATAGGGGAGATTCCTTGGAAGAAGATTGCTACAGAAAGAAAGAGAGAGACAGTGAGCTTGCTGGAGATCTGCAGAGGGGACCCTTCAAGTCTTTGGCTCAGAAGTGCTCTGTACACATGTATGAGGAAATTACTGAGGATAGGGAGAAGCACTGGAAAGAACTAGGCAGATCAATCCCCAGAGCTCGCACAGGGCTAGGAGTAGTTTATGGTCCCACAAGCCATAGGGGAAAGACCTCCTACTACAGAGGAATCAGATTCAGTCCTTAGAAGGGTACTGCCTCATCAGTGAGGTCAAATTATGCCTAGATTAAAGACAGTTCTGGGCCCACCCTAAAAAAGCTTAAAAGCAAGTTTCAAAAGGATGAAATGATTCCAAGTAACCTAACTGCATCCCAAAACAAAACTCCAAAATGTTTAAAGGAATATAAAAGCTAATAAGTAACAACAACAAAACAACCAGAATAAAACTGGCACCCAACGGCATAAAATTCACAAAGTCTAGCATCCAATCAAAAATGTTCAGGCATGTAAAGGAGCAGGAAAAAACATCCCATAACCAAGAGAAAAATTAAACAGTAAGAACAGACTCAGATATCACACAGATGATGAAACTTGAAGGCAAGGGATATTAAAACAGCTATTATAAATATATTCCGCATGTTCATTAAAATTTCTATAGTGAATACACTCCATATGTTTCAGAAAGAAGAGTAAAGCATGATCATGATGAAGAAAAAATGGCAGATATAAAGAAAACACCCAAATTGAAATTCTAGAGGTGAAAAATACGTTATCTGAAATGAAAATACAGAACATATTGGAAGGGAGTAACATCAGATTAGACATTGCAGAAGAAAAGGTTAGTAAACTTAAAGACATAGCAAATAAATAAAATAAATAAAATACTAAAGAAAAGAAAAAACATTGACAAAAGATAGAGCAAGAGTAAGCTGTGAGACCATATTAAATTGTCTAACATGCAGGTAATTGGAGTCCTGGAATTGTGGTGGTGGGCTGGATAGATTTTGTTTTTGGCGGGGGGTGGGGGGTTGTTTGAGGAGGAAATAGGATAGGAAAAAAACCTTTGTAGAAATAATGGCTGGGAAATTTCCAAGTTTGGTGAAAACTATAAACCCACAGCTCAGTGAAGCTGAACATACCTCAAATATCAAAGCCTCATAAATGAGACCTGAGACATGTTTGAACATCTCTCCCCATTTACTTAAACACACATTCCTAGTTAATTCTGCCGAACATGTGAGGTCTAAACAGTATCCATTAGCCACATGAAATATGCACTTGAAATGTGGCCAGTGCAGTTGAGAAACTGAATTTTTAATTTCATTTAGTTTAAATTTAAAAACTAGTGCTCAATTCGGTTATTAGAAAATGTTAACTATGCTTGGAAAAACTTGGGTATGTAGTTTTTCAACTGTAAAATTTATGAAATATATATACAGAAAAAGCATTTCTAATTAAAATTTGCATCTGAATTGAGATGTGCTCTAAGTGTAAAATATATATTGGATTTCAAAGTATAAAAAGAATGTAGAATATCTCATTAATACTTTTATATTGATTTTCTGTTGAAATATTGTTTTAGATGTATTGGGCTAAGTAAAATATATTATTAAAATTTATTTCACCTGTTTCTTTTTACCATTTTTGAATGTGGCTACTTGGAAATTAAAAGTTATATATGTGGCTCCCATCATATTTCTAATTGGTTAGCTTTGGACAAAAAGATCAGTTCCTCATTAACAATGAGTGCACAAGTAATCTATGATTTGAAGGACTAAAATGCTAAAGCATTAAAATAAATTTTGCAAAAGATGACCTCCTACTCTGAAAAGAAATAAAATACTTTGAAATAAAATCATAATGTTGGCCCTCTGTTGACAGTAAGAAAGGAATGAAAGAAATGAGAGAAAAGGTGTAAATCATCCTTAGGTTGAGGAGGTATTGAAAGAATGAAGGTATCAATCAGACATCTAAAGGTTTTCCAACAAGGCATTTTAGAATGGAAAAAACTATTGTTTGAAAGTTGTAAATTCTGGGATGTTTGCTAAAAATTGGAGAAAAGCCTAAGTGATATAGTGGAAAACATTTTATTTAAAAATACAAAATAGCACTGCCCAAATGGAGATCCATGCCTGATGTACATTGATTGTGAAAATATATTCAACATAACTTAAGAGACAAACTTGGATTCTTTGGAAGTGATTTGGATAGTTCCTATAATCAAATAAAATGCTTGAAATGCAAATCAGAAGAAGATTAGAAACCAGAGAGTCTCTGAAGCTCACAGTCTCAAGATCTAAGGGATTCCTTCTGAGTAGGCAATTGTAAGGAAAAGTAAGCTGCTAGGATTTTGAGCAAGCTGTTATTCTGCTCGAGTCAAATTTCAGAACCAAAATATTTGATTGGCCAAGCTTGACTCATGTAATTAACTCTGGTGTCGCCACCTGGACCCTCATAAACTGAGAAGCAGGAAGGGAGGTTTGCTAAAGCAGAATCAAGGTGCTTGTACCTGAAGAAGGGAAAATGGATATTAGCCACCTAAATCTAAAATATCACCTCAAACAACAAATGTCCACTCAACCACTGAGAATAATTAAATCTGAACTGCAGCATTTCCTCATTCTTGGCAAACATAGAGTCTGAGCACTGATTTATTTGGTAGGAAATTGGAGTAGCAAATAGTATATACACCTCAATGGTATATGTCTTACTGAAATACATTGAATAATGTGTCAAAGTTAGCAATCCAAGCAAGAAGAAAGAAAAAAAGAAAAAAAAAAAGGAAAAATCCAGAGAAGCTTGGATCAATAAGGATATCTTGGTAGTATTATAATACAGCCCAATGGAACACATTGATGAACTGTTAATCAATGTCTGTTTCATCTCTCTACTTCCTTTCACCTCTTTAATTTAATACAGATATTAATGTTTCTGCTAAAGAAAGAGTTTCTTAAAATACTTAAAGTACTCCTCCAACTTCAATTTACTTTGCATCATTTGTTTCTTGGCTGACCAGAAGTCTTATTGAATTTTACACAAGACATTGGAGCTATTTTTCAGGAAAAAAAAACAAAAAACAGTATACATTGAGTGAGTACAGTCAGGGCAAAACATTAAAACTGTTATTCAGAAGAGAGATGTTTGAACATTGAGCAAATAAGCAATGTCTCTGATTATGAAACATTCTCTGAACACTTCTGGTATTCACAGGCTACTGAAGGTTATATAACCATATATACACTATTATTTATGATATCAGAAGGGTTAAGTGTTCCCTTCTAGAATTCAGAAAAAGACTGCAATTCAGACTTCTCTGTGAAGCACTGAAAGGGTGACATGTATGTGGCATGTGACATGATTATATGTAATATATCTATAAATATATGAAATGTGTGTATGTAGATTATAGATGCTTATATACAAGTTATACATACTGTCTATATTAATACAATATGTGTGTGCCCTGTATTCTTGAAAGCCTGTTAGTCCTTGCTCTCCACAACTTTCCTGTATTTCCTCAGTCCCCAACTCTTGCATTTCTTTCTCCTTGGAGGACTCAATCTTTTTCCTGATTCATAAATGTGAATCTTTCCCAGATTTTCCATAATTTAGTTATTTGATCTCTTTTTCTTCTATACTATTAGATGTCATTTTAAATTATAGTTTCATAGATAAAATTTTTTAAAATAAATTTATTTATCTATTTATTTATTTTGGCTGTGTTGGGTCTTTGTTGCTGTGCACGAGTTTTCTCTAGTTGCAGAGAGTGAGATCTACTCTTTGTTATGGTGCGTGGACTTCCAGTTGTGGTAGCTTCTCTTGTTGCAGAACATGGGCTCTAGGCACTCAGACTTCAGTAGTTGCAGCATGAGGGCTCAATAGTTGTGGCTCACAGGCTCTAGAGTTCAGGCTCAGTAGTTGTGGTGCACAGGCTTAGTTGCTCTGTGGCATGTGGGATCTTCCTGGACCAGGGATGGAATCCATGTCCTCTGAATTGGCAGGTGGATTCTTAACCACTGTGCCACCAGGGAAGTCCCCGTAGATATCATTTTAAATTATAGCTTCAGGTATCCCTTCTATGAGAATGACAGAGCTCACATATAAATTTATTCATTCAGTCAACCAATATTTGCTAAATATTATACTCTGAGCTCTGAGCTAGTATGGGGATTAAAGTTTAATATAACAGTCCTGTCATCATGTATATTTCTAACTGTGACCTCTATCCCAAGATCTAGTCAATTAGAAGTTAGAAGTTTACTTTAGTTTTCCTGACATCTCTTTCATATCAACATCTTTGTCTTAAAGTCTATTTTGTCTGGTGTTTGTATTGCCACTCCAGCTCTCTTTTGGTTACAGTTAGCATGGAATATCTTTTCCTTCTTTTTACTCTCAATCTGTATCTGTGCTTGAATCTAATGTGAGTCTTTTGTAGACAGCGTGTAATTAGATACTCCTTTTTTATTCCTTCACCAATTTTTGCCTTTCAATTGGAGAGTTTAATCATTTACATTTAATGTAGTTACTGTATTTGCCATTTTGCTGCTTATTTTCTATGTCTCCTATCTGCCTTTTCCCCTTAATTTCTCCATTACTCCCTTCTTCTAAAAAGTTCATTGTAACTGGTTAATAAATGCATTCTAGTGTACTATTTTAATTCTCTTCCAGCTTCTTTCACTAAGTAATTTAGAGTTATTTTCTTCATGATTTCCTTGGGGATTACAAATAATGCCTTAATTTATAACAAGCTAGTTCAAATTAATACAAGCTTAACTTCAATAGTATACAAAAACTTTGCTTCTATTGATATATATCTCCATCCTCCTTTATGTTGCATAAATTACATCTTTAGGTATATGTGCCCACCAACATAGAGTTATAGTTATTGCATCACGTACTTGTCTTTTAAATAAAATGGGAAAAAGGTGTTACAAACAAAAAATGTACTAATACTGTCTAATATTTACCCATGTAGTTACCTTTACTGATATTCTTAATTATTTTATGTTGATTCAAATTACTGTCTAGGGTCTTTTCATTTCTGCTTGAAAGACTTCTTTTAGCATATCTTATAAGGCAGGTCTACTAACAATGAGTTCTTTCAGTTTTTCTTCATCAGGGAATGTCTTAATTTCTCCTTCATTTTTTGAAGGATAGTTTTGTTGGTTATAAAGTTTGGGGTAACAGTTTTTTTTTTTTTTATTTCAGCACTTTGAATATGCTTCTTCCTTCTGATCTCCATGGTTTTTGATGAGAAATCAGCTGTTAATCTTACTGAGGATCCTTTGTGCATGATGAGTCTCTTCTGTCTTGCCCCTTTAAAGATTCGTTGTCTTTTGACAGCTTGATTATAATGTGTGTAGGTGTGGATCTTTTTGAGTTTTTCCAACTTGGGGTTCATTGAGCTTCTTGGCTATGTTGATTCATATCTTTCATCAAAGTTGGGAAGCATTTGTCATTATTTCTTCAAATATTCTTTTGGCCCCCCTTTTCTCTCTATCTTCATTTGGGTGTCCAATTACATATCTTAGTTTAGGTGGTGGTATCATACAGGTCTTTTAGACTCTGTTCATTTTTTTCCACTTTTTTTTTGTTTTTGCTTTTCAGACTAGATAATCTTAATTGATCTACCTTCAAGTCCACGGATTCTTTCTCTGCCTACTTAAGTTTGCTGCTGATTTTTGCTAGTTAATTTTCATTTCAGTTATTATTTTTTTAACTTCAGAATTTCTATTTAGGTCTTTTTTAGAAATTCTTTCTCCCTATTAATATTTCCTATTGGTGAGAAATTGTTCTCATGCTTTCTTTTAGTACTTTAGAAATTGTTTGTTTTAGCTGTTCAAACACATTTAAAATAGCCAATTTAAAGTCTTTGTCTGATAGGTCCAACATCTGGGCTTTTTTAGGGATAGTTTCTATTGATTGCTTTTTTTCCCATGTGTTCAGACTGTACTGTCTTGTTTCTTTCTGTATCTCATAATATTTTTTTTTTGAAAACAGGACATTTTGAATACCATATATTCGAATATTATAATCCATCCCTTAGTGTTTGTTGCTGTTTCTTGAACTGGCTTGCCTTTTAGTTACTTTACTGAACTAATTTTGTAAAGTCTCTAGTCTTTGCTATGTGTGTCCATTGAAGTTTCTGTTTCATTAGTGGTCAGCTAATAATGACACAGATTTCCTTAAGTACCTGGAACTAAAATATGTTGTATAAAACAAAATATTCTGCATAAAGTGGAGTGCAGCACTCTCTGCACCTTTTATGAATGCATAAGAACAGTCTACATGATTTGTTAACATTTCAGTACAGTCATAGGACGTGACATATGCATGGTCTGCACTACATGGGAAATAAAGCTTATATTTAGTTTATGCATTCCCAAATTCTTCATTTGTTCATATATTCTTTTGCCAAAGACTATTTGATGATAGATATTGTGAATTTAAGCAAGACACAGATCCTGCTCTTAGGTAGGTCACAGTCTAGCTCTGTGAACTTGGGAAAGTTTCTTAATTTCTCTGAGGCTGAAATTCGTCTATGATATAATAGGAACACTATCCTTGATATCACTGGATTATCATGAGAACTAAATGGGAATATGTATGTAAAACTAGTACAGTACCTGGTACAAAATTATGCTTATTACGTACTTTCTTCCTCCTTTTGTCAATTCTCAAAGCAACAGAGGCACTTTAGATAACAATTATCACCATCTGTCATGTGCTGTCTCTGTGCCAACTGAGTGCAAAAGGTCTTATTCAATATTTCATTAGTTGGTAAAACATGGCTATGAATTAGGTATTAATTGCTTGGTATAAGTAGTCATTAATAAGTTTGAAAGTGGCTCAAAGAGATGAAGCAACTTCCTGAGGTCACACAATTGCTAAATTAAGATTAAGAATTTGAATTCAAGTCTCCTTTAGTTCAGTTCCTATATCCTTAACCTCTTCCCTGTATTTCTGCTGATACCAGTGCTTCCCTCACAAGATGACACAGGCACAAAAATCCTTAAGAAAATAGTTCCAGACCAGTAGAACCTAAGAAAGAACGACTCCTTGTCTTTCCTTGGCTGTAGAGGACAGTAGAGATCCAGACTGTGAAAGGGGTGAGTGTATCATACTGGTATTTCCTCCAGAAGGTTATTTTACTTTGGACAATGCAAAATTACAGAAGCCTAAAACTGTGTAATAAGCTCCTGGGAAACTGGGCCAGATTGGTTGCACTTCTAATTAATTAATTGTTTATTTTTCTGAGTTTTTATTTTTTATTTTAAAGAACATTCATACTTTTTTCAACTGAAAAGATTGAGCCACTAACAGTTCAAACACTGGTTCCCTTCAGTCCCTGTTGGAAAAGTTAGCCCCTTTGTACTTCTTAGTCAAGATTGAGAAGTTCAAGATCATGTTTTAAAACTAAGCTTCAAATTGTGAGATTGGAACTGACATATACACACTACTATATACAAAATAGACAACCAATAGGAACCTACTGCATAGCACAGAGAACTCTCCTCAGTGCTCTGTGGTGACCTAAATGGGAAGGAAGTCCAAAAAAGAGTGGATATATGTATATGTAGAGCTGATTCACTTTGCTGTACAGCAGAAACAAACACAACACTGTAAATCAACTATACTCCAATAATTTTTTTAAAGGAAAAAAACCCCTAAGTTTCAAAGGAACTTGAGCTGTTTTTACTCTGATTTCTTTCTTAAAGATGTTTGTTGACAGGATCTAGAGCACTCTGCCGTAACCAAAGGCATCAGATGACTGCAGTGCTTGAAGTCACTCAGTGCAGATTGTAATGTGCAGGAGAGATAAACATGTGACATGAATACTCCCTATAGACCTAGGGTCATGACGTGTTTGAGAGTTCTCTTTCTCTTAAAATGTTTCACTTTTTAATGGTTCTAAAGGTATTTAGTAGGGCTACATCAATAAGACGTGGATTAGGCTTGTAACTAGGAGGTTGAAATATAATTACTAAATGTTTAAGCTTCTAAAAGCCTTGATAAATAAAACAACGTCTAAAATTAGTGGTTTTATACTGCTTGAAGCAATTAAATGGATCATTTATTGACCTGATCCTAAAATCATTAACTTTAGACTATAACTTGCCTGCCCCTTTGTAGCAATAGACTAGATTGTGAGGTTCCTGAGGGCAAGAACTATACACAAATGACCCTAACCAACCAAGCCAAAACACAGATAAAAAGGTGATTTGACAAATATTTGTGGAGTACCTATGCTTAGTACCAGGGATACAAAGCTAAGCAAGGCTTATTTATCTCAGGAGGTAGTGTAGCCTAATGGATCACAAGCACAGCTGCTGATATAGGCTGCTGATCTGGTCCAGGTATTGGCTCCATCACTTACTAGCTGCATGACTATTACCGGCCAGGTTCCTGGAGAAGCTGAGTCTGAGATGGAAAAGAGTACAGGGAGTTTAATAAGGAGTACTATTGGCATCAATACCCAAGGAAAGCATCAGATAGAAGGAGAAGTTGAGCTGCAATGCAATCTAACCCTGTGAGACACTAAAAAGTGGTATCTGAGTGTAGACAATCCCCCGCGGTGATCAGTCATTGAATGTGACCACCTTTCAAAAGGCATAGTCTTGGGGTGAGGAGTGCCACAGACAACACGTCAAGGAGATGAGAAAGTAAGTCCTTCCTTTAAGGGGATTTGGACGGTACATTATAGCTTCCACCACAGTGACCTTAGATAATTTAACTTTGCTGATGCTTGTTTTCTTCATGTGTAAAATAAGGATTTAAAAGTATCTTTATAAGGTCAAAATTAGGATTAAATATAACCATACAGGTAACATCCATGTTGTGTCTGGCACATGAGAAGTTACAAAGAGTCTCCATTGTCATCTTGTTCACAACTTCTCCGATAAATACAACAACTACTCTCTAGGGCATTAGGTTTTCAAAAATGTGTGACCAGAGTTCCTGCCCTCAAGAAGTCTGGTTGAGGGAGGGCTAGCGCATCAAAAGACAGTGCAATGCAATGTGATGTGATGTGTGTTCCAGTGTCGCTCGGATGCCTTCCGGACAAACTGTTGCTTGAGTTGAAGGGTCTAGTCTGAGGAACTAATGGGCAGTGGCTAAGGCAGGGCATTGTGAAAGAGTATGCTGTGGTCTAGGCTGGCCGGCACATTGGGTGTAAGACAGTGAGTGGGGAGAGATGAGTTTGGTAGGAGCCAGGTGATGATGGTCTCAAATATCCTAGTGTAAGGGTTTGGATTTATACTGAAGGTGTTGCGGAGTCAAGGAAGGATTTTTTAAGAGCTGATCAACTTGCATTTTGCAAAGTCCAGTCTATCACAAAAATAGAGACTAGATTGGAGAGGGGGTGAAGTGAACACAGGAAGACCCACTGAGAGGGGTTGTGAACTGAGAGCATGGCAATGGGGTTTGGATAAGGGGACATAGATACCCTCAGTTTCAGGTTTGAGAGGCTCAGCAGATGGTTATGCCATTTTCTATGAAATACAGATGCCAGGAGGCAGATCAGACCTGGGTGAGAGAAAGAGGATCATTTGGTTTGGGACATCAATGTTGAGATGTTTAGTGCCCATTGATAATTTCAGGGCTGGACTACAGAGGGTAATCTGTAGAAGAGTCTGAGTTTGGAGTCAGCAAATTGCAGCTGTAGAGAGAAGAGGGTGGAATGGAAGAGGACAGTTAGTGGAGACTGCAACTGAGGAAAGAACGGGATACATGGAAAATCCAGGAGGTTTTTTTAGCTTCTACGACAATTTTGACAGAATGAAAAAATTCTTATTTCCAAGAAGCAGCTTTCCATCTTTTAATTATTTGAGCAAAGTCACTTCTCCCTGAATATCAGCCACTCCCTCAAATGGAAGATATGGAGTAAAGAGGAAGAATTTTATTTTTTCAAAATAAGGTGACAAAAAGTTTTCAAACATACCACTTTTAGAAAACCAGCTGAAAAAGGAACTAAAGCACAAGAAAACTTTTGATAAAGGAATACATATATTGTAAAAAAATGAAAAGGGTGATATAGGGAGTAGAATTATTAAAAATGCTTAGAAACAGGCACCTTTCAACATTGTGTAGCTGGCATCCTAAATGAAAAATAGATAAACTAATAGAAATGGATACATTGCAAAGTTTATTACAATTAAAAATAGTTGATAATGACTTTTAGCATTTCAAATATAAAAATGGGTAAGGCAAGGGTCAATTTTATGTTCCTATTTTATGAAGATAAAGATAAAAAATTCACCAAAAGTTCCACAGTAAATGAAATACATTCCTCTGTAGACTGAGATCTAGCTGGAATGAGTTCACTTATTCGGGTAGTACATTTTCTTAGATGAGATAGTCACTCAAGATAAATCTCCTTGGGATATATCTCCTTTAGGTCTGACAAACCCGTAAAACAGCAGTCAGATACCGAGACCTTGGGATCTTCAATTTGTAGGCTCCCTGACAGCTCCCCTGGTAGCTTTTTTCTCCACAGAATGCGATGCTATCAAGTGCTACTACGCGTCATTCCCACTAGGGGGCACCCCTAGCTCATCGTCAAGGCGAGGATTAGCCGCCGGCTAAAATCTGCCACAGGCAGCTCCGTTTGTGGAAAATCGTCAACAGGTTGGATTTTATTAATTGAAACCTTAGAATTCATAAAAGCTTCTTTATAAACTTGGCAACAAGGCAGGCCATATGGTTTAACTGAGCCTGAAAGTAAATCGTCTTTGGAATCCCTGTTCCTGCTTCATCTCACACTCTGGGGCATCTTGCGAACCATTAAGGCGAGGCTGCCAGTGACGGTATCGTTTGCAGTGATGCCTGGGGTGGCCCTCTCTTCCCCGAGTACAGGTGGCCTGGGACTGTGCTAACTAGGGGATGCCTTGGTAGACTGCTTCTCAAGCAATTGATGAAACCCAACGACCTTGCTCAGCCGTGCGCGCAGTAGACGTAAGTTCTCTAGCAAACAGCTCAGAGGGGCAGGGTTTTCACAGCTTACTGGAAGAGAGGAGTCATGACTGCATGATTGCAGCAGCGACTGAGGGGCTCAACTTTCCAATTAATTCGGAGAAACAGCTCTCCTTATCTATGAGCTTCCAGGCATTGGAAAGGGCACCAATTTTCAAAGACTTCAGGGAGGAGGATAGAATGCATGCAACCAGGCTCAGGCTGGAAGTTGTTGACCCCTACTTATTGGTATTAAAATGGGACACAGAAAACCCTTCTTCACCAACCTCTTTGGTCAACATAAGCCTAAAAGGTAGAACTGGAACCTGAAATCAGGGACAAAATTGAGAACTCTTCCTCCAGTGGCTGTGGGAAAGTTAGTACACAGATAATGGCTATAATCCACCATTCGTGTCGTCTTCATGGATATAACCAAACATAGGAGAGATCTGTATGAAATAAAGCAGCACTGGACTGGAAGCCAGAGAGACTTGTTTTCTATGATGCTCTACCACTCGGTCACGGCTTTCAGGTAATCTTTCTGGTTTGACGTCTCACCTGTTAGGTTTGAAGCTGAAGACTTGACAGTCTCCTTCAGGCGTAAACATTCTAGGATTGGAATCTAGCGGAGCAGAGTCTGTCTGCAAACTTCCACCCCACGACCTCTACAGGAGAGCTGTTCAAATCACAGCTGTTTCTGGGGGAATGGCAGATTTGTTACCTATGGGCTTTGTGCCTGAGAAACAGTTTAAACCAGCTAATTTCTAAAGTATGTCTAGTTATAATAGACTCTCTGAGTCCATATTACTTGTGAGTTGTTTATAAAGTGTCAGTTGACTGAAGGCGAAGAGCTCCAAATACCTTATTTGTAAATTATGTTTAATTTCCAAGATTGGTCACAATCCATTCATATGCAGCAGATATCCACAGAGCCTCTGGCTTGCATCTGCTTAGTGTCTGCGTGGCGGATGAGCTTAAATAAGTACAACCCAAAGCAGTAAGTTCTCTACTAGAGGAGTGTTCAAGATGCTAGGGGTCCACCTTCCTGGGCATCCCAGTGGCATATGCCATGCAGGGCTGGAGGATGGCATGTCCGGAGTTGAGGGCTCACAGAGGGGCCTGGAGGAGTAGGTGGGTCAGGAAGGGCCTTGTTTATGGCAGCACACATCAAGCACAGGCTCTACCACACAGGTGGCCAATACTGTTTACTAATTAAATGCCTGAATGCAAACAGATGACAAAGTGTTGGGTAACTGACAGCAATGTCAAAAAAAGTTTCTGCAATATTTCTCTAGGCAGAATCTAAGGGCCTCATAGATTGTGTCTTTGCTGCTGTCAGTTTTTCCAGAAACTCCATGGACATGAGCAGGAATCTGGTTAAATTTAAGGAAATTCTTATTTCTATATCTCAAAATATAAATTCCTTAGACTATGTCTCTTCTCATCTCAGCAGAAGCTTGTGAAAAAAGAATGGAATGAATTTACCCAAACAATATTTACTTTCAAACATTTTTAAGTTGAAAACTCCCTATGTAATAGAATGAGGAACTGACCAAGGAACAAGGCATACTGTCTGTTTAGTCACAATGACCATTCCATACCTTGGAAATAAATTCAGCAAGTGACTTCTATATCAGCTTTTCATGCCTTGACAGCACACTAAGTCAATATTATTCCTCTGACATATTTGGAAGGTGAGACTAAACCAAAATAAAAATGCTTCCAAGAATAAGTTTGAGGGAATTTGATATCTGACAACAAATAGATCAACTTCCTTCATTTCCCTGTTTCTTTGTGTCCTTAAATAATATGCCCTGTTTGCTTTATGCATTTGCACTGGACATTTCATTTTAACTTTCAGTGTTTATAGAATAATTTGTAAGCATCGTTCATGAAACAAGACTTATTGGAAAGACTGCAGAAGCAGGAAGTTGAGATTTCCTAAGTTTTGGCTTTGTCCTTCTGTTGACAGAAAATGTAGAGATAATGTTGTGTGTGAAGGTAAGAGGGTAGGAAAGTAGAACATTCAAGTAGCTGAAAAAGGCTAGTATGACTAAGAGATGAGAAGCAGAGTGATAGATGACTTAAGAGGTGAGCTTCCATTGATTGTCAACTTGGGTGCATTAAACATGTATTTCCATGAAAATATTCAAACAGAGATCCCACCATTACCCAGTAAAACTATAAAAGTTAGGAATGTGGATAGTCCCGCATTTCAGGTAGCTTCCTCTTCTCCTCCTCAGTCTCCAGACTGTGACTGAATTGTGACCTTTTGATAACACAGCTTGGTGGGCACTGGGTGAGGCAGAAATGACTGACTGACACACAGCTTTACCTGTGCGCAGAAAAGCACACTGAGCACCTGTGCAACACCCATGCAGCCCTGGGGCTATGGTGCTATTTCTAGGCCACAGGAGATGTCAGGTGCACAGCTGTGCCCTTGACACACCCTTTCACATGTACTCCTTTCAACAAACCAAACTGCTGAACACTATCATCTCCATTTTAAATGAGCACTGAGCCTCAGAGAGGCAAAGCAATTTGCTCCACTTGTTAAGAAGCAGAGCCAAAACTCAAACCTTAGGTCTGTTTAATTTTAAAGTATATTCTTTTGTTTTCTTTAAATTTTATTATTTATTTATTTATTTATTTATTTATTTATTTATTTATTTATTTACTGCATTGCTGAATGCTGGCTTTCTGTAGTTGTGGCGAGCAGGGGCTACTCTTCCTTGAGGTGTGCAGGCTTCTTATTGCGGTGGCTTCTCTTGCTGCGGAGCACTGGGTCTAGGTGTGCTGGCTTTGATAGTTGCGGTGTGTGGGCTCAGTAGTTGTGGCACACGAGCTTAGTTGCTCCACGGCAAGGGACCTTCCCAGACCAGGGATCGAACTCCTGTCTCCTGCATTGGCAGGTGGATTCTTAACAACTGCGCCACCAGGGAAGCCCTTAAAGTATATTCTTAACTAGCACCAGATTAAGAGGTACGTGAATTGAAAGGTTCTGGGGCTCCAAGAACTGGAGAAAATTAGGAAACATCTTGTAGATATTAAATGTTCATAAAAGTAAACCCAAGAGGTTTTTACAAAATATTTTGAGGAAGACATTGTGAACATATCCACCTTTATCGAGGAGTTAACGTATTACCTAGCTAAAACGTGAAAGACATTTCTGAATGTGTTTATGTCTTTCAGCACATGCAATAAAAGTCTTAAAGTCTTTTATTTATGTTCATATACTATAAAGTCTTTTATAGTATATGAACATAAAGTTGTTCATATACTATAAAACCAGTTTCTTCAAGACCCTACTAAATAAATCATTGAGTATCTGAAGGATTGACGTCTGACACAGTGAATTATCGGCCTCCTAGAGAAAGTGCCCTTCCCTCTGCTTTTGTCTGTCCCAGTTTTATCCACTGTTTTCCTGTTTGTCTGGTTTTCTTTCCTTCATTTCTGGAAGGTGAGCCCAAATGCTGTTGTAACTTCTTTTATCGTGCATATTTTAATTATTTCAACTATAGGCCATCTCTCACTTCTTCCTTTGCCTTGCAATTCCTGTCCATTTATCATGGGGAAATCATTAATCTATTAATCCATTTTAAGCAAAAACACAGCCCTTATTTTGATTAATGAGCGTAAAATTAGAGCCAGTGATTGATAGTCTTTTGCCAAACGTGAGTGCATGAAGATACTAAAAATAGAATTAATTGTCAGATAATTGTGGGGCTGCAAGGGATTCCCTTGTATGGCAGTAGGTGGGCTTTTAGGGCTGACATGGCTCCGTCGTAGCTAATGCACAGAAGGCAGGGAGGGGGCCAGTGGTTTCTTTGCTTCTGTGACCTTGTGCAATTATTGCCCCATGTGTGCTGTGTGAGTCACCAAATTGGAGGTTGGCCTCCATGAGGAACCAGGGAGGATTTGGAGAGCTGTCTTGTATCCTTATGGCAAATCTTTTGCACTGTCTGTTGGCCTATTTAGTTGAGGTGGTCAGAGTTGTCATTTTTGAGCAGACTATAAATCTGTGTCTTCTCTTTGTGTTTGGCTGGCTCACTTTGAAATTTCCCATTAGATTCTTTACAAAAGTCTCCACTTACTTTTCATCTTTAATCAAACTGCTTCCCTCAAGCCCTGTATATCCACATAAATATTTGTTGTTAAATTATTCTTGTTCAATCACCAGTTCAAAACCATTTTGTCCCATTGCAAACATTATACAGATTTCCATTATCTTACAGATTAAAAAAGGCATCCCCCGGTCCCATCTTTCTCTTAAATCTGTGTCTGTGTTTTCTTTAAGCTTGTGGCACCTGTCACTCACCTCGAGTCGCAGAGCTGGTCTCGGCACCTTCATAATTCCATCAAGTAAATAGCCATGGCTGTGATTTTACTGTATTTATTCTTTCTGTATACCAGTGCATACATGTGTACCTTTTTTACTTATAAAAGTGAGATCATACTATCTTAAAATACACTTCTTTCAATTACTGGTATATCATGAACATCTTTAAATCGTCTGCAACATCACTTTATTGGGTACAAAAGAGTCCCTTTTTTTATCTACTATAAAATATTTAATAAATCCCCTTAGCACTGGAAAGTTTGGTTGAAGTGTTTGAGATAAATGCGGTGCATATCCTTTAAGCAAGATCTTTAAACATCACATGTATTTCCTTGGTTTAAGTTCTAGATGTAATTGCTAGGTTGAAGGGTATGAATATGTTGAATAGTTCTGTTGTATGCAGTCAAATCAGCTGCAGAAATGTTATTTTTTTAAGATCTTTATTGGAATATAATTTCTTTACATTCTTGTACCAGCTTTTGAGGTACACCAAAGTGAATCAGCTGTATTTATACATATATCCCCATATCCCCTCCCTCACACCCTGCCTGTCCTGGCCCTTCAAAGCATCAACCATCATCGAGTTGATCTCCCTTTGTTATACAGCAACTTCCCACTAGCTATCTATTTTACACTTGGTAGTGTATATATGTCTATGCTACTCTCTCACTTCGTCCCAGCTTCCCCTTCGCCCCCTGCCCCCCCCAACCCTGTGTCCTCCAGTCCATTCTCTTCATCTGCATCCTTATTCTTGCCCTGTCACTGGGTTCATCAGTACCTTTTTTTAGATTCCGTATTTATGAGTTAGCATACAGTATTTGTTTTTCTCTTTCTGGCTTACTTCACTCTGTATGACAAACTCTAGGTCTATCCACCTCATTACATATAGTCCATTTCATTCCTTTTTTTTTCCAAGTTATAGAATAATTATTATTTGATTAATTTTTTTAACATACAATAAACTGCATATATTTAGAGCATACAATTTGGTATCCCAGTCTCCCAATTCATTCGATTTCATTCCTTTTTATGGCTGAGTAATATTCCATTGTATATATGTGCCACATCTTCTTTATCCATTCATCTGTTGATGGGCATTTAGGTTGCTTCCATGTCCTGACTATTGTAAATAGTGCTGCAATGAACATTATGGTACATGTTTCTTTTTGGATTTTGGTTTTCTCTGGGTATATGCCCAGGAATGGGATTACTGGGTCACATGGTAGTTCTATTTTTAGTTTTTTAAGGAACCTCCAAACTGTTTTCCATAGTGGCTGTACCAACTTACATTCCCACCAACAGTGCAAGAGGATACCCTTTTCTCCACACCCTCTCCAACATTTATTGTTTCTAGATTTTTTGATGATGGCCATTCTGACCGGTGTGAAGTGATACCTCATTGTGGCTTTGACTTGCATTTCTCTGATGATTAGTGATGTTGAGCATCTTTTCATGTGTTTGTTGGCCATCTGTATGACTTCTTTGGAGAAATGTCTATTTAGGTCTTCCGCCCATTTGTGGATTGGGTTATTTGCTTTTTTGGGATTAAGCGGCATGAGCTGCTTGTATATTTTGGAGATTAATCCTTTGTCCATTGCTTCGTTGGCAAGTATTTTCTCCCATTCTGAGGGTTGTCTTCTTGTCTTGTTTATGGTTTCTTTCACTGTGCAAAAGCTTTTAAGTTTCATTAGGTCCCATGTGTTTATTCTTGATTTTATTTCCATTATTCCAGGAGGTGGGTCCAAAAGGATCTTGCTTTGATGCAACAGCATGATAGAAAGATAATACACCATGATCAAGTGGGGTTTATCCCTGGAATGCAAGGATTCTTTAATATATGCAAATCAAACCATGTGCTACATCATATCAACAAATTGAAGGATAAAAACCATATGATAATCTCAATAGATGCAGAAAAAGCCTTTGACAAAATTCAACATCCATTTATAATAACTCTCCAGAAAATGGGCATAGAAGGAAATTACCTCAGCATAAAAGAAATACTATTCTTAAACCAATTCCCTCTTGCACTCAGCAATACACAGACTTCATTTCTTTTATTTCTCCAACTCTAGTAAAAATACCATTAAAAATACACAGACACACATATATATATAGCAACCATATTTGATTAGTGAGGTCAAGCTTTTTTTCATTTTATTGTATATTTGAATTCCTTCTTTTTCTTTACCTTTGCTTTAAATATGAAATATTAAAATTAGCCCCTAACAAGACAAAACTGTGATATTGTTCTATTATTGTATCTCCTCTGAAGGAATAAGAAAAACATGATCTTCTCTGATAACAAAGTAATTATGGAATGAAAAACAAATTAACTGGATGAGACACCTGGGCCCATCAGGTATATTTCCATGATGCTGTCACCATAGTACACATGGAGTCATGCATTTCTGGTCTTCATCTTAGTACTGCTAACATATGAGTCCTTGATAGGTTTTAGACCCATGTACGATGGGCAAGGGGTATGAAGAACAATTAATCCTAATTAACATGACGAGTTCTACAAGGCAGACCACTCCCCTGAATTTTCGGTGATTGTATGCAAATGCCTGCTGGAGAGCTCCACTTGGATAGCCTATAGTATTTCAAACCCAGCATGTCCCAAACTGAATCTACCTCCACCTCCCCAAACTGCCCCCTCCCTGCATCACTCTCTTCCTCATCTGGTAGTGCAACAATCCACAGAGAATCAATTTCCAGGGCTTAAATTTTCCTTTCAAATAACTCTATTTTCTCACTATTTTCCTAATTTAGATCTTTATAATCTTAATTATTCAATAAATATTTTTGAGCACCTACTATGTGCCATATCTTTCCAAGCTTGGTAGTGGTGGGTGCAGGCAAGGATTAGAGGAAAATAGACAATGCTTTGCCTTTGCGGGGAAGCTTTGGGGAGGGGGACAAGTGAAACAGACAATAAGAAAGTAAGAAATCTGAAACTGAAGTGACTGTTTTGAGGACTATTTTAGGTTGCCTAAAGAGGTAACATTTAACTTAAATTCTGGAGAAGAGCCAGACAGTTAGGATTCTGGATGCAGCATTCTAGGCAGAGGATATGGAAACGTTAGGTGGTAGAAGACCTTAACAGTCTCAAGGAACAGAAAGGTGGCCGTGTGGGCCGGCATTAGGGAGAGGAGCTGGCAGAGTAAAACCATGTTTGGAGGCCACATAAAGGAGTTTGAATGTTATAATACTAAGCATGATAGGAAATCGTTGAAAGTTTTTAAGTAGAGGAAAAAAACATGATGTGATTTACATCTTTCAAAAAGAACACTATGGCTATTATGGCAGACTGGGTTATAGTGCGGCAAAGGTGGAAGCAGGAAGATCAGTTGATAGACTCTCACAGCAATTCACTTGAGATATTTTTGTGGTTTGGACCAGGGTGATAGCAGTGGCAATGAAGAGAATTGGATAGATTCAAGGTATAAGGTAAGACATCGCCTCGCCACCCCCAAACTTGGATTACATACTTAAATTACTCACTGAAGTGTTCCATCTTCTTTATAGAATGTGCTCACTGACACCCATGGTATGCTGGGCGCTCATGGCTGGTTGGCTCCTTCTTAGAACACCTGCGCACTCCTGTTCCCTCCTATCAGGGCTGTGTGATTACCAAGCATTAGTTTTGTTTCCAAAATTGTATCAGCTGTACTTAAATTAACTTTAAATTAATTCATTAATAGTATAGAAAACAATGAAATATGAGATCAAATGATCAAATCTAGGAAAAACTAGGTCAGATGATACTTGGTAAAAGTATAGGCAAGATAGTACAGGATTGAAAAAAATAACAGTAAAAAAAATGCGCTTCCTGTCACAGATTCCTTCATACATGTCTCATGCCTTTATTCTACAGAAACCAAAGCTAAGATTCAGAAAATGCATTAGGGGTATGGCTTAGCGAGAGAGAGAACCAGAAACTCTTACTAGTGACACTATACCAAAGAAAAGCCTTGAACCTCTATTAGAACATTGGTAAATAAATATACACTGATGTGCATTAAGTTAAAATAATATATTTAAGATGTGTATCACAGTATGTGTCTCTGATCAGTCACATCAGGTAAGTGGACTCCTGCATTTTTTAGCCATAATTAATGCATGAATGAGGGAAAAAGAATTAGGGATAATAATGTGTGTCATTTGCATAGGCTGGAGCTGACTCTACTTCTGGGTGTGCCCTTCCATTCCACTTTAAGAAGCAGCTACAGCACTAGACTTCTACTGCTTGCCAGTCTTTGCCCCACTTTCCGGTCCTCTTACTCCCATAATTCATCACCAATCTATTACCACATTTACCTCAATGCCACACAATGTACAGATTCATAAAAAAATCATATCACTCTGTGCTCCTTGAAGGGATCATGTGTCTCTCAATAAATTTTATAACCCAAAGCAAACACACAGTAGATGCTCAGTGTTTGTTGAATGAATAAATGAAAGAATAGGCTATTTTTTTTTTAAGGCTATCTACTTTCATCTTTTGATTACAGTTAGCTGGGTTGCAAACATTGCACTAGGATATTTGAAATCTGTACCTAGTCTTCCCTGTATTTAAAGCACTACCTTTCATCTATTGAGTATACATTGGCTGTATTTTTTTTTATTGTTTTGTGTGGAGATAGTAACACTGTTCTACTTTTCTGTCAATGATAAATACAAGAACGTGGCAAGTAGGGTCTGCTCTAACTTGAGGCAACGGTTAAAACCATAATTTGAGTTTATCAATACTATGTTCTGCCCGAGAACCTACCAATAGCTTACCACTAGACAGCATTTCTAAATTTAAATTCATGTTCACTGATGTTACTTAAAGGCTTCTATTAAAGTGATTTATATAATTATTGGTATCACTTAATGGTGCAATAATTGTTTTAGTACAGGCTATGACAAGTTCTTACCTAATATAGTCTAAAATATCATTAAAATCTGAGACTTTACCAGAACAAAAATACATGTTCTAATTGAAGAACTTAAATACGGAAGAAAACTGGAGTTAAGAGAAAGTAAGAGAGAAAAATAGTCATATTTACTACACAAAAAGGTAACAAAGTTTTTTCTTTTTTTCTTTACTCATAAGGTTCTATACAGTAGCTACAGCTGAACCATAATTTGGCTTAGAGCTCTCCAGAAAACAAAACAAAAAAGAGAAAGTAATACAGTCTTTAAGATAAAAACAAATCAATTGTTTAGGAGAAGCACAGGTTTTACTGGAACTGAGACCTAAGAGAATTTCCCCCCATGAGTTCTCATTGTGTAAAGGATCCATAATGTGATAGCAAATACAACAGCTTTAAAAACACATGTAATGAAAAGACCAGTTTTGATGATTGTTTTTGCTAATAGAAGCCAACAGCACAGAAGCAAAGTGCAATGGAGTAAAGCTAATTCTATGAAGAATCAAAATGTGGATCAAATATGTAGCTTTTTGAAAATCTCCCAGAAGATAAAATTTAGATTCCTTTCTTTCTCTAGTTGGGAATACAAACTTATTTTAACATCACCTAAAACTTCCTCTATTCCTGTAAGTAATACCAATCCATTTCAAAACTAGACTAATTATTCTTAGACCTAAGGCCACTGTTCCCTTCTAATCTCAGAGACAGTTGAAGCAGACTACATGATTTATCTGAGGACCACGGTTTTCTAAATACATGTGCTTTAAATGGCTAATCTTAGTAGATAGAACACATTCTAAAACGCTGAATTTCATGGTTGAACTTCTTATACACGGACTTAATCTTCAAAAGTTTAAGGTAAAAGATTATCCAGAAAATGTTTCCTGTTTCAGTTATGTTCAAACTTTTTATTAATATTGGTTACATTTGAAGTGCACTGCACCTACTTACAAAGACTTAAAATGATCAATAATATAAAGTGTAAACTTAAAAAGAAAATCACAGATTCATTCCACATCTGTGAAGTGCAGCAGTTAACTATAATTAAATTTACAATAATCTTAAGGGATAGGAAGAAGAACACAGAAACTGGAGGGGGAAAAATGGTATTCAAGACCTGAACAACACAGCTACTGTTGTACTGAAAAAATAATTTATTAAATGAATATAATACCGGGAATAAAATGCATTATAAAAGTAAAAAAAAGGAAGTTCTAAATATAAACAATAGTGGTTTCCCTAATTAACAAAGAGTTTTTCTTCACCCAAAGTTTTAAATACAGTCTTCTGAAAGGCCAGATTTTGAAAGTGTATGATTCAGCTTAAAACAGACATGTATGCAGCACTAGAATATATGGAATTTATCATCTTGTTTTATTAGACTAAAAATGATACTGATTAATTTAAATGATTGTTCTTTTGAAATCTTTTTAAAGCCTAGAAGAATATTCTGAAATGAACAAGTAGACCATTTTATTATACTCCTTCTGTCTCCCAGGATAGCACACACATTTCTAATACAGTTTGTGGAAAATATTCTGAGATAGAGTATACTGTCCATTTTGATCAAGACTTTAAAAAATTTTTGGTACTTTGGTAAAAAGCATTCTCCTTTTTGATCAAAGGTTAACAACAGCCATTGTATCTATTAATCTATGTCAGTAGAATTTTAAACAACCACATTTTAATATGTACATCAAGAGCTTTTAGATAGTGAAGGAAAAAAATGGAGACTGTTATCCTATTTCTCCAATAAGTTTCCTTCAGTTTTTAGAAAGCACACACAGTTCAATATACCAACTGGGATTTCAAAATGCCAGCATGATTACAATGCTTATTAACAGCAATATGCAAAACAACAGAAAAATAAAATAAATGAGTAACTTCGCACTATAAAAATGAAACAAGGCACTTTGAACAACTATATGCAAAGCTGAAATAAACATTTTTCTCATAAAGCAGACTCAAAGACTCTAGGAGACTTATGTAAAAAGTGAAATAGTGAAGGCACTACATATTTTTTTTTCCTAACTCCACTTTCTAAAGAAATTCACCAATTAAACTTGGCACAAAAGAGTTTAATTATAATAAAGTGCATCACCTGGCTAAATATATTAAGAAGAAAATCAGCATCAATACATTATAGCAACATATTCACATATACAGAAATAAAAATGCAATGCCAGGAGTTGACATAGGAACTTTGCAGGATATATGGCTTTTTCTCTTTTATGTTTTTGTATAACCGCCCATCTGCTTAGAATCTATTTTTTCAAGAGTATGCCTTGATTAGCGAAAAGAGGTAGTGTTCTGAAAAAGGCAAACCCACTGATTCTATAGGTAGAGATATAAGATAAAGTTTATGTGGAAAATAAACAAGTATAACATATAATACACTGGCACATTTATTATAGTATTTTGATATTAATGACTGCTTTTAAAATCAAGGCTATTTTATCACTTTAGCTATGTTATCACAGCTCTTTCAAAGAGTTTTCCTTTGGTACTAGAAAGTTCTCTTCTTTTAAATAGTAACATTCCAAATAAGCAACTTTTATTTACAGATGATAAACATATCAATATTTAAAACTCATTTCACCATTAATGAAAATATATCATGTCTGAGACACATGGAAGTATATATCCAACAGATAGCAACATGCAATTTATGACCACTTAACTAATATAACTGGTGATTTGAACACACACACAAACACACACACACAGTGTGCACACCCATGTCAGTCTGGAGCAATATACTGGCAAAACACCAAAATAATTTATGCACAGTATTTAAGGATGTAGGCCTTGATGACAGAACTCTAACTAGATTTTTTTTAGTGTATTAAATACCAAGTTTGGCTAAAAGACAAAGCAACAGTGAATATATTTCCTACACCAATAACTTAAACTTTTATTTATGTAAACTTTATACATGTGCAATCTTGCTGTTTTCTGTAAATGCTTCAGTCTTTGTTTTTCTTTTTAAATATTTGCTACTCTATTCTAAGTCTGCAGGAACGTAAAAATGGAAGGAACCGCTTGAGATGCATTAGTCGTCTTCTGCATTATATGCCACTTCTGCTACTTCTATGTCTGATATGGAATTTTCAGGTTCACTAAAACTTGAGCATTGCTTATTATCAGCTCTGCAAAAAAAGAGAAACACAATGAAGAGACTGGATGCACGCTATTTCACTTCACTATTACCTTAAAATTTGTTTATGTCATTAAAGAATATTTAAATATTTAATGGAAACATATCTAATGAAAAAGAATATTTAAATATTCAAACAGAAATTTAATATTTCTATGTGCATTCAAATATACGATCTTTTCATCATTCCTATTAGGCAGACAGGTTGCTACAATAGTGCTACTATAGTGTCCCACTTTTTGCATGGAAAAGACTGACATTGAGAGGGATTAAAGTAATTTGTCAAGGTTACAAAATTAATGAATTAACTGCGTCATAGCCCAGTTAATTCAGACATATCTTCAAAATAAGTACTGAAATTTATAGCCTGGATGCCAAAGATTCACTTTTAGGGTCAGCCTAGAATATCTATAGTCTTCCTCTGTTCGCTCAACAAACTCATGATACAGTAACACTGAGTTCATAAAAACATACTCCATAGAGTGTTATGACTATTTCCCTCCAATTATTCAGGGTATAATAAGCCAAACATTATATACCCAGATTCTTCATCCAAGACATCTTGGTCAACCTCAAGTGCAGAAGACTCCACCTTTAAGATCTGTCCACCTTGTGTTCCTGATACAAGCAGCGATTCTTCAGGTTCTAATGTCCTAAAGGTAAAATACAGCAATAAGTTATTTTCTATGAATAAAATAGGTATATATTTATTGTTGTGAATGCATGTAGCTTTAGTAGCTTTCAGCTGCTCTAAGTATAGTCATATACCTAATAAACTGCTGATTGGGTATCAACAGTGAAATCAGTACTTATGACTAATTTAAAATGATTTTAACATCAATTCGACATATGCTGACAGGAAGGCAAACTAGAACTTTCATATGTGAAAAGTGGGCATAAATGCCTAGAAATAAAGATACCATTCAAATTGGTTAAAATAAAGAATGTTTGTCTTGGTGCACAGCTGGAGCTTTATTTTCCTTCCAATTTTCAGCCTTCTAAATAAATAATCAAACAACAGACAATTTTCTCACTCTACAAGGATGTACACCATATGTCTAAGACTTTTGGAGTCAGAAATTTCCTAAATTGTATTAACTAATGTACAAAGGCCATTTAGTCCAGATTACTGAGCTGCATTAGTCAGAGTGAAATTGCAAGCATCACCACACACCTGATTCTGTTCTCTAGAGTGTCTATAAGAAGCTGCTTCTCACTGAGCAGTTTCTTCAGTGATTCCAACTCTTTTTGTTTTTCAAGTAGTTCTTTTTGAAAACGGTAGTTTGTTTCTTCTAAAGTTTCACAGAAAGCCTTAAAAACAAACAGCAAATAAAAAACACATGCAGAAAGAGAATAACATAAATTACTTATGCAATACCTTTCTCAGGAGCATAACCAAAGAGTCAAAGAACATAGATAATCAAAATAACATGTATACAACCCAGATGACTTGTTCTCCATCCTCATCTTTTTAGGTCTCTGCTATCTTTGTCCCCTTCTGCTGGGGAACTTATAAATAAATACAAGTTCCTTTTCTTGGGAATTATTTAGTAGTAAGCCAGGATGCCCGAAGTGAATATGTGATAATTCTCCAGTGTATAACTGGGAAAAAATTACTAATAACCACTGTTTTAGTTTCTGTTCTTCTTAGTCTGTTTTTGCCCAGTCCTAGATGATTATATCAGTGTTGCTGATCAATTCTTTTAATTGTTCCTAGTTACCTATCATTCCCTGTCTCCTGTGTGACTACTTTAAACCTTCACCCCTGGCAAATCCCCTACAACATGTTACTACTGGTGATCCCAAGTCCAGGAGATGATCTTTATTCCTAAACCAGAAAAACCAAGTTACTCTTCCAGAATCCTAACTACATTGGCATCCCATTACTGTCCTCAAGAATATGTGTCTCTTCAAGTTAAGGCCTATCTCCTTTGGAAGCTTGCCTTATCCCATACATTCTCTCTTAAATTTTCAACCTTTCCCTCTCTTTTGACCCTTAAGTTTATTTAATCAACTTGACTGAAGTTGATTACACAAACCCTAAAAATTTCCCCACATAAAAACAAAGTCATGTCTACCACTCTCTTGATATGAGTCTTTCTCTCTAGCTACTAACTCATCTCGTTCTTCTCAAAATAAAAAAAAAATTCCATGGGAAAAAGTTTTTATCATTCAAATTTAGCATCCCTATTCATGACTAAAATCATTAAGAGTTTTACTCTCTTTTCTCTACTAATTATGCCCAGGCAAATGCTAACAATAACTTCTAATCATCAAATCCAAAGTACTGATTTTATCAACTTCATAACATGTCACTACTGACTTAAAAAGTAAAAAAAAAAAAAAAAAAAAGAAAAAGAAAAAGGAATCCTTTTCTATTGGCCTCTGTGAAACTTCCTGGTTCCCCTAACTTTACAGTTACTTCTTAGATTTCTACTTGTTCTTTGCATGTGGGCATTTATCAGAGTTTTGTCCTTGATTATACATTCTCTTGCTCTGTGTGTCATCCTTGGGCAATTACTGTTATCACTTCAACTATAACCTATACTATTTGCTATCGACTTCCAATTTGTTTTGTTTTTTTTCTTTTTTGTTAATCTCCAGCCCAGACTTTTCCTGAGTACATAGATATCATTCATATGCCTACTGGTCCCCTTCAATTGGATGTACCAATGGTAGGTTAAATGCCCTCCCAAGGGAATATCTGTTCTACCACTTAATCATCAAAGCCACTAGGCAAGCATCTCAGATCACTGCATTTTGCTACTTTCTATAACCCAGGTAACCCAGTCTCTTCCATTTTCCCCTTCTCCTCCTCTCCCACTGCTTCATCAACATCTCTAGTGTTTTTGTCATTTACTCTCTATACTCATTTCTACTGTGCAGTATTGGCATAAGGATAGGTAATGAGAGCAATGAAAGAGAAGAGTCCAAAAGCAAACTCTTCCTTTCACGTTCACTTGACTTTTGATAAAGGTGCCAATACAATCCAACACAGGGTACTGACACATTTAAATACCTATAGAAACTTAAGATCCTTACTTCACACCTTATACAAAATTAGCTCAGTATGGATGTGAGAATTAAAACTATAAAACTTCTAGAAAAAAAAATAGGAGAAAATCCTTGTGGCCCTGTCTTAGGCCAAGAGTTCTTATGATACAATACCAAAAGCATAAGCCAAAACAGAAAAGTGATAAAGTGAACTTCATTATTATTAAAAACATTATCAGCACTTCAAAAGATACCATTAAGAAAAGACACATACAGACTATGAGAAAATATCTGCAAATCATATATTTGATAAAGGACTTGTATCCAAAATAAAGAATTCTTACAACTCAATAAGACAAACAACCCAACTAAAAAAATAAGCAAAAGAAAATAGACAATTCATCAAAGAAAACATACAAATGGTAAAAAAGCACATGAAGAAGCGATTAACATAAAAATCATTATGGAAATACAAATTAAAACTATAATGAAATACCATATTTCACACCTACAAGAATGGCCATAATCCAAAAGACAGAGACTATCAAATATTTGTGAGGACATGGAGAAACTGGAACTCTCATACACTGGTGTGAATGTAAAATGGTGCAGCTACCTGAGGAAACTCTTTGTAAGTCTCTTAAAAAAGTTAAATATAATTTGCCATATAACCAAATATTCTACTCTTAGGTATCAACCCAAGAGAAATGAGTGTCCACAAAAAGCCTTCTATAAAATTGTTCACAGCAGCATTATTCCAGCATAAAACTGGAAACAATCCAAATATCCCTCAGGTAGTGACTGGATAAACAAAAAGTGGCATATGTATACAATGGAAAATCATTCAATAATAAAAGTAATGAAGACTATAACATAGATGACAGACTACAGCATGGATGATGCTCAAAACCATTATGTTAAGTGAACAAAACTAGATGCAAAGATTACATATACTGTATACTATCGCACATTGCATATATATATTGCACATACAATATGCATATTGTACACAGATTATATATATATAGGCACACATATATACTTATATGCACATACACACACACACACACACACACTGTGATTCTATTTATATGAAATATCCGGAAAAGACATATTTGCGGAGACTGAGAGCAGATCAGTAGTTGTCTGGGGCTGGGAGTGTGGAACGACTGCAAAATGGCTTGTAGAATTTTTCTGAGGTGATGGAAATTTCCAAAACTGTATTATGGTAATGGAGGCACAACTCTACAAATTTACTAAAAGTTATTAAATTGCATATTTGCAATGACATACAAATAGCAAATTTTATGGGTGAAAATTTTACTTCAATAAAGCTGTTTTAAAAAAAGCTATGGCATTCCCCTAATACAAAGAACTGACTCAGTTTAATTGAAAACATTACAAACCTACCAATTAAATCTGTTCCATTTAAACACCATTAAACATTTGGAAGAAAAACTTGCATAAAATCCTAGCTAATCTATTATTACCAAATCTGTTTGTAAATCTAGCCAATTGCTTCAAGAAATAGGCCACTTTAACACGTCAATTAGCGTAATTTGAGTAGCAACAAGCTTGAGCTGAATTGATAAGATAACTTCTACTTCTGAAGACTGCTTTTTTTAAATTTGATTTTAACTGTAGGTTCTTTGATACTTGGAAGAAAATTCAGCATACAAATGTTAATTTTAAATGTAAAATAAATTTCCAAACAATCTTTTTTTCCTGAAACGGTAAAATAAAGAGAATAAATGGAGAATTTAATTTTAGAGCTTCATTGACTATAAGACATGTACGAATTTTTATTTTTTCACTGAATTAGGTTCATGTATTTCAATGAAAGAAAGCTTTGACTCAAACATTAAAAGCTTTCTGTGCAAAACTACCATGGTCTGAAATTATAATTTTGCTATTTGCTCTTCCATTCAAGAAACAATGTAGTTATTGTACGGTATTATTTGTTCCTCTTTTCATGTGATATATAATACAGCACTTACCCTGCTTTCTTCTAGGCTATCAAACGGACCTGGTGGATCATCCAGACAAAGAAATTCTCTCACTGCAAGGCTTTCAAAGGAAAAAAAAAATTATCTGGGGTACAAATAAGTTTACAGAAGACAGCACAAAACAAAAGTTACTCTGAAGCTATAGTGTTTTAAACAAGTTGGTTCTGCTGATAAACGAAAAAAAGCAAGATGGCTTACGTGTTTTCATACAAGTAACAAAATACAGATATAAAATCTGTAGAAGATACAAAGATTTTAGGTTATTTCTAAGATCTTATGACTATAAATAGAGACTGTGAAATTATGCTACATAAATATTATGACATAAAACATAAATCAGAATAATGGTAAACAAAACCAACCTAAATGGTGAACAGACATAATATTACTTTAAAAGAAATATTAATTTGAACTAATCTAAAAAAAGTCATTATTTTGTTATGAAGAAATACAATTTCTAATTTATACTTGTTTCTTCTTCAGGAGATGATTCTAAAGAAACTGAAAAGTATTTTCTATGGAACAAGTTAAATTTCTTACAGTCAGGTTTAATAAAACATTAGTATAGTAACTAATTTACTTAAATATTTTCCCTAGAGAGTTCAAGAGAAGGAATTCTGATCAGCCCATTTCTGAATTACCATAAAATTCAAAATAATGAAATAATATGATATTGTTATATTTATACTTTTCAATTATCAGAAACAAGGTAAGAAGGTAGAAAACTGAACTTCCTTGTTACAAAATATTCCTCTTTCTGAAAAGTAATTTTGGATTGAGAGACAGCTCTACGTGTCTGTTAAAACAAAAATGTGGAGACAAAGGATGATGATGAAGGGGATGCTGATAAAGAGATAAATGGGATTTTTAGTAAAATCTCTCCAAAGGAAAAAACTGCATTAATATAGAGAAGTGCTGTTAAGAAAGTAATCCAGAAGATCCCAAAGAAAGAAAAAAGAGGAGCCAATTTCTGGAGTATAAAATCTTGGTAATATAGATAATAAAAAACATACACTCAAGGAAACAGAAAAAACTCGAGTATTCATAATCACAAAATAACAGAGATGGATGGGATCTTAAATGTGATCTAGTTGAATTATCCATAGGATGTTGTTTATATTATCCCTTTTACATGTTCACCCAAGAAAATATCTAAACATCTCTAGAAATAGGAACTACTCTGTCTCTTAACATAAACCATCTTATGTTTGAATAACACGGAAAATAAGAAAATTACTTCTTCACTGAGCTCGAACTTTTCTCCCTGAAGCTTCTATGCACGAATCTTAGTTCTGCTTTCTGGGGCCCTTCAAGGTAAATTTAAGCCCTCTTTCACATGACCACCCTAAAAATATATTAAAAATGTTATATTTACTCTAACTTTGTACCTCCAAGAAGCAACAGTAATACACTAACATTTTCTTTTTCATGTAACAAAATTTACTGAGTACTTAAAGCCTATATGGTCTTCTGCATTCATGGAGCCAACATTTTTTTCCAGTTTTACTGAAATACAATTGACAATTAAAAATTGTATATATTTAAGGTATATAACTTGACTTGATACACGTATACATTGTGAAATATGAAGTACAATCAAACTAATTAACATACCCATCACCTCACATGGTTACCATTTCTAACATTTTCAAAATACAATACACACACAGGGCTTTTACATATCCTACTTTACTCAGTTTCCACAACAATCATGTGGGGTGAGGACAGGCATTATATCTCCATTTTACAAATGATAATAAAGTTCAGGGAGGTAAAAGGACCCACCCAAGGTCATTAGTGCAAATGGTAGAGCTAGACCTTAAATCTGTCTCCTAAGTGTAAATATATGTCTTTTTCTACCTTTTTTTTTTTTTGGCACACGGGCTTAGTTGCTCCGCGGCATGTGGGATCTTCCTGGAGCTGGGATTGAACCCGTGACCTTTGCATTGGCAGGCGGATTCTTAACCACTGCGCCACCTAGGAAGCCCTTTTTCTACCTTTAAATTCTTTTCTCTTATGTTTTGGTTCATTGGATTCTTTCCCCTTGCTGATCATTTCTTTGTGACCACATTTAATTTCTCTGTATCTTTCTTTAATCAAAGTCTCTAGAATACTGCAGCTGGTCTAATAGTATAGAGAGGAGCAGGACCACCATATGTTCTTTGATTTAGATACTGTACTTTCTATCCACCCACTATTTATATTGGAAAACCAACTATTAGGCAGAAATGAGCCACAAGAAATAAACTGATCTTTGGACTGACAGGTTTGGATGAAACCGAGAGAACAGCCCTTAGACTGAAAAGGAAAGTGCTAAGAAGTTTATGAGTCTTTTTTTAAATACTTTCAGTGTATGACTACTTAATGTGTGACAGTATTTCTTATAGGTTTATACTCTGATTTCCTCATTCTTTAGTAACATTTTTATGTTCACAATTACTCTAATTATTAGAATGCTGTTGCTAGGAAAGAAAAAGTAGGTAAAGGAATATGTGTATTTCTTTTTATACCTTTGGTTTGTAGCAGAAATTTAGCCCAAGATCCACAGTGATGTCGACAATGTGCCCAGCTGTAGGAAACATTTTTTGGAGTAGTTATTCCATTTCATTATCCTTCCCTAAAAACCTTTACGATTTATGGTTCACTAGAGTTCTACTCAAATGAAATCCAATGGATGCTCTAAATTTTTTTTCACTGTAGTTCCAAGGTTATATTCTATGCCCTACATTGTTTAATCTGCAGCATAAGAATGAAATTTAAAACTGGCACTACAACTGTGATTTACAAAACACTTTGTTCAGGGGTTCAACACATTTCTTCTGTTTCAATAGGACTCGGTCGATGGAGGAAGAAAGTCAATACTCTCAAGCTCTTTTCCCATCCAAGGAAAGGGAAACACAAGAATGTCTGGCAGATGGTAGTGTTTGAGGAAACAATTTCTTTCTCAAAAATTCTGATATCTTTTTCCCCTCCTAAAAAAGGAAGCCCTTCCCTTCTTGAGAATCACTGACTAAAGAACTTTATTTAGATTTGATAAATATTTGACTGTCTATATGTACCATGGCTCTGCTCAGTGATTTCTTGTATGTTTTCAGTGTATGATTTATAAATAAATCAAGTAAATTCAAATAAAGTATAAGTACCAAAGAGCCTGTATTATTAAACGGTCTATGGATTAAATAGAAGTCAATTTAAAAAAACAAGTTTTACTCTTTATTTATTTATGTGTTCAATGATAGGTTCACTACAACCTCTCTTTTGTATTCAGTCTTTAATACCTTTGTTTCCATTCGACCATGAGTATAAGAAAAACATCAGAATAGGAGAGGAACCTATCTAAGGAAAATCCAACAATTTGGAACTGAAAGGTAAGAAAAGACTATCTTTCTGTTCTCTTTATTACCTAGAGTAACTTTTTAGTGTGGTTGGGAAATCTCTATTTTAAAACTGTCATCGTTGTTGACTTAATTTGTCTGAATATAAGGAAACCAGAGATGGTATCCTTCAGCATTGCTTTTATCAGAACAAATTCGCCCTATAACTTAAACTCTTCCTTTGAGTCTCGTGAAAAAGTTTCCTTTGAAAGAGTTTTACTGTAAGAATTTTAAACTTAAAAAACTATTTCATCCAGTGAATCTTCACCTTCTGTTTCACAATATATCTTCCTTTTTTTCTTTCATGGGTATGCATTTGTTTACATTCCACAATTTTTTTAAAAGACCAGTAATTTCATAGCTAAATGTGCTCTTTATTGCAAAATTCATATTAAAATTTATATTAAAAAAAAGCTAAAACTAATGCCTACAATTCATTAAAAGGTCAAGAAAGAACTAAATAAAAAAAGAACTAAAAACACTAGATACTAACTCTGTCAAACTGAATTAAGCATGAACAGTCATTGCATGAAAATATTAATGGAGGGATTTCAGATAGAAATGTTTTATCAGTTACTATTTCTCTTCAGTAAAAAGAAAATAAAAATTTGACATTAAATACAGCCCTGAGCATAGGGACTGAAGGGCTTACGTTTACCTCCCTGTGGTGGATGTGCAGGCCTGGCTCTAGGGCCTCGTTTATTCCTTATAATACAAAATACTTCAAAAACAAATGTTTTATGTCAAACCAAGTTTCAAACCCATCTACGCCTCCTCTAACAAGAGGGAACAAAGCCAAGGTCTTGGTGTTAGCATAAAGCACCTGCGTACATTCAAGTTTTAATTGCCCTTCTCACTTGACACTTCAGCAATAGTACATCCTCATGTCTACTTCGTAGTTTCACGCTTGCTACTAACATCCTGGCCCATCCTTCCCACCTTCCCCTGGCTAACTCAGACTTCCTCATGACTCGCTCATCTATTATCTCCTCACAGAATCTTCTGATTAAATCCCCTTCCTCTACACTCTACTAGGTTCAGTATTCCTACGTGCATTACCACACCACCTTGAAGAGATCCCTTTCATAGAACTTATTACACTGTATTATTAGTATTGTCTATTTACCAAGCAGTGTGCTTCACCAAAAAGTAGATGACAAGTTTCAGGACTGTACCGAATCTGAATCAATTAGCACAGCACAGAATAAGTATTCAAAAAATGTAAGAGCTATGCAATTAGAAAAAAAAATTAATGAAACTATTAAGAGCATCAGAAGAAATTTCCATCCCCTGTTGTATATTAATAATATAGCACAACTCTCAAATTTGAGATGTATTTTAGTTTTCAACAGATATGCCTACTTTCACAAGAAAGTAAGCTTAGGACAGCAACAGGTAAGACCAAGGTTAAAAGAGTTAAAAGAAGGTTAGAAGCTGGCTGTTAAAAGAAGGGTAGAAGCCGGCTGTTTCTGATGGTATGACTTCAAGATTTATAAAGAAGCACAACAAAAATAACAGTATATGAGAAGTTTAGAGCTGAAAGGGGATTTTTAGAGAACATCTGGTCCCATTACTTCATTTTCTAATTGGAGACACTGATTAAAATCAGTTAAGTAACTGCTTAAAATTATTTCACTACTAAGCCCAGAAAACTGAATTTTGCATAAGGTCTTTGAGGCTCAATTTAACTAGGTAAGAGTTTACATGTATCTGAATACCAAAATATTTAGATTTATTGCATTAAAAAAAAAACTGTCCATAATTGAATGTCTACCAGACTAGTATTTTGTGGTAAAAATCATCCAACCAACTTTAGCAATAATGTGTTCATTCTCATGAGCTGGCATTATATAAGTTATTGCATATATAACTGAATTCTTTCATTTTATAAGAATACTAAGACGTAACCCAACCTCTCTTGACAGTATCTTCATATATGAAAAGAACTTAGACACATTAATAAAATTTTCTGTGAGAAGATGTGAAAATGTATAAAAAATACTTTCTTTACATGTTCTTGCTAAAAAATTATAGCTCTATTGAATTTTACAACTGGAAGAGACCTAAGAAATCATCTAATTCAATATATCCCATGTAATAATTCCCTCTTTAATACCACTGATAGTTGTCTAGCTTTATCTCTTCAAATACTTAAGGTAAACTCACTTTCTCAAAAGGCAGAACATTTTTATACCAGACAGCTTGAAACGACATGGAACTCTTTTTTATCCGAGCTGATGGGGGCTTTCTCTAACTTCTCACTTATTCCCAGTTCTACATGTTAGTCTTGCTGTTCAAAATGAGGTCCTAGGCCAGCAGCGTCAGCAACACCTCGAAACCTGTTAGAAATGCAGAATCTCCACTCCAGACCTTGCTAACACAGGACCTGCATTTGAACAAGATGCATACTACAGCTGGAGAAGCACCGCTTTAAAGCTAAATATCATTTGATTAATTCTTTTCCCCACCACAATCTTTCCAATATGTGAAGATGGTTATCATGTCCTCCCAAGTACTTTTTCTTTTCAAACGGTAAATTCTCATTTATTTCAGCTGTTTCCTCATGTAAATGTTTGGATACTATATACTATATACATATATATATATATTTTTTTAAATCATAAACTGCTGTGAATCCAGATCCACCTGAACTTATTTTCTTTTAACAGATGTAGAATTTAAAACACTGAATTTTGGCACTGAACTACTTATAGATGAATGGTAATATAAGGAAAAATTATATTAAATTTGACCCTTGTATTTTAAACAATTAAGAAATATTTGGTAAATCAGGACTTATGTGTAGTAATTCTGAAAAGAGAATAGTAAAATATTTGCTGTGCTGATTAAATGATGTAATTATTTCAAAGTAGCACAAGTCAGAATAAAACAATAAATAGCTACATTTTAAATGTTATAGATTCTGCAACATGAGACCTTCCCCCTCCATCCATCTTTACACAGCCTTCACCTTGACAAGCTGAGTTACGTGCTATCTCATGTACAGGACTGTGCCTACTTGCTTCTGCATTTTGATATAATATTCCCTCTCACCTAGAAAATACTTTACTTCCTCTTTGTTGGTCCAAATAGCATTAATTCTTTAAAATCCAGCTCAAATATCACCCTCTAGGAATCCTCCTCTAATTCTTCCAGTCAAAAGTTCTCTCTCTTCCTCTTCTGAAAGAGTTCAAACTCTATTCATTAGTTTTTTTGGGTGTGTCTTCTTCCTATTCAGTTTTCTTGACTAAAGGATTAGCATCTAATGTACCTTTGTGTAGCTGTAATACCTTATACATATTAAGACCTAAATGAACATTTATGAAGCAAACAAAAACCAATAATAAATCCTTTATCATAAAAATGCTAACATTTTTATCTGTTTTCTTACTTTGTATTCTCTAAATGCATCTGAAAACAATATTCTCTTAAAACATTTAAACCAACAATTCTTAACATCCCTTCAGTTCTTATTTTCTTTCACTTCTGATTTATTATAGCTAGAGAAGCTGTAATATTAAGAGCTGCCACTTGCATGTTGGCGAGCTCTTAGACAACATGAAGGTTAAGAAATAACTGTGAAGTGCTGAGGAATCAAAAAGGAAAGTGAAAGAACTGTATAAAGAATTAATATCAGATAATTACTTGGCTATATAAAGAGTAATTTTCTATACTGCCATTCAAACTGTATCAGGATGCTAACAGGCGTAGCAACAGGTAATGTAAACTAATTGGTATTTTAAGTGGTGATTCATAAGTATGCAGTTTCACGTTTTTATAAAGAAGTATTGGGATTTTGTCTTTATCCTTTCCTCCCTTCAGAGAAATTCATAATTGGCTGTTTGGCAACCTCAGACTTTCTGGGTATTTTCTAATTATTTGTCTTCCTACCCAGAATCTTAATCTATTGTTCAAGGTTCTCAGGCCCCACTCCCTACCCCACTATTGCTTGATTCATTGCAAACAGGACTGATCTTCCCCTTCTCTGAATTCCTTTTACTTTTATAATCTGTATCATGCCAAGTAGGACTTCATAAACTCCCTTATTTTGTTCAAATGGAAGTCTAATTTCTTTAAATGAATTAAGATCAGTAAGTATATCCTCAGCTTCTTTTATACTCTTCTTAGTATGACAAAGGGCAAATGCTTAAGACACAGATGAATAACCCTCACCTCTGCCAAGTCATGTTTTAAACAGTAATTTATTAAGAAACTGCTTAAATTGTGAAATAAAAAATGCTATTCACCACTCACAAAAAACATAGTATCCTAGAATAAACAAGTTATGCAAATCTTGTTTAGAGTTCTATTTAAATTATCTTACTGTATTCCTTAAATGTTTGAGATATATGACAAAAATAAGTAGGCAAGTAAATGTGAGGCACGCTAGAGGTTTTCATGCAAGACTTCTTAGAATCCTTAATATTCTAGGAATGTCAAATGAAACCTTTCCCCAACTTATTTGACCAAGAAATCTTTCTTTCTCTGAAACACCCATCTATGACTTGAACAAGATCACTATCACTGTTCTAAGGACTGCAGTTTTAGAAGAAAAAGGATCTTGAATTTTACCATACAGAGATGTATTATTAATAATTTAAAAAAAAGATACATCTCAACTAAGATATACTTTTAATGTCTCAACTAAGTTATACTTTTAATGTTTAAAAAAATCAAGAAATCACAAGATGAGTTTATCAACGTGGTTCTTACTATTTAATATTTCATTAAATAAAGAGTATAGTCATTTATAGACTAAATTTGATTTTAATTTACCATATTTTCAATACAGAGACATAAAGGTTTACTGAATAAGGAATAAGAGAAAGGGGATATTATGTGTTGACTTCTTAGCTTGTAGAAGTCTTCTTTTATGGTATGGTGCAAAATATATTTTCTTCAAAGGCTTTCTCTTTGATTTTAGTTTGTTGGTTTTTATTCCTGCTTTGTGTATCTGAATTAACACTAACCTTTTTTTTTTTTTTCTTTGGAGAGATGTAAAAAAATATAGAAAAGTAGGGAGCATCCGTCTTCCTACCACCTAGACTAGAACACACAATGGCTAAGTTGTGTCATGTTTGTTTCAGTCTCTGTTTCTTATGAAGAGTACAACAGCAAGTATCAACAGTTCTGCCATTCATTCAACAAGTACTTGCTGAGCACGGAATCTGTGTTGCACTGTGCTAAGCGCTGCACACTGAACGGTGGGTAAAACAGCCACATGGCCTACTATCATGTATGTACCTTACAGCCTGGTGGGAGAACACAATTACATAATCACAGAAAAAGTTACAAACTGAAATGCTGTGAAAGTACCAACCAGCCTTTCTCAGCAGGGATTCCATGAGAGGATTAAATCCTAGTGACAATGATATGAGTGACTATTTTCTCAATTCTCTTAGAACTAGTATATAGCTAGTATCATCCTAGAAGTACTAGAGAGAAGTTAATTCATTACATACAATTGGTGTCTTAAGGCATTAGGAGTTGACTTTCAGAACCAGTTGAGAAGAATCTATGAGAAAGACCTGACCTCGTTTTTGGTGGTGGTGGTAGGTGAGGGGTTGGTCAGGATAGCCAGTTACCTAAAAGTCTGTGTTGAACCCTGAAGGAGTTATCTAGGCCGGGGCTGGGGGGGCAAGGGTAGTAATGTGAAATGTTGCCTTTCCGAGGAACAGCATATTTGAAGGTCCAAAGAGATCAAGGAGCAGGTGACTTGGAAAAATTACAAGACCAGTATGGCTGATGTACAGAGAATGGGGGCAGGGAGGAATAACAAAACATGAAGTTGGAAAGACATGCAGGTGGTCAGGGACCAGAAAGGATGATTTAAGCTGCATTACAAAAGATCGCTGGGACTCCAGTAGGTACAGAAATGAGTGGATAAGGAAGATGAGCGGTGGGAAAGGAGTAATTAAAGTGAGAGAGAACTGCTTAGATTAGGGTGGTGATGGCAGGAATGAACAAAAGTAGACAGATTCGACTAGTATTTAAAGTATAAAGGCAGGGATGTGTCCAGATGACTTGTGGGTTTTGGGTAGAGGATGATGCTGAACCTTGGGGAAAAGTTAGAGAGTAAGCTTTGAAGTCTGTTCTTGGTTTGTGGTCATGTGGAGGTGTCTGAAGGAGATGTCAAGGAGGTAACTGCAGATGTGAATCTGGAAATGAGACAAACGGTTTGGCTTGTAGTTCCTTTATTAGAGGAAAGTGAGGGGGGATGGGCAGAGATCTTAAGCAGTCATTGAGCTTAGACAGTGCACATTAAGAAGTAAAGTAGTATGTGTGCAATATAAGGTGATATACATAAAAGAAAGACTAAGAAAAAAGGGTGAAAAAAGTGAGGGCAGTTTTCTTATGTTTTCCATTCTTATGTGAAAAATTGCTAAAGACAGTTACAGACATAGCTATCTATACAGTATGCTACTGCTGCATTGTAAAGTGCTCTCTAATTTTTTTCAAAATGGTTCTAATTTATCTGATAATATAAGTTCCAAAATTAGATACCCAGATGATATTAAATCATATAGCAATTTTCTTGTAAATATATTCAGATACAAAAAACCCATACAGATCATTTTTTTTCCTTTTTTAATGATTTCTGGTATTTTCACTTTACCCTCTGTACTTCACAATTTTTATATTTTTGCATTACTTTGGAAAAATATAAATATTATCGTCAAAATTATATAGTGTCATATTAACCAAAAATCTACCAATATGTGAGCCACTCTGTTTAAATTATTACTAAAATACTAAAATCAAGTTTACAGCTGGGTGGCTTGAATATATGACACATTGAATTTTCAATGTTGCTGACTTTTTGGAAGTGTTAATATAAGTCAAATGCCAAATAAAGTCCTTACTGAAACAAGGTAAGAAAAGCACAGTTAGTGCTTTATTAGAGAGGATAAGTAATTATACTCCTACTTTTGTGCTTGAATAAATATGGTCCTTGATTTATTCTTTAGCTTAAACCAGTTATCGGAATGCATTTATAACCTCTATTCAATCTGTTACATACCAGTTAGCAATGTCCTTGTGAGCTACTAAATTTTGAAGAAATGCTTGTAATCCTAATTGTCTATCTTCTAAAAAGTCGGCATTGTAATTATCCTTAAACCAGCGTTTTGGTGGAAGTGCTAATCGAAAGCCTGGAAACATCTCTTTTAACTGAAAAAGAAGAAAGAAGACAATGTTCAACTCAATTATATGAATTCTAAAAATCTATCCTGTTGACTATGTGAAACTATTCATGAAACACGCTTACAATAAAATAATTAAATTCAGCTGTTTTTTATGGCTTGATTTTTTCTTGATTTCTACTAGTTGTGTATGCAGAGGAGTTACAGTTGCTCCCTGTCCCTGCTAACACTTGGCACTGTTTGTCTTTTTAATGTTAGCCATTCCAGTGGGCGTGCAGTAGTATTTCACTGTGGTCTTAATTTGCGTTTCTCTGTTGACAAATGGTGTTAAATATCTTCTCATGTGCTTGGATCTGCATATCTTCTTTGGTGAATTATCTATTCAAATCTTCTGAACCCTTTACTTCAAAAAAACTGGGTTAATTGTATTTTGGTTAAGTTTTCAGAATTCTTTATATGCTCTAGATACAAGGCCTCTGTCAGGTATGTATGTGACAAATATATTCTCCCAGACTGTGGCTTGACTTTTCATGTTAACAGTCTTAACAGAGCACATTTAAATTTTAATGTTACCTAATTCATCCATTTTTTTCTTTATGGTTTATGCTGTTTTAGATACTATCTAAGAAATCTGTGCTCACTCCCAGGTTGCAAAAATTTTCTTCCATGTTTTTTCCTAGATGTTTATAGTTTCAGCTTTTACATTTAGGCTTATAATCAATTTTGCAAATCTGGCTTAAATTTTACTTTCTTAGGGAAGACTTTTCCACCTTCTAAGCTAGGATAGATTTCCCTTTGTACACTCTGATCAAGTGACTATAACTGGATAACAAGTTACTTCAAAACTCAGTGGTATAAAATAACCATTTATTAGGCCACAGACTCTGTGGGCTGGTAATTCATACAGGGGATGGTGAGGATGGGTTATTTTTGTTTCACGATGAATTAGAACCTCAGCTGGAAACGAAGTTGGGAGCCGGAAGCATCTGAAGTTCATTCCCACATATTTATACTGGATCATGCTGCTTGTTGACTGAGACATTAGCTGGAGCTGTCAGTTACAAGCCTAACATGGCCCCTGCATGTATCTTGGACTTTCTCACAGTAGAGAGGCTGGGTTTCAAAGGGGAACATCCCAAGAGAGAAAGCCAGGATGTATGCTTCTTATGATCTAGTCTCACCATCACACAGCATCAGTTCCACTGTCCTCTATTTGTTAGATTAGCCACAAGCTCACCCACTTTCAAGGGAGAGAGGAAACAGATTCTACTTCTTGATAGTCAGTGGCAAGATTCTGGAAGAGCATATGGGACTCAGAATATTGCTGCAGACATTTTTAGAAAAGGCAATCTGCCACACATTCTCAAATCATTAAATTATTTTTTAATGACATTTATCATGATGTAAATTAAGTAACATTTATGTAATTTTGGACTGTCCTACCAGATCAGTCATTCTAAACCTTGGCTGCACACTAGAATTACCCAAGGAACTTTGAGTAAGAACTCATAATGTAGAGATGTTGTGAGGGCTCCATTGTAGAACAACTCCCTCTTTTCTGAGGATAACTAATGAGGATCTTATATTAATGACTGTGTCCTACCTCTGACATATTTGGATTTAATTAGTTGGGATATGGCCTGGGCACTGTAATTTTAAAAAGTTTTCCAGGGAAGTCCAAAGTACAGCTAAGACTGAGAATCACTTTACATTGCAATGACTCTGTCTTATTCATAGTTGTACCCCTGATGTCTAGCATAATGCCTGCTCCATTAAAAGCAGTCAACAGTATGTTCAATAAATCTGAATGAAATGAAACCATGTACATTCACATTTCTATACTTAAATATAAGACAAAATATCACAATGTAAGAAAAAAACTAGCAAAAGAGAAAAAGTCACAGGGCAAAATGTTAAATAAAAATATAAAACATAACATTCTGTCTATATTTCTATACTGAAAACCCTGATTTGATTTCAAGATGTAAATAGATAATTTAGACCTTGGAGTCTGGTTGTTTACTGTGTTTGCAATGAAAGGAATAACAGCCATAAGGAGGAAATAAAAATAGTCTTTTTATTAATTTCAACCTTTAAAATTTAAATGTCACATATGTCCACATGCGTGGTTAGATTTTTTTCCCCTTAAAAAAAAATCCTCAGAAGAGTGAGGTGTTCCACAATTGAGCTCTCACAAAGTGTTTATGAGTGCTAAATGACTCAAAGTGTAGAAAAATTTATACCAAGTTTATACTTACAGAGACATCAAATTGCTCATGAACTGGCAGCACAAGGCAGGAGATTGGAAAACACTTCTCTGGAGAGTCAGATCGACCCAACAGGAATGACCTTAAGATCCTGACATCAGAAGTTCTCTAATACAGCCCACCTTCCCCATTACACAGTGAATCTTAAAGTCCACATAAGCCTCACCCAAGTAGTAAGAGATTTCAATCAGCTTTTAGTATCCAGCTTTTAATCACGACCAGACAACCAAGAATTACTACACACCATTACTTAACATGGAAGACAAACAGAAAAAAGTAACTCAGTGAACACAGGCAACACAAGGAGAAAACAACAGAAAAGAATAAAAATACAAACAGTTACTAATACACTCAATGGATTAAGATATTACATTCAAGAAATAATAAGATGACCAAAAAAGGGGACATTCAGAGAATAAAAAGATGGTCCTAGGAAGAAATAAAGAAATCTTCAAAACAGCAATAAAGAAAAAAGTAGTAAAAAAGGAGAGGAAAAGATCTAGAAACAGCCAAAAGGTCTGTTTTACAAGAGAGGTTACAGAAAGAGAGAACTGAGAACCTAGAAGGGAGGAATTCATTAATAAAACAACTCAAAAACATTTCTCTGAACTGAAACACACGGGTTGCCCACAGAGTATCCAAGACAATAGAAGAAAAGAACCTGACAAAAAGTTGGTGTGAAATTTCAGATTAATTACACAAAGAAGATTCAACAGACCTCTAAAGAAGAAAAAAAACAGGTGACATATAAATGGTCAGGAGTAAAAATAGCTTTAGATTTCACAAGGGTAATACTCAACCCTAAAAGCAAGATGAAAATAGCTTAATGTCTTCAAAATTCCAAAAAAAAAAAATTTCCAACCTAGAATTCTATACCTAGTCCACATTTCAACCAAGTGTGAAAACTGAATGACAATATTTTTAGACATGTGGGGTCTGAAAGACATCACTTCCCATATAATCTTTCTCAAGAAGCCACTAGGGCAGGGGTCCCCAACCCCCAGTACATGTCCACAGCCTGTTACAAACCGGGCCGCACAGCAGGATGTGAGTGGCCGGTCAGCAAGTGAAGCTACCTTGCTGCTCCCCATCGCTCCCCACTGCTTGCGTTACTGCCTGAATCATCCCCCCAACCCTGGTCCGTGAAAAAATTGTCTTCCAGAAACCAGTCCCTGGTGCTAAAAAAGTTGGGGACCACTGTGCTAGGGTATTACTTCTATTAAAAGGAAAGAGTAATTCAAGAAAGAAGACATGAGATAAAGGAAATAAAATGCAACAAAGGGACAAAGTGAAAAAATCCCCAGAAAGACAGTAAAAGGCAATCTTAGGACGCTACTTATGCACTGCCTGATGTCAATCAGTTCAGGACAGTGTGACCCAAGAGACAGACATGTTGAGGATTACCACTGGATTTCTTTTTAATGAAAGGATCGAATGCTTGGTTGAGCTTAGCCCAGAGTTTCATATGAGTTTGGCTTGCTGCGACCATGAGCTGACAATGGTTCTGCTCCCTTCCTATACTCTGCTGTGTGGAACCAACTGAGAATAACCATTTCACCTCACAGAAATACTCAGCTTTCACCTACTCTGCAACCTGGAAGTATAAAACAGTGAGCTTTTAAGTAGAATATAGAGAAACCCTACTCTCATTGCCATATTTCTGCAAACTATTCATCACCAGTCTGCCCTACAACCCTGCTGGATGCCTCAACTCTGAAAGCTCTATATGTTCCAGATCTCGCTCATAACTTTGCCCTGTGACTTTCTCAGAAAAGGCTCTTAAAAACTCCTGGAGAAACTAAAGCCAGATTATAACCCAGGAAATTAGAGGAAGAAAAAAAAAGACCAGCATTCTATAGAAAATTTTTTCTTTCTAAACAGTGTTATTTTAACTATGTTAAATAATTTTCATATTGTCAATTGGCTAGTTTTTCCCTCCTACTATAGATAAATGGAAAACGTAAACCTTTCAAAGTTAGAATCAGGTCTATGTAGTTTCTATACAGTACCAAGTGCCTAGCACAGTGCTTAACTCAAACTACTCATTTCACAAACACTTCATGATTGGTTTTATAAAATGAAAGATCCTAAGATTTTATTTATTTTTAACAATTATAAAATAATAACTCCCATTTAAACTGTGTGGCTGCTGGTGTTCTGACACACATTTTTGAGTCTTGCCAGTAAAATCAGGTGATGGGTGGAGCTCTTTCTGGTACCTAGAAGACTGACATAGACACTTACTAATTTTAAGTGCCCAACTTAGAGTATCAAGGAGATATTTACTAGATTTAAATTAAACTTCTACTAATCTTTCTTCAAAAGCTTAAGAGCTATCTAAATCTTAGCTTGCCTAAGATAAGAAATATTTTGGCAATAAAGATGAATCTAGAGAGATAAAGGGAAGTAAACACTAAATAACAGTTGAGTCCTGAAAAGAAAAATAAGAAATCATAAAGGATGAAATAGCGCAAAGTTGAAATTGTTGGAAATTAGTCTGTATGAACAAAAATTATAACAATTTCATAAAGAAAGCTAAGAATTCTACTTCAGTATGTGGTAACTTCATGATTACTTTGGTCTTCTTGTTTGTTTAATCATTAAAGAAAATAAACAGAAGTAAAGAATTATAGGTTTTAAATCATCAACATTATAAGAACTCAGAAACAGAAAATAAAATTTATATATAATGGTAGAAATGTTAGAAATAATACTTTTAAGTATTTTGACATGTTACAAAAAGTCATCTTAACAATACCTTAATTAAGGATAAAACAGTTTAGCATTTTGTATTTTACCTTTCCATTCAAACTGAGATTTGCAGAGTGGTAGAAACTTTTTGGCATCCAGGCAGTGGCAAAGTCACATAAATGGAGTTTCCCATCACCAAACATTTTAAGAATATACCAACTTGAGAAGTTCAAAGTGTCCAGAAAGAAGGTGGGAGGAACGTTGGCAGATGGGAAAGATACGACCAGTAAAGTTTCCTCTTCTAAACATATGTCAAAATAAGGGAATAATTTGTGGTCCAAGGTTAGCTTACTCGGCCTCTCAGAAGTATCATAAACCACTTGCTTCTTTGGGAAAAATGCTCTCTTAGTTTCTTTCTTTTTGTTTTTAATAAGTTTACTTATTTATTGGCTGAGTTGGGTCTTCGTTGTTGTACACGGGGTTTCTCTAGTTGTGACGAGTGGGGGGCCACTCTTCATACAGTGTGCAGGCTTCTCATTGCAGTGGCTTCTATTGTTGTGGAGCGTGGTGCATAGGCTTAATTGCTCTACGGGCATATGGGATCTTCCTGGCAGGGCTCAAACCCGTGTCCCCTGCATTGGCAGGAGGATTCTTAACTACTGCACCACCAGGGAACTCCCTCTCTTGCTTTCTTAAGTACCAATTACTCCCACCTGCCCCAGTGATTTCCCTCCAACTCTATGAACACCTCAGCTGCTGTTTTTCTATTGAATTCTTACTGCAATTTACTCAATTAATTCCCTAGTGTTGGAAATTTAGGTTGGTTCTAATTTTTAACTATTAAAAACAAAACAAAACATGAACAATGAAAACAACGATACACAAAGCATCATGGTAAGTATCCTTAGGGCTAAATCTTGTCCATACCCATAATCTGTTATACAGGATAAATCCCAGAAATGTGATTATTGTGTCAAAATTATGCACAGCTTTAGGGTGTCCTCTAGGAAGACTCATGTTTCCAACAATGGATAATACCATTTAAAGCCTGTCAACTTGACAGGTGAAAAATAGTTTCTTAATTCTCTTTTCTTGGAGTGCTTGTGATAGTAAATGATTTCCAAATTTATTGGTCATTTATATTTCCTCTGTATTACCCCATTCATATCATTTGCTGAATTTTCTATTTTTTGGGTTTTTTTTTGGTTACTTATTTTTAGGGGTACTTAAAGTACTGAGGTTTATTGTTATCCTCTATCTGTTTCACACATGCAGTGGGCAGAATTCTAGATGGCCCCATGACCTTTGCCCCTGGTGCTGCCTCCGTGTTTTGTTATTACACTGCAAAAGAGATTCTGTAGATGCAATTAGGGTTACTAACCAGTTGCTCTTAAGATAGGAAAATTATCTAGGTGAGCCTAATCTTATCACATGAGCTCTACAAAGGTAAAGCTTTCTTCCTGGCTGGTGACAGAAGAGAAAGTCAGAGAAAGTCAAAGTACAAGAAGGACTTGACCAGCTCTTCCTGACTTTGAAGATGGAAGGACCATGTACAAGGGCTTAAGAGTGGTCTTTACAAGCCAAGAACAACTTCTGGCCGACAACCAGCACGGAAACAGCGACTTTGGTCTCACAACCACAAGAAACCAAACTCTGCCAACAACCTGAATAACTGGAAGCTGATTCTTTCCCAAAGCCTCCAGATAAGAGGCCAGTCAACCCAACAGCTTGGTTTTGACCTTGTGTGATCCTAAGCAGCAAGCCCAGCTAAGCACTCCAAATCTCTAGATAATGAACAGGTGTGTTTTCAGCCAGAGTTTGTGATAATTTGTTACACAGCAATAGAAAACTAACACAATGTGCTAAATTTTTCTTTCTTGTTCATTCTTTTGTAGTCAAATGACTTAGAGGGTCTTATTATACATATACATCTTTTCAAATTCACAAGATTATATAAACAATCACTTATATTTCTGTTGCCAATTTTAAGGTTTTCACATTTTTAACTTGTTTCCAATAAAAGGAAGTTATGTGTAGAGATGGCACTTCAAACTATTAAAGTTAAATGAAACAGTTAATTTTGTTAGGAAATAGCAAAGACTTGACTTCACTCAAGTAATTAACAAGGGAGAAAAACACAAATATGACAGCAGAACTCCAGGAACAGATAGTAACTCAAAACTGAAAAGTCAGTTTTAGATTTATTAAAGTACTTACTTTATCATTAAGCCTAGAGAAGTCAGTGTATCTTCTAAAAACTACCCAGCTTTCTTCTGGGTTCTTCTTTACTAGTATTTTATACACCTATGCAAAGAGAGAGCAAGAAACAGAGAGGGAGTTTTTAAAATATATTTATGTAAAAATATGTAAAAATTCAAGCCAAATAACTTAAAAACTTTTGACAACCCACGTCATAACAAATATTATGTAAAAAATATCAGAAATTACTTAGACCATCAAATGTTCAAATAATCAAATGTAGATACCAAAAGCAAGATTTTTTTTCTTAAGAAACAGGACTGACAGATTTGAGGCAAAATGCTTTTTTGGTGCACACTAATAGTAAATAAACTCACCAGCCTCAAAAATATATTTTATGCTAATACATTCCAAAATTAATAAAAGAATCAATCATGCTTGAAAAAACTATGAAAAATAGCCACTCTTGTCTTATACAGGCAATTTAATTTTTAAACTCAGTAACTGCCAAGCAAAGTTTTCAAATAAATTAGATGATGTTTTAATTTTCAAGGCTGAAATACAAGGTAAAAAATACCCATTAGATAAAAGTTTAATTTTATATAATTAGGTACAATTATCTAGGCTACGTGAATAGAAAAACTTGCTTCAAGCAAGCCAATATTTTAAAAAGCATATAAGAAAAAGCTAGATTCTATTTTTCCTAAGTATAATTTTGGAAGTACTATTTATGATGGAATCTCAGAGAAACATCTGGTAGTTTCTGGTACAGTGTTTTGAACTAAGCTATATACATGACACATAAAAAGTACTCAATAACTATCTATTGAATAAGTGAAACTTAAAAAAGAGTAAGTTTTTTTTTAAAGTCTGCTGTGCAGTAACTTTCAACTGCAGTTCTAGAGCTGCACTCTAACTACAAGTGGCTATAGAACACTCAAAATATGACCACTCCAAACCTCCAAAATATACAAGCAGCTCATGCAGCTTAATACCAAAAAAGCAAATAACCCAATCCACAAATGGGCGGAAGACCTAAATAGACATTTTTCCAAAGAAGACATGCAGATGGCTAACAAACACATGAAAAGATACTCAACATCACTAATCATTAGAGAAATGCAAGTCAAAGCCACAATGAGGTATCATCTCACACCGGTCAGAACGGCCATCATCAAAAAATCTAAAAACAATAAATGCTGGAGAGGGTATGGAGAAAACAGAACCCTCCTGCACTGTTGGTGGGAATGTAAATTGGTACAGCCACTACGCAAAACAGCATGGAGTTTCCTTAGAAAACTAAAAATAGAACTACCATATGACCCAGTAATCCCACTCCAGGGCATATACCCTGAGAAAACCATAACCCAAAAAGAAACATGTACCACAATGTTCATTGCAGCACTATTTACAATAGTCAGGACACGGAAGCAACCTAAATGCCCATTAACAGATGAATGGATAAAGAAGATGTGGTCCATATATGCAATGGAATATTACACAGCCATAAAAAGGAATGAAATTGAGTTATTTGTAGTGAGGTGGATGGACATAGAGGCTGTCATACAGAGCAAAGTAAGCCAGAAAAACAAATACCGTATGCTAACTCATATATATGGAATCTAAAAAAATGGTACTGATGAACCCAGTGACAGGGCAAGAATAAAGATGCAGATGTAGAGAACAGACTTGAGAACATAGGGTGGGGGGCAAAGGGGAAGCCGGGATGAAGTGAAAGAGTAGCAATTGACATATATACACTACCAAATGTAAAATACATAGTGGGAAGCTGCTGCATAACACAGGGAGATCAAGTTGATGATGGGTGATGACTTAGAGGGCTGAGATAGGGAGGGTGGAAAGGAGTCACGGGAGGGAGGGGATATGGAGATATATGTATAAATATAGCTGATTCACTTTGTTGTACAGCAAAAACTGGCACAAGAGTGTAAAGCAATTATATTCCAATAAAGAGCTAAAAAAAATGTGACTAGTCCAAACTGACATGTGCTGTGAGTATAATACCAGATTTCAAAGACTTGGTATGAAAAAAGATGTAAAAATACCGCATTAAAATTATTACATATGGGTTACATGTTGAAATTATATTTTAAATAATATTAGGTAAAACAAAAGACATCACTAAATATAATTTCAACAGTTTCTTTTCACTTTTTTTTAAACCATGGCTACTAGGAAATTTTAAACTACAAATATGACTCATATTATAATCCTACCGGATGATCTAGAGACAATTCACTATTTAGGGCCTTCTGATCATCCTTACCATTTGATTTTCCTCCCTTACAGACTTCTTTTTCAGCCTTGAAGGGAGAGAGTCAGCAAGGGTTAGGAGGAATCCTTTAGTTTTGAAGTAAGACATAAGTAATTTATCTTTGTAACATATAAAGGTGAGGAAGAAAATTATTTGGATACCTGTAAAGTCTCCAGAGAGTCCTGATGTAAAATAGTCACGAAGGGGATACAAAGAAAACATTCTTTTTAGGAATCACTAATTCAAACAAAAGGGATAAACTGACTTCAAAACTTTTGACTGTGAATAACTGATGCATGATAAAAGTCAACTTCATATGATAATTAGGTTTATTTATACATGATATGTATTAACTTTATTTTCCTGTTTTAAAAAATGAGGCCTTTTCTAACTAAGCTATTCTTCACAGTGGTCCCTAAACACTCCTGTTTCTCCAGGAAAAAAAAAGAACAGATTTTTGTTTTATCTTTTCTAGAAAGCTCTCCTACTTTTCCACTTGTTTAAGTAGTGCTTTCAATGAAAACCTTAAGGACAGTACTGACCATTGCCTTCTCTATGTTCTAATAGCAGTTATTGTCTCTACTCTTTATTTGAAACAGTATATACTACTTCGTACTGTCTATCTTTTTACCTACTCCCTGTTTTAAGTAAACAACAACAAATGTAGATGCATACACTAAATCATAAGATACATACAGAAAAGCGCAAAATACACTAAATCATAAGATACATACAGAAAAGCGCAAAAATCTTAAGTATACAACAATGAATTTTCGCAGAGTAAACACACTGTAACTAGTTACCAAGAGCAAGAAACAAAACATGACCAAAGAAGCCCACCTCATGACTCTTTCCTGATCCTACTCATCACCCCTCCTAGTCACTTTCTGTTTTTAAACACTTTTCAAAGGCTTGACACTCTCTATATAAGATCTTGCCAGTCTGTCCTAATACTTCAGTTAAGAGATCAATTCAAAGAAATATAACAAGGTAAAATTATTTTACCAACCTAAGACTCCCAAGCTTGTAACTCCCGCTTAGACCTCTCCCCTAAACTCAACACTGAATATATACACATACAGAGAGAGAGAGATATAAAATGCATATACATGCAAATACACACACCTGACATCTCCATTTTGATGTCTGACAAACATCTCAAACTTAGCATTCCAAAAACAAATCCTGATCTCCCCCTCAAAATCTGCCCTCTAATTAAATGGCAACTCTATTCTTCACATTGTTTAGATCAATAGCTTTGGGATCACCTTTGATTTTTCCATCTCCCACTTCCTAAGGGTCTACCTTCACAATATATCCAGAATCTGATCACTTCTTAGGACCTCTTCCACTGCCTGGTCCATGACACCATCACGTCTCCCATGGATTACTGCAAGAACCTAACTGCCTCCTGCCTCCATTCTTCCCCTACAAAGTCTAATCTCAATTCAGCAGCCAGAATAAGCCTTTAAAAAAACTGTCTGATCATGAAACTTTTCCTTTTAAAATCTTTTCAAGATTCCCATCTCATGCAGGGTAAAATCTAAAGGTCTTTTAAAGGCTCATGTGCTCTACTTGATCGGTGTGTTACACTCCCTTGCCTTTACCTGTTACCTCAGTTCCTACATCTCTCCCCGCTGCTTACTCTACTGTCAGCCACAAGGGTCTTGGCAGTTACACGACCTGTCTGGGAAGCTTCCCCCCAGATATTCTCATTGTTCATTCTCTCTTAGTGCTGACATCTTTTCTGTGAGGCCATGACTGATAAAGCTATTTAAATTGTAACTCCAATTTCAAGAAACTCTCTTAAACTGCCCCTCAAAAAAAGCAAAACTCTCTACTTCCTTCCTCTCTTTTATTCCTCTCTATAGCACTTATCACCATGTGACATACTAACATTAAAAAAAAAAATTTACTATCTCTCATTCATTCAGTCAAGCTGCTGCACCAATATTACCTGGAAGAGGGCCTGGCACATAATAGGTACTCCAAAAATGTTAAATTAATAAATAAATATGACAGATTTCATACTTGTCACTTATCTCTTCCTCTGTATTATCTTGACAGACACCACTGCCTTAAATTTGCCTACAAACTTTTCACATGCGTCACCTCTATGAATGCTCATTCCTTCATATGGAAGGTAGGTCAGTGTAAGGAAATGAGCCACCAATTTATTATAATTTCCAAAAATCACTCGCAAGAAGTCAGGTCCATGCAGATTTCCCATCATATCATCAGTCTTACAATATTTTAACTCTAAAGACTGCCTCTTCATAAATTATTTCAATATTTTTTTCTTAGAGGTCCTTCCATACTATCATAAATTTATAGCATGAAATGAAGTACATATGAAATTATTATTTCAAGAAAATCCAAGAGAAAGAACTTATAGTTTGAAAGAACAAGCTTATAAATGCATTTAGCAAGGTCACTGAATACATAAATATAACATATGACACCAAAATATATAAACCAGCAACAAACAAATAGAAAACATTAAAAGATATCAAGAACATCAAACAACATCCATACCCAGGAATAAATCTTACCAAAAGATGTAAGACCTCTGCCCTGAAAACTACAAAATATTATTAAAAGAAGTTAAAGACTTGCGTAAGTGGGTTAGGTTCATAGATTTAAAGTCTCAGTACTGTAAATATGTCAGTTTTCCCTAGATAGATTCAATACAATCTCAATGCAAAGGGCCAAGACAATCCTGAAGAGGAACAGCAAAGCTAGAGTACTTGAGCTACCGGATGTCAAGACTATCACCAGGCTTTAGTAATTAAGACAGTATGGAATTGGTAAAGGAGGGAAAAAAAGGGACATAAAATCAGACCCATACATTTCTGGTCCCCTGATTTATAACACAGGCAACAGAGTAAACACGGAGGAGAAAGAATTGTCTTTTCAATAAAAACCAGACTTTAGGGAGAAAAAAAATGTGTCTTGACCCTTACCTCACACCACGGACAAAAATCAATTTCAGATGGTTTACAGATCTAACTGTGAAAGGTCCGACAATAAAGCTTTTAGAAGAAAACATAGGACAACATATTTGTAACCTAGGAGGAGGCAGATTTAAAAAGTGCTAACTGTAAAAGAAAAATCTAATATACTGGACTATATTAAAACTTAGAACTCTGGATTAGCAAATGCACCATTAATGAAGGCAAACCACAGGGTGAGAGATGAGAGTCACAATACATATTCTGAAAAAGGACTCACACCCCAAACCCATAGAAAACTACAAATCAAAGTGGAAAAGACTTCCCAAAAGGAAAATGAACAAAGGTCTTGAATAGACACTTCAGAAGAGAATATCCAAATGGACAAAAAAAAAAAAAATCTTAAATGCAAATTAAAACCACAATGTGGTATCATTCTACATACTAGAATAAGTAAAAGGAAAATGATAGAAAAATATCACATGCTCGGAAGGTGGGGAGTAACTGGAACTCTCACACACTGCTTAAAGGAGTGTAACTTAGTACAACCACTCCAGTACACTGTTTATCAGTATCTTCTAAAGCTGGGCAGATGATCCAGCAATTTTACTCCTAGGCAGCTATCAAACAGAAATGAGTAGATGTGTTTACTGAGTGACGAGTACTAAAAGGTTCACAGCAGCAGTATTTGTAAGAGCCCCAAACTGGAAATTACCTAAAAGTTCCTTAATAGTCGAATGGATAAACTGTACTATATTCACATAAAGGAACAGCATCAGTAATAAAAATGAGCTGCCTACAATTACATACAAAAATCAAGGATGAATCTTACAAACATAATGCTCAAGAGACCAAACCCAAGAGCTCATACTCTGTAATTCCACGTACATAAGGTATAGAAATAGGCAAAATTAACCTAGGCTATCAGGAGTGTGGGTATTAACTGACAGAGAGCATGGCAGGGTGGGGGGGCTTTTAGGATGTTGTCTGATTTGTGACAATTCATTCAAGTGAAACAAAAGTTCGCTACAGCATGACAACTTAAGGGGTATAAGCCATTTGAATTTTATGTTGAAGAAATGACAAGTATAGGCTAATATAATTTAACACAAGTTTGGAACACGGGTTAATCAACCTTTCATCTTCTATTGACGTACAGCAGCAATCAATACTCACAGTAAATTTAGCTCGCTCTTCCATCACCTCATAACCCAGGATAACAGGTGTAGAGGGTCTATCTTCCAAATTCACTGTTTCAGGATTCTCTTCTTCACCTTCTCTTGGTCTAGTAGAATACTCAATGGAAGAATCTGTACCTGTAAATTTAGTTCTAATGAGGGGACTGCTACAGACAGATGAAGTGCTTTCCATTGAATCAGGTACACTTGTGTGTTTAAAATTACCCATACTTGAGTCTTCTAACTGGCCTTTGGAAGAGTTTGAGCTTGTTGAGATACTCCCAAAAGAAGACCTTCTTTGGTTTCTGTTGGTTGCAAAACTGGAAGCAGAGTTCCCTATGGGCATAGGAACTGGGACATAAGGTGTTGCCATCTTCTTTTGGTTTTTGCAACAAACCCGCACACTTCTGAGTTCAAACAATTAGAGAATGAGTAATGTGCAATCCATTATTTTCTTCTTAGAAATTCATGACCTGAAAATGAAAAGAACATATTGAAAGATTAGTCTTTAATCGGGAACATTATCCAAAAGAAAACAAAATGCTCATATCCATTTCTTTTGTTTGTGACACTGTATTAAATACTTCATTCGAAATGAAAACATGCCCCAAACCTCATCCTTTAATCCGAAAATATCATCTCTAAGAACTCCCGTTTGTAAGGTAAGGAGAGCAGAACTATTCCACACTCTTTTTCTTGACCCTCATATTACTTCTTATCCCTTTTTTCCCCACTTTATTTCTTCGTGATGGATTTCTATAATGTTCACTATAACTTGATCGCATCTATTGATGTAAAAGAGCTGGAAAGGAGGCAAAGTGATAAAGACTATCCTGAAACTATTCTCTGCTTATGATCCCGACACTGCTACACACAGTACAGGGAAGGAAGGGTAAAGAGAAGGAAAGAAAGGGAGAAAAATTATTCATATTTCCTTCTGATTTAATTAGTGACACTAACCAGTTACCCAGAGTAATCACAGTGAACCAGAAGCTTAGAACCTTGTAAGATAAATAATAACAGTTCTTAAAGCAAACCCAGAATCAAATGGATTTGAAAAAAAAACTTGGTCAATTTAATAAAATAAACCCCAGTGAACATTAAACTTACATCCAACAAGATTAAATGATTAAAAGTTTAAATATTCTTCACGGTTTCCAGATCATCACTAAATTCTGCTACACCATAAACTGCAGGTACTAAATCTTCAAAAACTCATACTCGGCAAGCTCTGTTGTCAAAAGGACAAGTTTACCTTGTCTCAGAATAATTTCACAATGAACCAAAGAGAAAAGGTTTACCACTCCGTTGTTAACTAACAAACTGAGAAATGGCAGTAACTACAGACCAGGGAAATGGCACATAACAAGGGGTCTGCCTATCTAACTACATCTACGCAACGCTACTGGTGAAAAAGGTAGGAAACAAGCTGCTCAGACTTTGAAAGATGCTGAAATAAAATTCTCAGCCCAGCACGTGGCTCTGGGCCACCTTCCCCATGATCAAAGATTCAGGAAACTTGAGCTGCTGATTCACTGCTCCTCGGTTCTGCCTGATGGCCTCCCCCCCAAAAAGAAGTAAATTAAAGTCTGCAATCTCAACCTCCTCACCCCCTGTAGGGTCGCCCCGCCTTTAGCCACTCGAATACCCAGGGGATCGGGGGAGGACTCAGACCAATACAGCCACTGACCTTGCAGAAACGTGAGCGCGACTCAAACAAAACAAAACAACGCACTGGGCTCATTAAGAGTGAGTCCACTTCTGCCCTGGCATCAACATGCTCTGAGGACGCAGATCTCAGCCCCATTCTGGAAGACCAAGGGCAGGTGAAGTGGCCCGAGCCCGAGCCACACGGTGGGCGAGAAAAGTCGGTGGCGAGAGGAAAGTGCAGAAGCCCGGGCTCAGCTCGACCCCAGGGGTGTCTGCCCGGGGTCTGATCAGCCCAAGGGTCTTCGGCTCGGAGGACGGCAGGACTCGCCGCTCCCGGAGCTCCCCGGGGCCCCACGCTCCCGCCTCTGCCGCCCGGTGCGCAGCCAGCGGCTCCCAGACGCCCGGCGGACTTGGCGGCGGCCTGGAGCTGGCCGGGAGCTCCCGCCGCGGCCCCCCACCCGCCCACCGCGGCGGCGCAGGTGTCACCGCGCGAGCGCCCAGAACAGCGCCCACCGCGCGGCCCCTACCTCAGCCCGCTCCGCGATCCAGCTCCGGCGCGCTCCCCCGGGGCGGTTGAACCCGACCTTCCTGAACCGCAGCTTCGCGGCTCCACCCACCGCCCCGAGAGGCCTCACGTGACCGCCCCCACCCTTCCCGAAAACAGCAGCTCCCCGGCTCTGCCTGCCGCTGCCCCGGCCGCGGGGCCCAGGATCCCCTCGAGGTGGAGGGCGGGGCGGGGCGGGGCCGCCGCTCCAGGAAGTGACGTCACGCCAAGGGAGCCCGCCCCCCCAGCGGCGCAGGCAGGAGTTTTGGGGCTAGGACTCTTTTCCACCTAGGTTGTGACCTAGTTTTGTGGTAAGACTTTTACCTTCTTTTTCCTAGCTTTATTTTTATAAGTTAACTTTTGAGAAATGGAGGATACGATACCGCGTTGGCCCAACAGGTGATGAGAAGACTACAATTCCCCGGAGGAACTACGGCCAACGTTGGCCCGGGCTTCTGCCCTGCCTCATGGGACTTGTAGTCATCACAAGCTTGGGCTGGTTCTGCTAGGTTACAGGTTCTTTTCCAGCATTAGCAGCGCTTTAAATGACTACAGTTGATTCTAAGAGTGGGAAGATAGAATGCTCCACCACAGCTTTTTCGTCCTGCATAGTTCAGAACTCCTCATTGGCAGAGAACTGAAATTCTTCAGTGTGGTGGTGGTGGCGGTGGTTTGTTTGCTTTTTTTAACTGTCTCGGGAGCAATTTTATCTCAAATAATATAGTATTAGGCTTGTTAGACGTGCACATCTAAAGACTTGAAGATTTCAGGAAAGTCGTTCTTTGATAGTCAAATAATAAAATTCAGACCAGTCTGAAGGTCTGTTTATCATTAGAATTGAGAAATTTGTTATAAAAATCATTCCATGGTTTCTAAGGCTTTGGACTATTCCCAAGACTCAAGACTTGGAAAACTTGATAATTGTAATTTCAAAATGAACACAGGAAGATAATTTGCCTTGTGTCATAATAATGGTTTTGGGTTGATAATATTGCTCTTCCAGTGTGAATGAGACATAAAGAGAATTCTATAGAAACAGTAGACTAAAACATGAGATAGTTTTCGGGATATACTTGACAGTCTTGGCCGGGAGGTGGCAGTTGTATCTATGAGTTCTGTAAGTTAATAAAGGTATAGAAAGAAAAGTAAAAGGAGCTTTGGAATATTTCCCTCACTTGAGGTCAGAACTTAAGGTGGTAGCAAAAGATACTTTTGATGTGGGAAATCTGATAATCTAATATCAAGGAAGCCAAGGACTATTAATCTTTTAAGAAGTAAAGGTAGTCATATCAACAAATTGAAGGAGAAAAACCACATGATCATCTCAATAGATGCGGAAAAAGCTTTTGACAAAATTCAACATCCATTTATGATAAAAACTCTCCAGAAAATGGGCATAGAAGCAAATTACCTCAACATAATAAAAGCCATATATGACAAACCAAAAGCCAGCATCTTTCTAAATGGTGAAAAACTGAAAGAATTCCCTCTAAGAACAGGAACAAGACAAGGGTGCCCACTCTCACCATTATCATTCAACATAGTATTGGAAGTTTTACTCACAGCAATCAGAGAAGAAAATGAAATAAAAGGAATCCCAGTTGGAAAAGAAGAAGTAAAATTGTCACTCTTTGCAGATGACATGATATTATACATAGAAAACCCTAAAGACTCTACCAGAAAACGGCTAGCACTAATTGATGAATTTAGTAAAGTAGCAGGATACAAAATAAAATGTGCAGAAATCTCTTGCATTCCTATACACTAGCAATGAAAGAGCAGAAAGAGAAATTAAGGAAACTCTCCCATTTACCTTGCAACAAAAAGAATAAAATACCTAGGAATAAACCTGCCTAAGGAGGCAAAAGACCTGTATGCAGAAAACTATAAGACACTGATGAAAGAAGTCAAAGATGATACAAATAGATGGAGGGATATACCATGTTCTTGGATTGGAAGAATTAACATTGTGAAAATGACTATCCTACCCAAAACAATTTACAGATTCAATGCAATCCCTATCAAATTACCAATGGCATTTTTCACAGAACTAGAGCAAGAAATCTTACGATTTGTATGGAAACGCAAAAGACCCCGAATAGCCAAAGCAATCTTGAGAAGGAGAGATGAAGTTGGTGGAATTAGGCTTCCTGACTTCAATCTATACTACAAGGCCACAGTGATCAAGACAGTATGGTACTGGTACACAAATAGAAAGGAAAATCAATGGAACAGAATAGAGAACTCAGAGGTAAACCCACGCACATATGGGCATCTTATCTTTGACAAAGGAGGCAAGAATACACGATGGAAAAAAGACTGCCTCTTCAATAAATGGTGCTTGGAAAATTGGACAGCAACATGTAAAAGAATGAAATTAGAACACTTCCTAACACCATACACAAAAATAAACTCCAAATGGATTAAAGACCTAAATGTAAGATCAGCCACTATAAAACTCCTTGAGGAAAACATAGGCAGAATACTCTATGCCATACATCAAAGCAAGATCCTTTTTGACCCACCTTCTAGAATAATGGAAATAAAATCAAGAATAAACAAATGGGACCTAATGAAACTTAAAAGCATTTGCACAGCAAAAGAAACCATAAACAAGAAGACAGCCCTCAGAATGGGAGAAAATACTTGCCAATGAAGTAACAGACAAAGGATTAATCTCCAAAATGTACAAGCAGCCCATGCAGCTTAATACCAAAAAAGCAAATAATCCAATCCACAAATGGGCAGAAGACCTAAATAGACATTTCTCCAAAGAAGACATACAAATTGCCAACAAACACATGAAAACATGCTGAACATCACTAATCGTTAGAGAAATGCTAGTCAAAGCCATGATGAGGTATCACCTCACACCAGTCAGAATGGCCATCATCAAAACATCTAGAAACAATAAATGTTGGAGAGGGTGTGGAGGAAAGGGAACTCTCCTGCACTGTTGGTGAGAATGTAAGTTGGTACAGCCACTATGGAAAACAGTGTGGAGGTTCCTTAAAAAACTAAAAATAGAACTACCATATGACCTAGTAATCCCACTCCAGGGCATATACCCAGAGAAGACCATAATCCAAAAAGAAACATGTACCACAATGTTCATTGCAGCACTATTTATAATAGCCAGGACATGGAAGCAACCTAAACGCCCATCAGCAAATGAATGGATAATGAAGATGTGGCATATATATACAATGGAATATTACTGAGCCATAAAAAGGAATGAAATGGAGCCATATGTAATGAGGTGGATAGACCTAGAGTCTGTCATACAGAGTGAAGTAAGCCAGAAAGGGAAAAACAAATACTGTGTGCTAACTCATATATATGGACTCTAGAAAAAAAAAAAAAAAGGTACTGATGAGCCCAGTGACAGGTCAAGAATAAGGATGCAGATGCAGAGAATTGACTGGAGGACAAGGGATTGGGGGGGCGTGCACGAAGGGGAAGCTGGGATGAAGTGAGAAAGTAGCATAGAGATATATACACTACCACCTGTAAAATAGATAGCTAGTGGGAAGTTGCTGTATAGCAAAGGGAGAGCAACTTGATAATGGGTGATGCATTAGAGGGCCAGGACAGGGATAGTGGGAGGGAGCCGCGGGAGGGAGGGGATATGGAGATATATGTATAAATACAGCTGATTCACTTTGGTCTACCTCAAAAGCTGGTAAAAGAATGTAAAGCAATTATTTTCCAATAAAGAGTTTGAAAAAAAAAAAAAAAAGAAGTAAAGGTATACAGATATCCCAGTGAGGAGGAGAAAAAAGATCTAGAAAAGATCATTGGAATTGTCCAGGAAGAACTTCCTTCACAAATTATTGAAAGGAGCATATAGGATATACATACTATATGTATCCTTTATCTTCCAGAATATCTGATATAGATGAACGTCTAGGTTTTACTTTTAGAAAATGAGCTGAACGTTTCTTAAAAATATTTTAAAGAAATGTAATTGACATTATATTAGTTTCAAGTGTACAACATGATTCAATATTTGTATATGATCACCACCATTACAAGTCTAGTTAACATCTGTCACCATACAGTTACAACTTTTTTCTCATGTGATGAAGGCTTTTAAGACTTACTCTCTTAGCAACTTTAAATATGTGATATAGTTTTATTAACTATAGTTACCATGCTGTACGTTACATCCCCATGGCTTATTTATTTTATAACTGGCAGTTTATACCTTGTGACCGCCTTCACTCATTTCACCTACACCTCCCACCTCTGGCAACCCCAATCTGTTCTCTGTATTGATGAGCTTGGTGTTTTGTTATGTTTTTAATTCTACATATAAGTGAGATTGCATGTTATTTTTTTTTTTCTGTCTGAGTTATTTCACTTAGCATAATGCCTTCAAGGTCAATCCATATTGTCCCAAATGGGAAATTTTCATTTTTTATGGCTGCATAGTATTCCTGTGTGTGTGTGTGTGTGTGTGTGTGTGTGTGTGTGTATGTATCACATCTTTATCCATTCATCCATAGATGGACACTTAGATTGTTCCCATATATTAGCTGTTGTAAATAGTGCTGCAGTGAACTTGGGGGTGCCTGTATCTTTCTGAATTAGTATTTTTTTTTCCTTTGGATAAATACCCAGAAATGGAATTGCTGGATAATATGATAGTTCTATTTTTAATTTTTTAAGAAACCTCCATACTGTTTTCCATAGTGGTTGCACCAACTTACATTTCCACCACCAGTGCACAAGTGTTCCCTTTTCTCCACATCCTTACCAGCACTTGTTATTTCTTGTCTTTTTGATAATAGTCATCCTATTATCTCATTGTGGTTTTGATTTGCATTTCCCTGGTGATTAGTGATATTGAACATCTTTTCATGTGCCTGTTGGCCATCTGTATGTCTCCTTTGGAAAAATGTCCATTTAGATCCTCTATCCATTCTTAATTGGGTTGTTTGCTTTTTTGCTATTGAGTTGTATGAGTTCTTCATATATTTTGGATATTAACCCCTTATCAGATATATTATTTGCAAATATTTTCTCCCATTCACTTTCTTGATGGTTTCTTTTGCTGTGTAGAAGCTTTTTAGGTTGATGTAGTTCTCACTAGTTTATTTTTGCTTTTATTACCTTTGCTTTTGGAGTCAGATCTAAAAAATCATCGCCAAGAGTAACGTCAAGGAGCTTACTGCCCATGTGTTCTTCTGGGAGTTTTATGGTTTCAGGTCTTACAGTCAAGTCTTTAATCCATTTTGAGTTAATTTTGTGTATGGTATAGTAGTTTAGTTTCATTCTTTTGAATATGGCTATACAGTTGTCTCAACACCATTTATTGAAGAGACTGTCTTTTCCCCATTGTTTAATATATTCTTGGCCCCTTTTTTGTAAATTAATTGACCACATATGCATGGGTTTATTTCTGGGCTCTGGAACCTCCTTGATAATCAAGAAACATTATCCTGTGGTTGTCAGAGTAAAAGATATATTATCACAGACAACATTTAATGGCTAGTCTCTCTGTATGGAATATTTTATTGATAGTTAAGCTTGGATGCTTCTATACCATGCACACAATCAAATTGAATTGCATACATTTTAATTTGTAAAGTAACAGAAGACCATTTTTCTGTCCTTTCATTATTTTAATTTTATATAGAAGATATATACCTAGCAGGATGTATTGAGCCTACTCAAGGCTTTATTTTATACAATGATATATAGATACTGGTACTTGGGGGTAGAGGGTTTAAGGGGTGGAGAAGAGGAAAGGTAGAAAAAAACACAACAGAAAAAAAAGTTTGTGCAATAGGCAGGCATCTCTTGAGGTAGCTTCCTAGATCCTAACATTTCCCCCTTCTCTGCAGCTCGTCCCTTTTCTACAAGGCTGGGGCCCTCGTGGCCATGTTCATAATATGTTACTCTTATAACAAAAATTTTCTGTCATAGTTGATTGTGTGCGAAGAGGATATTTGACCCAAGTTGTGTCCAAATGATTCTCTCTTCTAGGAATTGTTTGGGGGGGTGGTGGGGGTGGTGTGGATACAGGCTGGAAGTCACGGGAGCTAAAGTCAGACTAAGGGACATCTGTAGTGCGAAGGTCCATGAAGTCCCACGGCTGAGATCCCTGAAGTTGACCTGGTTCTTCCCCATTCTCTATTGTTCCCTTGGATTTCATGAGTACCTTAGTGTTCTTCCAATAGGTTTGCTTTTTACTTAAATCTAGTCAGAGTTGGTTATTTTGCTTATAACCAAGAGTACAGCTAATACAGCAAGTTGGAGTGAGGCAAACTGAATGTACAACTAAGTAAAAGCTGCTAAAATGCAAATGATTTCTTCTCAATGATTTTTAATAACTAGAATAACATAAAATGACTTTTTCAATTATTACTTTGATATATTGATGGATTCCCTAATTTATGTATGTTGTTCTCCATAGGCAGTGCTCCCGTAATCTTAATATTCAGGATCTGTACTCAACCCGCCCTCTGTTTTCTCCCTGCCATGAAATTGTAAGAATTCAGAAAAAGAACCACAAGTGATCTGTTCTTAGAGTAACAAGAAGTGACCAAAGTTGTAACAGGGCAACATGATAGCCAACTTTATTACAATGAATTTGTGACCTACACAATTTCCCAAATCCAGGGTAGGAATTACATTGCTTTTATAATGGCACAAAGAGTCTTCAATACTGCTACTATCGATTAGTGATTTTCCATTCATCATATTACATAAGGAAGATTTTGAAAGCATGTGTGGACATCCTACTGGAAATATAACAAAGAGACCAAATTCCTTCACAAAATCACAGTTACAGTCTTGGACCTGAAAGGGACCATACTGATCCTGAAGGTGAGCCTTCATTTTAGAGCTAAGGCTCCTGAGGAAACAGAAGCTCAAAGATTGGCCTGTGATCTGTCCCAGAGCCAGTGAACTCTTGACTCCCGAACTGGTAAACTTCTCACCATGCATAGTAGGAAGCCCTTTCATGAGCACTTTTGCACTCGTTGCGTCCTAAATGTCTTTCACCCCTCTAAGAGTGTCTTGCCCCTGGCACGTTCTCAGTTAACATTTGATACCTGGGAAGTCTTCATGGATTTTATTCATGAGGAAGGCCTACATTGGGCCTTTAAGGGTTGCTAGGAATTGGATAAGTAAAGGAGGGAGGCAGGGCACACCAGGCAAAGTCAAAAACTTGAGCAAGGACATAACAGTGTGGGACACTGATGAGACCAGCTAATTGGATTGAAGGGTCTTTGGATGTAGCTGGAAATAGAGATGTGAGCTCCTACTCATCCCTCAAGTCCATCTCAAATATAATCTCATAAGTAGAACCTTCCTGATTTCCTCAGATGCAATTAAGTGCTGCCTCTATGAGCCCACTGTATTTGGTACACGAATGGAGACAAATCATCACATTATTTTTGAGTACTTATTTATGTGTGCCTCGTAAGTGCAAGGATTATATGTTGGACATCCATGTGCTGACAGCACCTTATATAATACCTAAATAAGGCAGGTACTTCGTGTATAGTCTCCAAAATAACTATTTTTTTTAATACTTGGCCTATCTTACTTATTCACATTTCCTATAATATCCCTCTAGACTTTTGTATTTTCAGTTCCTAGTTTGGAGAATAAAATCCAATTTTTTTGAGTAGGCCCATGATCCCCTTCATATAATGACCTTTATCTCCTTTATGGTCTATTTCCTCCAGATTAATTAATGAGTTAATTAATAAACCAGCTATTTATTGAGTACCTATCACATGCAATAAACCTCAAAGCCCAGCTCTATCAATTATTTCCCATTCTAAGTTTTTCATTTTTTTTCTCTTGCTAGTATTTCTTGTAGCTTTTGCCTGGAATTTTACTTCTCTCGTTCCATTTCTGAGGCTCAGCTCTAGGTGACCTGCTCTCCAAAGGCTTGTCTGAATCCCTCTTTACCATATTCTCACAGTCCTCTCTACAAGCTTCTGCTGTGGACCCCGCTGGATGTGGTTATCCCTATATGACTGCCTTCCTGACTATATGACATGTGCAACTTAAGGCAGAGGTCAGGTCTTTTTTTTCTCCACTGGCTCACAGAACCTCTAGCATATGTTGGGGCTAGATTGAATAAATGATTGAAAATGGGTGACTATAGTTTTCTTATTGGATCAATTTGGTGGTTTAAGAGAAACAAACACACAAACATTCTCAGTGGAGTTTGGTTTCAAAGAAACGTTAAAAGGAAACTTGCTCTATGAAACAAACTGAAACAACTCTGCTTAAAAAGAAAAGATTCCTTCATTTGCTCAGAGTAATTTGTAAATCAGTGGCCTGGAGAGATGATTTCTAAGGTCCACTTCAGATCTAATGCTTTATGAGTTTGTGTATATCATTTGAAACCTTAAGGAGATAACCAAACAAGTATCACAGCCTGGTTAAGAATTAAAAAGGCATTACACAGAGCAAAAATAAAATGAAAACCAAAAAAAGCTAAACTACTGAAATTAAACAGACCAATGAATCAGGTTTTATTGTACATTTAAATCTTTGTCTTAATTAAATTTGAGATATGCTGCAACTCCTGGAATAAGCATAGAGAAGGAGTTCTGGTTTCTGAGGTCCCAGTGCCAGGTTTCAACATCCCAGAGTGCAAGAGATCCTTCCAAAAAGAAAAGAAAAGTTTTTAGGGGCAAAGTATAGCCTTGGAAGAAGTAGCAAGTCTCTGATGCATCAATACCAGGATTCCTTCTCATCTCCTGGGTGGGGTATCACGACCCTTAAATCATCTGGGTTACCTGTGGTCTTTTGTTTGGATTATTTCCAACTTTTTTCATCTGTAGTATGTGACAATAATAGTCCTTCCTCATAGGGTTGTTGTCAAAAATAAAAAATGATCTTGTTTGGTAGGTGCTTAGTATAATGCCTGGCAAAATGAACAATAGCTATTATCATCTTGAGTCAGCTTGGTAGCTCAACTACTTTAAGAAGATAGACAATATTAATAGTAATGTATGTAGATATTTGCTGAATGAATGAGTGAATGGTAGTCACCTATGAGTGGAGAACTGCACTATTGATTTTACATATGTTAACTTATTTAACCCTCAAAATAATCCCATGAGTCAGGTACTATTATTATAATTGATCTTTTACAAATTGAATTTCTGAAAGGCCAAATAGCTTGTCCTTTATATTTGAAAATTTATTCTCTGAGAAGTTATCTTGTTTGGAAAGGTTAGGACTCGAGTCCAGTTCTGTCTGTCTCTGAAGCGCCTGCTCAGATTTCTCCCCCACCATACTTTCTGTCATTGAAGTGGGTAGAGCCTAGACCCTCAGAGGGCCATACTCGGCAAGACACAGATTGAAAACAAAATCTTTGGACTGAATTCCAGGAACTCCTGGGTTCCTCACTTCATTTAACACTGTGGTAGCTGGCCCAAATGACTTCATTTCTTTTATCTTTCTCTTTGACTCTTACCTAGCTCTAGTATAATTCATGCATCCTAGGTTTGGCTCCAAAAATAATTTGTCTTGATAAACTGATGTTTTCCTGTGCCTCTCTGGTCCTCAGATGCTTTATTGTTATTCCGATTTGCTCTTTGATGTTGGTTCTGAGGTCTCACTTCTCTCATCTTCCTTGTTGAAAGACTGGATGGACCAGGAGGACTGGGAAGGAATTAACCCGGTGAAGTGTGTGTCTGGATGGGAAGCGAGGGATATAGCTGGGAAGAGGAGTATCCTAGGCAGAAAGTATAGAGGATTTTATATAGAGTTGGCTTAATAATGAGAGACAAAATTGTTTAAATTGAAATAAAGACTTACAGACACACAGTTTTAATTTTTATGTGGTATCAAATAACCTCAACTCTGCGAAGAGCCAGATCTTCCTCTTCATTTAACAAATATTTGTTGCCTGTCTGCCATCTGTTCCATTTACTGTTCTAAGCCTCCAGGAATTTATCAGCAACAACACATGCAAAGCCACTCTTCTCATGGAGTTCACATTTGGTAAATGTTTACATGGGGACAGACAATAAACGTAACAAGAAATAAATTTTAAGAATGTATCTAGATTTCTATGCTTCAAAGACAATAAAATAGAGTAATATGATCAGAGTGGCTGGAGCAGGGGGACGTTCAGCAATTATCCATTGGGGCATCAAATCAGACCTCTCTGAGAAGGTGTCTTAATTGCTGAGATTTGAATGTCTAGAAGAAAACAGCTTTGCAGATACAGCGGGGCAGAGCATTCTAGGAAAGCTGCTTCACATGTTCTGTAAGAGGAAAAAGGAAATCAGTTAGCAGAAGCACTCTCTTTTCCTTTTCCTAAGAACCCTGATTCCAGGAAGCAAGATGCCAGATGTTTTTTCCAATCGCATATGTGATCCATATGTCTCTGACATATTGGATTTTAACATTAATACCCAAATCTTGCTAGTTTCAAGCTCCCACTTCATTTTAAGGAATTCTAGTCTCTTGTAAATTTTTCTTTTTCTACATACCCTTAAACTCCCCAAGAGATATCGTATGCGCTCCAGGGAGTCTGTTTTGCTCATTGCTCCCTGTCACCATTGCTGGATGAGCTGCTGTCACTGCTTTTGTCACTAGTGGAGTCATGATTGCACTGACAGTGCCACAGTAGCCTTTCCACTAACAGAGGTGAGACATTCAGTGTCACTTGAGTCAAACTCTTACACCACGGAAGCAAGCTGGAGATCTTCCAGTAATGCTACCTGCCCCTGCTGAACTGGACACCCACAGGACAGTAGTCTGTTGCCAATTGAAATGGAGAACTTTCTTTCATTTTTGCTTGAATACTGAAGTGTTACAGAGTTTGGCAAGCAAGCCCTTTGAGTTTTGTTCACTTAGTTCTCTTTTCCCCAGGGAGCACCATACCACATGGGTGGCTGAGTTGGCAGAAGCTCCTGTAATAGTTTTGCAGCGGACTTTATTGGATGCCAACTCTCTGAGTGTTTTTCTGTGTCTAGGGAATTCCTACCCTCTGAATCTTGATGAGAAGTCAGAGCCCACTTCCCACTATAAAATTCTAAATTGCTGTGTATTTGCTTTCTCAGCCTCCGTTGCAGCTAGGGTACAGAACATGCCCTTGGCGTTACCAATCAGATGAATCCTTTCCCATGCCTGCTGTGTTGGTCATCTGACTTACAGGGTCTAATGCTCTGTGGCAGCAGTATCCTCAGAAGACTTGTTTTATGGTTTGGTTTTAGGCTTCATTCCTAACTGCATTGTCCCCAAGCTTTCCAGAGGTTTTGGGAGCTAGTCAATATCTTTAAAAATTTTCTTTTTTCTTAAATTGGACACAGCCACTTTTGGGCTGTTTGCTACATAGGCAAGTAAAGAGAAGGGTCAAGAGAAAGGCCAAGAAAAGGGAAGAATTTAATTTCTGTTCTTGGGGGGAAATATTCTCTTCATCTCTGTAATTGGCTATGAACAAGGAAGCACAGAGTCCTGACTGCCATTGGCCCTCATCTTGCAACTGCAAGGGAACCACTTTGGGATGGAGCCGGTATGAGGATGGCAGAGTGAAGCGGGGTAAGCATCTTAATGACATCATGGTGCCTTTGATTTTACTGTGCCTAGAGTCTGCTCTGCTTCTGGTCTTGAAATTATCTGAGATGATAAATTTCCTAATTGATAAGCAAGCTTAATTTGGTATTTTCTGTTGTGACTGCCTTTACTACAGTAAATATAAATATTTATTTGTATTTGTATTTATTTTTACGGAGTAAATGCAAAATGAAAATGTAAAATTCTCAGTAAAATTCTCTTTACTGAGAATGCAAAATGTTGCAGGCGTTTTTCATTCATTCAACAAATACTCACTGAGCACCAACATATATTAACTCCTTTAATTGTTATAACCACCCTAATGTTACGATAATGTACTCTTATGTATGCAGTTAAGCATGTATACATGCACATAAGCATGTATATAAATATAGTTTTAGGTATGCGTGTAGATATAGATATACATAAAGACATGTAACTAGCTGATACATGAGATTAATCACCTATGGCAGCTAAGTCCCAAAGATGAGGGTTTAAGTTGCTGAGTACTCCATGTTCTAAGGATGCAGTACACAGGTAGGTGGAGCCAGCAAACTTCTCCAAAATTCTTTTTTTTAAAAATTAATTAATTAATTAATTGGCTGCGTTGGGTCTTCATCACTGCACACGGGCTTTCTCTAGTTGCGGCAAGCAGGGGCTGCTCTTATTGTGGTGCACGGGCTCCTTATTTTGGTGGCTTCTGTATTTGCGGAGCACAGGCTCCAGGCACACTGGGCTTCAGTAGTTGTGGCACACAGGCTCAATAGTTGTGGTGCATGGGCTTAGTTGCTCCACAGCATGTGGGATCTTCCTGGAGCAGGGATCGAACCTGTGTCCCCTGCATTGGAAGGCGGATTCTTAACCACTGTGCCACCTAGGAAGTCCCTCCAAAATTCTAATTGAAGCCTGCTAGTTCAGAGAATTATTGAGATGTGCCACCAACATCACCCAGGTAATGTTTGAGAAGTCCCAAGGAGAGAGGATGAGGTGCTCTGGAGAATTGAGTGTTTGTGAGTACAGTGTTTCTTTCCCATCACAACAGCTAACAGTTTAACCAACAGTTTTTCATCCTCACTATCAGGATGGCCAGTTCCTCAGCCTGGGATGTGCCCTGGACCATGCTGCTCTCATTCAGCTCATTTCATGTTTTAATACCAGGTTCTAAGTTGGTTAGTATGACTTGAGGGTATAAGTAATAAAAAATATGGCTCACACTTGCTGAAACATTAATAATCAAATATATTGACACAATTACCTGAAAATCCAGAAGTAGGATGGATTTTAAGTTGGGTGATCTGATAATAACGGTTCTGTTCTGTCTTCAATGACATTAGGCTAAAAAGCCTCACGATGTAGGATGCCTGCCACCAGTAAAGGAGTATATATGTTTCCTAGTTAATTCCTGTGGGAATTAACTTCCATCTGAATATTCCAAGCAAATTCCTGAGATTTATCCTATTTGGACTGTTTATGTCAGACGCCCAACAATGCAGCAGTGACTGTGGCCAGGAGAATAGAACATGTTTGTTGGCTTAAAGCAACCAAGGTCTACCCCTGAAGTAGGTGACTTTGAATCAGCTTTATGCAAAGTACATGGGTTGCATGGGGGAGGGTGTGTATGTCTGAATAGCAATCTGGATGCTGTTAGGAGGGGAGGATGGAACATGGATGCTGAAAAACAATCATCAGTATTGTTCTCTATGAGGGGAGTTATAATGAGAGGTGATCAATGACAGGGATATATATAGATCCTAAATAAAGAGGCAGAAGAACTTGGATGGTGTCCCAATTAACTGGTAAAGATGTACAGCTTCAGAGAAAGATTGGAATGGTTTTCAAGAATTCTTTCTCAATAAAGATCAGCTTACACTACCACTGGGATCCGTATTGATTTACGGAAAGTCAGGTTAGGTGTTGTCTAGTACAGAGTGAGGTTCTGTATGTCCCCCTTTAGCAATCCACAAGGAGAAGCACCCACTAAATTGTGGCTGCTGAATAATGAGAAATGTTTGCCTGTCGGCAACAGTCCAGCTGGAAAAATGGTCAGGCTGGCCCCCATCCCCAGTTTTTCCTTTTCTAGAGTGAAGAGAACAGAAGAGGAAGGAGCATTCCCGCTTAGTCCCAAAAGCTGGGATTTCTACTTGAATGTCCCATCAGTACTTTAAAGTCATTATTTCTTCATTGCTTCCCTCCTCTCTACCTTGATGTTCTCCTCCCCTCTCTACTTTGGTTAGTAACAATATTCCTTACCTACTAGATCACCTGAAGCAGAAAACTTAAGAATTGTCCCAGATTTTCATTTCTTCATTTCTTATGCCCGTTCAGAAGCAGTCCCAATCTTATTTTAAAGTATGTTTCAAAACTGTTTTCTCTTCATTTATCACTACAGATACCTTCCTTTGGTCATCCATATATATTGCTGTGGACCGATACAGTTGACTCCACATTGGTATCCTTGACATGAGAGTTCATTCTCCACTTTTGCTACTAGAGTGAGAATTCTGAAACATAGATTTACATGCATCGTAGTTCACCTGTTTAAAATCTTTTATTATTACTCATCACTTATGAGATAAAATGCAAAACTCTTTAGCCTGGCAGCTGGCACCGAGGACTTTATGATCTGGCCCCTGCCTACCACTCTAATCTCTTCATTCCTGATGTTCTTTTTCTCTCTTTTTAGTCCCTATGTTGGGTAAAACACTTGTTATAAGTGTGAAATGCCTCCTCTCCTTGGTCCATGTTGTTTCTTCTGTCTATTTTGGAAGATTCCATTCATAAAGCTCACATTTTAAATCCTTCATGTGTTTTTTCATGATTCCCAAGCTTAGTTGGCATATCTTCCTCTGTGCACCTGTTTGTCCTTCATGTAAATTTCGGTCTTTATCACACTGTATTGAAGTTGTTTTCATATTTGTCTCCCCCTTCATTCAGTCAGCCCACATTTCCTGAGTGCCTTGTGTGCATGAAGCATAATTCCAAATGCTGGCCATTTAAAAATAAACACTTTATACTTACCGACTTCAGTTAGCAGTAAAGTAGAGATAGGCACTTAAATAAATAAACGTGAACATGTTCTAGATGGTAGGATGGATCTCTCAACGGGGTACCTGATCAGCATAAAGAAGAGAGAGGCAGTTTTACTTGGGTTTGGGGATTGTCTCAGGTTAGGTGGTAGTCACTCTACATGTGTTATCCCATTTATTCTTTTCACCAACCAATATTTATTGAGCACTTATGCTTGCCATACTCCGAACCAAGAGATACAGTGGTAATGAAGTCAGAATTAGTTATTGCTCTCATGGTGTTTACAGTATAGTTCGAAGGCGACAGACCAAACAGACGATTACAATGCAGAGCAACAAGCATCATAACTGGGTAAAGTAGACAGTGTTCATACAAAGAAAGTGGGCCAACCCAGGCTTCCGGGTGGGTAATCAGCAATGACTTCCTGGAGGAAATGACATCTAAGTTCAGACCCAAAGGATTATTAAAAGTTAGGCAGGTGAAAGGAATGGGGATTGGAAGTGGGGGGATGGGAGCATTCCAGGCAGGATAGTATTTCCTAAGGTCTGGTGGTGAAAAACAGCATGGTAGAGTCAAGTGTATTAGGGACAAAACATTATGCGTATATAAATATGTACAATTTTCCATGCACCCCAGACCTTAAAGAAGAGGATTCAATCTTGCTTTTTGGGTCTTTCTCATAAGATAGCAACCAAGAGGGTAGCTGAGACTGCCTTTCCCAGGAAGTTCCATGTGTGCTTCCTTTCTGAGGACATGGGAAGAGTCTAAGCATCTGACTGCTGGGTTCTCTGGCTGTCCTAGACCACCCTAGGATGGGTTACCTTAGCTATTGGGCTTGGTGGAAGATTGGGGACTAGGAGCGGTACACAATGGGGGTGGGATAGAATGGAGGGTGGAGCTACCTGACTATAAGAGAGCCATGTGAGGAAAAGATTTTTGCTAGCCACTCAGAATGGAAAACCTTCAGGGGAAGGACAGGTGCATAAAGGTAATGCTTAGGTAGCTTTCTGTGCAATTCTGCATGAAACTCCTCTGTCACCTCTTTAAGAACTTCATAGTTAAGATATACCCTGTCCTTCAGGCTTTCAGATATAAGGCTCATGTTTCTGTGGCTGGAACACTACATAGAGACTGGACTGGGAATTCTTTGGATTTTAGAAGGAAATGCAAGAAGAGAAGTAGAGGAAGTTCACAGAGCAAATATCTCAAAGCATAGAATTGGGGAAGGCTCAAGATAAGGCTTAAGAGGTGGGAGACCTGGTCACAGAGGACCTTGAAAGCAAGATTGAGGAGCATGGACATTTCCTCTTGGGAATGGTCAATGGGAAGACAAAGAAGAGAACCCAGGATCAGATTTGCATTTCAGACAGATTACTCTGTCTCTGGTGTCCAGGAGAAATAGGCAAGTCTCAAGGCAGGGACATGATTTGCTCGGGTATATAGCAATACTTGAGGGCAAGTATTATTACTTTGATTTTTCCAGATGCAGAAGCAGAGCTCAGAGAGGTGTTTGGCAGTAAACAGAAGCATTGGGACTCTGGGTTATCTGGCTCCAAAGTCCAAAAGTTTTCTTAGTAGATCATATTGTCCCTACGTACTCGACTGTACCATTCTTTGAAGGAAGAAGCTGGGTCTTCTTATTTAAGGGTTCAGTGCCTGTCCTGGTTATCTATTAATGAGTGACTAAACATGGAAAAACTTAGTGGTTTAAAGCAATTACATTTATTTTGCTCATGCCTCTGCAATGGGAGCATGGCTTGGAAGAGACAACTTAGCTCTGCTCCACTCAGTAACACCTGGGGTGGCTTGCAGGCTGGGACTGGAATACCCTGTGGGCTCATTCATCGTCTGCCAGCCGATGCTCACTGTTGCCTGGAAACTTAGTTGGGGCTATTGGCTAGAACACCTCCACCTGGACTTACTTTGTGTCCTGTTCCTGATTTCCTCACAGCATGGCATCTGGATTCCAAGGGTGAGCATCCCAAGACAGGGTGGACCATGCTGAGGTTGTATTGCTTTTTTAAACTAGCCTTGGAAGTCACTACCTTCTGCTTGTTAGGAATGCATCACTAAGGGTAGCTCATACCTAAAGAAGAGAACATTAGACTTTTGATGGGAGAAGTGTCAAGGAAGTTGCTGATGTGACTTAAATCAACTACAGTGCCTAATAATCATCACTAACACTTAAACATAGCAAGCACTGCTATACTTTTTCCTTATATTAAGTATTTGATCCTCATGACAATCTTGTATTATTGGACCCATTTCACACGTGAGTAAATATAGGTACATTCAGTTGAGTATTTCACCTAAGAGGACACAGATAGTAAGGGGTGGGGGAACTGCTATTGGAATGTAGACAACTTGGCTCCAGGGTCTGGTTTCTTAACCACTCTGTTATGTTGTCTGTTGCAGAGTCTGGAATATAGTCAGGACCGATATACATTTGCTGAATGAATGAATGTTTTATATTTTGGGCTTCCCTCATATGCTAGTAAATTATTTCATATCTGACATTTTATATCCTGTATCTGACATTGAATGGGAGATATTCTTTTGCACAAGAGAAAATGGTTAAATGATACATTCCAACAGCATCTCTCTCTCTCTCTTTCACACACACACACACACACACACACACACACACACACACACACAAATCATTGAAAGAGCATGTAGCTGTATGTATGACATTTTCTCCTTTCTCAAACTGGCTTTATCTCCATACTATTCACTTAAAAAGAACATATAAGAGATAATATATTCTCTATGGAAATTGTTTTTTTCAGTGCTACTTGCATGATACAGTTAATTTAGAATCTAGGAAGAGCCACCTTGTGGTAAAATTGAGCATTTCACAGTTATACATGTTAAAGAAAAAAGTGTAAGCAGCTTTAAAAGGAATCTACTGGACAGCAAAACAAAAGGTATTGATATTATATGCAAGTCACTTAATATGGTTTGTGATATATAGTTTGCTTTTAACATTAGCAAATATTTATTGAGAATTCTAAAAGCCTAGATTAGAGTAATTCATTACTGTATTGCATATAACACTAATGGATTTATATTTAAGATGCTCATTTCAGTTGTTTCCTAGTATGCTTAGTTTCAGCACTGATTTAGACCTTAAAAAGGAAACTTAAAAAGTATATTTAATTAAATTTTTCTTAATATTTAATTATAATACAGCTTAAATTTCATTATGTATTTCAATGTATTTATGTAACATTAGTTGTAATCATGTATCAATAATTAAGAATACTAATTTTCCTTTTTGGTTCAATTATTATTTTGACACCTTTGCAGTTTTTCATAAATTTCTTTCTTACGTTCCAGCAATTCATTGAATTCTCCTTCTTTCAATTGATTCTCACATGTTCATGTCTTCCATAAAACCTTCCCCCTTTAGTTGAATGTGGTAGTAAAGAGTTTGCAACTCTCAGTGAATATTCATAATGTGTAATGAAGTATGAATTGCCGCACCATTGAAGAGCTTCCTCTCTTTTTCTCCTTCTCTACTGGCACTTTGAATATTTGCTGTAAGCTAAGAGGTTAATTCAGCATCTTACTATCTGCCCTTCCATTCTCCTGCCACTTCTCATTTCTTTTATTCCTGTTCCCCAGATTTCATCTGACAATCTGGTCCTGTCTGGTAGTGATGGAGTCAAGGTAGGTGGTGATGGTCTAGTATTGCCATGGAAATGTATCAGGGAGATCTGCAATCTAAAATATCGTTGTCTAGAGGGAAGAGGAGTAGGTGAGTTGGACTGAAAAAAGAGTGGGAAAAGGAAAACATTGGGACATGCTGCTTCTCCTTAGTAATAAAACCCTCTCTGGCTCCTGCTCCCTTTCTTATTTCCAAGTATATTTATCCCTCTCAAACCTCCAAGGATGTATGGCTTTTGTTTGGGCTCTTTTTGCTTATGTCTGTTGACGTTTCTGGGTTGCCAGTTCCTCAACTTCAAATCTGCAATATATAAGGTTAAAAGAAAACACAGGTGACTCACTACCCTGTGGTTCCTTGGGTCTCCATGTCCCTCAGTGGCTTGCCTTCTCTCCTCTGTCCAGAAGTCGCCTTTTGTTTGTTTTATATACAGTTTCCTGGGTTTTCAGTTGTACTTAGTGGGAGAAATAGGGGAAAGAAGATCTAATTTTCCTTCTTGAAGCAGAAGTTTCAAATTACTTTTTTTGTTTTCAAATTTCCTTTTTATAAATTACTTTTGTTACTATGTGGAGAACAGATTCAGAAGGGAAGGAATAGGTTCCAGTTCAAGATGGCAGTTTAGGAAGACCCTGAATTCACCTCCTCCCATGGACACATTGAATCTACACCTACTTATTAGAGCAGTTCCTCCTGAAGAAGAACTAAGGGCTGATTGAACAGCTTCTGCATGATAAATGATAGAAGGACAACATACAGACAGGTAGGAGAGATGGAGACATAGTACCAGTGGGAATCCCACCCCTGTTGTGGTGACCTCCAGTAGGGAGGGGTATCAGTGAGGGGTCTGCATTCAGACTTGCCTGTCCTGGGGTATGGGGAAAGAAGAGTGGATTAAAGGGCACCTAGACTATACATGAAGGAAATCTATTTACTAACCCTAGAGCATCTTCCATATAGGAGGGAACCTGCTGGAATTCTCTTGGGGCCCAGAGGCACTGGAGAGCACCATTTTTTTGTGTTTCCATGCAATTTGATGGCATAGACAGGAACATGGTTCAGGTGCTCTAGCTGGCCCACCGGGGCCATTCCAGTGTGTCCCAGGCCCCTGGCCCAAACCAGCTCCAGCTATCCCCCAAAGATGACCCTGGCATGGCATGCTCTGAGGCTTCCCCTTAGTGTGTGCCCACTCCAGCCATCCTGCTAAGGTGGCCCTAATGTGGTACTCTCTGGGACACCCTGGTCTGCACCTACTCCAGCTCCAGCCAGCCTGCCAAAGCCACCCAACACATGCAGTCTACGTAGGGGACTCTCCTACACATAGCCACACCCTCAAGACTGGGAGTGGTGACTGTTTTGCTTAATTCATAGAAACAAACAGAGAAAAAAATGAGGAGACAGACTATATGTTCCAAATGGAAGAACAAGATAAACCCTAGAAAGAAATCCTAATGAAATGGAGATAAATAATTTACCTGTTAAAGAATTCAAAGTAATAGTCATAAACATGCTCCCTGAACTTTGGAGGAGAATGGAGAAGCATAGTAAGAACTTCAACATAGATTTAGAAAATAAAAGAACCAATCAGAGCTGAAAAATATAATAATTGAAACAAAAAATACACCACAAGGAATCAACAGCATATTAGAGGATAAGGAAAGAATAGGTCAGTGATCTGGAAGATAGAATAGTGAAAGGCACCCAATGAAAACAGCAAAAACAGAAAAGAACTTTAAAAAATGAGAACAGTTTAAATGCCCTCAGAGATATCAAGCGTACTAACATTTGCATTATAGGGGTCCCAAAAATAGAAGAGAGGAAAAGGGGCAGAAAAGTTATTTGGTGAAATAATGGCTGATAACTTTCCTAACCTGGGGAAGGAAACAGATACCCAGGTTGAGGAAGCACAGAAAGTCCCAAATAAGATAAACCCAAAGAAATTCACACCAAGACTTGCCATAATTAAAATGGCATAAGTTAAAGATAAAGTGAAAAATTTTAAAGCAGCAAAAGGAAAACTAGTCACATACAAGAGAATCCCCATAAGGCTATCAGTTAATTTTTTAGCAGAAACCTTGCATGCTAGAAGGGAGTGTCATGATGTAATTAAAGTGCTAAGAGGAAAAAAAAGAAAAACACAACCGAGAGTATTCTACCTGTCAAAGTTACCATTCAGAATTGAAGGAGAGAGAAAGAATTTCCCAGACAAGCAAAAACTTTAGGAGTTAATCACCACTAAACTGGCCTTACAAGAAAATTTAAAGGGTATTCTTTAAGCAGGAAAGAAAAGGCCATAACTAGGAAAAAGAAAATATGTGAAAGAAAAAGAACTCACTGGTAAAGGCAAATATATAGTGAAGGCAGTGGTTCAGTCACTTGAAAAGCTAGTATGAAAGTTAATAGACAAAAGTTATAAAATCAACTATAACTACAATAGATACATAAAAGATACAGAATAAAATGATATAAAGTATAATGTAAAAAATGTGGGAAAGGGAACTAAAAATGTAGTGCTTTTAGAATGCATTTGAACTTAAGCAACTATCAGCTTAAAGTAAACTATATAGGTTGATATATGAGCTTCATGGTAACTGCAAACCAAAATCTGCAATAGTACCCACATGAGAAATAGAAAGGAACCCAAACATAACATTAAAGAAAATTATTCAGTCACAAGGGAAAAGATCAGGAAAAAGAAGAGTGGAACAGATAAGAACTGCAAAAAAACCCAGAAAACAAATAACAAAATGGCAATAAGTACATACCTGTCAATAATCACTTTAAATGTAAATGGACTAAACTCTCCAGTCAAAAGATATAGAGTGGCTGAATGGATATGCTACCTACAATAGACTCACTTCAGATCTAGAGGCACACAAAGACTGAAAGTGAAGGGATGGAAAAAGATATTCTGTGCAAATGGAAATGAAAAGAAAGCTGGGATAGCAATGTTCATATCAGACAAAATAGACTTGAAAACGAAGACTGTAATGAAAATCAAAGAAGAGCATTACATAATGATAATGGGCTCAATCCAAGAAGAGGATATAACATTTGTAAATATTTATGCACCCAGCCTGGAAGCATGTAAATATAAAAAGTGAATAAATATATAAAGTGAACAGATGTAAAGGGAGAAATTGACAGTAATACAATAGTAGTAGGGGACTTTAATACCCCACTTATATCAGTGGATAGATCATCCAGACAGAAAATCAATCAGGAAACGTTGGCCTTAAACAACACATTAGATCAGAGTCCACTTTATATATATCTATAGGACATTCCATTCAAAACCTTCAGAATACTATCAAGTGTACATGGAACAATCTCCAGAATAGATCATGTTTGGCCTCAAAACAAGTCTCAATAATTTTTTTGAATTGTAGTATAATTGGTATTATATTAGTTTCAGGTGTACAGTATACTGAGTCAATATTTTTATAGATTATACTCCATTTAAAGTTATTACAAAACAATGAGTATATTTCCCTATGCTATACATTATATCCTTGTTGCTTATCTATTTTATACATAGTAGTTTCTGTCTCTTAATCCCATACCACTATCTTGCCACTCCCCCTTCCATGTCCCAACTTTGTTCTCTGTCTATATATCTGTGTCTGTTTCTGTATAATGTAAAACAAATATACATTCGTTTTATTTTTTAGGTTATGCATATAATTGATAACAGAGTATTTGTCTTTTTCTTTCTAACTTATTTAACTAAGCATAATACTCTCTAGGTCCATCCACATTTTTGCAAATGGCAGAATTTCATTCTTTTTTATGGCTAAGACTCCATTGAGCGTGTGTGCATGTGTGTGTATCACATCATCTTTATCCATTCATCTGTTGATTGACACTTAGGTTGCTTCCATATCTTGGCTATTGTAAAGAAATAATGCTGCTGTGAACATTGGGGTTCATGAATCTTTTCAAATTACAGTTTTCATTTTCTTTGGATGTATGTGCAGCAGTGGAATTGCTGGATCTTATGTAGTTCTGTTTTTACTTTTTTGTGGAACCACATTACTATTTTCAATAGTGGCTGCACCAATTTACATTCCCATAAGTAGTGTACAAGTATTCCCTTTTCTCCACATCCTTGTCAACACTTGTTATTTGTAGACTTTTTGATGATAGCCATTCTGACAGGAGTGAGGTGATATCTCATTAATAGCTTTTGAACAGCACAGGAAACCACTGACAAAATGAGAAGACTACCTACTGAATGGGAGAAAATATTTGCAAATGACATGACTGAAAAGGAGTTAATAGACAATATATGTAAATAGGTTATACAACTCAATAATAATAAAAAAAACAATTAAAAAATGAGAAGACCTGAATAGACAGCTTTCCAAAGAAGACATGCAAATGGCCAATAAACACATAAAAAGATGTTCATTATCACTAATCATCGAAACCATAGTAAGCTATTACCTCACATATATATATATTATGCACACACAATGGAATATTATTCAGCCACAAAAAGAATGAAATATTGCCTTTCCAACAACATGGGTGAACCTAGAGGGTATTATGCTAAGTGAAATAAGCCAGAGAGATAAAGACGACTACCATATGATTTCACTTATGTGTGGACTCTCAAAAACAAAACAAATGAATAAATACAAGAAAACAGAAACAGATTCGTAGATGCAGAGACCAAACAGGTGATTGCTGGCAGGGAGGGGTGTAGGGTGATGTGCCGCATAGCTGAAGAGGATTAAGAAGTACAAACTTCTAGTTTTAAATAAGCCATGGGGAAGTAATATACAACACAGGGAATGTATTCATTAATATTGCAATAACTTTGTGAGGTGACAGATGGTAATGAGACTTACTGTGCTGATAGTTTGTAATACATGCAAATATTGAATCACTATGTTATACACCTGAAACTAATATAATATTTTTAGTTAATTATGCATCAATAAAAAAGAGAAAAGATACAAAACTAAGTGGAAGGGAAGGAAGTAGTGAAGCAGCAGAAGTTGGGAGAGCAGTTAAAAGTTGTTTGAATCAGTTAAGAGATGATGTTGATCTGCATGATGTAGCAGTAGTGGAATTGGAGCAAAGTATATGTTTCTGCTTATATAATAATACATTCTTGTTAGCTATTTGTATATTTCATTTTTTTTAATCCAGCATGTATTAATTGAGCAGGTACTGCGTGCTAGTGCCTGATTTAGGCTTTTGGTGTAGACTGGTAAGCAATATGAGTATTATCCCTGACTTTTGTGGACCTTATTGTCTAATTTGGAAAGATAAATTAAACAAGTAAATAAATAAGCAAAAATTTACTAAATAAGTAAAGAAAAAAAACTAACTTTTAATTACAACTTGTGACAGTGCTGTGAATGAAGTCAACAGTGCTATAATAGAACATAACAGAAGACTTACTTAATGGTGTAATCAGAGAAGGTCTCTGAGAAGATGGTAATTGATGTGAGACATGAACAATGAGAGGAAACCAGGTTTCCTGGTTTCCAGATTTTCCAGGAAAATCTGAGATTTAGGAGGAAGAGAATGGAGGAGAATTGGATGAGGGTGTAGAAAGCAGTTTGATTATGAGATAAAGGGTGACTTGGAGTTTTGGACTTTTGGTGAAGTAGGAATGTATAGCAAAATGGAGTTGGTCTTGATAGGCTCTGCCAAGGGGAGGATGATAGGGGATGATGTATACATTTAGCACTTGGGCTGTGAATACTGAATACTTTACTAAGCAGTGAGGAGTTTTCAGTGCAGCTGCTTTGTAGCTATGTAGTTGATAGGGCTGTTGCTCATTCAAGTCCACTTAGAGGGATTTGATCTTGATGGGCAACATGACTCCCTCAGGCAGCTGTTGTGGAACTTGTGCAAAGCTTGTCTGATTCTCTTTATTTCCACTAAGTATGTTTTTACCAGGATCCCACTTTCATTGCCTTGTTTAGCAAGTATTTATTATGTTCATAATCACAGCAATACGTGCACTGTAATATTTGTACCCATATGGCAATACCATGATCATTTAGCTTTGTTTAGTAACTGAAGAGAAGACAAAACAGATATACTTGAAATATTTTATTGGTTCATATGTGTGCCAGTGATGAAGATGATGATAAGAAAAGATAATGTAAAGAATATCAACATAAATTGAAGATGTGTTAATATACAACTTATTTGTTTTAAATTTTGACCACTTTAACTAAAACAAATTTTTAGTGTAAACAGAATATTAAAGATTTTTGGGGAGAAGAAAGAACCCCTCAAAAAACAAATAGAACTTTTACGTGTTCCAACTTTAGACTGTAAATCTTTAAGTGTAGAGACCATGTAGGATGTATCATTGGAGTACTAGTACCTATATAGCACCTGGCATGTGCAAGGTGCTAAGTAAAGGTCTATACAATGAATGAACTGAAAAATGAAATGTTTAAGCTGTTGCTCCAAATATCAACCAGCATAATTTCTGATCACACAAGTGCTCATTTCAAATAGTGGATTTGTGTGTGTGTGTGTGTGTGTGTGATATTACACAAGTACCTACTACCCTAAGTGACAACAGAAAATAATTAGACAGTAGGTTCATCACCAAGGAGTTTTTGTCTGCTTTGTCTGTTCTTGGCTATTCCATCCACTCCATCTCTGTTAATTCCTACCTTCAGAGTTAAAATTTCCTGCAAGGGATTAGGGATGTACAAATTGCCTGCTAGAAGCCACCTAGCTCCTCTAAACAAAAGGAATATCTGTCAGGGTGTAGTTTCAGAATGGGGATTGACTTTTCTACCAGGGAGGTGAAGAGAGGAGGTGAAATAATGTGGCATGTAGCAGAGAGGACAGTCTTGGAAAGGGATTAACACGGTTACGGTAATTTCCATTTATTATCTGCAGTGTGCCTGGTACTTTATTAAATGCTTTATATTGGCTCTATTAACCCTCAAAACAACCCTCTAAATACTGTTCTTATCCTGTTTTTCCAGATGAGGAAATTGAGTGTTCCAGTTACTCTATCTTTGTTACAAATTACATCATAATAACCATTTATTATGCTCATGGATTTGTGGACCAGGAATTCAGATAAGGATGGCTTGTCTCTCTACTCCACAGTGTCTGAGGCCTCAGCTGGGAGACTTGAAGATGGGGTCTGTGATCATCTGAAGGCCCATCCACTCACAGGTTGAGTGGTCGATGCTGATGGATGCTGAGGAACAGCATGTGATATTTTCATGTGGACTAGTTTGCACTTCCTAAGAGCATGGTGGATGGATTTCAAAGGTGAGTATTTAGAGTGGCGGGGGGGAGAGGGGAAGAGAGAGAGAGAGAATGAGAGAGAGATCATTTTTATGAGTAGCCTTGGAAGTCATGGTAGCAGTAACTTCTGTCACATTTTCTTCATTGGGTGACTATGTGACTATGAGGAATGCCCAATTTCAAGAGGAGGAGACTGACTTTTCCTCTTGATGGAGAAGCGATAAGGTTCTGAAGAGAAACGTTGATGTGGTCACTTTTAGAAAATACAGTTTACCACTCAGAGAGGTTAAATAGCTCCCCCAAACAGCTAGTAAGTGGAGCAGCCCCAGCAGGTCTGGGTTTCTTATCTCTGACTTTGTGTGCTTGCCTGTTGGTCACATTGCACAGTAGAGTGTTGTAGGATCAATATAATTGTGAAAGAACTACTGCGAATAAATAAGCAAAGAAAGTCACATGAACAACTTGAATTCAGAGTTTTGACTGTTACGAAAGAATCCCAGGCTTCATGATTTGCAGATCATTGAGACAAGAGTTTGTACCTTTTTTGGTATCTTTTTGATGTCACCTATTCACATTTTACCTTAAAGTATGTTCTTTGTGCATATATCTTATAACGCACAACCTCTTCCAACACATATACTCTGGTTGCTCATTTTATTCAGTGTAGGATCTTTGTCTAATTTTTTTAAATTAATTAATTAATTAATTAATTTATTTTATTGGCCGTGTTGGGTCTTTTTTGCTGTGCGCGGACTTTCTTTAGTTGCAGTTGGTGGGGGCTACTCTTCATCGTGGTGCGTGGGCTCCTCATTGCCGTGGCTTCTCTTCTTGCGGAGCACAGGTTCTAGATACGTGGGCTTCAGTAGTTGCAGCACATGGGCTCAATAGTTGTGTCTCACGGACTCTAAAGCGCAGGCTCAATAGTTGTGGCACACGGGCTTAGTTGCTCCGCAGCATGTGGGATCTTCCTGGAGCAGGGATTGAACCCATGTCCCCTGCATTGGCAGGTGGATTCTTAACCATGCACCACCTAGAAAGCCCGGAACTTTGTCTAATTTGATTCATCTTTCTAATATTACAAGAAGCAGGCTCACAGTAAACCCTTAATAAATGCTAGTTAAATGAATAAATATGAGTTTATTCTAGCATAAAATGGCAGAATAGTATAACTTGGTTTTTGTTGAACTGCTCTGGAATACTTTGATTATAGGTATTGTGAGGACCAGATTAGGTAATTTGAGTGAAAGTGTTTTAAAGTGGTAAATGTCAAATATGTTTTATGGTGAATATGGTAATTGTGGATTCCGTCCTGGAGCTCCAATAGATCTGTGAGGGAGACATTTTAATTCTTGGTGTTTGACATCTAGCGTGGGTTGTTTTCTAGGAATAAAGGTAAATCATGGCCACAAGATCATTGGATGGTAGGAAGGTCTCCTTCTCAATATGGTTTTCTTTCTTTCTATCTCTCAATGTATCTATCTATAATTTAACATAACTCATAAATAAGATCATGTTACTTGTAATATTCTATTTTGCTCTCACTGTTAAAAATATATCTTAGAGATCTTTTTATGTAAGTACGTGTAAATTTACCATAGTCTTATAGTGCTATGTACAATTTTGTGGTGTGGGCACACTATATTATATTGAAATAATTTCCTATTTCTGGGCATTAGGTTGATCGTACTTTTTTTGTTGTTGTTGAAATTATAGATAATGTTGCAATGGCATACTTATGCATAGCAAGAATTTCTAAAGAATGAATTCCTGAAAGTGAATTACTGGATAAAAAGACACGCTTTTTATGTTTAAAATTTTGATAGCTACTAGAAATTACTCTGTTAAATAGCTATGTGGATATACTTCTACCAATATTTTCCTGCATCCTTTCAATGCTAACTTTGTTGTGCTTTATCTAGGGAAATTGTAGTATAGTACATTAAAGAATCTTCCTGTCAATAAAGGAAGGATTTTGAATTGATGTCTATTTGAAATTCTTACTCTGCCACTAACTAGTTGTATGATCTTGGGTAAAGCACTCCTTTATTTCAGCATCAGTTTCTTCATCCATACAACACAGGCAATGGTAACAACCTTCCTGAATTGTTGAAAAGAATTAATAGGATAACTACATATGTAAAGTGCTTGGTGAAATTCTTGGAGCTAAGAATTATGGTTAAATTATTTTTCCTTTCCTTCATCAAATTTTTATTTAAATACAAGGATGAGTCAAAAATTATCCTCACTCTGGCTATATTAAAACTTCTATAAATTCTACAGACAGAGTGTGGATAATTTTTGACTCACCCTCGTATATTACCTGAAAATGTAAGCCCCATTTTGGCCCTTATATATCTTATTACAAAGTCCTGCTTGATTACTAAATTTTCAGGAAAATAGCATTTTTTTTCCTGAATTTATAGCTTAAACACACACACACACACACACACACACACACACACACACACACAAAGAATGCATTTTGATTTTCCTGACTTTAAAAATCACACACCTGGGATTGTAGTTTTTTTTAAACCTTCCTCTTAATTACTCTCTTTGACCATATAGCAATCATTGTTTCCTGAAAACATTTGTGTCTTACAAAGTATATTTTAACAGTGCTATATCATACTAATCTTGGAGAAAAGCTATAGTTTTCCTATATATTGTTTTCACTGCAGATGTACTACCTTAGGGAAATATTTTAAAAGCTGGAGTTTCTACCCGTTAATGTAAAATGTTCCCAAGAAAAAGATAAAGGACAAAATTAAAAATTCTCATTTATACTGTAACCCTTGATTGTGTTTCCAGAAGTTGCCTGGTCTGAATGAAATTATTTGGTTTATAATGAGTTTTAGAAGAAATGAAGAGAATGCAGGTATTAGAAAATGAAATATGTCTCTTAATTGAAAAGAGACTGTGATTGTTTCTTTCCAATCTAAATCGAATTATTGTGACAATGGTTTCAAGCAATTGGAAAGAGGAATTATTCTCTGGAAATAATGACTTCATTATATAACCTATAAAATATAAGTTTAAAAAAAACCTTAGTTGTCTTTCTGCTGAAATAAATGATTTAAAAATGAAAATATTTTTATTCTTGTTCCTCTGCAGAATTCCTTTTTTGCAAAATAATACATAAGCATTAGAAGACAGGTGTCTGGTTCTGTACTGGAATTTTCATTTGCGCCACGAGGAGATATAAACTACCTAAGCAAAGGAAGTGAAACTATATATATTAGTGTAGATAAAATATTTATGGTCTTAATTGATTTGCTTTCATTGAAGTCTCAAGCAGTTAATTTTTAAATTTACTACTTAAGATGAATATAATTTAAATTTTTAGGAATATAATTTGCATTTTTATATTATATACACAAACACATACAATCCCAGTACATGCAGAAACACTACATTGGTTGCAGTAGGGTGCCCCAAATGTTGATGCTTATAAAAGAAGCATGATGAATTCATTTTCCTCACATGTTGAGAGAAAGAATACTTTTAACTATTTTTTTTACCTTTTAGGGAAAATGATCTCCCCAAACTCCAATACTCACTAGATTTTTAATAATGTGAAATACTACCCAATTTTCAATATCAAGAACAAATACTAATTGTCCAAATCCAGATGTTAGAAATAGTTACTAAAGCCTTCAGTCATTTTCCTTTTCCCATTTACTGGTACATGGACCATGCAAATCGTTATTCAGACATAGCCCTTTAACTCTTGGAGTCTCGATTGGGTTCCCACATTTTGGAAACTGGGAAATTTGGTAAAACAATGTAATAATACTTCTCTGACTGTTTGCATGTCTATTTATTTATCTAGTTAATATCTATCTACTCTACCAATCTATCTGTCCATCTCTCACCAGCTTACCTATGGTACATATACTATGTGTATTACTCTGTCTTCTACTAAACATGTACTATCTTCTTCTGTATATATACTGTCAGTTACATTGCTTTTCTTTTCCATTTTTTTGTATACATTCAATAGATTAACTTTTAGAAAATAGGTGTTTGGGAACAAATACTCATAGAATCAGACTTGGAGTGTTGTAATTGTTTGAAAATTCCTTCTTATTTTTAACTGAAACTTCTGTCCATTGGGCTCACTTTTACTTATGAGCACATGCCCAATCCTTCCTGAAACACTGATCTCATTTCATAGTCCTACTGGTCCTTTCTCGTTTCATCTTTAACTTAATCCTCTCCTACAGTGTTTCACACGCAGCTTTGGGGCTTTGTCTTAGACACATACCTCTAAACAAGAAATATTTATATGTTCAGATATCTGTATGTACCCCGCTTCCTGGTAACTTTATTTTTCTGTGTTCTGATTGTTAATCTTATTCTCCACAAATCTCAGTTACAGACATTTTTCAAAAATGTCACCTATGTTCATACCAGTGTTCACAGTAAGGGTAACAAACATAATAAATCTGAGATTATAAACTAGTGTGATTAAAACAGCCTCATAAGTCTAATTCTTATTCCTTCTGTATGCTGCTCTCAAAGATAAATCTTCTGAAAATAAGACTTTCTCAAATTAATATCTCAAAACTCTTCACTAATTCTATATTGTGTAGAGAATGCAGTACGAATGCTGTATAGAGGCACCGCAGGCCCTTTGAATGCATCTTGCCAACTTTATCTATAACTATTCACTCATCAGAAACTTTAGCAAAATAAATCTGCTCATTATTCTCTGGTAGGCAGTGTATTTAGAGAGGCCAGGTTGTCTGTGTTTAATTCCTGCTCTGCTACCTTCTCACTGTATAACTTGGATAAATTAATTAAGCTCTCTGTGCCTCACTAAAAAAGAACTAATAATAGTATCTACTTCCTAGGGTTATTATGAGAAGTAAAATGTTCTTATATAAAAATCACAGAAAACCATATGTGACACATGGAAAGAATTCAATATATGTCAGCAAAAAAATGGCAGATTAGAGTTTATTTTCACATACCATTTCTTTTTCCTATAAAATCATTACTTTTTTCTCTATTTATTTAAGCCGTCCTTCAAGACACATTTCAGATCTAATCTCCATTCTTTTTTTTTTTTTAGAATAGAGGACGACGTTCATTTTCTAAATATGTCTCTGTTGTACTTTAATTTTTTTAACTTTTTTAAGCTCTTTATTGGAATATAATTGCTTCACACTCTTGTACCAGCTTTTGAGGTACACCAAAGTGAATCAGCTGTATTTATACATATATCCCCATATCCCCTCCCTCCCGTGAGTCCCTCCCACCTTCCCTGTCCTTGGCCCTCTAAGGCATCACCCATCATCTAGTTGATCTCCCTTTGTTATACAGCAACTTCCCGCTAGCTATCTGTTTTACAGTTGGTTATGTATATATGTCTATGCTACTCTCTCACTTCGTCCCAGCTTCCCCTTCGCACCCCGCACCCCCCCACCCAACCCCGTGTCCTCCAGTCCATTCTCTGCATCTGCATCCTTATTCTTGACCTGTCACTGGGTTCATCAGTACCATTTTTTTAGATTCCGTATATGTGAGTTAGCATACAATATTTGTTTTTCTCTTTCTGGCTTCCTTCGCTCTGTATGACAGTCTCTAGGTCTATCCACCTCATTACATATAGCTCCATTTCATTCCTTTTTATGGCTGAGTAATATTCCATTGTATATATATGCCACATCTTCTTTATTCATTCATCTGTTGATGGGCATTTTCGTTGCTTCCATGTTCTGGCTATTGTAAATAGTGCTACAATGAACATTGTGGTACATGTTTCTTTTTGGATTATGGTTTTCTCAGGGTATATGCCCTGGAGTGGGATTACTGGGTCACATGGTAGTTCTAGTTTTAGTTTTTTAAGGAACCTCCATACTGTTTTCCATAGTGGCTGTACCAACTTACATTCCCACGAAGATTGCAGGAGAGTTCCCTTTTCTGCACCCCCTCTCCAACATTTATTGTTTCTAGATTTTTTGATGATGGCCATTCTGACCGGTGTGAGGTGATACCTCATTGTGGCTTTGACTTGCATTTCTCTGATGATTAGTGATGTTGAGCATCTCTTCATGTGTTTGTTAGCCACCTGCATGTCTTCTTTGGAGAAATATCTATTTAGGTCTTCCACCCATTTGTGGATTGGGTTATTTGCTTTTTTGGTATTAAGCTGCATGAGCTGCTTGTATATTTTGGAGATTAATCCTTTGTCCATTGCTTCGTTGGCAAGTATTTTCTCCCACTCTGAGGGTTGCCTTTTAGTCTTGTTTATGATTTCTTTCGCTGTGCAAAAGCTTTTAAGTGTCATTAGGTCCTATTGGTTTATTCTTGATTTTATTTCCATTATTCCAGGAGGTGGATCTAAAAGGATCTTGCTTTGATGTATGTCATAGAGTGTTCTGCCTGTGTTTTCCTCTAGGAGTGTTATAGTGTCTGGCCTTACATTTAATCTCCATTCTTCAGTGATGTCTACCCTTCTGAAGTTGCATGTTTCTTTTCTTTGCCATTGATGCTGTGCTTAGTTAGACGAACCATATCTTTTATTATTCAAGCTGGGACCCTTTCAGTAGTGAAAATGAGTACCATTGATAATCACCCTGGGACAACAGGCATAAATTGGGACTGACCTGGGCAAAGAGCCACATGGTAACTTTATGAATAGTGCAGTCTTAAGTTATCAAATCTGTTATTATCAAATCAAATCAAACTTTATTTATATGCACATTGTTACAGCAAATCTCCCACCAATTTATGTGTCTCAGCTATTTCTGGCCATTCCCAGAGTACTGCTTCTCACCTGTTCAGACACGAACCTCTCTGTTTCTTCTGTTCAGTCTTCTTCATTTGGTCCTCATGTTTCTTCTGCCTTCCTGACCACTGATCCTCACTAGGTAGGCATTCCACCTGGTGCTCCTACATTGCCCACCCCACTGATTCCTGACATTCCCCCTCCCAGCCCTCATACTCACAGCCTTCTCCAGGCTCTGGAGAGGAGGAACTGCTCCCACTTGTATCATCCCTTCCCACAATACATGCATGAGGCCTTTCTTAATGATCCACAACACAACTGAGACCATGATAATTTTTTTAAAAATTTATTTATTTATTGGCCGCTTTGGGTCTTTGATGCTGTGTACGGGCTTTCTCTAGTTGTGGCGAGTTGGGGCTGCTCTTCATTGTGGTGCAGGTTTCTCATTGTGGCAGCTTCTCTTGTTGCAGAGCATGGGTTCTAGGCATGCAGGCTTCAGTAGTTGTGACACAAGGGCTCAATAGTTGTGGTGCATGTGCTCAATTGCTTCGCTGCATGTGGGGTCTTCCTGGACCAGGGATCGAACCTGTGTCCCCTGCATTGGCAGGCGGATTCTTACACACTGTGCCACAAGGGAAGTCCCGACCATGATAATTCTTGATTAGGCTTTACTGATGCATCATGGATAAAAGAAAGGAGTAGAGAGGTTTAAGTTAGAGAATTCATAACAATCACTGCTTAAACCTATGTTCACGTTTATGGTTACTTATAGGCTCATTCTTTGCCTTGCTTTTAGCCTGTCTCCTCTGACCAGGGACAGCTCAAACCTCACCATTACAACCACTCCAGAATTCTCAGTCATCTTCATGCATCAGATGCCCCTGCCCAGAAAGAGACAAGTATCCTTTATACCCAAGTTCCCTGCCATCCTATATTCCAAGTTCGCTTTTCCATCCCAGCTCTCTGGTTTAACCTCTTTTTGAATGATTGACAACTGGAAAACTCCTCCTTTCTGAGGAAACTACCCCAGTACTCAAGGATGTGGTCTGTTTCTATTCTCTTGTGAAAATAATACTAATAGCCTGATATTTAGCTTTATGCACTATTACCTGTTGTATAATATCTGCTACTTTATTACGTTATTTGCCTTTTCATAAATATGTTTTGCATCCTCAACTTGATTGTTTGTTCCTTGAGAGCAGGTATTTCCTTTGCCTAGCCAAGTTCCTGACACAGAGATGGTATTCAATGGAAGTTTGTGGTTGATGAGTGTGGGGTGACACAGTAATACGAAACACTCCTAATTTATGTAATACCCATTCCTCCTTCAAATATTGTTTTCTCCTCATAAGACATAGTTTGTGTGTAAAGCAACTTCCATGAATCTGTGGGTTCTCTTGGCAGAGCCAGGTTTCTTCCTGGTCTACTCAAAGCATTTTCCTTCTGGTCTGCGCTGCTTATGTTGTGGCATACTTTCCCTTCTGGCATAAGTTAGTCTTTTATTCTTGGTATCAAGCACAGGCCGGCCCAAACCTTGGTGAAAGAAAGGTTTGTTTAGGACGTGTAATCCACAAGAGTTATGTGTCACAAAATCACCAGTTCTAACACTGGGCTCATGGGGATTTGTGTTCGGAAATTTCCCCACCAGCTTTATCTTTTTCTGAACTGATTTGTCAATAGAACTTCAGAGGCCTGCTCTGACAGTTCTTCAGTTTGTTTAACACAGAAATATTCCTCTCAAGTGTAAATTTTCCTCTTTTCAACTCTAATAGTTTTCACATAATAATATATCTTTGTCAACCAACACTTTCTGTGTGTGCTCCACTGGATATGAAACATGACACTAAACAAGGAAGGTCTTACTCTTTTAACAGTGCAATGTTTTTCTCTATCATTCGAGCTGACCTGGTGTCAGCAGCTATTTCACCAGACACCATCATCAGTACCCACAGTTAACCACAGAGGTGTATACTCAGATTTTGACCTTTGTTCTACACACTGAGGGCAAAGAAGAAGAAACAAAACTGATAGTTTATCTGAATAGAAAATGATGGAAGAGTCAGGAAAGGTTAGCACTAAATGAAAAATTCTACCATTTGCTATAATTCAGATTTAAGAATAACATACTCATTTTAGCTAATTAAATTGAAATCTTCCAAACAATGGCAGATATATTATTTTTATTATTTTATTGATTGTTACATAATGTAATGCTTTGCATCTTTGCTAGGCATTATAGTTTCTACCTGGCTTGTGAAACAAATAATGAAATCACTTAGTCTTTGGTGGTAGGTTAATGATGTTAATTATCTTATACTCTATGCAGTGTGCAGTAAACTCAAGGAAATTATATTGGCAAATATGGAATTTGGTCTGAGAAGCTTTTAACTTCATATTTGTTGGGGATCACTGAGAGGGACGAATAAATACTACCTTTCTTCCCCAAGGAGCAAGGCTGATGGAAGTCCAAATATTATCTCTATTCCACATAAAGCTAATATTTCAGAATGCGGCCTGTTTGTATACAATTGTGTTTCTTAACACTGAATTCTGGTATTAGACCAATTTTCTCACCAGGTCAAAACTGTCTGGATTAAGGCAGCCCTCTGCGCATACACTGCAAACCAAAGGGCCGGAATCTGTGGCTGGAGCTGAACAGACTGCCCACTCACAGTGGCCAGGGCCTTCCTAAAAGAATGCATAGCCGAGGGGAAAGGGTTTTCATACCCACTTTCTCCAGACTCACCAGTCATGTAAAGTCATTTAGGGGATTGCAAATGAGGGGATGGAGAGAGGCCAGGAGTGTTTTACTAATGAGGTTCCGTCTACATCAAAGGAAATATTGGGATGGCCAATAAGTGTCTCTCACCACTAAAATTTCCTAGGTTTTTGTACCTTAATCAATTGGATTTAACTATTAAGTCTTTGGCCAACCAAAGTTACGACCATGCCACTGGGAAAGGGGAGTAGGGGTGTCTCAAGATGACCCTTCGGCTGAGGGTGCTCTGCAAATACTAGTCATTGTTCCATTGAGTACTTACTAGGACCACTAGTAGGCAGTAGAGATTTTACACCCAAAAGGCTCTAAGATAGCTCATAACAGTAACCAATTAAATTAACTCCTCAGAGGCCACTCTGCATTCAAGGCTGAAGTTAACTTATATGTTATTTCACCTCCCACATGTATACAACCACATATCCAGAAAGGCTTATCAGAGGTTCTTCAAAGAAAGCAAATGACATGTCATAAAACACACTCCTCTTATTATCAAATTCCCAGGGAGAAAGGAAACTTGTAAATTCCCCTTCCAAGCTGTATCCATTAATTTCTAGTGGGAAGCAGATGGCATGCTCAAACTGGGCAATAGTGAAGAGTTTGATAAAAGAACTGTTTACACCAGTGCAGACGGGGTGTAGGGAAACCAAGAAGGATGCACAATATAGAGGGAGTACTTGACCCAACCCTGGCCCTGAAGGGGCCCGAGGAGGGAGAGAGCCTCAGATTCTGGAGAAAGTAATTGTATGGATAGGGCTGCCTTAAATAGAGGGAGGAAAGTAACTCGTGGTGACCTGGGAAGGAACAAAGGGAATAAACACCCTGACCTAATTTTCCTCTTATCCTACTGGTGCTTTCCAATGGTTGAGCTCAGTGGGGAGTCAGAGGGCCAGGTGCCTGCACAGCCTCTGGGGCACGCAGTGTACAGAGTGATCTAGTGGAGCAAGCAGAAAAGAACCAGCTCATAAATTCAAGTTTAAGAAAAAGCGTGAAGGAAATAAAGTCCAAAATCAAATTCTGTCGCCCCTGTGTAGTAAAATGCCAAGGAAATTTAAGTGTGAAATCCATTCCCTTTAACTTAATATTCTGCTCAGTCTCAGCTAGAGTCATTTCTCAGTGCTTGGCAGCATTGGGTTTCTTTTAAAAGCTGCAGGCTGGGCTGTCTCCTTCTGCAGTGGGTGTAGATCCTTCAGGGCCCCAGAAGTTGTATTCGCTTAATGCCAGATGTTTGTCTGGTGAGCTACGCTTTTAAAGAGACCAAATGATAACTAGGCATATCAGACGGTATCAGCTCTAGGCACACACAGAGCAAATTTTGAAATGAACCAATCCCCCAGCCCCTAGAACAGTTATACAAGACAAAATAATATTTCCAGAATCCAGAACCCAGGATCTAGTCTACCCAAATATTATTTGTTGAAGACCACAGTATTGACTCAAAGATATCGAAGTGATTACAGAGAAAATATTCCTTTTTTCCATTTTTGTTAATGTATTTATTTTAAACTTTATTCTTTGGAAAATCTCTGAACATCAAAATATCTAAATTTTGAAGCCTTCCCAGGAGACAAAACTGGATCTAATGTTGGGAGCATGAAAAAGAAAGATTTTGACTTAAGAAAAAAAAGCTAGAGATATTTATCAGTTAGAAAATAAGAGATGACCTAAGAAGAATTCCACATTGGTAGATGTTCCAAATGATAATTCTAAGATTTCTTCCAATAAGAACATTTTCTGATGTTATGATTCTTTCCTGCTTTCTTTGATCACTATTTTCTCTGAACTCCTGCAGATTTTATCTACCCTAAACATAAATTAGCCATATATTTCTTAACTGCCTATCAGAGAAAATATTCTTGATCTAGCTTTGCTGTAATGCTAATCTATGCCAGTTGGTCCAGAATTCATAAACTCAAATAGGAGAAATTAGTAAAAGCTTAATTTTTCCTTCATGCATCCTGGGCAAATATCCACCTCTATGTGCCATGTCTTCTTCCAGACCTTGCATTTGAGACCTGGGTGCTTTTTTTCAAAGTTTAGAAAGTTTTAATGGTAGAAGCTTCAGACAGAAAGTCTTATTTGAGGAGCCCCTCTTTTCCATTCCATAGTCAAAGCCTCTATTTTTGCATTTCTTCTTTGTACTGTTTATCTGTGCCTGACATTGAAAATCTAAACCTAGAAACTTACTGTGTAGTGTAGCACAGGCAAAACTCAAAATAGCATGAGCTAAATCCTTTCAGCATAATAGAAGCAAATGTTCTGTCTCCTGTCCAATTTTAGGGCCTCTGTATAAAAAGACTGCTTCCTGTAGTTGAATTTTGTCTCAGCCACCCCTGCCTAGGAAGCAACACCTGTGTGGTCCAAAAGTCCTGCTGTAGGATCCCGCCTCCTGAGCCTGCTGAGTCAGCTGTAGATCAATCCTTAGATGAAGCCCACAACCCCGCATTCCTTATGGCTGTTATCCTGGTGCATGTTAGTCCTGGTGCGTGTAGCACTGCCCCCCAAAAAAGAGCCTCTGTTAGCTGTGATCACCAGCAAGTGAAAAAAATAGCATGGGGCTTAAGACTTACAGTCTTTCAGCCCAGAGCAGGGAAAAACAAAAAACAATGATTGCATAATTGTAAATTTAAAGATAGTCTGATAATGTTTCTACACATGGTCAAAGTAAAAAAAAAACTGAAGCCATGGATCATAGCTACCCCAGAAACTTCAGTCACTCCTGGTGTATGTTAGCCCCCAAATATTAATTCTCCTTTCTGTTACAAAGACCCTGGCTCCATGTACCGGATATTTCCTCCCTTCAATATAAACACAGGCCTCCTTACCCAACATAAGGTAAATCTTATGTCCTGACCTGGAACCATAAAGAGTATAATCTTTTGTGGGGAGTTTGGTTCCCAAGAAAAGGAGAGAGGAAAGTGCCAGATAACACATGCTGTTTCTCCTTCTTCGGCAAGCAGGAAAATGCAGTGCTTACATCTTCTGCAGCAGGAAGCATAATTGACTGACTGCCCCAATTTCTGCCCTTTCTGGAGCCAACTCTGCAAACAATTGCTCTGAAGCAGCTGGGGCTGCTCCCACGCAGTGACTGAGCACAGCTCAGGGACTGGTGCCAACCATTTCTCAGACTTTTTTAATGGGCAGCCTAGGTGTGAGGGCCTCATTGACCTTGCCAAACCTCTCAGAGGGGCACCACAGTCTGAGACTTTTACCAATTCTCCTTAGCAGGTGTCAGACCTGCATTGCGTTATGAAGGCTCTTTCCTGCCTTCCCTGGCCCCGTTCCCTTCATCCTTCATGGGCATTTTCCCCTAGTAACCTTTTGCGTGTCCAGTCCCATCTTGGCATCAGCTTCACGGAGGACTTGAACTAACACACCTTCCAAACTCATCGACTTGTTAGGTAATTCTGCCCATCTCCCCTCGACTGAATGAGGGGGAGGAGAGAGAGAAGAGTGTGAAGCTAAAAAAATATCCTTCCACATGGATTATGACATCAGCATTGGGAAGTAAGCTGTATGCCCTATGGTTTCCTTACAAGAAGTTGGGGAAGCTAAAGCATATCCCATCTTTTGTCTGTTTAAAGTGTATCTACATCAAAATATGTCTTAATGGAGTTGCCAGGAGCACAGTATTAAATAGGCCCTTTATATGGCCTCATGTGGCTTTTCATTGTGATGAGAAAATACAGCTGATTGATTTAACTAGTCGAATAAAAGTTAAATGTCAATTAGTTTTTTTTTTTTTTTTATTTTTTATTATTTTTTTATTTTTTTTAAAATTTTATTTATTTATTTATTATTTTGGGGGGGTACACCAAGTTCAATCATCTGTTTTTTTTTTTGTCAATTAGTTTTTAAATTTCAAATTTCAAATTTCAAGTAATTGCCGTTGTGTCTTACAAATGCTGTGACCTCTAGAGATTCCTCCTCTTTAGTGCATTTTCAGTTTGGTTAAAATTGTCAACATCCATTCAGTTGCTCAGCCTAGAAATTTTGATTCAGCTCTTTCTTTATGGTCCATAGTTAATCCATCATCAAGGGCTTTAGAATGTACTCTTCAAAGATATCCAGAACCCATTTCCTCCTTTCTATCCTTTCTAATAATGTTCTTGTCATCAAATTTGACCCGTTTAAATAACCTTGTTATTATCTCTCTTCAGTCTCTTCATTATTCCAACTGATTCTTTTTTCTAATCTGTAAACCAAGTTATATTACTTTCCTGCTTTAAAATTACTTTCTATTACCTGTAAGATGAGGTTAAAACTTCTTATCATGATGCAAAAAAGTTCTTGATAATCTGACCCCAGCTTCTCTTTTGAGAATTATGCCAGTGAAACTTCTCTTATTCACGTCCCCTCTTCTAGCCACAGAAAATCATTGGATGCTGCTTACATCTATTTGTTAGCTGGTTCACTTTTTTGTGTGTGTAACTGTGAATGTTTTTCTTTAGGCCTTGAGTGTTATTTCTTCTTCCTCCACATTCCTTGAAACCTGGCTTAAAATCACCTCTTCTAAAAAAACTTCGAAAGTTTCCCAGGCAGAATTAATCATCTCTAATATTTGCTCTTAAAATGTTGTATATGTAGATCTACTATGTCACTTTTCAATTATATTTTAATTTTTTTCCCCGTGTGTCTTTGTCTTTTTTTATTGTAAACTCCAATGAGGCTAGGCAATTCTGGTTGGCACATAATAAATATTCCTGAATTTAGTAAAAATTTCAAGCTATCATAGAAGAGAGGCCTAGGAATAATCAACATTAGAATGTATTTCTCCTCTAATATATTTATTTATGTTCAATAAATAGTAAAAAGTCTAATATATAATAAATAATATGAAGTAGCAGAGCCTTACTACAACTTTCTTTTCAATATCATGAAAATTTTAAGATTTTGGTGTTCACCAAAAGGACCATATGTAATATTCAGAATTACTTAAATTATATTATTGCACCTAAGTGTCTCTTACCTCTTTTAGCTCCAAAGAAATGTTTTAGCTTAGGATATAGTGAAGTCATACGTACAAAACTGATTGAATATTTTATTTACATTATTTCTTCTTGTCTTTTTTGTTTTCTTGTCAACAATCAGCAGTAAAACTAACCATGACTTACTTAGCAAAAAGAACCTAAATGTAGTTGAGTGTACTTGTCAATGTTAGACCAAATTACTAGGGCAAATACAAAAATGTGTATGGAGCTGATAAATCATAGACATATATAATATAAGCAATATTCATGAAACATTCATACTGAGCACAGATTCATTTTAGCAACCTCTTAGTTGTTCTTACTGAATGAAGGGAGAAGACATATGACCTCTTTGAGTTTCAATTTCCTTAGTTGTAAAACAAAGGGGTTGATCTAGACTCATTCATGTATTCAGAATGTTTATCTGTCAGATGCTGGTGTTGGAAATATTAATACAAAGGTGAGCTCCTGTCTTCTACTGATTTAAAAGACTTAGGTGAATTTAAATTTCTTTTTTCTTTATAGAGTTTCATATACATGGCATGATGGTATAAATGAATAGAGATGGATAATGAAATATTATTCATATTTTCTTTTTTATTCAGAAGCATATTTTACTGATGTTTATATGATTAAAGATTCTCATTGTGAGACAAGTTCTTTTTAATTAATTACTTTATTTATTTATTGGCTGCGTTGGGTCTTCATTTCTGCACATGGGCTTTTCTCTAGTTGTGGCAAGCAGGGGCTAATCTTGGTTGCGGTGCATGGGCTTCTCATTGCGGTGGCTTCTTTTGTTGTGGAGCATAAGTTTTAATGGTTAAATTATGATAAACATATTGTCACTATTTTGTGTAGTAATTGGCCCTTGACTTTTTTTTTTTGGTCCTTGACTTTAAACAGCAGAAAATTGGTTAAGGTATTGACCACACATAGACCAGAGTTTAGTCAGGCATATGCATTTTAATTTCTAGAGTCCCTTATAGAGAGTTCACTTTGCACACCAACTTTTATTCATTTCTAGATTGGCATTATTGTCGGTGGCCTTGCACATGACTTGGTAATGGGGACAGGACATTTTTTTCAATTGCTTTAAATGTTGTACAGAGGGGACAGCTGACTCAAAAATATGGATTATTTAGCCCACTTTAAAAATGGACAATGGACGATGTAATAAGGAGGACAAAAAATAAGCAAATATTCACTGTTTTAGTAAATATGCCCCGTGGCAGTTTTAGGAATTACCCAGAATGACATAAAGACACTAAGAGGAAGATGATGATTTTTGAATCCATATTCTAAATGATTTTAATTTCAATTGCTAATTATGTATTAATACCATGAGAGAAGGTTTCACTATCACACTCCGATCACATCCAAAGGACTAGTCTTTAGAATCAAAAAACCTGCCACCATACTTTAAAACATATGATCCCAATATGTTGCAGCCATATTATATTTCTCCTGAGTGAAACAACTCAATGGTAAAGCTAGTAACTTTCGGCTTACTTTCCCATTTAAAAATTAGAAAACAATAATATTCCTTAGTGCAACAGGAATGATGTTAAACCAAAATGGATTTTTTCCTGGTAGTTTTATGGCTCTCATATGAAATTTGGCCCTATTAAATATGGCGGGGTGGAAGCACAAGTAGGGTGAAGGGAGGTGGCTAGTGGATGACAGAAGCATCATTCTTGGCTTCTCAGGTATGCACAGAGTGTGAGGGGGTTAAGACATTTCCGTATCCTCTGGTGAGGCAATGTGGAGGGATTGATAGTGTCAGTGGTCCGTCAGAGGCCCAAAGCTGAGACAAAGAGATCTCTGTGTGAGGGACCTCATGACCAGAATCCCAGATCTAAGACCACAAACTCTCATGGTGGATGTCATCACGATGCTTCGATAGAAACATCACACAGTAGTGGGCACCAATTCAATAATTAGATAAGACCAGTCACATCACAACAGAAACTAAAAAGGATCCAGAGGACACTGCAGAGATGCAAGGGCACTTTTGCCATAATGCCAAGAAGGTCCTTTATTCGCACACACTATATATAGGGATGGATTCAGGAGAGAGACAATATTCCAATGACGACTGGTACATAATAAACCAAACAATAGTGTAAAACAATTTTTTATTATGCTTGTGGATTTTGTAATCGGGAATGTGGACAAGGCATAGGGATGATAATTTTTTTCTGCCATATGATGTGTGAAGTCTTATTTAGGAACATAAATAAGACTTCACATATCACCGGCTGAGAGTGCCTCGGTGCCTGGGGCTGGAATCACAGGAGGTGTTTTCACTCACATGTTTGGAGGCTGATGTTGGCTGTTGGTTAAGACCTTGCTGGGGCTGCCAACTGGAGCACTTCCACATGGTCGCTACATATGGGCTGGTTTTCAAAATATGGAAGCCTCAGAGTAATGGGGCTCCTTACCTGGTAGCTTAGGGTTCTAAAAGTGTCCCAGTGGACAAGATGGAAGCTACATCACTTTTTTTTTCTTTTTTCTTTTTTTAAGAACTTTTATTGAGATACAGTTAACATACAATAAACTGCATATATTTAGAGTGTACAATTTGGTATCCCAATCTCCCAATTCATTTCCCTCCAACCCTCCCTGCCTTCCCCACTTGGTGTCCATATGTTTGTTCTCTACATCTGTGTCTCTATTTCTGCCTTGCAAACCAGTTGATTTGTGCCATTTTTCTATATTCCGCATATATGTGTTAATATACGATATTTGTTTTTCTCTTTCTGACTCAATTCACTCTGTATGACAGTCTCTAGGTCCATCCATGTCTCTACAAATGTCCCAATTTTGTTCCTTTTTACAGCTGAGTAATATTCCATTGTATATATGTACCACATCTTCTTTATCCATTCATCTGTTGATGGACATTTAGGTTGCTTCCATGGCCTGGCTATTGTAAATAGTGCTGCAATGAACATTGGAGTGCATGTGCCTTTTTGAATTATGGTGTTCTCTGAGTATAAGCCCAGCAGTGGGATTGCTTGGTCATGTGATAAGTCTATTTTTAGTTTTCCAAGGACCCTCCATACTGTTCTCCATAGTGGCTGTATCAGTTTACATTCCCACCAACAGTGCAAGAATGTTCCCTTTTCTCCACACCCTCTCCAGCATTTACTGTTTGTGGATTTTCTGATGATGCCCATTCTAACCAGTGTGAGGTGATACCTCGTAGTTTTGATTTGCATTTCTCTAATAATTGAAGCGACATCACTTTTAATGAACTAGTTTTGGATGTCACATAGCATCATTTTCACCATACTCCCTTGTCTGGAGCATTCATAAGCTTACTTAGATTTTAAGGGAAGGAATTTTGACCCCATTTCTTCTTTCTTTTTTTTTCGCTTTTAAAATCATGTTTTAATTTTATGTATATGGCTTGTTACATTTAATTGGGAAATATTGGAATTATACAAAATATATTTAATGTATATATAAGGTAAATTACATATTTTTCACTTAAATATGTGAAGTAACTTAAAGTTACAATCGGTATGTATAATAATAGTATAAACACTGTGAGTACACTATCTGACTTTAAGGTTTTTTTCTCAGGTCTTGTTCTTTTGTTTAGAACATGTTCCTCTGTTTCCTCAGTTTGCTTGACTCTCTTGTGTTGGCTTCTATGCATTCGATAAAACAGCTTCCTCTTCCAGTCTTGAATGTGTGGCCTTGAATAGGAGATGAACCTTATTGTTTAACCCTGCCGTAGCTCTCTGTTGTCTCTCAAACCTCTGTGATTGTTCAAGCAGCCTATTTTATTTTTCATGGCTCCCAGTAGTTGAGGGTGTGCTAAGACTTCTCAGTATTGCAAAGGGGAGGATCTCAGTCAGCACCAAGATTCAGGTTGATTGGGAGCCACATACTCAGGCAGCAGCTTTTAAAGTATGAAAATATATACAGTCCTGTGGGACTGCAAGCATAAGCCCCACTGGACACCAGTGCCAGGCAGTGTAGAAGTGTCCCCTGGTGGCAGCCACAAAAACTGGGGTACCAGACACGTGTGAAAGCTCCTCTCTGGGAGACACTGGTACTCTGGAGCATGGAAGGAGGGTGAGAGAGCACAAAAATGGCACCCACCAGTCTCTGTTCCCAGAGCGTGCCTCAAATGTGTGTCAGATCAGATACCTGCCCCTCAGGCTGACACCCCAAGGCAAGCAGATGAGCCTCTTCCTCACAAAGGCTGGGCACACCTTGATCTGCCACTTATTCACGGGGCCTTGGGGTGGGTGAGCCCAAGCATGGGAGCCATTTAAGAGCCACTTCTCAGATTGCTATACTTTTGTGGGTCTCATGGATATGAGCAGCCATCATTTACAAAGCTAGATGCTTTGGAAGCTTGTTTCTCTTGTTTCTTTGAGGGACTTCATAGTGCCTTTAAGCTGTGTGGGGGGTGGGGATCACGGTGGATTGTGTTCCAGCTTCTCCTACCCACTCTGATGGGGGTCTTGTCTCTGTCAACCAGTGCCATCTCTCACTCAGCCATTTTCTACGTTTTTCAGAAGAAGCTCTTCCATGTGTAGTTGTGGATTGGGTGTGTTCAGGGGACTAGGGGAGTTCAGGATCCTCTTACGTTGCCATTTGAACTGAAACTTTAGACCCTTTTTCTTCTTCCCTCCCTCCCTCCTTCTATCTTTCCTTCCTTCCTTCCTTCCTTCCTTCCTTCTTTCCTTCCTTCCTTCCTTCCGTCTTTCCTCCCTCCCTCTCTTCCTTCCTTCCTCCTTTCCTTCCTCTCTCTTTAATGTTTTTTTAAAAATTGAAACATAGTTGATTTACAGTGTTGTATTAGTTTCTGCTGTATAGCAAAATGACTCAGCTATACATATATATGTATATATATATACACACACAGCATCTATATTCTTTTTCATATTCTTTCCATTATGGCTTATTACACAATATTGAATATAGTTCCCTGTGCTATACAGTAGGTCCTTATTGTTTATCTATTTTATATGTAGTAGCATGTATCTATTAATCCCAATTTATCCCTAATTTATCCCTCCCCTCATTTCTTCTTTGTTAACCAAAAGTTTGTTTTCTGTATCTGTGAGTTTATTTTTGTTTTGTAAATAAGTTCATTTGTGTCATATTTAGATTCCACAAATAAGTGCTATCATGTGGTATTTGTCTTTCTCTTTCTGACTTACTTCATTTAGTATGATAATCTCTAGGTCCATCCATGTTGCTGCAAATGGCATTATTTCATTCTTTTTTTACGGCTGAGTAGTATTCCACTGTGTGTGTGTGTTTGTGTGTGTGTGTTTACTGCATCTTCTTTATCCATTCACCTGTCAGTGGACATTTAGGTTGCTTCCATGTCTTGGCTATTGTAAATAGGGCAGCTGTGAACATTGGGGTGCATGTATCTTTTCAAATTATAGTTTTTTCTGGATATATGCCCAGGAATGGGATTGCAGGATCATATGGCAACTCGAATTTTGTTTTTCTGAGGAACTGTTTTCCATAGTGGCTGCACCAATTTACATTCCACCAACAGTATAGGAGGGTTCCTTTTTCTCTACACCCTCTCCAGCACTTATTATTTGTAGACTTTTTGATGATGGCCATTCTGACTGGTGTGAGGTGATACCTCATTGTAGTTTTGATTTGCATTTCTCTAATAATTAGCAATGTTGAACATCTTTTCCTGTGCCTATTGGCCATCTGTATGTCTTCTTTGGAGAAATTAGACCCCATTTCTTTACGGAAGGTGGCAAGGTGACACTGTAGAAGAGAAAGTGAGATGGGTGATATTGTTCTGGTAGTCTTTGGAAAGTACAAGGAGAATCCCTGAACCATATTTACTTGAAAGGGAGTGTTGTACACTAAAAGGAGACAAACTCAAAATGACTGACATAGTGTTAATTGGAGTGTATAAATTTCTCTGTTACCCAGTGGAATGTGGTTCATTGAAAAGATTAGATTTGTTTCCTTTTTCACATATTGTAGTCATAGATATTTATTTTGTAATGTTAGCCTAATTGATTTGGGTTTAATTTTGAAACCACTGTGTTCTCTGTCTATGACATTTTAATAGCTAGCCTGTATCTCCAGTGCCTAATCTCCATTTCAACTGTCCATGAAAAGCATTTCTCTCTTGATCTATAGTTAGTCTTTTGAGTACCTCTAAATGATGATTGCCTACTTTTTGGGGTGTTCAAAAGTTCTTCATCTTAAATAACTGTCTATGTTGTGTTTGAGAATTGTCTTTATGAACTGCCAGTCCTTTCCAACTGTCAACAAGTTCTTCTGATTAAACAGCCTTTTATTCACAAATGATTTTCCCTCCCGTCCCCTTTGCCCCCAGTCCCAGGAGAGTTTTGCATATGCTATCTCGTCTATTTACTAAATTAGACTTTCTAATTGTCCCCCAATTTGTTGAAAAAAATATATCCAGTCATGGCAACAGAAACACACAGGAGCATACACTATTTATTAAGTTTGGGAAAATATATAGCTATTACAGAGTGACTAAAATAGGGCATTCTGCAAAGAAATTTTCCTTTTTAAGAGTTTGGGATGGAGTAGGGAGTCAAGTACTCAAATGAGAATGCACCCATGATGCAGGTAGATGCAGTTCTCTGAAAGTCAGAGATGATTCCCGTAACTGAAACCGTAGGAATGATGAGAGTGCCAGACTGCCAGTGCCTGAGGAAAGAGCTAGTGTCTCCTCGGGCCAGAGTGGAAGGGAAGCCAAGCAGCTGTCTGCCCCTCTGGTCATTTTGTCTGAGTTGAGAGACATTGCAAACATGGGCAATTTTAAATAGCTAAGCAATTGGCTTAGTATCTGCATGTCATTTTCTGACATAATGCTTGCTATTTTAAATTTTAATGTTAATGACTATTCCTATAATCTTGTGGTAAATAAATTTAAATAAAATATGTCCTGTGTGTTTTGGTTATTATTACAATTTCTAGAGGAGGGTAGGAATTCACGGAAGGCTATCTTGACATGCAGCTACAATTCTCTATTATGTTTATTGTATGCTATCACATATAATATTCTGTTCTATGATGATGTAGTTGAAAGGGCTTTCGACAGAAGACTGTGTTTCGGTCATAATTTTGCTGTTAAATAAAAACGTGTTTCTCTTTTTTGGGCTGTTACATTCCTCATGTTAAATAGTAAAACACTGTGTTAGATAAAATAATTTCAAAGTTTCTATCCAGTTGGTGTCAATCTATTTTTCTCTTATTTTAAGATGGTGAAGAGTAAAAAAGAATCTATAGTTTGATTTTGCACTAAATGATTCCCACAAGTCGCATATGTTGGTCACACACTGACATTTATGCAGGAATTGTGTTAAAGAGATTTTGACTATTTCTTATCTGTATACATTTAAATGGATTTTGTAGACTCTTGATGAAATTACTGAGGTATTTTCATTGTAAAGGTGGAAACATTTTTTCTGTACAATAACATAGCACTTCAAATAAATTTAGAAATACCACAAATGAATAAATGTGAAATTAAATTATCCTTGAACTTCAGGTATATGGCATCATTTAATTTTGTTGTATGATAGAAATGCCTCATTTCTATTCATGTAGGAGAATAGAAAATAAACTAGTGGAGACAGTAGAATACTTTGGAGAGAAAATAGTCAATGTAAGTGCAAATAACGGAGAAAGATCATTGATAGGTTTGAAAAAGAAAAGAAAAATTTACCTCATTTTGATGATTATTGTGAAAGGTGATATATTTATTTTAGGAAAAAGTATCTGAATATTTAGCTTTTTTCAGATTGAATGTGTATTATCTTAAATTGTGACTTAAATGTTTTGCGATATGTGATTACATTTGAGATTTTACTTAATATGAAATTACATAAACCAATAGCTGAGCATAATTGAAGCACATTATGTTGGAAACCATTAAAATATAATAATTGTTTTTACAGGGTGAAGACTAGAAATAGATTTGCAATATTTTCCTTTGGCAGAACAGAATTCCATTAGAGGTAGTTTATATACTTTTTAACTAGAAATTATTTTTCCCCAAATAATATTGTATATAAAACTATAATTTATGATAGATTTAAAAATTGATTAGAATGATTCTTGTGGGCCCAACTGCCTTGGCCATTTAGTTCTCTTCCTTTTTTCACCCAGGTAGACTCTTTATACACCCCAGAACCCTGGGCTTCAGGAGAGCAGTTTGAAAATCAATACCTTATTGTATAAAGTAATTCTATATAAGTACATAAATGACATTAACTTGTTACAACATGACCAATATTTAAGAATGATAGACATTTTTAATGAAATTTCTTCTTTTATATATATAAAATTCAGATGATTGTTGCCTTATTAACAGATATTAAATCTTTATGTCTCGAAGAGATTGGCATGTGAAAGAACAGTTGTCAACTTTGAAATGGTGTTCTAGATCACCTAGGAATAATTAAATGAACTAGGGAATTTATATGTAAGAAATCAATGGGTATCTTCAAACAAATGAAATAAAGTATTGCTTGTAAGTTTGTTCAAATTGCTACATTAAATTCCTGGCTGGAGTCAGATGTTTGTGAAAAACATAGTACTATTGATTTATCAAAGAGCAGGAAACATACTTTGTTTTGGGTTATTTTTACTGAATCTTTTCACTTTTGAAATATTTAAAATGACTGGAGTGTCAGATCTGGTTGGTTCTCTGGATGTTAATGAACTGTTCAAATTTCCTCAGATGTGGTTAGCTTTGGCTGGAAATCTCTCCAGCACATTTTATGGCATTTATATAGTAACGTGTTTGTCTTTGTAGAATGTTTGCCACTGAGCATCTTCCTGAGAAGCAGTTCGATAAATATTTGACTGACAGGACACAGAACTACTAGGCTAACAAATGTTTTGTTGGCAGTCTCAATATAGCAAAAAGCAGACTTACTTGTCATTGTTTACGGGCTCTCCTATCTTGCTCAATTTTCTGCCACCCTAAGTCATAAACACTGTACCATCTTCTCTGAATATGTAATCTCAGATTCACCTCATCTTTTTCTCATCTCATATCCCAGTCGTCAGCAAATCAAGAAAAGTTATTATTTCCCTACTCCACAAAACCATAGCCATATTTTTCAACCAAAAGCCTGCATGCCTTGAATCTGAACCAGATATCCATGTGGGAAACTGGGCAAAAGCCTGTTGGTTTTCAGATTAGCTTTTGTTTTTCTAGAAAGGGAAAAGCAACAGCACCAGCTAACTGTAACGATAATCTTGCCCTTGCTAGTGACATCACACTGGACATCACTAATCCTTGAAAACCTTCAAGGGAGTTTCATGTGATAGAAATTACCCAAGCCTCTGAGAAGTCCTCATGTAGACACTTCGATTTGTGAGCCAATGGTATAGTCACATTGTGCTAGGAACTGCTAGAGAAAAATTAAGCATAGTCTCTCACTTTAGGGATTTATAGATAGTTGGGGAGGCAGTGCTGTGTTGTGGTTAAGAAAGTAGATTCTAGAGTGAGACTGCTTGACTTCAAATCTCTCTTCTGTCACTGTGCAACTTTGGGCAAGTTACTTAACTTTTCTACCCCTCAATTTCCATAAGTCTTAAAAGAGGATTATGAAAATCATAACCTCATGGAGTTGTGAGAATTAAATGAGCTAATATAGGTAAAGGACTTTGCCTATAGTAAGTGCTCTGGTATATAGTAAGTGCTCTGTGCTTGCTGTTGTTATTAGTTGGCAGGATACATCTTTGTCTCCTCATTTCTCACTTCTTCATTTTGGACTTAATGAGTTGATCTCAAAAATAATAATGCAGAAAATGCCTCTCCCAGTATTTATTTGCACCAATTGATAAGCTCGTGTGTGTGTGTGTGTGTGTGTGTGTTGCATATGAAAGAAAAGGAGCTGAGAATGAAGCCAGCATTTGGTATCTGTTTCCAATCAGGCAGATGAACTGGGTTTGAATGGCCATGTTTAAAGACTGATAGAACTACTGCTCTAAGAAAGATTCAGGAAGATGCCAGGCAAGAGGCATCAGGTGCTGACAGTTGGTGGTCAGGAGCTGAGAGAACTCTTAAGCAGGACTTTGTGAACAGCAAAGAGAGTTACTTTGGAGTGTTTCAGAAAAGCTTCTGAAGGCTGGACTTTATTGATTTACCATCACTTATTCGACTTCACTCTAGTTCACTTGCCTAGTTCAAGTAAATCAATACCCTTTTAACACTGGGCACTTAGACAAAAAAAGAAATCCATTTAGTAGGTGCAGGCCCCAAATAGGAAAATCTGAGAAGGAGTAGTTTTCCCCATTCTCCCACTGCTGCCTCCAGAGCTGATCTCAGAAATAAGATATTCTGTCCCTGGGCAGAGATTAGCAGGGGTAGCTCCAGTGTGGATGGCTCCCCCTGGACCATGGTTGAGGGGCCTGGATCCCCATCTTCCTAGTCCTAGGAGAGTTGGAGAAGGGTCCATTCTGATGTATGGGTAATATCTCCTGTAGCAACCCAATTGGTGAACAGAGTTCAGACCTTTTGGAGCTTTTTTCCCTATTGCCTTCCCAAGAACTTCTGTCAGAGCAGAATCAGAATCTCACTAGTTCCTCTTTCCCAAGCCTGTCACAATGAGCTGATGTTTCATTGGTTTTATTTCCCCCTAGTACCAGGCAGAGAAGATGGGCCTCAGCCACTTTAATCAGAATACAGTAGATTCTTATTATTCGTTGTGTTATCTAGGCATTTTCAGGAACACTGAATTAGGGGATAGGAATCATTGCCCCAGGGGAAATACAGGGTTAGGTGCACAGTTTCATTAACCAATCAATACGTAACCTTCTTTTATGTGTGCTTCTGTTTGAAACAAACCTTACTCAATAGATATTGTTGATTCATTAACGGTGAACTTGCAGCCAGCAGCACTGTAACTCCTGCCTAAAGGAAGCTTATCTAGCACGTGTGTTTTCTTCGCAAGGCATATCACAGCCTTCCTGTGTTTAGTTAGGATCACTAGACAGCTCTACAGCACTGTGCTCGGGGCCATTTTATTTATTTATTTTATTTATTTTTTGGCTGTGTGGGGTCCTTGTTACTGTGCGCAGGCTTTCTAGTTGCGGAGAGCGGGGACTACTCTTAGTTGCCCTGCACGGGCTTCTCATTGTGGTGGCTTCTCTTGTCGCGGAGCACTGGCTCTAAGTGCACGGGCTTCAGTAGCTGTGGTATGTGGGCTCAGTAGCAGTGGCTCATGGGCTCTAGAGCGCAGGCTCAGTAGTTGTGGCGCGTGGGCGTAGTTGCTCCCCCGCCTGTAGAATCTTCCTGGAGCAGGGCTTGAACCCGTGTCCCCTGCGTTGGGAGGCAGATTCTTAACTGCTGCACCACTAGGGAAGTCCCTCAGGGCCATTTTAAACAGCAAAATCACCAACAGAAAGCACAACAATGTGAAAAATGTGGCACTAAACATTCTTAAAAAGGACACTTGTTTAAAAAGTATACTGTTTACACTGAGAATTAAAACGAGAAGACAGAGTATCTCTCTGACTTCCTCAGGGAATGTGCACAGATGACAAATTTTTCACCACTCTGAGCATCTCCATGTTGGAGGATTACTTTGAAAGCCCCATATGTATTGATTTTGGACTACAAATAGTGAATAGGTAAATTCAAAAATACAGAATCTCCAAAAAATGAGGATTTACTGTATTCTTCGGGCTGGGTCATATTGATGGGTACAAAGTAATTTTGATTCAAGAAACTTTTTGACTCTAAACATGCCTACTGCTTGAATCTTCAGCATTTAGAATGGCTTTGGCTCCTATTTTTATCAAGGGCAGAAGAACTACCTGCAGAAATTCCCATACACAGACTGAAACCTGCCTCATTTAAAAAACATTAAATCCCAACTCCCAAACTTAAATTATCCCCCCTCCCCCCCACCACAAATAACTTTAACAAGTCTGTCTATAGTCTGACATATAATTATGAAAGAGGCTTTTCCCTTTTGCCCTGCAGTGCTTTAGCCTGGTTGCCTCTTCACTCAGCAACCTTCACTCAGACCCCATTGGTCAGGAGAGGTGGTGGGACTGGTCTGGGAAGTTTCTCCAGGTGCATCACAGGTAGGAACCATGGATACATAAGGGCCAGAACAGGAAACTGAGGAGCAGATATATGGAGTATATCTAGTTTCTGGATCATTGTAAGGACTCTTTGGAATGCCCCAAAATAACTGAAGACATTTTTAAGGGGTGCCATTTTTTGGTTAATAAAGCTGGTGGAGAGTTGTGTCATGATAATTTAAACTTCAAAAGGATATGTGGCCTTGTTTTGTAGGCCTGCGAATTTATGGGCACTCAGATTACAGAATTCTGATTAAAATACTGTGGAAATCTGTGTAATAAAATAACCATCATTTTTTAAATACCTACTGTATGCTGTGCACAGTACAAGATGTTTACGTGCATTATTTTATATAATAATGGAATTACTACTTCCATCTTATAGATGAGAAAATGTAGGCTAGAGAAATTAATAAATATGCCTAAGCTAGAAAGTTAGAAAACAAGAGTTCAAAGTGAAGTCTATCTAGCTTTAAATCCCACACTCTTTCCAGTTTACATTTTCTCGAACATCATGTCAGAGGGTGATCAAGTGGAAGTTTGTAGTGGGAAGATTTTTCAAAAGTTGGTTTAGATATGGAAGAAATGTAGATGTAGAATGATAATCCTTTACAATTCTCTATCCTAAGGAAAAGATTCTTTCTAGCGCCACATGACGGTCATTAATATACATCAGCCTTTAACAGTAGTACACATAGGAGATTGACTGTCATGAAAATGATAGTACTGATCTTTAGAGAAAACTGGAGCACCTTTTAATAAAGACTGACATATGAAAAAGGACTCACATTTTATAAACTTACTGAATTTATTTTGAGCTTTATTGAGCTCTAGAAAAATAATTTGAATTTTCATCAATCCAAAATATGTAGGGTTAAAAATCACACAGTTTAAACGTTTATGACAAAGTACAGCAATTTTCTGCCTCACTCCTCTCTACTCCAGATCCTGCCGCTTCGAGGGGAACTGCACGCTCCTCTTTCTATTTTCTATAATTTCCTTCATGTGTCTAAAGAAGCTGCTTCTAATGCTAGCTATTAATTTATTGATTTTAGATATCTACTGGCTCTTGTTACTATAAAAGATTGACCTTACTTACATAAGACTTCTCCTTCCCACTGTTTCTCTATATAATTTTATCACTATTTTTGGTTTTCACTATCCTATCAATATTTACAATATTTTGACTGCTGAATTGTATCATGCATTGTGCTGTGATTATGTTTCATATCTTTTACAATATCTTTTTGACATTTCTCCTTTGCTGTCTCTACCATCCTGTTCTCTTTGTTCTTGTGGAATTGTATTTTTTCATTTTTTACTGCCAATTTTGAGGGGCTTGGGAGTGGATATAAAATCATGTTAAAGTGAAATTCCCATTTCATTATTCCTTTATGGCAGTTGTTGGATTGGAAACGTGACTTACAGACCTTTACCTGCTGGTGTGAGTAAAAGGTGTAAGTAAAAGTTGGAGCTCATTTCTGTCCGTGAGAAATGACTGAGGAAACATATGGCTTCCCTCTTTAAGACAGTCCATGAAGCACCAGTGTACTTTTTAGATTCTGGGATTTGGCATTTTCTTGGTATTTCATTGACTATTTAAAATTTTAAAACTTTTTTCCTAAATCATTTTGAGTTAATTTGTTTGTTTCATATTTAAAAAAAAAAAAGAACAACATTACTGTGTTGTTTATAATAGAAGAATTCAGACCATTTACATTTAGGACAGCTATACTATATTTTGTTTCCTCCATGTTATTTAAGATAACTATTTCTTTAATTGTATTGTTCCCTTTTTCTCTTAACTTTTTTGTGCAGACTTGTTGAAGTTATTTTTTACTCCCTCTTTTCCTCTTGTTAATAATTCTTCTGTGTGTTTTCATATCATATTAATTTCCATACCACATTTCTAATGAGGTATGTCTTTACTATTACGTGAAAACAAAATACTAATGATCTTCTCCCCCATGCTTTATTTCACCCTGCTTTCCCTCCAATACAATGATATATTTAAAATGCTTTTACCTTTTCTCTCTATATAATACCTACATTTTGCTGAAAAGGTTTATGACTTTTAAGGCAGCTATTAAGTTTTTGTTTTTAAATGTCTTATTTATATTACACATTTACTTTATCCACTTAGATTTAATGATAATATATTGAAAAGCTCATATCTTTCTATTCTTTCCTTCCTCCTTAACTTTCTCCATCTGTTTTGGTTCATTTGTAGCTTACTTTCTCTAGCCTTTTCTTCAGATATGGCATGTGGGTTATATGTTGTCTGAATCCTCAAATATATGAGATACCTTTCTTTCACTCTGACAGGTAATTAACATCTTGGCTAACTTAAGATACTTGGCTTACTCTTTTAACATCACTTGTCTGTAGATATTTTTCTACTGTTTTCAAGCTTCTAGAATTGTAGGGGAGGAGTCTGATTCTTTTGCTTTTTTTTTCCCCTTTCGCCTTTTGAAGTAAATTGTTCTTACTCCATGAGATCTTATAAAAGTTCCTCTTTATTAGTTTCCTGTGATTGCTGGAAACAGCTTACCTAGAACTGGGTGGCTTAAACAACAGAAACTTATTCTTCATAGTTCTGGAGGTCAGAAATTTGAGATAAGTATCACAGGACTGAAATCAAGGTACCAGCAAGGCCCACACTCTGGAAGTTCTAGTGGACTTTATTCCTTACCTGTTGCAGTTTCTGAATGTGTTACAAACATTTGCTCTAAATGTTTAGCAAATTTTCAGAATAGGTAAGCAAGAGAGAGCATCAAGATACATCTTGTTTCCCAGTTTCTGGTGGCTGCCAACATTCCTTGTTTTGTAGCTACATCACTTCAGTCCCTGCCTCTGTGGTCCCATTGTTTTGCTCTGTTTTTTTTTTTTTTTTTAATTAATTAATTAATTTATTGGCTGCGTCAGGTCTTCATTGTTGTGCGAGGGCTTTCTCTAGTTGTGGCGAGCGGGGGCTACTCTTCATTGCAGTGTGCAGGCTTCTCATTGTAGTGGCCTCTCGTTGTGGAGCATGGGCTTCTAGGTACGTGGGCTTCAGTAGTTGTGGCTTGTGGGCTCAGTCGTTGTGGCTCTTGGGCTCTAGAGTGCAGGCTCAGTAGTTGTGGAGGATTGGCTTATTTGCTCCACAGCATGTGGGATCCTCCCAGACCAGGGCTTGAACCCGTGTCCCCTGCATTGGCAGGCAGATTCTTAACCACTGTGCCACCAGGGAAGTCTCTGTCTTGTTCTCTTCTGTCTGTACATAATATATGTCTGCCTCTTTCTTATAAGGATACTTATGATGGCATTTAGGGCCTACCCAAATAATTCAAAATAATTTCATCTTCTCTAGATTCTTAATTTCATCACATCTGCAGACTTTACCACAAAAAGCAATATTCACAGGTTCTAGACATTAGGACCTGATACCTTTGTGGGGGCATTATTCAGCCTATTTGACCTTAAAATTCCAACATTATTGCCAGGTATACCCTAGTGTGTGTCTTTTAAAATCTCCCTGAATCTCAGTAAGGACTTTAAATTGGTAGATTCAAATCTTTCTCAAAACCAGACAAATTTTCCTTTATAATGTACATAATTTTTCCTTTGTTATTTTTTTCTTCTGAAATTTCATGATTTATTTATTTGATATCCTAGATCATCATCCATTTTTCTTTTCTTTTCCCTCATGATTACCTTTTCTTTGTATTTTTTCTCTCTTTTGAGGTATTTCTTCCTGTGGCTCTTTTAAGACACTAATTTGCTTCTCAACAGTAACCATTCTTTACTTCAATTAAATTACTTTAATTTTCAATAAAAATGCAGCTTTTTAATTTCCAGAAATATTTTTCTTAATGTAGTTAAGTCATAAATGCTTTAATTGTTTTGCATGCTGTCTGCTCTAGTAGTTTTAGTGTTCTATTTGTTCTCTCTTTCTTCTTTTTGTATTTATTGTTATTTACTTAATTATTTATTTACTTGCCTTGCCGTAGGTGTATTGTTCTTTTATTATTTTTATTTTCCTTTAGGGCTTAGGTTAAACTGCCAGCATATCTCAGAGAGGCCAAACTCTGTCAGTAGGGTTGGGAAGTAGTCACTGCTGCTATGGTCTTCTTTTTTCATATCTATTAATTTTTGATTGTGTACTAGGCATTATAAGATATATTTTCAAATGTTTGAATGAATTTTTGACTTTTTTCTTCTTTCTTCAGAAGTATTGGGTTTTGAGCTGGCAGGCAGGTAATTTGCTACTGGATCATCTTTACTCTTTGGCACTTGTTTTTAGCTAAAGTAGCCCTACTCCTGTTATATGGCCTTTCTATGAGGTGTCAGCTGAGTCCCTGGGTTGTTTAGTAAGGCTTCTTCACTCTGGCTGCTCAGAATTTCTATTTTGAAAGCAATTTGCAACCAACAGGATATCCATTTTATTTTATAAATCCCTAACAGTTCTCTGTCAGACCTTCCCGAGCCTCCCTATGTGCATGCACAGCTTTAGGATTTAGCCAAAGTATTAGATGATCCTTATGTAGATTTGTGAGATCTTTTTCTCTGCAGCTTCCTGGTCTACGATATCCAGTTCTACAAACTTTAGCCTCTTTAGCAACTCCAAACTTTGATCTCTACTTTCTCAGTAGAGAAAGTGATATTACTGTGCTCTTCTTGACTCCTTCTCCCTGCATTGTAATCTGGAAAATTTTCCCTGGGACAGAAATTCAGGGAAATTATGGGACTTACCTTGTGTATTTCCTTTCTTAGGGATCAGAGTTCAGTACTGCCTTTTTTCCAAGATCTGAAAATACTGTTTTATATATTTTGTCTAGTTTTACAGTCATTTACTGTGGGAACAGTGGTCTGGTACTGGTTACTTTATTATATTTAAAATCAGAAATTCTCCCACTGTAAACTTGATATCTTCATTTGAATATTCTAGGAGAGGGAAAGGGGAAGAGGCAAGATAGGGCAGGGGATTACAAGGTACAAACTACTATATATAAAATAAATAAGCTGCAAGGACATATTGTACAGCACAGGATATGTAACCAATATTTTAGAATAATTTTAAATGAAATATAATCTACAAAAATATTGAATGAGTATGTTGTACACCTGAAACTAAAATAATATTGTAAATCAACCACACTTCAATTAAAAAAAGTGGAAAAAACAAACTCAAAAAAGGCATTTTAAATGCAGTATATCCTCCCCTCCCCCCATTCATGGTTTTCCCTCCCTAAATCTGGTCTAGTTATACAAATCAAAAATTTAGAGATTATCTCTGATGTCTCTTCTTCCTCATCTCCAGTGGATCATCAAGATCCCTGAATATCTCTTGAATTTATACTCCTTTCCATCTCTACTAATCACCTGGTAGACCATGATATCATGTTGAAATAGTCTCCTAACTGATTTACTTAACCCTTGCCTCCTTCTCTCCCTATCTATCTTCTCATTGTAGGCCTACTAATCTGGTGTAAAGTCAAACTTGATCATGTTTGTTCCCTCCTCACCTCCTGATATAATCCAATGGATTTTATTTGGCTCTGTGGTGCAGGTAAAACTCCTTAACATGGCCTTATATCACAGTGTGATCTGTGCTCTACCTACCATTCCAACTTTGTTGATGATCTCATTTACCTTATTCTCTTTATTTCATTCCATGAGACTTTGCTTATGCTGTTCCCTGTCTAGGAATGGTCTTCCATTTATTCATTCACTTAACTTCCTTTCACCTTTAAGCATCAGTCCAATTCTCTCTTCTCTAGGGAAAATTTCTGAATCTCTTTGACTAGACCACATTCTTCAATTAATATGCTCAAATAAATTTATATGTCAGTTGAAGTTTCACATTTGTGTGATTTTTCTTTTGAGTAGTGTCTATCCTTTACTAGAGTAAATGTTGTGAAAGTCATTTTGTTAATATTATTACCCATACTTAGCAAGAGAGGTGAATAAAATAAAAAAAAAAAGGTGAAATGGAGGTGATCAAGGAATGTTGGTTGACTGAATAAGCAAATCTGCTCAAAATGAATAATGTAGTTTCCATAGATACATTGCTGCCCAAAACTGTTATCACTATGAGAATTGTAGGCAGAATTTTCATCAGGAATACAAGGCTCTTATTTATATCAATTACATAAATATCACAAAACCAATCTCCACATTGAATGAAAACCCCTTTTCTGTGAATCCTGTTTATATCAAATTATAATGAATATATAGAATTTTATTGCTGTTTCTAGAATCTAAAGTCTCAAAAGTATGTGTAAAAAGTGTTTCTAAGACCATGCAAGTCTTAATATACACATAAAATTAATAATACCTAGAGTTTTATTCAACATTTATATAGTATGATTCTATGTACTTACATTAACTTAGCCTAGGTTCCTTTATGCCAGGCACTGTTTTAAGTGCTTTACCAGCATTAACTTATTTAATTTTCAGAACAATATTATGAGGTAGGCATTATTGTCATCCCTATTTTATAGATGAAGAAACAGAGGTTTCTAATGTTCAACAATAGAATCAGGATTCAAACTCAGGCTCTTTGGCATTAGAAAGTTTAATATTTGCTAAGATTCTCTTTGTGTGGCCTCCAACATCTAGCCAGTTACTTGAAAGCTATAAGAACTTGAGGGTAAAAGTTTGATGTTTCTATACGACAAAGTATATTTTTTTATATCTAGTCCACTCTGAGTTTTAAAAATCTACATCTCCTTTTTCATCTCAGCAAAGAAGCAAGTGATAAAAGTGAGTACTTATATGAAGACTGGGATAGGTACCATTTTAACACTCTCAAAGAGGTATTTCTCTCACCTCATACTTTCTCTGTAGAAAAGTAGTGTTAATTGTAAATTATTTGTGGAAGTTGTGGAATCACCTGAATTTGAGGATTTCAGTGTGATTTGTTAGATTGAATGAGAGAAGCCAGAAAATTATTTAAAGATACTCAATTTGGTAAATGATCTGTCATAGGATTTGATTTAAAAAATCTTTTTAAGCAGAGTGTAGATTTTTGTAGGTTTGGCAAGGTGTCAAAACTTATGAAATATTTGGAGGTCTCAATTCATCAGTGGCCTCAAAATAGATTCTCTTTAATGAAAGTTAAACACTAAAAGGCAGAATTGAAATATAGCCTGCCTTAATGGTTCACAAAATTGCCAGATTGCCAGATGATACTTAATTGGAAGCTCAGAAAATAATGATGAGCAACCTAATCAGGAAAAATCTATTTGGTCTAAATCTCTAGAGAAGGAGGTTGCACAGAGAGTAAACAGTAAACTGGAGACATTTAAAAATTAGTCAGATGGTGAAAAACAAAGCAAAACAAAACCAGCCTCTTCCCAACAGAATCAGGCATAAAAACAACAACAAAAAATAGAAAACATCTGTTTAACTTAATATGTCTCCTCATTATTTTTGAGAAAGGGAGTTAGACTTTATCCAGCTAAGAAGTGTGGAATGAAAAAGTACCTCAGAGTGTTTCTATATGATAGGGTCGCTCTGAAATTAGCAGTGGCTGCTAAAAGTCTTTAATTAATATCTATGATACATTTGCTCTATTTAAGAATTAGAGCTTGGAATGCCATGAATCTAATTTTGTCAGAACTTGAGGGAGAGAAAAAGTTGTCAGTGAACTAGAAATCTTGTTCTGGAAATTCAGAGTTGCATTGATTTCTTAACAACCATCTTAATCCCTGGGTATATTTTGTTAGAAGCACAGAGAAATTCCAGGGGTCCTTTAGCACAGTACTAATGGATATTTAAAGTCAAATTTGGATTAGCTTTTCTAACCCTTCATAAATTGCTGTAAATCATGCCACATTGTAACTTGCTTCATATTTGAGCCATGAGTTTTTCATAAAGTGTATTTTTGTGTTGTTTCTCATGGCGTTCTTTATGAGGAATTTCTTCTTGGAGCCCACTGACTTCCTCCTCTAACTTGGACCAGTTATTTCCTAGACTTGCTGCATAGTCGTCTTGGCACTTCATTCTATTGGAATCCCGGGAGAGCGCACTGTTTTTCATATCCTAAGCTTCTTTCTTATTTTCCACTCTTATTTAAGTGTACGTTTTTAAGTGAATTTTCTGGAAAGAATAGTGAATTAATGTTTTAAGTTCTTGAATATCTGAAAGTATCTCTGATTTGGATTCACATTTGATTTGTAATTTGTCATGGTATAGAAATGAGGGTATATTATAACTTCACGTAGAAATTGGAAACTTTGTTCCACCATCATTTAGCATCTTGATGACAAGAAATCTGAGTCTAGATGATTTTTGGTTGATGTATTTGAAATTTAATTAATGTAACTAAGTAATTTCATTTTCAGCATGATTTATTCAGTAATAATTTTGTTTTATTGTTAAAGTCTAATTTATATATAAATTATAAATTTATAAATTAAATTTATATTATATACTTCAGGGTATAGATATAGCATTTAACAACAATTTAAAAATAATTTGGTTAAAAATAATTTGGATGGTACTGAATTCATTCCTATGGCAAGTATTAAGACATATAAAACCTGCTTCCTGACCCACAGAAGTTATTATGATTATGGTTATTTTATATTATGTTCATACTACTTAAAATTTGTTTGTATTGTCAGACTTTTTAGAGTACAAATTATTATCTCTTTTTTTTAAATTTAAAAGAAAAATTCAACTAATTTTTCAAAATATATAATTTTGACATCTAGAATGTTGGGGTGATAAGAAAACAGAGCATAATATTTAGATATAGCTTTTTACAAGCATCAACAAAGGTAAAATATATCTACTAATATAGCATCATGTTATATCATTTAAAAGGCATGGCCTTAGAACTAAGTAGACAGTGGGTTGAAATAACAACTCTTTTCTGTACTGTCTGTGTAAACCTTAAAAGTTAGTTATTATTTTTAAGCTCCTGTTTTCTCACCTATTAAGCAAATTATCCCTGCCCATGGAGTTATAAGGCTGTATGAGATATGTAAGACCTGGCTATTGTTGGCATCAGTGTAACTTAAGCATTTTATGTGTATACTCTGTATATACATTACTCTTTTTCAACAGCTTCTTGCAGTGTATATTATCAGGTAGTCCAAATTGTGGGCATTCATTTATTTAAAATACTTCCTTATTGTCCTTTTAATGTCTTTTAGATCTGTAGTGACCACATGTCTTTCAAAACTGATAATAGTGATTTGCATCGCTCCTTCTTTTTATGCATCAGTATAGCCAGGGGTTGATAGATTTCAATGATGTTTTCACAATTTTTGGCATTTTAAGTTTTCTCAATTGTCAGCCTCCTGTTTCTTTGATTTCTACCCTTACTTTTGTTTTTTTATTCCTTCTATTTATTTTTTAAGAACTTTTATTGAGATATAATTGACATACAATAAACTGCATGTATTTAAAGTGTACAATTTGATATTTTTTTTCTTATTAGTAATGTACATTTAGCAATCCCAATCTCCCAATTTATCCCCTCCCCCTTTCCCCACTTGGAGTCCATATGTTTGTTCTCTATATCTGTGTCTCTATTTCTGCCTTGAAAACTGGTTGATCTGTATCAGTTTTCTGTATTCCACAAATATGCATTATTATATGATATTTGTTTTTCTCTTTCTGACTCACTTCACTCTGTATGATAGTCTCTAAGTCCATCCATGTCTCTACAAATGTCCCAGTTTCATTGCTTTTTATGGCTGAGTGATATTCCATTGTATATATTCCATGTACCACATGTTCTTTATCCATTCATTTGTTGATGGACATTTAGGTTGCTTCCATGACCTGGCTATTGTAAATAGTGTTGCAATGAACATTGGGGTGCATGTGTCTTTTTGAGTTATGCTGGTCTCTGGGTATATGCCCAGCAGTAGGATTGCTGGGTCATATGGTAGTTCTATTTTTAGTTTTTGAAGGAACCTCCATACTGTTTTCCATAGTGGCTGTATCGCTTTACATTCCTACCAACAGGGCAAGAAGGTTCCCTTTTCTCCTCACCCTCTCCAGAATTTATTGTTTGTAGATTTTCTGATGATGCTTATTCTAACTGATGTGAGGTGATACCTCATTGTAGTTTTGATTTGCATTTCTCTAATAATTAGTGGTGTTGAGCAGCTTTTCATGTGCCTCTTGGCCATCCGTATGTCTTCTTTGGAGAAATGCCTACTTAGGTCTTCTGCCCATTTTTTGACTGGGTTTTTTGTTTTTTTGATATTGAGCTGGCTGAACTGTTTATATATTTTGGAGATTAATCCTTTGTCTGTTGATTTGTTTGCAAATATTTTCTCCCATTCTGAGGGTTGTCTTTTTGTCTTGCTTATCATTTCCTTTGATGTGCAGAAGCTTTGAAGTTTCATTAAGTCCCACTTATTTACTTTTGTTTTTATTTCCGTTACTCTAGGGGGTGGATCAAAAAAGATCCTGCTGTGATTTATGTCAAAGAGTGTTTTTCCTATGTTTTCCTCTAGGAGTTTTATAGTGTCTGGCCTTACATTTAGGTCTTTAATCCATTTTGAGTTTATTTTTGTGTATGGTGTTAAAGAGTGTTCTAATTTCATTCTTTTACATGTAGCTGACCAATTTTCCCAGCATCACTTATTGAAGAGGCTGCCTTTTCTCCATTGTATATCCTTGCCTCCTTTGTCATAGATTAGTTGACCATAGTTTATTTCTGGGCTTTCTATCCTGTTCCATTGATCTATATTTCTGTGTTTGTGCCAGTACCATATTCTCTTGATTACTGTAGCTTTGTAGTGTAGTCTGAAGTCTGGGAATCTGATTCCTCAAGCTTCGTTTTTTTCCCTCAAGATTGCGTTGGCTATTCAGGCTCTTTTTGTGTCTCCATGCAAATTTTAGGATTTTTTGTTAGTTTTGTAAAAAATGCCATTGGTAATTTTATAGGCATTGCATGGAATCTGTAGATTGCTTTAGGTAGTATAGTCATTTTCACAATGGTGATTCTTCCAATCCAAGAACATTGTATATCTCTCCATCTGTTTGTGTCTTCTTTGATTTCTTTCATTAGTGTCTTACAGTTTTCTGAGTACAGGTCTTTTACCTCCTTGGTTAGGTTTATTCCTAGGTATTTTATTCTTTTTGTTGCAATGGTGAATGGTATTGTATCCTTAATTTCTCTTTCTGATCTTTCATTGTTGGTATATAGAAATGCAAGAGATTTCTGTGTGTTAATTTTGTATCCTGCAACTTTACCAAATTCACTGATTAGCTCAAGTAGTTTTCTGGTGGCATCTTTAGCATTTTCTATGTATAGTATCATGTCATCTGCAAACAGTGACAATTTTCCTTCTTCTTTTGCAATTTGGATTCCTTTTATTTCATTTTCTTCTCTGACTGCTATGGCAAGGACTTCCAAAACTATTGAATAGTAGTGGTGAGAGTGGACATCGTTGTCTTCTTCTGGATCTTAGAGGGAATGCTTTCAGTTTTTCACCATTGAGAATGATGTTTGCTGTGGGTTTGTCATATATGGCCTTTATTATGTTGAGGTAGATTCCCTCTATGCCCACCTTCTGGAGAGTTTTTATAATAAATGGGTGTTTAATTTTGTCAGAAGCTTTTTCTGCATCTGTTGAGATGATCATGTGGTTTTTATCCTTCAATTTGTTAATATGATGTATCATATTGATTGATTTGCAGATGTTGAAGACTCCTTGCATTCCAGGGATAAACCCCACTTGATCATGGTGTATGATCCTTTTAATGTGTTGTTGGATTCTGTTTGTTAGTATGTTGTTGAGGATTTTTGCATCTAAATTCATCAGTGATATTGGTCTGTAATTTTCTTTTCTTGTAGTATCTTTGGTTTTGGTATCAGGATGATGGCGGCCTTGTAGAATAAGTTTGGGAGTGTTCCTTCCTCTGCAATCTTTTGGAAGAATTTGAGAAGGATGGGTGTTAGCTCTTCTCTAAATGTTTGATAGAATTCTCCTGTGAACCCATCTGGTCCTGGACCTTTGTTTGTTGGAAGATTTTTAATCACACTTTCAATTTCATTACTTGTGATTGGTCTGTTCATATTTTCTTTTTGTTCTTGATTCAGTCTTGAAAGGTTTTACCTTTCTAAGAATTTGTCCATTTCTTCCAGGTTGTCCATTTTATTGGCATGTAGTTGCTTGTCCTAGTCTCTTATGATGCTATGCATTTCTGCATTGTCTGTTGTAACTTCTGTTTCATTTCCAATTTTATTGATTTTAGTCTTCTCCCTTTTTTTCTTGATGGTTCTTGCTAGTGGTTTATCAACTTTGTTTATCTTCTAAAAGAACTAGCTTTTAGTTTTATTGATTTTTTGCTATTGTTTTCTTTGTTTGTATTTCATTTATTTCTGCTTTGATCTTTATAATTTCTCTCCTTCTACTAACTTTGGGTTTTGTTTGTTCTTCTTTCTCTAGTTTCCTTAGCTGTAAGGTTAGATTGCTTATTTGGATTTTTCTTGTTTCTTGAGGTAGAATTGTATTGTTATAAACTTCCCTCTTAGAACTGCTTTTGCTGCATCCCATAGGTTTTGGATTGTTGTGTTTTCATTGTCACTTGTCTCTAGGTATTTTTTGATTTCCTCTTTGATTTCTTCAGTGATCTCTTGGTTATTTAGTAGTGTATTGTTTAGCTTCCATGTGCTTGTGTTTTTTACAGTTTTTTTCCTGTAATTGATTTCTAATCTCATAGCCCTGTGGTCAGGAAAGATGCTTGATATGGTTTCAATTTTCTAAAATTTACCAAGGCTTGATTTGTGACCCAAAATGTGATCTATCCTGGAGAATATTCCATGTGCACTTGAGAAGAATGTGTAATCTGCTGTTTTTGGATGGAATGTCCTATAAATATCAATTAAATCTGTCTGGTCTATTGTGTCATTTAAAGCTTGTGTTTCCTTATTAATTTTCTGTGTGGATGATCTGTCCATTAGTGTAAGTGAAGTGTTAAAGTCCCCCACTATTATTGTGTTAGTGTCAATTTCCTCTTTTATACTTCTTAGCATTTGCCTTATGTATTGAGGTGCTCCTATATTGGGTGCATGTATATTTATAATTGTTATCTCCTCTTCTTGGATTGATCCCTTGATCATTATATAGTGCCCTTTCTTGTCTCTTGTACCATTTTTTATTTTAAAGTCTTTTATCTGATATGAGTTTTGCTACTCCAGCTTTCTTTTGATTTCCATTTGCATGGAATATATTTTTCCATCCCCTCACTTTGTCTGTATGTGTCCCTAGGTCTGAAGTGGGTCTCTTGGAGACAGTATATATATGGGTCTTGTTTTGGTATCCATTCAGCCAGTCTCTGTCTTTTGATTGGAGCTTTTAGTCCATTTACATTCAAGGTCATTATCGATATGTATGTTCCTATTACCATTTTCTTGATTGTTTTGAGTTTGTTTTGTAGGTCCTTTTCTTGTCTTGTGTTTCCCACTTAGAGAAGATTCTTTAGCATTTATTGTAAGGCTGGTTTGGTGGTGCTGAATTTTCTTAGCTTTTGCTTGTCTGTAAAGCTTTTGATTTCTCCCACGAATCTGAATAAGATCCTTGCTGGGTAGAGTATTCTTGGTTGTAGGTTTTTCCCTTTCATCACTTTAAGTATATCATGCCACTTCCTTGTGGCTTGCAGAGTTTCTGCTGAGAAATCAGCTGTTAACCTTATGGGAGTTCCCTTGTATGTTATTTGTCATTTTTTCCTTGTTGCCTTTAATAACTTTTCTCGGTCTTTAATTTTTTCTCGGTCTTTAATTTTTGTCAGTTTGACTACTATATGTGTTGACGTGTTTCTCCTTGGCTTATCCTGCCTGGGACTCTCTGCACTTCCTGGACTTGGGTGGCTATTTCCTTTCCCATGTTAGGGAAGTTTTCAACTATAATCTCTTCCAATATTTTCTAATGTCCTTTCTCTCTCTCTTCTCCTTCTGGGACCCCTATAATGCGAATGTTGATGTGTTTAATGTTGTCCCAGAGGTCTCTTAGGCTATCTTCATTTCTTTTCATTCTTTTTTCTTTATTCTTTTCTGCATCAGTGATTTTCACCACTCGGTTTTCCAGGTCACTGTATATGTTTTTCTGCCTCAGTTATTCTCCTATTGGTTCCTTCTAGTGTATTTTTCGTTTCAGTTATTGTATTGCTTATCTGCATTTGTTTGTTCTTTAATTCATCTAGGTCTTTGTTAAACATTTCTTGCATCTTTTTGATCTTTGCATCCAGTCTTTTTTTTAAAGTCCTGGATCATCTTCAGTATCATTATCCTGAATTCTTTTTGTGAAAGGTTGCCTATCTCCACTTCATTTAGTTGTTTTTTTTGGTTTTTATCTTGTTCCTTCAGCTGGTACAAAGTCCTCGCCTTTTCATATTCTCTGTCTTTCTGTGTCTGTGGTTTTCAATTCCACAGAATGAATTACTGCTGATACTGCTTGATACTGCTGTCTGTCCTCTTGTAGAGGAGGCTATCTAAGACGCTTGTGGGTGCTTCCTAATGGGAGGGCTGGTGGTGGGTAGGTCTGGGTGTTGCTTTGGTGGGCAGAGCTCAGTAAAACTTTAATCTGCTTGTCTGCCAATGGGTGGGGCTGTGTTTCCATACTGTTGGTTGTTTGGCCTGAGGCAACCCAGCACTGGAGCTTACAGGCTCTTTGGAGGGGACCATGGAGGACTCTGGGAGGGCTTATGCCAATGAGCACTTCCCAGATTTACTGCTGCCAGTGTCCCCGTCCCTGCAGTGAGCCACAGCCACCCCCCATCTCTGCAGGTGACCCTCCAACACAAGCAGGTAGGTCTGGTTCACTCTCCTGTGGGATCACTGCTCCTTCCCCGGGGTCCTGTTGCGCATATTACTTTTTGTGTGCCCTCAAAGAGTGCAGCATGTTTCCCCCAGTCCTGTGGAAGTCTTGCAATCAAATACCACTGGCCTTCGAAGTCAGATTCTCTGGGGATTCCTCCTCTAATTGTCGGACCCTCATGTTGGAAAGCCTGACGTGGGAATCAGAACTCTGACTCCAGTGGGTGGACTTCTCTGAAATAACTCTTTTCCAGTTTGCGAATTGCCCACCCAGCATTTATGGGATTTGATTTATCATGATTGCACCCCTCCTACCATCTCATTGCAGCTTCTCGTTTGTCTCTGGATGTGTGGTGTCTTTTTTGGTAAGTTCTAGTGTCTTCCTGTTGATGATTGTTCAGTAGTTCTGGTGATTCTGGTACTCTTTCAGCAGATTCTGGTGCTCTTTCAAGAGGGAGTGAGTGCACATCTTTCTATTCCGCCATCTTGAACCATCTTCCCTTCTATTTATTCTTGATTTACTATTCTTTTTCTAGCTTCTTCTGATGGAAGTTTAAGCCATTAGATTCAGATCTTTTCCATTTTCTAATACATGCTTTTAAAGTTAAACATTTCCCTATATGCATGAATTCATTTGCATCCCACATATTTTATATATTGTATTTTCACTATCACTCAGGTCATAGACAGGATACACTTTGTCTTGAAATATATTTTCTGATGTTAACCTAACATTACTTCAGGCTTTTCATTCTCACTGTTAGCATGGTATTATGTTTCCCATCTATTTACTTTCAGTCCATCTGTTTTTTGTTTTTAAAGTTCATGTATGCAAGAGCCAGCATGTAGTTGGGCTTTGCTTTTTTAAAAAAATCCAATTTGACAATTTACTTCTATTAATTGGCACATGTTGTCCATTAACATTTAATATAATTATTGGTTTTGTTGTATTTATCCTGTCAATTTATCATTGTTTTTCTCTTTGCCACCTGTGTTTTGGTTCCTCTGCTCCTCCTCTCTTGCCATTTTTGATTAATCAAATATTTTTTAAAATTCCATTTTTAATTTAGTTATTGGCATTTTGGCCATACCTTTCTTCCTTACTTCTTAAGTGTTTGCTCTAGAAATTACAATATATATTCTTAACTTTTCACACTGTACTTAAAATTAATATTTTACTTTTTTTATATGAAATGTAAAATTAAGGCGGATCCTCAAACAGAAAAACATGCTTTGGGAATCTTAAGAGCATGCCATGCAAGTCATTGCCTTTAAACAATAAGACTTTTAAGGGCGTGTTGGTCCTACAACAGCTTCAGAGGCAGCTGAAGGTAGAGAAGGGATCATTCTGGCTAGATTTGTGGATGTGGCTTTTGTCTGATAGAGTGAACCACACAATGTTTTTAAGGTAATTGTATTGTTAGAAACATGAACAACTTGGACCATCAGGAATGGAGTTAGTTAAAAATAAAATAAAACAATGAAAAGAGGCCCTTGAGCCTCTGAATATATTGGGTAGAAAGCGGGCTGAGATACATGCTATCTGCTCCATAATTTTGTCTAGTTTAATCGTGGATAGAGCAATTAATTAAGATTAATTCTGAGAATGTCTTATATTTCACTTGATGAACTTTACAATATTAAGGCACATTATAAACCCTAGTAATTTTACAATTTAAAATAGACCACACAGAATAAGACATTGATTAATTCATTTGTGGAGAAACTATTTCAATTTCCTTAAGTGTTTCTACTAGATCTTTACTAACAACATCTATAAATAAATAATGATGGACATGCTAGCTGTGATTATGAACATCAGAGCATGCATTTTAAAAGTTTGAAAATTGTCTATTAACATTTAGTAATTGCAGTTGTTTAGAATCCTACTTTTTCAGAGGCTACTAATGAGACACTTAATGAACAACAAAGCTGTCATCTATCTTCTTGTGAAGATTAGAAATACCCATTAATGCACTAAAATTAAAAAGGAAATAGTTACATATGGAATACTAATTATAAAACAGATTCTTTATTTCAGTGAAAATGTTCACAGCCTCTTTGGGATACATCTGAAACATTTGCTGAAATCATTTTTTTTTCTCCTGATGGTGACAGCCAGACTGTTGAAGTTCATGACGTGTAATTTTCCACTCTTTAAAAAGAGTGCTCAATAATATCATTTGGACATGGATCAAGGCATGCGTGGATGCTGACACCCTACTCAAAGCTGCATAACAAATAAGATATCTCACGAAAGTGTTCTTTGCCAATTCATATTGTTGAAAGATGGTCCATTATCTATATGAAATGATAAGTGTAAGCCATAGTATAATGGAAAAAATTATATCTATGTGCTGTCTCTTCATGTGCAGAACAAACTAAAGAACTTTAGGCAATCTGTATGGGTAATTCAGACTAAACAATATTTTTTTTTTTTTTTTTATTATTATTTTATTTTATTTTTTTGGGGGGTACACCAGGTTCAATCAACTGTTTTCATACACATATCCCCATATTCCCTCCCTTCCTTGACGCCCCCCCCTCGATTCCCCCCCACCCTCCCTGCCCCAGTCCTCTAAGGCATCTTCCATCCTCGAGTTGGACTCCCTTTGTTATACAACAACTTCCCACTGACTATTTTACAGTTGGTAGTATATATATGTCTGTACTACTCTCCCGCTTCTTCTCAGTTTCCCCTTCACCCCCCGCCCCCTCCCATACCTCGAGTTCTCCAGTCCATTCCCTGTATCTGCTTCCCTGTTCTTGTCACTGAGTTCATCAGTACCATTTTTAGATTCCGTATATGTGAGTTAGCATACAATATTTGTCTTTCTCTTTCTGACTTACTTCACTCTGTATGACAGATTCTAGGTCAATCCACCTCATTACATATAGCTCCATCTCATCCCTTTTTATAGCTGAGTAATATTCCATTGTATATATATGCCACATCTTCTGTATCCATTCATTTGTTGATGGGCATTTAGGTTGCTTCCATGTCCTGGCTATTGTAAAGAGTGCTGCAATAAACATGATGGTACAAGTTTCTTTTGGGATTATGGTTTTCTTTGGGTATATGCCCAGTAGTGGGATTACTGGATCATATGGTAGTTCTATTTGTAGTTTTTTAAGGAACCTCCAAATTGTTTTCCATAGTGGCTGTACCAACTTACAGTCCCACCAACAGTGCAGGAGAGTTCCCTTTGCTCCACACCCTCTCCAACATTTGTGGTTTCCAGACTTTGTGATGATGGCCGTTCTGACTGGTGTGAGGTGATACCTCATTGTGGCTTTGACTTGCATTTCTCTGATGATGAGTGATGTTGAGCATCTTTTCATGTGTTTGTTGGCCATCTGTATGTCTTCTTTGGAGAAATGTCTATTTAGGTCTTCTGCCCATTTGTGGATTGGGTTATTTGCTTTTTTGGTATGAAGCTGCATGAGCTGCTTGTATATTTTGGAGGTTAATCCTTTGTCCGTTGTTTCATAGGCAATTATTTTTTCCCATTCTGAGGGTTGCCTTCTAGTCTTGTTTATGGTTTCTTTTGCTGTGCAAAAGCTTTTAAGTTTCATGAGGTCCCATTCGTTTATTCTTGATTTTATTTCCATGATTCTAGGAGGTGGGTCAAAAAGGATGTTGCTTTGATGTATGTCAAAGAGTGTTCTGCCTATGTTTTCCTCGAGGAGTTTGATAGTGTCTGGCCTTATATGTAGGTCTTTAATCCATTTGGAGTTTATTTTTGTGTATGGTGTTAGGAAGTGTTCTAATTTCATTCTTTTACATGTTGCTGTCCAATTTTCCCAGCACCACTTATTGAAGAGGCTGTCCTTTTTCCATTGTATACTCGTGCCTCCTTTGTCAAAGATAAGGTGCCCATATGTGTTTGGGCTTACTTGTGAGTTCTCTATTCTGTTCCATTGATCTTCCTTTCTATTTTTGTGCCAGTACCATACTGTCTTGATCACTATGGCCTTGTAGTATAGTTTGAAGTCAGGAAGCCTGATTCCACCAACTCCATTTTTCCTTCTCAAGATTGCTTTGGCTATTCAGGGTCTTTTGCGTTTCCATACAAATCGTAAGATTTCTTGCTCTAGTTCTGTGAAAAATGCCATTGGTAATCTGATCGGGATTGCATTAAATCTGTAAATTGCTTTGGGTAGTACAGTCATTTTCACGATGTTGATTCTTCCAATCCAGGAACATGGTATGTCCCTCCATCTGTTTGTGTCGTCTTTGATTTCTTTCATCAATGTCTTAAAGTTTTCTGCATACAGATCTTTTGCCTCCTTAGGCAGGTTTATTCCTAGGTATTTGATTCTTTTGGTTGCAATGGTGAATGGGAGAGTTTCCTTAATTTCTCTTTCTGCTCTTCCGTTGTTAGTGTATAGGAATGCAAGAGATTTCTGTGCATTAATTTTGTATCCTGCTACTTTACTAAACTCATCAATGAGTGCTAGCAGTTTTCTGGTAGAGTCTTTAGGGTTTTCTATATATAGTATCATGTCATCTGCAAAGAGTGATAATTTTACTTCTTCTTTTCCAATTTGGATTCCTTTAATTTCTTTTTCTTCTCTGATTGCTGTGGCTAATACTTCCAAAACTATGTTGAATAACAGTGGTGAGAGTGGACACCCTTGTCTTGTTCCTGTTCTTAGAGGGAATTCTTCCAGTTTTTCTCCATTGAGAACAATGTTGGCTTTTGGTTTGTCATATATGGCTTTTATGATGTTGAGGTAATTTCCTTCTATGCCCATTTTCTGGAGAGCTTTTATCATAAATGGATGTTGAACTTTGTCAAAAGCTTTTTCTGCATCTATTGAAATGATCATATGGTTTTTATCCTTCAATTTGTTGATATGATGTATCACGTTGATTGATTTGCGTATATTGAAGAATCCTTGCATCCCAGGGATAAACCCCACTTGATCGTGGTGTATGATTTTTTTTAATGTGCTGTTGCAGTCTGTTAGCTAGTATTTTGTTGAGGATTTTTGCATCTATATTCATCAGTGATATTGGTCTGTAGTTTTCTTTTTTTGTGACATCTTTGCCTGGTTTTGGTATCAGGGTGATGGTAGCCTCATAGAATGAGTTTGGGAGTGCTCCGCCTTCTGCAATATTTTGGAAGAGTTTGAGAAGGATAGGTGTTAACTCTTCTCGAAATGTTTGATAGAATTCGCCTGTGAATCCATCTGGTCCTGGGCTTTTGTGTGTTGGGAGATTTTTAATCACTGCCTCAATTTCTGTACTTGTGATTGGTCTGTTCATGGTTTCTATTTCTTCCTGGTTCAGTCTTGGAAGATTATATTTTTCTAAGAATGTATCCATTTCTTCCAGGTTATCCAATTGATTGGCATATAGTTGCTTGTAGTAGTCTCTCATGATGTTTTGTATTTCTGAGGTGTCCGTTGTGACTTCTCCTTTTTCATTTCTAATTCTGTTGATTTGCATCTTCTCCCTTTTTTTCTTGATGAGTCTGGCTAATGGTTTATCAATTTTGTTAATCTTCTCAAAGAACCAGCTTTTAGTTTTATTTATTTTTCTTATGGTTTCTTTCCTTTCTTTTTCATTTATTTCTGCTCTGATCTTTACGATTTCTTTCCTTCTGCTCACTTTGGGGTTTCTTTGTTCTTCTTTCTCTAGTTGTTTGAGGTGTAAGGTTAGGTTGTTTATTCGATCATTTTCTTGTTTCTTAAGGTAGGACTGTATTGCTATAAACTTCCCTCTTAGAACTGCTTTAGCTGCGTCCCATAGGTTTTGGGTTGTTGTGTTTTCGTTGTCATTTGTTTCTAGATACTTTTTGATTTCCTCTTTGATTTCTGTAGTGATTCCTTGGTTGTTTAAGAGTGAATTGTTTAGCCTCCATGTGTTTGTATTTTTTGCAGTTTTTGTCCTGTAATTGATATCTAGTCTCATGGCGTTGTGGTCTGAGAAGATGCTTGATATGATTTCAATTTTCTTGAATTTGCTGAGGTTTGATTTGTGACCCAAGATGTGATCTATCCTGGAAAATGTTCCGTGTGCACTTGAGAAGAAAGTGTAGTCTGTCGTTTTTGGATGGAATGTCCTATAAATATCAATTAAGTCGAGATGGTCTAATGTGTCATTTAAAGCTTGTGTGTCTTTATTTATTTTCTGTTTGGATGATCTGTCCATTGATGTAAGTGGGGTGTTCAAGTCTCCCACTATAATTGTGTTACTGTCGATGTCCCCTTTTATAGCTGTTAGCATTTGCCTTATGTATTGAGGTGCTCCTATATTGGGGGCATAGATATTTACCATTGTGATATGTTCTTCTTGGATGGATCCCTTGATCATTATGTAGTGCCCTTCCTTGTCTCTTTTAATAGTCTTTACTTTCAAGTCTAATTTGTCTGATATGAGTATTGCTACTCCAGCTTTCTTTTGACTTCCATTTGCATGGAATATCTTTTTCCATCCCTTCACTTTCAGTCTATATGTATCCCTTGGTCTGAAGTGGGTTTCTTGTAGGCAGCATATAGAAGGGTCTTGTTTTTGTATCCATTCAGCCAGTCTGTGTCTTTTGGTTGGAGCATTTAATCCATTGACATTTAAAGTGATTATTGACATGTGTGTTCCAATTACCATTTTCTGAATTGTTTTGGGTTTGTATTTGTAGGTGTTTTCCTTTTCTTGTGTTTCCTACTTAGAGAAGTTCCTTTAGCACTTGTTGTAAGGCTGGTTTGATGGTGCTGAATTCTCTTCACTTTTGCTTGTCTGGAAAGCTTTTGATTTCTCCCTCAAATCTGAATGAGATTCTTGCTGGGTAAAGTATTCTAGGCTGTAGGTTTCTCTCTTTCAGGACTTTCAGTATATCCTGCCATTCCCTTCTGGCCTGCAGAGTTTCTGTAGAAAGGTCAGCTGTTATCCTGATGGGTTTTCCCTTATATGTTGTTTGTTGCTTTTCTCTTGCTGCTTTTAATATTTTTTCTTTGTGTTGAATTGTCGTTAGTTTGATTAATATGTGTCTTGGTGTATTTCTCCTTGGGTTTATTCTGTATGGGACTCTCTGTGCTTCTTGGACTTGGTTCATTATTTCCTTTCCCATGTTGGGGAAGTTTTCCACTAGAACCTCTTCAAATATTTTCACAGACCCTTTCTTGTTTTCTTCTTCTTCTGGGATGCCTATAATTCGAATGTTGGTACGTTTAAGGTTATCACTGAGGTCTCTGAGGCTGTCTTCTAGTCTTTTTATTTTTTTATCTTTTTCCTGCTCTGTGGCGTTTATTTCTTCCATTCTATCTTCCAACTCACTTATTCGTTCTTCTGCCTCAGTCATTCTGCTGGTTAGAGCATCTAGAGTATTTTTAATTTCAGTTATTTTGTTATCCATTGCTGTTTGTTTTTCTGAGTTCTTATGAACTGTTTCTTGTACTTTCTCTAATTTGTTATCGAGATTTTGTATCATTTTTACTATCATTACTCTAAATTCTTTTTCAGGCATTTTTCCTATTTCCTCCTCATTTATTTGGTCTTGTGGGTTTTTTTCCTGCTCCTTTGCCTGCATGGTGTTTCTTTGTTTCCTCATGGTTGTCCAAGCTTTTGGGGTTGCTTGTCCTGGTGATAGAGGTGTTTATAGAAGACTGTCCAAGCCTCAGACTAATGTCCAATATTGGATTAGATGAATATTCAGCCTAGGAAACACATACATGTATAAGACACACAGTTATTGAATCCGTTAGGACATAAGGCTCTAGAAAGACCTGACAGAACCCCAGTGTGCTATCAGATATTCAGAGAGAAACCCAGCAGAAATTGACAACTGAAACAGAACAAATCAGAGACAAAAGCAAAAGCAAACAAACAACAAATAACACCCTACACATACAAACATCAATCCAGGGAGATTTTGTAAGCTAGGATCAAATATAGAAATGAGCTGGAGTACCACCAGAGAGAATGGAGATTCTCAGAATGTAATTAGACATCTGTACTAAGAACTAAGATAAAGACAAAAGCCTAATATTAATACCAAGGCAGTGTATCATCTGGAGAATAGAGCAAGGAGTCTGAGCAGACCGATAGTGTTGCTTATAAGTATGTTAAGATAAAATACACTTAAAATGGCTGGAAGAAAGGGGAACAGAAGAGCGTAATGTGGTTGGAAATATGCAAAGAAAAAGAAAGGAATAGAAGTGTATAAAAGAAAGGGATGAAAGGAAAGTATGAAAGATATTTTGTCCGTACTACCAAAAACTTAGCTAGATATAGAAGTATTTTAAAAGGCAAAAAAAAAAAAAAAAAAAAAAAAAAAGAGTAAAAAATATCCTTATAAAATTATGTTGTAAAACTTGTAGATCCCTTAGGGCTAAGATCGTATTTAATAAATCAAAAAAAAAAAAAAAAAAAAAAGAGAGAAAGGAAAAAAAAAAAAAAAAATCCAGAACTGATCCCCGAATGGACCAGTTCAATAGGTATTGATACTACTATTTCTGTTTCCTTAGCGTCTCAGCTGTAAGTGTCCTTTTCCTTGCCTTGGGTTTTTTTTTTTTGCGTTATTCTGTGACCAGCAGAGGTTCCTTTATTGTTCGTCTGTAAGCCTCGGTGTGTGGGGAGGGAGAGGGTGCAATAGTGGCTCCTTCTCCTGGGAGGGAGTGAGCAGTGGCGCACTGTTGCTTCAGTCAGGCTTGGAGGTGCCTGTTGCAGAGGGCGCTGGTGGCTCAGGCGTACACAGAAAGTCTTAGAGTTGGGCCTCTCTCGGGGTTTTTTCTTTTTGATGCTGGTTTTTTTTTTTTTTTTTTCTCTCGGCAGCCTCCCTGCTGCTGGCGTTGCAAGGAGTTTTAATCTAGCCCCGCCCGAGCGCCTGAGGGTGCTTGTTATCCCTGAGCGCCTTATGTGGCCCCGCAGGGCGTCTCTCCGCAGGGCGTCTCTCCGCTGCCTGTTGCAGAGGCGCAGAAAGAGAGGGAGAGGCTATGCGCGCGGCTCCTCCCCCCCCGCCCGGGAGCCTGCAGCCTCCAGCCGCCATCATGGCCGGGCAGCTCTCAGGGATCGGCACTCCTCTCCACGGACCTCCTCCCTCCTGTCCTCTCGGTCCGTCACCCTACCGGCAACAATGTTTCTCCCCCTGAACCAGCTCTCCGGTTCCCACGCTCCCGCTCCTGGACCCTCCGTTCAGCCGCGGATCGATGTCTCGGTCCGGGAACGCTGAGCTGCGCTGCGGACCCTCCGTATGTTTCTCACTCCCTCCCGTCTGCCACAGCTCCGCCGCTTCACCCTCTTTGAGCCCTCGTAGATGCCTCCCTACCGGCTATGTCAGGTTCTCCGCAGCCCTTTCCGGTGTCCGAGGCCGTCTGCTGGTGTTCAGCTGGTTCTCTGTGGGAATGACTGTGTCCTTCCGTGCATTCCCAATGCATCTGTGGAGAGGGATGCACTCCACGTCTCTCTACTTCGCCGCCATCTTTTTCTCAGACTAAACAATATTTTTGATTTGAAAAAAATATATAGCCAGAAAGCTTGAATTATGGAGAACGCCTCAAGGTTTCTCATTATGTAGAACGTGTGTATTAAAGTGTGTAGGATGTACTTGCTTGTGTGTCTGTGTATGCATTACGTGGTCCAGATCCAGAAGACACTTTGTAATGAGTGTCACTTACCTCGAATTTGGCCTCACCATTAGAATCTTGACTCTAATTGTCAACAGATCCAATCTAAGAGTCTACATCAGGGTCTTTCAACTTTGGACCAATTGACATATGGGGCTTTCTTGTTCTGGGCTACCTTGCACATTCTAGGATGTTTTACAGCATCCTTGACCTCTACTCCCCAGAAATCTTGGTGGTGACAACCAAATTCAAAGTTCCCAGATATTGCCAAATGTTCCATGTGAGGGGTGGGAAAGTGTTAAAATCTCCCCTGGTTGAGAACCACTGGTCTATATATAACCTTGCTCTTATGATCTGCACTTTCTGGAATGGTGTATAAGGACAGTTAACCACTAAAAAGAACCACTGTATTTTAATTTGTAGCTAATAAAAATGTTAATTGGAATCTAGAAGATGATGTAAAATCAGTCCTTCAAGTCTATACCTTCAAGTTCTATTTCCATCAAGTTCTCTTTCAGTTTATATACAATCAGCCTCAATGTATAGCTGAAAAATTATTCTATAATTCTTTGTAGTCAAAGCTTAGAACCCTTTCTTGGTTCCATGCTAAAAAAAATATGTTGGATTCTTACTTTCTTCAGATTGGAGAACCTATAAAACAAATATAACTTGGCCTTTTTAATATCAATTGCCCATGCTTCTACTGCTTATATGTAATTTTGTGCTGAATGAACCATTTTTATCAGGGATGAAGATAGGTAAGCTTGAAGAGAATGAAGGGGTTACTAAATCCTATCATTCCACATATGAATAATAGTTAATAGAAGCCTTTAGTTTTACAGGCTAGGTCAGGATTCAGCAAAATTTTTCTGTAAAGAGCCAGATAGTAAATATTTAAGGATTTTCAGGCCATATAGTCTCTTTTTGCAGCTTCTAAACTCTGCTGCTGTAGTACACAGGCATCCACTGACAATATGTAAACAGATGGACATGGCTGTGTACCAATAAATCTTTATTTTATCAACAGGTTGCAGTGGCATTTGGCCTGTGGGCCTAAGTTTGCCAACCCCTGTCATAGAACACCAGCAATAGCTTTCATCTTTCTTTGTGTTCTTCCTTTATCTTACATTTCCGCCCCCCATGGTAATCACTATTCAGGTTTCTGTTTCTACTTTCTATTTGGTTATAAATAAATGTATATCTTTCATTTGCTTTTTAAAAATAGTTTTATGACCACTGTATATATGGCAGGTAATAGATTGTTTATTTTCCGTTGGTTTTGAGCTTTGTAAAGTTGTATTATACTCTTATATGGGTTACTGTGAAAACATGGTAAATTATGAAAGCATTTTTAAGAGTTGTTATTGTTGAAGATACAAATTATTTAGTAGTGATTGCCGTCCTACATCTTTGCATTTGTCTTCTTTTTGTTGTTCGCTTCAGCTTAATTTTACTCCATTAAGAAAGACTGAATAGTTTTTAAATAAGTATATTGGCAGAAACAATAATCAGAATGTAACGGGATGGATTTATTTTTTGCATAAGCTAATAAACTTATCTCAGAATTCCATCAATTATACAAAAAGTTCATCTATATTTAGACAGGTATACAGTTACATTTTGATTCTTCTCATGCTGCCATTTTTTCCTAGGCATAAGTTAGGTCTTCTTTAACCATTTCAATTCAGTGTAATGAAGCATAAATCCAAAGAATGATATGTTACTACAGTAAATTGAAAGAACTAAGAGTGAATTCATAGCTGATTATTTTACAGGAATTCAATTCACTCATAAGATACTCCAATATCAAAACAGCAAAAGAAAGGAAAAACCCAAAGTATCCAATCCTGGCTCTTTTTTTTGTCTCTAGAGTTAGTCAGCTTTTCCTCTTTCACCCATGATCCCATGTCCCGTAGCAGAAATTGCCTCTGTTTAGCACTGAATCGAGCTCATGAGTAGCAGCTGAGGCCACTGAAGTTGATTTTTGGGAAACTGAATATTCAGAACAGTGTAACACTGAACATAAGAACATAAATCTACCCTATGCATTTATTGTCAAAATACAGCATGTAACTTCTATTCAGTTATAATCTACTGCAAAAAGCCATACTACCAATGGCCAAATGCTAGGCATTACAAAAGCAAAAACTCATAAATCAAATGTAATGGATGTGGAAAATATGGGACCACAATGGAGTGCTAACACTCTCTGAATGACAACTTTAAATAACTTCTCTAAATTGGCCTGTTGCCAAAGGGTTAATAACAGCTCCATAACTATGGATGGGTAATTTTACAGCCTTTTCACATTCTGTTGGCAGCATTTAATGTGATTTTTGTTTTAGGGCTCTGATCTCCTGGCTGTGAATAAGTAATGTGAATGCATAAATAGATTTCAGCGAAAGTATAAAATAGCATGTGGCAAATTGGCAGATTCATTGGGGAAGGGTTGGGGGGTCATTCAGATTGTTAACAAATCTAAAAACAGTTCTCATTCAGCTAATTCACTCCTTGACTTACTTGTTTTCCAAAAGAGCACAATGTATAATCATTTCTTGAGTTGTTTTTTTTTAAATATTAGTCTCAGAAGAAGAAAGACAGATAATTTGTCTCCTTGGATCTAATTCTGAAATATTTCCAGGCTAACTCAGAGACAAAGAGAAATTTTGCTAGTGGTCTTTAAGAAAAGAGAAATCTGCTTTTTTGCTTTCTCTTTTCTTCTTTCAGCAAGAGTGGAGTCAAGTATATAGCTATCTGTAATATGACTTGAGGACATATGAAAAGCACTCTTTGGTCATAAAAATTCCTTCTTTATCAGTTGACTAATCTTTGACATCCTATAGTTAGGAGTTATTTGCTTTAGTTTTTGACATCTAGTGTCTTGGAACTGAAAACATTAAGTACTCTTTTATAAAAATGAGCAATTAGCTTATATTATGTGAGTAAGCTTTTAGAGCAGTAATCATGGCTAATTTGTATTGAGTACTGTATCATATTCCAGGAATTCATGTCTTATCTCATTTGGTCCTCACTTTAATATTATGAATGTGTTAATTATATCATTCCCATTTTTGCAGGTAGGGAAAACTGAGGCTCAAAGAAGTTAATTGTGTTGTTCAAGCTCAGAGAACTAAGAGGCAAAACTGAGGCTCTAATGCAGGTCTCTGACTCCAGTGTTTGTGCTCTTAAATGCTACACTGTGATGTTAGGGAATGAGGGAAAGAAAAGATAAAAACAGTAGGCAGTGGTGGAAGCATTTCAGTTGGTGAAGGTGAGGAAGGGACAGATGAGGATGCTAGAAGGTGATCCTGGCCTCTTCATTGTTGTTTGTTTCTGTTTTTCCTCTTTTTTTTGGAAAGGCTGATCCAAGAGCAGGCATGAAATGATGGCTCAGCTATTGTAGGTAGAACAGCGTTTTGTAAACTATAAAGTGTAACTTAATAGGTCATGAAGTCAATTTAGTAGATTATAAGCAGCATTTTGGGGTAGGAGCTGCCACAATCTGAGGAGATTTTATTAAAATATGTCATAACCCATATTATGGGAGTTAAATAATGTTAAAGATCAAGGCTCAGAAAATGAGAATTTCCCAAAGTGAAATCACATACTCATAAGTATGTGATAATATATGGATGATAGAGGATATTGGTGAGGTCTTCCCAACATCTATCTCACTCCTCCCCCATTATGTAGCAGTGTGCACTTTGGGGAATTAATCATAGCTCCAGGGGAAGAAACTGATTAATTTGAGCAATTCATTGTAACTCTCCCCAGCATTCCCATCATAATTGTTTCAGGCTTCCAGGTCTATGCCAAGAAGCCCAAAAAAAAAAAAAAAAAAAAAAAAGGAAGATTCCCTAGAGGAAGAGTTATGTGGCCAGCATGTTAATAAAATCAAATAGAAAAGAATAGACAATACTAGAATGCATTACAGGAATTCTTAGCAAGAACAGGATACATTAGAATTTATGCTGTGGCCACTTGTGAATTGTTGTAAGACAGAAATTAGTGGAAAGGATGTTATAAATGCAACAAATCAGCTAGAAAGAGCTTTGATATTTTGCTTTTTGGTGCCTTATCTGAATTTGTGGCATATAATAATAATAACTGCTTAATGCCAATAAGGCCCTTACTGTATGCCAGGGACTGGCAATAACACACTTACCTTGAAACAAATGGTTTTTATTATTAGAAGAAAGAGGATGATGAAGTGAAAAATACAGAGACATGTTCTTGTTCAGCTGTTGGGCATGGAAATGTAAATAGTCAACGTTGAGAAAATGTTGACTGTTGTCAAGGTTTGGTCAGAAAACTACAACCAGTATGAGTGATATAAAATAAAGGATTTATTATTATTTATTATAATTGTTTATTATATAATTGTGAGATCTAATGGATATGCCTATGCAAGGACTCTTGAGTCTGGTGTTGGATCTGACGTTGCTGTGCGTCAGCCAGGCTGGCTGTTGGGAAGGAGATTGGACATGAAATGGATAAGAGCAAGCACATACTGTAACCTAGTCTTTCTCTCATTGTCTCCAACCCAGTGAGATGATGTGGGTGACTTTCAGAAGATTTTTCCTTTCCCGTAGATTCTTACTTCTTGTTATAACCTTTTCTTTTCCACCTAGGGTAGGTGTAGTATTGATGAACTCTTTTAGTTTTGGCTTGTCTGAGAAGTTCTTTATCTCTCTTTCAATTCTAAATGACAAACTTACTGGGTAAGGTATCCCAGGTTGCAGGTTTTCCTTCCAGCACTTTAAGTGTGTCATGCCATTCCCATCTGGCCTGCAAAGTTTGTGCAGAAAAATCAGCTGACAGCCTTATGGGGTGTTCCTTTGTATATGTTTCTTTGTTTCCTCTTGCTGCCTTTAGAATTCTCTCTTTAACTTTTGGCATTTTAATTATATGTCTTGGTGTGGTTCTTGTTTGGGACCCTCTGTTCTTCCTATACTTGGAGATCTATTTCCTTCTTCAGATGTGGGAAATTTCAAGCCATAATTTCATAGAATACATTTTTGACCCCTTTCTCTTCTCCTTCTGGGGCCCAGATAATGCAAATATTGGTATGCTTGATGTTGTCCCAGAGATTCCTTAAACTTTTCTCATTAAAATTTTTTTTTTTCCTGTTCAAATTGGGTGATTTCCATTATTCTATCTTCCAGATCACCTGTGTGTTCTTCTGTATCACCTAGTCTGTTGTTAATTCTTTCTAGTGTGTTTTTAATTTCAGTTGCCATATTCTTCAGTTCTGTTTCTTTTCTATATTTCTAATTCCTTGCTAAAATCGTTGCTGTGTTCCTCTATTCTTTTCTCTAAGTCAGTTAGCATTCTTATTACTAATGTTTTGAACTCTTTGGTAAATTGGTAAATTATTTATTATTCATTAGTTGTTTTTTCAGGGATTTTTCTCTTGCTCTTTCAATTGAAACAAATTCCTCTGTCTTCCTATTTTGCTTATCTATGTCTCATGAAATTAGGAGAAACACTTACCTATTATGGTCTTTTTTTTTTTTCCAGCTTCTCCTTTTATTGAGGTGTAATTGACATACAATAAACTGCATATATTTAAAGTGTACAATTTGATATATTTTTTTCTTATTAGTAATGTATATATGGCAATCTGCATGTGTCTTTTTGAATTATGGTTTTCTCTGGGTATATGCCCAGTAGTGGGATTGCTGGGTCATGTGGTAATTCTATTTTTAGTTTTTGAAGGAACCTCCATACTGTTCTCCATAGTGGCTGTATCAGTTTACATTCCCATCAACAGTGCAAGAGCATTCCCTTTTCTCCACTTCTCCTCTCCAGCATTTATTGTTTGTAGATTTTCTAATGATGCCTATTCTAAGCGGTGTGAGGTAATACCTCATTGTAGTTTTGATTTGCATTTCTCTAATAATTAGTGATGTTGAGCAGCTTTTCACATGCCTCTTGGCACGTATGTCTTCTTTGGAGAAATGCTTATTTAGGTCTTCTGCCCATATTTTGATTGGGTTGTTTGTTTTTTTTGATATTGAGCTGGATGAACTGTTTATATATTTTCGAGATTAATCCTTTGTCTGTTGATTCATTTGCAAATATTTTCTCCCATTCTCAGGGTTGTCTTTTGGTCTTGTTTATAGTTTCCTTTGCTGTGCAAAAGCCCTATTGTGGTCCTGAAGGAGGTCCTTGTATATGAGCATCCCTATACAGTTTGTGTGTGCCCAGTGGCTATGGTGGGAGAACTGGATCTGATGTGAACAGAGTTCACATTTTCCCTCAGAGTGTGCTGGCAGCTATCGCCTTGGTAGGAGGTGGAGCTGGAGGTGGAGGGGCTAAAGCCAGGGCCAGATAAGGGCTTTTCCTCTCCTCAGTAGCCGTCACTACTCTATTAGCAGGGGGGTTGGGCCCCAAGTTGCTGGAGCAGAAGTTCAGAGGATTGGAGCTGAGCTGGCTCCATTCCCTTTAAGTGTGTGCTCTCCCTTCTCCCAGCACCTGCACCCTACCCCAGAGGGGAATAGTGCTGAAGCAAGAGGTGCTGGTGTGGGTGCTCGGCATGGACCTGGGTGCAGGCTGTGGCAGTCTGGCCACAGTCAGAGACCCAGACTGCTTCTGATGTGCTGCCTTTGTAAGTGCCAGTAACGGCTGTCCCTGCCCTGTGCAGATGCTGCTTTGGGTCTCACCTGCCTTTGTCCCTCACAGCTGAGCTCTCCCCTTGGCCCAGTCCCTTTACCCAAGTGTGACGTTATGTTTTGAGGCAAGCGGGGCCAGAGCGGTTGCTCTGCTTAGGCTGGGGCACACGACAGGGCAGCTGCAGGAAACTGGCCAGTGCCCAGTGCGGTTTCAGTCCTCCTCCTCTGCCCTGTTTTGGGAGTAAGCAAGTGTGTGAGCACTCCTCAGTAGCAGAGACCAGGCTTCTCACAGGCCTTCCAACCAGCCAAGTTGACTTGTCTTTCTGGTGTTGGACCCCAGGGCTGGGGTCCCCAATATGTGGCTCAAACCGCTCATTCCTCGGGGAGGATCTCCACCTGTGTAATCCCCCTCCTCTTCTGTCCCCTCTCCAACCTGATTGCTTCTCTTTCCTTCCTACCCGATTCCATTTGGCTCTTCCTTACAGCCTTTGTTGTACAGGAGTCTTTCTGACAGTTTCCAGTTAACTTTCAGTGAGAATTATTTCAAAGGTAGATGTATTTTTGATATATTCAGGGGAGAAGGTGAGTTCTGTGTCCTACTCTGCAATCTTGATCTCCTCTGAGAAGTCCTTAGTAGAGACAAATTTGGTTGTAATTGTGTGCCAGAAGAGAAATGTCTCATCAAAATGCAAAAAAATTTTCTTTAAGTAGGTGTGGGTGAGGTACTTGGGATTTTTGGTGATAAAACAACTTATGGGTTAAAACTCTATTGTTTATTAGTAACCTGCTCTCCTCTCATACATGCACAGTTGCCGAATATTTAGAAGTAATAGTTATTACAACTGATGTAGATTTTATGCTACAAGTTGATAATAGCAGCTTGTTTTGCATGTTACAAAATTTTAGGCCAGAGTTATATGGCAAGATGATTTTATGAAGTTTTGTTATGTTTAAATTTAATCCACCCACAACTGGATGAGACATATGTACAGAATTAGGAAAATGTACTGTTGATTAATATAAAATAAGGTGGAAAAACTGTAAAAGAATCAGAAGTTTGTGGAGTAGTAAATATAACTGGAAAATACAGTGGAGTTATTTAAAAATATCTGAAGTTACCAGTGTCAGTGTTGTTTGTCATATCAATAAGCTAAAGATGGTATTTAGATAGAGTTTGGCATATTTAAAAAATATTTTTGGCATTTGTAGTCAATTAAATGTGAAACAACATGACATATTTCAACAAACCCAACATATCTGAGATAATAAGAAAAATTATTGTTACAGTGAGATTTATAAGTAATGGCCAGAGCTGTTTTGTTGTCATCATTGTGACTTTTAATGACAATTTGAAAAAAGTAAAATTAGAGCTATTATTACATTTCAGTTCTCTATTTCAAATTTTTAATTGTTATTTCCAAAAGAGATATCTGAAAGATTAAGAGAAACATTTAAATAAAAGATTGTACTTGATTTTCAAAGTCCTGAACACATAATTGAGTTAAACTTAGTGCCAAAAGATATAAATGAAGTATTACAGCTTAGTTCTTCATTTGTGCTGAAGAATGATCACAGACTTTAATTTTACCATAAATTTCAGTTAGCTTGATGAATTTTTTTGTTATCAGAAGGTACTGCTATTATTACTATTCACAATGACCTTTGTGTAAATTAGGATTTTCAACCATGGCCATCGTTAAAAATAAAAGAGAAAAGGTCAGTAGTGAATCAGATCAGCATGTATCCCTGTCTGTGTGTGTTCCACATTGGAGTGAACTAATAAACAGGAAAGCATATCCATGATATTCAGTAAAATCACTCCAATACATTTGTTTTGGAAATTATTTGCTGTATTGTATTTAAGTATTAACACAATTCTATTAGATGTTAACTTTGTTACATTTTTACTTTATCACATATAGTTAGATGTGTTTTGTTTTATGGTGAACTTTCATTGTATGTGTGTATGTGTGTTTTATTCATGTATATCCATGTATATATATTTTTTATTTATTTATTTATTTATTTATTTATTTATTTATTGGCTGCATTGGGTCTTCATTGCTGCACATGGGTTTTTCTAGTTGTGACGAGTGTGGGGGGCTACTCTTCATTGTGGTGCGCTGGCTCCTCATTGCAGTGGCTTCTCTTGTTGCAGAGCAGCACGGGTTCTAGGCGTGAGGGTTTCAGTAGTTGTGACACACGGGCTCAATAGTTGTGGCTCATGGGCTCAATAGTTGTGGCTCATGGTCTCTAGAGCATGGGCTCAATAGTTGTGGCACACGAGCTTAGTTGCTCCATGGCATATGGGATCTTCTTGGCCCAGGGACTGAACCCGTGTCCCCTGCATTGGCAGGCAGATTCTTAGCCACTGCACTACTTAGGAAGACCCCAGATATATATATTTAAAAGTAAATTGTGTTTCTTTTACCAGAGGGCAACAAATAAATCAGCAAAAAGTAATATAATAAAGGAAGAGAATAGAGGCATAAAAAAGCGTGGTGAACTTATTGTGGCTGAATTAAGATTTGTGCAGAGATGGATGCAGTAGTGGAACAATGAAGAAAGGGAAATGACCATGACTGAGGTCTGAGTTGTATCAAGAGGATGTCCCACAACGAGTCTTCCAGTGCTGCGGTGCAGCTTGACTCCTTTTCTGGAACTTGACTGGGTCTACTGCAGAGATAGCAAGCTCCTTGTGTTAAACAGAATTGGCAGTGATATATGGCTGTTTCTGTAGGAAATGGAAGAGACGATTCTGCCTCCTCTATTTTTTAAAAATTAAATCTGGTAAAATGGATGGAGAAGGAAGCACATATACTTTATTTATTTATTTTTTTTTTGCTGCGTTGAGTCTTTGCTGCTGTGCACGGGCTTTCTGTAGTTGCAAGTGGGGGCTACTCTTCATTGCAGTGTGCAGGCTTCTTATTGAGGTGACTTCTCTTGTTGAGGAGCATGGGCTCTAGGCACACAGGCTCAGTAGTTGCGGCATGTGGGCTCAGTAGTTGTGATGCGTGGGCTCAGTATTTGTGGCACATGGGCTTAGTTGCTCCTTGGCATGTGGGATCTTCCCGGACCAGGGATTGAACCCGTGTCCCCTGCATTGGCAGGTGGATTCTTAACCACTGCGCCACCAGGGAAATCCCGCACATATATTTTTAATATTCTCTGTTCCACAGGGTGTGAGAAGGTCAAAAAGATCCAGAAAATCACTATAACACATTTCTTTGCAACAATGCTTGCTTATTATGCCAAGAGTTTATTTTCCTGAGGTAAATGGGAAGGGTATTGGCTCAGGAATCAGAATTAAGGATCAAGTTCTTGCTTTGTCTTTAACCATGTGATCTCTAACATTCAGTAATAGATTGGTAAGGTTGAGGCTAAAATACTGATAAAAGAAATAGATATGGAGATGGAGATAGAGACAGAGATGAGAGAGAGAGATAGAGACAGAGACAGAGACAGAGACAGAGGGATTGAAAAAGAAAGACCTAAAGTACAGGACTCAAATAACATAGTATAGGGATTTGTGTTTCTCTCATGCAATAGTATAGACATATAAATGTATAGTATAGGTAGGGAGGTAGCTCTGCTCCAGGAGATCCTCCAGGGCAAGATCTTTCCATCTCATTGCTCCATCATCTCCTATGGTGCTGTCCTCCTCCAAAGATTGAATCTGGCACCACATCTGCCTTGCAGCCTGCAGAAAGAGAGAGGGAGTAAGAAGGAAATGGACTTTAGTGATGTCATCTGGAGGTTGTACAGCTCTATTCTACTCACTACCTGGTGGCCAAAACTTACTTAAATGGAAATATAGTCTCTAGCCTGGGTGCCATGTGCCTTGCTAAGTTTTGAGAGGTTCTATTAAAACTAAGGAAAATGAAGGAACATTCAGGAGTGCTCAGTATGTGCTGTTAGTAAGAAGATGAATACATACCCAGTCAGGATCAGTGTCAGTTTCTTTACCTATGAAATGGGAATAAAATCTTATTTTAGAGTGTTGTTCTGAGAAATATATAACACATATATTAGAAAAGTGCTTTATAACTGTAAAATACTAAGCTATTATTTTTTATTTCTACTAATTATTGATACGAGTATTCATGAGACATGTACACATAATAACCTATGTGCTTATTCTTTTATATGGTAGTCCATCTTGCTTTTTCATTATAGATTTCTGGATGGCAGTGTCTCAATTTAAGTTGCCATGTATGAGACCTAACTCAAAGTTGTAGAAATGATAAAATTTTACGGGTTAATATTACTTATCAACATGTTGCAAGTTTAAAGTTCTTTAAGTACATGTGTAACCTGAGAAATAAATGAATAAGTTAACCTTGACTCCATGTGGAAAATCAGCTCACTAAATTTGATTTGCCTACCCCTATTTGCCTTTGCCTGGTAGATTAAGTGAACATTTAGAAGTCTTCATAAAATATGTCAGTTAATCTCTTTTTTATTTTTTTTGTTTCTTTGGGGATATAGGAAAATAAAATGTTTGGCTATGCAGTTTCCAAATATTCTCTTTTGGGGCATGTTTCATCATATTTATTTCTATAAGAATATGCATTGAATGCACCCTAATAAAAATTTTTTATTGGCCATTTGAACATACTATTATTTTAGAAGTGCCTCATAGGATCTTTTGCTTTTTTCCATTATTACCTCAGCCTTTTTATTGCTTCCAAAGAATTGTTTATATAGTTTTTTCCCCCAATCTTTTTTGAGGTATACTTGATAAATAAAAATTGTATATACTTAAGATGTACAATGTGATGTTTTAATATATGTATAGTTTGCGAAATGATTACCACAATCGAGCTAATTAGCATATCCATCACCTCACATAGATACCGTTATTACTGCCTTTTTTTCTGGTGTGTTGAGAACACTTAAGATCTATTCTCTTAGCAAATGTCAAGTGCGTAATACAATATCATTAACTATAATCACCATGCTGCACATTAGATTTACAGAATTTATTCATCCTGCATAGCTGAAACTTTGTACCCTTTGACCAACATCTTCCCATTTCCCCCAGTATGTAGGCCCTGGCAAACACCATTCTACTGTCTGTTATTGTGAGTTTGACATTTTCAGATTCCACATGTAAGTGAAATCGTGTAATATTTGTCTTCTGGTATCTGGCTTACTTCACCTAGCATAATATCCTCCAAGTTCATCTATGTTGTTGCAAATGACAGATTTTCCTGCTTTTTTTTCTTTTTCTTTTTTAAGGCTGAATAATATTTCATTGCATGTATCACATTTAAAAATACCTATTCACCCATCTATGGACACTAGGTTGTTCATAGAGTTTAGCTATTGTGAGTCATGCTGCAGTGAACATAGGGGTGCAAATGTTTCTTTGAGATACTGATTTTATTTCCTTTGGATATTTGTCCATAAGTGGGATTGTCAGCTGATATTGTAGTTCTATTTTTAATTTTTTGAGGAACTTTCATACTGTTTTCGATAATAGCTGTGCCAATTTACATTCTTATGAACATTGCACAGAGTTTCCCTTTTCCCCACAGCCTTGCTAACACTTATGTCTTGTCTTTGCTAAAGACATCTTAACAGGTATGAGGGGATATCTCATTGTAGTTTTGATTTGCATGCCTCTGATGATTAGTGATGCCGAGCAGCTTTTTGTATACCTATTGGACGTTTGATATCTTCTTTAGAGAAATTTCTTTGCAGGTCCTTTGCCCATTTTTAAATGAGTTATTTGTTTTTTTGCTATTAAGTTGTTCAAATTCCCTATGTATTTTGGATATTAACCCCATATCAAATGTATGCTTTGCAAATATTTTCTTCCATTTTATAGTTTATCTCTTCAATTTGTTAGTTGTTTTCTTTGCTGTACAGAAACTTTTTAGTTTTATATAATCCAAAAATTTGTCTATTTTTGCTATTGTTTCCTGTGTTTTCTGGGTCACATCCCAAAAAAAATCACTGCCCAGGCTAATGTCTAGAAGCTTTTCTCCGTATGTTTTCCTTCAATAGTTTTACAGTTTCAGGTCTTACATTTAAGTCTTTAATACATTCTGAGTTAATGTTTGTATTTGATGTACAATAAGGGTCCAATTTCTTTATTCTGTATATAGATATGCAGTTTTTCCAGCACAATTTGTTGAAGAGGTTATCCTTTCCCAGCTGTGTGTTCTTGGCCTCCTTGTTGAAAATCATTTGACTGTAAATGCTTAGATTTATTTCTGTGCTTTCTATTTGTTCCATTGGTCTATATGTCTGTTTTGATGCCAGAACCATACTGTTTTGATTACTGTAGCTTTGTAATATATTTTGAAACCAGGACGTATGATGCGTCCACCTTTGTTCTTTATCAGGACTGCTTTGGTTATTCGAGGTCTTTGTGGTTCCATACAGATATTAGGATTGCTTTTTCTACTTCTGTGAAAAATGCCATTGGAATTTTGATAGGGATTGCATTAAGTCTGTAGATTGCTTTGGGTCAAATGGGCATTTTAATAATATTAATTCTTCTAATCCATGAACATGGGATATATTTCATGTATTTGTGTCTTCTTCAATTCTTTCTTCAATTTCGTATAGTTTTCAGTGCACAGACTTTTCCCTTGCTTGAATTTATTCATAAGTATTTTATTCTTTCTGGTGCTATAGTAAATGTGGTTGTTTACATTAATTTCTCTTTGTGATAGTTCATGTTGGTACATAAAAATGCTGTTGAGTTTTGGATGTTGATTTTGTATCCTGTAACTTTACCGAATTTGTTTATTAGTTCTAATAGTTTTTTCATTAGTCTTTGCGGTTTTCTATGTTTAGTATCATGTCATCTACAAGCAGAGACAATTTTACTTCTTTTCTAATTTGGATGCCTTTTATTTCTTTTTCTTGCCCAGTTGCTCTTGCTAGGACTTCCAATACTGTGTTGACTAGGAGTGGTGAGAGTGGGCACCATTGTCTTGTTACTGATCTTAGAGGAAAACTTTTCAGTTTTTCATCTTTGAGTATGATATTAGCTGTGGGCTTGTCATATATGGCCTTTATTATGTTGAGGTACATCCCTTCTATATCCATTTTTGGGAAGTTTTTATAATAAAACAATGCTGATTTTTGTCAAATGCTCTGTTTGCATTCATTGAGATGATGATATGATTTTCACCCTTCATTCTCTTAATGTAGTGTATTAAATTTACAGATTTGCTTATGTTGAACTATCCTTGTATCCCAGGGATAAATCCCACTTGATTATGGTGTATGATCCTTTTAATGTGTGTTTGAATTTGGTTTGCTAGTGTTTTGTTGAAGATTCTTGCGTCTATGCTCATTAGGGATATTGGCCTGCAATTTTTTTTCCCTTGCAATGCCCTTGTCCGACTTTGGTATCAGGGTAATGCTGATTGTGTAAAATGAGTTTGGAAGTGTTCTCTCCTTTTCAATTTTTTGGAAGAATTTGAGAATCCATTCTTCTTTAAGTGTTTGGTGGAATTCAGTAGTGAAATCACCTGATCCTGGGCTTTTCTTTGTTTGAAAGGTTTTTGATTCCTAAGTCAGTTTCCTTCTACTGGTTTCTTCATATTTTCTATTTATTTTTGAGTCAGTCTGGATGGGTTGTATGTTTCTGGGAATTTCTGTGTTGTCCAATTTGTTGGCTTATAGTTGTTCATAGTAGTCTCTAATGATTATTTTTATTTGCTTTTGTCATTATACTGTGACCTTTTGACTTAAAGTCTGTTTTGTCTGATGTAAGAATAGCCAGCTCTGCTGTTTTTTGGTTACCATTTGCATGGTAACCATTTTCCATCCCTTCACTTTTTATCCTATATGTGTCCTTAAAGCTAATGTGAGTCTCTTATTGGCAGTATATTTTGAAGAGTTTTGTTGTTTTTTTTTTAAATCTATTCAGTCACTCTGCATATTTTGATTGGAGAATTTAATCCATTTACATTTAAAGTAATTATTGCTAGGTAAGAACTTACTATTGTCACTTTATTTTCTGTTTTTTAGTTCTTTTATTCCTTTCTTCTTCTCTTGCTGTCTTCCTTTATGATTTGATGACTATTTTTTATAGTTTTATGGTTTGATTCCTTTATCTTTTGTGAATCTACTAGGAGTTTTTGCTTTGTGGATATCATGATACTTATATAAAACATCTTATAGGTATAACAATCAAGTGTGAGCTGACAACTTAACTTCAACTGTGTACAAAAACTCTATACTTTTACTTCCCACCCCCCCACATTTTATGTTACTGATGTCCCAATTTATATCTATTCACAGTAACCAGGTGTAGAATTCTGAAAAGGGCTGCCATTTCTGTTAACCACCTCATGTATTCCTGTAAGGGGCCTACCCACAAACTTTATAGATGTAACAACTATAGCTAGAGCTTTTAAATTTATTTAGTATGCCTAGGCTCTTGACACTTTCAAAATAAGTTGAAAGCATCAAGAAGGAACATAGAGAGCATATGCAGTAGGCTCTAGCTGCCACCTATCTAATCAGCCATGCCAATCTTCTCAGCTTTCTGGTTGGGGCATGAAAGCAGTGGGCCTCTTGGGCAGTGTTTCTTACAGCTGTGGAAGCTGGGGATTTACTATGCTCTCACTTTCTTTGTGGGAGAAATTGTGGGCTGAGAGGCCTCTCTTGGCACTGAGCTGCACAACTGGGAGAGGGCTGCTATGGATAAAGTAAAACTGTTTTTCTTATCCTTTTCAATGCATCTATTCTCAGATTATTTTGCTCCAGTGGAGTGCTGGGACCTTTCCACTGGACTTCCAAGCTCCCACAAAGGTATTCTCATCCTTAAGTGTTTGTTAAAATCAGTGTTTCTCTGAGTGGGGAAAGAAGACTGAAAAAATCCTATTCTACTATCTTGTTGATGTCACTCTCTATTTCACTAATAAAATCTTATAGCTGCCTACTAACTGAAATGGAAGATCAAGTTTGTGGTGATGGAAAAATTTCCATGATAATAAATTACCCACTGAATACTTCCCATATGCCAGGCACTATGCTAAGCATGATCTGTGCATTATTATTCAGTATTGGAACACATGTTCTTAAGTACAGGGACATATAGTGATGAATAAGGTGTGTAAAGATGACTTTTTCCATAACTAGGGCATTGAATTCTATTCAGGGTCAATAGCCAAAAAATAGTTCATTTCATGCTCACTGTGGAACCCCTTGGATAAATCCACATGGTAACAGCCATTGTGAAAGATGAAGTAGAACTGTTCAGTTGCATTGATAAGACTATTGGATATTTTTTCTGGAACAAGTTTTGAGTAAGTTTAACTCTTGGGTTTCAAATGAAAATATAATAATGAGATGATTTTCTGGGTCCTTTCTGTGTTTCAAGGGGGAGAGTAGAGACAAGAAGCAAGTTTATGCTCTCTTCTGGTAAAAGATCTCATATAAATTAGGCATAATAAAATTTCTGTTGAGACACTTTCTGCTAAATAGCTTTAATAATTGCTTTTTCAACATGTTAAATGGTTTTAAGCTTTGTAGTTTATTGAAAGGAGTGATCATCTTTTAATGGCTGGTTGTGATTATCAAATTTGAAAAACATTAGTATAATCAGTGGGCAACATTATGATATATATGCACTGAAAGGCTTTTGTCTCATTTGCAATTTGCAGCAGAAATTGATGGAGAAAATGTTGCAGCTCCTTTATGAAATGGACATAAATAGCATTACAAATGATATATATGAAGGGCTGAATCATTGCAGTAATGAGGCTCTGACTCTAGAAATCCATTATTCAAAGTATACAATGTGACTTCAGGAAAAAATATATTGGCAAGTGGTAATAAATCAGATTTTCCAACTTTATGTTGGATTTTGGACTAGATTAGGCATGGGAAAGGAAGTCTGATGTTATGCTTTTTCATTGACATCGTTGCCCTCAGGAGGGTGGTAGTTTTACTGATGGTGTAAAGGGCAAAGATGAGCTTGTAGCACCAGTAATGATAATCTCTTCTTTTGGTGAACTCTGCTTCCTGTTGCAACCACTACCTCTACTCTCAGGAGTCAGAGGTGCCATATTAAATGAGAGTGTGTAAGATTGCCACAGAGCTAGTAGAGAAATGAAAACAACAAAAGTAAAGAGTGGTTGGACTAGCAAAAGTGCTATGAAATCTTAACGTTTAAATTTGTGCTTTCTCTTCATTTTCTGGCTGTTTTCCTTACTTGTTAATTTGTTTAGCTTGCCTGTGCTCTTGATACTTTTTTAAAAAAATGACAGCATCAATAAGAGTTTATATATGGTAAAGTCTTATCTTCAAATAATATAGGAGTGTGTGTGAGTATGTGTATTTTTTAAAATGAGAGTAGAGTTGGAAAGGTGAAATAAGGAGGATACCTAACCCGCTTCCAGGTCCTGTGCCATGTGGAATTATGAGAGAAAAAAAAAACCTGCTTTATTTACTTTACCTCCAGGACTCAAGAAGAAACAGTGTCATTAGGGAATAGTCAGGATTCCCTTGGGCCAAAAAAGTGAAAAAAATATTAAGAAAAAGGCTGAAGGCATAGGATATATACTTAGAAACTTCATATTGTCAGATGGCCTTTGATAAAAAATATACTAATTTACTCATTCATCAGCAGAGTGGAGAGATTCTGCTTTCCTACTGTCTCACTCACCATGCGTATTTTTATCTTTTTAGTCTTTTCCAGTTTGATAGATGAAACCTACTAGCTTGCTGTCTTAAATTTTATTAATTTTATTGTTGAAATTAATTGTTCTTTTAAATGGCTAAAGACATTTTACATTTTTAATATGTGAATCAAATAATTATCTTTGTAATACTAGTTTAAACAAAGTAAAATTATTGAACTTTCTCACCACTCTCCCCCATTGTGATTTTAAAGTTAAGGTGTCCATTGCTTTATTTTCATACTTTTATTAAATTATAAGCTCCTTAAAAGATTATATGTCTTCTGAAGTTATGTGAATGGCTTTATTGAAGTCTTTAATAGTGTGTTATTCAGACCAAAGACTCAACATTTTTGTTAAATGAAAAAATAAGTAAAGATCTGAGGTTAAATCTGGACAAAAGTCATTGGAGATACACAGATATTTAATGCAATGTGCTGAATATTTTGCTTTGTTAAACTGGCTTCCTTTGAAGCTTTATTACATTAATCTCTGCTTTACTATATCCAGAAACATGTCTTGTGGATTTATAGCCTTTTTCACTGAAGTGAGGTCAATTTTTGTTTTATTGAGGGTACCTTTGTTCTTTAGGGCAATAATATTTATTTTTGACAATGCACTTTATTTAAACTTGAAACTTGGTACCGTAAAGGACCCAGGCCCCTTCCCTCTGCCACACCCACCCACTGTATTTTTCAGGTTAGTGATTTGTGAATAGGCTCTTAGAGTGAATCAATGTTTTCATTAAGCTGGAGTTCATGAGGCAGACTGAGAAAAATAAAGATCAGGGACTGCTTTACTTGGCAGCCTGTGGGAAGGTTCATAATTCTCAACAGTGATGTTTACACTAAAATGGTTTATGTATCTACTGAAATGGACCCTTGTTTTCTACCCTACTCTAATTCCCTTTAAAATTACCTTTTACCTGATATTTCATTGCAACATCTTAAGATTTTTCTTGTTAATTTTTCTTTCATTTTTTTTTTCCTTAGATATCTCTATTCTGGTGTTATCTCTTGATGTAACATTTAAATCTCAATATGTATTGTTGAGGTTGAGTAAAATAGGGAAATATAGTAGGAGAAAGAAAAAATATACATATTCCAAAAGGTCATAATAAACTATTCTTTATTGATGTTCAATTAGATGCTGTAGCGTAAGTTTGATCGCTCGTGGCTTCAGAAACATGTTTATACTTGTTGACATAGCACTGGCCTTTCCTTTGGTACTCCCTGGAAATGTCTTCAAGTAGTAAAAGGACTTGAAAGTCATTTAGTTTCTCCCAAATTATTTCTCTTTACATCACGTGTTAGGAATAAAAATTGTGTATATTTACAAATAAAATATATCCACATATTCTAGTACCCTCGTCATCAAATTTGTCATTAATTCATTTTAACAAAAAAACAACTGACATATACTATATGTCAAATAATACATAGATGCAAATATGTAGGTATTGGCCTGCACAGAGTGTCTGGGACCTACTTGGGAAGGAGAGAGCAACATAAATGCTTTGAAGCAGATGAGCTTGGAATGCTGTGGGAATGCTTGGCAAAATCATCCAGTTGTCTATGGATGAGTAGCTTCGGAAGGGCATCCTGGAAGAGAGCATGGGATTTGAGTCTTGAAGTTACAAGGAGGAGTTAATCAGCAGAATAGGATGGGGCTGGAGATGGTGGGTGTTGGAAGAGGAAAAAATGACAAGAGAAAAGAACGAGCTGTGGGAAAGAAAGCAGGTTGCTTTTACAAAAGGAATTTGGCAAGATTAGATCATAGCATTGAAGGGTGAATGTGAGGAAAGATGATTTGTAAGAAAATGAGAGCTAAATCATGAAAGATCTTGTGTGTTAAACTGAGGAGTGTGGCACCTAAGGTCAAAAAATAGGGGAGTGACATGAACAATTTACATTTTATTAAGATGGCTTTGTAATGGAAGAATTTATAAAGACTAAGATAAATACATTCAATTATTTGATCATAAAAAAACTGCAGGTCCAAAATAAAAAAGACTAAAATTAAAAAGCAAGCTAAACTGGGACAACTATTTCTAATAAATGTGACAAAGGTTAATCGTTTTAGTGTTTAAGAGTTCATTCAAATTGGGAACAACAGCGCTGGGAAGATCCTCACAGATAACACAGGGTGACACTAATAGACAATTAGGAAATAAAATAGGCTAACAAACTTATCAGTATGCAAATTGAAACAACAGGGAGGTCTCAGTTTTTGCTTGTCAAATTAAGAAATTTTTGAAAAGAGAATGACATTCAGACTACCGAGTACTGACAAAATTAGGGCGTTAAAGGAGTTTTCATGCATTGATGGTGGGAGCATAAATTAATATAATCTTTGTGAGGACTTTCCTGGTGGTCCAGTGGTTAACAACCTGCCTACCAGTGCAAGGGGTGCGGATTTGATCCCTGGTCAGGAAACTAAGATCCCACATGCCATAGGGCAACTAAGCCTGCGCACCGCCACTACTGAGCCTGCGCGTGTACTCTAGAGCCCATACACCACAACTAGAGAGAAGCCCGTGAGCCGCAACGAAAGATCCCGCGTGCCACAACTAAGACCCGATGCAGCCAAATAAATAAATATATTTGTAAAATTTATTTATTTGCTGCGTTGCTTCTTTGTTGCTGTGTGCAGGGTTTTTCTAGCTGCAGCCAGAGAGGGCTACTCTTTGTTGTGGTGTGTGGGCTTCTCACTGTGCTGGCTTCTTGTTGTGGAACACAGGCTCTAGGTGCACAGGCTTCAGTAATTGTGGCACACGGGCTCAATAGTGGTGGCTTGTGGGCTCTAGAGCACAGGCTCAGTAGTTGTGGAGCACAGGCTTAGTTGCTCCACGGCATGTGGGATCTTCCTGGACCAGGGTTCGAACCCGTGTCCTCTGCATTGGCAGGCAGATTCTTAACCACTGCACCACCTGGGAAGCCCTAAATGTATACATATTAAAAAAATATATATAATCTTTGTGGGTACAGTTGTATTTTGAGTTTGCAAATTGCCCACATTTAGTGACCCACAAATCCCTTATCTTGGGATTTTACCTGAAGAAGTAATCTGAAGTACAGAAGGACATGATCTTCCTTGATGCTTAAATGAGAAAATTCATTCAGAACGCTGGTACGTATAAGCACAAAATGAGTGTTATTATTATTATTATTGGCACAAGAGTGGGCCATGAAATATGTTCAAAAGTCACTTCTAGTAGCAGTCATTTAGAATATTGCTGTACAGAGAATAATAAAATTTTAATCTGTTTCACTGCATTACATTATTTCAAAATGGGTCTCAGGAAATAATTTGACAGTCATGACAAAATACCCATCTGGAGACATTTTTGGATCCAAAAGGATCATTTTACATGATCATAAGTAATCTTGTGCTTGATCATTAGTGAAGAATGATACAAGTTTGAAGAGAAACTTCAAGTTTAAAAAAAATTCAGTCTAAATTTAACCAGAGAAAGGAGAATGGTACAGTAGACTCTCGAACAAATATGCGCCGTTATCTGAAATTATCTTAAAATGGGAGAATTAAGGTAAGACTTGAGGCAATTTTTCTTATGGCCAGGAGGTTGTAACCTAGCTGGAAGCAGGAAAGTAGAAAGCAAAATTATAAGTGAATGATGGAAAATGACTTAAATTATACTTTTTGAAACTGCATGTAGTCCAAGATTTGGGACAAGTCTTATTTTTTTTTTTTTGTATTTGAAATAACTTTCTTAGGCTTGGAGCTGCATAATGAATCAGACTAACTCAAATTACCCAGCAAATAGCAACTGACATTTGGTAAAATATACACAGTTGCAAGTTTCAATGTTCAAGACTAAATTTTCTTTTGAAATGCATTTATCCTGAAGAACTGTGATGTGCACAGCATGTTACAGCCAATAAAGTGGGAGAGAAATTGAACTATTACATTGGCTCCCACCTATGCACTTACCAGAAAAGCACACACCTGCCTCATTTGTTAGAACTTAATTGCTGCCACCATGGTGTTATTTTGAACTTGAAATGCACCCAGGGTGGAGTGGGGGAATGGGGGAGGGAAAAATTGTTGCTCTTCTGAGTCCCCTCCATCCTCTTCCTTTTCCCCTTATCCTCCTTCCCTCTCTCTCTCCTTCCCTTCCTCCTTTCTTACCTTCAAAATTTCAGCTGAGGTTCCTGGCTTAGCTGACCTGACTCTGAGTTAGTCTTTGCTTTGGAAGAGTTTGAGAGCCTAGGATGGTTATGGGTACCCCCAAGGATGTATGACATGTCTTGATGCCATGCATCATTATTCTTGTGAAGTGAACATAAACTTTAGAGTGAGATGATTCTAGTTGATTCCCAGTTCTACTGCTTCTTAGCTGTGTGGTATTCTACAAGTCACTGAATTTCACTGAGCTTCAGTTTTCTTAATTACAAGTTGGATTCCATAAGACCCAGTTTGCAAGGCTATGGTAAAGCTTTTGACATACAGTAAATATTTACTGTTTGGTGCCAAATTTTATTATACCCCCAAACAAACAAACAAAGAAACAAAGATGTCTTGGATTTTATTAGAGAAGATTTGATGCATAGATTAAAAAATGATTATCAACCTTTCTTGGACCATGGTAGATGGCTCAGATAATAGTCACAGGAACTCACTTCTAAGATGTAAACATAATTTGGAAATTCCTACCTCTAAGTGTATACCATCTTTTTATCTCCCATTTAAGAAAGCATATCATAGAAAATTATAGTTTCAATGTTGCAGAAATAACCTTGAATGTGACCCAACTTATTTTTAAAGGGGTCCATAATTTTTTTTGATATTAAAATTGTACATTGTTATTAAAATTACTTAAGATAACCATACAACTGACCATCGGTGAATCCCTAACCTGTTGAAAGAAACAGTGGTTGAGAAGTACTTGACCTGAAGATGTCTTCAGATCCCTGCTAGTAGCATTATTCCATAAAACATCATCCTGACTGCCTCTGATTGAAGGGAACAGCAAAAATTTTGAGATGTAGATTTTTTTTTTTTTTGAGATGTAGGTTGTTTAAGGAATAGCTAAAGGCAGAGAGGGAGCTCTCATAGTTCAAAGAAAATAGATAGGAAGGTGACAGGAATAGTAAGATTAAAGACCTGGAAGTTACTTTTAGGATGCCAGTTGTTTCAGCTCTCTATCACCAGGTTATTTACAAGAGAAAGAAAGGGAGAGTGAGATAAAGAGGCAGCACAAGACTTTCTCATATTAAGTATGTTTAAATTTTAGAAGTTGGTAAGAATAGAAATTTTGAAATCTTCCTTATAATTTTATTCACTTTTGCCACCAGATGTGAAAAGAAAACAAACAAAAAAGCAAAGTCACTTTTACTACAAATTAGTTTCATCTTTGTCCTTACAGATAGATAACAGACAGCAGTTGTTTACGGCTTATGTGTTGCTGCTACAATGAACTAAAAGATTGTGTCTAGGACATGTCCCTACATCTCCTTTGTCTATTTTCTCATCTGCTACTTGAAGAGATGAATCAGTTGATATAAAGTAGCTTGCTGTAATATTTGATGTTTCTATGAATATAAATGATCAGAAGGGCTTCCTGCAGCTACACAACCATCTAATTACAAATAAGAATCCACAATTTCCTACAAAGACACAGAGAGTCAGTGTGGTTGAATGAAGGAGCAGTGGGCTGGCTCCATCATCAGCTCAACTGGGGCGAGTCACTTAAACTCCCAGTACTCAGACCTCCCTTGTCTAGAGAACAGGGTGTTCATGAAAGTTGAAAGAGTTGAAGCATGTGAAAACACTTTTCAAATAAGGTAACTGTATAATTGTAATCCAGTTAGGGGAAATAGAGCAATGCAGTAATTATGAACCTCAAGAATTAAATCAAATAAACAAGGATGGCAACAACAGTATTTTTAAATGTCATCTAATTTTAACTTGATATGAGCAATAGATGCTTGTTCATTAATAAGCAGTGTATTATTACCTTCAGGCTTATTGGTCCCTTATATAACTAGGAGGTTGCTACAAGCATTTAATATGGGAAAATAGAAAATAATTCTGCCAGTGAGAGTTTTTTCCATTAGAATATTCAGTTATGATGCAAATAAAGTTTTCAAAGTTATTCATTTGCTAGTTACACATAGAAGTATTATATTACACTTTCATATGAAACATACTACTGACTCATTATCTGTAAGGGTTGGTGCTGAGATAGCCTTCCCCACTCTGCCTTTCCTTCCTTCCTTGCTTCCTTCCTTCTTTCCTTCCTTCCTGCCTGCCTGCCTGCCTGCCTTCCTGCCTTCCTACCTTCCCCTCTCCCCACCTCCTCCCTCTCTCCTTCCCTTCTCTTTCTCCCTCTCTTATACCCCCTTTTATCCTTTCCTCCTCTTCCTCCTCCTCCTTCTTCTCATTCTGTGTCCCCATCTAACTCCCACCCCTCACCTTCCCTACCTCCCACCCTTATTTTTTAAACTTAGACATCACAGAATGATCTTTCACTGTGTTTTCTTTTCTCTCCATAGTCTCTCTTGGCAGACAACCTTGTCTAATATCATGACTTTGCAAATCAATGTGCAGGAAATTTCCACTTCTGTATGCCCAGTCCAAACCTCTCTTCTAAGCTCCAGTACCATATTTCCAATTACCTGCTTATTGTATGTAACTATATTGAGTACCACCTTAAACTCACAGTGGACCTATTATTTCCTCAGACTTGCTCTTCTCTTTCTGGTCCTTATTTCTATTTCTAACCTCCCTACATGTAGCCTCCAAACCTTGGTATCATCTTTGAGTCTTTCCTCTCTCTTGTTCTTCTGATCTGATTGAACACTTACTCAAAATTTTAATGTTTATTTGTTCTCCACTTCCAGGATTATTGCATAGTTATACTTTACTTGTTACCTGTATTATCTTAACAGGTTTCTCTGTCTCCACACTCTCCTCTAGTTCATCTTATATGTTATTGCCAGATAAACCCTAGAATCTTAGAATCATAGATCCCCAAATTAGAAACAGACCTTAAAGTGACTGGTCCAGTCAACTTAATGCTCTTTAGTTCTCTCTAAATCCTAAGCTAAGTCTATACTTTCATAATTTGCCAGCTTTAGTCAGTCTTTAAAAATAACCTAGCCATTTTAAAGTATTTTTTTCTCTCTTTCTCCTCCTCCTCCTTCTCTTTCTCCTCCACCTTCTTCATTTGAGCTGAAATCCTCCCGGTTTTGCTTTCTGTTCCCTGCAGCTATGTAGAAGTCTAATTCCTCTACCACAGGTCAGGATTTCAAGATTCGTAGGTAGTTATTTTGTGTCCAAGTATAAAAGCTCTCCATTGGGTTATGGTTTAGAAGCCGTCAGGAGCACTGTTCTTTTTAATCATGCTTGTTGCAAACTTCTGCAGAAAGAAGATAGGCAAATGTGATAGCCATCTGTGAACCTGAAGCTGTTGTGGCTGTTTAAATTACTTTTTTTTTTTTTTTGGGAAAAAGGCAGAACTTTAAAAATATGCATATATGTCTGATGTGATTAAAAAGTATAATTTGAGATATATTTATTTCCTACACGAGTCATGCTTTATTATATTTCATAATTAATTAAAACATGTTCCATAATTCTTAAAAAATACAAGTTTAGATTTTAGATACCCATTAAAATATCTAATCACAAGAGAGTCTTTACCTTTACACTAAGTGGCAGACAATACAGCAGAGAGATTTTTCATTTAATACAGAGAACAGATCATATCCAGATTTAATTTCATTTAGACTTTAGTGTAACCTGATTAATTAGCAAATGTGTACCTCATATGGCTCCCTGGATCATAAATATTCTGGATCTCATATTTTTTTATAAGCAGAAAGGAATAGAATTGCAATATAGAAACCAAATAAATAAAATAATTTTTACATCCAAATGATTTACTTTTTGTAGTTTCCCTTTAATCAGGGATAACTATATTCTTAAGTGGGGAATTCGATTTCTGATTTTATATTTCTTTTTTTCTAGGTGGAACATCCCTCATTCCTTCAACCATGATTCCTGTTATATAGTTTCAAGATCCTTTATTGCCCTGATTATTTAACTCAGAAAAAGACTCATTTTGTTTATAACCCTTTTAGCAGATGCTGCTGGTACCCCACCAGATTCCTTAGGCGCTTATAGTTCCCATTCATAACAGGTGTCCTAAGGCAAGCACCTGTGATTCCTAGATAAGGGCTTTCTCTGTCTGGTACTTCCTAAGTCTCCTCCAATATCATCTATTTGTGCTCAAATCTTAGTCTTATAATTTGCTTCTGGGGAAACCTAACCCAAATCACCCCTCTTAAATATCCTACTGTGTACTTTGCACTCAACCACAGAATGTTTTCTTTACTTGAATCTCGAGAGGCAGGCAATACTAAGATATCAAAGAGTTTTGGGTGAGCCATGTTAAGATTTTTTTAAAACTTGACTGTAAAGGCAAGGGGGACCAGAGTGTTTCCAGCAATGGAATGGTAAGATCAGATGTGCTTTGTGGAGGCTGGATTTGAGAAAGGCAAGCCTTGGGGTGACTATCGACTTAGGAGTGTGCTCCTGTGGTCCAGGCAAGAAATGGTGGCTGACTGTGATGATAGAAGCATTTAGTAACTACAAAGTGAAGCGTATGGTTTTGAGAGACATATATGGAATAGAAATGACAGAACTTGGTTACTGGTATTAACTAGGTGTTGAAGGTGAGGGAATAACTGGGTAAATGTTGGTGTCATTTTTCTTCCTAAGGAAAGAGAAACTTTGGGGAATGGGGATAGAAGCTTTTGTTTTTGACATGTTATATGTATTTGAGATCTATGATTGAGCCTGAAGAAGCACATGCTGTTTTAGACGGAATGTAAATAAGATGTTTATGAAACTGATATATAACTTTCATTTTATCTGTTCCAAAGTATCTTCCACTTTCTCTCTCTATAGCATCTGTCATCTGTATCATTTTACATTAGCAATGTTTGATATTTTCCTGTTACTAAAAATTATATCGTGATATAACTACTTGGACTAATTTCCATTTGCATATCAGTTTACACCTCTTAGGTCCCAGGTGACTAGGTAGAACATCAACACATGTGAAGCTTGTATCTATGAGACTTGTAAATGGATAAAATAATTACATGTGTGGGTTCAAGGGGATGGTGTGTATACAGAATACTTTAAAAAATATCTCTAGAGTTGAAGAAAACTTGCTTCATAAGATTGCAAAACTCTCTTTGGTCCTCTGCTCAAATGTGGCAAGTATTATTTTGTAAAAATTTATTTTATTGAAGTATAATAGATTTGCAATGTTGTGTTTGTTTCTACTGTACAGCAAAGTGATTTAGTTATACATATATACACGCTTTTTCATATTCTTTTCCATTATGGTTTATCACAGGATACTGAATATAGTTCCCTGTGCTATACAATAGGATGCCAAGTACTATTTAATATAAACATTACTTTATGAAATAATCTTGTGTTTCTTCCTTTTAATATGTGTTCCTTTATATACCTAGCACTGTTTGATGAACAAAACAGATAAAAGCACCCTGCCCTCATGCAGTTTCCACGAGGGAGGGAAAGTAGACAAAAGACAACTAAACAATAAATGGATAAATTATTTACTATAATAGGTGCTTATAAGTTTGGAAAAAATGAAGGAATAAATCAGGGTAAGGGGAATGGGATGAGGATGGTCAAGGTGAGAGTAGGGGGAGAGCAGTTAGTAATGTTAAGAGGTGTCCTGAGAAAATGAGATCTAAGCAAATGTTTGTAGGCAGTATGGGAATTAGTTACCCAAAAGTGCATTTAGAGGAAGAGCATTCCAGGCAGAGGGAGCAGCCAAAGCAAAGGCCCTAAGATGGGAATAGAACTGGGGTAGCCAACAAACAGCAAGGAGGTCAGTGTGCTGGAACTGGGTGAGCAAGGGCAGGGGACCGGGGTGTCAGGTGATGTAGGGTCTTATAGTTATTGTAAGAACTTTAGCTTTTACTCTGAGTGAGATGGGAAGCAGTAAATGGCTAAGATCAGAGCAAAAATGTTTTCTGATTCATATTTTTAAAGGATCACTTAGGCTTCTTTACTAGGAATAGTCGATAGATGGTCTTGTATGGAAGCAGAGGATGCTTAGGAGGCTTTTACAACTGCCCAGGTGACAGATGATGGGGGTCTAAGTCAACATCATAGTGATGGAAGCAGTGAGAAGTGGCTGGACTCTAAATATATTTTGAATGTAGACTCAAGAGGATTTGCTGTTGGTTTGCATGTAAAATGTGAGAAACAGAAGCGCCGAAGGTGACTAAGATTTTTAGGCTGAGCAAGTAGTAGGATGGAGTTGCTTTTTACCTAACAAGTGAATATATTAATGACTTTATGAAGTAGTTAATGGTTTGGGGGGTGGGCTGAAAGATCAATAGTTCATTTTTGATTTGCTAATTTTTGTTATGCTAAGTTTGAGCTACTTATTAGACAACGAAGTGGTTAAAAATAGAACAATGCTGAGTATATGAATGTAACTTACCCACACTCAAGTTTTTTCCTCATTATTTTTTCATTTTGTGTTGTAACAAATAAATGACAGTATGTTTGTAGCAGGGAGACTCAAGGCAATATCATTGTAAGCCTGAATTTGTGTGAGTAGGTCTTGTAGATCAGGGACACTAGGTGTGCTGAAAGATAATTTACAAAAAACGGACTGAAGGACCTCATGGAGAATAAGTCATATTAATAGAAGAGGCAAAGAAAACGAACTTGACCCAATTAGCAAATTGCAGAATTGACCCAATAGCAGACCTGGCCCCAGAGTGGCCATTCTGGCCACAGAATTGTGTCCATCTCTCAGTTTTGTTCCAAGTCCAACTTCTTCCCTCCTTCCTTCCTTCCATGGTAGGCTCATTTTTGGATATTATGAGAGTGAAGGTTGTGAATAAAAAGTGAAAGGATTACTTCCACTAAAATCTCTGTAAGGCATTAGGACAGAAGAGATTATTATGTTGGTTCATTTGTGACAGATTGTTATGGATGAGAAAAGGGATTCATTTCTCCTCACATTAGTGTAGAACACTGAGGAGCTTTGGTGCCTTGGTATTCACTATATCAGCACCACCAGCAAATGTTGTGACATAGGAAGTGCCAGCAGTGTCAAATGCAGGGGACCTGAGAACTGTGGTACCCAGTGGAAGTGGTAGCTGAGTCTAGAAAAGATGATGGTGCCCAGTCACAAGGTCGATGTTATGTACTGAATGTTAGTGTCTGCCTCAAATTCATATTTGGTATCCTAAACCCCAGTGAGGTGGGGTCTCTGGGAGGTCCCTAGGTCTTGGGGGTGGAGCACTCACGAATAGGGTTAGTGTTCTTATAAGAGGAGACACTGAGGCATGATCTTTCTCTCCACCATGGGAGGACATGATTAGAGAATAAAATCAGAAGATGACCTTCACCAAGGATACAAGCATGCTAGCACCCTGATCTTGGACCTCCAGCCTCCAGAACTGTGAGAAATAATTGTTTGTTATTACGTCACCAATTTTATGTATTTTGTTGTAGCAGTCCAATCAGACTAAGGCAGTAGGTCCCCAGACTTGTGGGAGATTCCCACTGGAGATTCCCAGCAGTACTTAGGGTATGTGTGTTTGTGTGTGTGTGTGTGTGTGTGTGTGTGTGTGTGTGTGTGGACTATGCAGACTACTGGGTACAAGATAGCATATGGGTTTGAGAACCAGAGAAATATAAGTTTTTACTATCAAAGTGATTTTATTTTGGCCTTAGTCTGGGGTGGACTAAAGACGGAGTTTATGTCGCTTTTTTGGAAAAAGATACTGTATTTTTGGTCACCTTGGTTATTTAGCATAGGATGCTACTAAAACAAAACTCATGAGTCTCACTTCTGAATGTACCTGTTGGGAAAGAGTTATTAGGAGAGAAATATTAATGAGGTTCTGCTTTGTATGATATATATGCTTTACACAAGCTATTTCATGATACAAGCTACCATTGACTCAGTGAGGCCTGGACTATTATAGAAGGAAGGACTTGATTATAAAGATGATATGACTAATTATTTACAGAGGACTTTCTAAGGCATACACAATTTGTTTTACTTACATCGTATCGTTACACCCATTTTACAAATGAAGAAACTGAGAATCAGGTAAGTTAAAAAGTTTGCACAGTTACACGGTTAAGCTGCAGAATGATTGTTCAAATCTAGACCTCTCTGACTTTGAAGTCCACATTCTAAACACTTAAGACAGCTATTGCTTCAATAACGCTACACAAACCATCCCAGAATACAGAGGCTTTCAATTACGAATATTTATTTTTCTCACCCCATATCTTTCGACCTGTTGGGGCAGCTCTGCTTCAGACTGTAGGTCAGCAGGATTTGACTCCAGCTTTGGGTTGGGTTCAGGTTTGCTCATGTATCTCATTTTGGGTGTGCTAGGGGTGTACTTTCCTCATGGCCATCAGAGGTGCCCAGGTGACCACATAAAGTCACCCCTGGTAATTCTGGCATGATGGGGGGATTGGTTCCAGAACCCGCTGCGCATATGAGACTCTGGGGATGCTCGAGTCCCTCAGTTGGCCCTCCGTATCCAAAGGTTCTGCATCTGTCGATTCAACCAATCGCAGACTGTAAACGTAGTACTCGAACTGCAGCGGGTCGAATCTAGGGATGTGAAACCTGTGGATACGGAGGGCCCACTGTACACTTTTCTCTGCTTGTGTCACATCCACAGACATTTCAAACAAAGTCACGTGGTGACACCCAAAGTCAGTGGGAGTGAAGAAGCATCCTCACAATGGGAAGAACTGTAAAATTACATAGCTAAAGGAATAGATGGATAATTTTATAATACAGCAGTAACAAAGAATTGAGAACAAGAATCCAATTTACCACAATACTGCATCACACTACTTTCCTGTTGAAAGGAAATTTATCACTGCTTCAAAAGAGTCATTCTAACTATATTATCCACTAATAGTGGTTTGAAAGTGCCATCCTTCTAAATGAATAGCTGCATCACGCAAAGTATTAGATCTTAATACATGCTTGAAAAGGCTACTGATGACACAGAGTTTTCTAGTTAACTGGCAAGAGCAAAGGCATATTTTCTGCTTCTATTACTTGTATGCTTTTCTCTTTGAATAAGATTAAATTAAATTTTAACATTACCATCATTGTCCAAGTTGGATCTCTTTATAGTTGCTAGACTTACTCCTCACCCGCTCCCCATAACTGCCAATTTCGGGTACCTATGAATGTTTCTATAATACTGAACTTTACCTCTTAAGCTTTTTCTGTATGATCATAAAGCAACTATTTGATTCATCAAAATCAAAAAAAACAATATGATTCGACAAATTATTGTGCCTCACACATACCAAACAGTACTTTTTTTGGTTGAGGCTTTTATTTTTCATCTCGTGTGGTTATTATGACTTCACACAAAGAATGCCTTTAGTTTATGGAGATTCTGCACATTCCGTACTGCTGGCACATTATTTAACCTCCAAATTCTATGATTTTGAAATCTTCTAGGAAGTAAATCTAGTAACTCTGAATTATTGTGTATTTGACCCCTGCCAGATGGAAGTGCATTCATCAACATTCACCTGGACTCTGAGGTTCTTTTCTTGAATAATCTTCCAGCTGAGTCCCTAAATGTTTGTAGAACCTCCCAAATAAATCTAAAAGCATTTTAAAGGAGAGATGTAGCATGGATTTTTGTGCTTTATTTGTATCTCTGGCTTTGTAAGGGGTCCTTTTCAAGAGCGCACCATGGTGGAGCATGGTAGTTACAATAGAAGATAGCTTCTTGCAGAGAGAAAGCTTAGTTTAGACATTTCAATTCTTTAACATTTCTTTCCGACCTTCTATCAAAAGCATCCATCGGGGATTGTTAAAGCATTTGGGGAATATGCTGTGAAAGACTGTCCACCTTTGATAGCCGAGAGCAGAAGTCAGTCAAAGGTGACCTTTTTTCCTATTATTGTAGGTCAGATGAGCAGCTTGCTTTTCGAACTTGGGCAACTTAGCTTCTTCAACCACGTAGTCCTCTCAATAGCCCATATATGACCGCCCAGCAGGTGAGTTAAATACTTCTCATTGTAAAAACCTGCAAAGTTGACTTTTCAAAACACTCCACAGTTAGTGGTGTGAAACTCACCTCCAAAAATTGGACAGCAGTCTTAGGGACTGGAAAACAGGTCTTCTGTTCATTCTCTTTGAGCCTGAGGACAGCATGCTTTAAATGTGCTCCTCCTGTCTGCCTGGCTGTGAGCCAAGGGCTCTGTGTAACAGCCTTATGAAGTAGGTAGTATTCTTAGACCTGTTTTATAGGTAAGGAATCTGAGACTTAGAGAAATTACAACTTGCTCATGGTCACACAGCTATGAAGTGGAGGAATCAAGCTTTTGACTAAAATATGTTTGTAACCATCACAACCATCCGGCCTCTCTCTCGTTGCATCTTTGTGTTGGGAATTCCTCATACATGGGCAAGAGTCCACCAAAAGTGATTAAATGTCTTAACTTTAAAACCTTTTGTATATAATTATATGTGTGTGTGCATGTGTGTGTGTGTGGTGTTTCTATACCAGAAGCAATTTGGGGGAAAATGTGAGGCTTTCCTGATTCCCCAAAATGTTGTTTCAAGAACAAAGATCTGGAAAAAGCAGGGTCATGGTGTAGAAATAAATAGCCTGTAGAAGCAAAGCACTTGAATTCATATCCAGATTCCACCTTCCTAGATGGCTGATCTTTGGAAAAATCACCTTACACATCAGAGACTCATTTTCCTTCTCTGTTAAGTAGAAATATTTATATCCTCTCTTTGTGAGGAGTTAAAAAGATAATACATACTTTAATATAGGCTTCATAGTAGTGAGACTCTGACAGTGTTGTGTGACTTCCATTTTCTGTAATAAAATATGTCCTGTGTGTGTGTGTGTGTGTGTGTGTGTGTGTGTGTGTGTGTGTAGAAGAAAGGGGGACTATTTATCCCGTTGTTTTAACCAGAATGTCAATTTCACTTTTTATAAAGTATTTTATAACAAATAATTTCTGGTGGAGTTGATCGGCGACCCGTATTAAGAACAGGAAAACAGTGGAGAAAGACGTTTATACCATTGCTTAATAGACTTTTTCTTGGACCACAATTATATTAGTTATACATTGATGCATATGAGATTCTAAGAGGATTGCCTTGTAGTAGACATCTTATTTGCCAAATTTACCTCACTTGAATTTTTTAAAAGACATTATTGTTAAAAATTGTTTATTTTTTTCACAGGTCTTTATATAAAATTTTATATTGGGAACGAGCAATAATGATACTAAATATAACTTATATAGCCTTTTCATATATTTGACACTGTTAAACAATGTCACTTTTTTGATATTTCCAAAAGAAAGATAAATTCAACTCTATCTTAAATTAGAAAACTACATAGTAGCAAGTGCATATAGTTATCTAGAGCTAGCCTAAAATTCTGAAAACTGCATGATAGTGTTTTTAACTTGTTTGGGCACATACTATGTCAGCATTCCCTGTAAATAACATGTCCTTTCTAATTCAAAACCAATAGTTTTGTGAGTAAAAGACTCAAATCCTTTCCAGAATATTGTTCATTTGACTCGTAGAAAGTGGTATATTGTGTAGGGCCATAGAAAATGCTGTAGATGGTTGAGGACTGAGATGTACTTGGCAGAATATTTTTGACACCCAGATTTTTCACTAAGCAGGCATAAATGATTGAAAGAATTGAAAGAAGGACTCCAATGTACTATTCTAGGTTCTGGGAATTGTTGAAAATGGGGATGAAAGAGACATAGTCCTTCTATTGGAGCTTATTTGTAGCCAGATCAACTTTCACAAATTTTCTCCTCCAGTTAATTATGGGGCTGACATTACGTCTTCTTTCTGCATAAAGGTAGTGCAGGAGCCCGTGATGCAATTTTCTATATTATATTTTTAGCTTTATTTTAATAATACAGAGGTCTGACCTAGTGTTAAAAATAATAGGAATTAGCATCTAACCATGATTTTGGTTAATATGGAAAGTTTCTGTGTATGCTAAGGAAAAAACAAAACAAAACTCTTCTTAAAATTCCCAAGGCTGATTCATGTGCTGGACAGGTCATTTAATTTGGCATATTTCACTGACCTTGACAAAATAGACCTTCAAATATCACTAAAAGTCCTTAGCACTGGGCAGCTCTTCAGGGATTCAGGGTTTAGGACTTATTCAATTTTTGGCAAGATTTTCTAACATGTCAGCTGAACAGATTTTCCATTCTGTGTTTTTGATCTCATAAAATCAGATTGCCCATACCTGTGTTTTTGATCCCATAATTTCTTCTTTCACATTTATAGCTGTTTCCTGGCCAGGTTTGGGTATCTGTCTATTGCAGCTGATTCATGGACACTCTGGCTGACCTCAGAAAGGACAGAGTGAAATTTCATAGAGCACTTTGGCATGTCTCTCTCCACCATTTCTCATAGACTCTGGGCGTAAATAATTTGTTAGGCACAGAATGTGCAGAAATATAAAGAGGAGTGGCTGATGAGACAGTGAGTCAGGAGACATTATTATGTGTGGGCATCTGATGGAAGATTTAGGATGCCAAGGAGTTTGGAGTTGATCTGATAGCAGAGAGGAAGTCCTTGAGTACGGGAATAGTGTAATGAAAACTACATTTTATAAGAAGACCTTGATATAATGTCTTGGATAAGCTAATAAGGGAAAAAAAGTAGGAAGTGATGATAAGTTATTACCGTATGGACAGGAGATAATGAGGTTTTAATGATTATTTTAAGATTTCTCTACTTAGAATATGATTAAAATAGAAATGATACTCTTTTCTAAATTTTTGAACAACTGGAAAACATAAAGATTTAGTCTTGAAAAAATTGAAGTAATGAGCTACTATTTTTCATCTTTCATTTCCTGTCCTAGATTTCTTTATGCCATGCCTCTGTCTGTCTTGATTATACAGTTCCTACCCTGAATTGAATAATTTAGAAGTAATTTTAGGTTTCTGTAATTAAATATTTTTTCTTGAAAGAGACGTTTTAGATAATCCATAGTAATATCTATCTGTGTTTGTTTCTTTCACTAAAAAATTGTTTACCATAACACATAATCTTTACCAACAGAAATACAAGCTATGAAATTATGAAATATGAATTTTATCCAGTTACACATTCTTCATCATCTGTTTTATCATTCATTCAGCAAATGTCTATCTTCTTAAGAACTTGTTTCAATAATTAACATTTATAAAGCATTTCAGGGTGACTTTGAAAGGTAGATCGGTGTGGGTTTTGATCCTGTACATCAGAGTTCCTCTTAGGATACACTACTTCAAAATTTTCCCTGGTAGTCTTAGATAAGACAATTGCAGCCGTACACATCACCTAGATTATACCCAGAAATTGAAATAGATTAAAAACTACTCAAAAAATATATTAGGGTTTGTTATCCCAAATGGTGGTATATTTCTCTATTTCTTGCTAAACAGGGATATATGTTCATTGAAGAAGAACAGTAAAACCCAGTCTACTTCTATTATTTCATATCAACTGTCTAGATCTGAGCTAATTTACTAGCCACTAACTAAATGTGGCTGGTTTGAACTGAGATGTGCTATATGTATAAAATATACAACAGATTCTTAATATTAGTGTAAAAGAGTGTAAAATATCTCATTAATCCTTTTTGTACTGATTACATCTTGAAGTAATATTTTTGAAATATTGAGTTAAATCTGATATATATTTTATTTGTTTAGTTTTTAATATAGCTACTAGAAAATCTAAATTCAGCATGTAGCTCACATATTTTTCATGACAGAACAGTTTAGATTAAATATTCTTGCAAACAGTTCTACAGATGAGTAGGCCTATGAAAATTCTATTTGCCAGAATTTCCTTAGCTTTGTCCACAATAAAGTGCCACAGTTGTTAGAGTCCACATCTGTTCTCCCAAAATACTACCCCAGTGATTCCGCATATCATTAGGTAAGAGAATAGAAGCATCTGCCTGAAGTAAGCACAAATGTGTATTTCTATGAACACTGAACAGAAAAAATGGTGGGAAGGAGAGGCAGCTATTCCCACTTTTTAAAAAGAATTACTGATTCGTTTCTAATTGGCTCATGCTTGCTCTTTCTTGACAGCTCTGTCTCAGTACAATGCATTTGAGATGGTTATCTTTGAGAATGATCCAATCTGCTAAGGGCTATCACATTTCACTAAATTCAGTGAATCTTGAGCAAGGGACGTTGATCTAAATGAACTCAGTAAAACAAAACAAAACAAAACAAACAAAAAAACCTGAGGCCCAAGATAGGAAAGTCTTCCTCTTCCTTTCTTTTATTTTTTTCAATGCCAAGTTTATTCTGGTTGACTTCACCTGATGAGATACATGCTGAAACAGTCAGTACTTTTCCTGGGTAGACTAGTTGTCAATTCAGCCTCCACCTTTGCTGCAGACTGTGGCAACACAGACAGGTATTGTAGGAAGGCTGAGCTGACCTCAATGACACCAGCCTTAAAATGGAAACATGGCAACTTATATTGAATATCTACTATGTGCCAGGCACTGAGGGCTATTTATACACATTCTCTCAATTAATCCTTATTCCATACTCATGAGAATTTTTTTTAAAGCTCTTTATTGGAATATAATTGCTTTACATTGTTGTGCTAATTTTTGAGGTACACCAAAGTGAATCAGTTGTATTTATACATATATCCCCATATTCCCTCCCTCCCGCGACTCCCTCCCACCTTCCCTATCCTGGCCCTCTAAATCATCACCCGTCATCGAGTTTATCTCCCTATGTTATGCAGGAACTTCCCACGAGCTTCCCACGAGCTGTCTATTTTACATTTGGTAGTGTATATATGTCAATGCTATTCTCTTATTTTGTCCTAGCTTCTCCTTTGCGCCCCCCCATCCTGTGTCCTCAAGTCTGTTCTCCACATCTACATTTTTATTATTCCCCTGTCACTGGGTTTATCAGTACCTTTTTTTTTTTTTTTTTTTTTTAGATTCCATATATATGAGATAGCATATGGTATTTGTTTTTCCCTTTCTGGCTTACTTCACTCTGAGGTGCTAGAAATATTCTATATCTTTTTTTTTTTTTTTTGGTGCACGGGCTTAGTTGCTCCGCGGCATGTGAGATCTTCCTGGAGCAGGGATTGAACTTATGTCCCCTGCATTGGCAGGCGGATTCCCAACCACTGCGCCACCTAGGAAGCCCTGGCTTACTTCACTCTGTATGACAGACTCTAGGTTATCCACCTCATTACAAATAACTCAGTTTCATTCTTTTTTATGGCTGAGTAATATTCCATTGTATATATGTGCCACATCTTTATCCATTCATCTGTTAATGGGCATTGAGGTTGCTTCCATGTCCTGGCTATTGTAAATAGCGCTGCAATGAACATTATGGTACATGTTTCTTTTTGGATTATGGTTTTCTCAGGGTATATGCCCAGTAGTGGGATTGCTGGATCATATGGTAGTTCTATTTTTAGTTTTTTAAGGAACCTCCAAACTGTTTTCTATAGTGGCTGTACCAACTTACATTCCCACCATCAGTGCAGGGGGGTTCCCTTTTCTACACATCCTCTCCAGCATTTATTGTTTCTAGATATTTTGATGATGGCCATTCTGACCGGTGTTAAGTGATACCTCATTGTGGCTTTGACTTGCATTTCTCTAATGATTAGTGATGTGCATATTTTCATGTGTTTGTTAGCCATCTGCATGTCTTCTTTGGATAAACGTCTGTTTAGGTCTTCTGCCCATTTGTGGATTGGGTTATTTGCTTTTTTGGGATTAAGCTGCATGGGCTACTTGTATATTTTGGAGATTAATCTGTTGTCAGTTGCTTCATTGGCAAATACTTTCTCCCATTCTGAGGGTTGTCTTTTTATCTTGTTTATGGTTTCTTTTGCTGTGCAAAAGCTTTTAAGTTTCATTAGTTCCCATTTGTTTATTATTTATTTTATTTCCATTATTCTAGGTGGAGGATCAAAAAGGATTTTGCTTTGGCTTATGTCATAGAGTGTTCTGCCTATGTTTCCCTCTAAGAGTTTTATAGTGTCTGGCCTTACATTTAGGTCTTTAATCCATTTTGAGTTTATTTTTGTGTATGGTGTTAGGAAGTGTTCTATTTTCATTCTTTTACATGTAGCTGTCCAACTTTCCCAGCACTACTTATTAAAGAGGCTGTCTTTGCTCCATTGTATATTCTTGCCTCCTTTATCAAATATAAGGTGCCCATATATGTGTGGATTTATCTCTGGGCTCTCTGTTGTGTTCCGTTGATCTATATTTCTTTTTTTTTTTTTTTTATAAATTTATTTATTTAATTGGCTGTGTTGAGTCTTTGTTGCTGCACACAGGCTTTCTCCAGTTGTGGCAAGCGGGGGCCACTCTTCGCTGTGGTGTGCGGGCTGCTCATTGTGGTGGCCTCTCTTGTTACAGAGTATGGGCTCTAGGCACGTGGGCCTCAGCAGGCATGGCACATGGGCTCAATAGCTGTGGCTTACGGGCTGTAGAGCTCAGGCTCAATAGTTGTGGAGCAGGGGCTTAGTTGCTCCACAGCATGTGGTATCCTCCTGGGGCAGGGATCGAACCCATGTCCCCTGCATTGGCAGGTGGACTCTTACCCACTGTGCCACCTAGGAGGTCCCTATATTTCTGTTTTTGTGCCAGTACCACACTGTCTTGATCACTCTAGCCATGTAGTATAGTTGGAAGTCAGGGAGCCTGATTCCTCCAGCTCCATCTTTCCTTCTCAAGATTACTTTGGCTATTTGTGGTCTTTTGCATTTCCATACAAATTGTAAAATTTCTTGTTCTAGTTCTGTGAAAAATGCCATTGGTAATTTGATAGGGATTGCGTTGAATATGTAAATTGCTTTGGGTAGGATAGTCATTTTCACAACGTTGATTCTTCCAATCCAAGAACATGGTACGTCCCTTCATCTATTTGTATCGTCTTTGATTTCTTTCCTCAGTGTCTTATACTTTTCTGCATGCAGGTCTTTTGCTTCCTTAGGCATGTTTATTCCTAGGTCTTTTATTCTTTTTGTTGCAATGGTGAATGGGAGTGTTTCCTTAATTTCTTTTTCTGCTCTTTCATTGTTAGTGTATAGGAATGCAAGCAATTTCTGTGCATTAATTTTGTATCCTGCTACTTTACTAAATTTATCGATTAGTGCTACCAGTTTTCTGGTAGCATCTTTAGGGTTTTCCATGTATAATATCATGTCAGCTGAAAAGAGAGACTATTTTACTTCTTCTTTTCCAGTTTGGATTCCTTTTATTTCATTTTCTTCTCTGATTGCTGTGGCTAAATCTTCCAAAACTATGTTGAATAATAAAGGTGAGAGTGGGCACCCTTGTCTTGTTCCTGTCCTTAAAGGGAATGCATTCAGCTTTTCACCATTTAGAATGATGTTGGCTGTTGGTTTGTCATATATGGCTTTTATTATGTTGAGGTAACTTCCTTCTATGCCCATTTTCTGGAGAGCTTTTATCATAAATGGATGTTGACCTTTGTCAAAAGCTTTTTCTGCATCTATTGAGATTATCATATGGTTTTTATCCTTCGATTTGTTGATATGATGTATCACATTGAGTTATTTGCAAATATTGAAGAATCCTTGCATTCCAGGGATAAACCCCACTTGATCATGGTGTATGGTCTTTTTAATGTGCTGTGGGATTCTGTTTGCTAGTATTTTGTTGAGGAGTTTTGCATCTGTATTCATCATTGATATTGGTCTATAATTTTCTTTTTTTGTGACATCTTTGTCTGGTTTTGGTATCAGGGTGATGGTGGCCTCGTAGAATGAGTTTGGGAGTGTTCCGCCTTCTGCTATATTTTGGAAGAGTTTGAGAAGGATAGGTGTTAGCTCTTCTCTAAATGTTTGATAGAATTCGCCTGTGAAGCCATCTGGCCCTGGGTTTTTGTTTGTAGGGAGATTTTTAACGACAGTCTCAATTTCCATGCTTGTGATTGGTCTGTTCATATTTTCTATTTCTTCCTGGTTCAGCCTTGGAAGATTGTACTTTTCTAAGAATTTATCTATTTCTTCCAGGTTATCCAGTTTATTGGCATATAGTTGCTTGTAGTAGTCTCTCATGATCTTTTGTATTTCTGCAGTGTTGGTTGTTACTTTTCCTTTTTCACTTCTAATTCTGTTGATTTGCATCTTCTCCCTTTTTTTCCTGATGAGTCTGGCTAATGGTTTATCAATTTTATTTATCTTCTCAAAGAACCAGCTTTTAGTTTTATTGATCTTTGCTATTATTTCTTTTTTTTTATTCTATACTTTATTATGTATAAAGTACTTTATTCTGTAGCACTTTGGTGCTAGATTTTTAAATATAATTTTTGAGGGGGATGTTTCATATACAGCCAGTTAATACTAATTCAGTCAAGGACACCTACAAAAAACTGTCTCTCACACTTTTTAACATAATATACAAAACTGTAAAACCTGTCAAGGTGGAAACTTTCTGGACTTTCTTAAAGTATTCTAAAGTACAGCAAAGTAAAAGAAAGCATTATATACAAATAGTGTTTAAGCATTCTGGAATATATGGCATTCTTAGTGTAACTGGAGTGAAATTTGTCTATATATACGTGCAAAATATTTCAGGAGCAAGTGACGTAAACAAAAGCACCAGTTCTTTAAATTACACTTGATCGCATAGATGAGCAAGCCTCTGTGGTAGATCATCCTGTTCTGTGGAAGTAACACTTGTGCCAAAAGAACCTGTCTGACCTTGTGGTAGTTCCATATTGAGATCAAGGCCAGCTTCATCTGCCATTTCTTGAGGCAGCATATCCACTTGGTTTTGTGGTATTGTTAGGGTTGTAGTACTACTCATTGTGTCTTCCATTTGCTGCATTTGAACATCCAGTGTTTCAAACTGCTGTTCAAATTTGTCCATCAGGGCAGAAATCTTTTCAAGGTTCATACTCCTCAATGCAGCATCCATAGACTTAACTACGCCTGCCATGGGCTTGGTTACCTTGCCCATTGTTACTGCAGTTTGAACTCTGGCTGCCACAGCATCAACCCTAGTACCCATTCTCAAGAAATTAAATGCTTGGTTTTTCTGGCAGATTGCATTTTCAGCATGTATTCTTGCAACTTCTGTGTTACCTTTCTGAATGGCCTTTTCAATCTTGGCCTTTTCAGCCTTTTCTTCTTTATCACATTTCTTGGCATTCCTATTAAGTTCCTTTGCAGCAAACTTCAAGTTAAATAGGTGTTTGTATAGCACTGGGAGCTCTACTCAAAACTCTGTAATAACCCATATGGGAAAAGAATATTTTGTTATTTTGCCAAGTTTCATTCAACAGCAAGATACCAAACTACTCTATTTCTGTAATGCCAATTTCTGGAAGGACAGCGCCATGGAAATCCTGTGACGCTATTACAGTTGTGAAAAGTAATCTCATCCTTTTTCAGTCTCATCCTTTTTCATCGCACAGCTTGATTCCTAACCTCGACCTCATCGCTTAAGTGGTAACATAGATGCAATTTCCATATTCGACATGGTCCCACGACTTTTCTTGGGAGGCGACAGTCACGGCAGCAGAAAGGATTTGATGGCTGGGTGCTCCGAGAGCACGGTTCTAGTCCGGAGGTGCTGCCGGCCTGTAGGTCCACAATCCCACTTCCTGTTTCTTCTGTTATTATTTCTTTCATTTCTTTTTCATTTATTTCTGCTCTGATCTTTATGATTTCTTTCCTTCTGCTCACTTTGGGTTTTTTTTGTTGTTGTTCTTTCTCTAATTGTTTTAGGTGTAAGATTAGGTTGTTTATTCAACATTTTTCTTGTTTCTTGAGGTAGGATTGTATTGCTATGAACTTCCCTCTTAGAACTGCTTTTGCTGCATCCCATGGGTTTTGGGTCATTGTGTTTTCATTGTCATTTGTTTCTAGGTATTTTTTGACTTCCTCTTTGATTTCTGCAGTGACTTCTTGGTTGTTTAATAGCATATTGTTTAGCCTCCATGTGTTTGTATTTTTTACATTTTTTTTTTCAGGTAATTGATATCTAGTCTCATGGCATTGAGGTCAGGGAAGATGCTTGATATGATTTCAATTTTCTTGAATTTACTGACTTGATTTATGCCCCAAAATGTGATCTATCCTAGGGAATGTTCTGTGTGCACTTGAGAAGAAAATGTATTCTGTAGTTTTTGGATGGAATGTGCTATAAATATCAATTAAGTCAAGATGGTCTAATGTGTCATTTAGAGATTGTGTGTCCTTGATTTATTTTCTGTTTGGATGATCTGTCCATTGGTGTAAGTGGGGTGTTAAAGTCTCCTACTATTATTGTGTTGCTGTCAGTTTCCCCTTTTTATGGCTGTTAGCATTTGCCTTATGTATGGAGGTGCTCCTATGTTGGGTGCATAGATATTTTTACAATTGTTATATCTTCTTCTTGGATTGATCCCTTGATCATTATGTAGTGTCTTTCCTTGTCTCTTGTAATAGTCTTTACTTTAAGGTCTAATTTGTCTGATATGAGTATTGCTATTCCAGCTTTCTTTTGACTTCCATTTGCATGGAATATCTTTTTCCATCCCCTTACTTGCAATCTGTATGTGTCCCTAGGTCTGAAGTGGGTTTCTTGTAGACAGCATATATAAGGGTCTTGTTTTTGTATCCATTCAGCCAGTCTGTGTCTTTTGGTTGGAGCACTTAATCCATTTACATTTAAGGTAATTGTTGACATGTATGTTCCTATTGCCATTTTCTTAATTGTTTTGGCTGTGTTTTTGTAGATCTTTTCCTTGTCTTGTGTTTACTGCCTAGAGGAGTTCCTTTAGCACTTGTTGTAAGGCTGGTTTGGTGGTGCTGAATTCTCTTAACTTTTGCTTGTTTGTAAAGCTTTTCATTTCTCCATCGAATCTGAATGAGATTCTTGCTGGGTAGAGTATTCTTGGCTGTAGGTTTTTCTCTTTCAAGACTTTATCTCCTGACACTCCCTTCTGGCCTGCAGAATTTCTGCAGAGAGATCACCTGTTATCTTTATGGATTTTCCCTTATATATTATTTGTTGCTTTTCTCTTGCTGGTTTTAATATTTTTTCTTTGTGTTTAATTTTCGTTAGTTTGATTAATCTTTGCCTCAGTGTGTTTCTCCTTGGGTTTATTCTGTATGGGACTCTCTGCACTTCCTGGACTTGGTTTACTGTTTCCTTTCCCTTGTGGGGGAAGTTTTCCACCATAATCTCTTCAAATATTTTCTCAGACCCTTTCTTTTTTTCTTCTTCTTCTGGGATGCCTATGATTTGAATGTTGGTACGGTTAGTGTTGTCCTCGATGTCCCTGAGACTGTCTTCCATTCTTTTTATTCTTTTTTCTTTTTCCTGCTCTTCGGCAGTTCTGTCAACCATTCTACCTTACAACTCACTTACTCGTTCTTCTGCCTCAGTTATTCTTCTGTTTATACCATCCAGAGTATTTTTAATTTCAGTTATTGTGTTGTTCATTACTGTTTGTTTGCTCTTTAGTTCTTCTAGGTCCTTATTAAACGTTTCTTGTATTCCCTCTATTTTGTTTGTGAGATTTTGGGTCATCTTTACTACCAGTACTCTGAATTCTTTTTCAGGCAATTTGCCAATTTCTTCTTCATTTATTTGGTCTTGTGGGTTTTTATATTGCTCCTTTGCTTGCATGGTGTTTCTTTGTTTTCTCATTTTGTCTAATTTATCATATTTTCTGTATCCTTTCCCTATGCTGCCTAGTAGAAATTCCTCTTATCTCTGTTCTGTTTGGCTTGAGGTGTCAAGCACTGGAGCTTGCTGGCCTTTGGTTGGATTTGAAGCTTGCTGTTGAGAATGAGAAATTTGGGGGAGCATTTGCTGATTAATATTCCATGGAGCCAGGAGTTCTCTGGTGGTCCAATGTCCTGGACTCTGCTCTGCTTTCTCAGAGGTCCAGGTTTGACCCCTGGCCAGGGCACCAAGACCCTGGAAGCTGCACTGCATGGAGAAAAAGGGGGTAGTAATAGAGCAAAGAAAAAAGGAAGAAAAAAGGGAAGAAGGGGAAGGGACAGACAGATCCCCAAGACTGGTGGTAAAAGCAACTCTAATCAATCAAAATCACACAAGGAGATGTGCACATTTGCACTTGCAGAAAGAGAAGAGGAAAAGAAACCAATGAAAAGAGAAAACAAGAGAGCAAATAAAAGAAAGAAGAGAGTACTCATACCAATTACAAGCAAATTCACATACAAATATATACAGTAAAAGTTTAACTAACAAACACCTAAAACCAGAAACAAGATAAGCATATCAAGAAGTCCTTCAATACTTCTAGGGCTCTGTGCCTGCTGTGAAGTGGACTGTGGAGATCTCAGACTGTGATCTGGTATTAGTCCTGTGTGTATTTGTCCCCACAGTCCCCATTTGTCCCCTATGTCTACAGTCTCTATTGAACACTCATCTCTTCAGGTGATCCATAGATTCAGGTTCTTTCAAGCCTATTGTGGGCATTAAATCTGGCTGTTTCTTTTTTTCTTCTTTCATCCTTCAGTCCTCAGGGATCAGTTTTGGTTTTGGACCCTACTTTGTGTGTAGGTTGCTCTCAGGAATTGGTTCCCCACCCAGGCAAGAGGGGGTAAAAGGGGGTGATTGGGGGTCTCTTGCAACTTCAGGTTGGGGGGTAGGGAGGGATATGGCAGTCTAACTGAAATCTGTGCGATTGCTTGCAGCAGCAGAGGTTAGTGTGAGCCTGAGGTGTGCTATGTGTTCTCCCAAGGAAGTTGGTCCTGATTGCAGGACCCTTGGTGTTGGTAGGCTTCCCCTGCTGCCGGGAGGGTGTGGCCAATAACTTGCCTTACACACAGGACGTTTGGTGGCTGTGAGTGAGCAGGCCACATGCTGGCGGTGCGGCAGCAGGGGTTGGGGAGTGGGGCGGTGGGCAGGTGGGTGGGCTTTCCGCGGGACCCGGCAGTGCATGGGGCAGGTTGGGGCATGGCACAGCAGGCTTTTCAATCCAGCAGCCGCTTGTTGGATGCACAGGGCGGGAGGCAGGCTTTTTGATCCAACAGCCACGGGTCAGGCCAATTCACAGCCTGTGAGTTCGCAGAGAGGGAATTTCCTCCCAAACACTCTGAAACAAAAGTCCCCTGCTTCTCTTGTCTGGCCCAGAATTTTCCCCAAACTCCCTCCTAACTTGCTGGCACACCTGCCCCACAGGCTGTTCTCATGCAGCCAGCCCCTGCTCTCTCGCCGGGGTCTGTTCTCTGAAGCCCAAGCCTTAGCACCCAGCCCCCACCACAACCGCGGATGAGCAGATTAACTTCTCTGGCTGGGGAGTGCTGCCTCACTCCTCTGTGTGGGGATCTCTCTGCTCTGCCCTCGGCAGACCTGCCATTGCTCTCTCTCATGGGGGGCTCTGAGGTTCCCCCTGTCCTTCCCCACCAGTGAGGGGGCTCCCCCGTGTGTGGGAGCCTTCCCCCCTCACAGCTCCCTCCCAGAGGGGCCAGTCTCCTTAGAATCCTTTGTCACTCTTTTTCCCTTCTTTCCTTTGTGCTACCCAATTATGTGGAAATTCTCTTGCCTTTTTGGCAATCTGAGGTCTCCTGCTGGCATTCGGACGTTATTCTCCAGGAGCCACTCCCCAAGTAGATGTGTTTTTGGTGTATTTGTGTGGAGGAAGGTGATTGCCACGTCCTACTTCTTTGCCATCTTTTTCCTTAATCGAGAATATTTTTAAAAGCTTTTATCAGAGTATAGTTGCTTTACAATATTGTTTTAGTTTCTACTCTACAGCAAAGTGAATCAGTTGTACGTGTACATATATCCCCTCATTTTTGGATTTCTTTCCCATTCAGGTCACCACAGTGCATTGAGTAGAGTTCCCCTTGCTATACAGTAGGTTCTTATTAGTTACCTATTTTATACATAGTATCAATAGTGTATATATGTCAATCCCAGTCTCCCAATTCATCCCCCCTTCTTCCCCCTTGGTATCCATATGTTTGTTTTCTATGTCTGTGTCTCTATTTCTTTTGTAAACAAGATCCACTATACCATTTTTTTTCAGATTCCACATATATGCATGAATATACAATATTTTCCTATTTCTGTTTTATTTCACTCTGTATGACAGTCTCTAGGTCCATCCACGTCTCTGAAAATGACCAGTTTGGTTCCTTTTTATGGCTGAGTAATATTCCATTGTATATATGTACCACATCTTCTTTATTCATTCCTCTGTTGATGGACATTTAGGTTGCTTCACTGTCCTGCCTGTTGTAAACAGTGCTGCAGTGAATATTGGGGTGTGTGTGTCTTTGAATTATGGTTTTCTCTGGGTATATGCCCAGTAGTGGGATTGCTGGGTCATATGGTAGTTCTATTTTTAGTTTTTTAAGGAACTTCCATACTGTTCTCCATAGTGGCTGTACCAATTTACATTCCCACCAACAGTGCAAGAGGGTTCTCTTTTCTCCACACCCTCTCCAGCATTTATTGTTTGTAGATTTTGTGACAATGGCCATTCTGACCAGGGTGAGGTGATACCTCATTGTGGTTTTGATTTGCATTTCTCTAATAATTAGTGATGTTGAGCATCTTTTCATGTGTTTGTTGGCCATCTGTATGTCTTGTATGGAGAAGTGTCTGTTTAGGTCTTCCACCCATTTTTTGACTGGGTTGTTTGTTTTTTTTTGATATTGAGCTGCATGAGCTGTTTGTATATCTTGGAAATTAATCCTTTGTCTGTTGATTCATTTGCAAATATTTTCTTCCATTTTGAGTGTTGTCTTTTCATCTTGTTTATGGTTTCCTTTGCTGTGCAAAAGCTTTTAAGTTTAATTAGTTCCCATTTATTTACTTTTGTTTTTATTCCCATTACTCTAGGAGCTGGGTCAAAAAAGATCTTGCTGTAATTTATGTTCTTCTCTAAGAGTTTTATGGTGTCTGGCCTTACATCTGGGTCTCTAATCCATTTTGAGTTTATTTTTGTGTATGGTATTAGGGAGTGTTCTAATTTCATTCTTTTATGTGTAGCTGACTAGTTTTCCCAGCACCACTTATTGAAGAGGCTGTCTTTTCTCCACTGTACATTCTTGCCTCCTTTGTCATAGATTAGGTGATCATAGGTCCATGGCTTTATCTCTGGGCTTTCTGTCATGTTCTATTGGTCTATATTTCTGTTTCTCTGCCAGTACTATACTATCTTGTTGACCGTAGCTTTGTAGTATAGTTAGTCTGAAGTGAGGGAGCCTGATTTCTCCAGTTCCGTTTTTCTTTCTCAAGATTGCTTTGGCTATTTGGGATCTTCTGTGTTTCCATTCAAATTGTAAAATTTTCAGTTCTGGTTCAGTGAAAAATGCCATTGGTAATTTGATAGAGATTGCATTGAATCTGTAGATTGCTTTGGGTAGTATAGTCATTTTCACAGTATTGATTCCTCCAATCCAAAAACATGGTGTATCTCTCCATCTGTTTGTGTTGTCTTTGATTTCTTTCACCAGTACCTTACAGTTTCCTGCATACAGATCTTTTGCCTCCTTAGGTAAGTTTATTCCTAGGTCTTTTATTCTTTTTGTTGCAATGGTAAATGGAATTGTTTCCTTAATTTCTCTTTCTGATCTTTTGTTGTTAGTGTATAGGAATGCAAGAGATTTCTGTGCATTAATTTTGTGTCCTGCAACTTTGCTAAATTCATCGATTAGCTCTAGCAGTTTTTTGATGGCATCTTTAGGATTCTGTGTATAGTATCATATCATCTGCATACAGTGACAGTTTTACTTCTTCTTTTCCACTTTGGATTCCTTTTATTTCTTTTTCTTCTTTGATTGCTGAGGCTAGGGCTTCCAAAACTATGTTGAATAATAGTGGCAAGAGTGGGTACCCTTGTCTTGTTCTTGATTTTAAAGGAAATGCTTTCAGTTTTTCACCATTGAGAATAATGTTTGCTGTGGGTTTGTCATATATAGCCCTTGTTATGTTGAGATAGGTTCCCTTATGCCCACTTTCTGGAGAGTTTTTGTCATAAATTGGTGCTGAATTTTGTCAAAAGATATTTCTGCATCTGTTGAGATGATCATATGGCTTTTATTGTTCAATTTATTAATATAGTGTATCACATTGATTGATTTGCATATGTTGAATCTTTGCATCCCTGGGATAAATCCCTTTTGATCATGGTGTATGATCCTTTTAATGTGTTCTCGGATTTGGTTTGCTAGTATTTTCTTGAGGATTTTTGTGTCTATGTTCATCAGTGATATTGGCCTGGAATTTTCTTTTTTCTGTGAAATCTTTGTCTGGTTTTGGTATCAGGGTGATGGTCGCCTCATAGAATGAGTTTGGGAGTGTTCCTCCCTCTGCCATTTCTTGGGAAAGTTTGAGAAGGATAGGTGTTAGCTCTTCTCTAAATGTTTCATGGAATTCACCTGTGAAGCCATCTGGTCTTGGACATTTTTTTTTTGGAAGATTGTTAATCACAGTTTCAATTTCATTACTTGTGATTGGTCTGTTCATGTTTTCTTTTTCTTCCTGGTTTAGTCTTAGAAAGTTGTACTTTTCTAAGAATTGGTCTGTTTCTTCCAGGTTGTCCATTTTGTTGCCACATAGTTGCTTGTAGTAGTCTCTTATGCTGCTTTGTATTTCCACGATGTCAGTTGTAACTTCTCCTTTTTCTAATTTTATTCAAGTCCTCTCCCTTTTTATCTTGATGAGTCTGGCTAAAGGTTTATAAATTTTGTTTATATTCTCAAAGAACCAACTTTTAGTTTTATTAATCTTTGCTATTGTTTTCTTTGTTTCTATTTCTTTTATTTCTGCTCTGATCTTTATGGTTTCTTTCCCTCTACTAACTTTGGGTTTTGTTTATTCTTCTTTCCCTAGTTGCTTTAGGTGTAAGATTAGGTTGTTTATTGGATAGTTTACTTGTTTCTTGAGGTGGGATTGTATTGCTTAACATTCCCTCTTTGAACTGCTTTTGCTGCGTTCTGTAGGTTTTGGGTTACCATGTTTTCATTGTCATTTGTTTCTAGGTATTTTTAAATTTCCTCTTTGATTTCTTCAGTGATCTCTTGGTTATTTAGTAGCATACTGCTTAGCCTCTATATGTTTGTGTTTTTTTTTTTTTTTTTACAGTTTTCTTTTCCTGTAATTGATTTCTAATCTCATATTGTTTTGGTCAGAAGATGCTTGACATGATTTCAATTTTCTTAAATTTTCTGAGGCTTGATTTGTGACCCAAGATATGATCTATCCTGGAGAATGTTCCACGTGCACTTAAGAAGAAAGTCTTTTCTGCTGCTCTCGGATGGAATGTCCTATAGATATCAATTAATCTCTCCAGTCTAATGTATCATTTAAGGCTTGGGTTTCCTTATTAATTTAATTTTCTGTTTGAATAATCTACCCATTGTGTAAGTTGAGTGTTAAAGTCCCCCACTATTATTGTGTTACAGTCAATTTCCCCTTTTATGGCTCTTAGAATTTTCCTTATGTATTGAGGTGCTCCTATGTCAGGTGCATAATTATTTACAATTGTTATATCTTCTTGGATTGATCCCTTAATCATTATGTAGTGTCCTCCCTTCTTTCTTGTGACATTCTTTAAAGTCTATTTTGTCGGATTTGAGTATTGCTACTCCAGCTTTCTTTTGATTTCCATTTGCATCTTTTTCCATTTCCTCACTTTTAGCCTGTATGTGTGCTTAGGTCTGAAATGGCACTCTTCTAGACAACATATAGATGGGTCTTATTTTTGTATCCATTCATCTCATCTGTCTTTTGGTTGGAGCATTTAGTCTATTTACATTCAAGGTAATTATTGATATGTATGTTCCTATTACTATTTTCTTAACTGTTTTGGGTTTGTTTTTATAGGTCTTTTTCTGCTCTTGTGTGTCCTGCCTAGAGAAGTTCTTTTAGCATTTGTTGCAAAGCTGGTCTGCTCCCTCATCTGCAACATATTGTTGTCTTCTCATTTTGTCTAACTTAGTGTGTTTTAGGTCTCCTTTCTTCTGGCTGTAGGATCTTAGTTCCTTTTGCTTCTGGTATCTGCCCCCAGTGGGAGAGGTTGGTCTAGTGGCTTGTGTAGGCTTCCTGGTAGGAGGGACTGGTGCCTGCATTCTGGTGGGTGGGGCTGAATCTTGTCTCTCTGATGGGCACAGCCATATCAGGTGGTGAGTTTTGAGGTGTCTGTGAGCTTAGTATGACTTTAGGCAGCCTGTCTGCTGATTGATGGTCTTGTGTTCCTTTCTTGCTTGTTGCTTGGTGTGGGGCATTCGGCATTGGAGCGTGCAGGCAGTTGCATGGAGCCAGGTCTTGGAGTTGAGATGGAGACCTGTGGGAGAGCTGTTGCTGTGTAATATTCCCTGGGGCTGGGAATTGTCTGGCATTCCAGCATCCTGAACTTGGCACTCCCTCCCCAGAGGTTCAGGCCCAACCACTGACCTGGGAACCAAGACCCTTCAAGCCACATGGCCCAGCAATAAAAGGGAAAATAAAGAAAAGACAAAAGGAAAAAAAAAAAGGGCGGGGATAAAACAAATGGAAACAAACAGACCAAAAAAACCCAACACAAATAGCAAAGACAGAAACAAGCAAACAGCAGCAACAACAATTGAAAGCAAAAAAACAGACAGTTAAAACCCCAGCAAAACCAAAGAAACAAAAACAAAAACAACAAAGAAATACACACACATACAAAAAAAGAAACAAAAACAGAGAATACAAAAAACAAGAGAACAACCAAACAAACTAAAGAACCCCAAAATGAAATCAAACAATTAAAAACAAAATTAACAAAAACAAAAAATATAAAACAAAACAAAAGCAGAGTGCAAATTGAAGGAAAAAGCAAAGAAAACAAAGCAAATACAATAAAGCATAAAAAGGATAAAGAAGATAAGAATGAATAGAACAAAGGAAAAAAGATAAAAACAAAATAGAATGAAAAAGGAAAGAAAAAAGAGAAGAAAAACAAGGAAAATACACAGAACAACAAACAAGTAACAGAATTAGAAATATAAAAAATAAAAAATATTTTAAAAACTTTAAAGAAACTAAATAAAAATAAAGACAAATAATAAAAAACAACAGAACAAAAAGAAACATAAAAAAATAGTAGCAATTATGTTTTCCTTGGGTCTCAGCTATTATTGTTCTTGACCCCACCATGAGTCACAGCTGACCTCTACCTCCCCAGGAGCCCTCTAAAACCTCTCGATAAGTCTCTAGTCCTTCAGTGGGCACTCTGGGGGCAGCTCAGACCCTGCTGTGGCCCAGCAACCCCATGTACTAGTCCCCAAAGTCCATAGCTGCTAGTGTTAGACAGATTTCATTTGTGGGAACACTCATTGTCCATTCAGATGTTCCATACATGCAGGGTTTACCAAGCTGATCATGGGGGTTTTATCTGTGACTTGTGAAGCTGCACAGAAACATTTCTGTTCCTCTTCCTTAGTCGCCCTGCCCCTGGGGCTCAGCTGTGGTTTTAGCCTCACCTCTGCATGTGGCTCACCCACAGGAGTCTGCTCCCAAGGCTGCCCTGAAGCACTCAGGTCTGCTCCAGTGAGGACAGGGCGAGGAGTTGGCATGACTGCCTAGGTCTCAGGGGCCCTGGTAGTGTCAGGTGTGCAGGAAAGCTGGAGGCCACAGGCGTGAGAGATCTGGCCCTAGTGCCTGGCAGCTGGCACAAGAAGGTCAGCCCTGGCCAGGGCTTTTGGTAGCGCCTGGAGGTAGGTGCAAGAAGGTCAGCCCTGGCAGGGGCTTCCCTTAGTGCCCAGCAGGGCAGGGAGCTGGTGCGTGGAAAGAGAGGCTCAAATGGCGGCTCCACCCACTGCACATCACTCAACACTGGCACCTTGGTTCTATGGCAGCCTGGGTTTCCTCCACAAGCATTCCTGGTTGTGGATTTTCTCGCTTCTATCCCCTTAGACTGTCTCCTTATAGCCAACAGCAGTCCTCCCCTCAGATTTGCTCTCCAGTACCCATGTTCCAGCTCTCAGCCCCTGTGTGCACCGGCAGACACATGTCCCAGTCTGGGGTGCACAGGACTGTGGCATGGAACATCTGTAGAGGTCTTACTTTGTCCTGTCTGCCGCAGACCAGCCACTTCACCCTCCTCTGAGAGCCTCAGATGCTCCCTCTCTCTCCCAACTGATTTCCCCATTGGTGAGGGGGCTTCTCCAGGTGCAGGAACCTCCCTCTGCTTCAGCTCCCCACTGGGAGTGCAGATCCCATCTTCCTTCCTCACCTCTTCTTTTTACCCTCTTTTCTTCATCCTACCTGGTTACATGGGGATCTTTCTAGTCCTTTCTGGTGTCCAAGGTCTTCTGCTAGTGTTCAGCTGGTGTTCTGTGAGAATTTTTCTATTTTTAGATGTATTCTTGATGCATTTGTGGAGAGAGATGAACTCCACATCCTCCTACTCCTCTGCCATCTTGGTCCTCTAGAATATTTTTTAATATTCCCATTTTATAGCAACGCCCTTAACCCTGTATATCAGAGAGATTCCCTAACTAGCAGTGATGGAGCCTAGATTTGAAATTAGCTATATTTAAGTCCATTCCTGAGTTTTCAAATTACCATTTAGCTAGGAGTACATCCCCCATTTCATTAGTTATTTGTCATCAATAAATTTATTAATAGACCCTTTTTGGGGTTTATTTATTATTTGCACTTCTTCCCCAACAATAAATAATTTAGAATAAAAACCAGATTTTCTTACCTTATACTGTCTCACAATTACTTTTTAAGTAACATTACTTATAATTTATTCACACTTCATTAAATATGGACTTAAAAATTGACTTTTACTTTATCTTGAACAATTTCTAATCATTTGTAAACTGTTACTTCTTTAAAAATAATGCCTAACAGGTACATATGTTTTTAACTACATGCCAGGAACAGTTTTCAACACTTTAAGTATATCTTCTCATTTAATTATTTGCCAAATCCTATGATGTAGGTACTATCATTATCCCCATTTTACAAATAATGGAGGTTAATGACTACTAAGTAGAAGAGCCAGAATCAAGACCAGGCAATCTGCTTCCAGTGTTTAGATGCTAAACTTCTGTTATTCTGCTATTTTCTAATTAATGGGTTACCTATTCTTTATGGTTCTCTCTTCAGAAATATTTCAATTTATTGTCATTTTCCATTTCCCAGAAAGAATAATAGAAACAATCAGAGAAATACTGTGGAAGATGGATTGAATTTAAGTGGTTAAATTTTGAAACAGAAACAAATATTTAGATTATTTTTAGTGTTTTTCTTCTTCTGCATCTATATTTTGTGAATTACATATATTTTTTATTATAAGTATTTAATAACAATTCGCATTCAATTCAAATTTACTTAGTCTTGACTTAAACTAATGATAAAACTGTTGAGGAATTCTTTCTAATTGCCAGTGGTTGGTATTTGCATTTTCCTCTGGGTCTGTTCTGTCTGTTCTCTGGGTCTGTTCTTTCCACTACCATATTCTGTCTTTTGATCATTCAGAAAGACAGAACAGAGTATCTTAGTGGGAAGACAGCAATCCCCAGGCTCAGTCTCTGCCAAGCCCGAACACACCAGTGATAGTGTTGTCACACAAGTCTCATCTAAACCACTAAGATGTTTGGGTATTAAAGTTGAAAAGACCAAATGCAAAGGAAAATGGCAGGATATTCTGAGTGTAGACAGTATATAAAGGCTTCTCAAGGCGAATCAGGTAAGTTGAGTTTTCAGCTGTTTTTAAAGACATCTTCTGCACCGTATTTGCAGAGGTATCTTACACAGTGTTCATTCAGTTGACCAGTTTTGCTTACTTTAAGCCAGTTCTTTTATCTACTCTAATTCCTTTGACTAGTTGACGTTCAAAAATGTACATCAGATCAGCTCTTTCTTAAAGCAGAGATTTCCCTTTACTTTCATAAAATGTAGCTCAAAGTTTATTAAAGGCTTTCAGTGGCATTAAGAACTTTGTTTTCAAAATGTACAGTAAGTTGCACAGAAAATGCTCTTTAATTTTTCTGATCTAATTCAGGAAATAATTTCCTGAGTATTTTCCTGACTGTTCTGAGAATATGTGGAAAATGGTGCAGAATTTAACAGATGAAAGGATTTAATGTAAAGTCTATTTCCTTAATGTTTCTGTGCTTTGAAATGTCATAACATTACAGCTATTTTTGACTTTGAAGTGTGATATATGAAATTTTAATTCAAATGTAACAGTCCTCTCACTTGACTTTCTTTCTATTGTGAGTATGTGTTCGAAGAAAGTAAAGGTAAGGCAGCTTAAAATATATATTGTTCTGAAATTTGGTTGTTATATTGATAATGACAGTCAGCTTCTGTATTTGTCAGAGAATGGAAGGTTTAATTGCCAAGTTGTGATTCAAACTATTCTTCAGGTTTTATAACATTTATACTGGTTTTTCCCTGTTTCTGGAGTTCCAGTTATCTCTCCTATTCTGTTTCAGTCCCCACTAAACACATTTGGGAGCATATGTGTTATCAGGCAGCTCTAAGCTCTCCTTTTTTATACCCCTGCAAAGCAAGACCATAGAACAAGCTTAATTACCTAAAAACAGTAAGGAAGCATTCAATCTATAAACTAGAGGTACTGTACCATCATCCTGCTAAATTCCAAAACTTCAGAATATCTGTGCAAATGAGCAAACACCTCAACAAAACATCATAATGAAATTACTGTATTCTTTCTCTTTTCTTTTCCTCCTGATGACTCCCATGTCATTTCTTTGTTTAAAATTTTCCAACATTGACAAAAGAGGACAAATGGCTTTCAAATGGACTGCATTCATTAGAGAATGAAGAGCTAACAAGTCTTCTTGAGGAAATAAAAATTTATAAAACAGTTCTAAGGCAAAAGGAGTCTTAGCATTAGTCATGTGGTAGCTTCTCTGAAAATTAAAGATGAAATGAAATTAGAATAGTTGCATGAAGGAGTTTCTGTATTTGACTGTAATCATTATTTGGAATCACCTATACCCCAGATCTATCTTACCATATTTCAGGAAGAGAAAGACAATTACTTGGGCACAAATGCATTTTCCTTTTTCCTTACTGTAAAGCTTCAGTGCTTTTGGTTTGATAAATTGCCTAAGCTACCTGGCTGGCTTGAAGGGAAAGTTATGTTTTTACATTTATATTAAACAAAAAACTTGGGCTTTAAAAGTAAATCATCACATCTGATGGTATTGCCTCTCCTTCATTTGTTTGCTATCAAGTGTGAGTTAAAGGTTACGTGCAGAACAATCCCAGGAGTACAATTTACACTTCCAGGTAGCAGTAAAGCCCTGTAACCAATAACCATCACAAACAGAGAAGCTGTCAGAGACCAAATTCATTGCTCCCATTCCCAGAGTCCTTTTGTTTTTAGAAGACACTGAAATATGTTCTCTTTTCTTAGCCCATGAGAATTTCAAAGATGTCCTTTGACCTGTCTTTTGGCACCATACAATAAATATAGAAAAATCCCCAACACTGCCTTAAGATCACATATTGGAGGAAAGAGTGGGCGCACAAAAATTATATTGAATGACAATAACTGTATTGTCTTAACGCTTTTAAAATTTGGTGCAGGGTGTGGACTCAGCATAATTTTTGGTAGACAATATTTCCTCATTATAAGCCTCCCCTGGGAAAATAATATAAACTCTGATACATGTTAGATTTGTCATCGGCCTGCCTAACTCATGCTGCCATTCCTGGCTTGGTGCTAGTGTCTCCCAGGGCCTGTTATTACTAAGTACATTGAAGTTCATGATGCATTTTTCCTAGCCTTTCCTTCAAAGTTTTACTTTCTTAGTCTTTCCAAGTGACTATAATAATCAATATTCAACTTTCTAGCTGTGTGACTTTTAAAATTCCTTTAATTTTTCCTGAGCTAAATATCCTCATTTGTAGAACATTGCCACTGAAGGCATTATCCAGGATGTTTTCCAGCATTAAAATATAAAGTTAAAGTAATCAAGGAACTTCTCCACATTGAGGCAGTTCTTCCTGAGAAGATACTAGTAATATTAATATATGTAACCCGTATGTCATTTTTCATTCAGAAAGAAGTGGATTAGTTGTTTTTTGATAACTCTTATGAGCAGTCTTTACTAAATCAAAGAAGGCATTTGGGATAAAAGCATTATAAATATAGCAAGGATTCTATCTCGAGCACAAGCTGGTCTTTCAATATGGAAAACAACAGTGAGGGCAGGGGCCAATGTGGGAGACATTCGATTACATAAACTGAGGAAGTGAGGTGATCCTTTGAAAAGAACTGGCCCTGAGGAAATTCATCAGGGAAATGAATTTTTCCTAGGAACAAAATTTTTGAGAGGAGAGAGCATATACTGAAGACAGCTGCAAACTTCTATTTGAATGCATTCCTGATCCATGGACCTGTGCCTATGTGTTAAGAATAAAAAGTGCTGTAATGAAAAATAGACTTATTTTACTAAAATGTGTAGAATATTGGGGCATAGGCCCTCCAACTTGTCCCCACCAACAAAGCGTAACAAAGAGGGTGGCATTACTCCCTCCCCTCTATTATCACAGCAGTGGACCTTGAGGCTTTCATATATTGATCATATTTTCTGGCAAGAGATGGCAGAGAAGAATTAACACCAAGTGAGAATGGATTTCCTCATGAGAACATGAAAGACATCTCCTGAGAACTCCTCAAATACTTGAGGGTGGCTGGGGGAAACTTCAATGGGTTGAAGTTCAGCCTTAGCAGATAATCTCAGAAACAGTGAAAATTTCAGTTATTGCAATTAATCAGACCTCATTTGAACATTGTAGGAGTTCAGGATACTAATGTATACATGAAGCCCACTTGCCCCAAATCAGGAGGTATGAATTTAATGTAGTCATGTAAGTTCAAAACTTAGCAATAGATATTCAGATGTTTGGAGAAAAATTGTAAATTTCCATCATTTAAATATTAAATTTTCAGCCAACAGAAATTGGCTTTTAGAAATACTTGCATAAATGATTGCCCAGAGTAGTATGGCATCTACAATATGTGAAGATCGGTTATGGAAAATGTATTAGAGCAGATGGCCATGAGGAGAGCCAATTGGACAGAATAATAAACAATACAAATAAGAAATTTATGGTTAATTAAGGAAGATTAAGGGTACTTAAAGGGGACAGAAAGACCTAGGGACCTTCTCAAACAAAGGATTAGTATTTTGGTGCTATGCCATGCTCTCTTCTCCAACGTGTTGCTAATGAAAGGACAGTGATGTGTAGAATACATGAAAAGCCTTCATTAGAATGCTATCTTCAATAACCCAAATCCCTTGATTCAACATACAGGGACAGAGTGTCATAAATTCTTGTGTAATTTGGTCTAGGTATTCCTCTGTTTTATTCTGCTCTATGCATTTGGATCCCATTAACTTTTAAGAGGACTTTCATGCACAGATGATAATAGGCACATTTAGTGGGCACAGTGACTTAGTGTACTTTATAGTCTTCAACTCTGCTAAGCACTGCTTTGCAGAATGTTAATTCTCAAGGGCTTTGCCTTTAGCAGGTACTCTTCAATCAATATTTGTAGAATGAATGAAAGAGATTGTTCAGGGAGAAAAATTGTTTCCCCTTAGATTTAAAAGTATATTATACTTTTGTTTCAAGCGTCATCTGCTAAATCCTATCTGTTTTTCAAGATGCACCTCAAATTAACATTTCATCACCTATTCACTCGTTTATTCATTTATTTATTCAAATAGTCAATATTTATTGAATACCTATAGGATGCTGGCTGTTTTGTTTGATACTGATTAATAAAACATAGTCTTTATCCTTGATGGAGTCACTATTTAGAGAGGAAACTAAATGTGTAAATCATTTACATAGTACAATGAGAGAATTACTATAATAAAAATATGTACAAATTCTAGGTGAGGGTGAAAGAAGAAATTCTATCTCTACTTAATTGGGGTGAAAGGAAAGAAAGTTTCATGAAGGGAATCAGAGAAGATAACTCCTGAGCTGAATCTAAAATACAGCTTTGCAAACCATGGTCTTCAGAGCACATCTACCCATGTCTGCTTCTGTAAATAAAAGTTTTATAAGAACACAGCTATACCTATTCATTTAACACAAAGTATATGCCTACTTTCATGCTACATGACAATAAAATTGAGTAGCTGTAACCATGACAGTGTGGCTGACAAAGCCAAAAATGCTTACTCTCTGGTCCATTATAGAAAAGGTTTGCCGACATCTGGTCTAAAAAGATTGGTTTTACTGGGGCCAAGGTTAGACAAAGTAGTATGTCCAGAAGCTTGGAGATATGATGAGAGAACATGGGTAATTAGAATAAAGATTAAATGTTCAGGAGACAGTAAGTAAATCATTCTGTGAAGTGAAGTCCTCACAAAAGAAGCAGAGGGATAAAGATAGAAAGGTAGTTTGAATCAAAATTATAGAAGATTTTAAATGTGGGTGACACTCTTTAAACTCTCTAGGGAGAATACAACACTGATCTGGAGAATGTTTATAGTTGTCTCACTCAGCTTTTAGGGAGAAGATGCCCTACATGAGAGTAGTTTCAAAAGAGGAGCTTTGTGCTCAGGAAAAGACAGCAATAAAGTGATATTCTTTAGTCTTTGACTCATCTTTGGGATTATGCATTTTTGGAATGTCATGTGACAGGTGTGGCAAGATAGGCCTGGAGTTGCCTGCCAATGTGGAAAGAGTTTCTGGCCATGGAAAATCCATATCAGAACCAGAGTCTAGCCTAGGGTACAGGAGGCATCATCTGGGGTACTTTAAATAATTGGTCAGGTTTGGGCAAAGCCATCCTTACAGTTTAAAACTGAGCCAGGTCAGTTCATCATTTAAGGGTTCAGGGGCAAAGCCTTGACTAGATGTACACTTGAGGATATAGGATTTGAGGGTCCTAAATCTTGCCTACGTGTCACCACTTTTCACTTCAGAGACATAAAAATAGCAGTGAGAGGAGGCATGGAGATGTGTGCTTTCAACCCCCTCCTCCCCATACAAATAGCGCCTGAATCTAGAAGAATGGCTCCAAAACCAATTAGTTCACCAGAATCAAGTGAAGGGCTTCTAAAAAGTATGCACACCTAGGCAGTAACCCAGACCTGATTCAAAATTTCTGAGTATGCATCCCTGAAATCTTTACCTTTCCAAAAGCCCCTTAGATTTTTCTTATGATTTAAACACTTTGCAACAACATTTGGGAACCACTGATCCCCAAGGCAGTGTCTACACAGCATCACACAGTCAAAACTTGTGTCTTTTTCACACGACACAAGGGTTTTGCTATGTGTATGCTCAGTCACATGACTCATGGAAAATCTAAAGAAATAGGAGTTTGATAACCAGTATAAGAGGCACTGGCAGTTTTAATTACGGGGTGATAGGCACTAGGGAGTGATATGTTCTGTGATTATTATTAACATGGCAGAGCTGTACAGGTGGATTAGTGAGAACAAATGATTATGGATAGATTCAAGTCATAGATTTGGAATTAATTTTAACCTCATTTTAATTTAAGCTTTTATCTATATTTTTTTCCACGAATTTCCTAACTGATGGCTCATAGGGAAAAATCTAAATTCTTTTTGGAAACCTCACTGCTACTTGTGGAAGACCGTGACCCTCTTAGATATGATGACAGAAGTAACTTTCTTATACCAAGCCAAAATGTGCCCCTGTATCTTCCACTCAATGATTGTAATTTATACATCCTTGAAAGAAATCAGTGTCTTCCATTTTAATTCACTTTTTATGCTTCTCCTTAGCCTTTTCTTTTCCAATCTAAAATGCCTAGTTTTCTTTTTTCCTTTTTAGATTTATCATTATTTTTAAATTAATTTTTATTGCAGTATAGTTGCTTTACAATGTAGTGTTAGTTTCTTCTGTACAGCAAAATGAATCAGCTATACATATAGGCCCTCTTTGTTGGATTTCCTTCCCATTTAGGTCACCACAGTGCATTAAGTAGAATTGCCTGTGCTGTACAGTATGTTCTCATTAGTTGTCTATTTTATACATAGTATCAATAGTGTATATGTGTCAATCCCAACCTCCCAATTCCTCCCACTCTCCACCCATTTTCCCTCTTGGTATCCATACATTTGTTCTAATTTTCCAAACAAAGAGTATTGTTTTCAAAGTTCTTATCACTTGGTTTATGATCTTTTGAACATACTTTAAAGCAATATTTCCCAAAGCTTGCCCTTGTGATACTATTTCTAAGAGTTCCATCTTTAAAAAGGGGTCCCATGGTCAAATTCATTGGTGAAAGGCTGAACACCATATCTTCTTAGAGCTTCGCAATGCACCCTAGCACAGACATTTTCCAAGGGAAACTACTGAAAGAAAACTGTTTTTAAAATGACATATGTTTAATCTGGTATGTTTCAAATTTATCTGATCACAGTAGCCTTATTTTCTGTAACATAGTAATACTCCATTGAACACATTTGAAGAAGGACTGCTGTGTGTTGCCAACATTCCTCTTTAAATGTCAGGTATAGGGAAAAAAATGCAACATTCCAAATGTCACCTTATCTCTGCTGAGTTCAGACTTTCTCTTTTAAAGATGTGAACACTGTGTTCTTCTTTTGAAATGTTCTTCTTAATATAGCCCATGACCGCATCAGCATTTTGGGGTATTTGTATTGTCCTACTGACTCACTGAATTCTGGTCAACTAATGTCATTAAGGCTTTTCACATTAAATGCTGTCAAATTAGGTCATTCTCAGCCTCCCCTCTGCTTGATAAAATAAGTAAATACATAAACGAGAAAGTATACACATTCTGATTGAAATTTGATTGGTTTCACCCCAGAATTTTATTTCTGGGAAATAATTTTAAATCTTGATTTGGTGAGCTGCTGCTCTCAGGGGTATTTTACCTGAAATATGTCTTCTGCACTTTCACATCAGTCTAGGTCTAAGTTTTAAGTCATGTGGTTTACGGTAGGACATTTGTTTCTCTTAGACGTGGATTTGTTTTTTAGCACTCTTTGGCTATAGTTGCTTAACGAGCTACACATCCACTTAACTACACATTCCTGCTTCTCATTTCTCTACTTTACTCACAATAGAATGTAGAGGATTTCCTCAATGCCTGGCTGAAGCTGATGCACTAATTCCATATCACTCAATTCTAGCATCTGAGGGGAATGGCTGTTTCTGAATTGTATTCCATGGAACCCCGGCCCTTTGACCTTCATCCCTTTTGGTATTCCTGACAGAGATTCCAGGGATTATGTCTGGGCTAGTAGAAGGGATTAACATTTCGTCTTGCTTTATTACTACTTACGTTTAGTGTCTGTGATGATGCAACATGATGATGTGGAGAGATATATTCATGTATACTTTCTCCATTCAAGTAATGACCTATGTTGATTTTAAAAAGAGACAACAGACACAGTGTTCGTTGGAATCCTAAGTGTGAAGTCTGCCAGTAGCATTCTGAATCAATCTTGTGTGAGATATGTGTTAAGACACTTTGAAAATAAAAATCACTATGTCTAATTTTATGTAACTAAAGAATTCTCAACCCACATTTCTCTCTCTCCCTCTCTCATCAATAGAACTAGGAGTAGGAAGAGTAGAGGCCAAAATATATTTGTGATGGAACTTTTCTTTCTGAAGACATGCTATAAAACAAGAAGCATCATTGGAATTCTTTCTGACCGTAAGTTTCCCATGTATAATGAAGGGTACAAAGGTTTGTACTTTTTGCACTTACAAGAACCCCTTGATCTCTGGGCCTTAAAGTTGCACTTAGTTCTAGGTGAATATGACCCCAAACTATTTTACTTATGGCAAAAATGATCATTTAAAGTCACTACTGATCGATACACTTTGGAAAGATACCTATGACCTACTCTTAAAAGGTATAATATCTGCTCCGTTGTCAAACGCAGAAGTTATCTTTCCAGTCTCCCCAGGCATCTTACATTACTGATGAGTGAATGTGATGAGAAGAAAATGGTGATGAAAAATGCTGTTGTTTAAGTTAAAGAAAAATCCTTTAAACTTCTCTACACAGGAGTAAATTATAGGCTTTCAAGCTGAGACAGAACCTGTCAATTTATCAGCTGAAACTGCAATCCATATGGAAGATGGAAAGACCCTTGAGGATTTTGAGTAAAAGTCATCTTCTCATAAGGTGATTCCTTATAATCTTTTTTTTTAACTCTGTCCCCTAACATTGCTAAGGATTTTTCTTTTAGAGGGAGTAGAATTTTTTAAAATTGTATATTACTCTGGGAATCTGTATGTATCAGCTGATTTTACATATTTTTCCTTAAAGAGAGAACAGGATATAAATCTCTATTATTGGAATAAATGAATACCATGCTATTAAATACGGCATTTAAAAATGGAATCCTGGTAACGTTTTTAGGGATGTTTTGTGAGATGATTCACTGTCATGGGTAATTAGGAGCTACAAGGAAAAGAAACAGAAGAGTTGAAAGCATGAGGAGTAATAGATGTGTCTGATTCCCAGCCTAAAAAGGCGAGCAGTGATTCGGCTTTAAGTGGTATTTGACCCTGTGTTTTTCTTTTAGTTATCCTGACATATTTTACGCTGAAGAATACACACATCCATCTTTGCCTTCATGCACCTGGAATCTATCCATGCAGAGCAGATTATACAGTTTAAGAATAACTTATCAGACTATGATTCAGCATTGCTGCAGCTATAAAGTAGGTGGCAAAATTCATTGATTTTGATGAAAACAGATGTAGAAATTGTAATTATTGCAAGTGATTTTTGTCTCAAAGGAGCATGTTTTTGATAGATTAGATACTGCAACAAGTAGAGGCACTGGCTTGATCCTGAAGACTTGCATAAATGCTTAATCTGATAGTGAGTCATAAAACAGCAGTAGCCTATAGTAAGGATGACTTTTCATTAAGTTGAAACGTAAAATGGATCCAGATAAAATATAACCACGGAAAATACCTTGTTCAGTATCAGCAAGGAGGGTCAGAAGTAATATCCAGAACAAATCTCAAATTGAATGACTTACCTTTTATTTTATTTTTTTTGATGACTTACCTTTTAAAGGTTGAAAATGGATTGCATTATTGGTTATCCATATATAAAATAATCTGGGGAGTAAAATTTTTTAAAAATAGCTTTTTAGGACAAGCAAGTGTCACAGTGTTATCAAATGAAGTTGGGATTTGTTCTGTAATCATTATACTAGGACCTTCTATAAACTGGAGATAATTCTTGAATCAAAGGTGGATGGAATGTTAAGGTAGTTTTTCCATAAATGCTTACTGTTCAATCAAAAGAGAATTTGAAAGGTCATAAAGACTAGTTTGTGAAGAACAGAAACTTTAAAGCACTTCTAGGAGAAAGGGCCTATCTTTTTTGGTTATTTGTTTTCTGGACTTTTCTGTTCTTCACCCAAGTATATCCAAATTTAAGTCAATTTTGTATATCAGTACCTTTCACAAAGGAGAAATTTATTATATTAAATAATATGCAGAAAAAGTTTGGGGGATAAAACATATGAATTTCAGAGAATAAGATTTTTTCAATTAATTTAAAATAAATGAATCTGCTAATGCAAATATGTTAACTTTCATCAATATACACTGTTTTTACTCTGATAATCTCCAGTAACTTCTAGTCTGTCCAGCTAAGCATGTTGAGGACAGTGAATTTCTGAATGATTTTGTGTTCTTCAAGATTTGTAGCACAGATTCTAAAGACTATTCACTATGCCTCTAAGACTAGGCATACAGGTGGTATCCAATAGGTACTTCTTGGGGACTGATTCATTAAAAAAGAATTAGTAGAGTGCCTTCTTAGCATTGCTATTATTCCATTAACTTGTGTTATTGTATTGGCAGTAATAAAATGGCATTTTTTATTCTTTAAAAATCAATTTTTTTTTAACAATTCATGTTAGCTCTCTCCATATTTGATGAGAATCAATTTAATATTCCTCCATCCTTGGGAGAGAAGTAATAGGAATGCCATTTAGAAAATCATAAAATTTAGGATAATTCTAATATGATTTTTGAGTTTAGCTTTTGCTTGAGAACAGACCACACAGATGTTAAGGATCCATGAAAACTATTTCTTTCAGTTATTCCTTCTTTCTTTATTCGTTTGGTCAGTGATCAGCTATTTACTAGGCACTTCTGTGGGCCAGGCATACAATAAACATGAGAGTGTTCAAGTAATGCATGAATCCAGAACCACTGTAGAAGAACATGTGCTCTCCAGGACATTGGTGAGGGATCTTAAGAGAACTGAAACAGTAGAGAGGAGTCTCACGCTGTGACACTGGAGCAAGAGGCAAATAAATTGTGTCAAGGTAGATATCTCACGGGTGTGAAGCTCAACAAGCTCATGGAGGGACGTTTGGTTTTTTTTTTTTACATTGCAGTCATCATATTTTCCAGTTTCCAGACCATCACACGAGGTTTATTTTGCCTGAAGTGCTTGTTTCCCCTCTTCTTCCAAATAACTCCGCATCATGCTTGTGTCTCAACCTAAGTTTCATGTCTTCAGGGAGAGCTTCATCGACCCCCTAGCCTAGCTTAGGCTGGTATATGGAAATGTCACCCTTTATTTCTTTTTTCTTTTCAATCTTACTATGATTATTCCACTTCTGAATATTTGATGTCTATTTTTCTTGCTTCACTTTCCTTTTTAAAAAAGACTGTATTAACTAGGATAGCCTAGATTATGTTATAGTAACAATTAACTCTACAATCTCAGGTACATAATACAATGAAGATGTGTTTCTTGCTTGTGCTTTGTTTTTAGTGCAGGTCAGAAATGGGTTCAACTTTGCACAATCATTCAGAGGCTCAGGACAGTCGAGGCAGACTCCACCAAATACTGCAGATGAACCTACTAGAAGGGTGTTGTAGTTTATTTTGTTGTTGTTTAATTTGTTTGTTTAGTTTATTTGTTTTGTTTGTTTGCTTGATTGTTTTTGGTTACTTGATCGAGGCACTAGCTCAGGGTCTTGTCATTATCCACTGGCTGGATCTAGTCACATAGTCCTGCCAGCTGGAATGGTATTGAGAAATGCAGTTCTCCTTGTGCCCTGAAGGGAGAAGAACCTGATATTGGTGAGTGAAGATAATCATCTTTGAATTGAAACCCCTAAAAAAAAAACAATGGTGAGAATAAAATGATGTCCCAAAATTAGGACCAAAATTGAGAAAGAATTTTTAGCTATTCTAATTAGCTTTGGTCCAATTATACCATGTACTACTAAAAGGATTTGCCTTGGGGATTGCTAATTCATTTCCAGCAGTTATTGAGTAATTGTTTGGTGTAGAAGCAGGTTAAGGGAAATTGAGAGGGGCAAGCATAATCCCTTTCCTAAATAAGGAAATGGAGTTCATAAACTATAAACTGATGGACTATTGCAGGGGTTGTTTGCAGAAAGTTGCGGAAGCTGTGGTCCACAGACAGGTGCTTGCCTGCAGAACATTACTGCTCCAAAAGAGAAGTACAGGGAATAGAGAGTAAACATTTAGAAACTTTTGTAGACATTTGTCAGAGAGTTTTACATCTATAGAATCTAATAATAATTTTAAAATATTTTTAAATATTAAAATTTTTTAAAAATGCATTTGTATTTTGTGTCTTTGCTTTTTATGTTATTTCATTTTTCTAGCAAATCACTTTTATTGTATTTTGCAAAAGTTTCAATCCATGATAGACAGAAAAATTTAAAAAAAAGCACTGGTTCATTGCCACAGATGGTTTGTGAAGCACTGGTTTGAGCATTTACTGAAGGATATGAAGGAAAGTAATCACTGGGAATTAGCCTTTGTTGATACACTAGGATAAGCAACTAATATCAGTCTACACATTTTTTTCTTTTCAATGGCTGGTCTAGTAATGTTGGAGAAACACAGAACATTTAGTGTACATGGATTTTGACACATTGACAAGTTTCTCACCTTTGTGGAAAAGTCTTTAAAATATGGGCTAAGTACCAACTTTATTAAGTAGGTTATCAGTTAAGCTATCCCAACAAGGAGCTCTGGTTTACAAATTAGTGTCCACCTCTCCAGTTGCCTCTGCACTCTTCCTGGACACTACTTTACCTTCGATGGTGCATCCAGGTCCTCTCTGCATTTGTAATCCCTATTTTTCAGTGGTACCTTTGCATCAGGTCTGAGATATGGAGAATGGGAAATCAAACAAAATAACTTTTAACATTTAAAGGAAAAGATGGGAGACACTTACATAAAGCATACATAATAAAGCATATATATTTCAATGGACAGAGTTAACTGTGTAACTTGACTATCAAAATAATGAAAGCAATTATTAGATTGACTTATTAGGAAATTTATTGACCTGTCTATCAATTTATATTCCACTTTCTGCCAAACTGGATTAAGTTGGTTTACTCTCCATAGATCTTTAAAAATATCAAATAAACTATTAAGGTAGGTTCAATACATTTTATTACATATTGTAGTATTGTAGGAGGTAGGTCTAAAATTTGTTACTGAGCTATCTAGTGACCAGAACAAAGAGAGAAGTAAGAATTATGATAAAAGTAAAGTGATTTTTTTCAGGAAAAACCAAACCTTTTCCCAAAAGCCATACTTTTCAGCATTCCCACAGAAAGGAAATCGTGTGATATTTCCAATGTCCACTAACAAATATGTAAAATAAATATAATATTGAGTTTATATGTCTTTTTCTTGCTGTAGCTCTTTGGTAGTCTGGCTTGATCAAAATGTAACAAAACACATCTAAGGTAGGTTCTCAAGTTTTAGGTTGCCTACCGATTGTCTGGGGAGAGTCTGACTCAGCAGATCAAGGGTGGGGTTCAGGAAGCATCTCAGTTGATTCCGGTGCCCATGGTCCAGAGACTGCAGTGTGAGAAACAGTAATCTAGAGGAGTCCTTGGCAATTTCCTGTGTGGTGGTTTATCACAGTTGAGCCTTAGATAAGAATGGCTGGTATTTGTGATTCTGCTATTTGGCAAGAATCTGGATTGCAGAAATCAAACCTTGCTAATTCGGGAGGCAGCCATGTAAGATTTGACCTTAAATGCTTTCAGTTAAATGTCCTTAAAAAAAAAAACAAAACCCAGTTTTACCCTCCAATGTATTTCTCCGGGCTCTCTGCAATGAATAAATACCATAAGTGTAGGATTCTTATGAAAGTGAGAGAACCTATGCAGAAAAATTCCCATGGAAAACACTGATATGAAGGATTGCCTGAGGAGTTTCCCAGGTAATATGGAAGATTTAAAATATTATCTTAAAGGTCAAAATGACAAATGCCTACTACTTAACCATTTAAAAATGAAGTTATATGCTTTACATTGGATTATTTAGAATATATAGGAGTCTTTTATTTATTCTGTAGCATAGCTATATTGTGCAAGAAGTAAATGGGCTAGTGTCTCTTTTTTTAAGCTGTAGTTCAAAGTAATATGTTTGATAATAGAAAAATAAGTCATGTGTTTTGAAGATTTTCGCTCCTTTGGCTGACCTAGCAGTACATGGCAGGGGGTGGGTACTAAATTTCTTAGAATTTGTGTTATTGATCCCGAGAGGATGTTTGAACTAACCTCAAAAGAAAAACATCAGTCACCGTCTTACAAGTTAGGCAGTATTAAGAATCATAGGATAAGATGAAAAGAGTATGCTTTGCGCAAAAGAAAATCTCTTGAAAGATATTCTGAAAAGTTACATAAAAAAGTATAGATTTCCTAGATAGTGGCATTTCTTTCAATTTTATTTATAAATATGAAATCAAATAATCCTAAATCCAAGTTGACTCAAGTTTTTAAGCCTCTTGCACGTGGGCCTATTAACTCTACCTTTTCTAAAAGTTGCTTTATTTTATCAAACACGTTAGCACAACACTAAAATCAGTGTATTAAATGTGGGAATTTTTTTTTCTTTATATAAATGTGCTGTCCAAATTATGGTGATTCTTGAAGCACTATACATTTTTGACATGGAGTGCAAAATAAAAATCTTGCTTTATGGTGATAGAGATGGATAGTTTTTGTCCATGGAATCAAAGCATCTTCGAGACAGCAAATCTTTTCACCCTCCTTCTCTGTTGCCTGTTAAACACGTGTAAACACATTACCAGCAGCAGCAGTAGCTGTGCCTCCAGGCAGAAATCCTTCTTACAATATTTCTTCCAGGTTTCATCTACCCTTTGACTGGAAGTTTTCAAGATAAACTTTCAACATTTTATATTATGTCCACTCTCTTGCTATACGTGTCTAATTGTTGAAAAGTTCTGAGGGCAAATTTTGCCTTCCTGTAACTTTCCTCCTTACACTTGGGTATGACCCAATAAATATGCACCTAAATTCACATGTTCAGTTGTTTGAAGGCATCTCTCATTCTCCCTCAAGTCCTTCCTGCAGGCAGAACATTCCCGTTATCTCAAATATTTTCTACACTAAAGAGTTAGCAGATGCGTACTGACTTGTGTATTTGCTTTTCTCCTTTATTGGGTCATTTGCTGATTGTGGACAGGGACAGGGTCATTTTTATATTTCTATTTCCAATTACAGAATAATGTCTAGAACAGATTAGACAATTAAAAACTTACATCCAGAAGTTTTATTAGAAGAATGAGTCACCGCTGAATTCCCTATAGTTTTTCAATATTCCCTTTAAAAATAGTACCAAAAACTGAACATGGTGCTCTTAAGATTACTGATCATTTTGAATGCAGAATGATTATCACATTTTAGAACTTGGATAATCTGGGTTTTAAACAATATTGGATATAGGTTTCTTTTTGTCATATCACTCTGATATAATTATTCTATTATCACTGATAATACTGTGATTGTAGTCAAATAAAGTAGGATTGCTTTTCAATTGGCTGTTTAATTAGCCATTGTCTCCCAATCTATGTGAATGTAATTGATTTAATCTAAATCTAGGACCTTAAATGACTGTTTTATGAAAAAATTTAGTGCTGCAATCAAATTTATTTTTCCTGACTCTGTGTAGTGAATAAATTTGGTAAACTTGCCTTTAATATATCCTCCCAATTTAAAGGACATTAAGTCACTAGAAACTTGTTGCAAATTTTCACCAGTCTGTAAATCAACATATTTTAGTGATAATGGTCTTTCCACCTAACTCTGCTATTAACTAGAGAGTTCTTTTGTTCCCTACAGTTATTTCAGGGAAGGCTTTGTCAAAAGATCTGTTAAATCAGTATATACTCTTTTAAAAAGTGATATTCCAAACGATCTGTCATATAATTCTGTCAAATAAAGGAGATCTGGGACTGGGCTGTTTCTGGAGATAACTGCTTTCTAAGTGTTCATACATTACTTTAGAATTCTTTTATGGACCCATGCCATTAGTATGTTCTTTGGATAATTTTCTCCTTTTTGAAAAACCACTGACAATATCTGTCTTTAATTTTTGGAATCTTTTACATAACCTGGGATTCCTTCCTCCTCTGCCTGCCTTCCTCCCACCCCCCTCAAGATTCCAGGGCAGAGACATTCTAAATCTTGTCAGAATTCTCTCTATTGGGTGACATGAAACATGAAATTGTCAACAAGGAAAATCTAGAACTTACCAGCTGTTATGGATTTAGAAAAAAATAACCTTACCAGATACCATTATACTTGAAGTTCTTTATACCTCCCCTATTTTGTCATCTATGCAGTTTTAAAATCCATAACTTTGGTATGGCTAGGTACTCTGCAGGCCATATCCCTAAAGATGTTTCTTTTACTCTTTCTTCCTAATTTTACCTATTGGTTTCCAGTTGTGTTTCTGCTCTTAGGTCTGTGGATTTCTATATAGGTACTTTTCCTTTGATTTCCTCCTCGTTGCTATCTGTGTCATAGATCCACTACTTTTTCCAGACACATGTTCCATCTGCCACCAGTTTTCACTGGCATCCATGAGATCAACTTATTTCTTTAGGTTATATTTTAAATTTTAATGTATGAGACACCCACATTCCAAACTGTTGTAGATACAGACCCTAACCAAACCCATAAGGCCTTGTTTTATTACTGAACTCTTTCCCTGGGAATTATTTAACATCACTTCCATCATTATTATTTTTATGTCGAATTTGTTTTTCATAGTGTAAGTTGAATCTTTTGATCCGGGAATTTTCTCCGCTCCTGCATGTCATGAACGCTTTCTTTATCATAGCAGGAAATACTCATTACAAACTTTTTTTAGATTTCCAACATTTTCCAATAGTCCATGATTTAGGAATCATAAACCTTGGTCTAGAAAAAACAAATCTTGGTCATCTCTTAAGTAGTCAGATGTTTACTCTCTGTATTTTTTTTTTAACTTTAAATTCTACAGTCATACTTTTCAACTGGCAGAAAATGTAAAATCCCTAGATATGCCTACACATCTGTATTAGTTATCTATTTCTGTGATACGAATTAGCCCAAAACACAGCAGCTTAAAAGAATGAGAATTTATTATCTCACAGATTCTGAGGGTCAGGAATTTGGAGCAACTTAGTTGGGGTTCTGCATCTGGGTCTGTCAAAAGGTTGCAGCCAACCTGTAGGCTGGGTTGCAATTATCTTAAGGCTCTACTAGGGCTGCAAAGTGACTTCAAAACCCACTCAAGTGATTGTTGGGAAGCCTTGGTTCTGGCTAGCTTTTAGTGGGAGATTTCAAAGAGAGAGAGAGAGAGAGAAGGAGAGCATGAGGGAGAGAGTGCCCAAGATGGAAGCAGCCGTCATCTATAAACTTATCTCAGAAGTGACATGTCATTATTTCTGCATATTCTGTTGGTCACACAGAGCACCCCTGTACAAGGTGAATGGGGACCACAGGAGGGTGTGAGAAGCAGGAGGTGCAGATCATTGGGGGCGGCTTGAAGACTAGCTGCTGCAATGTCTTTCAGTTTCCCATCCAAGCCTTCAAATGGAAGCATTCTAGGTTTCTTCTGAAGAAATTAGTAATTCCCATGAACATTAATTAAGTAATGGTAGTGGATTAAGACCTATGGTTAACTTTAGATAAATTATCATTATATTAGCATACTCTGATTAGCTGTATCATGTGTTTCAGATGATGGTCTAAATTTCTGCACCATACTTTCCAAGTTATTTCATTTCCTAGTTTTCAAAGAATAAGGAGAAGAATCGCACTTGTTAAATATAGAGAATAGCCACATGGAAGATTAACTCTTCTATATATGGTCTTTACCATGTTTAATTCTAGTTCAGAAATTTAACTATATGGAAATATGTAAAATGGTATATGATATAGTGGAGTTAGGTAGCAATGTGTGACGATAAAGGGGGTGTGGAGGCACAAAGGCCATGAATTCATTTTAGTTTTCAAATTGTGCAAAGCAGTGTGCTCAGCAGGGGAGAGGAGATGATACGATATTCTGCTTATCTTCAAGGAGGTTAAAGTAATTATTAATTTCAGAACAGACTTGAGCTTTGACCATCATTCCATTTTCCCATACCTACTAGCTTCAGGGTGGATATCCTGTCTGTTAGGTGTGTTGCGAAAACCAGTGAGATGATTCTTAGAGTGTTGTGATCTAGTAAAAAGGAATGTGTTATATAAATGCCTTATTAAAAGTGAAAGAGCCTGTCACAGGCACCGTAATTATCAGATGTCTCTGCACAAATTGTGTATTTTCCCCTCCTGTAACATAAGTATTAAAGTTTCTAATACAATCACAGCTGTGATGAGGCTTTTCTTACAAATATGAACCTAAGTGGCAACATGGAAGTAATTCTCTAATTAATTCAAAATAGAGCCAAACCCTTTCTTCTAATTATTTGGCAAATGGAATCACTCTATATTTCTTCTGGGGGAATTAGTATTTCAGGCAAAAGTGATTTTTGGCTTGCGGAGCCTTAAATAATTTTCAAATATTTAAAATACTTTGGAGTAAAATAACACTATCCTTTTGAGAAATAAGAGAGTGAAATTAAAAGCTTTTAAGTTCATACAATAATACTGTATATGAGTAAAGAATCCAGGTTAATGTTTTTGTTCTACATCGTATCACTACTACAATGTCTAATTTCAGCCCAAATCTTGACATTATATGGAGAAAAATCCTCACTCCAAAGTGGACTCTCATCTATAGTTTTTAAAATGAAATCTTTTATTTCGTTTGGGGGGGGGTCTTTCATACTGTCTATCGTTAGATGCAATAGGCAAGCCACACAAAAAGTATATACACCGGCATCCCTCTCCACAGATGCATTGGGAATGCACGGAAGGACACAGTCATTCCCACAGAGAACCAGCTGAACACCAGCAGACGGCCTCGGACACCGGAAAGGGCTGCGGAGAACCTGACATAGCCGGTAGGGAGGCATCCACGAGGGCTCAAAGAGGGTGAAGCGGCGGAGCTGTGGCAGACGGGAGGGAGTGAGAAACATACGGAGGGTCCGCAGCGCAGCTCAGCGTTCCCGGACCGAGACATCGATCCGCGGCTGAACGGAGGGTCCAGGAGCGGGAGCGTGGGAACCGGAGAGCGGGTTCGGGGGAGAAACATTGTTGCCGGTAGGGTGACGGACCGAGAGGACAGGAGGGAGGAGGTCCGCGGAGAGGAGTGCCGATCCCTGAGAGCTGCCCGGCCATGATGGTGGCTGGAGGCTGCAGGCTCCCGGGCGGCGGGGAGGAGCCGCGCGCATAGCCTCTCTCTCTCTTTCTGCGCCTCTGCAACAGGCAGCGGAGAGACGCCCTGCGGGGCCACATAAGGCGCTCAGGGATAACAAGCACCCTCAGGCGCTCGGGCGGGGCTAGATTAAAACTCCTTGCAACGCCAGCAGCAGGGAGGCTGCCGAGAGAAAAAAAAAAAAAAAAAACCAGCATAAAAAAAAAGAAAAAACCCCGAGAGAGGCCCAACTCTAAGACTTTCTGTGTACGCCTGAGCCACCAGCGCCCTCTGCAACAGGCACCTCCAAGCCTGACTGAAGCAACAGTGCGCCACTGCTCACTCCCTCCCAGGAGAAGGAGCCACTATTGCACCCTCTCCCTCCCCACACACCGAGGCTTACAGACGAACAATAAAGGAACCTCTGCTGGTCACAGAATAACGCAAAAAAAAAAAAACCCAAGGCAAGGAAAAGGACACTTACAGCTGAGACGCTAAGGAAACAGAAATAGTAGTATCAATACCTATTGAACTGGTCCATTCGGGGATCAGTTCTGGATTTTTTTTTTTTCCTTTCTCTCTTTTTTTTTTTTTTTTTTTTTTTTTGATTTATTAAATACGATCTTAGCCCTAAGGGATCTACAAGTTTTACAACATAATTTTATAAGGATATTTTTTACTCTTTTTTTTTTTTTTTTTTTTTTTTTTTGCCTTTTAAAATACTTCTATATCTAGCTAAGTTTTTGGTAGTACGGACAAAATATCTTTCATACTTTCCTTTCATCCCTTTCTTTTATACACTTCTATTCCTTTCTTTTTCTTTGCATATTTCCAACCACATTACGCTCTTCTGTTCCCCTTTCTTCCAGCCATTTTAAGTGTATTTTATCTTAACATACTTATAAGCAACACTATCGGTCTGCTCAGACTCCTTGCTCTATTCTCCAGATGATGCACTGTCTTGGTATTAATATTAGGCTTTTGTCTTTATCTTAGTTCTTAGTACAGTTGTCTAATTACATTCTGAGAATCTCCATTCTCTCTGGTGGTACTCCAGCTCATTTCTATATTTGATCCTAGCTTACAAAATCTCCCTGGATTGATGTTTGTATGTGTAGGGTGTTATTTGTTGTTTGTTTGCTTTTGCTTTTGTCTCTGATTTGTTCTGTTTCAGTTGTCAATTTCTGCTGGGTTTCTCTCTGAATATCTGATAGCACACTGGGGTTCTGTCAGGTCTTTCTAGAGCCTTATGTCCTAACGGATTCAATAATTGTGTGTCTTATACATGTATGTGTTTCCTAGACTGAATATTCATCTAATCCAATACTTGGACATTAGTCTGAGGCTTGGACAGTCTTCTGTAAACACCTCTATCACCAGGACAAGCAACCCCAAAAGCTTGGACAACCATGAGGAAACAAAGAAACACCATGCAGGCAAAGGAGCAGGAAAAAAACCCACAAGACCAAATAAATGAGGAGGAAATAGGAAAAATGCCTGAAAAAGAATTTAGAGTAATGATAGTAAAAATGATACAAAATCTCGATAACAAATTAGAGAAAGTACAAGAAACAGTTCATAAGAACTCAGAAAAACAAACAGCAATGGATAACAAAATAACTGAAATTAAAAATACTCTAGATGCTCTAACCAGCAGAATGACTGAGGCAGAAGAACGAATAAGTGAGTTGGAAGATAGAATGGAAGAAATAAACGCCACAGAGCAGGAAAAAGATAAAAAAATAAAAAGACTAGAAGACAGCCTCAGAGACCTCAGTGATAACCTTAAACGTACCAACATTCGAATTATAGGCATCCCAGAAGAAGAAGAAAACAAGAAAGGGTCTGTGAAAATATTTGAAGAGGTTCTAGTGGAAAACTTCCCCAACATGGGAAAGGAAATAATGAACCAAGTCCAAGAAGCACAGAGAGTCCCATACAGAATAAACCCAAGGAGAAATACACCAAGACACATATTAATCAAACTAACGACAATTCAACACAAAGAAAAAATATTAAAAGCAGCAAGAGAAAAGCAACAAACAACATATAAGGGAAAACCCATCAGGATAACAGCTGACCTTTCTACAGAAACTCTGCAGGCCAGAAGGGAATGGCAGGATATCCTGAAAGTCCTGAAAGAGAGAAACCTACAGCCAAGAATACTTTACCCAGCAAGAATCTCATTCAGATTTGAGGGAGAAATCAAAAGCTTTCCAGACAAGCAAAAGTGAAGAGAATTCAGCACCACCAAACCAGCCTTACAACAAGTGCTAAAGGAACTTCTCTAAGTAGGAAACACAAGAAAAGGAAAACACCTACAAATACAAACCCAAAACAATTAAGAAAATGGTAATTGGAACACACATGTCAATAATCACTTTAAATGTCAATGGATTAAATGCTCCAACCAAAAGACACAGACTGGCTGAATGGATACAAAAACAAGACCCTTCTATATGCTGCCTACAAGAAACCCACTTCAGACCAAGGGATACATATAGACTGAAAGTGAAGGGATGGAAAAAGATATTCCATGCAAATGGAAGTCAAAAGAAAGCTGGAGTAGCAATACTCATATCAGACAAATTAGACTTGAAAGTAAAGACTATTAAAAGAGACAAGGAAGGGCACTACATAATGATCAAGGGATCCATCCAAGAAGAACATATCACAATGGTAAATATCTATGCCCCCAATATAGGAGCACCTCAATACATAAGGCAAATGCTAACAGCTATAAAAGGGGACATCGACAGTAACACAATTATAGTGGGAGACTTGAACACCCCACTTACATCAATGGACAGATCATCCAAACAGAAAATAAATAAAGACACACAAGCTTTAAATGACACATTAGACCATCTCGACTTAATTGATATTTATAGGACATTCCATCCAAAAACGACAGACTACACTTTCTTCTCAAGTGCACACGGAACATTTTCCAGGATAGATCACATCTTGGGTCACAAATCAAACCTCAGCAAATTCAAGAAAATTGAAATCATATCAAGCATCTTCTCAGACCACAACGCCATGAGACTAGATATCAATTACAGGAAAAAAACTGCAAAAAAGACAAACACATGGAGGCTAAACAATTCACTATTAAACAACCAAGGAATCACTACAGAAATCAAAGAGGAAATCAAAAAGTATCTAGAAACAAATGACAACGAAAACACAACAACCCAAAACCTATGGGACGCAGCAAAAGCAGTTCTAAGAGGGAAGTTTATAGCAATACAGTCCTACCTTAAGAAACAAGAAAATGATCGAATAAACAACCTAACCTTACACCTCAAACAACTAGAGAAAGAAGAACAAAGAAACCCCAAAGTGAGCAGAAGGAAAGAAATCGTAAAGATCAGAGCAGAAATAAATGAAAAAGAAAGGAAAGAAACCATAAGAAAAATAAATAAAACTAAAAGCTGGTTCTTTGAGAAGATTAACAAAATTGATAAACCATTAGCCAGACTCATCAAGAAAAAAAGGGAGAAGATGCAAATCAACAGAATTAGAAATGAAAAAGGAGAAGTCACAACGGACACCTCAGAAATACAAAACATCATGAGAGACTACTACAAGCAACTATATGCCAATCAATTGGATAACCTGGAAGAAATGGATACATTCTTAGAAAAATACAATCTTCCAAGACTGAACCAGGAAGAAATAGAAACCATGAACAGACCAATCACAAGTACAGAAATTGAGGCAGTGATTAAAAATCTCCCAACACACAAAAGCCCAGGACCAGATGGATTCACAGGCGAATTCTATCAAACATTTCGAGAAGAGTTAACACCTATCCTTCTCAAACTCTTCCAAAATATTGCAGAAGGCGGAGCACTCCCAAACTCATTCTATGAGGCTACCATCACCCTGATACCAAAACCAGGCAAAGATGTCACAAAAAAAGAAAACTACAGACCAATATCACTGATGAATATAGATGCAAAAATCCTCAACAAAATACTAGCTAACAGACTGCAACAGCACATTAAAAAAATCATACACCACGATCAAGTGGGGTTTATCCCTGGGATGCAAGGATTCTTCAATATACGCAAATCAATCAACGTGATACATCATATCAACAACTTGAAGGATAAAAACCATATGATCATCTCAATAGATGCAGAAAAAGCTTTTGACAAAGTTCAACATCCATTTATGATAAAAGCTCTCCAGAAAATGGGCATAGAAGGAAATTACCTCAACATCATAAAAGCCATATATGACAAACCAAAAGCCAACATTGTTCTCAATGGAGAAAAACTGGAAGAATTCCCTCTAAGAACAGGAACAAGACAAGGGTGTCCACTCTCACCACTGTTATTCAACATAGTTTTGGAAGTGTTAGCCACAGCAATCAGAGAAGAAAAAGAAATTAAAGGAATCCAAATTGGAAAAGAAGAAGTAAAATTATCACTCTTTGCAGATGACATGATACTATATATAGAAAACCCTAAAGACTCTACCAGAAAACTGCTAGCACTCATTGATGAGTTTAGTAAAGTAGCAGGATACAAAATTAATGCACAGAAATCTCTTGCATTCCTATACACTAACAACGGAAGAGCAGAAAGAGAAATTAAGGAAACTCTCCCATTCACCATTGCAACCAAAAGAATCAAATACCTAGGAATAAACCTGCCTAAGGAGGCAAAAGATCTGTATGCAGAAAACTTTAAGACATTGATGAAAGAAATCAAAGATGACATAAACAGATGGAGGGATATACCATGTTCCTGGATTGGAAGAATCAACATCGTGAAAATGACTGTACTACCCAAAGCAATTTACAGATTTAATGCAATCCCGATCAGATTGCCAATGGCATTTTTCACAGAACTAGAGCAAGAAATCTTACGATTTGTATGGAAACGCAAAAGACCCCGAATAGCCAAAGCAATCTTGAGAAGGAAAAATGGAGTTGGTGGAATCAGGCTTCCTGACTTCAAACTATACTACAAGGCCATAGTGATCAAGACAGTATGGTACTGGCACAAAAATAGAAAGGAAGATCAATGGAACAGAATAGAGAACTCAGAAGTAAGCCCAAACACATATGGGCACCTTATCTTTGACAAAGGAGGCACGAGTATACAATGGAAAAAAGACAGCCTCTTCAATAAGTGGTGCTGGGAAAATTGGACAGCAACATGTAAAAGAATGAAATTAGAACACTTCCTAACACCATACACAAAAATAAACTCCAAATGGATTAAAGACCTACATATAAGGCCAGACACTATCAAACTCCTAGAGGAAAACATAGGCAGAACACTCTTTGACATACATCAAAGCAACATCCTTTTTGACCCACCTCCTAGAATCAGGGAAATAAAATCAAGAATAAATGAATGGGACCTCATGAAACTTAAAAGCTTTTGCACAGCGAAAGAAACCATAAACAAGACTAAAAGGCAACCCTCAGAATGGGAAAAAATAATTGCCTATGAAACAACGGACAAAGGATTAACCTCCAAAATATACAAGCAGCTCATGAAGCTTCATACCAAAAAAGCAAATAACCCAATCTACAAATGGGCAGAAGACCTAAATAGACATTTCTCCAAAGAAGACATACAGATGGCCAACAAACACATGAAAAGATGCTCCACATCACTAATCATCAGAGAAATGCAAGTCAAAGCCACAATGAGGTATCACCTCACACCAATCAGAATGGCCATCATCACAAAGTCTGGAAACAACAAATGTTGGAGAGGGTGTGGAGAAAAGGGAACTCTCCTGCACTGTTGGTGGGAATGTAAGTTGGTACAGCCACTATGGAAAACAATTTGGAGGTTCCTTCAAAAACTACAAATAGAACTACCATATGATCCAGTAATCCCACTCCTGGGCATATACCCAAAGAAAACCATAATCCCAAAAGAAACTTGTACCATCATGTTTATTGCAGCACTCTTTACAATAGCCAGGACATGGAAGCAACCTAAATGCCCATCAACAAATGAATGGATACAGAAGATGTGGCATATATATACAATGGAATATTACTCAGCTATAAAAAGGGATGAGATGGAGCTATATGTAATGAGGTGGATAGAACTACAATCTGTCATACAGAGTGAAGTAAGTCAGAAAGAGAAAGACAAATATTGCATGCTAACTCACATATACGGAATCTAAAAATGGTACTGATGAACTCAGTGACAAGAACAGGGAAGCAGATACAGGGAATGGACTGGAGAACTCGAGGTATGGGAGGGGGCGGGGGGTGAAGGGGAAACTGAGAAGAAGCGGGAGAGTAGTACAGACATATATATACTACCAACTGTAAAATAGTCAGTGGGAAGTTGTTGTATAACAAAGGGAGTCCAACTCGAGGATGGAAGATGCCTTAGAGGACTGGGGCAGGGAGGGTGGGGGGGAATCGAGGTGGGGGCGTCAAGGAAGGGAGGGAATATGGGGATATGTGTATAAAAACAGTTGATTGAACCTGGTGTACCCCCCAAAAAAATAAAATAAAATAATAAAAAAAAAAAAAAAAAAAAAAAAAAAAAAAGTATATACACCAAGCCAGAATGATACAACATGTTGCAGGCTTGAATTAACATTAAAGGAAAAATAAATTAAATTTAGCTACAATCAAGCTTATTAACTAAGAAATAATTTGTTTAATTTTTAGTGTATTTTTTTATTTTTTATTTTTTAACATCTTTATTGGATTATAATTGCTTTACAATGTTGCGTTAGTTTCTGCGGTACAGCAAAGTGAATCAGCTATAGGTATACATATATCTCCTCCCTCTTGAGCCTCCCTCCCATCTTCCCCATCCTATCCCTCTAGGTTGTCACAAAGCACGGAGCTGGTCTCCCTGTACTATACAGCAGCTTCCCACTAGCTATCTATTCTACACATGGTAGTGTATATATGTCAATGCTACTCTCTCAATTCCTCCCAGCTTCCCCTCCTCTCCCCCGCCCCTGTGTCCACAAGTCCTTTCTCTATGTCTATTAATATATTATTCTCCTTCCTCTGGAATTGGAGTGCATTGTACAGTCAGGCCATTTGGGTTTTTGCTATGCTAAACTCAACCTGAGAACCCAAACTGCAGGATCCTTATTGTCTGTCAGTAGACCTGATTAATTCACAAATGCTTGTTATTTATAATACAGGAAAATATGAGATAATCAGCTTGTACAAATTCTTTCTTGCAGTGCTGTATCTTTGAATTCTGAACTCTCAAGGAGTAATTTCTGAAAGTGTCTCCTGGTATTTTGTTATTTGCAAATTATGGCTGTATTACTTTAAGAAAATTCAATATCTGGAGATTATTATTTACCAGATACATGGAGGAGAAAAAATTGTTACTATTTGTACTATAAAAAGATTCTGTTTTACAAAATGATGCACTGCATGATTCCTATAAATAGGGAGCTTCTCCAGTGCATTTAAGAATGTGAATTGAATAACAGAAATGTGATGTATACAGAATTTTCCAGTCAAACATTTACAGTGGAACAAAAAAAAGAAAAAAAAGATTTTTTAAAAGTATAAAATTGTTTCTGATTAATTTGTGTTCAGGAAGACTTTAAAGCATTTAACAAAAATCACAATCTGTCTTTGGGAATCTGTTGATTTTTTTCACCAGTAATTTTATTTAGCTTTCACCAGTCAGTGTGATCAAATTTAGCTTTCAGTTCATCTAGGGCTTACTAAATCTCTCTGAATTATATCAGTCAAGATGCTAAATGAGGATATAGAACATCTATGATCTTCTAATGCATCGGTTGCCATGGAAGCTGCTCTTCTGGCCTGATTTGATCAATTTTTTTCAAGCAAGTATTTTGATAAATCTTTCCAAAGGGAAAATGTCATAATGTTCTTATACCAAATTGAAAGAACCAAATTGTGTTTCTTTAAATTCATAATAGTCTCTTTCTAATAACCATGATATTTTGGTCATTGTATTTACCTTCAGCAGATACTAAGCCTTGAGTCTGTGTATTTTTAGAAGTGTGCCACTAAAATTCTTTCTACTTTTAACTTCCTTTTTTTCTGTGTTTATCAAAGAGAAGAGCTAAACAATCCAAATATTTTCGATATAAATATTGGTGATGTTTTCCTTGAGAAACAGTGGCTAATTGCGTTACGGTTAATGAAACATTTAGGTAAAATAACTCTTACAGCCAACCACCACTGTGATCAAAAGCGTTCATTAAATGCTGTATTTGCATATTAGATTTATCGCAATTAGCAGAACTGGGAACCTTACTCAGAATCTTTTGACCACTTAGTCCTGATAAGCTGCTTCCTGAAATGAAATGGAACAGGAAAGAAAATATGCCATGCTCTGAAATGTTACGTGCAGGAAGGGACTTTTTCAGTTTCCCTAAACCAATCTCAAACTCTAGGCAGCACTTTTATTTTATGATTACAGACATAAGATCCAGTGTGTATTTGCATAGTTAACTTTAATGCTGCATGAAAAATAGGGGCATCATGAAATTAATTAGGACATTTACTTTCAGCCATGAGGAAGAAAACAGGTTACTCTCTAACAATTGCAGGCCAGACTTTAGGTGGCAGTGTGTAGCAAGGAGAGGCTGGTTGTGATCTTTAACAACAAAAAGTAAAAAGAAAAAAAGAGATCCGTTTCTTGTCAGAAATGTCTTCTTGCATCTTCTTGCATCTCTTGCATTCTTCCGCTAATGAATCTCTGAACATACGTGCCCTGTATCACTGAAATCATCACCATGTATTTTCTTTGGTTCAAAAACGATACCTGTTCTTTAATACGTACCTCCAAGTACCCACTATAGTGTTATGAGCACTGTGGGTGTTAAGAAATGCTTTTTGCCTGACTAACTGTCAATACTGAGTTGGAAGTAAATACCTCAACTGCTCTATCATTTTCTGTTTCTCAAAATTTGAGCACAGAAGTTATCTGGAGAGTATTGGCCGAGCTATGAGGAACAAATATATAGACACACATTTAAAAAATATTCAGAAGTGGGAATTTGTTTTTGAATTCTAGAGAAAAACTCCTGTGAGTTTCTCTCTGTGATATGCTATTCCATCTGGTTTTGTTGGGAATTAGGCTTTGCCGGATCTGTCCAAATGCTTTGTTATAAATTCAAATATGAAGCCATGTTTATCCCTTTTCATTATAACCGTATATCCATGCTGTACCCACTTTCTTCTTATGTGACTATAAGTTTCATAGCAAAAACATAAATATGGAATAAGTCCCTAAGAATTTTTTCTGATCTTTTCTCCTATCCTAAACAGGAATTATTGGAGTTTGGGAAATAATGCATGTTTCTAACTCTCAATGTCTTTTGTAAAAGAGACAGGGAAGGAATTAGAGCAATCCAAACATTGCAGCTCCAAATCTTGATCAGAGACTTTATTACTTTTTACGTAATTATATTCTGTCCATGTCTGATTCAATTAGAACTCTCTCCAACAAAGTAGGTTACAGCATCTGGAGCTTTTGATCTCCTTTAAGCCTCTGATGTAATCAGGCAAAATGATCACTTCAAAAAGGGAGCATAAACCCTCAAAACCCATCTCCCCAATTTCTAATGATACTTTTAACCCTCTGTGTTTGTTGCAGCTGTCACCTTAAGATAACAGCTGGGTTTAGTTCTAAGCTGCAAGCTTAACTGTTGCAGAACCTTTGAGGATCTTCTATTGCCATGTTTGTCAACAATGGCTTATTTCCTTTGCCTACTTTTTTATTTTAGGGGCACTGAAATCAAGCTCATTAATTCAGCTTATTAAAAAAAGCAAACCTCTTGCAAAAAAAAAAAACTATTTAAGATGGCCTTTCCCAGCTATTTGACGTCTATAGCCCTGCTAAGTTGCAAGGGTCTTTTTCTGTCTCCCTGGTCTTTCCAATGTTTTCAAATTCATAAAAACAAGCTTTTTTCCTTGACTCTAATTTGCTCCTTTCTGTCTTCAAGTTGTAATGCCCTTCTACTGAGTCTCTCGGGTTTTATCAGATGTCGCTTGTTTTTATGCTCTTTATGCCTTATGTACTTTGTGCTTTTTGTCCTTTTCAAACGACTGTGGATGCTTGTGGGTTTCGACTTCCTGGCACAACTGTTCTATTCCTTTGTAAACTTCCTCTTGTGGGTAGAACACAGATCAGCTGCTGTTTAATAAAGCAGGCATCTGATTTCATTCCTTTCACATCCATCAAAATGTCTTTTCCTAGAACTGGCATTGTTCCACTATTATTTGGTTAACTTGCCACATACAAGTGATTTTTCATTTCTTGATTGGGGAAAGAAATTCTCAAGGGTGATTTTTTCTTGTCGAATTGGAGAACACCAGCTTTCCTCTTAGAGACAAAGAGCTTGCTTCTCTGCTATTTTGATACCCATCCAGCCTCAAGCACCTGGAAGCCACTGGCTTTTGTAAAAGTTAGTGATCTTTGGAGAAAAATGTCCCATATTTAAGTTCATCTTGAGTTAAAAAACAAACAAAATTATTACATATCCTAAATTGATGAACTACTAATTACAGTAATAGCAATTCTGAATGTTCATGTGTGTATATTTTTCTTTATTTGTAAGAATCTCAAATTACAGCATTTCTCTATAGACCCCCATTTCTTTTCTTCCTATCACTGTTAAGAAACAAACAAGAGTTATTTTTCTCATTTTGTGGATGGGCAAAATGAAGCAAGACTAAGTGAGCAGAAGTATAGTGACAGAGAAGGGAATAAATGTCTCCTGATTCCAAGCCTGCTGCCTCCAGCACTTTGAAGCTGCTGGCTTCTATGAAAGTTAGTGATATTTGGAGGAAAATGTCACCATTAAAGCATACTATAGCTTCTACTGGACCAAAGGGATGCTATGTGTACCATGGGACTGCAGCACAGCGATGTGGTTTTGAAAAGTCATGTGGATCAGTAACTATTAAAATGAAGCAATTTTCTTTGATTACTGCAAGAGTTCGTTAACTGATTAGAAAGGGTTCTTAATAATATAGGAGGCATGAGAATTCCTGCAAGCTTTTCCTGACTGTGCAATCCATTTAGGGGCTCATTATTGAAATACTGTTTAATGCCTAAAATAAGAATATTGAGCGTTTCAGACAACACCTATTGTAAGGGCAGTGAATAACCAATTTTTTTTCCTGAGAAAATCAGTATTATATTAAAATATATATATTTAACCTTTTTTTCCTAACTACAATATTTGTTCATAAAATAAAAGTTTAGAATGTGCAAAGATGCCAAACCAAATTGTCTGTAATTCTCTCACTTTGGTTTAATTATTTTTCAGATTTTTAAGTAAGCACACATGAAGAATTGTACAAAAATGGGTTTGTGGGTCTCTCAAGGGACCTGCAACAAAAAGCACCCTTTCTCCACATCTGAAAAGTTAGAGAGAGAAACCCCAAAGGAGTATAGAGGCAAAAAAAAATGTTTATTACTAACAGCGGGTAGGCAGAGCAAGTAACTTTATATCTGTTATCCAAATAGGCTTGCAATAGGAAATTCTAATATTATGCAGATTCCCTGTCCTTGTGTCTGGTTCTAAACTGGGTTGTGGCCCGTGTAAGAGCCCTATCCAGGTAAAACTTACAGCCTGGAAGAGAGGAAAGTCTGTGTTCCCTGTAGGAACGCTCTGTCTCAAGAGGAAGTGAGTGAAGCTAAGCAGAGCATGTCCAGTTATTGTATTCACATTTACCAACTAATTAATTCACAGGGCCAAGAGAATGTGCATTATATAAATTAGTTTCCCTTAACTGGAAGAACACATCAATATGGAGAAGTATTTCCTATCAGCAGGATCACACAATACCTGTTGGTCTATATTTTGCCCCCTCCCCCCATTTAATCAGGAAACTGGATTTTTATATAGATTCTATGTGAACCCACTGGATTTACATCAGCCAAGCATGGTCTTAGGCATATAGCATGAATCAAATCTGAAAGTTATTGTTATTATTAATTATTATTATTATGTGCAAAGAAAAAACTAAAAAACAATATGAGGGGAATATTGATCCTACCTCATTTCAAGACATACTATAAAGTGACAGTAGAGAAGAATAAACAAATAGATCAATGGAGCAGAGTAGAGAGCCCAGAGTTGGACCCATATAAATATAGTCAACTGATCTTTGACAAAGAAGCAAAGGTAATACAATGGAGAAAAGATAGTCTTCAACCGTTGTTACTGGAACAACTGGACATACACATGCAAAAAGAACAAATCTAGACACAGACCTTGAACCCTTCTCAAAAATTAATTCAAAATGGATCCTGGACCTAAATATAAAGTGCAAAGCTCTAAAACTCCTAGAAGATAAAATAGGAGAAAACCTAGATGGCCTTGGATTTGTCAATGACTTTCCAGATACAATACCAATGCTGTGATCCAAAAAGAAAGGATTGATAATGTGGACTTCATTGACATTAAAAAATTGCTTTGTGAAAAAGGCAATGTCAAGAGAATGAAAACACAAGTCATAGACTGTGAGAACATTTGAAAAACCCTGATAAAGCTGATAAAGAAATCTTAACGCAAATATACAAAGAACTTTTAAAACTCAACAATAAGGAAACAAACAACTCAATTAAAAAATGCGCCAAAGATCTTACTTAACAGGTCCCTCACCAAAGAAGATACAGATGGCAAATAAGCACTTGAAAAGATGCTCCACATCAAATGTCATCAGGGAAATGTAAATGAAAACAATGAGATACTGCTTACTTCACACCTGTTAGAATAGCTAAAATCCATAAAACCAACATCAAATACTGGTAAGGATGTGGAACAACAGAAACTCTCATTTATTGCTGGTAGGAATACAAAATGGTACAGCCACTTTGAAAGATAATTTGGTGGTTTCTTGCAAAACTAAGCACAGTCTTACCATATGATCCAGCAGTCACATTCCTTGGGATTTACCCAAAAGAGCTGAAAACTTGTATCTACACAAAAACCTGCACACATATGTTTATAGTGGCTTTATTCATAATTGCCAAAACTTGGAAGCAACCAAGATGCCGTTCAGTAGGTGAATAGATAAACTGTGGTACATCTAGACAATGGATTATTATTCAGTGCTAAAAAGAAATGAGCTATCAAGACATGAAAAGACATGGAGAAACCTTAAATACATATTACTAAGTGAGAGAAACTAATATAAAAGGGCTGCATACTGTTTGATGCCAACTATATGACATTTTGGAGAAGGAAAAGCTATGGAGACAGTAGGAAAATACCAGTGGTTGTCAGGGATTAGGAAGGAGAGAAGGGTAAATAGGCAGAGCACAAAGGATTTTTAGGGCAATGAAATTTCTGAGTATGATACTATAATAGTGGATACATGTCATTTATAAATTTGCCCAAACTCATAGACCATACAACACCAAGAATGAACCCTAATGTAAACTATAGACACTGGGTGATGATGTGTCAGTTAGTTTCATCAGGTGTAACAAAATATACCACCCTGATGGGGGATGTTGATAATGGGGGAGGCTATACATGTTCAGGGGCAGGGGTATATGGGAAACCTTTGTACCTTCTGCTCAACTTTGCTGTGAACCTAAAACTACTCTAAAAAAATAAAATCTACATAATTTTATGTTAAATTGGTTTATTTAAACTCTAAATATTGGATGTAGAAATGCATCAATATTGGCTCAGAGAAATCAGAAAGGACTTAATGAAGGAAGTTGGACTTTATTTGACCCATGAAAGATTGGATACACTTTGTCTGTGGTTCAAAAGGGGAATAGCACTCACAAACATATAGCAGTACCAGAGGCTCAGAGAACTTAGTTATGTCAAATTAGAACACTAATCCTTGGCTTTTTTCTTAAATTGGCTTTGGAAAGTATATGTTGAAACTTCAGAGCTGTACTGGGAGAATCCAGTTCAATACCTTCACCATTATAATAAGTCTTGTTTTCTCTCACTATTCTTTGGTCTATCTATATTTTCCTGATCTTTGTAACAAAATAATGAAAATAGTAAGAATTGGAAAATTGAATCTGAATAGTACCAGCAATTAGAAGAGTTACCTCTGTGGGAACTTAACTTGAAATCTCATGAAACGATTATGAATAACCCTTAATTAACATTCACTGGAACATATTTGTTGTAACCACGAAGTGATAACACTGGCCTAACCTTTAGGGTTACATTACACAGTAAATAGTAGCTATAGTTACCAAGGGTTTCATGCAAGTTAACAATATATAAAGGATACAGTGAAAATTGCTGAAACCAAGAATATTAACATCTAAAACATTAGCATCTAAAAATGTTGTTCACCAGGAGCTAGTATAAATTCTATGATAAAGAGGGTCTATTGCACTTTCACTTATATAATGATGGTTCTTAAAAAATGTTAAATCAACCATAATCATTTATATTTATGAATTGTTATTTCTAGCTACTTTTGCTAATAATACATCTAACTGTGGAATTCTTTACCATTTGGTACCTGTTTATGCTGTGAATAATAACAAAAAAAACATTATATTAAATAGTCTCTGGAGCAGGGAAGTATTTTCCACTGGAATAAATTCTAGGGGTAGATTGCTGATTCATGAATAGTTACTTGAAAGATTCAGTTAGGATTAGGGTTTTGAGTTATGATAGCCATTATTTTTTCTCCCTCTTGGGAAAATCTAAAACCCAAGACAAAGCTAGAATTTAACAGCTTCTATCACATAATCAGGACATTCTTCTTCACATAGTAACTAATCCCAAACCATCAGGGTGTGGATTGTGCTTTTTTTTTAATGGATTTTCACTTTTAAAATCAACTAATATTAAACTTCAAAAAATTCAATTATAAGCCTATCTTCTGCCTACACAGCCAGTAATTTATAAAACCTTTAAAACTCATTTCTGCATGGCACACCATTAAAAGGTATATGTAACATAGTCTATCTAATATCTAATAAAAAGTTTCCTTTTGCCATGTAAAATATTTTGAACTGAATTGCAATTTTTTAAATAAAACACACATTTTACCTTAGTCTTTTCCACCACACGTCTTGGTTGTTGTTTGTTTGCTAATATAACTTTTCTTCTCTGCATCATATCCATTGGATGATGCTTATGAAATATTTGAATGCAACCTCATTGGATATATTTATCTGACACTGTTTGAACATTCTTTTGGCTAATTTTCTTTAGATAATAAATATATTTAAAGTTTTATGTTCTGATTGTATGATATAATGTAACACATCTTATTAATTTCCTAATAATCATTTTGGCATTGAATTGCTTCCTCCTTTAGAATGTATGTATTTATTTATTTATTTATAAAATTTATTTATTTATTTTATTTTTATTTATTGGCTGTGTTGGGTCTTCGTTACTGTGCACGGGCTTTCTCTAGTTGCGGCGAGTAGGGGCTATTCGTCGTTGTGGTGTGTGGGCTCTAGGCACATGGGCTCAATAGTTGTAGTTCACAGGCTCTAGAGCACAGGCTCAATACTTGCGGTACATGGGCTTAGTTGCTCTGTGGCACGTGGGATCTTCCTGGACCAGGGATCGAACCCATGTCCCCTGCATTGGCAGGCAGATTCTCAACCACTGTACTACCAGGGAAGCCCTAGAATGTATTTATTTATGATATCATTATGGATACCATAATGAAGCATGACTTTATAAGCTTGCATAAAGGTTTACACTTTTCCGAAAAGCCTTACCATAAATTTTTTAAGGGCACTGTACAATTAGTTAATGCTGTATGTTTTCTAAGAGACAGTTACTTCCTACTGGGAAAAATCAAGAATCAATTCCAGGAAAATCAAAATTTGATAATCAAAGTTTGATAACATGAATTAGCCTTCATGATGATACTAAAAGTTATTGCTGTATGTGATGCAAGTGTGGTAGAAAAAAATGACAGTTTCTCTAGTTGTATATGACGTAGAATTCTTGTAAAAATTTTCCTTTGGTTTGTAACTATGGTGCTATTTCTCTTTCTCTTTGATTTACTGTCTATATCGTTGCTCAACACAACAACAGTGAAAGCAATCACAGTCCCATCGGGCATAAGACTGTGTGATTGACAATTGAGTCTGCCATTTTGGTTTAGTAACCGTATTACAACAATGCCATGTCTTTTACAGTTGTAATTCATTACATACTCGCTTATGGCTCTGCTGTTTCTTTCATTTTATGTTAGCTTTTGAGCAAATTTCTGTTATTTACTCTCCAGCCAAGACTAACCCTGTGAGGTTGTTTGGAAGCAATCATTCTTTCAGAACTGATAGCTTGGCTTTGTTCTAGAACATTAGTTGGTGACTTTCTGCAATAAATGTTTTACTACTCTTGGGTGATATTGATGAAGTTTGATTAGAAATCAAGGACAGGGCTTCCTAGGTGGCGCAGTGGTTGATAATCCACCTGCCAATGCAGGGAACACGGGTCCGATCCCTGCTCCAGGAAGATCCCACATGCTGCGGAGCAACTAAGCCCATGCACCACAACTTTTGAGCCTGCGCTTTAGAGCCCGTGAGCCACAACTATTGAGCCCATGTGCTAAAACTACTGAAGCCCACGCGCCTAGAGCCCATGCACCACAACAAGAGAAGCCAAGGCAATGAGGAGCCTGTGCACCACAACGAAGAGTAACCCCCACTCACCACAACTAAAAGAAAGCCTGTGTGCAGCAACCAAGACCCAACACAGCCAATAAGATAAATTTTTAAAAAAGAGAAATCAAAGACACTGTCAAATGAAGAAGGGTTTTTGGGGGGCTGATTAGAGCGTGCTACCCAGGAAGCCTTAAAATAGAGCATAAACTCTTTAGGGACACATTAGAGGGACATCATGTGAGTCAAAATCATGTGTTATATCAAAGTTACAAGAAGATAAGAATGTCTGTTGGAATGATAATGTATGAGGACAGTCTAGTGTGTACGTGTTCTACAAATCCATATTTATGTCAAATATAAGGTTTTAGAAACAACTGTTCACAGTATACATGTCTGTCGTATTACTGCCTGTGAATGGAAGAGAGAATGATTTCAATAGATTTGCTTCGGGTTAGTCACCTAACATACAAGCTAGTGATTAAGAACATATTTTTAACAGTTTTAACAACCTGGGGTGTTAGGAAATTTAGGAAGAATGTGTGATAATTTCCTCATTTTTCAAAGCATCTTTAGGTACTGCCCAAGATGATTAATTCAGAGCTAGAAATTTAACAATATCAAAGTCATAGAGGAAACCATGAGTAATAATAGGTGGAGGAGAGTGAGAAGAGGAGGGCGAAGTGGGTGTCCAAATTCTTCATCTCTCCTGGGAAAGTGCCAGGCATCTATGAATAAAGAGAGATGTATAGATATATTGTGGTGATGGTAACCAGTAAAAAATAACTGAAAATAAATATGTTGAAATACCTGTTTTAGGAGAATAGAGCTAAAAGTTTAGATCTGGGGAAAGAGAACTGACCTTCTTACTCTTAACTTCCATGTCATTTGAATTAATTTTTTTGTGTGTATCCTATATCTTTGGAAAAGGTACTCTCCTTTGGTAATTTCCTTCTCTATTCTCATTGTTTATACATTTTATAATCACATGCAGCTTTACCCAAATCTCAAATAGCTTAGATCTTCACATCTCTCTATAAGAATAAGCCATCTCATAGGTTCTCCAAGAGCATTTTCACTGGGTTTGTGCCCCTGCCAGTCCTCTAAGTGGGACTGCCTACACTGTGTCTACACTGTCAGATTGAGGGCTTAGTGAAGGAAAACAGTTATTGTAGAATATGATTCCAAAGGTTAGAACAAAGACCTATGCAAATACTGAAAGAAGGGAAAAATCAGCGTTGTTCAAAGATAGAAAGAATTCCTTCTGAAGGTAGTGAGGACCTGTCACTGGAAGTTTCAGCTTAGGGTAGGTGCATTAGTTTCATTCATAAGTGGGCAACAAGACAAAACTGTGGCTGAATTTTTGCCTTATTGGGGTGTAGGGTTTATGCAGGAAATCTTTTTTCTTCTGATGTGTAGAAGATGTAGTGTACAGCTCTGAGGGCAGTATTTCTCCATGTATGATCCATATGTGCACTGAATGAGAATCAACCTGGGGTGTTTGGAGATTTATGGGCCCCAGGCTATACATGCTGCTTCAGAATCTTTTGAGTCCTGGGAATCTTAACATTTAATAAGCTCCCCAGATGGTTCTGGTGCCAACTAAAGTGCGAGAGTCTTGGCATGGAAAGCAGAAACACATAAAAAAATTGTTCCAGATAAGTATCTTTCAAAAATGTGGCTCTTATGTGACCATCACAGTGTGCGCAATGAAATAGTGCCCTGGGAGAAGATGGTCAATGCCAAGATATTTTTTTAAATTGTGTACATTTTGTTTTTGTAGTTTTGTCTTCTCTCTTCTTTCTATATTATTTTTCTTTCACTTCATGCTATAAAAATAGTGATGAATGCTGATGAGGCCATAATTAATCCAACCCCAGACTCTCATTTTCAGATAATTATTTGAAACCAGAATAGCACTTAACAGCACTGACTTACCTGTTTTGGGAGATTAACTAATTAAAAGCTCAAGCAAGACAGGCTCTTGTCTTTTGTTTTCTTTTCTAAGCTGGTTAAGGGGAAGAAAAGAGAAAAAATAAGAATATTTTGCCCTCTGATGTTTTTCTGCCATCATTTTATATTAGTAAAATATGGAGTGTGTCTGTGATTTCTCTTTTCTGAAACATAGGATGGCAGATTAATATGAAATGGTGGGGAAGGCGCAACTGAAAAATAAATCAAATTTATTCGGCCAGAATTATTTAAAAAGATGCAGAAGAAGAGGGCAGTGTTTTAGACAAATTATCCAGATGATTGAGGGAAAGCAAATAAAAGTTTTGTGTTTCACTAACTAGGTATATTTTTTATACTGTCTCAAACCAGTATACTTTGTGGACTGTAAATTTTGGTCCCAATTATCACTGACCTAATAGGACAGATTAATGAGATATATGCTACAACACAAGTAATCACTTCATTGATTACATGAAAACAAATGCCACTATGTTGTCGCTGATATGAGAGAGGATTTTTTAGTTTGGATTTTTGTTTTTGTTTTTGTTTTCCTTAAGACAACCATCAAATCAAACCTCGGTATATTTCCCACAGTCTTACCCTTGGCCAGGTTAGTATTGAAAATGTGTCTTCCTGAGAGCCGTTGTTGCACTTGGATGCACGTTTACTTTTGGAACTGTGTAGTGATCTATCAAACCATCTTTTTAAAGCAAAATCCATTTCAAACGATAGTCTCCTATCTTTAAAAGTTTCGAGCCAACTTTCCATTCTAAGAAAAGCAGAAATACCTGCCATGGGCAGCAAGGTTTTGGCTAAATTTCACACATTATTGATCTTATGCTGTTCACTCTTAAAGTCTGGGTAGTTTGCCTGCACTTTTCCTTTTCATATGCACTTTTAAACTGTGTAATGTCACTCCGCTCTCCCCTCAGAGGTGGCTATGATATCGTTGTGTGTGAAATGATCCTGTTTATAGTTTTGATGTCAGCTTGTTAAATCTGGGAAGTGATTAGGGGGTTCTTTGGTTTGAGAAACATGTAGAGATATTGTGACTATTGCCATTTATGAATTCAGATGCATCCATGTAGATTACATCCCTTTTTTCTTTTTCTTTTGAAATGAAAAGACGAGCGCTTTTAAAATGATTCTTTAAGATGGTATGTGCTCTTTAGTAGAATCTGAAATGGAACTGTAATAAATATTCGTCTAATCTACAGGACTTGCACACAGGGTTTATCACCATTTCAATTTCAAGCTTTCATTATCTGCCTCTTGCACTGTTGCTTTGGACTAACTCATTTTCCCCCTTTTGATAGTGACAACAAAAGAGCTAGACCCTTTTTATAGTTTGTGGTTCTGTTTAGACTTAGTAAAAAAATCTTATAATATTCATTCACTCATGCATGCTTGTCTCATGGGATAAGGTAACCATATCATTGGCTTCAGTTCTTTCCTTTTCTTGTTTAAATTCGGAAGCTCTTCTTTTTATTTCTAAATTCATTTTCTTTAGTACATCCAATTCTCTCCGGCACTCCTGTGAACAGCTGTGGGTGGTGATGGGGTGATGTTTTGAGATAGTGCTTCTGCATTCTGCACATCCCCCCTGAGCGGCTTTATAGAACATGGGAAAGTACAGTCCGACTCTGTGGCAGATGGACTTTCAAATAGCATTCACTGAGATCTTTCCCTTTCATATCAAGAAACACAAGCTATATACCCTACTTAGTATGCTGACATTTCACAGTTGATATCCTCATATATTTTCCCTTTCACTTGACGGCAGGGATGGGAATTGAGGTGCCCTTTTCAAACAAAACATGCTTTCTTTTTTAGCATCTGTGAATGTTGACTACAACAAATCTATTTGGCTGAATTCTACATGTTTTCTAAATTCCTATGTTGTACACCTAATGCAGTGACTGCCATGTGTTGGAAAAATGCTAAATAGTTCTCTAAGAGTTCATTAGCATTTGGCTCAATGATCACTATATTTTAATATATATTTAGTTTAGTAATTGTTAATAGAGTAATTTTTATGCCATCCTTCATTTCTTTTTCCCTCCACTAGTTTGAGTACTTGTATTATATTGATTTAAAAATGTACAGAAATTGGTGTTAAAAGAATTCTTGAACAGTTCAATGATATCGAATACAGTGTTTAAAAAATCTTGACAGTGAAAAGCATTATCTATTGTAATTTATGTCCAGTGTTTTGAAGTGATTTTTACTTTGTATTCTGAAGCAATTAGATGACCAAGCAACTTTTCCAAATGGAAAAAAATGAGTTTCGCCAAAGAGATGGGGAATTGCACTACGTTTTAAGCTTCTTTATAAAAGGCAGTTTCAAATATCAAAAACTTTCAGCAGAAATATTGCATGCTTGTTCTCGGTTCTGCAGTAAATTTGGTTATGGAAAATTTAATACAGTCTGTGTGAAGAGTCTGGAGATAAGTAAGTGTGTTGTTTCCTCTTGGGTAACTCCAAATTGTTTTCTTTAAACTTGTGATTCAGCAGGTAATCCTCTAGGTGAACCTTAGCAATCAGGTTATACTGTAGCACCAGGCCCTCTGAAAACAGCAGGTGGTTGGCTAGCTGCCTCACCACTTCCAACTCTGGGCCTAGGGGGAAAAGGCATGTGAATCTTTATGATGAATTTTAGTGTGGGGTTTATTTAGATTGAAAAATATCCATGGATGGTCATAAGAGAAGTTTTTAAGGGGTTTAGGACCCAGTAGTGAGTGGCAGTTTGAAAATTTCATTTGTATAACTATTGCTACCACCTCTCCTGTTTATTTGGAAGGGAGACAAATTCTTAAGAAAGATTTAAGATTAACCTATGGAAACAGAAAAATTTGTCCTCTGAGAAACAGAAAATAATCTGTGATAGGAAAGGGTCCCAAATCAGTGACTCTGCCTGACCATTTTGTGGTAGGAGAGAGTGGATTTTGTTAAAAATGAGTGAGCACAGCAGGAACAGGTTATTATTTAGGAGAGTAGCTAACAGTTTTAAGGCCACAATTATATGCCAGGTGCTGGGCCAACTGCTTCCTGTGTATAATCACATTTTATCCTTATAACCCTATAAAGTAGGAACTATTATTTCTCCTGTTACACACATGAGAGAATTGAGACTCAAAGATAAGGGTGGGAGACAGAAAAATGGCTTCCCCAGATATGTCCACATCCTAATCCCTGGAACCTGTAGCTATGTTATCTTTCTAGGAAAATGACACTTTTCAGATGTGATTAAGGTTAATGACCTTGGGATGGGATGGAGGAGATTATCTTGGTTTATCTGGGTGGGTCCATCCTCATCACATAAATCTTTAAAAGAGGAAGCACCTTTTCTGGTTGTGGTTAAAGATCCAGATATGATGATGAAGGAAAGGTCAGAGAGATATAAAATTGTGACTTGGGAGTTGGAAGAAGGGTGCCATAAGCCAAGGAATGCAAGCATACTCCAGAAATGGGAAAATGCAAGGAAACAGATTCTCCCCTAGAGGCTTCAGAGAGTGTCTTAGTCTGCTTAGGCTATTATAACAGAACCACAGACTAAGTGGCTTATAAATGACAGAAATGTATTCCTCACAGTTCTGGAGGCTGGAAATCCAAGATCACAGTGCCAGCATGATTGAGTGAGGGCCCTGTTCCAGGTCACAGACTTCATGTTGTATCTTCACATGGCAGAAGGGTCTCGAGAGTTCTGTGGGGTCTGTTTTAAAAGATCACTAGTCCTATTCATGAGGGCTTTACCTTCATGACAAAAGCATTCCCAAAGCTGCACTTCCTAACTGTATCACACCAGGCATTAGGATTTCAACATATGAATTTTGGAAAGTTGCAAACATTCAAACCATAACAGAAAGGAACAGAGCATGGCAAACATCTTGACTTTAGTCCAGTGAGACACAAATCAGACTTCTGACCCCCAGAACTGTAAGATAATAAATTTGTGTTGTTTTTAAGCCAATACATTCATGGTAATTTGTTATAACAACAATAGGAAATTAAGACAATAATAGTATTTGTATCCATAGAAGGTCTGAGAAAGCCTTAGAATCCCTAACAGGACTGACAGAAAGTGTTTCTCTCCCAAAGTCAGCGAGTAAAGACTAGAGGAGGTGACTGCTACTTCAAATGTGAAGACAGCCATTCAAGACTTCAAGAAACTTGAAAAATCAGGGAAATGTGACATCACAAAAGGATCACAATAATTTTCCAGTAATTTACTACAAAGCCATGAACATTGCAATTCATCTGATAAAGAAATAAATATAGCTGCTTCAAGGAAGCTCAATGAAACACACACAGACACCACAAAGACAGTTTGACAAAACTAGGAAAACAATGAATGAACAAAATGAGAAGATCAACGAAGAGATAGAAATTGTAAAAAGAGACGCGAATAGAATTTCTGGAGCTGAAGTATATAGTGAATCGAATGAAAGATGCAATAGAGAGCATCAGTAACAGAATGGATCAGCACCATAAGAGAGAATTTGCAAAGCAGAAGATAGGGCCTTTGAAATTATCCAGTCACAGGAGAGCAAAGAGAAAAGAATGAAAAAGGGTGAAGAAAGCCTATGTGAACTATGGATAACATCAAAATAAACAATCTGCAAATTATTGAAATCCTGAAAGGAGAAGAGAGGGAGAAGGGGACAGAAAACTTATATAAGGAAACAAGGACTGAGAAATTTTCAAATCTGAGTACAGATTTGGACATCCAACTTCATGAATCTATGTCCCCAAAAAAGTCAACTTAAAGAGATCTTCTGCAAGGCACTCTATAATAAAATTTTCAAAAATCAAAGACAACAAAAGAATCATAAAAGTAATAAGAGAAAAAAAGCTTGTCACTCACATGGGAATCTCCATAAGTCTACTGGTGGATTTCTCAGCAGGGACCTTTTTTTTTAAAATTAATTTTCATTGGAATATAATTGCTTTAAAATAGTGTTTTAGTTTCTGTTGTACAGCAAAGTGAATCAGCTATATGTGTACATATATTTTTTCTTTTTTATGGATTTCCTTCCCATTTAGGTCAACACAGAACATTGAGTAGAGTTCCCTGTGCTATACAGTAATTTCTTATTATTTGTCTATTTTATACATAGTATCAATAGTGTATATATGTCAATCCCAATCTCCCGATTCACCCCACTACCCCTTGCCTTCCCTTGGGGTCCATACGTTTGTTCTCTACCTCTGTGTCTCTCTGCTTTGCAAATAAGATCACCTATACCATTTTTTTTTACATTCCACATTTATGTGTTAACATACAATATTTGTTTTTCTCTTTCTAACTTACTTCACTCTGTATGACAGTCTTTAGATCTATACATGTCAATACAAATGACCCAATCATTCCTTTTTATGGCTGAGTAATATTCCATCATATATATGTACAACATCTTCTTTATCCATTCATCTACTGATGGACATTTAGGTTGTTTCCATGTCCTGGCTATTGTAAAAAGTGCTGCAGTGAACATTGGGGTGCATGTAAATTTTTGAATTATGATTTTCCCTTGGTATATGCTCAGGAGTGGGATTGCTGGGTCACATGGTAGTTCTATTTTTAGTTTTTTAAGGACCCTCCATACTGTTTTCCATAGTGACTGTATCAATTTACATTCCCACCAATAGTGCAAGAGGGTTCCCTTTTTCCCACACCCTCTCCAGCATTTATTGTTTGTAGATTTTTTAATGATGGCCATTCTGACCAGTGTGAGGTGATACCTCATTGTGGTTTTGACTTGCATTTCTCTAATAATTAGTGATGTTGAGCAGTTTTTCATGTGTTTGTTGGCCATCTGTATGTCTTCTTTGGAGAAATGTCTGTTTAGGTCTTCTGCCCATTTTTTGACTGGGTTGTGTGCTTTTTGTGATATTGAGCTGCATGAGCTGTTTGTATATTTTGACTACTCCTTTGTCAGTTGCTTCATTTGCAAATATTTTCTCTCATTCTGAGGGTTGTCTTTAAATCTTGTTTATGGTTTCCTTTGCTTTGCAAAAGCTAATAAATTTAATTAGGTCCCATTTATTTGTTTTTATTTTCATTTATTTATTTCATTTATTTTTATTTTCATTACTCTAGTAGGTGGGTCAAAAAAGATCTTGCTGTGATTTATGTCAAAGAGTGTTCTGCTTATGTTTTCCTCTAAGAGTTTTATAGTGTCTGGCCTTAACATTCAGGTCTTTAATCCATTTTGAGTTTATTTTTGTATATGGTGTTAGGGAGTGTTTCAATTTCATTCTTTTACATGTAGCTGTCCAGCTTTCCCAGCACCACTTATTGAAGAGGCTGTCTTTTCTCCATTGTATATTCTTGCCTCCTTTGTCATAAATTAGGTGACCATAGGTCCATGGGTTTATCTCTGGGCTTTCCATCCTGTTCCATTAGTCTGTGTTTCTGTTTTTTGTGCCAGTACCATACTCTCTTGATGACTGTAGCTTTGTAGTGTAGTTAGTCTGAAGTCAGGGAGCCTTACTCCTCCAGCTCCGTTTTTCTTTCTCAAGATTGCTTTGGCTATTTGGGATCTTTTGTGTTTCCATACAAATTGTAAAATTTCCTGTTCTAGTTCTGTGAAAAATGTGATTGGTAATTTGATAGGTATTGCATTAATACTGTAGATTGCTTTGGGTAGTGCAGTCATTTTCACAATATTGATTCTTCCAATCTAAGAACATGGTATATCTTTCCATCTGTTTGTGTCATCTTTTTTTTCTTTCATCCGTATCTTATAGTTTTGTCTCCTTATGTAGGTTTATTCCTAGGTATTTTATTCTTTTTTGTTGAAATGGTAAGTGAGATTGTTTCCTTAATTTCTCTTTCTGATCTTTCATTGTTAGTGTATAGGAATGCAAGAGATTTATGTGCATTAATTTTGTATCCTATGACTTTACTAAATTCATTGATTAGGTCTAATAGTTTTCAGGTAGCATCTTCAGGATTTTATATGTATAGTATCATGTCATCTGCAAACAGTGACAGTTTTACTTCTTCTTTTCCAATTTGGATTTCTTTTATTTCTTTTTCACCTCTGATTGCTGTAGCTAGGACTGCCAAAACTCTTTTGAATAATAGTGGTGAGAGGGGACACCCTTGTCTTATTCCTAATCTTAGAGGAAATGCTTTCAGTTTTTCACCATTATGAATAATGTTTGCTGTGTGTTTGTCGTATATGGTCTTTATTATGTTGAGGTAGGTTGCCTCTGTGCCCACTTTCTGGAGGGTTTTTGTCATAAATTCGTGTTGAATTTGGTAAAAAGCTTTTTCTGCATCTACTGAGATAATCATATGATTTTTATTCTTCAGTTGGTTAATATACTGTATCTGATACATTGGTCCCCAACATTTTTGGCACCAGGGACTGGTTTCATGGAAGACAGTTTTTTCCACAGATGGTTGAGGGGCATGGTTCAGGCAGTAATGCAAGCAATGGGGGGATGGTTTAGGTGGTAATGTGAGCAATGGGTGGTTATTTCATGCAGTAATGGGAGCAATGAGGGATGGTTCAGGTGGTAATGTGAGCGATGGTTCAGGCAATAAAGCGAGTGATGGGGAGCAGCAGATGAAGCTTTGCTTGCTTGCCAGCTGCTCACCTCCTGCTGTGCAGCCCAGTTCCTAACAGGCCACAGACTGGTACTAGTCCACAGACCAGAGCTTAGGGATCCCTGGTGTATCATATTGATTAATTTGCATATATTGAAGAATCTTTGCATCCCTAGGATAAATCCCACTTGATCATAGTGTATGATCCTTTTAATGTGTTGTTGGATTTGGCATGCTAGAATTTTGCTGAGGGTTTTTGCACTATTATGTTCATCAGTGATACTGTAATTTTCTCTTTTTTGTGATACCTTTGTCTGGTTTTGGGATCAGGGTGATGGTGGCCTTGTGGAATGAGTTTGGGAGTGTTCCTCCCTCTGCAGTTCTTTGGAAGAGTTTGAGAAGGATAGCTGTTAGCTCTTCTCTAGATGTTTGAAATTGCCTTTGAAGCAATCAGGTCATGGATTTTTATTTGTTGGAAGATTTTTAATAGCATTTTCATTTCATTTCTTGTGATTGGTCTGCTCATGTTTTCTATTTCTTCCTGGTGCAGTCTTGGAAGGTTGTACTTTTCTAAGAATTGATCCATTTCTTCCAGGTTGTCCATTTTATTAGCATATAGTTGCTTGTAGTAGTCTCTTATGATGCTTTGTATTTCTGCAGTGTCAATTGTAACTTTTCCTTTTTCATTTTTCATTTTATTGATTTGAGTCCTGTTCCTTTTTTTCTTGCTGAGTCTGGCTAAAGGTTTATCAATTTTGTTTATCTTCTCAAAGAACCAGCTTTTGGTTTTATTGATCTTTGCTATTGTTTTCTTCATTTCTATTTCTTTGACTTCTGCTCTGATCTTTGTGTTTTATTTCCTTCTACTATCTTTGTTTTTGGTTGTGGTGGTTGCTGTGGTTGTTGTTGTGGTTGTTGTTCTTCTTCTTCCTCTCCTCCTCCTCCTCCTCCTCCTCCTCCTGCTTCTTCTCCTTCTCCTTCTGCTGCTGCTGCTGCTTCTCCTCCTCCTCCTCCTCTTCCTCCTCCTCCTCCCCCTCCCCACCCCCCTCCTCCTTCTTCTTTCTCTAGTTGCTTCAGGTGTAAGGTTAGGTTGCTTATTTGAAACTTTCCTTGTTTCTTGATGTAAGATTGTATTGATATCAACTTCCCTCTTAGAACTGCTTTTGCTGCATCCCATAGGTTTTGGGTCATCATGTTTTCTTTGTCATTTGTTTCTAAGTATTTTTTGATTTCCTCTTTGATTTCTTCACTCTTCTCTTGGTTATTTAGTAGCATATTGTTTAGCATCCATGTGCTTGTGTTTTTTGCAGTTTTTTTTCCTGTAATTGATTTATAATCTCATAGCATTGTGGTGGGAAAAGATGCTTGATACAATTTCAATTTTCTTAGATTTACCAAGGCTTGATTTGTGATCCAAGATGTGATCTATCCTGGAGAATGTTCCATGTGCACTTGAGAAGAAAATGTATTCTGCTGTTTTCAGAAGGAATGTCCTATAAATATCAATTAAGTTTGTCTGGTCTAATGTGTCATTTAAGGCTTGTTTTTCCTTATTAATTTTCTGTCTGGAAGATCCATCCATTGGTGTAAATGGAGTGTTAAAGTCTCCCACTATTATTGTGTTACTGTCGATTTCCCCTTTTATGACTGTTAGCATTTGCCTTATGTGTTGAGGTGCTCCTATGTTGGGTGCATAAATATTTATGTTGGATTGATCCCTGGATCATTATGTAGTGCCCTTCCTTTTCTCTTGTAGCAGTTTTTATTTTATTTTATTTATTTATTTATTTATTTTTTGAGGTACACCAAGTTCAATCATCTGTATTTATACACATATCCCCATATTCCCTCCCTCCCTCGACTCCCCCCCACCCTCCCCATCCGAGTCCTCTAAGGCATCATCCATCCTCGAGTTGAACTCCCTTTGTTATACAGCAGCTTCCCACTGGCTATCTGTTTTACAGTTGGTAGTATATATATGTCTATGCTACTCTCTCACTACGTCTCAGCTTCCCCTTCACTCCCCACCCCCCCGAAACCTCTAGTTCTCCAGTTCATTCTCTGCATCTGCGTCCATGTTCTTGTCTTGTCATTGAGTTCATCAGTATCATTTTTAGATTCCGTATATGAGTTAGCATACAATGTTTGTCTTTCTCTTTCTGACTTACTTCACTCTGTATGATAGACTCTAGGTTGATCCACCTCATTACATATAGCTCCATCTCATCCCTTTTTATAGCTGAGTAATATTCCATTGTATATATATGCCACATCTTCTGTATCCATTCATTTGTTGATGGGCATTTCGGTTGCTTCCATGTCCTGGCTGTTGTAAATAGTGCTGCTATAAACATTATGGTACATGTTTCTTTCGGGATTATGGTTTTCTCTGGGTATATGCCTAGTAGTGGAATTACTGGATCATATGGTAGTTCTATTTGTAGTTTTTTAAGGAACCTGCAAATTGTTTTTCTTAGTGTCTGTACCAACTTACATTCCCACCAACAGTGCAGGAGACTTCCCTTTTCTCCACACCCTCTCCAACATTTGTTGTTTCCAGATTTTGTGATGATGGCCATTCTGATCTATGTGAAGTGATACCTCATTGTGGCTTTGACTTGCATTTCTCTGATGATGAGTGATGTTGAGCATCTTTTCATGTGTTTGTTGGCCATCTGTATGTCTTCTTTGGAGAAATGTCTATTTAGGTCTTCTGCCCATTTGTGGATTGGGTTATTTGCTTTTTTGGTATTAAGCTGCATGAGCTGCTTATATATTTTGGAGGTTAATCCTTTGTCTGTTGTTTTGTAGGCAACTACTTTTTCCCATTCTGAGGGTTGCCTTCTAGTCTTGTTTATGGTTTCTTTTGCTGTGCAAAAGCTTTTAAGTTTCATGAGGTCCCATTTTTTTGTTCTTGATTTTATTTCCATGATTCTAGGAGGTGGGTCAAAAAGGATCTTGCTTTGATGGATGTCATAGAGTGTTCTGCCTATGTTTTCCTCTAGGAGTTTTATAGTGTTTGGCCTTCCATGTAGGTCTTTAATCCATTTGGAGTTTATTTTTGTGTATGGTGTTAGGAAGTGTTCTAATTTCATTCTTTTACATGTTGCTGTCCAATTTTCCCAGCACCACTTATTGAAGAGGCTGTCTTTTGTCCATTGTATATTCTTGCCTCTTTTGTCAAAGATAAGGTGCCCATATGTGTTTGGGCTTACCTCTGAGTTCTCTATTCTGTTCCATTGATATTCCTTTCTATTTTTGTGCCAGTACCATACTGTCTTGATCACTATGGCCTTGTAGTATAGTTTGAAGTCCGGAAGCCTGATTCCACCAACTCCATTTTTCCTTCTCAAGATTGCTTTGGCTATTTGGGGTCTTTTGCGTTTCCATACAAATCGTAAGATTTCTTGCTCTAGTTCTGTGAAAAATGCCATTGGTAATTTGATAGGGATTGAATTGAATCTGTAAATTGCTTTGGGTAGTACAGTCATTTTCACGATGTTGATTCTTCCAATCCAGGAACATGGTATGTCCCTCCATCTGTTTGTGTCGTCTTTGATTTCTTTCATCAGTGTCTTAAAGTTTTCTGCATACAGATCTTTTGCCTCCTTAGGCAGGTTTATTCCTAGGTATTTTATTCTTTTGGTTGCAGTGGTGAATGGGAGAGTTTCCTTAATTTCTCTTTCTGCTCTTCCGTTGTTAGTGTATAGGAATGCAAGAGATTTCTGTGCATTAATTTTGTATCCTGCTACTTTACTAAACTCATCAATTAGTGCTAGCGGTTTTCTGGTAGAGTCTTTAGGGTTTTCTATGTCATCTGCAAAGAGTGACAGTTTTACTTCTTCATATCAACAAATTGAAGGGTAAAAACCATATAATCATCTCAATAGATGCAGAAAAAGCTTTTGACAAAATTCAACATCCATTTATGATAAAAACTCTCCAGAAAATGGGCATAGAAGGAAAATTACCTCAACATAATAAAAGCCATATATGAGAAACCAAAAGCCAATATCGTTCTAAATGGGGAAAAACTGAAAGGATTCCCTCTAAGAAGAGGAACAAGACAAGGGTGTCCACTCTCACCATTATTATTCAACATAGTTTTGGAAGTTGTAGCCGCAGCAATCAGAGAAGAAAAAGAAATAAAGGGAATCCAAACAGTCTTTATTTTAAAGTCTATTTTGTCTGATATGAGAATTGCTACTCCAGCTTTCTTTTGATTTCCATTTGCATGGAATATCTTTTTCCATCCCTTCACTTTCAGTCTGTATGTGTCCCTAAGTCTGATACAGGTCTCTTGTAGACAGCATATATATGGGTCCTGTTTTTGTATCCATTCAGCCAGTCTGTGTCTTTTGGTTAGAGCATTTAATCCATTTACATTCAAAGTAGTTATCAAAATGTATGTTCCTATTACCATTTTCTTAAATGTTTTTGGGTTTGCTTTTGTAGGTCTTTTTTCTTCTCTGATGTTTCCTACCTAGAAAATTTCCTTTAGCATTTGTTTTAAAGCTGGTTTCGTGGTGCTGAATTCTCTTAGCTTTTACTTGTCTGTAAAGCTTTTGATATCTCCATTGAATCTGAATGACATCCTTGCTGGGTTGAGTAATCTTGTTTGTAGGTTTTTCCCTTTCATCACTTTAAATATATCCTACCATTTTCCGACCATTCCCTTCTGGCCTGCAGAGTTTCTGCTGAAAAACAGCTGATAACCTTACAGGGGTTTCTTTGTATGTTATTTGTTGCTTTTCCATTGCTGCTTTTAATAGTTTTTCTTTGTATTTAATTTTTGTTAGTTTAATTAATATGTGTCTTGGTATGTTTCTCCTAGAATTTATCCTGTATGGGACTCTCTGTGCTCTCTGAACTTGGGTGGCCATTTGCTTTCCCATGTTAGGGAAGTTTTCAACTATAATCTCATCACATATTTTCTCAGACCTTTCTCTTCCTCTTCTTCTTCTGGGAACCCTATATTTCAAATGTTGGTGCATTTAATGTCCCAAAGGTCTCTGATACTGTCTTCGTTTCTTTTCATTCTTTTTTCTTTATTCTGCTTTGTGGCAATTATTTCTACCTTTCTATGTTCCAGCTCACTTATCCATTCTTCTGCCTCAGTTATTCTCCTGTTGAGTCCTTCTGGGGTATTTTTAATTTCATTTATTATATTGTTCATCTCTGTTTGTTCTTTAGTTCTTTTAGGTCCTGGTTAATCATTTCTCATATTTTCTTGATCCATGCCTCCTTTCTATTGCCAAGATTTGGGATCATTTTTACTGTCATTCCCTGAATTCTTTATCAGGTAGGTTGCCTGTTTTCTCTTCATTTATTTGGTCTTGTGGGTTTTTACCTTGCTCCTTCAACTGTAACATATTTCTCTGTCTTCTCATTTTGTCTAACTTACTGTGTTTGAGTTCTCCTTTTTGCAGGCTTGCAGGGTCATTGTTCCTCTTGCTTCTGGTGTGTGCCCCCAGTAGGTGAGATTGGTCCAGTGACTTGTGTAGGCTTCCTGGTAGCCTGGTGCCTGCCTTCTGGTGGTGGAGCTGGATCTGGTCCCTCTGATGGGCACGCCCACATCAGGTGGTGTGTTTTGGTGTGTCTGTGAGCTTAGTATGACTTTAGACAGCCTGTCTGTCTCAGTAGAAGCCTTAAAGGTCAGGAGAGAGTGGGATTATTTATTCAAAGTGCTGAAAGAAAAAAAAAAAACTGTCAACCAAAAATACTTTATCTAGGAAAGTGGTCCTTCAGAAATGAAGGATTGATAAATACTTTTCTGGACAAACAAAAGTTGAAGGAATTCATCATTACTAGATCTATATTGCAGGAAATACCGAAAGGAGTTCTTCAAGTTGAAATGAAAGGATGCTAATTGGTAATGAAAACATATGAAAATATATAGCACACTGGTAAAGGTAAGTATACATTCAAATTCAGAATACAGTCACCCCTTTGTATCTGCAAAGTCCATATCCATGGATGCAAACAAATACAGATCAAAAATATTTGAAAAAAAATTCCAGGAAGTTTCAAAAGCAAAACTTGAATTTGTCATGAGCCACAATTATTTACGTAGCATTTCCATTGTCTTTATAACTATCTACACAGCATTTACATTGTATTAGGTATATATAATCATGTCCAGTAATCTAGACATGATTTGAAGTATACAGGTATGCACATATTACCTAAACATGTGTGGGTTACACATACACGGTATGTTAACCACTCTAGTAAAATGTTAAAGGCCAAAAAATATTAAAAATAACTACAGCTATAATCATTTGTTAATGAACACTCAAAATGAAAGTGTTAAATTGTGACATCGAAAACATAAAGAAGGGGATGAGCAACAGAATACAGTTTTTGTAAGAATCAAAATTGTTGTTAGCAGCATAAAATAAACTTTTATATCTATAAGATTTTTTATGTAAGCCTCATGGTAACCACAAAGCAAAACCTACATTAGATACACAAAAGATGAAGAGATCAAGAGAATAAAAGCATAGCACTATGTAAAATCATCAATTCACAAAGGAAGACAGCAAGAGAGGAAGAACAGGGGAACTACAAAACAGCCAAAAAACAATTAATATATGACATTAATAATTTCTTATCTATCGATAATTACTCTAAATGTAAGCAGATTAAATTACAAAAAGTGTAGAGTAGCTGAATGGATTTTTTTTAAAAGGACCCAACTTTATGTTGCTTACAAGAGACTAACTTCAGAATTGAAAACACACATAGGCTCAAAGTGAAGGAATGGAAAAAAATTATTCCATTCAAATGGTAACCAAAAGCGAGCAGGGGTAACTATACTTATATCAGACAAAATCAACATTAAAAAAGACTGATAAGAGGCAAAGAAGGTAATTATGTAGTAAGAAGTGAGTCAAATCATTGAAAATATAACAATTCTTAATATATATACTCTTTTTAAAGCACATAAACATATTAAGCAAATGCTAACAGATCTGAAGGGAGAAATTGACAACAATACATTAATATTAAGGCACTTCAATACCCCATTTTCAACAGTGGGTAGGTCATCCAGATAGAAAGTCAATAAAAAAAAAATGTTGGACTTTAACTATACTTTAGACCAAATGGACCTAACGTATATAGCATATTCCTTCCTGTAGCAGCAGAATACACATTCTTATAAAGCACACATGGAACATCTCCAGGATAAGTCATAAGTTAGATCACAAGACAAATCTTATCATTTAAAAAGACTGAAATCATACCAAGTATTTTTTCTGACCACAAAAATATGAAACCAGAAATCAATACCAGGAAGAAAACTGTAAAATTCACAAGTATGTGGAGATTAAACACCGCACTCCTGAACAACCAATAGGCTAAAGATGAAACTAAAAATATATATTGAAACAAACAAAAAAGTTTACCAAAACTAATGGGGTGCAGCAAAAATTCTAAGAGGAAAGTTCATAGGGATGAATGGCTACACTAAGAGAAAAGAAATATCTCAAATAAACAACCTCACACTACACCTCAAAGAACTAGAAAAACAGCAACAAACTAAGTCAAAACTTAGCAGAAGGAAGGAAATAAAGATGAGGGCAAAAAAATGAAATAGCAGAAAAGCAATAGAAAAGATCAACAAATGTAAGAGTTGGTTTTTTGAAATGGTAAACAAAATTGACAAACCTTTAAACTAACTAAAAAGAGAGAAGACAAAAATAAATCTAGAAAAGAACAAGGAGACATTACAGAAATACAAAAGATCATAAAGACACTATGAACAATTATATACCAACCAACTGGATAATCTATATTAAATGGAAAAATTTCAAAAACATACAACCTAGCTAACCAGAGTCATGAAGAAACAGAAAATCTGAACAGACCAATAACTAGAAAGGAGATTGAATTAGTAATCATAAAACCTCCAAACAAAGAAAATTCCTGAACCGGATGGCATCACTGATGAATTCTGCCAAATATTTACAAAAGATTAATGCAGTTCTTCTCAAATTCCTCCCAGAAATTGAAGAGGAGCGAAAGCTCCCAAACACATTTTATGAGACTAGAATTACCCTGATACCAAAGCCAGCTAAAGTCACATAAATTAAAGAAAACTACAGGCCAATATCCCTGATGAACATAGATGCAAAACTTCTTAACAAAATACTAGCAAACCAATTTCAACAGTACATTGAAAGGATCATACACCACAATCAAGTGGGATATATCTCTGGGATACAAAGGTGGTTCAATATACACAAATTAATAAGCTTAATATAGCACATTAATAGAATGAAAACAAAAATCATATGACCACCTAATAGATGCAGAAAAATTATCCTCTCATGATAAAAAAAAAACTCTCAGAAAATTGGGCATAGAAGGAATATACCTCAACATAATATAGACCATATATAACAAGCCCACAGCTAACATTATTCTCAATAGTGAAAGGTTGAAAACTTTTCCTCTAAAATCAGGAACAGGGCAAGAGTGCCCACTCTTACAACTCCTATTCAACTTTTACTGGAGGTGCTAGCAAGCGCCATCAGGCAGAAAAAGAAATAAAAGTCATCCCAGTCAGAAAGGAAGAAGTAAAATTATTTCTGCTGGCAGATGACATGATCTTATATATAGAAAACCCTAAAGACTCCACCAAAAGACTGGTAGAACTAATAAACAAATCCAGTAAGTTGTAGAATAAAAAATTAGGATACAAAAATTAGTTACATTTCTGTACACTAAAAATGAACTATCTGAAAAAGAAATAAAGAAAAAAAACTTATTTACAATTGTATCAAAAACAATAAAATCCTTAGCAATAAATTTAACCAAGGAGGTAAAAGATCTGTCCACTGAAAACTATATGACTTTTATGAAAGCAATTGCAGAAGACACAAGTAAATGGGAAGATATCCCATGTTTCTGATCAGAAGAATCAATATGTTAAAATGTTCATACTACCCAAGGCAATCTACAGTCAAAGAATCCTTATAATTCCAATGGCATTTTTCATAGAACTAGAGCAAACAATTCTAATATTCATATGGAAATAACACGTGTTGGTGAGACTATGGAGAAAAAGGAACACTTGGGCATTTATTTTTTTTAAAGATTTATTTATTTTATTTTGTTTTTGGCTGTGTTTGGTCTTCATTGCTGTGCATGGGTTTTCTCTAGTTGTGGTGAGTGGGGGCTACTCTTTGTTGCAGTGCACGGGCTTCTCACTGCAGTGGCTTCTCTTGCTGCAGAGCACGGGCTCTAGGCACACGGGCTTCAGTAGTTGTGGCTTATGGGCTCTAGAGCACAGGCTCAGTAGTTGTGGTACATGGGCTTAGTTGCTCTGCAGCATGTGGGATATTCCTGGACCAGGGCTCGAACCCATGTCCACTGCATTGGCAGGCAGATTCTTAACCACTGCACCACCAGGGAAGTCCCCCCTTGGGCACTCTTGGTGGGAATGTAAATTGGCACAGCTCCTATTATTATTATTATTATACAGCCAGTTTTATTCCCAATAGCCAAGACATGGAAACAACAACCTAAGTGCCCATCTACCAGTGAATGGATAAGCAAGATGTGTATATAGGGCTTTTACAGGCCATGCATAAGAATTTGGGTTTTACTCTAATTACTATAAGAAGTCATAAATTGTTTGCAGAACAAGGAAATAACATGAATTAATTTATGCTTTGTGAAAATTGGATATGCAGAGAATGGATTGTAAAGGACAAAAGCAGAGACCCAGGGATGAAGAGAACTGTAATCCATTACACAGTAAAGATGCTTCTCCCCAGTTTGCACAAGTTTAGTGACTGTCTCCTCCTGAAAGAGATCCTACATGATTATTGTCTCTAGAAAAAGGAAGAGAGGCTGTATTACATATGTGTTATCTTTTAGTTAGGATTTCAACTGCCAAAAATATGAACTCCTGAAATGACTGGATGTAAACAACAAAGATTTCTGTCAGCCTTGATGTCATACTAATTTATCCTTTTGACATAGGCATTTGTATATTTTTTCCCAAAATTTGTGTTGTGATTTGGGGGCAAATATTGATCTAATCTTGAGTTGGAAAGCTAACATGTAAAGAAATAACTCTTCAGTATCACAGCTTATAGAAGAGTTTTTCTAAATATCTTCTTCTGACTCTCAGTATAATTTATAAAGTTCAGGAGAAGTACCCTAGTTTATTAGGTATGAAATTGTTTCTGGTACAGATCTAATATCTCTACATATTTCTGTTACCTCTGATGATGAACTCACCTTTATATAAGAAGCTCTGTTTTGCTCTAAAGACGTTACATGGAATTTAAAAGATGCCAAAAATATAAGTGAATGCAACTTCTAATTTCATTTCGAATTAAAAAACCATCACTTGTGCAGAACTCCACAATAATGACAAACTAAGGCTATATAGAAGGAAAAAAAAATCCTTAAAGAAATTAAAAAGCTAATCATCTTATAACATAAACACTTACCCACACTGTTTATACATAATATTCTGCTTGTTAAAGAGATTTTAAGAGTCTGCACTAGTGTGTAGAGTTGGTACTATGTTGGTGAATTAGAGTTGCTAACTACTTGAATTGTCAACTGTGCGTTTTGGTAGATTTTCGCCTTGAATGCTAATGTGGTTTTTTAAGTCTCATTTTGATTAATTTTATTGTTCCATTAGATGCAGCCTTGTTTTTCCAATCACTCATGTCCACTTCATCACTGTCAACGTGCTACCATAACATTAAATATGACCAGAGGTAAACATTATTGAAAGCTGTGCCTGTTACTGCTGTTTTACAGTAGTGTAATTTTGTTTTTATTTCCTTTGATTTTATGCTGATATGGGTTTCATCAGTATTTGCCTGCAGCCTCTTTCGACTTTTCCTTTTAATTAAAAAAGCCTAATTGGGTGTAATAAAAACTTCCAATTAAGCCTTTTAAATAAAAACTGAAAGCTGAAAGTGGCTGTGGTTGCAGATAGAGGCTGGCGCAGACTTGCATTATGGCAGGATTCTATTACTGCAGTACAATTTGTGGTTTCCAGGTTTAACTCGAGACCTGTGAGTTAGGAGAAGTGGACCTTGGGAGAGATACCCAAGCAGATAATTATACAATTAAACATCCATTTTCTTTGAGGGGGCTTTATTTTTGAGGCAGGAAGGGTACCGAAGGGGCGCTCAAATGAATCATTGTTATGACACGTTCATTAGATAAAAATTTCAGTGATATTGCACATTTAACAATAGAAACAAAAGATTTTAGTATTTGAACAAAAAGATAAAATATGCTAGCTTATTTCTTATTTTAACAGGTATAAAAAGGTTGCAGTTTGTATCTAAAGTTTTAGACTTGCTTTATTTTCTTTCCTTTCTTGTACTAGAGAAATGTGCTAGGAGAAAGCCTGCAATGAAGCCTAAAATCACATAATCTATAACTGGACAGATTGATGAACAATTTGCTGATCTTGTATATGAACTGAATAATAAAAGACTAAAATAAGCTTTTTATACTGTTTGAAATGTGTAACTTTGTGACTTTCTCAGATTTTCCTGTAAATATAAATCTTACATATCAAACGGAAATTTCTACCAGCCTGTATTATCATATATGTTTGGGGACAGGAGGGAAGGGTATGATGGGAGTTGGATTGGGAAGAAGGGATATTTTAGCTTTGCTTATAATTGGCTCTTAGTTGATTTCATATCTTTGGAAAAGGTAAGAGCAGGAAAACGTTTTGTGTCTGAATATCTCAGTTAAATAAAATACTACTTTAGGACAAATTTTAACTGTTTTTCTCTATGGTCACCATTCATACCTATTTTCAACAATTAGCCTTATTTATTTTCTTAACAAGTAGTAACTGTTGTTTACAGAAAATTTGAAATGTATTAAAAAATAAAATTCATATATAATCTTACCTCAAGCCACACTTAACATGTTTGGTATGTTTCTGTCCAGCTTTTTTTTTAAATTTTTGATCCATTTTTCTACACACATTGACATACAAGTGGGCAAAATGATAAAATTGAGATTATATTACTTATAGAATTTTATTTATTCCTTCTTTTACTTAACATTTTATATAAGCATTTTCCATTTTTCAAAGATGTACACTTATCCTAATTTATTTGACCGGTCTCCAGTTGTTGTTGTTTTTTTTTAAATATTGAGAGGCTGACTACCATAGCAGGTCAGAGCATGGGTTTGGAGTCATGCTGTCTGAATTTAATTCTTGGTGCCCAGATCTACTAGCTATGTGATGTTGGGCAATCTCCCTGTCTGAGCTTTTATTTCCTCTTGCATAAAATGCAAAAAAGCATAATATGGACCTAAGGGATAGATATGAAGAGTACATGGGTTAATCTATGTAAAAGTGCAATAGCACATAGTAAACACTGCATACATATTAACTGTTGTTGTTTCCAATTATTTTCCATTTCCAAAAATTTATGTTTCAAATAATCTAATAATATTTCTACTTGGTTAGATTTGGCAAAATTAGCTCATTTGCTGTTATCCTTTGTCCCAGTAGATACCTCTAGAATGATTTATTTAGATCTTTGATTATTCTCAGTAAAGAGCTTGGGAGCTTACTTCCTGTGGGGCATCATGTTTATTGTCAGAATTACTCTTTGAAATTTTATATTGTTCTTGGCAGCTAAAGTCTTTCTTCATTGCATTTTCAATTGCTTGTTATTTGTATGCTTTTCCGTTATTGATTTTTAGATATCCATCCACTAAAAATTTACTACAATTTTTTTTTTAGGTTTCAGTTTTTCTTTGAGTGTATTTTGAAATTTTATACTTTTTTCCAGGAAATTATTTTTTCAAATATCTTAATGTACAATTTTGCATTTAATTCACTTGTAATGTAAAAGAGCAATCCTTTTATTTGTTTTTGGACCCCCTTTAACATGCTTAATTTTTTTTTCTTTTGATCTAATTTTAATAACTGAATGCTAGCTCTTCTGTTTATAATCCATTTCTGACTTTTGGACTCATCTTCCTAGCTCCTAGCTCTATAGGCTCTGGTTTCAACTCGTGCTATCAGGGGACTCTCCCACTTTGAGCTGTCTTGGTGTATATTCTACCCTAGGCAGGTGCTGGTAACCTATTCTCGACCCTTGATGGGCATTCAGGCAGTTACAGCAAGAAATGTTTCACAAATAATATCTGATACAGTCTAGTTAAGATTAATGGGGAATAAAAGTGCTTTGCTTAGAAATAACTATCCATAGATCTAAAGTCAACAGAAGTCTCTACAACAAAAAAATACATAATTCTTTTTTGCGGGGGAGGAGAAGGCTTGAAATAGATCAGAAAACACTTTCACATTAATTGTCCTTTTCATATACTTCAAATTTGTATTTAATGCCTTTCTCCTCCTGGAGATCAGAAGGAACACCTGGATATTCTGGGAGAAATTTGTATTTTTCCAAATCAATTTCTGGAAAAAATGTGTCACTTTCAAATTCCTGCATGATCCTTGTCACAAACAGTCTAACATGGCCTGGCTTGTTCATGGCTTCCTTATAAACAGAACTGCCTCCCACTATCCAAACCATGTCCACTTTATTTGTTAATTCTGGTTGTTCAGTAAGTTTTAAGGCATCATCCAGACTTTTGGCCAGAAAATGAGCTCCCTGTGGAGGTTCCTTGAGTTCTCTACTGAGAACTATATTAGTTCTATCCTTTAAAGGTCGATACTTCTCTGGAATGGAGAACCAGGTCTTCCTACCCATAAACACCAAATTCTGTTTACCTTCTACTGAAGAGGCTGAGGTCATTCTTTGGAAATACCTGTATTCATTCCTGAGCGGGGGCCAGGGAAGGTCCCCGTTCTTGCCGATGCCCATATTCTGGGCCACAGCGACGATGCAGTTTAGCGGACGAACCATGACGGACGCAGAAGCACATGCTTAATTTTATTTATCTATTATTCAATCTTTTATTCTTGACTAGATTTTCTAGAGATTTATTAGCAATGTAAATTTTTAAAAGAAAATATGTTTTGGATTCGTTTTATTGTTTTCCTTTTGTTTCAAATTTACTTTTATTTTTAAACTTAATTATTATTATAACTTCTCCAGGTCAATGATTAGCTTATTTTTAAAAAGCTGGAGAATGTATTTATCATAAATTTGCCTCTAAATTTTTCTTTGCTTGCAGTTATTGCATCGTCATACAATTTTCCTTTTTTTTTTCACATTTTCTTGTATGTTCCTACATTTTAGGAAAGTGTCTTTTTTGATCCTAATATTATATTGATATAAATTGTCATTTTATAATTTTCTCATCATTTCTTCTCTCAGCTATTGGCTATTGTGGCAGTTTCCTTTGTCTATGAGTCTCCTATTACACTATTCTCCAGAGTGCTGATAGAAGTATCTTTTTAAAAGCAATATACTCTCCACAATAGATGTTGTTTAAGGGTACAAACTTGCAACTGGTAGATAAATACATACTGAAGATCTAATGTACAGCACAGTGATTATAGTCAACAATACTGTATTATAAGTTGATTAGATCTTTTCTCCTCGCCACAAAAAAGAAATGATAATTATGTGATGTGATAGAGGGTTACTTGAGAGAACTACTTAGAATGCTGCTAAAAAGATGGCATGGTACAAAGTTCTAAAGCTATTTTTGGTGAAAATTTCTGTATACTTATATATATTATATATCTTATTGATACATCAAGCCAACTTTTATTTATAGTGAACTGAAAGGTTATTTGATCTTTGGCTTTTATTGTTCCAAGAATATTGTTGTCAAAGGACATTTTAGTGTAAATAAAATTCTTAATTTTGTCATTAAAACTGGCTTGAACAACTGATAGTTTATACATAAAATCAACTCTTTCTGTCAAATTCCCAAACTTCATTTTCACTCTAACAATTGTGTTTTGCAATAAAAATACTCATAGTTTTGCTTAGCAGTGGTTAAGCATTCAGTCTTGGGAGAATATTAAGGATATAAATGAAATAACAACTTTGTCATTATGCTTTTGGTTCCGCCACAGAAAAAAAATAATTCACTTCAGCAATGCATTAGAAGCTTCTGACCACTACCTTTGTGAAGCCTAGGAAAATATCTGTGTAGCAGAGCAATCCTTCATATTCACCTTTCATGTTTTGTATATAGATGAAAATTCAGAGTATTTAAATCAGTTCTCTGCTCTCATATTTACCATTTCTGTCACCCCATTGAACACACTGAGATGATCTACATGCAAATTAAGTTAATTGTTCATAGTTCTCAGTGTATGACATCATAGCTGCCAAGCACGTGATTAATTTGATGCCAGTTAACTTTCCTTTGGTTGTGACTGTCATAAATTCAGCTCCATCCATATTCACCCATTTGTTTCTGCAGTCGATAGTGTTCCTTCTTATAAAAACCATCAGATAAATTCTTGAAAAGTTGTTCAACAATTTTTTTTACCATTAATCGCTTTAAATATTTACATATTTTTATCAACATCATCACCAGAAATAGTCTACCATGTCTACATAATAGTTTTATCATTCCACATTCTCACCTAACAAATTGTTTCATTTATGTAGTGAGCATATTAAAGACCTGGGACATATGATAAGGCATCATATTGGCTAGTTCTCATCTGAGATCTTTACCTATCTTCTCCTACAACAAGTTTTACTTTCTGAGATAATTTTGAGGTTGACTTTGAAGGAACCTTTAAGCCATTTTAATTTATTTCCTTGATTGTAATTTTTGTTTTATTACTTCAAACCCCTCCCCCTCTTAGCTTTTGGCAAAGCACTCTGGTGTTGATTTCAAAATTTTCTTGATTTTGGATGGTAAATGATGTAAGGTGCCCCTCTGAAGTTATTGTGCAGGGCTTTCCTGTAAAAAATGCAAGATTTAGGCTCATTTGGCTTTTCCCGTTAATAAATCAATGCTATAAGAAACATGTAAAGATATCTTGCTAGGTTTATATTCACTTACTGCCAATTTGCAAATTCTGGTTGGGTTAGGACTATCATCTCTTTTCCCATTAAATTCATTTGATGGAGCTACAGGGATAAAACAAGAGAATGATTGAATTTCTCTCATTATCATGAATATCTCCAAGTTCTAAGCTATATCTAGTGTTGTATCCTTCTTTTTGAAAATAACTGATAAAGTTATTAACCTTGAAAAATTACACAGATATAACCAAAATCAGAGTTTCTAGTACTTCGGTGTTGACAGGGAAGTAAAAGTAATAAAAAATAAAATTATATCCTGTATTTTGTAAAATAAATTTTGATCTAAGCAATTTCATCAGAAAATTGAATTGAATTATAGAAACAAATGTGTGTGTGTGTGAATTCAAAGCTTTAAAAATTCTGTAGCTTATAAGATGAGGACCTCATTAAAAAAGAAGAAGGAGGTGGAGGAGGAAGGAAGGAAGGAAGGAGGAAGGAAAAAGAAAGAAAGAAAGAAAGAAAGAAAGAAGAAAGAAAGAGAGAGAGAAAGAAAGAAAGAAAAGAAAGAAAAGGAAAGAAAGAAAAAGAAAGAAAGAAAGAAAGAAAGAAAGAAAGAAAGAAAGAAAGAAAGAAAGAAAGAAAGGAAAGAAAGAAAAAGAAAGAAGGAAAGAAAAGAAAGAAAGAAAGAAAGAAAGAAAGAAAGAGAAAGAAAGAAAGAAAGAAAGAAAGAAAGAAAGAAAGAAAGAAAGAAAGAAAGAAAGAAAAAGAGGAAGGAAGGAAAGAAGGAAGGAAGGAAGGAAAACATAAAACACTGCATGTGTCCATGGACTTCTTGAGTTGTTATACAATAAGCTCATCTCCTCTAGTGAACCACTGGCATTAGAATAACATGTTCTCCAAGCCATGGCTCTTTTACTTTTAAATACACCTTAAAATATTGATACATTTGATTTTGTCATGAGAAAGGTACCAAATTTTAGTCTTTTATTACACTTGTAAATATTCTGTTAATGTGTTTTGATGGAAAAGCATGGATAGAGAGTTCAGTAAGGAAAAAATGGAATTCTGCTAATATGTTTGTGCACAAATATGACAAAACCCTATATCATCCAATTGCCAGCCTCCCTACCTCATTCTCCACCCCCCCCCCAAACTTCCACAAGTCAGTTTGCCTTAGTGTTTATTGGGAGATTGTCTCATCTTCACTTGTGAAAGTCATTCCCATCAAAGCTATTTCTCTGGAATCCTTCATACCACTGTCTTCCCCCCACCACGCCTGACACACACCTCTGTGCTGTTTGTTGATGGATGTTCCTGGATGTAGTCCCCCCAACAGGACGCTCCTTACTTCTCAGCAGAGCCAATGAAGAGGTTTGGACTTCCCTATATTGCCTTCTCCCTTTATTGTCCCCGAACGCTGTCAATAAATTAGTGCACATTTATCAGATTTGACTAAAGTGTTGAGGATTTCTGGAGTAATGGGGAGGCTATTTTCAGCTGTAGCTTCCTATGACTGCCTAATTGATGCAAAGGAATACACCTTTCTAATGGGCTGCCCTGAGTCTGGTCTGCAGGTTCTGTCTTTGTTCTCCAGGTATCAGGGCATCCTGCCTTCTGTGGCATGAATCTCCATTATTTTAAAGGGAGACTCATGAGGCAAATGCTCCAAAGTAGGACATATCACAAATGTTCAGCTATTTAGTCTATTTTAACCTGAGTAATAGTTTCAGTAAAACAGTCTCCATTGTAGATCTTGGCACACTGAATTCAAGAAGACTGGATCCTATAAATTGAAATATAGTGATATTTCATATGTTGACATTTTTTCCATGGTAAGAAATGTTTGCTAGCTTACTGTAAGTTTTAGTAAATCAAATCATATTTTGAACATGCTGGAGATGTTTGATACAAAAAGGAATGGATTGATACATCATTTTGTAAGACAAATAACCAATTTGTAATCAATCTCACTGTATAGTCTTGGTTTATATATGTGATCTTAAAGTTGGCACGTATATGTATACAATTTTCTGGCTTGTTTGTCATACACTGGGTGTACTGTGATCAATGAAAAGTCAGAGTTCTTTCAACTTTTTGAAATAATGATTTCAATGGTTATGGGAGTGTGTGTGTGTGTGTGTGTGTGTGTGTATCTGTGTGTGTCTGTGTGTTTGTAGGGAACACTGGAGTTACTAGTAAACTAAATATTAATTTTCATCAGTTATTCTTATTACCTTGAGTTCTTTGGCTGTGGTTATTTATAAGGCATCCCATAAAAGAAGTGGAGGAGCTCCATGCATCTCAGATCAAGTATCCATCTTCCTGCTCTGTCCACAGACCTTACCTATGTGAGGTCCTGGCTTTGGGGACTGAAGGGCTAGGAAAGAGCATGAAAGGGTGAGAGGACATCACTGGCTGAAAAAGAGCTATCTTTCAAAGGAAGAAAGTATTAGTTCAGCAACTGAGATGTATAAGGGTCCAGTCAAGAAGCAGCAAACTCTCTAGGCATTTCAAACAGATTTTCATACCAAAAATGGTCAGACAGGTGAAGATCTAAGAAGCCAAACAAGAGATGGCAAGTCAGTCCAGATATTAGCAACAGGAGAAAATCATTACCGGCTATCCCTGGGGGAAAGTAGGAGGAAATGTTGATACCAGAGCTCCCAAACCTGGGCATCAAGTGGGAACAGCCATAGTGAGGGCTGTTCTGTGGGATCCAGGTCTTTGAAGGAATGAACTGTTTTGAATGGACTGGGGCCATGGGAAGATGTAGAGATGCCACTCTCGGCTGTGGGAAGGCAGGTATCAGTGGAAATAAGATTGCTTCTCCCTTCCTCTCATCCTATAATCTCTTACTTTTCTTTCCATTAGCCAAACCTATGTGGACATCAGTTGGCAAGGGTGTCTAAAACATGTGATACTGACATTTTTATGTCTGCTTGGAAATCAAATATCACAGAGATGCAGATGCTTTGTTTAGTTGGGGGGGAAAAGAAGGTAGTAAGAGAATATACAGGGATATGGGAAATGCCACATATCTCCAGACAGTGGATCTAGAAAATCAGTGGTTTATATCCAAGTCACTGAAACAGAGTGAACCCTAATGGAGCTATGGGAAAAGATTTTGCACTGGGATTGAAATGGAATGTGTAGGATTGACTTAGCATCTCCCTACTTATTTTTTCTTGAACAAATCTTTAACATTCTGGCATTAATTCCATCCATCCTGGGGCCCCCAGGGTAAGGGTGGTGGCTTTCAGTATTTTTAAATAGTGAAATCCCTTGAAAGCATCGTTTCTTGTTAAAGGCTCAGTTTTCTCTCTTCCTTCCCTTGGACTCCTTTTGTTCCTCCCTTCATCTTCTCCTTTTTCCCTGCTAATATGCACTTAGAGTCTAATATTTATAAGCTATAAAAATTTAAATAAAATATCCTCTAAAATGTTTCATGAAGTTATACATTTATCAGAAAGTGAATATGCAGAAAATAAAAGCAGTAATAGGATTTATACACACTTCATTATGGAAAATTTGGCTTAAAAATATAGTGATTAGGTTAAAAGGGTAGCAGTTATGGCTGGACTTGCTTTTCAAAAACCCAGCTACTAATGAATAATGACCTTTCCTGAAATTTCATGCTAGGGCTTCATTCTTCTAACCTATTGATTTTTATCATCAATGAAATATATGTGGTATCAGACACCAGTACCATATTCCACCAAAGCTGATCAAGTACACTTTTTAGTTCATTTGGGTACCAGAAACCCAAGGGAGAATGGAGTGGGACACCCCACTGGAAAGACAGAAGAAATAAAGCACAAAACAGGAGTCTTGGTAGTTGAGAGAAATCTTTGCCTAGTTCAAAATTCACAGCCAGGGAAAGGATGGTTTTAATTTGGGAGAGGGAGGTTGAAGGTGGATATCTTTGTTCTCTCCTGTCTCTTTGAACCAACTCTCCACGTGTTTTGCCTCTAGACCCAGCAAACTCAAATGCTTGGATGAGCTACTAAGTAGAAATAAAAATGATAATTCTCTTTTATTTCTTCTTTTTCTATGCTGTCATAATAGGTGGATTTTCATTAAACATGGGAAGATAAAAAATGGGAAATGCACTTTCCCTGAACTCTCTCAATGTTCTATAAAATGTTCAATTAACTGCACTTGCTACTGTCCATATTTCTTCCCATACTCTCTGGATTGCATGAGGTCTCTCACGTCTCAGTTAACATTAAAAAAGAGAGCCAATTTATTATTTTTTACTGAACTCAGAATATCTGGGCGAATAAATACTGCTACTAATCATTTCATTTGCTTCATGACCTGTTGTTTAAACTTCTGAGGAACATAGCACAGTAGGAATTAAAACTATCTTAAAAGAGAAGTCAGCCAGTAGATCATAGGAATAAAACATGATTTTCCCCATGCCTTTGTGCACCATATCCAGTCACCACAAAACAGCCAAGCAAGGAATTCCATTCCACGTACCACATAGAGAAATAAGAATAATAATAAAAATTTCAAAGGAGGATAAAGAGCTGGTTTAAGAATCTGAGGCATTTCACATAGAGAAATTGGGTATGAATCCCAGCTCTGTAATGCAATAGCTATGTGACCAGGGGCAAGTTATTCGCTCTCTCTAGGCATTAGTTCCCTCATTTGTAAAATGGGGATAATAATACTTAACTCACAGGTTATTGTAAGGATTGATATGCTGAATAAAAACCACCAAGAATTGTAAGCGGTGCAGGGTAACAGCTCAATAGCTCAATACCACTGTTATCAGTGGAAATGGAGCAAGAACCTTTTCTGTCATTATTATAGTTAAGGGACTATTTTGCCTTAAGAGAGCAAAAGTCAAAACAGTGGTTTCTTTTTTATTTCAGAAAATGTGGGTCTAGCTCTGTTTCTATTAAGAGGGGTGTGTGTGTGTGTGAAGGAGATTGAGAGAAAGATGGGGGTGGGAGGTGTGGAATATACTGGCACAGTCGGTGGTGATGTTGCTTCTTGGGTGTACTTAAACTGATTGGTTTAAGACATTATTTAGTGGTGATGTAGGGAAAAGAGCAATTGACTGGGAATAAGAAAACTTAGGTTTATGTCTCAGTACTGCCAAATATTGATTGTATTAAAAACTTGATTCATGTAGGTACTCAGCAAATGTTTATTAGGTTTAAGGACAAATGAGTTGTTAGTCCTTAGATATTGGGGTTGGATATAAGTGCAGTAGGCTGCACTATTTGCTTCTATTGAAGATCTTGAAAGAGTGATGAGAACTTGAAAGCAAACTTAGGTCAAGTAGGTGTCCACATCTGTGGAACAGATCAAAGCTACTAGAAATGTCACATCTTCCAAAAGGTTTTCTGACCTGGAGCCACTAATAGTGACTTCATTATTACTGAGTGATTACTCAGTAATTATTACTCAGTGATTATCACTTTTTTGCTTTGGGACACTTTTTTTAAAAATCTTTATTGGAGTATAATTGCTTTACAGTATTGTGTCAGTTTCTGCTATGCAACGAAGTGAATCAGCCACATGTATGCATATATTCCCATATCCCCTCCGTCTTTTTTTTTTTTTTTTTTGTCTTGAGACGCTTAAAAATGACTAGGGATTCCAGAGAACTCTTGTTTATGTGAATTATATCTAATAATATTGCTGTATAAAAATTTAAAACAGAAATTTACAACTATTATAGTAAGACCATTACATGTTAACATAAAGAATATTTTCATGAAAAATAACTACATTTTCCAAAATGAAAAAGATTAATGAGAAGTGTGAAGTCCCCAACCCCCTTCTTTTTGCAAATCTGATTTATGTCTGGCTTAACAGAAGGCACCTAGATTCTCTGATCTGTTTCAGCATTTGGCCTGTTGAGGTGGCATCTATCGTGTAGCTTCTGGAAAACACTGTACACTTGTAATATAATGAGAGTGAAAAAATCAATAGATATCTTAGATTTGTTATGAAATAAATCTTGACCTGTCTTCTGAAAAGACCTCACGGACTCTGATGGGTTCGTAGCTCACACTTTGAGAACCACTGATATTGGTTAACCATTGTTTCTTTCAACTGTCTTTTAAATTCAGACTCAGAAAGGATGTTATATTTACTCAATATCAGAGGGTGAATTGATTAAATTATTGAGTCCTGAGTGGGAGAGAGGGAAAGAATAAGAACAATCTAGACTTGAAGGGAATGTGGTCTTGAAAAATAGGAAATGAAAGGCAATGAATCAATTACACTTTGCAGTTTGCAAATTGGGCTCCATTACTTAATAGCAGCTTAAATTTGGACAAGTTACTTCATCTTTCTAACTCTCAGGTTCTTCATCTATAAAAATAGGGATAATGATATTTAATTTATGGTGTTGTGATGATTAAATCAGATAATATTTGTAAAACACTTGGCTTAATGCCTGACACATAGTAAGTGACTCACTGTTAAGCTATCATTTTTATTGTTATTTTATCCAGGATTTGACCTGCTTATAAACATATGTGAATTCTCTCTTCAGGGTTACACGTCTGTGCAGCATTAAATATCTTTGTGCAAAAGATTTCCATATTTAGAATAATGTCCTTATGATAGAATCCTATTGGAGTTGCTGACTCAATAAATACTTTTAAAGCTTTGAATTTATGTGGGGAAATTACTTTCCAAAGGGCTATATCATTACCTCTCCTATGAGGAACGTATGAGTGTTTGATAATTTTATGTAGATTCTGAGCCCTGGGATACAGCAGTAAGCAAAATAGAAGAACTGTATCCTTAACTGTAGCAGGCAATATAAATTTTACAAATTGTATTGATAAGTATTGAAATGTCTATGGAGTACAAAGCATCAACATAAACACTCAAGAGATTTAGATATGGTCTTTCGATATGGTCTTTATACAAGTTTTTTCTAGTGTCTCAGCTAGCATTTAATAGAAGTAAATTTATTATATCTTCCTGAACTAAACCCTAATATTAATAATTTGCTTTTGTTCTGACTATTAGACCTTTAAAATTATTCAGAGCATACTTTATCAACTTATTTACTTTCCAGACAGAAGCTAACCCTTGGGAAACACATTCTAAGGGCTCTAGTTTTATCCTGTTTTAAAATCCTGATAGAGATAAAACAAGAATGAAGGCAGTGTGGAAGAGAGAGTTGAGGTAATTAGATTGGAGTTGAAATTCCAGGATACACATCATGAGACAGTCTCTCAACTATGACTGTAGTAGAGGCATATGGAAGGGGAATTCAGATGGTGTTATGCGCTAAAATTAACAGGGAAGAGCCAATTTTGACTCCATGTTGGATCTGTTTCTTTGACTTTAACCTTTGTTATTATAATCATACATAATGGCCTGCCTCAGGGAACCCTACCCCTCTGCCTGAATGTTAAACTAAAGTGCCTTTGTTCAGCTCACAGAGAGGCAACCTGACCCTGCCCACCTGTGAATGGGTGCAGAAAAGAAGCAATTAACACATCATCTCCCTCATGCAGGCCACAGGAGGAGAAGTTTTGCAAGATAAATGGCCTCTTTACTTTACTTCCTCATTTCCTCCCCCCTCTCTGTTCTGTAAAAGAAACTGGCATCCAGACAAGAAGAAGATGGTTTTTTGGAGACGTTAGTCTGCCATCTTCTTGGTCTGCCGGCTTTCGAATAAAGTCATATTCCGTGCCTCAACACCTTGTCTCCCAATTTATTGGCCTGTCTTATTGGCCTGTCATGCAGTGAGCAGAGGGAGCTTGGACTCAGTGACAAAACGTATCCCTTCCCAAATTAATATGTAGAAGTCCTAAACACTGGTATCTCAGAATGTGATTGTATTTGGAGATAGTTTGTTTAAAAAGGTAATTAAGAGTAAATGAGATCATGGGGGAGGCCCAAATCTGATATGACCTGTGTCTATATAAGAAAAGGATATTAGGACACAGACAAGGAAGACCATGTGGTGACATTGGAAGAAGGTGGCCATCTAGAAGAATGTAGTTAAACCCTTACAGGGAGAAACCCAGAGATGGGAATTTTTGTCTTCTCCCTGTAAAATTAATGACCAGAAATCTTGATTAAACAGAATTGGGAGACCAGAAGGGGGAGCTCCCACACCCTGTGATGAGAGCAGAGCCAACAGGAGAAAGAAAGACTCCTTTCTTTGCAAGGCATCAGCCAATGAAAAGCCATGGACCCTTTGTTTATCATAACCCTCCCAATTTCCTTGTTCTTCCTATAAAAGTGCTCTCCTTTCCCTGCTGTGTGGCACTTGCACATGGCTCACCATATTTGCAGGCCCTGAATTGCAATTCTCTGCTGGTCCCAAATAAACCCATCTTTCCTGGTGAAATATCTGGCAGTCTATTTGTTTTCAGTCAGCATCCCTCTGTCCTGAGCCCTGGGGGAATAGCCACAGCAAATAACTGCTTGCTCCTTAGAAACTGCTTCTTTGTTTGCTATAGTCTTGTGGGACTCAGGAATGCTGAGTCCTATTGGTTATCAGAGATAGGTGATTTGGTGGCCTGTCCCTCAGGCAGCAGCCTCAAAATTAGAACTCTAGATGTGTGAACAAACTATTTCCAGGGGGATGCTGGCAGCTTGGTTTTCTTATTGGGGCAAGCTGGCGGGAGAAGGTAGGGGAAGTGTCTACCAGCTCTCCAAGAATCTGGGGAGAGTGCAGTCAGCCTTAGCATGTGCTAATTAGAAGTCAGACCCTCAGGCAGCAGCGTGTAAAGTTTGCAGTCAAACCCCTTCCAGGGAGGAACTGGGAGAGGAGGATTTTTGCCTGCCCCCTTCTTTGCTGGGCCCTGTGGGGACAGCTTCAGCAAGTGCTCAAAGGCCCATTAATAACTGCTTCTTTGTTTGCTGTAGTCCTGTAGGAATTGTGTACACAAGCCTCTCTGGCTTTCAGAGCTGGGTGTTTGGGGGGTCCTTCCCTCAGGCAGGGCAGTTGATGTTGGGGCAGTAGATGTGTGGTCCAAATGCTTCCCTCCTGAGGAAAGCTGGGAGTTGGGGGTTCTATCCTGATTGTATGGGGCTATCCAGGGGGTGGCCGGAGGTTATCTCAGCTTTTCCCATCTTTTTCAGTGTGCATATTTTCTTTTTAGCTTCATGTGTAAGACTCTTTTTACCCTCAGCTAGTTTCTAGATTTCTCTCAGAGAGAATTGCTCATATGTGGCTATACTTTTGGAGTGTGCACGGGAAGGGGGAGAGTCAGAATCTTCTTATGAGGCCCCCTTGGTTCAGAGTCCCATCAGTGTTCGTTTGAGTGAACTCTGACTCGGGTTTGCGGTTGACTGTCTGGGTAGATGACAATACTGTCAAACACATAAGTAAGAGGACCTCTCTTTAAGCATGTAGTTGTTAGGCAGGAGATAGACAGGCTCTAGGTTAGGCGTTTACAACCTGCCTCCTGCATACATTTCTTGGGGCAGGAAAAAGGTAGGCTTCAGGCTGGACACTTACAACAAGCCTCCTGTTTGCATTTCTTGAGACAGGAGATAAGTGGGCTCCAGGTTAGGCATTTCCAATCAGCCTCCTGTTTGCACTTCAAAATAGAAATAACAACAGAAATAGGGTGTGAGGGATAACAAATGTCTGGTGATTCATTTCCGAGGAATGTGGTAAAAGTTTGCAGACATGACCAAAGGCTTGTACCAGAAAGTAACAGGCAAAGGTTCCTGCCAAAGGTAGCAGAACAAAGGGAGGTGTGGTAGTTGTCACAACATCAAAGAGGAGGCCTAAGCCCTCCAATCAAATAGCAGTAGAGTACACATTATAACCTTATTGGTAGGTGACGCTAGGGAAAGTGTGTGAACCCTGTAGTACTCAGCCAATGAGGAACCAGGGGAGGGATTTGCAGACTAGGGATAAAAAGAATTTCCATGATCATCATGTGTGTGCCTGTATGCAGACACCAGTTCTTGCAAGACTGTTATTAAAGTCTCGCCTGGCTGTACTCTGGGCTTCTGAGTCCTTTCTTTGATAATCGGACACGTAAGCTTTGTTTCTCACACAGGGTAAATAGCCAGGCTTTGTCTCCAGTGGACACCTTAAAATAACAGTCATGGCAGGGACAGAGAAAGGCGAAACCCTGTTTGAGTAAAGTATCAAGAGGTCACATATCCCCCCCTCCTTGGGGCAAGGGAGACACTACACATGTGCAGAAAGGCTCCTTGGGGGTCAAAAGGCAGGGGATTCCAGGCCATATTAAGTCTTGCCACCCCCTCCTCTCCCCACCCCAAGATGCCCTTGAGCTGAAATCCATCTTGGCTGAGGGGTGTGTGCACACCTAAGGGAGTGTCCTGAGGCAAATTAGCCATGGGGCCAAACAAGACAATTGGCAAGAGGGAAGACAATGACCCAGAAAACTGCCCCTTATAAAGGATTTAAAATTCCCAAAGGTGCAACTGTCACTGAGTTCATCCGTGCATCTTTCCACATGTACTCTACTTTTCCAATAAATGCTTTACTTTTCTCTTTACCTTCCACTTCCTCATGGGAATTTTCTTGTCAAGGCAGGCAAGGACTGGGGATTTAGGGTCTAGCCACTGGCCTTTCTGGTCTAGTGGTTAGGACTCCTGGTTTTCACCCAGGTGATGAGGGTTTGATTCCTGGTCAGAGAGCTAAGGTTCTAACTGCTGCTCATTGCAAGCTACTGCTCACTGCTGCATGCATCCAAAATCAGTTGTTAGCATAAAGTATGCACTTAATCCATTCTTTTCATAAAAATGTTTCATTAATTTTTACAGCACTTCCTCATTCTCACAAGCATCAAAAATTTTACTTGGTCACTTATTTTACAAATGAGCTTTCATTTCCCTTTAAAACATTTAAATTCATAACCTAAAGTTTTCCTTACATGATAACTTTTGCCCTTGTTAGTTTTTTTTCTGCTAAACTCATTTTTTTTGCAAGTGTTGCAAGCTGATTTGGAATAATTTAAACTTCCTTAATTGAGTTAAGTTTTTTTAAAGTTATAGAACTATGGATAATTAAGTCATGAACAATAAACTACATGAGATTCTAGGGGAAAAAAAAATCAATGCATTCAAACCTGATTGTTGTTTTTCCTAGAGATACTAAATTAGGGATTGCAAAGACTGCATTGTGTGTGCTAAATCTGGAGCTTCTCTTATACTAGTCTCCATTAGCAGTGAGGCCATAAAGAAAGTTAATTTAGGTGATGGCTTCAGTGTAACCACATCTTTCTCTTGTTTTTCTGACCTTCTGAACACAGATACCAGATTTTCAAGTATTTTGTTTTTAAAGGAGACTATGTCGACTAAAAACATATATTCACAACCTAAAGTTGAGAATTATGTTTTATTTGGCAGGAATTTTTAGGACTTCAAGCCCAGGAGGCAGCATCTCAGGTAACTCTGAGAAAACTACTCCAATGAGGTGTCGGGGGAGCTAGGATATATAGGAGTTTTGCAATAAAGGGCAGGTAGTCGGAACATCGAAAGATTACTGTTAATTTAAAACACACACACACACACACACACACACACACACACACACACACACACAGAAATCCCAAGTTAAGGAATTTGGCACTCTTCTAGGTTTGGGAAGATACAGGAGACTGGGCTCACTGAAATTGTTCTTTTGATATGCACCTCAGCCATCTGGGGCCAGTATCCTGGGCTCACCTTAGGGGCCAGCTGCAGTCTGATAGCTGCTGGATGGCCCGTATTCTTTGTTTCATCCCTGAGTTTCCTCAGGGCTCACCAGCTCACCTTCTGTGGTGGCTGCCTCGCTGCAATCCCTGATGACTGTGACATCTTTGTTTTCTGATACAGCCAGCAAATATTCTACTTATCAATGACTATTTATATCACTAGTTTCTTTTCTTTATCAAATAAAGTAGAAAAATACTTAATGGTGATCTGGAATTTAGCAAAGAGATTAAATAGAAAATACTACTTTTTTGAAATGAAAAGTTTTTAAGAAAGGATTTTTTTTCTGAAATATTTGATTATTTCATACTCTTTAACCATTGCTTTATTACTTCATTACTAAGAACTTTCTAATTTTTTTGAGCTATTTTAGAAATTAAGATGGTGGAATAGCTTTATTTTTCCAGGAATCACTGGAAATGTGTAGGACATTTATTCAAAAGGAGCATAAATCCTTTGAATAATGAGAATTTCTCTTCCTTCATTTCCACTTTCCGGGTAAAGTATGTTGAATTGGATCTGTGTAAAGGATATAGAGAAACTTAAGTGAAAAGTTAGAAAATGTAGTCCTAAAACATACAATATTAAAAATGTCAGCTGTGTAATTACAGATTCACATAAACTCATGATTTACTTATACATCTAAATTAAATGCATTTCATATCCTAGATATATCTTAATTTCAGCTATTCACCTATTGCTCTGACTCTCACTTGCCCACAGATTTGTTCATTGTACCATTTCAGGTGAACCATTCATGTTGCAGGCCATGTGACTGAAGCCCCCTGGAATTATGCTCTGCTCAAGCTTTGTGACCTCACCTCACATAGTAGTCTGATGAATCCAAGATGTGGCCACTTAATTTCTACAATAGCTCCATAATTGGCTTCTATGAATTTCCTCTACTTCATTTTCTGTTTTGAACCCAAGTGGCAGAAACATAAATTTAAGTTACACAATGGCACTTGCTTGATGTGAGGTGCTTTCAAACAGTGAACGACTCCTTGGGGAACAGATCCACAGGAAACATTCAGACTTCCTTATTAACCGCATCACCAGTGCATTTCACCTATCTGTTTTCCCAAAGTATATAAAACTCTTCTTAAGAGATGTTTTAGTATCTAAAAACATCCAGGGGAACTTAATCTTCACTGGTTACTGGGTTCAGTATCAAGAATTTTTGTGAATCTTTGTTTCCACCTCTGCAAAATTCAAGTTGTGGGACTAAATCAGAGGTTTGCAGACTAAGAGTAGCATGAGAGAGTTGTTAAAAAATATAGGTTCTAGGTCTCCACTGCAAGCCTTTGAATTATGAACATCAAGGATTTGGACATGAGACTGTATTTCTAAAATTTTTTTCAGGTGGTTCTGGTTTGGAAACCATTGGAACAAGGATTGTGTTACTTGTATATATACCAAATGCCTGTGATGATATTTTCTTTTACATTTATAGTTGACTTTTTTTGTAATATCTTCCCCCTTCTTCCTCTCTTCCTTTTTGTCTCTCTCCTCTCTCATATTTTGCATTTGGCTTGCTATTCATTCTTTTACTAACCTATTTTGAGCCACAAATTCAATGTTACTGTGTTGATAGCACGTGTTGTACCTAGAACTGTTTCACCATATGTCTGCTTTCCACATTCAAAATGCCATTGCTATTTTGAGTTATTTATTAATTTCTGAGCTTAAGTTATTGTGTAGACCTACTTTGACCTCAATTTATAGATGGCTTTTCCTTCACGAGGATCAAATATTTCCTGAATAGATACAGAAGAGAAAATACTAAAATGATAATAAGCATAAAACTATTTTAGCATGGCTAACTCTGACAATAGGAGATGTTGTGATAGATAAAATATTAGAAATCAGAAATACCTGTGGATTTTTTATGTTTTAAGGAGACTCTAGGATGTGAAATAAAGAGGACTCTGTTGCTGAAAGATAATTAGGATCCTTAATTAAGTCATGGTTATTTATGGGACACTTACTCTACATCGGTCCATGCTGACAATTCAGGGGTGAGTAAAAGAGGATGGGTTTAGATCACCTGGATTAGATTCATGCTGGTGGGGAGACAGAGAAACAATCAATAATAAATTGATAATTAATAAATATGAGGATGAGTCAAAAATTATCCACACTCTGCATGTAGAATTTATTTTAATTAACTTTTAGAAAAGACAAATACATCATTTTTCAACATAATCTTCTTTCTTTTCAGTACACTTTGTCCATCTGTCAACAAGCTTTCGTATTCCCTCATTAAAAAATGTTTTAGGCTGAGCTGCAAGCCACAAATGCACCACTGTCTTCACTTCTTCATCAGAAGTAAATCTTTGTCCTTGTAGGGCTGCTTTCAGGGTACCAAATAGGTGAAAGTCTGATGTAGCAAGATCAGGACTATAGGGAGGATGCTTTAATACCTCAAAAGGAAGTTTTTGCAAAGTGTTGTCAGTGTGGGCAGAAGTGTGCAGACGTGTATTGTCATGCAAGATCACAACACCCTTGAATAGCAGTCCCCTGCATTTAATCTGAAGTTTAGGCTTCAGCTCTTCAGTAAGCATCTCACTGTAAAGAGCACTCTTGATTGTTGAACATTTTTCCTGATAATATTCCAATACTGACCCTTGAGAATCCCAGAAAACTGTAAGCATCAGTTTTTCCAGTTGATGGTTGACTTTTTTTTTTAATTTAATTTATTTATTTATTACTTTTTTGGGGGTACACCAAGTTCAATCATCTGTTTTTATACACATATCCCTGTATTCCCTCCCTCCCTCAACTCCCCCCACACCTTGCCTCGAGTCCCCCCCTATCCTCCCCATCCCAGTCCTCTAAGGCATCTTCCATCCTCGAGTTGGACTCCCTTTGTTATACAACAACTTCCCACTGGATATCTATTTTACAGTTGGTAGTATATATATGTCTGTGCTACTCTCTTGCTTCGTCTCAGCTTCCCCTTCACCCCCCGCCCCCTCCCAAACCTCGAGTTCTCCAGTCCATTCTCTGCATCTGCGTCCTTATTCTTGTCACTGAGTTCATCAGTACCATTTTCAGATTCCGTATATGTGAGTCAGCATACAATATTTGTCTTTCTCTTTCTGACTTACTTCACTCTGTATGACAGACTCTAGGTCTATCCACCTCATGACATATAGCTCCATCTCATCCCTTTTTATAGCTGAGTAATATTCCATTGTATATATATGCCACATCTTCTTTATCCATGATGGTTGACTTTTGAGCTTTGTCTTGATCAGTGATTGAGGATGTTTCCATTCCATACTCTGCCGTTTACTCTCAGGCTCATAGTGATGAATCCATGTCTCATCACCAGTAATGATTCTCTTTAAGTAACTTTCACCTTCCTTAGAGTATCGGTCCAAATTTTGTTTGCAGATATCCAAATGCTTCGGTTTATGCTCTTCTGTGATTTGTGACAGTACCCATCTTGCACAAACTTTTCGAAACCTAAGTCTGTCGTGGATTACTTCTACAGCCAGAATGTGGATAATTTTTGACTCACCCTTATAAATACTAATTTTAAAATAGATCATGGTAAGAGTTGAAAAGAAAATTTTAATGGGATAATGTGATGGAAAGTGTCAGTGTGGTCAGTTTTCTGAGGAGGCTAGGAAAGACCTCTTTTAAACAGTAACATTTAAACATGGAATTGATTGACCAGAAGGCAACTGTGCAATGATCAAGGGAAGAACATTTTAAAAGAAGAGAGCAATTTAGTGCAAAGGCCCTGAGTCTGAGGATGAGCTTGGTGCATTTGGGAAACCAAGAAAAGGTCAGTATGTGAGGAGAGAAGAAGACAATAGGCAAAAATATTGGAAGGTGACATAAAAAGATCATAAATCTTGTAGGGCTTTTCAAGTATGACTTGTAAGCCAAAATAAGTTTTTGAGTAAGGAGTGGCATAATTATATTTATTCTGTAGTTTTTGACTAACATGTGGAGAATACACTAGAAGGGTCCATAAATAAACTTAAGGAGCCCAGTTGGGAGTCTGTTGCATTGGCAAAACAATATATGGCTATTCCTCAGACTATAGTGATGGCAGAAGTGCAGGGATTTGAATACAATCTCAAGGTAGAGTAGAGAAGACTTGTTGATAGATTGATATGGGTATTACAGAAAGAGAAGCATAGAAATCATGTCTTGAGTAACTGGGGGAATGGTGGTGTTATTTTCTCAGATGTAGATGACTGGCAGCAGTCTTTCACCTACCCATTCTTCCTTTATAACTCTCTCAGGCACTTTGATATTGGATCTCACAGTCAGTTTGGTATAGTGAAAAGAGTTGATTTTGAAACATCTAAGATTTGCCTTTAACCAACTTTGGGCATTGGTAAATTTACATAGATTTTGTGAACTCAAATTTCTAATTTGTGATTAAACCATTAAGTGAGATCATGAATGTGCACAGCAGAGGATCTGTACACAATAAGAACTCAATTTTTTTTTTTAATCTAAGTATAATTGATTTACAATGTTGTGTTAGTTTCTGGTGCAGAGCAAAGTGATATATATATGTAGATGTATTCATACACATATACATATATGTCTGTATATATTCATTTTCATATACTTTTCCAGTATGGTTTATTACAAGATATTGAATATAATTCCCTGTGAAGAGTACAATTCTTTACATATGAATTCAACCTTCCCCAACTATATTCTATTGTCTCACTATAGAACATGATTTTGATAATTTGACAATCAAAATTGTCACTTCTCATTTTAGTAGATTTTGTTTGAAATGATGGAAGACTCTGAAGATTTTTAAAACATCTATTTGAAGGTAAGCCTATCTTGAAAGTAATTACCCTTCAAATTTACTTCTTAAGAACAAGTGTTTCTCTAGTTGTCAACTCACAACAATGTGACTATATTGGAAAAATTATTTTGTTCTTCCCACCTCACATGGTCATGTGTCTTCTTTTTTCTTTTTTTTTCCCTTGAGGCATAATTGACAAATAACATTGTGTAAGTTTATAGTGTGCAATGAGATGATTTGATATATGTATGTATTATGAAACATTTATGGTGATAAGGTTAGTTAATACATCCTTTACATACATTATTACCATTTTGTTATTTTCATGGTAAGAACACTAAAATTCTACTCTCATAGCAGATTTCAAGTATACAGTACAGTATTGTTATCTATAGTCACCATGACCATGTGCTCTCCAGACCTTATTCATTTTAAAACTGAAACTTTGTTGTCTTTGACTAACATCTTTCCATTTCACCCACCCATCAGCCCCTAGCAACTGCCATTCTACTGTTTCACATAGTTCAATGTTTTTAGATTCCCAGTGCAAATGAGATCATGCAGTATATATCTTTCTCTGTCTGACTTATTTCACTTAGCATAATGTCTTCAAGGTCTATCCATGATGTTATGAGTGGAAAGATTTCCTTCTTTTTATAGCTGAGCAACATTCCATTGTACACATGCATGCCACATTTTAAATTATTGAGTTAGACAAAAAGTGCCTTTGTTTTTAAAGCTCTTTATTGGAATATAATTTCTTTAAATTGTTGTGCCAGTTTTTGCTGTACAACAAAGTGAATCATCTGTATTTATACATATACCTCATATCCCCTCCCTCCTGAGACTCCCTCACCCTCCCTATCCTATCTCTCTAAGTCATCACCCATCATCAAGTTGATCTCCCTGTTTTATGAGGCAGTTTCCTACTAGCTATCTGTTTTACATTTGGTAGTGTATATATGTCAATACTCTTCTCTCGCTTCATCCCAGCTTCCCCTTCACCCCCCACCCCGTGTCCTCAAGTCTTTCCTCTACAACTGCATGTTTACTCTTGCCCTGTCACTGGGTTCATCAGTACCATTTTTTTAGATTCCGTATATGTGAGTTAGCATACAATATTTGTTTTTCTCTTTCTGGCTTACTTTGCTCTGTATGACAGTCTCTAGGTCTATCCACCTCATTACATATAGCTCCATTTCATTCCTTTTTATGGCTGAGTAATATTTCATTGTATATATGGGCCACATCTTCTTTATCCATTCATGTGTTGATGGGTATTTAGGTTGCTTCCATGTTCTGGCTATTGTAAATAGTGCTGCAATGAACATTGTGGTACATGTTTCTTTTTGGATTATGGTTTTCTCGGGGTATATGCCCAGGAGTGGGATTACTGGGTCATGTGATAGTTCTATTTTTAGTTTTTTACGGAACCACCAAGCTGTTTTCCATAGTGGCTGTACCAATTTACATTCCCACCAACCGTGCAGGAGAGTACCCTTTTCTCCACACCCTCACCAGCATTTATTGTTTCTAGATGTTTTGATGATGGCCATTCTGACCGGTATGAGGTGATACCTCACTATGGCTTTGACTTGCATTTCTCTAATGATTAGTGATGTTGAACATCTTTTCATGTGTTTGTTAGCCATCTGCATGTCTTCTTTGGAGAAATGTGTATTTAGGTCTTCTGCCCATTTGTGGATTGGGTTATTTGCTTTTTTGGTATTAAGCTGCATGAGCTGCTTATATTTTTTGGATATTAATCTTTTGTCAGTTGCTTCATTGGAAAATATTTTCTCCCATTCTGAGGGCTGTCTTCTTGTTTTCTTTCTGGTTTCTTTTGCTATGCAAAAGCTTTTAAGTTTCATGAGGTCCCATTTGTTTATTTTTGTTTTTATTTTCATTATTCTAGGAGGTGGATCAAAAAGGATCTTGCTTTGATTTAAGTCATAGAGTGTTCTGCCTATGCTTTCCTCTAAGACTTTTATAGTGTCTGGCCTTACAGTTAGGTCTTTAATCCATTTTGAGTTCACTTTTGTGTATGGTGTTAGGAAGTGTTCTACTTTCATTCTTTTACGTGTAGCTACCCAGTTTTCCCAGCACCACTTATTAAAGAGGCTGTCTTTTTTCCATTGTATATTCTTGCCTCCTTTGTCAAAGATAAAGTGCCCATATGTGTGTGTGTTTATCTCTGGGCTCTCTATTGTATTCCATTGATCTATATTTCTGTTTTTGTGCCAGTACCATACTGTCTTGATCACTGTAGCCTTGTAGTATAGTTTGAAGTCAGGGAGCCTGATTCCTCCTGCTCCGTCTTTCCTTCTCAAGATTGCTTTGGCTATTCAGGGTCTTTTGCGTTGCCATACAAATCATAAAATTTCTTGTCTAGTTCTGTGAAAAATGCTATTGGTAATTTGATCGGGATGGCATTGAATCTGTAAATTGCTTTGGGTAGGATAGTCATTTTCACAATGTTGGTTCTTCGAATCCAAGAACATGGTATGTCTCTCCATCTGTTTGTATCATCTTTGATTTCTTTCATCAGTGTCTTATAGTTTTCTGCATACAGGTCTTTTGCCTCCCTAGACAGGTTTACTCCTAGGTATTTTATTCTTTTTGTTGCAATGGTAAATGGGATTGTTTCCTTAATTTCTCTTTCTGCTCTTTTGTTGTTAGTGTATAGGAATGCAAGAGATATCTGTGCATTAATTTTGCATCCTACTACTTTACTAAATTCATTGATTAGTGCTAGCAGCTTTCTGGAAGCTTCTTTTGGGTTTTCTATGTATAATATCATGTCATCTGCAAAGGGTGGCAATTTTGCTTCTTCTTTTCCAATGTGGACTCCTTTTATTTGTTTTTCTTCTCTGCTGTGGCTAAAGCTTCTAAAACTATGTTGAATAATAGTAGTGAGAGTGGGCACCCTTCTCTTGTTCCTGCCCTTGGAGGAAATGCTTTCAGTTTTTCACCATTTAGAATGATGTTGGCTGTTGGTTTGTCATATGTGGCTTTTATTATGTTGAGGTAACTTCCTTCTATGCCCACCTTCTGGAGAGTTTTTTTTTTTTTTAATCATAAATAGATGTTGAAATTTGTCAAAAGCTATTTCTGCATCTATTGAGATGATCATATGGTTTTTATCATTCAATTTGTTAATATGATGTGTCACATTGATTGATTTGCATATATTGAAGAATCCTTGCATTCCAGGGATGAACCCCACTTGACCATGGAGTATGATCTTTTTAATGCACTGTTGGATTCTGTTAGCTAGTATTTTGTTGAGGAGTTTTGCATCTATATTCATCAGTGATATTGGCCTGTAATTTTCCATTTTTGTAACATCTTTGCCTGGTTTTGGTATCAGGGTGATGGTGGCCTTGTAAAATGAGTTTGGGAGTGATCCTGCTTCTGATATATTTTGAAAGAGTTTGAGAAGGATAGATGTTAACTATTCTCTAAATGTTTGATAAAATTTGCCTGTGAAGCCATCTGGCCCTGGGCTTTTGTTTGTTGGGAGATTTTTAAGCACAGTCTCAATTTCAGTGCTTGTGATTGGTCTGTTCATATTTTCTATTTCTTCCTGGTTCAGTCTTGGAAGATTGTAGTTTTCTAAGAATTTATCCATTTCTTCCAGGTTATCCAGTTTATTGGCATTGAGTTGCTTGTAGTAGTCTCTCATGGTCTTTTGTATTTCTATGGTGTAGCTTGTCACTTCTTTTTCATTTCTAATTCTGTTGATTTGCATCTTCTCCCTTTTTTTTCCTGATGAGTCTGGCTAATGGTTTATCAATTTTGTTTATCTTCTCAAGAACCAGCTTTTGGTTTTATTGATCTTTGCTATTGTTTTCTTCATTTCTTTTTCATTTATTTCTGATCTGATCTGTACGATTTCTTTTCTTCTGCTCACTTTGGGGTTTTTTTGTTCTTCTTTCTCTAATTGTTTTAGTTGTAAGTTTAGATTGTTTATTCGATAATTTTCTTGTTTCTTGAGGTAGGACTGTATTGCTGTAAACTCCCCTCTTTGAACTGCTTTTGCTGCATCACATAAGTTTTGAGTCATTGTGCTTTAATTGTCACTTGTTTCTAGGTATTTTTTGATTTCCTCTTTGATTTCTGCAGTGACGTCTTGGTCGTTTAATAGCGTATTGTTTAGCCTCTATGTGTTTGTATTTTTTCCAGTTTTTTTCCTTTACTGACATCTAATCTATTGGTGTTGTGGTCAGAGAAGATGCTTGATATGATTTCAATTTTCTTGAACTTTCTGAGGTTTGATTTATGCCCCAAGATGTGATCTATTCTGGAGAATGTTCCGTGTGCACTTGAGAAGAAAGTGTGTTCTGTAGTTTTTGGATGGAATGTCCTATAAATATCAATTAAGTCAAGATGACCTAATATTTCATTTAAAGCTTGTGTTTCCTTATTTTTTTTTCTGTTTGGATGATCTGTCCATTGGTGTAGGTGGGGTGTTAAAGTCTCCTACTATTATTGTGTTACTTTCAATAATGGCTGTTAGCATTTGCCTTATGTATTGAGGTGCTCCTGTGTTGGGTGCATAGATATTTACAATTGTTATATGTTTTTCTTGGATTGATTCCTTGATCATTATGTAGTGTCCTTCCTTGTCTCTTGTAATAGTCTTTACTTTAAAGTCTAATTTGTCTGATATGAGTACTGCTACTCCAGTTTTCTTTTGACTTCCATTTGCATGGAGTATCTTCTTCCATCCCCTTACTTGCAGTCTGTATGTGTCCCTTGGTCTGAAGTGGGTATCTTGTAGACAGCATATAGAAGGGTCTTGTTTTTGTATCCATTCAGCCAGTCTGTATCTTTTGGTTGGAGCTCTTAATCCATTTACATTTAAGGTAATTATCAACATGTATGTTCCTATTACCATTTTCATAATTGTTTTGGGTTTGTTTTGTAGGTCTTTTCCTTCTCTTGTGTTTACTGCCTAGAGGAGTTCCTTTAGCAGTTGTTGTAAGGCTGGTTTGGTGGTGCTGAATTCTCTTAATTTTTGCTTGTCTGTAAAGCTTTTGATATCTCAGTCGAATGTGAATGAGATTCTTGCTGGGTGGAGTATTCTTGGCTGTAGGTTTTGCTCTTTCAAGACTAAGTATTTCTTCTCACTCCCTTTGTCCTGCTGAGTTTCTGCAGAGAGATCACCTGTTATCCTTATGGGTTTTCCCTTATATGTTATTTGTTTCTTTTCTCTTGCTGCTTTTAATATTTTTTCTTTGTGTTTAATTTTTGTTAGTTTGATTAATGTGTACCGCGGTGTGTTTCTCCTTGGATTTATTCTGTGTGGGACTCTCTGCACTTCTTGGAGCTTATTGACTATTTCCTTTCCCATGTGGGGGAAGTTTTCCAGCATAATCTCTTCAAATATTTTCTCAGACCCTTTCTTTTTTTCTTCTTCTTCTGGGATGCCTATGATTCAAATGTTGGTACACTTAATGTTGTCCCTGAGGTCTCTGAGACTGTTTTCCATTCTTTTTTTTCTTTTTTCTTTTTCCTGCTCTGTAGCAGTTATTTTCTCCATTTTATCTTCCAACTCACTTACTCATTCTTCTGCCTCAGTTATTCTGCTGTTTATACCACCTAGAGTATTTTTAATTTCAGTTATTGTGTTGTTCATTACTGTTTGTTTGCTCTTTAATTGTAGTTCCTTATTAAATGTTTCTTGTATTTTCTCTATTTTGTTGTCAAGATTTTGGATTATCTTTACTATCATTACTCTGAATTGTTTTTCAGGCAATTTTCCTATTTCTTCTTCATTTATTTGGTCTTGTGGGTTTTTAACTTGTTCCTTTGCCTGCATGGTGTTTCTTTGTTTTCTCATTTTGTCTAATTTATTGCTTTTCCTGTCTGCTTTCCCTATGCTGCCTAATAGTAATTCCTCTTGTCTCTGTTCTGTTTGGCTTGAGGTATGAAGCACTGGAGCTTGCTGCCCTCTGGTTGGATTCAAGGCTTTGTGTTGAGAATGAGATCTCTTGGAGAGCAATTGCTGATTAATATTTCATGGGGTTGGGAGTTCTCTGGTGCTTCAATATCCTGGAGTCCAGTTTGCTGCCTCAGAGGTCCAGGTTTGACCACCAGCTGGGGCACCAAAACCCTGGAAGCTGCATAACATGGAGAAAATGGAGATAGAAGGAGGGAAGAGGAAAAAAAAAGTGGAAAAAAAAGGGAAGAAAGGGAAAAAAACAGACAAATCCCCAAGACTGGTGGTAAAAGCAACACTTCTCAGTCAAAATCATACAAGGAGATGTGCACACTTGCACTTACAAAAAGAGAAAAGGAAGAGAAACCAAAGAAAAGAGAAAGAGAGAGAGAGAACAAGGAAATTAAGAAGGGAGTACTTATACCAATTACAAGGAAATCCACATACAAATATATATAGTAAAAATTAAACTAACAAATACATAAAATCAGAAATGAGTCAAACATACCAGGAAGTCCTCCAATACTTATAGGTAGGGCTCTGCACCTACTGTGGAGAGAACTGTGGAGAGCTTAGACTGTGATCTAGTGTTAGTCTTGTGTATATTTGTCCCCACAGTCCACAGTTGCCCCCTAAGTCTACAGCCTCTATTGTGGAAACACTCATCTATTCAGGTGATCCACAGATGCAGGGCCTGTCACGCCTATTGTGGATATTAAATGTGTTCCTTCTGCTGCTGTTTCCCTTTCTCTTCTTTTGTCGTGAAGTCCTCAGAGATCAGTTTTGGTTTGGATCCCTTCTTTGCGTGTGGGCTGCTCTCAGGAGTTAGTTCCCTGCCCAGGCAAGAGGGACGAATGAGGGTGATTGGGGCTCACTTGCAAATTCAGGTCAGGGGGAGGCAGGGATATGGCAATCTAATTGAAATTTGTGGGAGTGCTTGCAGCAGAAGAGGTCAGTGTGAGTCGGAGGTGTGCTGTGCGTTCTTCCAGAGATGTTGGTCCTGCACACAGGACCCTTGGCTTTTGTGGGCTTCACCTACTGGTAGGAGGGTGTGGCCAATGACCTGCCTTACACACAGGATCCTTGGTGGTGGTGGTGGCAGCTCGCGGTGTGCATCAGCCGGCGATGGCAGCAGTCTCTGTGTTTCGATTTAGCAGTTGTGGGTCACGGGTAGTTCCTGCACAGGTACTGCTCTGCAGCCTGTGAGTTAGGGGAGCCACAGGCTCCTCTCAAGCAGCCTTAAACAAAAGTTTCCTGCCTCTCCATCAGGCCCAGGCTTTTCCCCAAACTCCCTCCCAGTTAGCTGTGGCATACTTTCCCCCCAGGCTGTTTTCACGCAGCCAGCCCCAGTTCTCTCCCTGGTGTCTGTTCTCTGAAGCCCAAGTCCCGGCATCCAGCCTCTACCACCACCATGGGTGAGCAGACTAGTGTCTCTGGCTTGGGAGTGCTGCCTGAATCCTGTGTGAAGGAATCTTTCTACTCTGCTGTCCGCACACCTGTTGTTGCTCTCTCTTCTGGGGGCTCCGAGGCTCCCCCTGTTCAACCCCACCAGTGAGGGGGCTTCCTAGTGTGTGGAAGCTTTCCCCCTTCACTGCTCCCTCCCAGAGGGGCACGTTTCCTCAGGATTCCTTTGTCTCTTTTTCCCCCTTTTTTCTTTTGCGCTACCCAATTACATGGGAATTTTCTTGCCTTTTTGGAAGTCTGCCAGCATTCAGAAGGTGTTCTGCAGGAACAACTCCACAAGTACATGTATTTTTGATGTATTTGTGGGGAGGAAGGTGATCTCCACATCCTACTTCTCTGCCATCTTTTCTCTGATCCCATTATGTTTAAGTAGAGAATCGCATACAAAAATATGGTCAAGAAGGTTTTTTTTCACCTAACTTATGTGGAACCCAAACATCAAAGCAATTCACATAACCAAGCTGGTGCAAATGATTTTCAATGCTTGATTTGGATATTTTGAGTATGTCAGCTATCACCCGCGTGGTGTAATGTTGGTTGTTCTCAATTAATATCTCAATTTGATCCTTATCAACTTCAGCTGGTCTACCCAACCGTGGAGCTTCTTCCTGTGAGAAACCTCCACCACGAGGCTTCACAAACCACTTTTGACGTGTTTGATCAGTCACGGCACTTCTCCATACACTGCACAAATCTTTTTGTGCGTTTCAGTCACATTTTTACCTTTCTTGAAATAATAAAGCATAATCAACTGAAAATGCTGCTTCTTTTTCTATTTTCAATATTAAAATTGCTACGCAAAAATTCACCAATTTTGATGTCCTTTTTTAAATGAATCCTGATATGACAGCTGTCACATACAATCTAACAAAATTGTTTCGAATGAAGTTAAAGACAACTAAGTGCTACTAGAGCCATCTTATGGCAAAAAAATGAACAAACCTTTTGGCCAACCCAATACTTTCATCTACCAAAGGATTCATCAAAGATTGTTTCTGGAAATGTCTTGGCTATTGTGAATAATGCTTCAATGAACCTGGGAGTCCAGATATCTCTTTGAGATAGTGATTTTATCTTCTTCAGATAAGCACTCAGAAGTGTGATTGCTGGATCATATGGTAATCCTATTTTTAATTTTTTGAGGAACTTCCATACTGTTTTCCATGATGGCTGTACCAATTTACGTTCCCACCACCAGTGCACCTGCTGTCAGCATGCACTACTGTGACTGCTGGGTCTTGCTGCAGGCTCGTGGCAGAGAAGGCTGGTGATGGCAGTTGTGCTGGCTACTGCTTTCTTCAGTAGCAAAAGCAGCTGAGTTTGTCTGCAGAACAGGTCACTGGGAGCCCTGATTCCTCTAGCTGTGTGGCTGCTACTGGTAGCCCCTGCTTTTCTTTCTTGTTCTTAGCCATCTCTTATGTCTCAGCTTTTCAGGTCTTAGAGTGGGATGAAAATGAATAGGAACCTTCATAAAGTGCCCTGAAAGGCTAAAGAAGCTGGTTGCTCACCCTTCTCATCCTTTCCCTGCAATGGGGACTTTTTCCTAGCTGGTGAGTTCCTTCTTGGTGTTGAGAAATGCTGGCATGAGGGATGGGATGATACAGGCAAAATGAAGCTCTCTCTTTCTTCCCCTTTTGTGAGGTTATTCTCAGGGTTTTCCTTTGTTTTGTTTTTGTTTTTGTTTTTATTTTCACTCTGTTGCTTTTCCAGAGCTATTTTTGTTTGCAGATAGATAATTGATCTTTGTGTGGGGGCACACACTGGGGTCTCCTTTTTCTCCATCTTGATGACATCTGTGAATCTTCTTAATTTATTAAAGGAAAATAATCACCCCTAGAAGCAATAGTAGTAGAGTAGTATCAGAAAACTCAATGAAAGTGAGACAGCTTGTCAGTTGCATAAACTGATGAAAACACAGCTATGACTCACAGTCAGGGTTTACATGTATGTTTACATGCAAATATTTGAATCATATGTGAATACAAAGCAGTAAATGGGAGTAGGAGATATATAAAAATTCTGAATGCTGCTAGAAATACAATTTCATATTCTGTTTTTATAGAATATAGACACAATTAGAAAATAAGCATTTAACACCATAGAAACAATATAGAAAATGAGCATTTTCCCACCTTTGTATGTAATTTTTAATATATGTGTGATGTTGCATCATTTAAATTCATTGTATGTTATTTAATAAATTCTCTAACCACCAGTAGAACTCCGATTTAACTATCAGTATCACCATTTTATGCTATTTAACAAAGCAGGATTGGGCATTTCAGAAACTTGTGGACTCACGTGTTTGTGGATTTGCTTTGCTTTTGGCTGCTAATGTAGACTTATGATCAGCTCTATCCCAGTGGATATGCTCTATATTTTAAGTATATTCTCGCTTAGATCTGGGATTTTGATATGCTGAATCATAGCTTTGGGCTCATACTTTTTTTCATGGACAGTGGACAAATTAAATTATTTTTTAAAAGGCAGTAAATGGTATGTTTTAAGAAGTCTGTATAACTTACCTTTAGCTTCTTTTCTATATTTAAATGTATTTTAGAGGGAAAAAATCACAGTAACTAATACTTTTAAAACTAGAATTAAAGTGCATTAAGGCTCTCTTGAATCTTGTTATCTGTCATTCTAAATCCTCTTGAAGTTAGGTATAAAGAATAATAGATATATATTCAGTCAGGATACTGAAGATTTTACTGGCTTGTGGATTAGAAGATTTTCAAGTATCAGTGTTTAAGCTTCAAGTTGCTGTCAGTTAGTTTTGACAAGGCCAAAATAAGATTCTAATGCTTGTGATTGTGGAGAGGGTGCTTTTTCATTAGATGAGGCAAAGTGTCAATTAAAAGGGTATTGAGATAAAGAAATTGAAACTAGATTAAGTTTATACTTTTTCATGGATGATAAGAAAATCCATTTTCGAGTTCCATTTCATTGAGGATATACTATCAGAGGCAAAGCTGGAATACCTTGCCCTCTTAAAAGACTGTCTTTTGTCCTCAAAAGACATTAACTGCCTAATAATAATTTCAAGAAAATTTTTGTATATACAAAACAAGAATATTTTAAATAAAGTGAAATGCCAAGGCCAAATAATGGTGGTAACTTTTAAAGAAGCTACAATCAAAGGTCATATTTTCCCTTCAGTCTTTCCTAGTGGGTCCCTACCATTTAGCATTCAAAATTGGAGTTTCTAATCTTATAAGGAAGTCTGAAAACTATATCGATATATATCCATAAAAATAAATACTGTGTACATTTCCAGCATGACTGTCCTTTTTAAGAGGCAATGGGTGGTAAGACTAAGCTTAAGATTTTACAACATTGAAAACTGAGCATGCTTCTATAAAATGCAGGAAACACCAAGCTAGAATGTGCTGTCCTGGCCAATCTATATAAAGAAAATTAAGTTTCCCTCTGATGGTTACTGCATCTGGTAAAAATGGTTAGGCACATTTTTCTCAAATTTAGAAAGCCTTCTTAGGACTTAATGTCAGGCTGTGTACTAAATAAGAAATTCACTTAGAGAAGACCCAGGAGACCCTCAAAGAGATGCCTCCAATGAGCTTCAGGCATTGATTTGCATGGGGCTGCTTCTCATGTTACAGCTTAATTTAGTTTGCTTCTAGGCTTATCTATATATTTATCTAGATTATCTTTATATATAATCTGGCATATTATCTTTATATATAATCTGTATATTATCTTTATATATAATCTATATATTATATCTATATAGATATCTTGTAGATATATCTATATATTTAGTGATAGTTAATGATTCTTCCTGTTTTTTAGGAAAATAACATAACTTTGAAAGTTAGCTACTTCCTTCTATCCTCTATGGTTTTGTATGAGAAATCCACTGTCATTAAAATGAATGCTCTCTTGTAAGTCAAGCCTCACTTCTCTGTGCCTGCTTTCAAAGTTGTTTTTCTGTTTTTGTTTTCTTTTTTGTCTTGGTTTTCAGAAGCTTACTTATGATGGATCTTGCCAAGGATTTCTTTGGGTTTACCCTCTTTTAACTGCAACTTATATTCTTGACTCTTTAGGTTTGTGTCTTTTGCCAAATTTGGGAAGCTTTCAGCCATTATTTCTTCAAATACCCTTTCCACCTTTCTCTCTTTTTTCTCCTTGCCTTCCTGGGACTCTGATGATATGAATGTTGAGTCTTTTGTTATATTCCCATGGGTCTCTGAGTCATTGTTTATTTTTTTTCAAGTCTACTTTCTCTCTATTTTTTTCATACTGAGCAAATTCTATTGATCTTTCCTCAAGTTCACTGATTCAATCCTCTGTTATCTCCACTGTTGAGACCACCCACCAAATTTATTGTTCCTATTATTTTTCAGTGCTATAATTTACAATTAGTTAATTTTTATTATTTCCATTTCTTTGCTGAGATTTTCTACTTTTTTTCTATTTGTTTCAAGAGAATTTGTAATTGATTGTGGAAGCATTTCTGCGATGGCTGTTTTAAAATCCTCATCAGATACTTTTCATATCTGATTCATCTTGTCATTAGCATCAGTTGATTGTCTTTTCTCATTTGAGCTGTGGTTTCTTGATTCTTGGCAAGAGTGGTGATTTTTGGTTGTATCCTGGACATTTCATCTCGGTATTATGATAGGAAACTCTGGATATTATTTAAATCTTATATTTGGCAGACAATTATCCTATTGTTTAGGACACAGGCTCTGGCTTATTATTTGGGGCTGTGGTTCGAACAGCAGTTTAATTTTTAGAGTATTTGCAATATTATTTTGGCCTACTTGGTTTATCAGGTACTGATGTGGTAGTCATTGGTCCCTGCTGGTGCTGCCCAAGAAGGCAGAAGAGGTTTCCTGAGGCTGAGGAGCAGGTGTCTCTGTGTGGATGGGCGGAGCCTCAGCCCACAGGGACTATAAGGCTTCCCTGGCTAGGGCGGGCTGTGGTGGAATCCCTCTTGTTAGTGTTGCCCAGCTGCTTTGTATCTCTTGGTGAAGGAGGAGAACCTCAGGCTCTGCGTGGAAAGAGAGCCCTTCCCCTGCAGCTTAATGTTAGTGAGGTTCCCTTATGGGTGGTGCTGGGCTCACCTGGTGTTATCAAAGGGACTCCCATTCCACTGGGGAAAGGAATGAGCCTCCCTCACCTGAACACTATTGGTAGACTCAGAGGAGAATGCATGTAAATTACCCTTCTATTGTTTTTCTAGTCCTGGGATTCCAAACCAGTTTGCCTTCCTCTTCTCACCTTCCAGAGTTTTTCTTTGATGGCCTTTTATGTTATTTCCAGAATTTGTCCTTAACCTTAGTGTAGAGAAGCAGGGAGAAATGAGTCTATGCGTCTTTTCTGGATCTCAGGTTGCCACCTACTGTAGCATGTTGGAAAAAGAAAGGAATTTGAGGTGAAACAGTTTCAGCTTGAGATCCTTATTCAGCCACTAATCTATATGATCTTAGAAAATGTTTTTAACTTCTCTGAGTCTTGTTTTCTTTATCTGTAAAATGGAGATAACATTTATTCATTCACTCTTTATTTATTCAACACAGTGTCTGCCCTTGTGATCTTACTCTGATCTAGGCTCTGTTCCTGGGACTGGAGATGCAGTGGAATGTAAGAGAGGGATGATCGCTGCTCTCACGACACTATTATTGTGAGATATTGAGATAATCAGCAGGAAACCTGCAAATAAATAATTCCTGAGAATGGTTAAGTTCTATGAGAAAAATGAAACATAATAACACTAGAGAATGGCTGTGATGGGTACTTAAAAGTGGGAGTATTTTAGATGCTCAGTGAGGGTCTCTTTGAGGAGTTGATGTTTCATTTATTCATTCCATTGATTCGGCCACATTAATTGAGATCTTACTAAGTCCTGGGTATACATTTGAACAGAGACCTCAATGATGAGAGGAGCCTCGACTATTTGAAAATATAGGGGGATAACCTTCCAAGCTGGGGGTGGGCAGTGCACTGTAAAAAAAAGCCCTGACATGGGAAGAATTTTGACAATAGTGGGGAACAGAGAAGGGTGACCAGTGTGGTTGGAATGCTGTAAATGAGGGGGGAGTATTTACAGAAGTGATCTGAAAAGTAGGCAAGAAACTGGGGGCTCTGGGGCCATGATATTGAGCTCATTTGTATTCTGCCAATAATGGAAAGTCTTTAAAGTGTTTAAACAGATTAAGTGATATAATCTATATACATTTTACCATGATTACTTGTTTTCTAGGGAATGGAATATCGCAGAGCAAAACTAGAAGCTGGGATACCAGTTAAAGAACTATTTCAGTTGTTCAAGTAATGAAACTTGTGGAGCAGCTGTGGAAAAAAAGCAGTTGTAGTTTGGAGATATGTTTTGGAGTTTGAACAGACAAGGTTTTCTGAAGGATTGGCTCTGTGAAGTTAGGAAAAATGAGTAATCAATTTCAGACTTTGGCTGGATGATGGGAGCCATGTGGAACATAAGAAGACTGGGAGAGGAGATTGTCTTCGAGTTGGAGTCAGAAGTAAATATATTTGTTTTGGGTAAGTTGAGTTTTGAAGTGTCTATAAAACATCCATGGAGATGTACTGTAAGCAGTAAATATCATGGGGTTCAGGGCTGTAAGTTTGGGTATAACAGCGTCTAGAAGATATTGAAGGCAGTAGCACTGCAGGAAATCATCTAGGAGGAAATTACAGAAAGAGAAGGAGCTGAGCTACACCATCATTTAAAAGTCAGGAATAGGAGATGCATCCAGAATAAAAAGACCAAAAAGGAGGATGAGAAGGTGTGGACAACAATCAGATAACTCAGTGTCAGAGAAGCTAGGTGAAGAAAATATTTCAAGAAGGGAGAAGGGTTGGGAATTCCCTAGCAGTCCAGTGGTTAGGACTCAGTGCTTCCATTGCAGGGGGCACAGGTTAGATCCCTGGTCTGGGGCCTGAGATCCCCCCGTATGCCACACAGCTTGACCAGAAAAAAGAAAGAAGGGTTCAGCTTTATCAAATGCTTTAGCAAGATGAAGACAGAGAATTGACTGATAAATTTGGTAACTTGGAGATATTAAATGACCTTAACAAGAGGTATGTCAGTGGAATAGTCATGGTTATTGTGAAAATCATTTATATATGAAGTTTGACATTGTACTAATTTTAGTTACTTTTCCATCCCTCAGTTTCTGCATGTGTAAAATGGTTTAATATTTAATTTTCCTTTATATATTTGGAGGTAGACCTGTTTTAAGCAAATGCATACTCAACACATACATCCAATGAATGTATGCTTATTTCTGTAAGAAAATGTTTGATCCAATAAGAATTGCCCCTATATCATAGATATTTAAAAAGCCAGACTTGTCTTTAAATACACATGAAGATATGCAAAAAAGTGCATTATTTAAAAACCAAATATCAAGGCATACTTTTCAAGGGTGACAGACATGAAGGTGCTTCCAAAGTTTATTTTCAGAGGTTACCTTATTTTTATAATAACCACTACTACTGACATTACCATGGTGACAACCACAGTTAAAGTCACAGCAGTAATAGCTACCATTTTTAGGGCATGGTACATATCAGACTCTTTATATATATTATATCATTCGGGCAGGTGAATAGTGGCCTGAATGTGAGAGGCTGATAAAGAAAGGGTTAAGTGCCTTGGCTCTGCATTGACAGATTTGCATATGAAAGGTGTGCTCTCAGGCAAGTTGTTTGCTGTCACTGGGAATTAGTGAACCCTGGAAGGGGCAGTCCCTCGCAGGTCAGCAAGACCCCAGGTGTCAAAGCATCAAAATATGGAAAATAAAATTCATGGTTAATACAATATTAAGCACTTATTATACACTAGGTGCAGACTTTGTCTCAATTATTTCTCATGACAGCCCATAAGGTAGGAATTACGTTTTGATTTTATAAATGAGGAAATTTATGTTGGTTGGTTGTAAGAAAAGGCCCAATAAGGGATGAAATCCAGACTGTGTCAGTGCACTAAGTACTCACTTAATAGCATTGAACCCTAACATTCTGCAGTTGCTACAGGATGTGTCTGTGAGTGGTGGTGAGAAGTAGGACTAGTTGGTTTCCAAGGTTTCTCACTGCCTGGGTTGCTTGGTATAATCTGATGGGATCTGTAGGAGAGGTGACACAAGGAAACACATCTTGGCAGCCTGTGCAGGAAGCAGTGCTAAGAGGGAGCCGCTTGGGGGTGGGGTGGGGTGGGGTGGGGAGAGTCATCATAGAGGCTCTAGGCAAAGGGAGAATTAAACCAACAGCAGGTAACCTGCCTTCTAACACTCTCTACCTCACTCTGCTGCTGAGTAACATTTAGTGATTTCCTGGACAGACAGAATAAGAACTAAAAACAATTCCAAAGATAAACAGTAGTATCCCATCTTTTTAAGTCACATGTAGTATTTTGAAACTCATTGAATTTCTCAATAAAAATGTATTCAGAACCTAGAAATTTGCTAGTTTCTTGCAAGGACAAATAATATGATTTAGCTGATCCAAAACAAGAACTGTATTAAAACTGCTCAACTCAAGGTGGCATAAGCTAAGTACCAAAATAAATGGTTCAGACAAAAACATCATAGGATAATATAGATAGAAGCCTGCATTCTTTTTCTGTCAAACACTTGAAAGAACTCATTCTTGTATCTGCTTCTATCTAGGAGTATGGCTAAATTTTTTAACAGACTACATCATGTGTAAAGTGTATAGAAATTCCAGAAAGCCACCTGTAATTCAACTTTCTTTTTTCTCTCTCTCATGATTCTCTAAACACAAGTACATCAGGATTCCATCATTGGAAACCATTGCCTTAGGTGTCTAGTTGGAAAGAATGAAAGATTTTAGAAGGTTTAATGAAGTAGACAGGCTTTATATTGTGTATGATTTAAGTGAATTGGAAACAGTGGATGAGATGTAGATGAAAGGAGATGGGGAGGGATAAATTAGGAGTATGGGATTAATAGATATACACAACTATATACAAAATAGATGAACAATAAGGATTTACTGTATAGCACATGAAACTACATTCAATATCTTGTAATAACCTATAATGGAAAAAAAATTCTGAAGCTGTACACTTGAAACTAACACAATATTGAAAATCAACTGTAGTTTAATAAATAAAATTAAAACAAAACAAAACAAAACAAAACAACCCTGGAACAAACAAAAACAAAAACCAACAAACCAACAAACAAAAAATTCTAAAGAGGTTGGGGATCCAAGGTTTAGTAGAAGAACTGACAGTGCTGAAATGAAATAAGAATGGAAAATTGTGTGTAGAAATAAGTCATTCACTAGTTATGTAGAAAGTATTCAAAAATATATATTGAATTGGCTATAATGTCATCTAGATTTTCTAAGAAAAAGAAGGCTGTAGTCAACCTGCAGAGAATGTGCTTATTAAACTTAAATGTAGAGATTTTCATTACTTATATCTCACTGTTCTCAGTTCCTATAACACTGGTTAGAGGCCACACATTTTCTAGTAAATACTCTGGTGATTGTTTATTGTCTTTTATAGTGTTCCTAATGTTTTTCCCATTTTTTACAAAAATAGACTGTAAGCAACTCAATTTAATGAGTTATGTCTAGATCCTTTATAGCATCTAGTAAATTCTGGACATAAAAATACACAGTAAATGCTAGATTATGAATAAGTTGCTTGAAGGACTCTGAGAGAGTTTCTAATTTAGTCCTCTAGACTTGCTGATGAAGAAACAACCTTGGGGGGGATGAGGTGCTCATCCAAGGTCAAAGGTGAGGGAGTGATGGTACCATGACTCAGTCTGGTGCCTGGTCTCCTTACCATGCCTTCTGATTCAGAGACTGAGTGTTGAGTGCCTGCTCTAGCTTTTTTATGAGTTTACTGGGCTTTAAAAAAAAAAGATAAATTTATTTAAATGTTTTACAAATTCTAATTGCCCACAATTATGTAAAATGTCTTGGATGATATAATTTTTTAACTAGGCTTTTATTCTGTCATGTGTCACTGATATAGATGATAGGAATGGAATATGTATTAAAAATGTCAAGTGTACTAGGATGATGACATTTTATGTAAGTGTATAATTAAATCACATTTTGGAAGAACTGATAATCCCTATTTCCAAAGGAAGTGATTTATAGTTGAGAACACTTTGAGGGGTCTCCAATTGGCATTTCATAACTCAAACCAGCTTTGTATATTACCCCAGAGCTGCCTAAAAAGAAGACAAGATGATACTCTCTATGGCAACATAGAAAAGACTATGTGAAATGTGCAGATGTCTAAATGCTTCCCCAAGGCACAGTGGAAGTTGCACATTTTATTTCTAACAGCATGTCCTAAGGCCAAAAACAAACTGCTCACCTTCATTACAAACATTCACAGAGGTATGATCCTATGTGGGATTAATTGAAAAAAATGTTTGCTTACTGGAAAATAATATTACTCATAAGGGCTGTAGGTGATACTATTAAAAAATGGTATTTTGTAGCACTAATGTTTGGCAACACCTGTGTTTCTACCCTAATTGTATATAACTCTCAAATTGCCAAACTCTCTACTCAATCTCTTGTCAAAAGAGGAGAGGACTGGTGATAATTTTTGAAAATTTGCATATATTATAATTCTACTTTACAGTTATCTGAGCCTGGTCCTGTAGGGCATAGAACGTTAATGGTGAAAACAAAATATGTTCTTGATTAGTGACACATTTATGTCAGCAGTAGCTCCTATGCTATAAGCAAATGTGGATGAAGGAAAGAAGGAGAGTTAATGAAAAGCAGTTAAAACTGTACTGGAGAGACGGGGTGAAGTAGCACTCTCAGTGAACCAAAATTTTCATAGACCAAGTTCAGTCAGGATTTTCCAAATCCAGTCTTTTTCTAGTGGATATTGACATTCTAGGGGAATGAAATAGGTGGGGTGGAGAGTGGGACAGCTTTTTGTGATGATGGAGATTTAAATTTAGGAAAATTTATTTAAGATGATGTAGGGAGAGAAATGGAATGTGCTAGTAAATTGGCTTCAGAAACTACAGAGACACAGATGCACTGGACCATTAGAGCTTCAGCATTCTGAGGGTCAAAGAATATACAGAAGCCTTGGGTATTTGAGAAGCACAGAAAGTTGGGGTCAAATAAATGACCCATCCTTCCCATGGGAGACATGCGAATGGTTTTATTTTATTTATTTTTTTTTGGGGGGGGGACTGGTTCTTTATTTCAAAAAGACATTTATCAATTTTTAGTATCAAAACAGTTACACTATTGGTTTTTCTTTCTCCCATTTGGCCCCCAAAGAGACCAGACCAAAGGAGAGTACATTTTAAGCCAATTAAGCTGCAGGATGCACACCTAACAGACCTCACTGAAACCTCATCAAAAAGGGGGGGTTGGGTGGGTTAAGAAACTTTAAAAGATCAGCGCACTGCCAGCCCACAGACTGTAGAGAGCTCTCACAGACAGATGGGATGACCAGTTTGCCCCAACCCCAAAGAAGCAAAGTTTCAAAATAATATAAAATTTAAAAACAGTTTTGTACATAAGCTATTTAAGATTTCTCCAGCACTAACTGATACAAAGCACATGAGATGGCACTTTTAGAGACAGCAGCTTCAGACTCAGAAAAGGGTGATGAGATGAGTTTCATATGGCTAAATCAGTGGCAAAACATAATTTTTCTTCCTTTCTTTCAAGGAAGCAGAAGAGCAAATAAGTGGTTACCTCAAGATAAGGGGCACATGATCCATTCTGTGAGCAGCTGGGAACAGGGTAAAGCTGGGACAAGGATTTGGTCTCAGACAGAGGTCTCACCATTTTAATTTAATTTGGTCACTTCTGATGGGGAAAAAAACGTTGCCTAAAGATATCATAAAGCCGAAAATGTGAACAGCACGTTTTTTTGAGGGGAAAGCGGGGGTAGGTGGGCACGGGCAACTCCTCCTGGAATCACCTTTCTGGTTTGGTGCGTACTTTTTACAAGAGCAATGAGGTTTCCCAAAATGGAGGCTTTCTCTGGGCTATTTGGCTCTCAGTAAGGCAGGCCTATATCTTTTTCCCTCCTCCATGGAGAGGGCAATATGCATTAAGCTGAAAAGTTACCTTCCAAAAGTGAGAAAGGGATTAGACTGCTGCTTCAGAACTATGGAATTATCTGGAATGTTTTACAAATGGTCACTACATCAACAACAAGAAAAGGTAATTACAACCTGTGTACATCACAACATGCTTTTTAAAGACACTTTGCATTGTGCTCACATTCCCTTCAACGTTGTTCCCAAAGGTGCTCAGCCTCTAGCCCAACTGGAATCTCTAGGAAGAGGCAGAGACAGTTTGGCGAAAAGGACACAGGGGTGGGGGTGGGAGAGGTGGCAAAAGGTGAAAGCAGCCTTCCAGGTAAAGATCAGCCCTCAGTTTAAAGGTCAGCTTCGGGCAGGCTGGCCTCAGCGGAGTCGGGGTCAGAGGGAGGAGCAGCGGCAGGGTGGGACTGGGGTGCTCTGCATCGCATTCAGGTCAAGCAGAGTCTGGTCCAGCATCCTTTGTGTACAGAGGTGCTCCTCTTTGGTGCATTTCAGTTTATCTTCCAAATCATCCGTTGTCTTTTCCAGCTTGGCTACCGATCTCTCAGCAAACTCAGCAGGGGTCTCTGCCTCCTTGAGTTTATCAGTAAGAATCTTTATCTCTTCCTCATATTTGTCTTCATTTTGAGAGTACTTTTCTTCAGCAGCACTCAGACACTTCAGGTTCTGGTCCATCAGTCTGATCTGCTCATCCATCTCTCGGCAACGGGACTCTGCCAGTTCAGCTCGCTCCTCTGTGCGTTCCAGGTCTTCCTCAATAATCACCAACTTACGAGCCACCTCTTCATACTTCCTATCTGCCTCTTCTGCAACGTGCTTAGCTTCTTTGAGTTGGATTTCCTGGAGTTCCATTTTTTTCTTCATCTTTTAAGGCTCGGTTTTCAATAACCTTCATACCTCTCTCACTCTCATCAGCAGCCTTCTCGACTTCCTCCAGCTTTTGCAGGGCCGTGGCCAGGTGCTCTTGAGCGCGGTCCAGCTCCTCTTCAACCAGCTGGATCCTACGGTTCAAGGAGGCCACCTCAGCCTCAGCCTGTTCCCGGGCCCGCCTTTCTCCCTCCACTTCCCGCTGGAGGTGCTTGGCCCTCTCCTCTGCATCATCGGCCTGCTGCTGCAGAACCTGGATCTTGCGCTTCACCGCCTCGATGGTGGTGATCCCGGCCATGGTCCCCACCCAGCTACTGCTCACCTTCGGGTTCCTGCCGCCTCCGCTCGGCGCTGCAGCCGCTTCTCACCCGTACTTCCGCCTGCTCCTCCCTGAAATCGCGAATGGTTTTAGAATTTAGAGGAGTACTATCAAAGCGAATTACAAAGATTTTTCTAAAACTTGCCCTTTGATGGGACAAGGGTTTTGATTAGTGGTCTTCCCAGCACATCTTTGGTTTTGGCTGAGAGGCAACTGCACTAAATTAAAGTATAGGTTGGAAGGAGCCTAGCAGTCCATACTTCAGACTCCTGAGTCTCATTCTCCCTTTGGAGGTTTTAAAATCCTTAGTTATCACTGCTGCTGCCATTCTGTCTGGAGGACTCAAGGTCACTTTTGTTCCCGTAATCACACTGTAATGTTTTGTTCTAAGTGTAGCTCACTTTGTGGATACAGGACAGACAGGGAGATAAAAGACACGCAAGCACATAGAGAAACACGTTTTTACTTAGGAACAACAAGCAGCCTGAAATTAACATGGGTAACTTACTGCAAAGACCACAGCTCTATTCTATTCCACATGACAGCCTCAGGGAAACAAAGTTTGAATTCTTGAGGGTAGAAATATTATCTATTGTTTTAATATTTATTTCATGCAGGCACCATGGAGAGTTCAGTAAATATATCACAGGATGTAGATGTTCATATTTCTCTCTCTCTTTTTTTTGATTGAATTAGAAGAATGCAGCTATTTCTTTACCTCAGTATCTAGTTGTATTTGAAGAGTAAGCGAAAGGAAATTTATTTTTCTTTATTCAGACTGAATTTTAAGGGCCATTAAGTGCTATTGTTAAAGGATATGAAGAGAAAAGCACTTATTTAGAATCGATAAAGGAGAAGAGAGTTTGCAGAGCAGACAAAAGATTTATTTGGCAGAAGAAAATTTATCTAACCATCTCTCATCTATCTATCATCTATCTAATCTGCTCAAGGCATATGTGGCTTGAGGACAAGAAATATATATAAAGGAGAGGGTTTTCAGAAGGAGTGTTTTCTGACAGATGATTGAGCCCAAGAACGCTTCCCAGAAAGGAAGCCTGATAGCTGGGGAGAGCCAGGTGCAAGGACCTGCAGGTGATCGATGCGGAGTTATTGTTGGGTTTCCTGGCTACACACAGGAACTGAGCCACTGCAGACTGTTCTATCTTCACTTGAGCAGGACCTTCCATGGGCTGCCCCCAGCTAGAATCTGTCCTAGCAATTCCTTCTGTCAGAGTCTTGTGACATTGATTCACTTCTTCATAATTTACTTCTTCATAATTCAGGTGTTTTTACCCAGCAGGAGAGACACTTGACCTTGCCTTATGACTTGCTTTATTCCTGTTTGATTATTTTACTGTTGCCACCTCCCATCCCCTGCATCTGCCTCCCACAAATCCCCAGGACATTTGTCAGTAAAAAATTGGGGGATTGAAAACTGTGCTTCCCAGACACATCCCTCTGTTTGGGAGACTTGATCTAAATCACCTTGACACTTTCTCAGGTGTAGTAAATATAGCCATGTTACACTTGTATCACCTCATTTAATAATGATAATTGGGGTACTTTCAGTTATTTTTAAGGCAAATATTATAGGAAAAGGAAGCTTTGAGTGGTTACTCAGCTTGCAGAAAATAGAGCCACGTGAGGAATCCTGTTTAGTCAACTCCAAAGCCAAGTTCTTGATCATTGTTCCTCTTCCTTTTTTTCGTTTTTGCCACTTTGTTCCTGTTCTACAAGCAAAATATTAAGTTAGTAGGCATCATCTTTACTTTTAAACAAAGGCCTTTTGCACTGCATTCTGTCTTGCCTCAGATGACTGATAATAGGAGTGACCCCACTTCATTAAGTGACCCCAACTCTCTCATCCATGAATCGGCCTCCTTGCCAGGACAGAATATAAATATCTTAAATATTTAAAAATATACTTTCATGCAAGAAATGTGTAATGCATGGCTTATTCATGACAAGCCAGCCTATTTAAGCCTGGACACCTTGCTGTAAATATCTGAAGGAGGAGATGAGAAAGGTAAGACAGAGAAAGTACTCATAAGCTCAGAGGCTCAGAAGTCTGAGAATGGTCATAAGTGGCTGATTTATTTCCCTACTGAAGGGACTATTTCTAAGTCACCATCCTGTCACTGAATGACCTAATCCCACCTAAACAAATTTAAGTATTCCCTATGAAAACTATTTTGTGTTATTTACTTGTAGTCTACTTTAGAACTTCTGAAGTCTGTTTTGATGTATATTTCATAAAAATCTTAGAATTCTTAATATGTTTTGATATTTTATTGTTATAATTATACCTATCATAATATGTGGCTAAGAATAATATGATTATTTTTTCAACCATGTCTCATGTCCTTCTTTCAATTATATGAGTTGGGCAGTATTGAAAACAAGAGAACCATGATATCATCTATCATCAATACTGAAATACTAATTTAAAAATACCTATCTTAGCTCACTATCAATAAACTAGTAAGCAGTAAGTTGAAAGTGGTAGTTTCCTCAAAAGTTTGTTAGCATTGCACGTTAAGGATAATACACTGGTTTTGTTTGCTTTTGTCTGTGTGGCTTGAACTTCAATGTTAAATGTAGCTATGAGACCAGATTGAAATGGAGCTTGATCACATTTGTGAATTTCAGGAAACTTGCCTTGCACATGACACCTTCTTGGTAATCCCGTTATGGCCTAAAGTAGTGATGAGCATCTATAGATCTTGGTACATGGTTGAATAATTTACTTGTAAGTGACAGGGCTGCTGGTCAAATGAGCGGTCTCACAATTTGTTACTTTAAAACATACTTAGTCTTGGCGGCGGGGGGTGAAGGGGAAGCTAGGACGAAGTGAGAGAGTAGCGTAGACATATATACTACCAACTGTAAAATAGGTAGCCAGTGGGAAGTTGCTGTATAACAAAGGGAGATCAACTTGATGATGGATGATGCCTTAGAGGGCCGGGAGAGGGAAGGTGGCTGGGGAGTCGAGGGAGGGAGGGAATATGGGGATATATGTATAAATACAGCTGATTGACTTTGGTGTACCTCAAAAACTGGTACAAGAGTGTAAAGCAATTATATTCCAATAAAAAAAAACGTACTTAATCTTGCTTTTAATATGTCACATACAGTTCATATTTTTAGCTTGTATATAGTCTAGTTACTTTTTTATTCAACATTTTCCTGCTAATTTCCTATTGTCGGTAGAGGAAAAACAAATTTAAGTTTTGCTTGCCAGAAGAATCCAGGGTTTTGTTTCTCAATATAAAACTGTCAATGTGTCTGAAGTAGAAGAGTTTTGCTAAGAAATCACTCTTTAATCAAGAAAGTGCAATCTGGCCTTTCCTTGAAACAATAGATAAGTAAAAAATAATTGAGTAGAATAGCATGAGCCACATATTTACATAAGATTTTATCCGCAAATCAGACTAAATCATGATCAGCTCTACTATTTAAGTGGGACAATGGTTTCCTGCAAACTGGGAAATTACTCAGGGAAGGATAAATAGAATGGAGGTTCTTCCCATGTGACCCTCTGCCAGTTTCATGTTTATTCTTTCTTCTTTATACTCGCACAGTCTAACACATTTATCCTTCCCACAGGAGTTACTCTGATATGCATTAGACATTAATATGCACATTTGAATGAGGAGTCAGGTTCCAAGTTATAATAAAAACCACTTGTAAAGACTTTCTTCCCGAATTCAAATCTTTATAACAGCCACAACAGATTAGATTATTTTCAAGGCATGTAAGTTGTGTTTTATTGCTTCTTTTTAAATGTTCAAAATTTACTTTATTAGTTATTTTATGGTGTGTCCTTAATGAATACATTCATATCAGACCAAGGGGAATGAAGGCCGTCACTGAGAAGGCTCTCTAATGAGCCACAGAGAACTGAAATAACTACATATGCATTCCACAAATGGACCATTAATTGGAAAAAGAACCAAAGTGTGAAGATATAATCCTATAGGATGGAACTTAAAACCAGGCTGTTTTAAGGCTTTAGAATTTTTGAGTCACTTGTATGGAGGAAAACGTGAATGAAAATTTGTCTTTCCCTCTGTCTAAAGCTTTACATTAAACCATTGTTGTAACCTAATTTTGAGAAAGAAATAATTTTTGAGACTTTGGTTAATTTAACAAGAACTCTCGTCTTGATCTGATGCTTTTTTTTGGTTATTTAAGTAGCACGTTTCACAACACTGGTGGCTCTTCCCTCTCACTGCTGGTGCTGCAAGAACAGCTTGGAACATACTGACCTTAGGAGAAACAGGGTCATCTCCATCCTGCTGTACCCACGAGAACAAACCTGGTGAGAAGAAGGGCCTTCTGTGAACAGGTAATTTATCCTCCCAGGCCCAAGGGGCAGGGCAGGGTGAGAGGGGGTGTTAAATCAGGCCACCCTGCAACCAGCCACCACCAGCCTCCATGGGCCCTGGGAAAAGTAGCCCGGGCTGGGCAAACAGCCACTTCTTCCCAGCCCACTAACCTTATCAAGCATCCTCACTGCCACCCCTGGTGCTTCTGCCCACCTATGGGGACTTTTGTCCCCAACCCCCAGTGGCCTACTGGTTGCCTTGCTCAGGGCAGCCCTCAACAAACAGATGACTCCCACCCCTACAGCTGGGGCCACTTCCAGTCTTCCCTTGTGACTCGTTTCAGACAAACACAACCTCTCCCTGCTTTGTAAAAAACTCAGAAGTAAGCCCAAACACATATGGGCACCTTATCTTTGACAAAGGAGGCATGAATATACAATGGAAAAAAGACAGCCTCTTCAATAAGTGGTGCTGGGAAAATTGGACAGCAACATGTAAAAGAATGAAAGTAGAACACTTTCTAACACCATACACAAAAATAAACTCCAAATGGATTAAAGACCTACATGTAAGGTCAGACACTATAAAACTCCTAGAGAAAAACATAGGCAGAACACTCTATGACATCCATCAAAGCAAGATCCTTTTGGACCCACCTCCTAGAATCATGGAAATAAAATCAAGAATAAGCAAATGGGACCTCATGAAACTTAAAAGCTTTTGCACAGCAAAAGAAACCATAAACAAGACTAGAAGGCAACCCTCAGAATGGGAAAAAATAGTTTCCTATGAAACAACAGGCAAAGGATTAACCTCCAAAATATACAAGCAGCTCATGCAGCTTAATACCAAAAAAGCAAATAACCCAATCCACAAATGGGTGGAAGACCTAAATAGACATTTCTCCAAAGAAGTCATGCAGATGGCCAACAAACACATGAAAAGATGCTCAACATCACTAATCATCAGAGAAATGCAAGTCAAAGCCACAATGAGGTATCACCTCACACCAAGCAGAATGGCCATCACCACAAAATCTGGAAACAACAAATGTTGGAGGGGGTGTGGAGAAAAGGGAAGTCTCCTGCACTGTTGGTGGGACTGTAAGTTGGTACAGCCACTATGGAAAACAATTTGCAGGTTCCTTAAAAAACTACAAATAGAACTACCATATGATCCAGTCATCCCACTCCTGGGCATATACCCAAAGAAAACCATAATCCCAAAAGAAACATGTACCGTAATGTTTATTGCAGCACTATTTACAATAGCCAGGACATGGAAGCAACCGAAATGCCCATCAACAAATGAATGGATACAGAAGATGTGGCATATATATACAATGGAATATTACTCAGCTATAAAAAGGGATGAGATGGAGCTATATGTCATGAGGTGGATAGACCTAGAGTCTGTCATACAGAGTGAAGTAAGTCAGAAAGAGAAAGACAAATATTGTATGCTAACTCACATATACGGAATCTGAAAACGGTACTGATGAACTCAGTGACAAGAACAAGGATGCAGATGCAGAGAATGGACTGGAGAACTCGAGGTTTGGGGGAGGCGGGGGATGAAGGGGAAGCTGAGATGAAGCGAGAGAGTAGCACAGACATATATATACTACCAACTGTAAAATAGATATCCAGTGGGAAGTTGTTGTATAACAAAGGGAGTCCAACTCGAGGATGGAAGATGCCTTAGAGGCCTGGGATGGGGAGGGTGGGGGGGACTCGAGGGATGGTAGTGGGGAAGTTGAGGGAAGGAGGGAATACGGGGATATGTGTATAAAAACAGATGATTGAACTTGGTGTACCCCCCCCCCAAAAAAAAAAGAAAGATTAAAAAAAAAACCACCCAAAAACAAACAAACAAACAAACAAAAACCAAGACCCTTAATGCATATGTCAATGAAAAGGGGAGCTATTGATATTTACAACTGGACCACAGTCATAAACCTGGTCTGTCCTGGACTCATTGGAATATATGGCTGTATTAGGGTTCATCGGAGTTCTTTATGTATACGTTATATACAAAGAGATTTATTATGAGGAATTGACTTGTGCAGTTATGATGGAGTTTGGAAAATCTGTAGAGCCTACGTCCCAGTTCAAGTCCAAAGGCTGGAAGCTGCTGTACAACAAGGAAGAGCTGATGTCCTAGTCTGAAGGTCTTTGGGCAGGAGAATTCTCTCTTACTCTGGGAGGACCTGCTTTTTTGTTCTATTTAGACCTTCAACTGATTGGATGAGGCCACTCACATTATGGAGGGCCGTTGGCATTAGCTAGTCTACCAACTTAAATGCTAATCCCATTCAATGATATCTCAGAGAAACACCTAGCATCATGTATGACCAAATATCTGGGCACCCTATGGCCCAGTCAAGTTGACATATAAAATTAATAATTTTAAGGTTTGGGAAGGGGCGGGGGGTGAAGGGGAAGCTGAGACGAAGTGAGAGAGTAGCATAGACATATATATACTACCAACTGTAAAATAGATAGTCAGTGGGAAGTTGTTGTATAACAAAGGGTGTCCAACTCGAGGATGGAAGATGCCTTAGAGGACTGGGATTGGGAGGGTCGGGGGGACTCGAGGGGCAGGGGAGTCAAGGAAGGGAGGGAATACGGGGATATGTGTATAAAAACAGATGATTGAACTTGGTGTACCCCCCCCCAAAAAAAATCCAATAATAATAACCATTTATATTAAAAAAAAATAATTGCAGTGGCCACCCAGCTGACTTCAAAGCAGCAGGTAATTTTCTGTCTCATGTTGAACCTCTGTCCCATGTGATTTACACAGTATATTCTTTTATCTTTACTGGAGTGAATCTAGTCTCTGCTTGTTCTACACTTGCTCTTAGCTTGGGTCAGAACTCCCCTGGCTCCAAACCCATCATGTTTATTTAGCTCTGTCTTGTATGTATTTAATTTTGTCATGGCATTTTAAAACAGTGATTTACAAACAATGTTCTGTGAAGACATGTGGTGCGGTGGTGGGTAAATGGGGACTTGAGGCAACAGATAGTTTGTTAGGCATTACCTTTGCTTCACCTGTGTAACTCTGTTTTGTTGTTGTGGTTGCTGTTTTGTTGGTATTTTTTTCAGAGTAAGTTTTTATCTGAAGACAAATTAGTTGACTAAAATATATTTGAAAATCACTTTATATTTTCCTTAATGAGTACAATTTTGCATCAGACAATCCATGAAACTGTTGAAATATTATATAGTAATTTGTTTCTTCATACAGATGTATTTTTAAATGTCTCATTGATTTAAAGAGGCTTGTAACTTGCAACAAATTAATCACTAATGGTCAAATGTTGTGTGTGACATCTTGTGTTTTCAAAAAGAGTTATGATTTAGAAGTTGCATGCAAGGGCTTTGAAACTATTGATATCTAAAAAATCATCTCTTTTGTTTCCATTGGATCACTAATAAGATGAGGCTGAAATTATGCAACAATTCATCAGCACCAGAAAACAAAGGAGAAAAAAATGCTTTTTCAATCCACATTTAGCTGTAGATTTTCCTGCCTTCTTGGTGCGGTGGCATATTTGATATACGGGGAATTAAATATCTTCTTGCTCAATAGCCTTTTCTGAAACTTGGGTAAACAGAAAAATCATCGAGCCAGACCAAGTTTAAACAGAAAGATTTTCAGTTCTCTATTGTTGCATAGCAAAAATATCCCCAACGTTTAGTGGCTTCAGATAACAGCATTTATTATTTCTCATGGTCCTTTCGGTTGGCTGGGTGGTTCATTATGCCAGGTATTGTCAACTATTTTTAGTTGGGAGCTGGGCTAGGCCACTTGGGTTCTCCATGTGGTGCCTTATCCTCTAAAGTATTTCCATGTGTCCTCTCTCTTCAGGAAAATAGTCTGGAATTTCTAAGTTTAGAATAGGCATCCATACATATAAAAATAGAAAAATTCATACCTTAAAACCTTTATTATTAAATTAGGAAGAAAGAAAATAGGATAATTAAGTGTTTAAATACAGCAAATAAAAATTAAGGAAAACATAGGCATAAATAATAAGGCAAAAGAAAGAATTTAATAATTTAAAAATGTCTTCACCTGTGATAGATAAATAGCAAAAACTGCTTCCTTGAAAACAGGTATGGAGGTTCCTCAAAAAACTAAACATAGAGTTGCCATGTGATCTGGCAATCCCACTCCTGGGTATACATCCAGGTAAAACTGTAATTAAAAAAGACACACGCACCCCTATGTTCACAGCAGCACTATCACAATACCCAGGGCATGGAAGCAACCTATTTTTATGTCCATCAACAGACAAATGGATAAAGAAGATGGGGGGGGGGGGGTTGTGTGTGTGTATATAATGAATATTACTCAGCCATAAAAAGGAATGAAATAAAGTCATTTGCAGCAACATGGGTGGATCAAAAGATTATGATACTAAGTCAAAAAGAGAAAGACAAATACCATATGATATCACTTGTATGTGGAATCTAAAATATGACACAGATAAACCTGTCTATGAAATAGAAACAGACTCACAGACATGGAGAACAAACTTGTGGTTGCCAAGGGGGAGGGGAGGTGGGGAGGGATGGACTGAGAGTTTGGGGTTAGCAAACTGTTATATAAGAATAGATAAACAACAAGGCCCTAGTATATAGCATAGAGAACTACATTCAATATCCTGTGATAAACCAAATGGAAAAGAATATAAAAAAAAAAGATTAAATACCTACATGTAAGGCCAGACACTATAAAACTCCTAGAGAAAAACATAGGCAGAACACTCTATGACATCCATCAAAGCAAGATCCTTTTGGACCCACCTCCTAGAATCATGGAAATAAAATCAAGAATAAGCAAATGGGACCTCATGAAACTTAAAAGCTTTTGCACAGCAAAAGAAACCATAAACAAGACTAGAAGGCAACCCTCAGAATGGGAAAAAATAGTTTCCTATGAAACAACGGGCAAAGGATTAACCTCCAAAATATACAAGCAGCTCATGCAGCTTAATACCAAAAAAGCAAATAACCCAATCCACAAATGGGTGGAAGACCTAAATAGACATTTCTCCAAAGAAGTCATGCAGATGGCCAACAAACACATGAAAAGATGCTCAACATCACTAATCATCAGAGAAATGCAAGTCAAAGCCACAATGAGGTATCACCTCACACCAAGCAGAATGGCCATCACCACAAAATCTGGAAACAACAAATGTTGGAGGGGGTGTGGAGAAAAGGGAAGTCTCCTGCACTGTTGGTGGGACTGTAAGTTGGTACAGCCACTATGGAAAACAATTTGCAGGTTCCTTAAAAAACTACAAATAGAACTACCATATGATCCAGTCATCCCACTCCTGGGCATATACCCAAAGAAAACCATAATCCCAAAAGAAACATGTACCGTAATGTTTATTGCAGCACTCTTTACAATAGCCAGGACATGGAAGCAACCGAAATGCCCATCAACAAATGAATGGATACAGAAGATGTGGCATATATATACAATGGAATATTACTCAGCTATAAAAAGGGATGAGATGGAGCTATATGTCATGAGGTGGATAGACCTAGAGTCTGTCATACAGAGTGAAGTAAGTCAGAAAGAGAAAGACAAATATTGTATGCTAACTCACATATATGGGATCTAAAAATGTTACTGATGAACTCAGTGACAAGAACAAGGATGCAGATGCAGAGAATGGACTGGAGAACTCGAGGTTTGGGGGGGACAGGGGTTGAAGGGGAAGCTGAGACGAAGTGAGAGAGTAGCACAGACATATATATACTACTAACTGTAAAATAGATATCCAGTGGGAAGTTATTGTATAACAAAGGGAGTCCAACTCGAGGATGGAAGATGCCTTAGAGGACTGGGACGGGGAGGATGGGGGGGACTCGAGGGAGCGTGGGGGGGGGAGTCGAGGGAGGGAGGGAATACGGGGATATGTGTATAAAAACAGATGATTGAACTTGGTGTACCCCCAAAAAATAGTAAATAAATAAAATTTTAAAAAAAGGAATATAAAAAAGAATGTGTATATATATATAACTGTATCACTTTGCTGCACAGCAGAAATTAACACAACATTCTAAATCAACTATACTTAAATAAAAAAAAAGAAGAGGAAATTAGGAAACAAACATGCACAAAGAGAAGACCATGTGGAGACACAGGGAGAAGAAAGCCGTCTACAAGCCAAGGAGAGAGGTCTCAGAAGAACCCTGCTGACACCTTGATATCAGACTTCTAGCTTCCAGAAATGTGAGAATGTAAATTTATGTAATTGAAGTCACCAAAAAACCCCCCCAAGACAAAACAACCTGCTTCCTTGAAAAATCTAATGAAATAGGCAAAGCTTTCAGAATTAAAAATCAAGTAAAACAGAGAAAACATGTACACAAGTGAAGGATGAAAATTGGTCATAGGGACAAAGCTTATTATGACTAATTCTAGTCTTATTAATATGTACTTAATACTGTTCTGGAATCTGTTACTGAATAATATAAATACAAATTTGAAGTAAAAATATTGAAAAGGATGGTGCAAAATATCATAATTTGTAGGTAGTGATTTGCTATCCACATAACTTGAAATAACTCAAAATTATTAACAAGAAATTGGATATTTATAAAATGCATATAGAAAAATAAAAAGCTATATTATTTGTCAGTAATGATGATAAAGCAGAAACAGTTTCCATTTGCATTGTTACCAAAACTCTGTCTAGGAATAAATTAGCACATTTCCTGGTCCTTGAAAGGCTTTCAAATATAGTTTCTGGAAGATCAAGGACTATTGAAAATGAACAAGAAGAGTGTATAACCTATATAAATACAACTAATACACTTTACTTGATAATAAAAGCCTTGATTAAATAAATGTATATCAGGTTCTAGAATGGGAAACATGAATATTATGAAGATGTTAATTTTATCCCATTAATTTAAAGACCTAGGAAATCCAAGGAAGAGAGGATATATGTATAAGTGTGGCTGATTCACTTTGCTGTACAGCAGAAACTACACAACACTGTAAAGCAACTCTAAGCCAATAAAAAAAATATATTTCAATATCAAATTCAACATGCAAAAAAGAAAAAAGGGATTTAATTCAATTCCATTGTGTACTTCCAAAAAAATGTTTGGAACTTAAAGTCATACAAAAGTTTAATGGAAGAACAATAGAGTGGAGAATAGTATATGTTTCTTTTTAAAAAATAAAAGTATGGTCTTGATATTAAAACTGGGCCATGATAATCAAAATAGTATGTCATTAGTACCAAATCCCAGCAGTCAGATTAAAGGGACTGAATAAGATGTCAGGAACAAGCTTCAGTGTAATCAGAATTTTATATAATGTAAAGTAAAATTTCAAACCCGTAGAAAAATAACAGTTTATTTAAATAGCAGTGCTGGGGACTTCCCTGGTGGTCCAACAGTTAAAACTCTGTGCTCCCAATGCAGGGTGCCCAGGTTCTATCCTGGTCAGGTGACTAGATCCCACATACCACAGCTAAAGATTCCACATGCCGCAGCCGAAGATTCTACACATGGCAACGAAGGTCCTGTGTGCCACAACTAAAGACCCAGTGCAGCCAAATAAATAAATAATTATAAAAAAATAAGCTTTAAAGATAAATAAATAAATAATGCTGGAAGCATTATTAACTATAAAAAATAAGATCTCTATCTCAAATCATAATCTATAAGAAGCAAAAACAATGGTCACTGGCACATTTGCCTAAATAAAAACTTACAATCTTTGTATGTCAACATATTATGAATAAAAGTTTAAGTATGTTTCAGTTATGCAAAATGAATTGTTCTAGAGATCTGCTGAACAACATTATTTCTATAATTAATGATATTTTATTGTACACTTAAAAATGCATTGAAAAGGTAGATCTTTTACTATAATAAAAAGCAACTTGATAAGGTGTTTTCGCAAAAAAAAACCCCAAAAGTTAATACATATTCTCGTTAAATAAAGAACCCTTACAAAAAATAATGAATGAAGGAGTAATAAAAATGTGTAGCAAAAGCATGAATAGGACATGAACCAACAGAACAATACAAAATTAAATTAAAAAATGGAAGTTGTTTAACCTCAGAATTAAAGAAAATAAAAATGTATACACTTTACATTTCAAAATATGAAAAATTGAGAAAAAACGATAACTGGTATTGGTAATAGTTTAGGTAAATGGGAAATACACATTACAGAGGAGAGTACAAGTAATACAACATATGTATAGAACAAAATATTGTAAATGATGATATCATTTGATCCAGTAATTTTTCTCCTATAATTAACCCTAGGGAAATAATCATGGATGTGAGTTAGAACATTAGTATTTAATAGCAAACATAAAATATAAACAACCCACATTTACAACATAGAATATTATTGAAGGACCTTAAATCTATGTGATAGGAATATTTGTAACATTAATAACATGGCAAGAGAATATATACTTCATTTCAGGCAACAATATTCAGGGGGATTAATAGTATGTGACCACGTAGTTTATAATATAGTATAATCCCAGTGGAAAAAATCTTAGAATATATATACCAAAATATTAATAGTGCTTACTTCTTATGTATGGCATTTATAAGTAATTTTTTCCCTTTTTTAGTGTGATTATGTTATTTTCCAAAATTTTTTAATAATTGTTTTATTTTTGTTATCAGAGGAAAGGTATCTAGTTACTAAGTATTATACACAAAAGGTGATCAAACAAGACCAAACCTTCTGCTTGCATAGACATATGTGAGCACACACCCACACCTCCCAGAGTGCAGAGCTCTTTGTTTTGCAGCATCAGCTCTTACAGCATTAAGTGAATTAACAGACCTCCAGAGCTATAGCATCTACGGCACGGCTGAAATATTTGGACAGTTCTTAGCATGTATTCCCCAGCTGCACGATGCAGTGAAGACACTTTTGACTGTTTGGTGAAGAGAGATTTGTTCTGCTCTGGGCAAAGCTGCTATCTGAGAATTTTCTTCAGGTCCAGACCTGACAATTCTTAAGTATTCAGAATTCTAGTGGCCTAAAAAATAGTTATATTTTCACTGTCCCTTCAGTTACTCCCTGAGAAGTTCTGTATCAGCGATTGATATAAGATTTACAATTTCATATAAGTCGAGAAGAAAGCATCACTGTGTCTGTCTAATATTTACTATTCATTGTTCCTCCTTGCTCCTTCCTTCCTTCCTTTCTTCCTTCCTTCCTCCTTCCCTCTCTCCATCCTTTTTTTTCCCTTCCTTTTCCTCTTCCACCATCTCTTCTTCTCCCCTCAAGTATCCACTATGTGCCAGTGTAACATATGGTGTTGGCCAGTGACAATCAAACCTCTTTTACTTGTCTTCTATGAGCTCAGAGTTACTTGGGAGGACATTAGTAAATAAATTAAAGTTGCCATTAAAGTGTTTTATGTTTTCAGAAATTTTATGAAATAATGCTTTGCAAGGGCTAAATTGAATAATTCTCACAAGGATTTCATGAGAAAGATGGTGAGAAGCTTAAATGTTTTGACAGAAACAGGCAACTTGCCCCACTCTATGACAACCCTAATACTATGGGGCAAAATCTGTTGTTGAGACAATGGATTTGAAAATTATATTCTATCAAACTGGGATCTTTTTTCTTCAATATCCTGCTATGGACTGAATGCTTGCTTTCCCTTAAAATTCATATGCTGAAACCCAATCCCCAATGTGATGGTTTTAGGAGATGGGACTTTTGGGAGGTGATTAGGTCTTTAGGGCAGAAACCTCATGAATAGTATTAGTTTCCTTATAAAAGAGATCCCAGAAAGATCCCTTGATCCTTCTCCCATGGGAGGTTATAGTGAAAAGACAGCCATATGAGGAAGTGGGTTCTCACCAGACACCGAATTTGCCAGTACCTTATTCTTGGACTTCACAGCCTCCAGAACTGTGAGAAATAAATTTCTCTCATTTAGAAACTTCCAAGGCTGTAGTATTTTGTTATAGCAACTCAATAAAACTAAGACATGTCCCTCAAAAGTGTTTTCCAGCATAACCTGACCAGAAATAAACTTTTCTCCTCCCCATTCGCTATTAACTATGTATAGAGGCATCTCCCAGCCCCGATCCCCAACACCTGCAAACTGTTATTTTACTCTCACTGTATTCTCAAATGTCATTCTTCACAAAACATCTGGATTTTCTAGGGTGGTTGGAGAAAGACTTGAACTTTGCCCTGTTTTCCTCTGCTTCCCACTATTAATCTCTTTTACCATCTTTTAATTTCTCAAGATTCTGGATATGAATAATATATTCATGGGAGTGGGAGTTGGGATGAAAAGGTGAAACAAGATTTCAATGTGTGTATGGGAATTTTCCCCTAGGTATTAAAAAAAGTTAAGGTCCTTGACTCCCCCCCCACCCTCCCTCGAGTCCCCCCCACCCTCCCCGTCCCGGTCCTCTGGGGCGTCTTCCATCCTCGAGTTGGGCTCCCTTTGTTGTACAACAACTTCCCACTGGCTATCTATTTTGCAGTTGGTAGTATATATGTGTCTGTGCTGCTCTCTCGCTTCGTCTCAGCTTCCCCTTCACCCCCTGCCCCCTCCCAGGCCTCGAGTTCTCCAGTCCATTCTCTGCACCTGCGTCCTTGTTCTTGTCACTGATTCTACATGGCCACTATCCTTTAAGAAATACCCCTTGTTGAGTTTTGGTGTAGTATCAAACAAGACTACCCACAATTACTTGAAAAGATGATTAAAATATTCCCTATTCTAATTACATGACTATGTGAGTCTGGGTTTGCTTCATATACTTAAACCAAAAATTAAATTATAACAGATTGAATGCAGAAGTAGATGTGAGAATCTAGCTGTCTTGTATTAAGCCGGACATTAAAGGGATTTGTAAAAAATGTTAAACAGTGCCACTCTTCTCGCTAAATTGTTTTTTTGTCTTGAAAACTATGGTTATTTTTAAACAAAACTGTGTTATTTCTGTTGACATATAATGGATTTAGTATTATTTTAAATGTATAGATAAATATTAAAAAATCGTAAAAAAAAAAAAAAAAGTTAAGGTCATGCTACTGTTCAAGGTTCAGATAGTAATCCACTCATGAATTGAAGATAACATAGTATTGGTAGACAGGATTCAAATAGAAGAATGTTCTGATTTATTAAACTTGTCTTTCTAAGTAAGATAAAGCAGTTGAGCTAATAGACAATCCAATAGACAATCCAAGTCTTTTCTTCCTGAGTCTCCGAAGGGAATGATTCTGCAATAAGAGCCTTGGGAGAGAGAGAACTATAAAGACAGGTTCCACTCCGATGGACGGACATTGGGAAAGGGACTATTTAATTTTGTACATCAACTGAGGCTAATTCAAATAGTGTTAATTGCTCTTCTGCTTCCAATCACGATGATGTCTGATACTCAACACAATTCCACTGACTCCCCCCAGAAGTGAGAGTTCTGGAAGCTGAATTATGTTCCAGGAGGAGCGATGATCTGGGCTCTAGCTGTGCACTGCATCCACCCCAGCATACCTTGGAGCTAGGGCTAGGAAATCAGAGAACAAGGCAGGTGCTGGCATCACTTCTATCTGTTGCTTTTTATCAGTGCTTCCTATAAATTAACTTTTGCTGTTAAGGGCGGCGTAATTTATTTAATTGTGCAGAGGGACAAGGGAGAGTTGACATAGGTTATAGAACTATGCTAATAGCTTAAAATGTTTTATATGGTTCCCTTCTGACCTTCTGAGCCTTCCTTCACTAGTGTTTACCTAAGTAGCCATGAAGCCAGGAAGAGATTTCAGGTTCTGAATTCCAATAGGAGCTTTTTTGCATCTATACTTTGCCTTGCAAGCCAGGCTATTGTTAGATGAATTGTTTAAGATTCATATCCCTTTAAGCATGGGAGAACTCTTGGATGGTAACCTAGATCACTGCATTTTAAATGGGAAATTTTGATAAGTAGAAGAGGAGGAAGAAAAGAGAAGAGCTCCCTTTCTCAGTCTTGACGGATGGTGGGAAGAAGACAGATGAAAGAGGCATAGTAGCATGTGAAGGGGTCAAATGCAGGGGCCTCAATCTCTGTTCTTCAGACTTCAATCCAAAGTAGTAGTGTGTCAGATACGTAAGGATATCAGCAAGCACAGAGGGGCAGAGCTTCTTCATGCCCTTGTTTGCGACTCTGGGATGAAGCTGGATTTGCACGTTGCAGACTGATCAAGGCCACATCAGTGAACACATACCTGGGGGAAGCTTGACAGAAAGCACTGGGCCAGCAAGCATAGCTCTTCATCAGAGGCCATAGGTTCCGGTGTCTGTGCTAGGAAGTAGTATGATCAAAGTTAGACCTTTGAACTATCTTTAGTAACAGCAGGAAATAAAGTGAGGTCTTCTGTGCCTGAACCCTGAGTAGAAACATGAGTCCAAAAAATGATACAAGTGGACTTATTTCCTAAACAGAATTACAGACATCGAAAACAAATTTATGGTTAAAGAAGGCAAAACTTGGCGGGGAGGAATAAATGAGGAGTTTAGGATTAACACACACACACTACTATATATAAAATAGATAACCAACAAGGACCTACTGTATAGCGCAGGGAACTCTACTCAATATTCTGTGATAATCTATATGGGAACAGAATCTGAAAAAGGATGAATATATGTATATGTATACCTGAATCACTTTGCTGTACACCTGAAACTAACACAACATTGTAAATCAACTATAATCTGATAAAATTTAAAATAAAAGAACAAGGGTCCAACCAAAGAAAAATGAACTATAAGTTTACTAAGGGTTGACATCTTAGAGGAGCCTGACAGTAGATGGTAAGGAATCTGCATTTAAGAATCATAAATTGTTCCCCTCTGCCTCTGTCCTGAGCATGTGAGCAATGAAACTGCCTTGTCTTAAGGAGAGAAACAGCTGCAGGGAAGTTATCTGCGAGACTGAGCATTTTTATCTGAAAGACTGAACATATCCTGAAGGGCTCTTTTTTTGACATCAGACTAAACTTTAGATTAGACTATTGACTCACCACAAACAATGGGGGGACACAGCAGGAAGAATAGATTAGTTATAGAAAAAATAATAAACTGCATATATAAAAAGTTTGTTAAGCAACAAACTTTTAGTTATTTGGGTTACAGCATAAATAAAAATTGGTGACTGCTTTTTAGGTGTAAATTATTGAAGTTAGCCCACAGATGTCACTTTGAAAAATTGTCTACTTTCCCTTTTAATTCTTTTTAAAAATTAAATTCTCATTAAAATTGAGACAGTTAAAGAAATTGAACTATCTTCTCCTTTGCTTTTCCACCTTTTCCTCATACCTCAACCTGCCCCCCCATGCACACCCCCATCTTCTCCTTCCAAGATTTTAAGCACTGAATTATGGGAAACCAGGCTTTCAAGATCACAAGGCTTAGCTTGATGAAATTCCGTTCAAAGAATGCCAACTCTGTGAAGCTACTCTGCTCATATCTTTTAAAATTCTTAAAACATGGATGCAGGTATTCACATCTGCATTTCTGCATTTGAATTTGCAATTCACCTTTTTTTTTTTTAATGTTTTTAAGACAAGTAGTAAGAAACTTTATTGCCTGTCTGAAGTTGTAAATATTCTCCTGGTTTTAAAATTTGTTCGTAGTAGTGAGAAAGTTTAGTCATTCAGATAATCTGCATCTAGATTTTGCTTCCCCCTTTTCTTACGTGTCTAACTCTGTGTGGTCCTTTACTTTTAAAACTTTTTTGTCTCTCTAGGTCATGTTTTTTGTTCTGAGGTATGCATGTGCTTTGTGGAATCTATGAATGCAGTAAAGTTGTATGCATATGCTGTATTTTTTTCTGGTGAAGATTCATATTTTTCATGAGATTTTTAAAGAGGAATGAGACTGAACAAATTTGAGAATTCTTGTTCTATCTTTCTATGTCAGTTTTATTTGTCTCATCAACTCATCATTTCCCCATTCTCTTCACTCCCCTCTTTCTCCTTTCATAATGTGGGTAGGAAATATATCTTTTTTTATGGCTGAGTAATATTCCATTTTATATATGTACCACATCTTCTTTATCCATTCATCTGTTGATGGACATTAAGGTTGCTTCCATGTCTTATAAATAGTACTGCAATGAACATTGAGGAAGTACAAATAAATAAAATATATTCAAAAGAATGACTTCACATACCACAATTAATTTTATCTATGTCCTATAAAAATGTACTTTAGTTTTTCCTAGAGGTTCAGTGTTATAAATAATATATTCATGTGTGGCTTTTTTTGTACATCTTTATGTTTTTATTTCAGTTTTGAAAATTTATAAGGATATATTTCAGACATACACAGATATATAAAGGAAAAGGTAGTGAACCCCCACATACCCACTACTAAGCTCAAGACTTAAGACAAAACCAGAAAATTGGGTCCCCTAGATGTACTGACACTTTATATATTTATCTAATTGACTACTTCAGATAAGTATCTAGAGACTGAATTTCAGCATCAAAAGCACAGTGAAGTCATTCTTTTGAATATATTTTATTTATTTGTACTTATTTATTCAATAAGTATTCAGTACCTGTTGAGTGCTGGGGACCAGGCTTATGCCAGGAATAGAGAGATAAAAGACACAATGAGGATATAGTCTTGAGTCAAATAATCTGTCAAATAATATAAGTAAAATATAGCATGAAAAGTGATGAAATATAACTAAGAATAGGATATAAAAGAAGCATAGGGACATTGACCTAACTGGATGGTCATAATAGATCTGGAAGAGGAAATGATTGGATTTGAATTAGTTAAGATATGAAGGTGAACGTGGAAAACTTTTCAAGTGTGGAGCATCATTTGCAATGCAAGAATTGGTGCCATTAGGAAATTGTCCTTAGTCAGGTCTGCTGAAGCATGGACTTAGAACAGTGAAGGATGGAGGCATAAAAGAAGGCAGGATTTCAGTGTTAGAAACAGAGAACAGTAGATAGGACCACTCGCAGCATAAATTGAAAATTTTGTTATAAAAGTAGTAATTAACATGGTTGGAGGCAGAAAAGGGAAATTTATAGAGGCAGAGACTGAGGAGACTGGAAAACCATTAAACTAACTGATGGATTTTAGTATGTTTGCTGTTCTATTTCTGTGTCATTACTTCTTATATTTTAAATATTTCCTTTTGAAAGTCAATGTAATAAATATTCATTCCTTCAGCTCATATCTAGAATATAACTTCCAAAGGGAAGTCTATGGTTCTCCCTTTTACATCCCTTCCCTTCTATCTTTGGGTGTCAGGGGGCAAAACCAGGTGCCATGCTTCCTGTCTAGACATTCTCTGTGTTCATCTTGATTGTAGAGTTTGGTGATGTGAAGATTGGGACTAGTAAAATTATTAGGTCTCTCTTCATTAAAAATAAAGCATCCATGATCATCCCAAAGGAGTAAATAGGCATGCAATAGCAATTCACTTTCACGTTTTATCTAAAGGAATCATACTTCCTATGGCAAGTTGTGTGTAAAATGTCTTACATTTCAGGTTAATGCTGTTGATTACCAGGGAAGACAGTAAAAATTGAGAGGGTGTGCCAAATAATCTTCCATAATAGTAGACTCGTGCTCTCTTCGTTTGACCTTTGATTGCCTAGACGTTATGGGCTGCACTATACTGGAACAGCATGCAACGCCCAGGACCTTCTGAGTCTTAGCATCTGCTTGAAGCTTAATGACTCACATCACTCTTGGCAACTGTGCTTTAGACTTATAGCAGTAATGCTGGTTCATGTGGATAATGGAAACAGCTTTCTGCCTCTGTGGTAGTAAATGGTCTTAAATGAACTTTGTTCAGAAAACTTTTCCTTATAGAACCATTCACACTGTTTGTGACCTTGTACAGAACTCATTCTCTACTGCAGAAATGGTCATTGCTGGTTAGAGAGATAAAATTACTTAACTATCATACACACCTGGCATAACCTGAACCATGAAAATTGAAGAAGAGGGACTTTAAAATATCACTTTCTTTCCTTGCTGTGTAGAATTACTGTTTCCTCTATTTTTATGCTTGAGAACAGCTTTTTTGAGATTTATATTACCCAAGCAATTGCCTTTCTAATTTCCTTTGGGAATTATTAAACTGCCTAATATACTAAATCGTTTAGTGTCATTTTTATATGTTTTGACTTTTAGGTATTTAGAATTCTAATGAGGGATTTCAGTTATTCTAATTTACCCTGAAAATAAGTAAAATTAATTTTGAATTTTAAGGAGTGCTTACTTAAGAAATGAAATATTGCAATAAGTATAAAGCTTTGTTTGTTTTTAAAATTAATTTATTTGTTAAATGTATGTACGTGCATATTTGTGTTTAACAAAGGCTATGATAGTGACATACTTGAAATATTACACAAAAAAATCAGGATTTTGGAGGAAACATTTGAACCTATGGGACATTTAATTTTGTAGAAAAGCCTTACATGAAACTAAGCAAACAGTGAACCCATTGAAAGTGATAAAGTTAAAACCAAAGTTGCTAAAAGGATCATTTTAAAGATCTCGGAGCATTGCTAGAATACTGTTCAGATATATTGTAAGAGCTGATTCTAATTATCTTCTCTATGAGGAAAATATTTGGATTTATATGCATTCAGGTCTTCTCTTTTAAGCTATATTAAAAGTTAACCTCAATTGGAAAATTTATTCTAAATATTGTATACCTCTCATATGCAAAGTACCATAATAGACATTCCAAATAATACTTATTTTTTAATTTCACAAACATATATTGAGCATTTATTGTGAGTTGCTGGTAGCTTTTCAATAGGGTAAAAACTAAATCCCTTCCATTTATTAGGAAGGCCTGTGGTAAACTGGGTTGATTGATGGGGGAGTGAAATAAAACTGATTTAGAGGTAATTCAATAGCCAAAGAATGGAGTACAAAGGACCTAGACCAAGGTCATGGCAATGGGAATAAAAATAAAGAAATGGATTGAGAAATACTTTTTAGAAGTTGACTGAGTGTTTGCAAGTAAGATAGGCCAAAGAAAGAGAGAAATGGAAGAACATTCAAGAAGTTTAGTTTGTGTAATTTAATGAACAACAATGAAACTGCTAGAAATAGTAAATCCAGGGCAGATGGTCAGTAGAGACAGATCAAGCCTTTGACTTTAAAAACTATGGAGATGATGGTAGAGACTCCCAGTCAAAAGTGTTGATTGGCATTTGGGGCTGTGTAAAGGAATAGGCAGATTAGTGTATGGCTAGGGTATCATCTAGCTGGATAGAGAAAGATATAGGGCAGGAAAATTGAAGTTTTTCTGCCAAGTTCCTATTGTTGAAGTTGAAATAAATAAGTGAACTTTGAGTTAAACATCCTATATTCAAAAACGATAATGAAACTATTATCACATTGTGGTAAATATGTAGGAACTTAGTGAGGTGATGAAGGTTTATTACAACGTTTTATGCACATGAATGTTCATATACAAATAATCACATGAATTGGGCACCAATGAGGAACCTTTCACTTTTCTATGATTTATTTTGGTATCTACTTATATCCCTGGAATAGCCTGATACAATTGCAGATATCAGGTGAAGTTTTATCCTACCTCAATGGCAAAGCCTGTGCCCATCCTAGAGTTTAGATTAACCATGTCCTTTCTGAGCTCCTTGAGCTTATCTAGTAAAAGTGAATCCATAAAAGCAGAAAAAAAATTCTTCTTTTACTTTCTTGAGAGTGGAACAAATGGAATTGTCTAAGTAGAGACTAAGTTCTTGGAGAGATGGGGAGGACTTGAATGGAAAGAGATTGGGAAATGAGTGTTTTTATATTAATTTCTCCAGAGGTGGGAGGGAAACTTACCTAAGAATAGAGAAGTGAGACCTCACTGCTTTGAGTAGTTTTCTACAGGATAGCTATAAAATTACCTGTCAGAAGAGCTGCCTCATCTATGTCTCTTGGTTGAATCCTCAGCTCAGGGCTATATCAACTATGTTCACTTTGGTTACCATGTCAACCAGACTCAGTACATAGAGCCCTATTCTCAATCTGGTAGTATCTTATTGGGTTCATCATATTCCAGGGGTCCCCAGCAATGCAAAAACTAAATGGCCCTACTCTCCCTTTTAGCAGGATGTAATGGTGATGATAAATTTCAGGTAAACAGTTGGAAAAGGAAATGGAAAAAGGGGCAAAATAAAGAAGAGGGATAGTCCATCGTGAGGAAGAGTGAGATTTGGAAATGAAAATCTGGCAAGAGCAATATCCAGAAGTCCTTGCAAAAAGCACCAAAATATCTGTCACCTGGGTAAAAGGGTCTTTAAATGCTAAACTGGCCCTTAGGAAAAATATCCTTATCTTGGTATGGAATTAGTGTCTGGAGCAGATTACTGGAAGAGGAATTCAGGGAGAGCGACCAAGATAGAAAGACAAATATAAGAAATGGAGAGATACAAGCTAAAATGATGCTTAGAAACAAAAGAGGAACAGTTATCAGAACAAAGATCCTGCATTAAGATTATTTTAAGAACAAGAGTGATGATGCTGACTCCCAGGGAATGAAACTACAGCTGGTTCACTACTATTTCTTGGCAAAGGTTTTAGTCTGATATGGAAGTGAGGAGGGATGTGGAAGCTGAGAACCAGTCTGGATCTTTAAAACTCCCAGTACGTTGGCCTTCTTGCAAATTTTGGATAGCCATTAATTAGAGACCCAATATCTCTGTCCCCTGGATAGGTGCAAAAAATGCTCCAGTAAATATTAGAAGTTTTAGAATGAGTTAATAACGTTTGAATGGAGGAAAATCCTAATCAAGGTTTAAGAAGTTTCAGATAAATTTCTTCTGGCAGCCATATGTATGCAAACACTAACCCCAGAACTCAGGGTCAGCTCTCTCTTTTTGTGAGGACACTACCCTTTTAATAATAATTAAGAGATTCATAGCTGAGTCGTTATTTTCTTTATGTTTCTTTTCCCCTCATTGTCAAGCGTGATGTAAAATGACAGTTTGAGGCTAGAAATCTTGTCTGCAGCAAACAGAACAAACACTATTCACAAAGAAGTTTGTGCTGTCAGGGTAATTGTGCCCTCCACGACAATGAGTATTTGAGGAGTTGGTTGCTGGGTCATATCACAGGAATTTCTTTTTATCCTTGCTTAAAATCTGACAACTTCTGCTTCTCTGCAGTCACACTACCAGTTATAGATCTGGATAGGAACCCAGCGTGGGGATTTTTTGGAAATGATTTCAAAAATTATCTCGATGACAACTATTTACTCTCAGAAGAAACTTCAGCGTAATTTTCAGAAAGGCTGTTGCTGGCTGTGGACTTCACCTATTCAGAAAGTAGAATAGGCTACTTTTGACCACATATTCTTTCTGATTTTTAGGGAGTACTTGGAGACTGGCCACAAAGTGCCTTTCCTGGTCAAGCATAGGTAAGTGTTGTCTGGGTCAAAAACAAGGAAAACCCAGAGAAGACTAAAGTTGAATAGAATTAAAAATTATGCAGATTCTTTGCATGACTTTGACTTAAGGATGGGAACAGTTTGATGGAACTGATCTGAGCCATAGGATGGGTAAAGATGCAGGTCCTGGGAATAGAAAAAAAAAGATTGAGGAAAAGTGGCCTTCTCCTTCTAGTATCATTTGTCTCCAAGCAAAAAGCTGCCATCTTTCTATAGATAAAACTTAGTCTCTTACTTTCTTAGATTACATGTCTTTATACTGGTATGGTACCTGCTAAATCAAACAGTTAGGACTTTGAATGAAGAGGATATCAGTAACCAAGCAGAATAATACTATTTAAATTTATTTCAAAATTTGCATACTGTAAAATTTACTTGCTTGGTTTCCAGTTCTTTGAATTTTGACAGAATCATACTCAAGATATACAACAGTTCCTTCACTCTAGAAACCCCTCCATACTGCCCCTTTGTAGTCAACTGTCCGCTTACTCCTACCCAAGCAACTGATGTGTTGGTTAGCTTTCTATATAAATAGACACTTCCAGTTCGTAAACTTTTTGAATCTTGTTTCTTTTACTTAGTATAATGCATTTGAGATTCATCCATATTTTGGGGTGTATCAATAGCCTTTTTCTTTCTAATCCTGAATAGTGTTCTACTGTTTGGAGTCATAGTTGATTCACTCACAAGTTGAAAGATACTTGGGTAGTGTGGGAGGCAGCATTTGAGCTCCTCTGATCTTTGCCCCCGGTATCATGCTGGTGAATACATTATGTTACATGGCAAAAGGGAATTATGTTTGCAGATGGAATTATGGCCACTGATTTCAGATAGAATTAAGGTTAATAATCAACTGACCTTAACACAGGGAGATTATCCTGGTGAGTCCAATGTAACCACAGGTACTTAAAAGTATGTGAAGTGTCAAAGAGATGCAATGTGAGAGAATTTGTTGGATCCTGTTGGATTTGAAGATAAAGGGAGATGTGAACTAAAGAATGTCGTAGCCCCTAGAAGCTGATAACAGTCCTAAACAAATAACTCACAGGAAAATAGGAATCTCAGTCCTACAGCTGCAATGAACTGAATTCTTCCAACAATTTAACTGAGCAAGGACACAGATTTTCCCCTAGAACCTGTAGAAAATAATTAAGTTTTATCAACATCTTAACTTCGGTTTTATGAGATTCTAAGCAGAAACTAAGCTGATTTTGCTGCACTTTTCATTTATCTCGGGTAAATATCTAGAATTATCACAATTAATTCTCATTCTCTGTGGTAGCTGTGTTCTGTAAAGTCACCTTGAACCCTGAATTAACAAGTAATGGGACAATTGATCCTAGGGAAATACAGGGTTAAGTTCCTGTGAACCTCTGATAGCAATGAGTCTTTTGTGAACTGATCATTACATAACCTTGTTAAATTTGTTTTCTGTTTAAAAACACCTTATTTAATATATACTGATTTATTAATGTTGAACTCGTGGCCAACAGAACTATAACTCATGGCTGAATGAAACATCTAACATACTGATTCTTCTCTGTAATGTACATCACAGCCTTCTTGTGTTTAGAAACATTAGATAGCCCTTAAGCATCACACACCTGGAGGGCATTTTAAACAGCAAAATCGCCATCAAAAGGCAAAAAAATGCAAAACAGTAAAAAGGCCCCACAACAAAATAGACGGAGAAAAGGATACATTTAAAATATGAGAGATAAACAAGAAGCCAGACCATGGCCTTGTTCAAGCTCAGCTGGGAACATGCTTGTTGGTTGAGTCCAATTTGTCACTGACCACAAAAGTCCCACAAGTATTGATTTGGGCATTACAAGTAAATTTCAGCAGGTGGGTAAATTCACAAATACAAAATCTGTGAGTAATGAGGGTTGATTGTATTGTGGGATTGTATGGTGAGCGTACGTTTAACTTTGTAGGAAAATGCCAAACTATTTTCCAAAGTCACTGTACCACTTTGCATTTTCACTAGCAATATATGAGAGTTCCAACTGCCCGCTCCCCCACAGCAATTAATATTGTCAACTTTTCTGATTTTAGCTATCCTAATATATATATCATGGTATCTATATATCTATTATAGTGGTTGTTATAATTTACATTTTCCTAATTACTAGTGATACAAGCATCTTTTCATCTGTTTACTTGTCATCCCTATGTCTTCTTTGCTGAAAATATTTCTGTTCAAATATTTTGCTCATTTATTAAAAACTGGGTTGCGTGACTTCTTATTGTTGAGTGTTAGAGATCTTTCTATACTCTTGATATAAATCCTTTGTGAGATATGTGATTTGCCAATATTTCATTCTAGTATGTCTCTTCATTCTTTCAAAAGTATCTTTGGCAAAGCAAATGCTTTATATTTTGACAAAGTTAAATAAATTCTTCTTTTGTAGATCACAGAATCTAACATATTTTTGTCTAACATAAAGTAATGCAGATTTTCTCATATTTTCTTCTAGAAATTTTATAGTTTTACATTTTACACTTAGGTCTATGATTCATCTTGCATTAATTTTTGTAAAGGATGTGAAATATAATTTGAAGTATAGATAATATCTGTTTTAGAACCATTTGTTCAAAGACTATCATATCTCTATAGAATTGTCTGCATTTTTATAAAATATGAATTAACCATGTTTGTGGATCTATTTCTGGACTTGATTCTGTTTCATTGATCTATATGTCATTCTTTTCTCCAATACTACTTTGTTTAATTAGTGCAGGTTTATATTAAGCTTTGAAATTATATATTGTTAGTCTTCCTACTTTTTCTTTTCTTCAAAATTGTTTTTGCAATTCGAATTAATTTGTCTTTCCATGTTAATTTTAGAATTAGCTTGTTGACAAAAAAAATTGTGCTGAGATTTTTTGACTGGGATTGCATTGAATCGATGAATCTATTTGGGATAAATTGACATCTTTATAATATAAAGTCTTTTAACCCGTAATTACTTTGTTTCTCTTAACTGAGATTCCCTTTGATTTCTCTCATCAGTGTTTTGTGTTTTAAGCATATATAGCATGCACATGTTTTGGTAAATTTATAACTATGTATTTCATTGTTTAGTGCTATGACAAATAATATTCCTTACTAAACTTTAATTTCTAATTGTTTATTGCTATTACATAGAAAAATAATTGAATTTTGTATATTAACTTCATAATGTGTGACTTTGTAAACTCATGGATGGTTCTATAGGAGTCCCCGTAGCTTGTTTTTAGACTCTGTAAAGACTTTCTTTTTTTAAATTTATTTTTTTAATTTTTTGGCTGCATTGAGTCATCTCTGCTGCACTTGGGCTTTCTCTAGTTGCGGCAAGTGGGGGCTACTCTTCCTTCCAGTGCACGGGCTTCTTATTGCTATGGCTTCTCTTGTTGTGGAGCACGGGGTCTGTGCGAGTGGGCTTCAGTAGTTGCAGCATGCAGGCTCATTAGTGGCGGCATGTGGGCTCTAGGGTGCATGGGCTTCAACAGCTGTAGCTCACCAGCCTTACAGTGCAGGCTCAGTAGTTGTGGAGCACAGGCTTAGTTGCTCTGTAGCATGTGGGATCTTCCCAGACCAGGGATCAAACCTGTGTCCCCTGCATTGGCAAGTGGATTTTCAACCACTGCACCACCAGGGAAGTCTTGTAGATTTTCTAAGTAGATAATCATGTAGTTTATGAACAGTAATAGTTTCTTTTTTTCCCTTCTTATTTGTATGCAGATTTGTTTTCCTCACGTTATCAATATGATGTTGGATAGGGGAAAGTGAACATCCTTGCTTTTCCTCAGTTTGGGGAAAAAATTCAGTCTTTTACTGTTAAATATGAGTTTGCTGTAAAGTTTTGTAATGCTACCTATTAGATTAATGGAAGTTCCTAAACATTTCTAGTCTGCTGAGAGGGTTTTTTGTTTGTTTGTTTGTTTTTTCCTATGAACAGATGTGGGATTTTGTAAAATGCTCATCTTTTGAAAAGCTCTTATGGGTTTTCTATTTTAGTCTGTTTATATGATTATCATGTGAGTTTTGAATATTGAGCCAGCCTTGCATTTCTAGGATACATCCACTTGTTTCTAACATATTATGTTTTTTATTTGTATTATTATATTTAGTCTGTTATATTTTGTTGATAATTTTTGTGTCTGTGTTTATGAAGGATATTTGTCTATAGTTTTCATGTAATGTCTTTGTCTGCTTTTGGTGTTCGTATAATGCTGGCCTCACAAAATGAGATGGAAAGTATTCTACCTCATATTTTTTGGAAAATATTGTGTATAATTGGTATTATTTCTTCCTAAAATGTTGGAAGGAATTTACCATTGAAACCACCTGGATTTGGATTTGTCTTTGCTAAAATGTCAGAATAATATTTTTTAAATGTAATTAAGCACCTTTTACATGTCTGAAATAATGGTCACTTTCTCACACATTTTCTCAATTTTTATAATTATTGCCTCTACAGAAAGTTTTGGCTTAGGTTAGCACGAGGTATTGATGGAAGAAAAGATCAAAAAGTATGAAGGTGAGTCAAAACTTATCCACACTTCAGTTATATTAAAACTTCTGTTGGCCACACTGTCTTATCAGTACTTTCCGTTGAAGGCTACTATCTCCCCAGTCACTGCTGTGCAGGTGTGAATGTGTTACATCAGTTCATTTGTAACTGTGGTGTGAGCAAAAATGGATGCTCCACTTGTGATTTGCACAAAAGAAGAGCAGTGGGCAGTGATTCATTTTTTTGTGGCCTGAAGGTGTGCACATCTGCACACTTCTGCCCACACTATTGACACCCTACAAAAACTTCCTTTTGAGGTGTTAAAGCATCCTCCCTATAGTCCTGATCTTGCTCCATTGGACTTTCACCTGTTTGGTCCCCTGAAAGCAGCCCTACAAGGACAAAGATTCACTTCTGATGAAGAAGTGAAGACAGCAGTGCATTGTGGCTCACAGCTCAGCCTAAAACATTTTTTAATGAAGGAATACAACAGCTTGTTGACAGATGGACAAAGTGTATTGAAAAGCAAGGAGATTATGTCGAAAAATGATGTATTTGTCTTTTCTAAAAGTTAATTAAAATAAATTCTACAGCCAAAGTGTGGATATTTTTTGACCCACACTTGTAGATTTGATGCAAAGTAGAAACTACTTTATTAGTGCTCTTGGTATGTCACTGAGGACATTGAAAACTCTGGTAGAAAAGCTAGCCTTGTAGTTACGATGACGTAAACTTGTGACCTTAGATCGTCACACAACTTCTTTGAGCCCAAGTTTTCTTATCTGAGAAATGGATATAATCTATCATAAAGTACATTACATCAGATAAAGTATTCTGAATTTATGTCAAGTTTATAAATGACCTAATTGGTCAGATTTTTATGGAACACAAACATTCATTTCTCATAAAGTAGGAAAAAACCAAAAGTTTAAGTTATGTAACTGTGAGAGAAGCACCTAGTTGGTCATCAAAATATGTATTCCCTTTGCTTTCTGGGTACTTAGCAAGATCTTATTTTTCAGGCTGAATTCTAGCCAGAGTAACGTGTGGGGAGGTACTGCATGCCTCTTCCAGTCCTCTTGTATGCAGGCATTGTTTCATTCCCTTCGTGCCTGTGGGGATGGAGATAATTAATCAGTGGTGACCTTGAAGATTGCAGAGGTGCTATGAGCTGGTCCCTGAATTATTACATGCATGAGAGTTATCATGCCAACATTTACCTTTCCAGTAACATTGCGATATACAAAATAATCTAAATTGTTTGGATCATTTTGGAATACATTTGTTAATAGCAGCTAGTGTTACCCTAACTTATACAATTTGATGGGGTGAGCATTCTCTTCTACTACTATCATTTTTTTATTAGGAGAAATGAATGTTTGAATTTGAGCAATCCCAAATGGAACAGAAGTGTCCTGTTTCAGAGAGGACACCATTTATGATCCCCCAACTTATAAATCAAAGGTAAAAAAGAAAAATAATGCTTAAGAGTGTGTTACTCAAGTGAAAGATTCCAGGGGAGGATATTTGTGATGGTATTTGCTTATTTGTTTAAGGAGAAGCATAATAATCCAAATAATACTCCAAAGTAGGGCATTCCAAGCAGCAATGAAACCTAGTTTACGTAGCTAGAAACTTTAATCACACCTGTAATTGTATGAGGCAGTATATGAGCAATGCTGATTTAGAATTGTTCAATGACTACTGGAGAAGCTAAAGTATTTATATGTACTTAAGAGCAATAGGAGCTGTCAGGTATTTATGTGGCTGACTAATAATTTCCATAATTCTCCTTTAATGCTGAAGAATATTTGCACCAGTTTAAATCGAATTCCACAGTACTTTAGAAATAACAAGCCAACAATTAAACATGCAGAGCGATAATAGATTCATGTGCTATCTGTATGATGGAAGGTTGTTTAGATTTCAAGGTTTATTTTGTCCTGCCAACAGTGTTATTAATCATCGCTCCTCATTTCCTTCCACTGCTGGGATTTGACAAGGATTTTCTTTCACCTTGAAAAACTGCACATAGTGGAGAGTTTCTTTGCCTTATTCCTGCAGTCTTAACATATCCTACTGAGTAAAGGTAAATTGCTTTTTTATTCTGTATTCTGTTATATTTTTGAGAAATGGTTTTCAAATCAGGGATTTGATTCCTCTCTTGGTATTGAAAGATCATAAACAAATACATTTTTATGTTATTTTTCTTTAGTAAGCTTTATGATTTTATCCCCTGAAACTGGACTAATTCAATAAGCAGCAGACCGTAAGGCAGTAAATGGATACACTATTAATTTTTATTGCGAAAGTTTCTTTTATGTACTATTTGATCTAAAGATGTTATTCACATTTTTATGGTGATACTGGCAGACTTGAAAAAACCTAACTCTATAATTCTTATTGATAAAGTCTGATATTTTTAACTCAGCAGCTCAAGGAATGGCAACAATTCACATCTCAGGAACCAGTTCATTAAGTGAAAAATCTTGTGTTAAAAGGGGAAAGCAAAGCAGGTAGAACAGAGTTTAGCTGCCCAATCAATAGAACACAATTGGGAAGGTTTAACCGCATTGCTAATATCAGTTCATGACACAGAGTTGGTGGGTGATTCATTCTTTTCTTTGTCCACCTTCAAAATGAGAAGTATAGGCCTGACTTACCTCAAAAATAGGCTCTTAAAATCGGTTGGATTCAGAGGTTGCACAAAGTTGGAGCTAAAACAGTTGACCATTAAAACAGAATGTTCAAATTAAAAACAAAAAAGTTGAAAGGAAAACAAGGATGTGCCTCGTCTCCAGATGGAGTGGCATTCCATAGGCCCTCATCTCCAAGACTGGGCTGCTAACTTTGAAGTCATGTGAATTGATGAATACAGCAGAGTCTCGCATCCCAGGCTCACACTGATTAACCCAATGCTCTCAATTCATATTCCCTCACCTTTGAAAAAATGTGTGTTCTGCAGAGACATGGAAGAAGTGCTAAATCCAGTATAAACACTGGGGTGGTAATGATAGTCCATGCCTTTCCAGGACAGTGTTATATCAATTTAACTAATATTTATTGAGGACTTATGTTTAAGCTTCGTGGAAGTACAAATAAATACAGTCTATGCCCAGTAGGGGCTTAATAAGAGAAATAAGATCCAATTATAAAAGATACATAAAATTAGTTGATAAGCATGTGAAAGCTGTTTTAAATCTGTTTGGCGCTACATGCTAAATGGCTGCCATGGGTACTTAAGGGCAAAGTAGCTCATTCTATGCTGGTATCGCCTGGGAAGTTGTATGGACATTTGTTTTACTCTTTGAAGGTTGTTTAGTTTGCAGCAATATTAGAACACAAAGGGTTATTATCTTTACATCCATGAGGCAGACAGTAAATACCAGAGGCACTCAATGAGGAAGACATGATACAAGGCTAGAGTAGTCTGAAAGTTCTTTATGAAGGATATAAGATACGAGTTAGGTTTCTCTCAAAATCTATGGCAAATATAATAATGATGAAGTGTTAGAAACCTTCCTTTAAAATGAAAAAACAGACAGGTATGAGCACTGTGATTGTTTCTATTTAAATTAGGCTTGTAATCCTCATAAAGGCATTAAGATAACAAAAATAATAAAGGATTGAGAATTTGAAATCAGTATACAAAGTAACCAGGTTGCTGATCACAGATCTATAGCAGACACTTTTCAAAATAGTTTTAAATAATGGTTGCCTAAGGCTGGGGTGTCTGGGATGAGGGTACAGGGTGTTTTTTTTTTAATTAATGGTAGAAGGTTTCTTTTTTGAAAGATGAAAATAGACTAAAATTAGATTATTATGACAGCTGTGCAACTGTGAATATCCTAAAATTATTATAAAAATTTAGAGTGAATTGGGATATCGGGATTGCCATATATACATTACTAATAAGAAAAAAAATACCAAATTGTACACTCTAAGTATATGCAGTTTATTGTATGTTAACTGTATCTCAATAAAAGTTCTTAAAAAAATTCATTGAATTTGTATATGATCTGTGGAGAAATGCCTACTCAAATTCCTTGCCTATTTTTACTTGCATTACTTTCTTTTTATTGTTGACTTGTAAGAGTTCTTTATATATGCTGAATGTTTTACCTCACATTCAATTCTACGATCCATTTTGAATTAACTTTTGTATATGATGCCCTAATCACCAGAACCTATGACTACGTTACCTTACTTTGCAGATATGACAAAGTTATGAACCTTGAGATTGGGAGAATATTCTGGATTATCCAGATGTGCCTGACCTTATCACATGAGTCCTTAAATTTAGAGAATCTTTCCTGGAAGTGTAAAAGACAGATGGCCATGTGAAAAGGACTTGGTGGCCCACTGTTGGTTCAAAGATGTAGTGTTCTACGTGCAAGGACTGGAGAAAGGCCTCTGGGATCTTAGAGTACTCCCAGATGTTGACAGCCAGAAGGATATGAAGTCTTCAATCTTACATATGCATGGGACTGAACTCTGCCAACACTAGAATAAGCAGGAAATGGATTTTCCCCTAGAGCCTACAGAAAGGAAGACAGCTCCATGGACACCTCAGTATTAGCCCTGTGAGATCAGTGTTAGTCTTCTGACTACAAATAATAAATCATGCAAGATAATAATTTTGTGCCATTTAAGCCAACAAATCTGTGGCTACTGCAACAACAAAAAAAAAGGATACTATTTGATTTTGTAATGGGATCTTCAAAGGTAAAGTCTTTTCTCTCAATCTGGGGAGAATATTATTCTCTGGCCTCAGATTTGGGAACTCAATGTTTTGTTTTATGCCATGAATTTCAATCATATTTATTTATATATTCTTTTGCAGTCTCATACTACTGATGGAAGAGTTTGCAGAAATTTCTACCATATTCTTCAAGAATTCTCCTTATGACATATTGAAATAACTTAAAAAATATTTATTTTCTGATGGGGTGTATGACACATTTCCTGGTTATCTCTTAAATTTTGCCTTTAGTTCACATATATTCTTCACATTTGAACAACTTAAATTTGCATCTTTTAACAAAAGAAGAATAAATTTGGTAAATCCAGGTAAATTAGAGCAATATCTCAAATAATAGTGATAATTTTGATATGCATACTACTGAACAGTACTCTCTGGAAATCACAAGTCTTAAGAGTTGGAAGTGATGTTAACCTCTTAAATCTGGAACAGAGGAAACTGGTTGCCAGAAAATGTAAAATGTAAGCAACTTGAAAAGGTTTATCTTGTCTGTTGTGGTAGACCCAGAACCTGACCTCCAGTATTATGTTATCCAGTTGAAATCACCATCCACTAAATAGTTCATTCTTTAAGAAAGAAGGTAGATGAGATATGTATAAATATATTTACATCTATATATATAAAATTTAAGTTTAAAAAGGATCCCATAAACCCAAGAATTTAATGAAAGGGCAGCACTTGGGTTTGTGGGATCTAGTTTAAACACAATAATAATGTAAAATATAATGGTAAGTTTATTACTTTGTGGCTCATAGTTTATTTTTTTTATAAGGGCATGCAACTTTAAAAGACATGCTGAGATTAGTAAATGTTAATAACTGTTAAGTAGTAGATAAAATGTCTTTATTATACTATTTTCTCACATTTGTGTATGTTAGAAAATTTCCATAATCGAAAAAAAGAACATGCTGTAGTTCATAAGGTTAAACTGTCAGAGGTGCAACAAATTCCATGGAGTTTGACATTTTGAAATTATCAAAAGGATTAAACTTTGATTTTATCGTGTCATATTTTTTATTTTTTTTTGATGTGTGTGTGGGTGTGAGCTCTGCATGTCATTCAGTCAAAGGCACAATGTTAGAAGATCTTTTCCACAAAAAACAGTAAAACTAGACATTTGAATTAGCTGATGGGGAAGGAACATGGAATTCATTTAATCAAGGAAAAGCGAGAGTGAATATCAATTCATTATGTAAAATATATGCAGTTCTAGATATTTGTAGATGTAGATGGGTAAGGCTATCTAAATTCTATTCTCTACTTTCAGTAACTTTCTCCTTTGTGTTTCTTTAAGGAGAAAAACTATGGCAACTTTAACAAAATTGATGAATTTTATTTTTGCACTTTAAAATGTCGTTAATGTTAATTCAGACTATACATTTAAATTAAACTCTTTCAAATTTAAGGGAAATTAACAGAATAGTGGGAGAGAATTTTGCAATTTAATGGTAGCACCATTAATGACCTCCTTTTCTTCAATTAGATGTATCTGGGATAGCGGATTGCAGTGCAAATATGATTTTAAAATTTGCTAACAAGTCAGTGAAGGGAACCGACTCCAACTGGTTCTGTTTTTGGTGCTTCTTCAACATTGTGCTCCAGATCATTGTACTAACAGAATCAAGCAAAATATTCATCTCATCCTCTGGATCTGTCAGTTTCTAGTCCTCTAAAATGAAATTCTAGTGGCAATCCTATTTTAACTAGAATGAGAGACATGCCGTTTACGGCTACAATTTTATCCTCCTCCGCGCAAGTGAAGGATTAGTGACTCATTAAAGTACCTGTGTTCTCCTAGATATCCTTTCAATAATAAACCCTGACAAAAATTCTAGATTCGTATATCTGACATTAATGGGAAATACTCATCATCTCTTTTCCTAGTACCAAGTTTCAATGCCATTTATCTATGTACATTTATTATGGGAGAGGTCTTGGCCTCTGCTTTTATTTCATAGGACAACTTTTAAAAATCCAGGGACAATAATGAGAATTAGAATCGTGTCTTCTCTTAAAAGATTCTTCCACAACTTAGTGGATCTCAGGTCCAATTTTTCTTTATCTATGGAACAAAAGTTGCTCTTAGTGACCCTCTGATATTGTCTGCTTCCCAAGCATCCTGGGATTATAGCTATGTGGTTTATTTCTACACTTATGTAAGACAAGATCTTGTCTTTCACTAATATGTTTTCTTATTTTATGCCAAGTTCTCCAATCATTTAGTCTTTAAATGCAACTAAAAATAACTATGTTTACATATCGTATTTCAAACTATCACTAGATCATTTAAAAATATAATAATTTAAAATAATTGTGTTGAAAGGTCCTAGCTAGGAATGTGTCTTCTAGGTACTTTCCTTCTGAAGACTCTTGTCAAAAATGATGATCTTCCATGTCCCAAGGTATGTGAGTACACTTACTGTCCTGTTCATTTTTCACTATTGAAAATTCCTTGTTGATTCTTTTTTTTAATTTTTTATTTATTTATTTATTGGCTGTGTTGGGTCTTTGTTGCTGCACACAGGCCTTCTCTAGTTGCTGCGAGCAGGGCTACTTTTCATTGTGGTGCACATTCTCCTCATTGTAGTGGCTTCTGTGGTTGCGGAGCACGGGCTCTAGGCACGTGGGCTTCAATAGTTGTGGCTTACGGGTTCTAGAGCACAGGCTCAATAGTTGCACATGGGCTTAGTTGCTCTGTGGCATGTGGAATCTTCCCAGAGCAGGGCTCGAACCCATGTCCCCTGCATTGGCAGGCAGATTCTTAACCACTGCGCCACCTAGGAAGTCCCTTGTCATTGATTCTTAATTTGAATATGCATTGGTTATAGTATTGACTATATGCTTTCTTTGTTTTCCTTTTTTCAGGAAGCCATCAGTTTTTTTGTTTTTTTTTTTGTTTTTTTTTCTGTCTCTTGATACTTTCCCCAGAAGCATGATTTTGAGTTACATCAGGACCAAGGCCTCTCCCTTCCTCATAAGGCTACAGGATACAGGTTAAAGCTGCATAGTCAGGAGAAAGCATGAGGATTTATTGGCCAAAAGATCTGGCTTTGAATCCCCAGTTTCACCTAATAAGTTTGCTGAGAAGAATAAACTATATATATACGAAGATGTTGACACAATGTTGATATTCAACAAATGTTATTTTCTTTTTCTTCATTCCTTCTCTCCCACATGCTTTATTATTTATATTTTTGGTTTAATTAGCAAGCAATGTATACAGCAGATTGTCTGTCATATAGCATTACCCAACAAATAACCAGTCATTTTTAAAGTTATTACCTTGTTTTCCCATCCCAACTTCTGACTACATTTCCTCTGACATTCTTTATGCTTTCAATGTCAAATATATTTATTGTTCTCCTCTAAATGTAAGCTGAGAATGTTTTGTCTAGGAACTGAGTTTTTTGATGTCGTTTCAGGAGGCTGTGTTCCTAAAGGTGCAAAGAACAAAACAGATAAAGTGGAAGAACAATTACAACATTCAATGATACAGAAAAGTGGGAAAGGAAAAAAAAAATGAGGCTATATTTGTCTTATTCAGATAGTATTTAAGGAAGATAATTTTAAAGATCAATGTGTAGTCTATAATGAATTATTAAGACATTGATTTTTTAGATTCACTATGTGGCCTTTTGACTGATCCATTGTATTAACAGTGCGCGTTGGTGTTTGACCAATATAGCAGCAATTGAATGTAATGTGATGCATGGAATCTGCTGTGTGATTCCCATCAAGATACAACTTTATTTCATGAATGATATGAAATTTTTTGAAAAAGGAACTTCAGATTTCACCTTGAGATAAAGTTCATAGTCAGATTTCACTAGGGGTGGCTAGATATATTGTTCAAATACATTTTGAAGAAAATGGAATAAACCATGACCACTTGTGTGTTCATTAAATATATGAAGTTAACTGGTTGCTACTTTCTTTGAAAATACATCTTATTTGATATCAACATTCCTTTTTTTGGGGGGGGAGGAATTTATTTCTAGAAAGTTTATATTTTAGCTTTGAAATTGTAAAGCAAGTAGAACCAAAAGGTAATACAACAAAATATAAAAACAGCAAAAAATGATATCAACGTTCTTGAACACCTATTCTAAGTAATCGTAGTTATAATAATTTCTCATATTTTATTATCAGTGCTGGTGGTTCCCTTCCCTAATTGTTTCTTACTATATGGACTATTGTCACAGAATGACTTTTAGCATTTGATGCCAGTTGACTTGAAATCTTCTCCCTGCCAGCAATGTTATATTAATAACAGAAAGCAAATATATGAAGTGCCTTGACTCTTCTACGTATTTTTTAATATTTAGTCACTTTATGAGATGGCATGTGAGTGCTCTCACTGGGAGGATCTCATTCTCCCCAAGAGCTGCAGTTGTAATGCTCCAAAGACTTCTGGATCTGTACAATCAACGCAGGCCTTTCTCTTGAATTCCATGCCTACATTCTGAACTGTCTAGTGTTCATTAGTACAGACATTTCGACTACAGTTATGCAGAGCTGAACTCTTTAATTTTCCTCCATACAACTCTTTTTTTTTCCAAGTCTCCTCTCCCTCTTTTTTTTTTTTTAAGCTCTTTATTGGAATATAATTGCTTTACACTCTTGTACCAGCTTTTGAGGTACACCAAAGTGAATCAGCTGTATTTATACATATATCCCCATATCCCCTTCCTCCCGTGACTCCCTCCCATCCTCCCTGTCCTGGCCCTCTAAGGCATCACCCATCATTGAGTTGATCTCCCTTTATTATACAGCAACTTCCCACTAGCTATCAAGTTTACAGTTGGTAACGTATATATGTCTATGCTACTCTCTCACTTCGCCCCAGCTTCCCCTTTGTGCCCCTCCCCCCAACCCCATGTCCTCCAGTCCATTCTTTGCACCTATATCCTTATTCTTTACCTGTCACTGGGTTCATCAGTACCATTTTTTTAGATTCCGTATATATGAGTTAGTATACGGTATTTGTTTTTCTCTTTCTGGCTTCCTTTGCTCTGTATGACGGTCTCTAGGTCTATCCACCTCATTACATATAGCTCAGTTTCACTCCTTTTTATGGCTGACTAATATTCTATTGTATGTATGTGCCACATCTTCTTTTTCCATTCATCTATTGATGGGCATTTAGGTTGCTTCCATGTCCTGGCTAATGTAAATAGTGCTGCAATGAACATTGTGGTACATGTTTCTTTTGGAATTATGGTTTTCTCTGGGTATATGCCCTGGAGTGGGATTGCTGGGTCATATGGTAGTTCTATTTTTAGTTTTTTAGTATATGTGCTGCCGAAGCGAGCACATCTATTTTTAGTTTTTTAAGGAACCTCCAAACTGTTTTCCATAGTGGCTGTACCAACTTAAATTCCCACCAACAGTGCAAGAGGATACCCTTTTCCCCACACCCTCTCCAGCATTTATTGTTTCAAAATTGTTTGATGATGGCCATTCTGACCGGTGTGAGGTGATACCTCATTGTGGCTTTGACTTGCATTTCTCTACTGATTAGTGATGTTGAGCATCTTTTCATGTGTTTGTTGGTCATCTGTATGTCTTCTTTGGAGAAATGTCTACTTAGGTCTTCTGCCCATTTGTGGATTGGGTTATTTGCTTTTTTGGGATTCAGCTGCATGAGCTGCTTGTATATTTTGGAGATTAATCCTTTGCCCGCTTCTCCATTGGCAAGTATTTTCTCCCATTCTGAGGGTTGTCTTCTTGTCTTGCTTATGGTTTCTTTCACTGTGCAAAAGCTTTTAAGTTTCATTAGGCCCCATTTGTTCATTCTTGATTTTATTTCCATGATTCTAGGAGGTGGGTCAAAAAGGATTTTGCTTTGATGTATGTCATAGAGTGTTCTGCCTATGTTTTCCTCTAAGACTTTTATCTTGTCTGGCCTTACAATTTGGTCTTTAATCCATTTGGAGTTTATTTTTGTGTATGGTGTTAGGAAGTGTTCTAATTCCCTTCTTTTACATGTTGCTGCCCAATTTTCCCAGCACCACTTATTGAAGAGGCTGTCTTTTTCCCATTGAATAGTCTTGCCTCCTTTGTCAAAGATAAGGTGCCCATATGTGCTTGGGTTTACCTCTGAGTTCTCTATTCTGTTCCATTGATCTTCCTTTCCATTCTTGTGCCAGTACCATACTGTCTTGATCACTATAGCCTTGTATTATAGTTTAAAGTCAGGAAGCCTAATTCCACTAACTCCATCTTTCTTTCTCAAGATTGCTTTGGCTATTCGGGGTCTTTTGCATTTCCATACAAATCGTAAGATTTCTTGTTCTAGTTCTGTGAAAAATGCTATTGGTAATTTGATAGGGATTGCATTGAGTCTGTAAATTGCTTTGGGTAGTATAGTCATTTTCACAACATTGATTCTTCCAATCCAAGAACATGGTGTATCTCTCCATCTGTTTGTGTTGTCTTTGATTTCTTTCATCAGTGTCTTATATTTTTCTACATACAGGTTTTTGCTTCCTTACCCAGGTTTATTCCTAGGTAATTTATTCTTTTTGTTGCAGTGGTAAATGGGATTGTTTCCTTAATCTCTTTCTTCTTTTTTGTTGTTAGTGTATAGGAATGCAAGAGATTTCTGTGCATTAATTTTGTATCCTGCTATTTTACTAAATTCATCAATTAGTGTTGGCAGTTTTCTGGTAGAGTCTTTAGGGTTTTCTATTTATAATATCATGTCATCTGCAAAGAGTGGCAATTTTATTCTTCTTTTCCAATGTGGACTCCTTTTATTTCATTTTCTTCTCTGATTACTGTGGCTAAAACTTCCAAAACTAAGCTGAATAATAAAGGTGAGAGTGAGCACACTTGTCTTGTTCCTGCCCTTAGAGGGAATTCTTTCAGCTTTTCACTATTTAGAATGATGTTGGCTTTTGGTTGCTCATATATGGCTTTTATAATGTTGAGGTAATTTCCTTCTATGCCCATTTTCTGGAGAGTTTTTATCATAAATGGATGTTGACTTTTGTCAAAAGCTTTTTCTGCATCTATTGAGATGATCATATGGTTTTTATCCTTCTATTTGTTGATATAGTGTATCACATTGATTGATTTGCATATATTGAAGAATCCTTGCATTCCAGGGATAAACCCCACTTAATCATGGAGTGTGATCGTTTTAATGTGCTGTTGGATTCTGTTAGCTAGTATTTTGTTGAGGAGTTTTGCATCTATATTCATCAGTGGTCTTGGCCTGTAATTTTCTTTTTTTGTGGCATCTGTGCCTGGTTTTAGTATTACGGTGATGCGGCCTTGTAGAATGAGTTTGGGAGTGTTCCTCCTTCTGCTATATTTTGGAACAGTTTGAGAAGGATAGGTGTTAGCTCTTTCCTAACTGTTTGATAGAATTCACCTGTGAAGCCATCTGGCCCTGGGCTTTTGTTTGTTGGGAGATTTTTAGTGACAGTCTCAATTTCTGTACTTGTGATTGGTCTGTTCATATTTTCTATTTCATCCTGATTCAGTCTTCGAAGACTGCACTTTTCTAAGAATTTATCCATTTCTTCCAGGTTATCCAGTTTATTGGCATATAGTGCCTTGCAGTAGTCTCTCATGGTCTTTTGTATTTTTGCAGTGTCAGTTGTTACTTCTCCTTTGGCATTTCTAATTCTGTTGATTGGGTCTTCTCCCATTTTTTCCTGTTGAGTCTGGCTAATGGTTTATCAATTTTGTTTATCTTCTCAAAGAACCAGCTTTTAGTTTCATTGTTCTTTGCTATTGTTTCCTTCATTTCTTTTTTATTTATTTCTCATCTGATCTTTATGATTTCTTTCCTTCTGCTCACTTTGGGGTTATTTTGTTCTTTCTCTAATTGTTTTAGGTATAAGGTTAGATTGTTTATTTGATATTTTTCTTATTTCTTGAGGTAGGACTGTATTGCTATAAACTTCCCTCTTAGAACTGTTTTTGCTGTGTCCCATAGGTTTTGGGTTTTTGTGTTTTCATTGTCGTTTGTTTCTAGATATTTTTTGGTTTCCTCTTTGATTTCTGGGTTCTTTAATAGCATTTTGTTTAGCCTCCATGTGTTTGTATTTTTTACAGTTTTTTTCTTGTAATTGATATGTAGTCTCATGGCATTGTGGTCAGAGAAGATGCTTGATATGATTTCAGTTTTCTTGAATTTACCAAGGCTTGATGTGTGACCCAAGATGTGATCTATCCTGGAAAATGTTCTGTGTGCACTTGAGAAGAAAGCGTGTTCTGTAGTTTTTGGATGGAATGTCCTATAAATATCAATTAGGTTGAGATGGTCTAATGTATCACTTAAAGCTTGTGTGTCCTTATTTATTTTCTGTTTGGATGATATGTCCATTGATGTAAGTGGGGTGTTAAAGTCTCCTACTATTATTGTGTTGCTGTCAGTTTCCCCTTTTATGTCTGTTAGCATTTGCCTTATGTATTGAGGTGCTCCTATGTTGGGTGCATAGATATTTACAATTGTTATATGTTCTTCTTGGATGAATCCCTTGATCATTATATAGTGTCCTTCCTTGTCTCTTGTAATAGTCTTTACTCTAAAGTCTAATTTGTCTGATATGAGTATTGCTACTCCAGCTTTCTTTTGACTTCCATTTGCATGGAATATCTTTTTCCATCCCCTTACTTTCTGTCTATATGTGTCCCTAGGTCTGAAGTGGGTTTCTTGTAGACAGCATATAGAAGGGTCTTGTTTCTGTATCCATTCAGCCAGTCTGTGTCTTTTGGTTGGAGAGTTTAATCCATTTACATTTAAGGTGATTATTGACATGTATGTTCCTATTACCATTTTCTTAATTGTTTTGGGTTTGTTTTTGTAGGTCTTTTCCTTCTCTTGTGTTTCCTACTTACAAAAGTTCCTTATGCATTTGTTGTAAGGCTGGTTTGGTGGTGCTGAATTCTCTTAAGTTTTGCTTGTCTGTAAGGCTTTTGATATCTCAGTCGAATCTGAATGAGATTCTTGCTGGGTAGAGTATTCTTGGCTGTAGGTTTTTCTCTTTCAGGCCTTTAAGTATATCCTGCCACTCCCTTCTGGCCTGCAGAGTTCCTGCAGAAAGATCAGCTGTTATGCTTATGGGTTTTCCCTTATATGTTATTTGTTGCTTTTCTCTTGCCACTTTTAATATTTTTTCTTTGTGTTTAATTTTTGTTAGTTTGATTTACATGTGCCTTGGTGTATTTCTCCTTGGGTTTATTCTGTATGGGACTCTCTGTGCTTCTTGGACTTGATTAATTATTTCCTTTTCTATGTTGGGGAAGTTTTCCACTGTAACCACTTCAAATATTTGCTCAGACCCTTTCTTTTTTTCCTCTTCTTCTGGGATGCCTATGATTTGAATGTTGGGGTGCTTAATGTTGTCACCACGGTCTCTGAGACTGTCTTACATTCTTTTTATTCTTTTTTCTTTTTCCTGCTATGTGGCAGTTATTTCCCCCATTCTATCTTCCTACTTGCTTACTCATTCTTCTGCCTCAGTAAATCTGCTGTTTATACCATCTAGAGTAATTTTAATTTCAGTGATTTTGTTTTCCATTACTGTTTGTTTGCTCTTTAGTTCTTCTAATTCCTTATTATCTGTTTCTTGTATTTTCTCTGCATTGTGGTCGAGATTTTGGATCATCTTTACTATCATCATTCTGAATTCTTTTTCAGGCAATTTTCCTATTTCCTCTTCATTTATTTGGTCTTGTGGGTTTTTTTTCCTTCTCCTTTGCCTGCATAGTGTTTCTTTGTTTTCTCATTTTATCTAATTTATAGGATTTGCTGTCTCCTTTCCCTATGCCACCTCATAGTAATTCCTCTTGTTTTTGCTCTCTGCCCCCTGTGGTGTGGTTTGTCCGGTGTCTTAAGTAGGCTTCCTGGTGCAGGGGGGTCTTGTGTCTGCTTTTTGGTGTGTGGCTCTATGTCTTTTCTCTCTGATGTGCAGGACCATGTCAGGTGATGTGTTTTAGGGTATCTGTGAGGTTAATATGGCTTTAGGTAGTCTGTGTGCTGATGGATGGGTTTGTGTTCTTGTCTTGTTTGTAGTTTGGTGTGAGGTGTCCAGCACTGGCAGTTGCAGACAGTTGGTTGAAGCCAGGTTTTAGGCTCTGATACAGGGCTCTGTGAGAGTTCTCTGCAGTTAATCTTCCCTGTGTCTGAGGACTCCCTAGTTGTTTAGCATCCTGGATTCAGTACTCCCTCCCTGGAGCCTCCTACTTGACTTCTGATAGTGTAGTCCAGAGTTCAGAGGTTGTTTGTCCCAGGAATAAAGGGATTTAAAAAAGACTTTCTAAGCCCCAGACTAATGGCAGAGTGTTTAGTCAAACAAATACTAAATTAAGGAAACACATACATGTACAAGACAAACAAATATTGAATCCAATAGAACATAAGGCACCAGAAAGACCTGACAGGAAAACCCCAGTATGCAATCAGACAATCAAAGAGAAAAACAACAGAAATTCAAGACCAACCCACCAAACAAACAAACAAAAAAGCACACATCCACAAACACAAATCCAGGGAGATTTTGAAAGCTAGGATCAAATATAATAAAGAGCAAGAATACAATCAGAGAGACTGAAGATTCCCAAAACAAAACCAGTCAATTATAATTAGAACTAAGAAAAGACAAAACCTAATAGTAAAAACCCAAAGTAGTGTGTCATCTGGAGACTAAATTAAGGAAACAGAACAAACTGATAATATTGTTTATAAGTATATTAAGATAAAATTAAAAAAAGAGAGAGAAGACAGGCAACAGAAGAGTGTAGTGTGACTGGAAATATGAAAAGCAAAAGAAAAGAGAAAAAATAGAAATGTGTAAAAGATAGAAAAGGAAAGAAGGTAGGAGAGATAAAGTCAGCGTTACAAAAAATTTAGCTAGAAATAGAAATATATAAAAAGTCTAAAAATAAAAATAGAAGAAAAATAGAATAAAAGAATAAAAAAAATGTTATAATATGTGTAGATCCCCTAGGACTAAGATGATAATTAATTTAAAAAAAACACACACACACAAACACATATCCAGGGAAATTTTGAAAGCTAGAATCAAATATAATAAAGAGCAAGAGAACAATCAGACAGACTGAAGATTCCCAAAACAAAATCAGACAATCATAATCAGAACTAAGATAAAGACAAAACCTAATAATAAAAACCAAAGCAGTGTGCCAGCTGGAGAATAAAGCAAGGAAACAGTGCAGACCAATATATTGATTATAAGTATATTAATATAAAATAAACTAAAAAGGGATAGAAGACAGGCAACAGAAGAGTGTAGTGTGACTGGAAATATGAAAAGAAAAAGAAAAGAGAAAAAATAGAAATGTGTAAAAGATAGAAAAGGAAAGAAGGTAGGAGAGATAAAGTCAGCAGTATAAAAAACTTAGCTAGAAATAGAAATATATAAAAAGGCTAAAAATAAAAATAGAAGAAAAAATAGAATAAAAAATATGTTGTAAAACATGTAGATCCCTTAGTACTAAGATCATAATTAATTAAAAAAAAAAAGAAAGCTAGACCTGACCCCGGAATGAACAAGATCAATAGAATTAATATTAATATTTCTGTTTCCTTGGGGGTCTCAGCTGTAAGTGTCCTTCCACCTGCTTTTGGCTTTTTATATTACTCTGCAACCAGCAGAGCTTCCTTTATTGTTTGTTTGTAAGTGCCTGTGTGTGGGGAGAGAGAGGGTACAGTAGTGGCTTCTTCCCCTGGGGGTGAGTGAGCAGTGGAACCCTGCTTGTGTTGCGCATGTTGGGCAGCGGTTGCGGTGCCTGTTGCAGAGGGAAGGTGACGGCTTAGGTGTGAATAGAATGTCTCAAGAGCTGGGCCACTCTGTGGACTTTTGGCTCTCAGCTGCAGGCACTCTAGGCCAGCCCCACCTAGGGTCCTTTGCTATCCCTGACTGTGATAGCCAGGCCCAGAGGGGTCCTTCCTTTGTCCGTCACAGGCACTGGGGCACCAAGAGAGAGGCTATTCCCACGGCTCCTCCCCCCTGCTTGTGAGTCAGCAGTATCGAGCTGCTGCCATGGCCACCCAGCTTCCCGCGGTAGTCACTCTCCACTGCGGATTTCTTCTCTCCTGTCCTCTCAGTCCGTCTCCCCACTGTTAATGTTTCTCACCCTGAACCAGTTCTCTGGTTCCCACGTTCCAGCTCTCAGACCCCCTGTTCAGCTGTGATCCCATGTCTCAGTCCAAACATGCTGAGCCGTGGTGCGGACCTTCTGTGTGTTTCTCACTCTTTCCCATTTGCCACAGATCAGCCACTTCACCCTCTTTGAACAGTCCCAAATACCTCCCTTCTGACCCAGTGAAATTCCCTGTTGGAAAAGGGGTTTCCCTGTCAGATAAGGGATATTTCCCTGAATTGGGCAATCTCCCGCCTGTTTCAGATCCCCCTGCCCCAGGGTGTGGGACCCTTCCCTTTCCTTTCTTCTCCTCCTCTTTCTCCTTTTTCCCCCCGCTCTGTCCTACCCAGTCGTGTTGGGATCTTTGCAGTCCTTTCTGGTACCCGAGGTCATTTGCTGGTGTTCAGGTGGTTCTCTGTGGGAATTATTGCATCTTTTGGTGTATTCCTGATGTATCTGTGGAGAGGGATGCATTCTGTGTGCTTCTACTTTGCCGCCCTCTTTCTCCCCCTCCACACAACTCTTAATGAAAGGCACCACCACCCATATGTTTGCTTATGTTTTTAAGAAGACTGGGTATCATCCAAAAATGCCTCCTTCTCTATAAACAACCTCCATGTTCAATCAATCATTGCTTCTTTTGAATCCTACCTCCTTAGTTGAATCTATTTCCTTCTCTCCATCTCCACAGCCCTACCACTTTTTAGGCCATCAGCATCATTTACTCATTTTACTGCAACATCATCAGATTCAGTTAGCCTGCTTCTTGCATAGATACAAATGCAGGGATGGAATTATTTATATCATGTCACTCCCATGCCTAAAACACTCCTTCTGCCCTAAAATTAAAGTGAAAACTCCTGAACATGGGTTACAGTTTCTTTTATGATCTCATTCTAGCTGTCTACACTGGCTTTATCTCTGTGCTCTTCCTCCCTAGCATCCCTGTTACAGCTCCACTGAACCTCTCCCAAACCCTAGAATAGCTTATTCACTATCCTGCTTCAGATATTTGCCCTGTCATTTTTCTTGTCTGAGATTCTCTCTCTACTCCATTTTTATTATTCACTCTTTGTATTAGTTAGAGTTCTCCAGAGAAACAGAACCAAATAGGATAGAATTTATTATAAGGAATTGGCTCACATGATTATGGAGGCTAAGAAGTCCCAAGATCTGCAGTCAATAAGTTGAAGACCCAAGAGCACTGATGGTCTAAGAGCCAGTTGTAGTCTGAGTTCAAAGGCAGAGGACCAATGTCCAAGCTCAAAGACAGGTAAAGGGAGTGAATTCTCCTGTACTCAGCCCTTTTGTCCTATTCAGGATTTCAATGGATTAGATGAAGCGCATCCACACTGGGGAGAACAATCTGCTTTTTTACTCTCCAGATTCAGATGTTAATCTCATCCAGAAATTCTCTCAGAGACACACCCAAAGTAATGTTTAACCAAATATCTGGCAACCCTATGACCCAATCAAGTTGACACACAGAAGTAACCATCTCAGCCTTCTAGTCTCATTCTGGACACCTTTTTTTCTCAAGAAAAATTTCTATGACCCCAGGTCCTGATGAGAGTGCATTCTTACTCTCTTATATGTTTCTATAGCTCCATGTTCATCCCTGTCCTAGCACTTACCACACTACATCATCATTGCCTGCTTACTTACTTCCTAAACAGTCTTGCTCATCTTTCCCTGTGTAATTCCTAATTTAGGGGTTAGGAAATACACTTTGGCACTTAGGTGGTGTTCAATAAATATGCATTGAATGCATGAGCTATTCTATTAACCTTTAACTTGAATCCTTACAAACATTAAAACAATATAATTATTTTACCTTGATTGCTTATATAAAACCAACATTTACTCCTGCCCAATTATGGCTGAATATATATGTAACCGTATTCAGCATTCTGGTTTCATTAACTTTCCTCTGGGATTTATACACTAAACCTGCTCAATCTGTGGTTTCAATATTTTATGCTGATTAAAACTGTGGCTACCTTGTTAGAATTCTCTTTGTTGCTCACCACCAGGGAAAAGGGCATTCAATTCAGCTGTTTCAAATTAGAAAGTAGCATATGAAAGGAACAGAGGCTTTGGAATAAAACAAAGCCCAGGTTAGGAGACTAGTGCTTCTTGCCTTCATTCTGTCTTAGTTATTGACTTCTGTATACTGAACATCTAGAAAAGTGCCTGGTACAAAACAGATTCTAAAAATTGTTAGATAACTTTGATAAGTTACAAAGATTACTTTAGTCACAGCCTTCTCATTTAGTAAGTGACAGTAATTGTATTTACCTCACAAAGGTTTTTGAGACAATAAATGAGTTAATATACTCAAAATGAGTACAGAGAATATGCCAAATGAAAGTCTCCTGTATTTCATATTTTGATAGTATCAGAATATCTGTGAATATGTTTATAAGTGCAAAATATTGGCTCCCTCCGAAAGCCTCCAATTACATAATTCCCCCATTTTTTTTTAAAGTACTTAAAAATACCTGTACTTGTGCCAGGTACTACCTGAGTGCTTTACATACATCATCATTTCATTTTAATAATGTATTATTCTTCTCAATTGACAGAGAAAATCTAGTTTCATAAAGATTCAGTGACTTGCTCAGTTTCACACGGCTATGGAGTTGCAAAGCCTGAACTGGCACCTGAAGTTATCTGATATCAAAATTCGATAGTTATAACCTTGTTCAATTTTAAAACATCTGGAATAAAGTCTGTGTTCATTAGAAGCTAATTTCTCTTCCCTCCTTGTCCTATAGGATCAGTGTTCTACTGTTTTATATCCTTTGTGTTTGCATAAGCACAGAGCTTATGATGTTTAGTGGAAGACATTTCCACCAGAGCTGTGAAGATGCTTGCTCCAACTGCTCTTGGCCCCTTCCCAGGTATGTTGACTCCTCTCTCACCCACTAGTGGATGTTCATACCAGAGTACAACTGGAACACAGCCATGACTGCCCCAGATGAATTCTTCCCTGGATGGACTTTGGTCAGACTGCACTGGAAATTTTGTAATGGGAAGATTGTTTGTCTTACCTTCATCTTTAAGAAAGTCAAAGTCCCGCCTGTCTACATCCAAGAAAAGGGAAAAAGCCAAGGTGAAACTTGCATCTCTATACTCCTCCCTCTGCAATGTTCAATTCAGTATATGAAACGAGTCCCTACATTAACTGTCACTCCTTAATCTGGTACCAGATGATGTTCTTCCACCTGTATTGGAAGCTTTCCCTTCTTTTCTCTTCTCTGGTTTACTTCCACAATAATCATCCTCCCATTCTGTCAATGATATCTTTTTCTTCTTTGCTATTATTACCCTTATTCTTCCTCTCTACCTTCAAGAATATTCTTTTTTCCTCTATAATAAAAATAACAGCAAACATCCTGTATTGCTCTGATTTTTTCTTTTAGTTACTATTCTTTCTTTTTCCATTTGATGAAAAACTCTTAGAATGTATGATAACCTTAATTTTTCTCCTATTAGCTTCCAAGTTATACAATTTAAAATTTTTAAAAAATAACTCTAATAAAATATTATTGAAATAAAAAACATCAATTGAACTATATTTACAACTTTATAAATTAACTGAATGATACAAATTGGTTTATTGATTTCGTTGTTTTTATTTATTTATTTATTTAGGTTTTTTTAAATAAATTAATTTATTTATTTATTGGTTGTGTTGGGTCTTCATTGCTGCACACGGACTTTCTTTTAGTTGCGGTGAGTGAGGGCTACTCTTCGTTGTGGTGCGCGGGCTCCTCATTGCCGTGGCTTCTCTTGTTGCATAGCATGGGCTCTAGGCATGTGGGCTTCAGTAGTTGTGGCACATGGGCTCAATAGTTGTGGCTCATGGGCTCTAGAGTGCAGGCTCAGTTATTGTGGTGCACGGGCTTAGTTGCTCTGTAGTATGTGGAATCTTCCTGGAGCAGGGATCGTACCCACGTCCCTTGCATTGGCCCCTGCATTGGCAGGTGGATTCTTAACCACTGAATCACCTAGGAAGTCTCTGATTTCATTGCTTTTAAACTGATACTTCATATATTCCAAAAAGCATTTACAATTAACTATGATATTTTATCCTTGAAGAATCAAAGATATTCTTGGCGATTAGTAGGGACCATTTTTCTATATTGCAAATACTTAGCTAATTTACAAGTGAATGTGCTTTTTCACTCAGGATTTAATAAATTGATTTTTATATTAAGTTTATTCAACCATAGTAGGAAAATATCCCTAATGATAAATGTTAGTAGTTTTAAAAATTAAATATATGAGAAACCAATTGGTTTTGTTCTTAATTACTTGTTCTTTTTTTTTTTTTTTTTTTTTTAATTGGCTGTGTTGGGTCTTCGTTTCTGCACACAGGCTTTCTCTAGTTGCAGCAAGCAGGGGCTACTCTTCATTGTGGTGCGTGGGCTTCTCATTGTGGTGGCCTCTCTTGTTGCAGAGCATGGGCTCTAGGCACGTGGGCTTCGGTAGTTGCGGCACATGGGCTCAATAGTTGTGGCGCACGGGCTTAGTTGCTCCGCGGCATGTGGTATCTTCCTGGGGCAGGGCTTGAAACTGTGTCCTCTGCATTGGCAGGCAGATTCCCACCCACTGCACCCCCTAGGAGGTCCCAATTACTTGTTCTTAATTACTGTACCTACACAGTTGCACAAACAAATAGACACACACACGTTTTTTGCCTATTTCTACCCATATAAAAATTAATGGTAGTTTGACTAATGGGAAGAGGAAAATTATTCTATTTATAATTACTTAAAAATTTTTGAAGAACTTTGAGCATTTGGTTGCTAAAGTGGAAATTAACATATTAAAGATACAGTGTTATCAGAGAGTTCAGCAAAGCATTTGGTTAATTTTTCACCTCAAGAACTGGGAAGTGGGAAAATTGTAGTTATTTAAATGTCACTGGTTTGCAAAGACTTTAGTCTCTTGTCTCTTTGTCCCTCATTTACAAGTGTTTGCATAATACATCCAGTAAGTGGATTTTTTGAAATGTAACTATTTTTAACAGATGCAATCCTTAATTTTGTTGTTTCATATTTACATTAGAGATTAATATATTTTCTTGAATGCTTGGCAGATTAACAGCTCTTTGTTTACCTTTATGATTTTTGTTTTAAGCACTAGAGAAGTCTGTCATTGACAAAACTGAGCTAATGTCAATGATTCTATTTTTCAGAATTTTTTGTGACATTGAAATTTTGGAAAAACATGCATGCATGTAAATTAGATGATAAAGGTAGAAACTGAAGCCTCAATTACAAGAGTTACTCAGTGTACTTGTTTTCTTAAGCTTACTAGATGAGAACATTGACACTATTATTCCATATTTTATAAAGTAATTTATTGCTATTTTGAAAACTATTTGCCATGTTTATTCCAATTCTTCAATTCTTTTAAGAAAAAGTCAATCTAATTAAACAGTTGAAGGTTAAAATTAAATTCCATTTCAATATTCTTTACCTAGGAATCCTAAAGTTTCTAAGTGTTTAATTAACTCAGTTGTATAAGGGTTAACAGTCAGAAATATATCCAGGTCATCTAAGTCATACAATTGTCAGATGGTTGCTAGGCAACAGATATCAGGTTTGGCTGATGCTTGTCTCTAGGCAAAGCTTATAGTGTGAAAAGAACAAATTACATGATACCTGCATTTTTGTTGTTATGCTTTTTGAAAATAAAGTTGTATTGGAGGGGAGAAAACAAGTCTTGACATTTATTGTGCACATTGTCTTTCTTCTAAATGTCAGAACTATATTATTTGATAGTTAAGTGATAAGGGACAATAAATTTAAATGACAGATGACATTTTATTTCTTATGTGGTTTTAAATGTGGGCCTTTCATTTAATCCTGTTTTTGTAGCTTGTCATCAAGTTAATTAATTTCTACACTCATTATGATTGAAAAGAAGCTGTGAATCAAAATTAATTGAAATATAATTAATTTAAAATATACACATTTCAGTGCTACTAAGGAAAAGAAAGGAAAATGACTTATATTACATGATTCTAGCACAAAACCAGAATATTTCAGCAATGATTGAAATGATATTGAAAGAGAGACCACATTTTAGAAATCTAGGGTGAAATTTATTTCTTTGCAAATGACTTAAGACTACTATTATTACAGATTACTTGATTGATTTTTATTGTCTACGTCCAACATAATACCAGCCTCTTAGTTATAAACTTCTATGATGTTAGTTCTTCCCCTTTTTTTACTCTCCTTAATAATTGATGAGTAAGGAATAGGTGAGAATTTTGATTGCAAGAGGAAAAAAGGCAAAATTACCTATTAGATGCCTAGGAAACAAAAATATATTGTATGATCACTAGTTTTCAAACATACTATATATTGCTTAAAGCAAAAATTTCAGAGATGTCCTTTTTTTTCCCCAAAAGAGGAGTTGTGGCAAAAATCATTAAAAAAACATTTTGATTGATTTAGGTTTTCATCAGGAATATCTAATTCAAAATTTAGCAAAACTAATATTTTCTTTTGTGTCAATTGTAATGCAATCTCTCATCAATTATGAGGTTTCTCAGTGAATTTCTAGTTCTTAGGATTTTTAGGATTAGAGGAAAATCATAGAAAATGTATACTTAAATTCAAAATCTTTACAAAAGAAAATTTTATCAAATTCCTACCTAGAATTATGACTCTGGTGCTTCGCTCTGATTTCTAGTATTAGATAATAGAATTTAAGAGAACTCAATTGAAATAAAGTACATGAGGTAGATAAATCAGGTGGAAGGGTATGGTGAAAATGATTTAACAAGTCAACTGAAAAATACCACAGTTTTTTTTTTTCTAATTCAAACCAAACTTTCTGTTTATATAAACCTAAATTCTGTATTCAGTTCACAGAGCAAACACCTGCTCAGTTATTACAGACTTTAAAAAGTGAGGCCAAGATTTATCTTACCACTTGGAAAATCAACCAAAGAACATGTCTTTATATTCTTGATGTATAAAGTGAGAATTCCAGACCCCATGTGAATTTGTTGACAATACCAGATAACGAAAATAATAATAAAATAAAATACTTGAAATTATGAAGCTATTAAGTTATTTATGAATATATCTAACATAAAGAGAAAGGTAATTATGCTTAATATGTATTCTCTATCTAGCAGCTTTTATAATATGTAACCTTGTTCAACAGCAAACTATCTGGCTAACACCTTCTAAAATAAAGAATATACTCAGATAAATATTGTTACCAGGTTTCAGAAATGTTTCAACAAGTTATGAAATAAGCACATTTAGAAAATCAGTACTGTTACAATTTGAGGAGTAGATTGCTTAGAAGGTGATGCTGTTTTCAAAGTTATGTCTCTTAAGACTATTATGCTCAATTTTCTTTTTCTTTTTGACATCGGGAAACAGAGGCATGTCTGGTTGAAAAGAGTTTTATTTAAAAGGAAAAACAAAACCGTTAAATAATTAGTATAGATTTAGTATAGATGCTTGATGTTTTAATATGAGTTTCTGGGGATATTTTAGAAATTAGTTGTGGTTAATTCACCTTTCCTCATTTCTTCAAGGTTTCTTCCACTTTGACGGACATGTGAAATTAATGGAACCAGATGTACACAAGAGGATCAAGCTGTATAAATCCCACCTTCCTTAGATTGCTAACTGCAGTTATCTGTATTTTAATGAGACTTTTATTAGTATTGGAGATGCTTTTTGTCTTACAACTTCCATTGAGTTGTTAAATATCCAGTTATTTTCTTCTTTCCATATTATTATTATTTTTCTTTATTGGAGTGTAATTGCTTTACAATACTGTGTTAGTTTCTGCTGTACAACAAAGTGAATCAGCTATATGTATACATATATCCCCATATCCCCTCCCTCTTAAGCCTCCCTCCCACCCTCCCTACCCTACCCCTTTAGGCCTTCACAAAGCATCAACCTGATTTCCCTGTACTCTGTGGCAGCTTCCCACCAGCTATTTTACATTTGTTAGTGTGTATATGTCTGTATAGAATTTTATGGACATTCTAAAAAATAATGATGAAAAGCTCTTTAGTCTTGAATTGAGGTAGAGTAAAATAGTAAATTTTTGTTAGGTCAGTTAAATCATAAAGTCTTTTCAGTTATTTCATAAAGCACATTTTGGAGAAGCCATTAGGATCCTCCTTTTAAGACTTTATTTTCCTTCTACCTATGGACATAATCTACTAAAAACTTACAGCATACCTGTATTGGATAGCAAACAGTCCCATTTATACAGAAGAGATTCCAGATATCCAAACTTGACTTGGAATATTGTGTGTGTATCTTTAAATTACTGAAAGAGACTGATCCAAACAGGTGGCCTACTCAGCCATGAGTAGGATAATAGAAGAAAATAGACATAAGATGAAAAAGATTAAGAAAATCTTCATGATGCCGTTTGCTTAGCTTATATTGTACTTGAAATTAATTTGATTATATCATAATTACATTAGAAAATAAATATGAAATATAATCATATATGTTAGAAAGGCCTTTGTCAGGAGACCAAGCCAGGAGTCTCACGATGCTTACTGTACTTAGAAAAGGGACTGCATCTGGTGATTGGAGAAGGAAAAAGAATAGAGAAGGGGGCCAATATCTATTAAATGCCTGCCACTTGATAGATACTATTCTAAGGGCGTGTTATCTCATTTAACATTTATAACCCAGTAAGGCAGGGAGTATCATCTCCAATAGATAGATGAGAAAAAAAAAGAAACTTCAAGGAGTCAGGTAATTTGCAAACTGTTTTAAAATGGTATCTAGCAGAGAAGGTATTAGAACTCTGCCTGTGGGGCCCATGTTCATAGTGGTTGCTGAACTTGAAATGAGCAGAGGTAGCAGCACCTAGAGCAAAAGAGTCATCAGAAGGTTCCTCATTTTGTGGCTTCCTGATAGGTGCTGAATAAACATTCAGTGACCTGGGTCCAACTTTAGAAAATTATGTATTGTTTAATGGAGGTTATGTTTGATACCTTATTTAGTAGAGGTTAAGTCTTAGCTTACTTTATTTCCTAAATCTTACGTAAGGCAAACACTTCAGTTGCAGAAGTACAGATAACAGCCTGAGTATATTCATTTTGCTAAAACACACAAATGATGAACATCACTTACAACAGTTGTTTGCAAACTTGTGTTTCAAAATCATTTTTGAATGTGACTCACAGTAAGAAAAAATATACTTTATTTCATCAGCAACACACACACACACACAGAAATTTATAAAGTAGTACCTCACCATAACTACAAGTGATGCAGTATATATTTCATCCCATCCAATTCCAATTCATTCTATGGTTTAACATTCTACCACTTTTTAAAAAATACTGGTTATAGACACACTGAAATGATTTCATAACACACTGTGGGCCATGATTTATAGTTTGGAAATTATTGATTGAAAGGTATCAGGTAAAGTTTCCTGAAGAATATAAACTTTAAACTATAAACTTAGGCTAAGAAAATAAGTAGAAGGTAGCTAGGCAAAAAGTAGGGGATGGGAGGCAGTGTACAACTGTATTCCAGACAGGGACAACAGAAGGTGGAAGCCCACAACTGGAAAGGAATTTGGTTAGTTCAGGAAGCTGAGAGAAGGGACAGTACAGTTGGAGTTTATTGGCAGAGTGGGAAAGAAATATATGTGATCTATATGCATATGACTCAAAGCTATGCAGACCATATTAACAATGAATTTTTTGAAGGATGCTGTTGGAGGAGGGAGTAGTGTTAACTCGATCGGATTGTCTTCATAAAGAGGTCACGGTGGAGAGAGGTGGGGGAAAATCTGAAGAGGGACCAGATTGAATATCAGGAGAATAGTTGGGAGGCTGCTATAGGGGACTGGGTGTGAGACAGAGAGGGGACTGGGGGGTACGTAGTTTAGAATAGGCCAGTGTAGAAGAATTGGAGGAAAGTAGATGAGATAAAGTTATCCTTAGTAAATTAAAACAAGAGGATTTAGTGATGGATTGGTTGTGGAGAGGCAGTGGAGAATGAAGGGTTAAAGACAAGAGTTATAATAATAGTTAGCATTTTAGAATACTTGTGTCAGATACTTTTAAAGCAATTTCTGTGTTAAATTTGGCTTTCAAATATTTTTCTTAATGTAACCTACCTTAAGAAATCTATTTTCTGTTATCATGTATGCACATGTATTTGTTTTTTTTTTTCTTTTTTTTTAATGTATTTATTATTTTTTGGGGGGTACAACAAGTTCAATCATCTGTTTTTATACACATATCCCCATATTCCCTCCCTCCCTCAACTCTCCCCCACCCTCCCTCGAGTCCCCCCCACCCTCCCCATCCCAGTCCTCTAAGGCATCTTTCATCCTCGAGTTGGACTCCCTTTGTTATACAACAACTTCCCACTGGATATCTATTTTACAGTTTGTACTATATATATGTCTGTGCTACTCTCTTGCTTTGTCTCAGCTTCCTCTTCACCCCCGCCCCCCCAAACCTCAAGTTCTCCAGTCTATTCTCTGCATCTGCATCCTTGTTCTTGTCACTGAGTTCATCAGTACCATTTTTAAATTCCGTATATGTGAGTCAGCATACAATATTTGTCCTTCTCTTTCTGACTTACTTCACTCTGTATGACAGATTCTAGGTCGATCCAGCTCATTACATATAGCTCCATCTCATCCCTTTTTATAGCTGAGTAATATTCCATTGTATATATATGCCACATCTTCTTTATCCATTCATTTGTTGATGGGCATTTTGGTTGCTTCCATGTCCTGGCTATTGTAAATAGTGCTGCTATAAACATTATGGTACATGTTTCTTTTGGGATTATGGTTTTCTTGGGGTATATGCCCAGGAGTGGGATTACTGGATCATATGGTAGTTCTATTTGTAGTTTTTTAAGGAACCTGCAAATTGTTTTCCATAGTGTCTGTACCAACTTACAGTCCCACCAACAGTGCAGGAGAGTTCCCTTTTCTCCACACCCTCTCCAACATTTGTTGTTTCCAGATTTTGTGATGATGGCCATTCTGCTTGGTGTGAGGTGATACCTCATTGTGGCTTTGACTTGCATTTCTCTGATGATTAGTGATGTTGAACATCTTTTCATGTGTTTGTCGGCCATCTGCATGACTTCTTTGGAGAAATGTCTATTTAGGTCTTCTGCCCATTTGTGGATTGGGTTATTTGCTTTTTTGGTATTAAGCTTCATGAGCTGCTTGTATATTTTGGAGGTTAATCCTTTGTCCGTTATTTCATAGGCAACTATTTTTTCCCATTCTGAGGGTTGCCTTTGCACATGTATTTGTAAATTAGCACCTCTCAGATTTTTTAAAAAATATTTATTTATTTATTTATTTATTCTATTTATTGGCTGTGTTGGGTCTTCATTGCTGCACGCAGACTGTCTGTAGTTGTGGAGAGTGGGGGTGCTGCTCTTCATTGCAGTGAGCAGGCTTCTTATTGTGGTGGCTTCTCTTGAGATGGAGCACGGGCTCTAAGCGCACAGGCTTCAGTAGTTGCAGCACTTGGGCTCAGTAGTTGTGGCTTGTGGGCTGTAGAGCGCAGGCTCAGTAATTGTGGCGCACAAGCTTAATTGCTCCGCGGTAGCTTCCTGGGACAGGGGTTGAACCCATGTCCCCTGCATTGGCAGGCGGATTCTTAAACCACTGCAGCACCAGGGAAGCCTAGCACCTCTCAGATTTTTGACTTAACAATTAGGTAAAGGCTAGTGTTATAAACTGCAATAAAGGATAGCAGAGGTTTGTTTTTTGGAGGGGAAAGGAGGGGGTGATGAGTTTGGTTTGGATATCATGGACTTTAGATGTCTCTATGTGGATCTGAGCTCAGAAGAATTATTTGGGCTATAGATAAAACACATAGGAGTGATCAACACATAGATTAAAATAAAAGCCAAGGGCTGAGTGAGATCATCTTGGCAGAGAAGACAGAGTGAAAAGAAAATGAGGCTTAGTTTAGAGCTTTGTACAAATCAAATATTAATGGTCAAATTGAGGAGGAACAGCTGAGAAAAGAGCTTGAAAAGAGTGGCCTAAGACAGAGGAGAAAATCAGGAGAGAGCATGGTCACATGGTCACAGAATTGAGGTGTTTTGTTTGCATGTAAAATGATGAGTATAGAAGGATGAGTAATAAACTGTACCAAATAACTCTGTAAAGTCAAGTAAGATAAAAATAACAAAAATGTCTTCTGGACTTAGATACATGCTCAGCGGTGACCTCAGGGAGAGGTGATCTCTATGGTAGAATGTGTAAGGGTTGTAAATGTGTGACTTAAACAAATTATATTTAACCTATGATTAGGTAACATGTTTTTAAGGTAATGTTCCCACTTTGGAGTAATTAAGCATCTAACCAAAATCACAGCTTGGTCGACTAAATCTGAGGTTGGAACTCTGTCAACTGTGAAGACTTATTCTTCCCTCACAGTAAGGACATGCAAGTGAGAAGAAACACAACACAATGAAGACAACAGTAAAACAAGGAGGGCCTTCTAACAACATAAGGAAAGTTTATAGGAATTGAGGAATGAGGAAGAATTGGAGGCATGCGGAGGGGAGAGGTGAGGAGAGAAGAAACTATCATTGTACAGGATGTATGCACACTTGGCCTCCCTGCTGTGCTCTTCAAGCTGGAAGGTTCTCTTTGGATGGTTAAGGTAGCTATATGAGAAAAAAATAGAAGTTACACTTTTCTCAGTTGCCTTGGACCTGGTCCCTGAAGTTCCAGAACACTGGGAGTTTGTCAGTTGTGATGGGACAGATTTTCAGGTTAGAGCAGATACAGGAGACAAGAAAAAGTAAAGCACTGAAGCTATTTAGAATGGAAAGCTTCTTAAAGAGGATTGATTGCCTATAAAGAGAAGGGAAAGTTAGGTTAATATTTGGGGTGTCTTTTTGAAATCATAGACATATTTATTTTCTTAAAGAATGGGGATACCTCTTGGTTTGCAACCTTGGGAGTTCCCCAAATGAAATTCAAAACTGACTCCCATAAATAAAAGGCAAGGAGAGACTGAAGAAAGAAGAAGACCACTCCAGATTGGTAGGTGGCAGTTTTAAAAGGCAAGGGAGCTTACATACCAGGATTGTTTTGGGCAGACAGAAGACAAGGAGATCTCTGCTTCTGCTTTCCAGAATCTTAAAATTTTATATAGAGGTTTTAACAGGATTCAGCCACATACACTGTCCTGATGGTCTCAGCAACATTTTATTTTCTCAAAACTGTGTCCTTGAAGGTGCTCCTAGTGCAGGAATGGTGGACAGAAAGTACACTCTAAGGACAGGGCAGCGTGTAAGGAGTCTCCAACTCAGGTCCAGCTCCTGGGTCAACCGGTGGTCATGTCCTCTCTATGACCGCCTCTCAAAATACCGCATCTGTTGTAACGGGAAAGAAGGTGGAAAAGAAGGAAGACATTTTAGGTAGATTTATGAATATGGTGGTGCAAAGTTGAATTGATTATCTTCTGGAGGTTTTCATATTCTCTGTGAAATATATAAATAAACATAGGCAGTGAGCTAATCTCTTGAAAGAAAGAGAAATGACAGGAGATAAGAGAGAGTCAACAAGAGAAATAAGTGAAACATAGCAGGATTCCTGTGTAGGAGTGAAGTCCCAGTTTAGTTAATTAATTAATTTCCTCAGGTGTGTGAATTTCCCCATTAGCCCCACAGCTTGCACAGGGGAGACAGATGGTTGGATGCATCCTGGATTACGGTGTTGCAAGAGTTGTAACTAAAGTACAACAGGAAAATTATGTTCATCATATTAGTAAAAGAATGACTTAACTAGTGATTAACCAGGATCATATTGGTAGACTGGAATTACTCACAATGACTTCAAAGTGCAAAAGTGTATCCGAATTTTTTTTGTTCTGAACTCATCTTGAGCTGGACCTCCCATTTCCACTGAGTCTAGAAAGACAAATTTGCCAATTAAAGATAACCTGAGCTTGTATTTTAACACATTCTCTTTGGGAGCAAGTATTCCATTAATTCAAAGTTCAAAATTATTTTTGTGAATGTTTCCTTTCATCTCAAGGGGTCTTGCCTTCATTTCTTCTTTCTAAGATGGCCTGGTGATAGGGGAGATCAACACCAACTGGGTGGAGGAATAGGACAGTTAAGTCCACATTTTTCCTTATTCTTCTCACGCTCTCTCTTTCCTTGGCTAGCTCTCTCAGTATCTGAAAATGCTTATCTCAGTGACTTGTCTGAATAGGAACTACCACCATATCACATCATTGTCTTTATCTAGGAGCAATGTTATGAAAAGAGGAGCTGATAGGTAGGAAGAAAGTAGAGGGGTTGGTGGATTATGGTCCCAAAGTGGTAAAAGAACAGATATAGCAGAATGATTCAGGAAACAAGACGGAAGGATTAAAATGTGTTCAAGAAGGATAATGTCTGAATTTAGTATTCCAAGGCCATGGAACTTTTGTACATGACAGTATTCAGAGTATGCCCAAAGGAGTTGTTAGATGAGGTAAAATGATGCTCTTCCAAGCAACAAGGCGCCAATGCAAGACTGGTGTATAGTTTGGGTCTTCAACATTAACTTGGAATCATCTAAGGCACACATAAGAGTTGAAGTAGAGACTGAGACTAGGATCCCAAACCTTCAGTTAGTGAGGCAATTATTCCAGACAGTAGTGGCAAATGGGTTTTAATATTTTCAGCAGAGATTCTCTGATCATCATGGAACAATAGAATTGAAGGAAGAAAATACAGTATAGATGCTTTTTAGAGGTAGCGTGCGAGGGGGAATTTGTAACTAGAAAGGGATCAAAGAGAACAATGTTAGAACTTTCATGCCAAATCTTGCAAAAGAAGATGTAATTTCTGATGGATTTGGACATTTTGTCATTAGTCCCCACATGCTACTGTGACATGGAGTAAAGGCTTTCTTCACTTCTAAATGGATGAGGGGTTGGAAAAGGACAGATGAGCAGTTGGGTGAAAGGTATCAAGATACACTTCCCTTTCCTGCCCCTTGGCCTCTGCTCTGGTAGTAGAGCAGGATTTGGAGTCACTGATGTTACTGCTGACAACCCTGTCTGCTCTTTGTTGACATTTTACATAACAGAATGTGGAAGTGACTTATTTTCTTGTATTTTGATCGAAAGGACAGGCTGAAATATCCGTGGACAAATGGACCTTGCTAAAAGCAGTTTCCAAATTTCTCACCCTGCTAACTTGGATGTGAAATGCAGGAAAGCAGTGAGGTGTTGTGAGGAGACTGAAGAGAGAGACATAGGCAATTCCTGGCTAAGTGTCAACTGGGAGAGGCTTTGTAATTTACTGTTTAATTGTGATTAACTAGTTGAGCACTTGATTTAATTAGTAGTTGCTTCAATTAGAGAAGAATTTGGTGGGTAATTTTTTAAATTTCCAAGGCTTAATTTAGTGGGTAGATTGTATCTATTATAAAATGCATTTGTATGTAAGACTGATTTCTTCAATTGCTTTTTCATGAAGAATTCTAGAGTTGACACTTTGAATAAAAAGTTCCATATTATGCAAAGCAATCTTTTAAAGAAATATAAACCAAACTGTTCTGATGAATTCACAGAATTGTCATGTGGTCTCTTTATTTACTATCATTAGAATTTATGCTGTTTTCAGAAATTATACCTTATTACATGGCTTATTTTTTTTAATGCTAAAGGTGTTATCTAATTACACCATAATTAAATGTAATTTATCAAATAGAAATAAAGACAAAACCAGTAATCAGAGACTGTTCCTCCATTCATAGATATTCAGTGAAGGTGTATCGTGTAATGAGTTTACCGATGTTTACTCTAGAACAAGTAGAATAAAATTGTCATCATGTTTCCTTTCATCATCTGACAGCACCCTTGGAATTCATTTGCATAGCTATACAATGGAAGTCATTACCCTCATCACAGATCCACTGTTGTATAACCAGCAATAAAAAAGTGAAGCTTTTGAAGAGGGAAGAGGTAAAGAAATAGATTTCTTGTTGAATGAAAGGGTTCAAAGTTCCTTTTCCTTCTGGGGGGAGCAACTAATGTTAACATAGAACTCTTGTGAGCTGAGGTTTGGCTGAATCTCTGAGAAGACAATTCCTATTTTTTCCTACCCAACAAAGTGAGGAAGACTTCAGAGAGACATGACTTACGAAGGAGACAACCTGAATCTGGTGCTGGATTTATTCCGTCCCCATCCAGAGCAATGAAGGGATTCAAGTGGGGAGGCTAGGCAATGGGAGATAAAAGATTTCTTCAAAGTTGATGTGCTCTGTGTTCTTCCCCTCCCCAAGGCAGAGAAGTATGTGTGTGTGTGTGTGTGTGTGTGTGTGTGTGTGTTGGGATGGTGAATTATTTTCTTCTCATTCTAGCAATTCTCATTCTCATTCTGTTATTCAGATTCATTGAGAGGCACTGCATGAAAACCTCATGGGGATCCAGATATGTGTATCTGTGGTTTGGAGAACACAGAAGCTGAGGTGGGAGCTGCCTACCAAGCAATTAAATAAAAAGGATACATTGGGAGGTAAGTACATTCATACCAGTTACCGTCAAATATGTTCAAGTCCAGCTGTACTCTTTCGACAAGGTGGTTACATTCATCTGGACCACACATTTAACACAGGACCACTAGCTTCCCAATTAGCAACTATCTAACTGGTTTGAGTTGAGGATAGAAGAGCATCAATTCCCCACCTCTCTATCTCCCACCTCAATTCATTCTCCACTCTTGGCTTTCTGGAGTAACGGTCTCTCTCAATTCAATTATAGTGGATAACCACATGGTCATTGGGGTCAACACACCCGGAATAGAGTTTTGACTCCATCTTTGACTGAAACATGAGAAGCAGTTGCAGTTACAAGACTCGTAGGCTTCTATTTTGTCATCTGCAAAATGGAGAGGAGTATAGTGCCAACCCTATAGTTACTGTGAAAAACCAATGCATGTAAAGTAATGAGCTCAGTGCCCAGCATATGGAGTTAACTAGACGTTAGCTATTGTAAAATATATATTGAAAATGGATGACCACTGTAGAGTGTCCTAGAGTGCCCAATTCTATCCCAAATTATAGATTCAGGAGTTTCTCCTGTAAACTCAGTTGGGAGTCTTGTGACCTCTGTTGATTTTTAAAAGCCTTAAGTGTTGCTGGGCGATGTCTGCATCGAGTAGCTGAATGATACAGAACAGGAAGTCTCATAGCTACTCATATCCATTGTATGGCTACTGAGGAGATGACAGAAGAGGTTTCTACATAAAGTCGGGGAAATATTCCTGTTCATGAATTGAGTTGGCAGAAAGAGCTCTATGAAGCTTCCAAATGTTCTCACTTAAATGATTCATGAAATGACCAGCTGCCTTAGTTCTCTGGAACCATTATGGGTCTTAGGCACTTGAGTGGTGTCCCTTAAAAAGTCTTTCTCCATAATCTTTCCCTGCAAAATTTTCTAACCAACCATTATACTTTGGAGTCTAGGGGGGTTATGCCTCCAGCTTTGTTCTTTTTCCTCAGGATTGCCCTGGCAATTCTGAGGCTTTTATGGTTCCATATGCATTTTAGGATTATTTGTTCTACATCTGTGAAAAATGTCATGGGTGATATGATAGGGATTGCATTAAATCTGTAGATTGCTTTGGGTAGTATGGCCATTTTAACTTTTTTAAAAATGTATATCTTTTTTATAATTATTTCCATTAACTTTAATATTTATTTTATTTTATTTATTTATTTTATTTATTACTTTTTGCTGTGTCAGGTCTTAGTTGTGGCACGCAGCATCTTTTGTTGCAGCTCATGGGCTCTTCGTTGTGGCACATGGACTTCCCTCTAGTTGTGGTGTGTGGGTTTTTTTTCTCCAGTTGTGTAACACAGGCTCCAGAGTGCATGGGCTCTGTAGTTTGTGGCACATGGGCTCTCTAGTTGAGGGGCATGGGCTCAGTAGTTGTGGCATGGGGGCTTAGTTGCCCTGTAGCATGTGGGATTTTAGTTCCCTGACCAGGGATCGAAGCTGTGTCCCCTGCATTGAAAGGCAGATTCTTTACCACTGGACTACCAGGGAAGTTCCTGGCCATTTTAACTTTGAAATGCCTTTTAGGAATAGCATTTCAGGGGTCTGAATCTTGGTAACCTTATAACTTCTTCTTAACCCCATCCTAGCCAAAGTTCAGTTTCTCCTTTCCTTTTTTTTTTTTTTTCCATAATAGAACTTAGTGAGGCCTTGAGAAAGACCAGAGGCATGCAACAGAAAATATGTTTACCTTTCTGGAGGATAAAGAAAGCAAGTTCAAGAGGCCATGGCTTTTATAACCACAACTTTCTTATAGTTTAAGGGGAAAAGGAGATACTTTCACAGAGCCTTTCTCTGTGGATCACATAGCTTTACCTGTGGCAGAAAAGAAGGAAGTGAGGGAGGGAGGGAGAGAGGAAGGCAGGTAGAGAGCATCCTTTTATGGATTATTGCATATGTGTACATACATACCTTTATAAATGGCCAGGCAGCTGTCACCCACTGTGTGCTAAGCTTTGTGCTAAGGGCTCTTTTCCCCAGTTCATCTTTCCTGTCATCATAAAAGAATGGTATCATGATCTCTGGTACATATTAGGAAATTATGGTTCAAAGGAGTTAAAGATCTTGCTTAATTTTTGCATAGCTAAATAAGGAGCAGAGATATACATTGTCTCACTCTTTGTGCTATACCACTGACCTCTCTGATTACTCAAGTTCAGTTTTTATTTCTTAAGTAGAAATGACCAAAAAATAGTCATTCCTCTGGAAAAAGTAACATAATGATTTTTCACACAAGTACTCATAACTTTACTGAAATGAATTTTCCAAAGGCAAAGAAGAAGATATATTAAAAAAAAAAAAAAAAAAAAAACCTAGAAAGAGAAATATAAATTTGGCTTTGTCTTATGGCCTAGAGGTTACATTGGTATATGTGTTTAATATTTAAACATATGGAACACAATATCACTAGATATAGAAACCCCAATATTTCCACACTTGGAAAAGAAAAATAATGTAACTGACTTCTATAATTAATCTACTGTGTTTTCTGGTATTTGGTAGACATTTCATCTATTATAAACAAAAAACAAAAAAAACCCAACAGTTTCCCCAATGAAGAGTCTTTTAAACCTTTAACTTCCAATCAGTTTTTGCTTTGTTCCATCCCCCTAATACTATGCCTAAAGTTTCCATGTAGTAAAAATGTTTCCAGATTTCATTTTTGAGACATTATTTCTTAGATCATGAAATGTGAGTTAGTCATTATTTTATCATTCAACATGTTGTGTAAATTTTGAACAGAAATTTCGGATGCAAAGAACTGTTTAAATGGCATTTAAAAATCGAACAGACATATATCTTTGCTCTGTTTATATGCTCAAGGCAGGAAAATTAACATTTCTTATCTGTAGTTATCAGATGTTTTTTCTCCAGAAGGAACATGAATTAACAGATTCATATCCGACTTTTCAAAACTGCAACTAAATAAATAGTTATTGGGTTTGGGGATTGGGTAATCTGTGTAATATTCCATAGGCCCCCTGGGGACTATAAATTACTTATACTTTTGTAGATAGAACTAAGTTTTCTTTTGTATTTTTGTTTTTGGCTTTTTTTAAGTTTATATAAATATCAGAAATACACAGTTCAAAAATGTACTGAAAACATTCATGTATAAATTATCTTATGTCAATTGTTGTTTCTAATCTGTATTTTTTTCTACCTAAATTATACAGGAATTCAGAACTTGTCTATTGTAAATGTCCATGGAATAGTTTGAGAATAAAACCTAGATAATATACCCCTGATGTGCATATTGTAATATGTTACATTAGACAAATACCTGTCACACACCTCCTTATCCTTTAAAATTTAGAATTCCTTAAGATATGGCTAACTCTATTGTATTTTGAAAATATTTTTCTTTTTTTCTAATCTTCATTAAAGTTTACCATGATTATTATTTTACTGTTTAAAATAAATAAGAAAGAATGTGAAAGAAAAAAAAGTAGTGTTTTTGCTGGTATCAACATGTGCTTGTATTATGTCTAGTGGAATTCATTTACCTCGATTTACAATTTTTTTGGCAATTACTAAATATCTAAACAATTTTCTATACTTTGCACTTAATTTTATTTTATTTTTTTACTTTTATTTTTTTAAAGCACTACTATTTTATTTTTTAATTAATTAATTTATTTATTTATTGGCTGTGTTGGGTCTTCATTGCTGCACACAGGCTTTCTCTAGTTGCTGAGAGCGGGGGCTACTCTTCATTGTTGTACGCAGGCTCCTTATTGTGGTGGCTTCTCTTGTTGTGGAGCACGGGCTCTAGGCACATGGACTTCATTAGCTGTGGCACATGGGCTCAATAGTTGTGGCTCACAGGCTCTAGAGCACAGGCTCAATAGTTGTGGCACATGGGTTTAGTTGCTCCACGGCATGTGGTATCTTCTTACGGCAGGGATTGAACCCGTGTCCCCTGCATTGGCAGACAGATTCTTAACCACTGCACCACCTAGGAAGGCCCTGCCCTTAATTTTAAATTCATCTTTTCCCATATTTTGTTGATCAGAGCAGGAGAGGGATGGATGAGGACGGGGCATTATGAGAGTACCTGAATTCTGGGTTAGGGCTGCCAACAGTACATCAAAAAGCCATTGAGGAATTACATGTGAATGTCTTGAATTTTGGAGAAATATAGAGATACTGCTTTGGAGAGAAGTTAATTTCCACAAAGTTGTTTAAAACTGGTGTTTCACTTAGAAGTCTTTTCCTTTACATATTTAGGTTAATGTGTTTACACTGAAGAGTTCTTTCTTTTTCAATACTCATGTTTTAGTTTTAGCACATTTTCCCAGAAAAAGCAGGAGATTGGTGCAGTCTGATTTTGATTTCCCTTAGGATTTAGAAATACTATACACCAGAAACTTAAAATATGATGGATTAAGTTAGCATTGTTTGAGCAAGGAAGCCTGTGAGGAAGCTGGATAAAAGTAAATGGATAGATGCTTATTTTCTTCTCTCTTCTTCAATGACAAAGTCTAGAAGCAGGGTCTTCTGCTTTTTCTCCTGGTGTCTAGGACAACTTTCTGGCCCAGAAATCTCGATCTGAGCACTCCCAGCAGACAAGCCAGGGAAAAGAAGTACGTGAAAGGAATGTCACATTGTGGCTTATTTCTTTAGCTTTTGTTTATTATCCCATTTGCTTTAAGAGCACACACGGCACTATTTTTACGGAACTCCAAAGTAGCATAATTGGTTGTAATGGGCATTGGAAATTCATCTTGCTCCTTCTGGATTTCTGTCTCCCCAATTGGAACCAAGGTTAAATCCACCCAGTGTTGATCATCTTATCATCAAAGGCTGTCTAGACAAGGTAAAAATGTTTTCATAAGCAGTTTTACAGGCAGGAAAAATATAGGTTTGAGGAAATTGCTGGCTCAATCCTTTTGTGATATGATTACAAAATGAGAACTCTGATTTTTATTTCTTATATATTTTACAGCAAGTAAGACGATGGAGTGAAAGCCATTTTGTGAAGCCTGTTCCACGGTGCAGAAGCCTTGCCCCATGTCCTCTGTATCCAGGGTAAAAGTAGAAATTAAGTCTACACGTGCTCAATTGTAGCTTTAGTATTCAGACCCACTTCCAGGGCAATTTCTTCTGTTTACTGTTGCTATCTTATCATTCTTTGCTGGGCCCCTTCTGCTTTGAACTCTTTTTATATAAAGGTCCTTACAAATTTTTTTTTTTTGAATAATTGGGAAAATTCTTTGTCTCAATTTTCAGCTGCTCCACAGCAGAACTTTCTTCTTTTGCTCTTTTATTCCTCTTCCTTTCCTTTTATGTACTAGCAGTTTTTTACATAGATCCTGCGCTGAATCTTTTTCAATTATTATCGATCTTGAAAAGACACGAAATCTTTCCAGTTCAAAAATTTGTGTGAGGTGTGTGTGTGGGTGCAGGCACATTTACACGTGTGTGTGTTTGTTTCAGGCTAAAGGGACTCTGTTCCTGAGTCATGTGTGTGAGTTAAACAATCCTTTCCTGCCCTTCAGCTGACCAAGATGGGCAGTGGAGACCTCACTTACCCCCTCTCCTCCATCTGCAGAATGATTGGTTATAAAAACAGAGGGCCTGTGCGATGTCTCATTCAGGCCATTTCCTGATCCAAATCCTAGTCACCTGGCATCCATCGGCTAATTTTGGTTGATATTATTTTTATTACAAAGTTATTGTATTTTAATATCATTAGGATAATGATTTTTAAAATGGTCTGGTTATAAAATGTCCCTGGAATTGCATATGGTTAGAATGCTGAGGTTGTAATTTTGTACAGGGTCTCTATGGCAAAAATCAGGTCCCCAAATACTCAGAAATAGTGTTTTCTTGAATCAAAGTACAGTCAGTTCTCTACATATGAACGAGTTCCATTCTGAGAGTGTGTTCGTCAGTCTAATTTATTCATAAGTCCAACAAAGTTAGCCTAGGTTCCCAACTAACACAATTGGCTATATAGTACTGTGCTGTAATAGATTTATGATACGTTTCACACAAATAATACATAAAAAAACAAACACAAAAAATAAAGAAAACATTTTTAATCTTACAGTGCAGTACCTTGAAAAGTATAGTAGTGCAGTACAACAACTGGCATACAGGGGCTGGCATTGAGTGAACAGGCAAGAAGAGCTCCTGACTGGCGTGGGGAGAGGAGGTGGGAGATGGTAGAGCTGGAGGTCTGTCAGCAATAGGAGCAGAGGGCAAGCTGCAGTTTCACTCCTGCCTGATGCTGATGGAACACATGTTCACATCTTTGAAAGTTTAAAACTTGAAGATTCGTATGTAGGGGACTTACTGTAACTATAATAAAATTCTGTACTTTTGGAAATGAGAAAGACCACTGACTGTTTTTTAAAAGGTAGCTCATAGGTTCCTACATGGAAATGTGAAACTTCTCTAGCTAACAAATAGCAGAAAGTGAATGACATGCTGTCATAACTTTAAATTATTTTCTCAAATCATTTATATACATAGTAACCAAAGTAGATCAGAAGTGTTTGTGATGAAAAGTAAAAATCACTAGACTCTTGTCCCCTAACCCTGACCCACTGTCCAGAGGAAATCTTTTTAAAGTGCTGTTCCATTATTGATCTTCTCAACTAGATGATATGACCACATCTCTATTTTTTGCTTTACCAACTTAACAAAATATCTATTGATTGTTTAATGTACAATATCATTTGTATTGCACCTGTTATTTTAAGACATGATTCTGAGTACAAACAGACAGGTCAGGGCAAAACTAGACTGAGTGTGGCCAAGAGGAGAATGGGTGTAAAGGAGTCAGAGACAACCAACAGAGTCAATTCTGAGGTGTTATTGCTCCAAACGGGACTAGAAAAATGGATGTGTAGTCAGAGAGGTATGTGTGTAAAGGTTTTAGTTTTCATTTGTTTCTTTAGGACTAGAGAAGTTAGGTGTTTGTAAGTCACTGGAAAAATGAAAAAGATGGAACCATGCTGATGGGATAAGAGGGAACCCCAGAGTACTAACCCTGTGGAATAGAAGATGGAGAGGTTTGAGAGCAGGAGCTGAGGGGCCGACCTTAGGCGGTTCACTGCTTCACTAGCTCATCCATCTAAAACATCAGAAGAAAAATAAAGGTTTTTGAGGATAGTTCACTTGCGTTGTTTCTGCTCCTCCCCCTGTTATTTTTATTATAATTCTTTTCTCCTATTGGTTGTCCTCTTAACTTTAAATAATGCATTTATCATTCCAATTCTTTCCTCCACCTTCTGTTTGCCTTCTTCACTTTCCACTTTACTTTGTGTTATCAAGCTGTTAACTTAGATATGTTGTCCTCAAGTCAGAACAAAGTATTACTAAGTCTTCTATGGTTTGGATATAGCTTTAAGTTAAAAACTCGCACTGGTCAGAATGGCCATCATCAAAAACTCTAGAAACAATAAATGCTGGAGAGGGTGAGGAGAAAAGGGAACCCTCCTGTACGGTTGGTGGGAATGTAAATTGGTACAGCCACTATGGAAAACAGTATGGAGGTTCCTTAAATAACTAAAAAGAGAACTATCATATGACCCAGCAATCTCACTACTGGGCATATACCCAGAGAAAACCATAATCCAAAAGGATACATGTACCACAATGTTCATTGCAGCACTATTTACAATAGCCAGGTCATGGAAGCAACCTAAATGCCCAGCGACAGGTGAATGAATAAAGGAGATGTGGCACATATATACAATGGAATATTACTCAGCCATAAAAAACAATGAAATTGAGTTATTTGTAGTGAAATGGATGGACTTAGAGTCTGTCATACAGAGTAAAGTAAGCCAGAAAGAGAAAAACAAATACTGTATGCTAGTGCATATATATGGAATCTAAAAAAAATGGTTCTGATGAACCCAGTGACAGGGCAAGAATAAAGATGCAGATGCAGAGAATGGACTGGAGGACATGGGGCTGGCGGGGGAGGGGGATGAAGGGGAAGCTGGGACGAAGTGAGAGAGTGGCATTGACATAGATACACTACCAAATGTAAAATAGATAACTAGTGGGAGGCTGCTGCATAACACAGGGAGATCAACTCGATGATGGGTGATGACTTAGAGGGCTGGGATAGGGAGGGTGGGAAGGAGTCATGGGAGGGAGGGGATATGGGGATATATGTATAAATACAGCTGATTCACTTTGCTGTATAGCAGAACCTGGCACAACAGTGTAAAGCAATTATACTCCAATAAAGAGCTAAAAATATATATCATTGGGGAAAAAAATAAATATTCAAAACAATATACATAGCATACATAACTAATATTCTCCCTTCACTCCAATTTGGATAGGTAGTTGTTTGCAGGAAAAAAAAAAATTGCCTTTCAGGTGTTTTCCTTTATGACCATCTGGGTTTGGTCCACTGGATACAGTCAATTCTTTTTGCTTTCTTTCCTTATTTTGTTGTAGTATAACCTCAAAATCTTCTTATAACAGGAACATTATATCAACATGTCTAAAAATGTCTTGTTTTCATATCTACTTAGTAGTTTTATAGTGTTTGAAATTCTAATTTTAAAATATTTTTCCCTTGAGAAAATTGAAGGCGTTATTTCATTACCTTTGAGCATCTAGTATTGCTGATGAATATCTAACAATAAGACAGAAGCTAAAGCGTATCAAGTGTTTCATTGGTGCCGGAAACTATTCTTAGCATTATATCTCTATGTTTAAACCTATATCTATATCTATAGCCATACCATACCTATATATCAAATCTATATGTATATATTCACTGAATTCTTACAATAGCCCTATGAGATAACATCGTTACACCCATTTTACAGATAAGAAACTTGGGCACTGACAAGTTAAGTAACATTCTCAAGATCACAAAGCTTGCAAGTAGCCATGTCAGGATTCAAATTAGAAAGCCTAAATTTAAAAAAACAGAAAACAAAGACTTAATCGCTGTGGTCTATGGCTTTTGATGCCAGTTCATTTGTAATTTTTCTGCTAATTAGCTTCTACTCCTCCCACCCCCTGGAAGATTTTAGCACCTTCTCTTTATAACTGGCATTATTACATTTTGCAATGTTTTATCCAGTTGTGGGTCTTTTTTGTTGAACCCTGGGAAGGCCATTTCAATCTAAACCCTAATGGTCTATTCAGATCTGTGGAATTCTCTCTTCTGCTTTGTCATCAGCATCTTTATAATCATCATCATCACCATCATTTCCCCTGTATTTATTTTCTATTGGTATGTAATTTGTTACCAACTAATATCTATTTATTATTTCATAACTCTTTAGGTTAGAAACCCAGGTGGGTTCAGCTGGCTTCTTTGATTAGGGTCTCACAAAGCTGAAATCAAGGTGTTAGTAGGGCTATGTGTTCCTTTCTGGAGGCTCAAGGGGAGAATCCATTTTCTTGCTCATTCAGTTTGTTGGCAGAATTCAGTTCCTCGTGACAACAGAACTGAGGTCCCTGTTACCTTGTTGGCTGTCATCCAGGGACCACTCTCAGCTCCTACAAGCTGTTTGCATCCTTGGCACATGGCCCCACTCCATCTTAAAAGCCAGTAATGACATGTCAAATTCCCTTCATGCTTCCAATCTCTCACTTTCTTTCCTGTTATCAACCAGAGAAAATGCTATACTTTTAAAAGGCTCACATCGTTAAATTGAGTCCATGTAGCTAACACCTCTCTTGATTAACTTAAAGGCGATTGATTGACAACCTTACATACATCTGTAAAATCCCCTTTGCCATATAACATAATACAGTCACAGGTTCACTGTCTCATCATATCTCATTATAAGGATCATTTTAGAGTCAAATTTGGAATTATTTCTGCCACACCCATGCTCCTTTCATTTTTCTTTGGTTCCTTCGTTTTTTCTGGTTCACTTTCTCTGGTTTCTGTGGCACAGGTTGGATTGCATAGACTGGTCTTTTGTGTTGTTTATATCTTTTTCCATATTTTCCACATTTCTGCCTTTTCCTTCTATGTTTTAAGAGATTCCTCCTATTCTATTTTCTATTTCACTATCTTTTCGAGAAATTTTATTTTTTTTTCTAAGAGCTTTTCTTATTTACCTTTTAAGAAATGGCATTCTGCTATTGTTCTATTGATTTATGATTTAATACAATTTTGAACTCACTAATTATATAATTAAAGATTTTTAAAAGTTGTTTTCTGTGTGCTGCATTATCTGTCTTCTCTGGTGATCACTTTTACTATTTTATTTACGTTTTCAACTTTTATGTGTCTAATATTCTATATGATAATTCTCGGTTATCTGTTCATATTTAAGACAGTATTATGGAGAGTGCATGGTGGGTTTCCTTTGACTCTTTTGAAGTAGGTCCATTTTCTTAGGTGGATGAGGACCTTAACTTGGAGTGAGGCATGGGACTAGATGACTCATGTTGCTGATAGACCTTGAGAGCTGTCTGGTAAACTGTGGGCCACACAAATATAAGCATAAGAATTTTGCGAGGTTTCTTGCTTTAGAGTCACACTTCAGCTTTCTCCAAACAGGTTGTTTCTTTCTTTTCTTTTCTTTCTCCTTTTTTCTTTTCCTTTCTTTTTTTAAATTTTTTGAGTATGCTTTCTTATGCTATGTCTGGGGGAAAGTCGGGCTATCCGTGCAGAGATTCTAGGAGATAAATATGGTTGCTGGCTGGCAAATTTATTTTATGTAAATATTTTTAATGACTCTTCCTCTTTTCAGTATTGTTTCTCACATTGGTTCTTTGTTGTACCAGTTGCCTTTGAGACCAAATCCTTCCCAGGTTACTTTCAAGTGAATATTTTCACACCTATTCAGCAGTATTTTTATGGCATATTCTGGCCTATAGTTTTTTTTCCCCTTTCATCTGTCAATCTGTTTTCATATCCCTTAATCTCTGAAAAGTTTGTTGAAATACCTTTTATTCTTTGATGTACCTCTCATTATTTTCTCTGCTATGAAGTTATTTATTTTGTACTTCAAAATCTTTCCAGAGCAGTTGGAGAGGTGGATAAAATGCAAACATCTGTTTCCAGCCCACCATCTTAAATTGGAAGTAAAAAATATGACTTTAACAGATGGATGGATTGGTTAAGTATTTTTTGAGTTTGCTGATTTCAGCATAGTGATTAAGAACACATTTAGATTTCAGTCTAAAACCAGCTGTGCTATGCACTAGCTCTACTCTCTTTAACTGAGTTCTTAACCAGTTACCTCAAGAATACAATGGTTGAAACTATTAACTGAGATAACATTGACATTTAGCAAAGAGGGTAGCTCATGTTAGTACTTAGCAGTAATCACTATTTTTCTTAGGTGACAGCAGTCACAAGACACTGACAGCGACCAAAAAATATGGATTATTTGGTTTATATTGTTGGTATGATGATTATTATTACCAAATATTGATGGAAGACTTTGATGTCATAGTCAATGCGAATATAAAAGATATACTGTCAAAAAATGTTTTTCTATAAATATAATTAAAAATGCTTGTTTCATGTAACATGTATGTAGTATTTTTATGTTATAGTGGGGATAATATTTTCCTTTGAGGAAATATTTCCAGTTTTTATTTACAAATTATTTTAAACATATATTCTGAGTTTCTATGTTTCTCTTCTATGAGGAAATAGATATACTTATATCATAATTTTAAAGGGAATACTGCTGAATATAATATATATCTGAAACATAAAAGTAGTTTTCAGTTTACCTAATTATCTTTTAGTATATAAATTTTATAACATTCTGATGTATATTCTAATATGTATTATATGTTTAAAATACATAGTATATAATATAATATAATTGTAATATATATAATTATTATATATATATATCCTAGACTAAGGGCCTTGTTAGTCACTCTCTCTCTGCTCCTTTATTCAGCCAAAAATTAATTCTAGTTATTGGGATGGTGGATGATTATTAGCTTTGAGAGTAGAAGAATCTTGCTTGGGGGACTTCCTAGGTGGCACTGTGGTTAAGAATCTGCCTGCCAACGCAGGGGACACAGGTTGGATCCCTGCCCCAGGAAGATCCCACGTGCCGCAGAGCAGCTAAGCCAACGCACCACAACTATTGAGCCTGAGCTCTAGAGCCCATGAGCCACAACTGTTGTGCCAGTGTGCTGCAACTACTGAAGCCCATGTGCCTAGAGCCCATGCTCTGCAATGAGAAGCCACCACAATGAGGAGCCCATGCACTGCAATCAACAGTAGCCCCTGCTCACCGCAACTAGAGAAAGCCCGTGTGCAGTAACAAAGACCCAATGCAGCCAATAAACAAATTAAATAAACAAATAAATTTATAAAAAAAAAGAATCTTGCTTGGCTTTGAAGTTTTAACTTATTTATCATTATGTGGTTGGGACAACACTGAGACTTCAGACATTAAATAAAAAGACCAGAAATACAAGCTAAACAAGTTCTGGTTTAGAAAAAGGGGTGTGTGAACAGTTGCCAATTTATTATTTGGTTTTTATTTTCTCTAGGTTATTATCTCAATTTATGGGAGCTCTAACTTTACTATGACATATTATTATATCTGTGGTGGCATTGAAAACACTTTGTGTTTAATGTTACTGATTTTTTAGAACTTTTAGCTTTCATCTGGAAAGCATGAATATTTTTACACAATTAATTGCCACAAATAAAAGGTATGCATTTACAAACTGAAAATCTCACATTAAAAACAAACTTACTTGGTCTCTAACATTTGTCACATTTGACAACATTTTCTTTAGAACTTCTTTTATGAACTCCCAATTTTGGTTCTTTTACTACTTTTTTTATTGTCTGTATTTCTAAATCCTCTCATGCTCTCTGATCTTCTTTATTTTCATTTACCATTTTAATATATGGTTTTAGTGAAATTCAGCATTTACATACTTTTTTTTCAAGTATATATGACTATTATATGATAAAGATGGCATTTTGAATTGGGGGAAAATATGAATTAATTTAATTTAATCTATTTTTATTTTTATTGGGTTTTTTTTCAGCTCTTTATTGGAGTATAATTGCTTTACACTGTTGTGTCAGTTCCTGCTGTCATTTATTATCTTTTTTGGCTTTACCACATAGCATGTGGGATCTTAGTTCCCTCATCAGGGATCAAACCCGTGTCCACTGCAGTGGAAGCACAGAGTCCTAACCACTGGACTGCCAGGGAACTCCCTGATTTTCTTCTTAATCTATACCCATTTTTTTTGGGGGGGGGGAACAATTAAAATAATCACAGCTACAAACACTACAAAACATAAATGTCTATACCTGTGTATCCTACCTAGATCTATTTTCTAAATGGCATCTCTATCTCTGTATCTATCTCATCATCTCTATCTCTATGTATCTTAACTCTATCTATTTATCTATCTACTCATCTATCATCTATCTATGTATCATCTACCTATATATCATCTATCTATTTTCTATCTCTCTATATAATATCTCTATTCCTATTTTACCAGATATGACTGCCCGAAAATCCTGAGGGGTATCTAAAATTAGCCACGTTACAAACTAAGCTTATTTATAGCTTTTTCTATGCAAAACACTCTCTGTTTATGTCCCACAACATGCACACCACACCCAACAACAATCCCTAAATCTGCTACTTCTGTCGATTAATAGCAATTTCAACAAACCAGTGTCCCAACTAGTAAATTGAGGGTCTTCTCAATTTCCAATCCTTTTTGCCTTTTAACTTTTAGTTTAAAAAAATTCTCAAGACTATCATAACTTGTTTTCTTTAAACTTAATTTATCCCCAAATCATATTGATTTTGTATTGAAAATATTTATCAAATGTCTTCTTATTCCATTTCATTCTGAACTCTCTTTTCAAGTCTTTATTACCTTTTCATCCTTTATTGTGTTTCTTTTTATGTATTTGTTTTTCCTGAAAATCATTACAGAGAGTCAGTTATAAGTCTGTCACTGTGTCAGGGACTTACTTTGGAGAGTAGTCAGGGAAGTCCTTTCTCGTGGTGACATATAAGCCAATGATAACAGAAGGTGAGGAGGAGCTGCACTATTCTCACAGCTTCTCTCCCCTCAAATGCTAGTTCCCAACATTTATCCTCACAGTGACTTTATATCAACACAGGTCCTAAGACATGAATGTTGTTCAAGTGCTAAAATGATTAAAAGACTCCAATTACCTATGGTGTGAAATACAAATTCCTTCAAGGCATAGCCCTTTGTTTTCTTTGTCAGCATGGATTTCTTTCCTATACAACTGAAAAACAAAGCATTTGCATTTCTCAACAAAATCTGAACCAAACAGTGCAAAATAAAAATAAAATTGTATGTTATTAATTGCTATCTTTGCATATGCTTGAAATACCCACCTTCTCTTCTTGTCTTCTTAACTTACCCTTCAAGACTCATCTGAAGTATAACCTCATCAATGAAGTTTTCCTGAGAGAACTATATTCTTTCCCAAGTTTCTACATTCCCTCTGCCCCTAGAAAATATCTCTATTATAGCACCTGTCAAATTAAAATTCAATCATCTTTTACATGTTTGTTTATTCAACTAGATTGAGTTTATTCAAGTCCGGGGCTAAGATATTCACATCTGCTATTTCTGGCACCTAGATCTGTGCCTGGCATATTAGATATTTAATACAAGTTTGATGAATGGATAGATGGATGGATGGGTAGATGGATGACAAAAAGTTACTTCTTTCTAAAAACAATTGCTTTGAATATACCATTAGTCTTGTTCTCATTTCAGTGCCAACAGTTTAAAGAGATTTCAATGACATGACTTTTCTGACCCTGGAAATTAATTTCTATATTTTACAACTCCAACACAAAGAGCTAAAACAAAACAAAACAAAAACTTCTCAAATTGTGCATTAGATTCTGTTACATTTTTAAGACTTGAGGCATGGAGAGAGAGCCTAATGGAAATTCAAAGTGGATTTGAAGGCCATCTCAGTAGTTACTTGTAAATAAGAACATTCTGTTTATCTTCTAGTTCACTAAGGAAAAAAGTACTCAACAACAACACTGGGGAAAAATAGATCCTGCATTTTAAGTCACAACAAGCAAAACTAATAAACAGCAAGCCACAGAGACCTGTCAGCTGAAAGGAAGATACAGCATTCATTTTATAAACAATTCACCAGAGTGTCAACAGTCAGTCTGACAGAGAAAGAAAGGAACAAAATTTCAGCAAAAAGATATATCTATTTTGCTGAATAAATCTTGAGGAAACTGTTGTGTAAGTTGTATTGATGAGGAGAAAGCCCATGCAAATATGAGGATGCCATCTCTCCAATATTAAATAAATAATTTTTGTTGCTATACATCCCCTTTGAAACTTTAAAATTGTTCTAGTGTCATTAATATTAATTCCTTTTCTACAATAGAATATTTGAATAGATGTTACAAAAGACTCTTTCTAATGATGAAAAGAATGAGGTGTGGTGGTAGAAATAGTAGGATACATGTAATTATTTTGATATTAGCAACATGATTCTGGTGATAACAGAAGGAAGTCATGAAAATGAGAATAGGTTAGGATTATTGACAGGTAAGTCAACCCATGTGATTATCCATGCAACTTATTAAGAATGCTTGGAATTTATTACAGAGATGATCAGATTAAAAATTCAATGTAATGAGATTCTTGTCGTAGTTTGGGTTCTTCCAAAAGCAAATCCTTAGGTTTTGATTTAGAGAGACAGTGATCCCAGAGGTGATTTAGACAGAGGTGATCCCAGAATGCTACAGTGAAGCAAAGGGGAGAGTGAGAGAGAGATGGAGGGAAAGCCAATTAAAAGTGGGATCTTGAGCTGATTATTAGTTTAAGCACCTGGGCTCAGTCTTGCTGGGGACCCTTTGGGAAACCATGTAGAATGAACCTCAGAATTATCCCTCCAAAGAATGTGGAGTTGGGCTATCCACCCACTGATACTCACTTCTCACTGATTGAAGGTTGCTCCTGGAGGTATACATATATAGCTATTATGCCTCAGTACTGTTCCTTTAGAGTAAGATGCCCTGGGAACTTGCGGAGAGAAGCCTACAGTATGTGCAAAAACTTTCCGCCACAGCTATAGCTGAAGGTAGGCTGGCCTTAGGGGTTGTGGGGCACCAACGGTGTCCAATGTACATGTGCATTTGCATTTAATTTAGAATTTCTCCAGCAACTATTTTAAATATGAAGATGTATATTTAAGAATTGTATTGCTCTAAGAGATAGGAAATAACCTGGAGAAAATAACCTAGTATTAAAAAATTTGCAAACTTTTAAAAAATTTTGGAAAAGTCATAATGCACTAGTTGTGATACACATGTGGTAAGAACATTCTTTCATCTACTTGTTGCTGTTACTAACAGGCTGGAGATAATTCTGCTTTCTGTAATTGTGAAGACATCATTTCAGTGAAGCTCTTTTCTAGTTATTCTTTAAGACTTTTTCTTTGAGTGGATCATGTTAATAAAATAGAAAAAATCTTCTGAAAGCTAAGAGAATATATTTGCCACCCCATCCATCCCTTATAGGTAGAAGAGTCCTCCTCACGGGCACTGGAAGAGCACTAATTTTTCTTTTCACTAAGCTGTGTCTTAAATCCTCTATAGATTATATCATTAAACTTGTAACACAACAGTTATGATAATTTTCAACGAATGTCTATTTTGTAAGTCTTGAGCAAAATATATGTGAACAGAAGGTTCACAGACATATGTTCCAGACACTGTTCTAAGGAAATAATCTGTAGTCACATATTTTAGTTTAATTAAAGCACTGTGAAGTAAGAACTATTATTTTCTTTATTAAATAGGTAATGAAGTTGAGGCATGGGGAGGTTAAGTATCTTCCCAAAGGTCATAGAGATGGTTAAGTATTTGAACAAGGTTTTAGACCAGGCAGTCTGACCTTAAGAGTCTTTACTTGTAACAAAGCAAATGGTGGGACTTCCCTGGTGTCCAGTGGTTAAGAATCCACCTTCCAATGCAGCGGACGCAGCTTCCATCCCTGGTTGGGGAACTAGAATCCCATATGCTGCGGGGCAACTGAGCCTGTGTGCCATAACTAGAGAAGCCCGTGTGCTACAGCAAAAGATCACACATGCTGCAGCTAAGATATGATGCAGCCAAATAAATAAATATAAAAAACAAAAGCAAAGCAACTGGTAATATCAGAATTTATTTTTAAAATTTTATTTACTTTTATTATTTTAAAAATTTATTTTACCAAAGGATAGTTGACTTACAATGTTGTGTTAATCTCTGCTGTATAGCAAAGTGATTTAGTTATACATACATATATATTCTTTTTCATATTCTTTTCCATTATGGTTTATCATAGGATGTTGAATATAGTTCCCTGTGCTATACAGTAGGACCTTGTTTATCCATTCTATATACAATAGTTTGCATCTGCTAATCCCAAACTCCCAATTCTACCCTCCCCCACCCATCAGGATTTAAATCAGAGTGTGACTTATACCTGGATAGGTCTGATTCAAAACCTGCATTTAATGACTTATACCTGGATAGGTCTGATTCAAAACCTGCGTTTAATGGTTATTCCCTATTATGTTATTTCAAAATGGCCACTTCAAGCCTCTTTTGTTTGTTCAACAGGCTGATTTTTTGAAGTGCAAGTAGGGTCATGTCTTACCTCATCATTTGTCTACTTTAAACCCTTTGATGGCTCCCCATTACCTGAAGGAATAAGTTCAAGCTCTGTTTTACATAGTTCCTTTTTACCTGCTTGCTTCACATTCCGCCAGTCTTTAAATGCCACATTCTGGTTATATTGATTTTCTTGCAATTACTTGTTTCATACTTTCTTACTTTACACATGATACACGCTCTGTTTGGAATAACTTGCTCTCACTCCATTTGGTTTCACCATATTTTTCTTTATAGCACTAACTAAACTATAACTATCTCATGAATTTCACTTTTCATCTGAGCTAGGACATGTTTTAAAGTGAAATGAGACACTATTAAAAAGCTATGTCAAGACAACAAGTGTAAATCCACACTTCTCGGGGCAAACGGGGACCCATGGTCACCTCATTGGTGAAGGTTGTCCTATCTCCTCATCTCTTCTAATTTGTATTAGGTACTCCTTTCTCTCCCTGTATATTACAAATGTTATATGCTTTTAATAATCTACTGAAATTAACCCTTTTTGAGAGTCTATTTCACTATAATGTAGAGTCAGGACATAGGAGCTTTGTTTTGCTTGCCTTTGTACCACTTCCCAATCCCAACTCATTGTAGGCACTTTATAAGTATTTGTTTAATGAATGGACTCAATATGTGTTCCCAATAAACAACTATAGCAGGACAAGACAGGTTTATGGGAACTTGGTTTAGTTTATGGGAGTGGTATTTCTGGGTACTGGTAAGACTTATATAAAAAGGTTGGCTAAGTTAGTGGAAGTTAAATTGGGTTAACTTTTTGGTGGGGGTGATGCTCAGAGTTTGGTCTTAGATGGAGGAATATCTGCTTTGAGGTACAAAGGACTTAGGCTACAGTGAGAAAAAGGTGAAAAGTATGTAGCCCAAAAGTTTTGGCAGGGTCTGAGCTACTATCAGAGGTCTCTCACAGTGAATTTAAACAGTGTAAAATAATAGTATCTTTTTTTTCTTCAAAATAATAGTATCTTAAACAATCATTTCCTTCTCTGTGTTCTGACTGCTTTTTTATATGTGCATAAAATAGAAATATGCACAAGAGTATTTCTATTATATATCTTTACTATTACATCATGTAATATATGTGTGTATATCAATTTGGTTACATACCTATTTTCCTATTAAGCCATATGATTTTTGAAGGACTTGGGACCATGTCTTTCTTTTTTTTTTTCTGATTGTAACTTTTAAAAGTTGAGACATAATTGACATACAACATTCTATTAGTTTCAAGATACAGCATAATAATTTGATATTTGTGTATATTATGAAATGATCACCACAATGTCTAGTTAACATCCTTAAACATACAAATTCTTTTTCTTGTGATGAGAACTTATAAATTATACTTTCTTAGCAGTTTTGAAATACACAATATAGGATTATTAACTATATCACCATGATGTACATTATGGCCCCATGACTTTATTTTGTAACTGGAATGTCCTATCTTTGACCCTCTAACCATTTCATCCACCTCTTACACCCCACCTCTACAAACCACCAATCTGTTCTCTGTATCTATGAGTTTAGTTCTTGTTTCTTTGTTTGTTGGTTTCTTTTTTTAGATTCCACATATAAGTGAGATTATAAGGTATTTTTCTTTCTCTGTATGACTTATTTCACTTAGTATAATGCCCTCAAGATACATCCATGTTTTTGCAAATGGCAAGATTTCCTTTTTCATGTCTGAATAATATTGGGCTGGCCAAAATGTTCGTTTGGATTTTTCTGTAGCATCTTATTAAAAACCCAAATGAACTTTTTGGCCAACCCAATATATATCTATACATGTGCCTGTATATATGTATACATATACATACACATACATAAATGTATCAGTTTCTTTATCCATTCATTCATCAATGGGGGACTCTGTCTTGTACACACTTTTTACTCTCTCCACCAGATCCATTGCTGTGCCTGACATATAGTAGTCATTTAACTAGTTTTGTTAAATAAATGAAAAGTTTTCCTTATTTAACTAAACCCGCTTTCTATGTTTTGATCCATCGCTGCTGATTGTACCTTCAGTAAATACGATTGTGTGTGCAACTAATAACAATAGAATGTAAATTTGCATTCTTTTTGGTTAACTGATCAATTTATATTTTTCCATTACTTTATTATAAACTTCGTGAGAACACAAAATGTGTCTATTGTGAATTATTTTATCCCCTATGAAAACAGAGGCACATAACAGATTATTCTAAAATGCTGAAGGAATGAATGAATGAATTGGAATGAACACATTTATCTTCAAAGAGGATAAGGTCTTTAGCTGATTTGGGTTTTCTAAGTTTCCTTGGAGTCCTCTCTAATATTTTTCATCCAGGATTGTCTTTATTCTTTAGACAGTTAGAGTGGCTGGAAGGTTCATAATGGCCTATGGTAGTGAAAGTGTTCTGCTTTCATTGGTTCCACTCTTATGACTTTGGCTGTTTTTCCACCCTACATGATGTATTTGGAAGCTTCAAATTCAGAGTTCATCAATTAATTCATAAATTTTGCAAGTACTTATGGGTTAGCTGTTTCTATCATTCTCTCATCTTAACTTCTTGGGATTTTTTTTTTCTTCTCTCTCATACCTTACATTCTTGTTCTACAATCTCAGGTCAAGTGGCTAGCTCTCTTTCTCCCTCCTGCCACTACCCTGCTCTTTCTCAGAAATGCTTCATATTTTGGAATTGTGGCCCATTGATTCTTATTGTGAGTGAGAGGGTGGGAAGCGGGATAGACGCCTCCGGCTGTCACTAGAGCTTGAACCTAAGCTTTTACCAACTTGCTACTCTATCTCACTACTCTTATCTTATTTACACATAGGAATAAAGGAATGAGACCAAAGCAAGGGTAATTGATGAATAAAAATCTTAGGCATCATTTGTTAAGTAGCATTCAGGAATGAAAGCCATGCTTTACTGAAGTTTTATATTTCTAACTTGTTTGGTTTCTGGTTTATCTTTTAAGAGGCTAATTTCTCTTCTGAGCATTCAAAAAGTATACAATTGATTTAAAAATTACATATTGGTTTTCTTTCAAATGGTCATCAGATCAAAGACTCTAGATAAGTCATCTAAGCTTAAGTCTAAACCAAGGTAGGAGCAATTGTCCTTCTCCCTCCTTATTTTCCATTATTTATGAGTCATTATGTGCATAGTTCCACAGCCATATCACATTTCACAGAAGGGAGGAGATGCCCTAAATCACCTAAGGAAAAAAAACATATTTAATATTCAAATACTTAGTCCACCTCGAACAAAATTTTATTCTTTAGTGCAGAGAGTACAGCATCTTATTTTATTTAATCACTCATTCAGCCAGCATTCCTCGAGTGTATAATATGTTTTGGGTACTATACAAGTGTTTGGATTGTGGAGAAAGATACAAAGGTGACCAAAAGTCCTTGAGGAACTTGGTCTGATGAGGAAGATAGATGCCATGTAAATGGTGTTAAAGGAGCAGGAATGGGGATGATGCTTTTTCTTTGGGAAAGATCACAGGCAGTGAAACGTTCATCACGATATGAAGAGAAGTAGAATTATTTCATTCAGAGGAAGCAAAACACAAATGAGGTAATGAAAATATCATTTGTTTGAGAAACAATAAGAAAGACTGAATGGCTGGAAAGTAAAGGACTGGTCCTCTGCGGAGCAGAGTGATTTGGTTTGGGGTGTTTAAAGGTCATGTTGACAGTGACAAAATGATGAAGGATGGTCTACAGTAAAGAGAGATGGAAGTAGGTTGATGCCTGTTGATACTCTGACCAGGACATGATGAGAAACTGAAGTAAAGCTCTGAGAGGAAGTTTGTTTCTTAAGAGAAAAAAATCCATGTCATGGGTGTGTTGAAGGTGACAAGATTTCAGGGAAGGTCCACCATTATTGGTTTCTGTGTGCTTGAGCATCCTGGTCTTTTTGACCTAATCCTCACAGGTCAATCTTTTTCTATGCTGGTATAGTATTTTTTTTTCTTAAAATGCATATCTTACAAAAATATATAGTACTGTTAAAATAGTATCTAAGAATGGTCACACCTAAGGGAAGGTGTGGTTGTTTTACCTACACTGGTAGCAATAGTAAAATATTACCCTGGGAAAATATAAATTTCTTTCATGATGTTCATGTATTAAGTAAAGGTCACTAATTGTTAATGATGTTTTATGTCCTTGTATTTGTCACAAGAACTGGAAAACAAAAGTCCACATCTGTTTTAGAAATCTTAACATAAGTTCTGTTCACATTGCAACACAGTTTCACTGATATGGTAATTTGGGCAAGATCAACTACTATGTATCTACCTATCTATATCTATCAGCTATCTATCTATCTATCATCTATCTATCTATCTATCTATCTATCATCTATCTATCTATCTATCTATCTATCTATCTATCATCTATCTATCTATCTATCTATCATCTATCTATCTATCTATCATCTATTATCTATCTAATTTAGTTAGATAAGTAGGTAGCTAGGTACTTAGACCTGTACTGTCTACACAAGAGAAGTTAATTAGGAGTTAATTAAGAGTTAGGATCTTAATTCTTTCTTATTTATGTAGCCTAAGTTGTAGTTAACATGTTTTAAAATATGTAAGTACCCCAGAGAAGGAAAAGGTAAGGAGGTAAGATTCAGGTGAAATAACTAAATGAAAATTTAAATAAAAGATCTTGGGGTAAAGAATGATGGATTATATTTTTGGATTTGTTGATGATTCACAGACTAGGGCAACCACTTTATCTGAACACTATCAAGAAATTGTTGAAACACATGAACTCTAAAATTACGAGATTCCAGAACATTTTGCTCATTTAAACAACTATTTAATAATAGTCAAATATCATAATTTATGTTTATTGATTTTTTTTTATGGCTTAGGCAGTGTGCACATACATTATCTCATGTGCTTCCCCAACAATTTATGAGGAATCATGACTACTCTGTTTTAGAGAAAATAAAATGAGTTTCAGGGAGACACAGCAACATGTCTCAAGTCACAGACGGTGGAGCTGGGGATCACATATGTCTGGGAATCATATACCTACACACACACACACACTCACACAGACACAGGCACATTCTCTGGGAATTTTTCCAGAACTGAAACAATGTTATAAAATTGTCTATGAATTTTAAACATCCTGATGATAATTTGAATGAATATCTGTCTGTTGTTGGGCAGTGGTCGTATTTATTCATATTTACTTCTCTAGCAACAAATAAATTGCCTGGCATATGGGTGCTCAAATAATATTAGTTGAAGTGAGTTAAATAACCTGAATGCTAATAAGTAGCATTGTACTTGGAATTGTTGCCTGTGTGTCTAGGGCTACTTGATAGACAGATTTGGTCTTCTTCTATCAACTATGCTGTTGCCAGATGAAATATATTTTCATTCTGAGACTTTAAATTTTGTTCTTTTCATAAAACATCACCAATTATCTTTTACTACACTAAAATTTTTAGTACACTAAAATTTGGTTCACTAAGTTTTTTCATTTTTAGTACATTAAATTTTGGATTTGAGAGCACAGGTAAGTATATTTGAATAACCAAGGGTTTAGGTAAAAATAGCCCCAGTGGGAAAAAGTCATGGACTCTCAATTATAATTTACCTCCTTATTCCCTGTTGCTACCATTGATACAATATTCCTCTTTTAAATAATTATACCTAAACCTTTTTTTAAATGTTGCTAAGATATATAACCCTAGATGGTAGAAGGAAACATGATATTATTCTTCCTACGATTCATTCTTTAGGGAAAAAGGATAATTTAGGAATTTATTTTGTGATAACCTCTGTCACAGCTCTTTCTTAGAACTCTTGTTATCCAAGGAGTTATGTAACTTTTAAATGCACTTTTTTTAAATTTTTATTTATTTATTTTATTGGCTGTGTTGGGTCTTTTTTGCTGTGCGTGGGCTTTCTTTTTAGTTGCAGTGAGTGGGGGCTACTCTTCATTGTGGTGCGCGGGCTCCTCATTGCTGTGGCTTCTCTTGTTGCGGAGCACAGGCTCTAGGTGCATGGGCTTCAGTAGTTGCAGCACATGGGCTCAATAGCTGTGGCTCACGGGCTCTAAAGCACAGGCTCTATAGTGTGGTGCACGGGCTTAGTTGCTCCGGGGCATGTGGGATCTTCCTGGAGCAGGGATCGAACCCATGTCCCCTGCATTGGCAGGCGGATTCTCAACTACTGCGCCACCTAGGAAGCCCTTAAATGCTCTTTTGAAATAAAATTGAAAAGTTACATCTGTCTTTATATGTTGCTTCCTACTGTTAGTGTCTTTTATTTTCAAGTTTTATTTTGTTTTTTAAGGATTTGCCTTATTAGATTTCACCTTTTCAGACATTTTTCAGGAAGCTGCTAGAATATTTTTCCTATTTTTACTCATTGCCTTCTTGCCATCTGTTTTGGTACTATTGACATTATCATAAATTTTTTTCACAGATTTATTTCCATATCATTATTGGTCAGATAATTACAAAGCAGAGAATCTTAGCTTGGTGGCTGGTCTGTTTTGGTTCAAGTATTTTGTATTTTAATTTATTCTTAGTTTGTCTTGGAAACAAAAATGCACACAATAAAGTTGCCATGAAAAACTATATGTCACTTATCATATGTTTGATTAAATATTTTGTGTGGTTCTAGAGGGGAACACTAGAACCAGTAGGTAAATATTACAAACAGAAAGAGTAGAATTTATAATGGAAATTAATTCTATTCAGTTGCAGTTCTAATAATTTTAAATGATAATCAATTCTACATCTTTAGAAATATTTAAGAAAAGAATTAATGATCCGGTCCCTGAGATGTAACAAAGGAAGTTTACAGACATAAAACATAAGCAGAGATGAATTAAATGTTGTAGGATTTTTCATAGCTATAAATATGTAAATGCACTCATGTTTACATACTTAATTGTATGCATAGACATACTTCTCTAAATTGTGTGTGTGTGTGATAGAAAATGCTGAGCAGAAAGAGAACTATGGCATTAATTAGAAAAGGAAACCCTTACTGTTTAAGAGATATAGGTAAATCCATGGATACAGAGGGAAACCACCATACTACCACTGGCACATGGTGAACATTGCTGAGACCAAGTTCATGATTCTCTTCTGGTAAAGAGTAAGCCAAGGGGTCAGCACATTCATTGTAATTTGTGGATTCCTAGACTAGGAAGTGATGTATGGCAAGCCAAACACTGAGAGGACAGTGACAGAAAATACAGTGGTTCACTGGAACAGATCAAGAGCCTTTTTCTAATTGCATCTAAGACTTGATGAGTGTGAGGTTTAGATTGAGATTTAGATTGAGGAGAAAATGAGTTATTTAACTTACGGAAATTTCTTTGGGGAGATCAGATATCATCTGCTTACCTGGTGATCATACTGGGAAGTGCCTGAAATGAGCTGGGTTTGTGCTTTAAACCTATTATCTGAGAAATGTGATACTGGATTAATGATGTAATCCCATATGCTCCATTAAAGAATAGAACTTTGCTGTTTTGAGAGTATTGCCTCTGTATGGCTACAGGTCAAAAGTTGGGAGGTGTTACAGCTTTAGAATAGGTGAATTTCCTTTTTAAAAGTGTGTCAATGCTGGAATCAAAGACAAAACCCTTGAATTAATAGGGAGAAAAATAAGGAACCCTCTTAAAGTAAGCAGATACTTCTGGTTTATCCACATTGCATGCTGCAAAAGAGCTCAGCCTGCCCAAGTGTTCATATGCAGTTGTCACTTAGCATGCTGATTTAGTGTACCAAGTTATTTTTATATTATGGACTCTAATAATATCCACATTTCCTGATAACTTTTACCATGAAAAAAATTCGGAAGCAATTACCAATTTAAAATTGGTAAATCCCAAGGTTTAATGTTGCTTCTTTCTCTATAAAAACATTTTTATTTGTCTTTGCCATTACTGTTTCACCCAGTTGATGAGGTCAGTAATTTGCACTAGAATAAAAGACATGAAAGTGGATAAATCAGTGAGGCAAAAATATCTCATTCCAACATGAAAAATGGCAGACTGAACAAGTGACCAAATAGCTAATTTTAGAAGCAGCAACAACTGAAAAGGTTAATATTATGGATTAGTTGGAGCTGCACTACTGACTTATGTGCTAGATTCGTCATGAAAGAAAATAAGGTGGGCTCAGACTCTTGCATTCATAAACAAGCTTTGTCTTCTGCTTTGAAAGGCTTACTATGACATAATTATACACACTTAAAAGTTCTATGCTAAGAAGCACTGGTTATGAGAAATAGCTGGCCCTGTTGTTTATTGACAATATAGGGATAAAACTAGTTTTTATATTAAGACTGGGGGTTGTGATAAGGTTCTGTTCATTATCTGTGTAGAGTAGCAATCTGGACTGCTCCTCGGGATGTGCAAGTCTGGGCAGAACAAGTGTCAAATAATACTGACCTGATAACCCTTTGAAGTGTTTGATCTCTGTTACTCCAGTGACCCTGAAAGGCCATGACAAGCTAGACAGGGGTTTTAGTATTCTCGCTATCACTTTCTTAGTCCAGACTCTCATCTTTTGCAAACTTGATGTACTCAATCTCTTTTATTGCCAGAGATTCAAAAGAAATATGGAAAATGAAGGTAAGAAAGGTAGAAAATTTTATCATGATTAACTGCAACCTAAAAAAAGAGAAAAAAACCTATCAGTCAAGATCTAAAATTCTAGATCAGCCTTCCTAGTGGTGTTGAGAGGAGAGCACTGAGAGAGATAGACCATGGGAAGGTGAGAGCAAACTAAGAATTCTGCATCTTCAGTTTTATCCCTAATGGTGTGTGTGTGTGCGTGTGTGTGTGTACATGTGTATTACATTGCTTTTGACTCCTGAATAATTTCCTACTTTCTATATCTATCATCTTTGACTTTTTCATTTCCCAAGTGATATTCATCTTAGTTGTTTCAACTCTCATTAACCTCAAACGTGCAGAGATGGACAGCCTCATATCTGTTCCCTAATGGATCTGTTCAGTTTCTCTACTCACTTACTCAGATGGGGGTTACTGGGTCACTGTGTACACACCTACATAATTTCTCCTAAATATTGCATAATACTCTTCAAAATGGCTTACTGGTTTGGCTTCCTCTCAACAGAGAATGAAGGATCCTGCTTTCCCATATGTTTGATAATCCTTGGAATTACCTGATAATAATATTTTTGCCATACTTAGGGGGAAAAGTGATATCCCATTGTTTCAATTATTCACTGATTACCTGTGAGGCTGAGTATATCTTTATATATGTTTAAGTCATTTGAATTTCCTCTTTTTGTATGATGGCCTTTACTCATTTTTCTATTAGATTTTCTGTTTGTTGTCTATAATCAGCAGAACCTTTTATGTTCCTGATATTAATTACTTGATGGGCTTAGACGCTGAAAATGCTACTTCCTATCTGGTGATGTCTTTCTTTATTGAACTAAAATGTTAATTTCAATGTGGTCAAAAATTATGTGATTATTTTGAATGCTTGAAAAGGATGCATTGTTTATATGCAGCTTGTATACATCTATTAACTCATGAGTCTTGATTTAGATATTTAAATCCTTTCTATCTTCACCTATTTTCTGTTTTCTGTTTCAGAAAGTGATGTGATAAATCCTCTAGTTATAAGCATGTAATTCAAAGTCTTCTTGTAGTTTGCTAACTTTTATGGCTCTATTGCAACATTTTTTGCTTAATTATTTTGGGGTGGGGGTAGAGTGGACTGCAGAGACACAAATTGTGGCACACAAGCTGCCATAGTCTATGCAACTCAATTTTTGTTTTATTTATTTTTATATATTTTTCCCTTTCCATTCCTTTTCCCACTCCTACACCCATCCCTGCCTCCAAGTGGACAGCAACTCTACTGTACTTAATATGTATGAATATACATAAATCCTTCAAAGATCTATACGTTTTGTTTTGTTTAATAATATATGTCTCAAGTTTATTTAATATGAATAACTGTATTATTGCAGTAGATATTATATACTGTTTCCTTCTGCAGTCTTTTGAATTTGATTTTCTCAAAGACCATTTTTAAACTGGATCTAGGGTGTCTGAGGCCATACATTATCTTGTTTTTGCATTTAAATGAAGTTTAAGTAGACATTAAAATTTTAGCTTCACTTATACCATGAATAATTGAATAGTAGCCACAAGAGAGCTGTTAGACTGTACAATGTGGTATCATTTTACTAGGACACAGACAAGGAGACAAAAAGTCAGGTGGACTACATAAGTCTGATCCCTGCTTGGAGAATGTGACTCTTTACCTAGTAGTTCTGCAAACTTAGATTTGCTATTTCAAATCTCTGTATCTCACTTCTCCAGTTTGTGAAGTCTATTACGAGAATAAGGGGAAAAAATGAATGTGAATGTGCTTCAAAAAAAAAATTGGGCTCAAATATTCTTTCCTTCAGCACGCTGAGAGTATTTCCCCATTGCAATCTTGTATCCAGAGTCAATTTCTGTACCTTTATAGATAATTTCTTCTTTGAATTTCTTTTGGTGTTTCTTTGTATCTGATCTTAAAAATCTATGTTGTTGTTGTTTCTTATCTATTCTATTTGTTTTCTGATTACAACTTCCATTTTGTAGACTTACATCATATTTTTCTTTTTTAAATTGTAGAGCAGTCTTAATCATGATTTCCTCCCTCTTCTTTTATTTTTTTCTTTCCATGTAAGCTTCCAGATTTGTGATAACACTTCTACACCTTTCTTTATATTTTAACTTTAATATTTTCCTTTTGTTTGAAAAGTTTTCTGCTTGTGCTCCTCAGATATCTCCTTATTTTTCTGTAGGTGAATATTTTCTAGAAGTGTCAAGATAATATATTTCTAGGGGGAAATAAAACTTCCAGCCCAGCCTAGCTTGTGTTCTTCCTGGTGAGTTTTTAAGAGATAAAGAAAATTTATATTCAAAAAGGAATAAACTTCAGATAAACCAATAGAAAAATGGGCAAGACATTAAACAGGCAATTAACAGAAGGAAAAAAAGCAGAGGAGACAATGAAAGAAAGATGTTCAAACACATTAACAATTAGGGAATGCCAGTTAGTACCAAAATGAAATATTAATACACACACACACCAAATTAGCAGCATTAAAAAAGTGTCACAGGCCTTTTTCACCTTCTGAGATTGCCCACACTGTCTGCAGAGTGTATTTCTCTCTAAATAAATCTACTTCTTACCTATCAATTTGTCTCTCACTGAATGTTTTCTGCAATGAGACCTCAAGAACCCGAGCCTCAGTAAGTTTAGACACCTGTATCTTCTGTCATGACTGTTGGGAAAAATTAATCAAATAGTCTTGTTCAGGCTTCAGAAGCAGAAGCAGGCCTCTGACCGACGTGTGACCCTGCCTGGACTGAATGCCTGCTTACACACCTAACAATTTTGCTGCTAGCAAGTCAAACAGCGCTTATGATAAAAAAGGGAGTGGGGCTTGGAATTTCTTGAGCCCTGGGGACCTGGCCAGTCGCCAGGGGTCTGGAGAACCTTGTGACACAGATGATGAAACCAACAGCATTGTTAAAGTTCATCCAGAGCTGCTCTTTTGCATGTAAACTGATGATATCAGTTTGTGTCCAGGAATTATAAGCAGAAGCCCCCAGAACACCAATCTCAAGTCCCACCCGTGGAGTGGACGCACTACCCAAGACCTTTCCCAACTGGGCCTCCGGATTGCTGTCACTCGGGACTTCCCAGCTACTGTTTGGATCTGGAATGGTTGAGAATCTGCCTGCCAATGCAGGGGACATGGGTTCGAGCCCTGGTCCAAGAAGATCCCACCTGCCACAGAGCAACAAAGCCCGTGCACCACAACCACTGATCCTACGCTCTAGAACCTGTGAGCTGCAACTACTGAGCCCAAGTGCTGCAACTACTGAAGTCTGTGCATCTAGAGCCCATGCTGCAGCAAGAGAAGCCACTGCAATAAGAAGCCTGTGCATTGCAGCGAAGAGTAGCCCCTGCTTGCCACAACTAGAGAAAGCTCGCGCGTAGCAACAAAAACTCAATGCAGCCAATAATAAATAAACAAATAAATAAATTTTAAAAAAAGTGTGACAATCAAATGCTGATGAAATGTGGGGCAATAGAAACTCTGATATGCTGGTGATGGGAATAGAAATTGGTGTATCTATGTTGGTAAGCAGTTAGCCAATGTAGAAGATGTACATACATGCTCTAAAATTAGCAATTCAACTCCTATGAATATCCTCTGAAGAAATGCAGGTATGTATTGAAGCATACATGTATAACATTTTTCATAGCCACACTTTTTTGAAATAACCTACAACTCTTCACATCCAAAATATCCATCTGTAGTATAAAAATAAATGCATTTGTATAACTGTACAATGGAATGTTTTACAGCAATACAGCAATGGAAATGGATGAACTACACCTTTACACAGCAACAGAATCCTACACGCACAATGTTGAACAAAAGAAGCTTTATACAGAAGAGTTCATATTGTATGATTCCATGTATATGAAGTTCAAAAACAAGTGAAAAATATTTATATTGTATAGGGAATGAATAGAAAGTGGGCAAAAAAAAAATACTGGCTAAAAATTAAAAGTGTGTTTTACAAACATACCAGAGGAGAAGGCAAAAAAATGTGGAAAATTCTGCAAAACCCAAAAGAAAACAGAACGAACTGTGCCAAGTAAGTAAGCACAGAAGTCTCTTGATTCCTGTTGGGCCAGAGCTTCATTTTAAACAGGTCTCCATTCTATACGGAACAGACAACAAAATCTAGGGCTCAAGCACAGTAAGCCATTAGATGGGAAACCTTTTCATGAAGTCAGCCAAGTGAAACAGACCAACTAAACACACTATTCCTAATGTGGCTATAGATTTGGATTTCAAAAAATGTGTGGACAAATACTCTAAACTTCAGAATTTACTTTAAAGTAGCCCTAGCCTTTTTACTTGATAGAGGCAAATGAAAATTCTCTCTGGAAGCTTGCACTTTAATGCAAGACTCAAAAAATTTCCATGGATAAATTTGCAAAGAAAATAAACTGACAACAAGGATATCACAAGAATACACAAGGAAACTTTCAATAAGCAGAAATAAATAGCGTCAGACTTGAATGCAGTTACTAAGAAATTTACTAAATTAAGATAAAGAAGAAAACTATTTGTAAGAAACATTTTGTAAAACTAAAAACCATTCATGATAAAACACTTAGCAAGCTGAAATAGAAGTGAGTCATCTTCATCTAATAAAATGCATGTTTACTCAGGTTTGGGTTCAGCTACTTATGAGAGAAAACTCAAGAGCTCTGTCTTAAACAAGATAGTTTCTCTTTCAAATAAGTAAAGTCCATAAATTAGAAGTTCAGGGATACTGTGGTTGCTTAATGATCACCAGTTGTTACCTTCTTCTGTCTTTTGGCTTTTCTCTCCTCAGCAAGTGGCATCCATTGTGTAGCTCAAGATTTCTATTGAGGTGCAGCCAAGTCCCACTAAGCAATGAGGAGAGGAAAGGAGGGCTTACACTGGATGTACACTGGATGTTGCACAGATACTTCCTCTTACATGCCATTGGCCAAAACAGAGTCACATGACCACCCTACCTGCAAAAGAGGTTGGTTATATAGTTTTTAATCTAAGGAGTTATTTCTCAAACTAAAATATGGGGATTATACTATTATTAAACATGTAGAGTATTTTTTGTACACCTGCATTTTAGCAAAGATCATCATCAGGAAAATAGTGAAATATTAAAGAATGCAATAGGATTTGGATAAGGAAGGCCACTATGATTACTCCTGGTCAGCACTGTAATAGAAATATGAGCTATAAAATAAGACATGTAAAAGAAATAGAAGTCATAAAGATAAAAAAGGAAGTATCTACTGTCATATTTATTAATGTTGTTATTATATACACAAAGAACTCAACATATCCTAGAGATAGTAATTAGAATTAGTAAAAATCTTGAACAAAGTTGACAAATATAAGAATATGCAAGAATAAAATTTATTTATATACATCGGAAAATAGCAATTAGGAATACAATTTCAAAACTGGCACAAAAATTGGTTGTCAAGAAATAAATCTAACAAAATATGTACAAGAACTTTATGGAAATATTTATAAAAATTATCAAAAATGTTACAGAATAACTAAATAAATCAAGAAATATAGTAGGTTTTGTGCCAAATCAATCCCAGATAATCAATTAATTCTAGGCAATTTAAACAAAAACTTTAATAAAAATGATACTGGAAAGGTAGATGATCCAATTAAGATATTATTTCACACCAAAAATTCAAATTAAGATGAATTAAAAATTAAACATGAAAAATAAAACTTGCAATATTTTTGAAGCAAATTTAGGTAAATGCTTTATGATTTTGGAATTGGAAGTATATTTTTAATTAAGAATCAAAAGTCTAATCAAGAAGCGGAAAGCTTGACAAATCCCTCTACTCTAAAATTAGGGATTTCTCTTCATCATACTACATAAAGTGAGTTTATATACATAATAATATTAGCTATTTAACATACAAAGTGAAAAGACAAGCCTCAACAAGGAGATAACCACATAAAATAAATAAGACTTTTTCTATTTCAAATAAAAAGAATTCTGAAAACTATTAACAAAAAGACCAACAACCTCAGAGAAAAACTGCCCGAAACACAAACAAGTATTTTAAAGAAGAAACAAAAGGCTAATAAACATAAGAAAATGTGCCCACCCCAATTTGTAAACAAATACTAATTGAAATCAATCAAATTATTATTTAAAACTGTTAGGCGAGCAAAAATTTGTCAGCTAATTCCAAATGTTGGTCATGATGTGGACTAACCAGACCCCCAGCATTGCGTGGCATCACTTTGCATATCTAAGCAACTACCCTATTAGGCAGCACCTCCACTCTTATTATATACCCTGGAGAACCTCATAAATATGTGAGCCGTGACACATGTACAGGGATGTTCATGGCAGCCTTTTGCATAATAGCAACACCACAAACATAGTCTCAAAATGTCCAAAGCACACTGGATAAATTGCGATATGTTTATAAGACAATATACTATACAATGACAAGAATGAATAAGCTAGGGTTTCACCCAATCACCAGGATGAATTTCACAAACAAAATGAAAACAACAGGATTTAAAAGAAAACATAGGGTATGATTCAATTTCAGTAAAACTAAAAATAATCCTAAGCTAAATAAACATTATTTAGCAAAATATAATTATGTATAAGGAAATGATAAAAATACAAAATTCAGGATAACATTTATTACTGGGTGAATGTAGGGTATGCCACTCAGGAGTGGTACACAGGGAATTTCAGGGTGTAGGTATTCATAAATGTTTTATGGCTAAGAAGGGAATATGTAAATGTGAACTGTATTATTATTCTGTAATGTGAATAAAATATTTAATACAAAAGAACAAGAAAAAAGAATGCGGTAAATCTACAAATACTGATATGTAAGTATTTCAAAGGCAAATAAACAATTGGAACAGGGTAATAAATAAAAATGACATATTTGTCTATTTATGTCCATGTAAATTGTTTTAGGGAATGTAACAGAAGAAACTGTTGAAGATTTTTTGGTTACTGTTGGGAAATAAAATTGAAAATCTTGTTTGGAAGGAAGATCAATAAGTATACATATTTCTTTTGGTTTCTATATTATTTTATGACCAGGTTCAAATATTATTTTTCTATGCACTTAAAATAATAATGGTAGTTAACTGAGTGATGAGATTATGAGCCATTTTATGGTGTCTTCAGATAGAGCTGTATTTTTAAAAATCTCCCGAAGTTGTTATTAAAAAGTAGTTGCCTCTGGGTGATTCAACTGGAGGGAGTAAAAAGACTTAACTTTACATTTTATGCCCTTTGAGTTTTGTTTGTTTTAGTTTATTACTTTTTGCAGGTATTTCTGTTAATAAAAAACAAATAATAGACTCTGGTGCTGAAAGAGAGAAACCTGTCCTGTTAATAAGTTTTTTTACACTGAAGAGAAGTAAAATACCTGAACTCTCAAATCAGGAGAAGATTTTGTTTCCCAAAAGTCATGGATACAAAGAAAAAAAAAGTTACACAATAGATTTGGCTAGTTGCAGTGAAATAACTGATGAAATGATTATTGGTGATTTAACTGAAACTATTTTCTGAGTAAGTTTTGGTAAATTGTTTACTGAAAGAGTAAAGCATTAAGGAAAATTGGTTTTCAATAAAATGCTTTTTGAAAACTAAAGCCCGATAATTCTTCTCCTAGGGGAAAATCTCCTCCCTTTCTATGCCTTTTTTATTATCTTATTCTTCATTTCAGTAAAATGCCCCATTTTCCCTGGTTAATAGTAACTTTTTTGCTTCTTTTGGACAGAGTTGCTCCCTCTCTTTCTTTTAGTCAAAAGATCCTGAACCAATTCTCAAAGCAGTAGCTTACTGTTTTTAAAAATAGCTCTGAGAGATGATTCATATACCCTCCAGTTCAAGAATTTAAAGTGTACAATCCAATATTTTTTAGTTACAGGATTCTGACTAAACCACAATCTAATTTTAAAGCCTTTTTATCTCTCCTAAAAGAAACTCCATTAAGTTAATATTTTTCTTCAAGCCCTGAAGAACCCCTAATCGTTGTCTCTACAGATTTGCATATTCTGGACATTTCATATATAGGGAACCATACAATGTTTGGTCTCTCGTGATTGATTTCTTTCACTTAGCCTGATCTTTTCAAGGTTCTTCCATGTTGAGCATGTGTCAGTTTTACATTCCTTTTTATTGTTGAATCATATTCCATTATATGTATATAATATCTTTTATTTGTCTATTTACCAGGTGGTGGATGTTTGGGCTGTTGTCAAATTTTGGCCATTATGAATAATACTGTTGTAAACATTCATATCCAGGTTTTTGTGTGAACACGTTTTATTTCTCTCGGGTTTGTACCTAGGAGTGTAATAGCTGGGTATATATTTAACTTTTTGAGGAAACCATGAAACTGTTTTCCACAATAGGTGCACCATTATTCATTCCCACCCAGCAATGTATTAGGGTTTCGATTTCTATGCTACCTCACCAACACTTGTTATTTTCAGTCTTTTTTATGACAGCCATCCTGGTGAGTATGTCTTGATATATTCTTTATAAAAGTCTCTTATCAGGTATATGATTTGCAAATATTTTTCTCCCATTCTGTGGGTTGTCCTTTTATTTCTTGATGGTACCTTGCAACACAAAAGTTTAGATTTTAATTTTGATATGGTCCTATTTATTTTTTCTTTTGTCACTTGTGCTTTAGGTGTTATATTTAAGAAAACTTGCCTAACTCAAGGTCATGAAGATTTACTCTTATGTTTTCTCCTGAGAGATTTTAGATTTTTCTTTTCTTTTTTTTTTTTTTGAATTCAGATCTATGATCCATTTTGAGTAACTCTGCATATGGTGTGAGATAGTGGTTCAACTTCATTTTCCTGTGTGTGGCTGTCACGTTATGCCAGTACTATCTGTTGAAAAAACTATTCTTTTCTCATTAAATTGTCTTGGTACCCTTTTCCAAAATTAATTGATGATAAATTTGAGGGTTTATTCCTGGAATCAATTCTATTTCACTGATCTACACTTCTATCTTTACGCCCATATCACACTGTATTGATTAAAGTAGCTTTGCAGTAAGCACTGAAATTGAAAAATCTAATTACTCCTACTTTATTCTTATTTTTCTATATTTTGTTTATACCTTTCGTTTCCATATAAATTTGTGAAAAGTTGGCTTGGATTTTAATAATAATTGCTTGGTCAATTAATTTGGGGAGTATTGCCACCTTAAGTTTTCTGATCTATAAACATGAGAATCTTTCCATTTATTTAATTAATTCTTCATTTTTTCCACAATTTTTTGTAGTTTTTAGTGTAGAGGTTTTGTGCTTATTTTGTTAAATTCATACCAAAGTGTTTTATTCTTTTGGATGCTGTTGTAAATGACTTATTTATTTACTTTCATTTTAGAAATACTCTTCGCTAATATAGATAAATAAAATTACATCTTGTATACTGATCTTGTATACTACAATCTTGATGACCTTGTTTATTCTAACAGTTTTTTCAATACTCTTTAGGATGTATGTATATATGTATATACAGATAGTAAGTCCCCTACATATGGACCTTCAGGTTGTGAACTTTCAAAGATATGAACGTGTTCACATGTCCAATCACATGAGTTAGTTCATGTAGCTGATGTACATTGTCACGTGCGTGCATCCTCTACAAGTGGTTGTGCTTTTGTGTACTTTACTGTACAGTACTGTATAGAGTACAGTGGTACAGTATCTTTATTTCAAGTCCAGGATGTCTGGAAGCTAGCTTATAAGCAGTGGTGATGTAGCTGGTACAATATTATATAGCTATTTGTATTTGTTGGGTACCTAGGCTAATTTTTTTAGACTTACGAACAAATTGGACTTATGAACCAATTGGACTTACCAACATGCTCTCGGCACAGAACTCATTTGTATGTAGGGGACTTACTATATGTATATATATATAATTTGAAAATAAAAGTAGCTTTACTTTTATCTGTCCAATATGGATGCCATTTTCTTAATGTGCCTTGCTAGAAATTACAATGCAAAGTTAAATAGAAGTGGTAAGAGCAAGCACCTTTGTCTTGTTCCTGATCTTAAGGAAAAAATATTCAATCTTTCACTATTAAGTATGGTGTTAGCTGTGAGTTTCACATAGATGCTCTTTATCAGGCTGAAGGAATTCTTTTATTAGTTTGCTGAGTGTTTTTATTTTGAAAAATGTTGAATTTTGTTAAAAGCTTGCTCTGCCTTGACATGATCATGTATTTCTTTCCCCTTTCCCCTGTTAATATTAATGATTTTACATTGAACTACCCTTGGATTCCTGAGACGTTTCACTTGGTCATAGTGTATAATAGAATTTTTACATGTTGCTAAGTTGAATTTGCTAGTATTTTGTTGAGGACTTTTCCATCTGTATTCATAAGAGATTATGGTTTGTAGTTATATTTTCTTGTGATTTTTTTGTCTGTGTTTGGTATCAGGGTAATATTGGCTTCATAGAATGAATTGAGAAGTACTCTCTTTACTTGATTTTTTTGGAAGAGTTTGAAAAGGATCAGTAGGAATTCTCTTTGGATTTTTGATAGAATTCACTAGTGAAGCTATCAGCGTCTAGCTTCTGTGAGTCTGAGTTCTGAGTTTTCTCTTTCTGAATAGTTTTAAAATTACTAACTAGAATGCACCACTTATAATAGTTGTCTATTGCTGCCATAACTTATTAGCATGAAGTTAGTGGCTTAAAACAAAATAGATTTCTATCTCACAGTTCTGTAGGTTAAGGAGTTTGAGACAGATCTGACGACTAAAATCAAGGCATAGGCAGAGTTGTGTTTTTTTCTGTAGGTTCTAGGTGAAAACAAGTTACCGTGCCTTTTCCAGCTTAGAGAATGCCCACATTTGCTCATGTTTCCCTTTCTATATCTTTGAAACCAGCCTTGGCATACCAATTTCTTTTACGTTGCATCCCTCTGACCTTCTTTCCATACTCACGGTCCTTCTAATTGACCTCAAATGGGAAAAGTCCTCTGCTTTTAAAGATTCATGTCCTTGGATTATTCAAGACAATCTCCTATCTCAAAAGGCTTCATCTTAATCACACTTGCAAAATTCCCTTTTCCATGGAAGATAACATATTCACAGATTCCAGAGATCATGATTAAGACATTTTGCCAACCACACTTTTAAAAGTTTATTCAATTTTATACACATTTGATTTATGCAGTTCCTTCTTAAATTAGTCCAAAGGACAAAGGTGAAGAATGATGCTATTATACTGTATTTTAAAATTACCTTCATAATTTCCTATGTTGACACTTTTTTAAATGGGTCTTGATTCAAATTACTGTCTGGAACCCCCTCTTGGGGTTTGCTTAATTTGCTGGAGCACTCCCAGAACTCAGAGAAACACTTTACTTGCTAGATTACTGGTTTATAATAACCAGGTGGAAGAGATGCATAGGACAAGGTATGGGGAATGGGCACAGAGCTTTAAGGCTCTCTGAGTGTGCCATTCTCCGTGAATTGCCCTGTGTTCACCAACCCGGAAGCTCTGGGAACCCCCTCCTTTTGTGTATTTATGGAGGCTTTATTATACATAGGTACAATTGATTAAGTCATTGACTATTGATAATTGAACTCAATCTCCAACCCCTCTCCCGTTTCCATAGGTCAGGGAGTAGGTGGAAGTTCCAACTCTCTAATCACGTGGTTGACTACACTGGCAACCACCCTCTACCCTTAGGTCTTTCCAAAAGTCACCTTATTAACAGCAAAATACAACTTTGTCGCTCTCTTCACTTAGGAAATCCCACAGGTTTGAGGAGCTCTGTGCCAGAAATGGTCACAAAGACCAAATATATGTATTTTTTATCATAAATCGCAATATCACAAGATGTGAGGTTAAGTGCTACATCAAAATTGTTTTCAACAATGTATCGTTCTCATGACAACAATGAAAATTAATATTTACCTGCTGCAATCTATTTGTTTACTACCTTTACACACAACTTGAGAGTACAAAGAAGGTCAAATTGTTGGAAACTGTATAAAAGAAAACTCACAATATACCAGACATTCCAGGCATGTTATGAAATATCTCTGTCCATTATTGATTTGATAATATTTTATTAAGAAAGTTTATAATAATATGTTAGAAAAGACACTCACTGGTAGAGGAGACTGAAGTCAGACCTTAACACTCTTTGCGGCCCTGGGTAAGTCATTTAAGTCTCAATCACATCCTCTTGAGGTATTATAGTACCTGTCCAGTCTAATTTGCAGGGTGGTTCTGAGGATCAAATGAAATTCATGTGAAAAGATATTGAAAAGTCAAAAGCATTATATAAGTCATAGATGATAGTCACTAACAGGATATATTCAGTGGAGTTATAAAATTTTCAGAGAAAAGCTGAAAACTAAATAAAAACTGTATTAGAAGCCCAGGGAAGTATTCCCCTGTTCCTGAATGGATAAACTCTTGGCTTCTGAATGGTAATAAATAAAGCTAACATCTATTGGAGAGCACTTCTAATAAAACAATTGCAGTCATGAAAAGAGGAGCCAGAGGCAGAGTGCTAAGGGCCAGAGGCATTACTGTGTTGCGCCGGGAACACATGCAGTCCACAGTAGAGCAGGATCTTGGCATAGGATAAGGAGGAGATTGTTTTGTGTGCAGATTCCTGCTGGATCTGTGACATTTCTTTTCATTACTCACGCACTTGGTAGGTTTGATTACTGCTGTGGCCAGAGTCTCTGGGAAAGAAAAAGGAACTAGATGGGACAAAGATCTTTGATGTATTAGAGTACAATAAATGACAGCAGAAAATAAACCTTTGAGGGATGGGGGAGATATGGGGTTAGCACATGCCCTGACAAGCTCTTCTGCTGCTTGAAAAATTTCATGCTGGCATTTTCAGAAAGGTTAAGAGTTCCTTTCCTGAAGGAATAAAATATTTCCACACTATTTCATTCAAAGAACAGTTAGATAATTAAGAGGGGTGATACAAGTCAAAAATATATAAATAATAATAGCCATTAATTAACAGTAGCTCAAAACTTCATGTATTTTTTCATTTAATCATTACAGTAATTCAAATAGGTATTATAATCACCATTTGGAAACTGAGAAAGTTTAACTACCTAGACTAGGGTCACACAGCTAGTAAGTGGTGAACTATAATTAAAACCTAGATGATTCTAATTCTAGATGTCATGTTCTTTGCCTACATCCTTGATTCCCAAACACCAATCCTTGGACCACTGTTTCTTAATGTCAAAATTTTCACTGGTTTACTGAATATCTTTCAGGGGAACTTATGACTATATGCTTGCTAAATCTGTCTGACAAAATTAAAAGTTGGATATTCTATATCTGCTCTTCCATACTATATTGTAAATCCATGAAATTCAAACATGTCTACCCAATAATGACTATATAAGTAAATGAATAAACAAATTTTAAATGCTTATAAAATTACACCTCTGAAAAATATTAGATCTAGGGGCCAAATTATTATTTCATATCCAACTGTCATTTATTTACTTAAATGTACTAAAAAAAGAAATATCTTAACAGGATATGAAGAAAGCTTAACAATATACTTCATTTAAAAATTATTGATATTTAAAACACTTGCTATTGAGGACAACTCTCACTAAATGTGGAGACTAGAACCTACCTGCCACACGCAGACATCTTTTGAGGAAGCAAAATTTCCCATCCTTTTTGTTTGAGCACACACGATATTTCCTAGGGTTCTTTCCATGAATTCTTCTTTGTGTGCTTTCACTGGGGCTTTCATCCAATTTGTGGCTGAAAATATTAAACTGGTTGCTTAGAAACGCTAAAGTTGGAAATTTATGAGTTTTCAAAAGGTTGCATTGAAGTGTAAGGGTAGCATATGGTGATCTGATATATTTTGTTCCCTAGCCAAGGAAAGGGGTAGCCTTCTGTGATCCTTCTAATTATTTCATGGCACTTAAAGATGCCAAGCTGAATTTAGAAAACAGCAAGGCATCAGGGCTAAGGAAAAATAGAATGCACTTTTTGTTTCCAGTATTTATGACCAGAGCATTTATTGTTCATTTTTTAAAAATTAATTAGATTAGTTTTGGAAATCTAAAAGCAGAGGATAAATTTTATCTAAAGGATAGAGTTAAAGACTAATTATTTTGACTGAAATAGAAAGGAAGTAAGAATGCTTATTAAGTGGAAAGAAAAAAAGACATCAATGAAATGAAAATATTTCATAAGGAAGAGTTATGGTCCTAAAAGTAAATCTTAATATATCAAAATCTATTTAATAACTATATACTGGAAGAGAATTAAAATTTTTTTCAACAACTCAAGAGGATTGTTGAAATTAGAAGATAATCAAGGAGGCAAATATAAATAGTTAATTGAAAAATGATTAAGGAATTGGAACCCTGGTAATGCATAGTTGTTCATTTGTGTTATGGTATCAACTTGGTCTCAGGATAAATATGAAAAATTTGATAAATGAGCTAAATAATTCATTTATTTTCTTAAGCTAAAAAATATTTACCAAGAGCCAAGTGTCCCCGGAACCATGTTAGGATACAGGGAAAAAATAAGAGAAAAACATGGACTTTGTCTTCACAGAACCTATAATATTTGAGACACAGACATATAAGCCAATGTGGAACCTATATAGAAAGTATAATGGTGTAATGATACAAAATTATGGGGTTTTGTGAACATGGAGGAAAATTTAATATAGCTATGGAAAATTAGGAAGATTTCAGCGTAGGCTAATTTCTGTAGCAATTCCAAAATATCAATTGTTTAAGAGAGTAAGACTTTTTCCCCTCAGGCATTTCTATATATTTGATATATTTTGTGGAGCACCCTCAAGGAAAGCTATGAACTAGGAGTGAGTATAAATTTGCTGACTGACCAGCCTGCTTATGACACAGCTTATTGGAGCAGATTTCATCTCAGCTGAGCTTTAAAGATGGGAACCTGGTATCCAGGTAAAGAAGATAGGCAAGGACATTCTAGAAAGATGAGCTACCATGATAAAACACAGATTTTAAAACTTATGTAAAAACTTAAAGACCAATGTTTGTTAGACTGTAAATTGCAGGTCATGACTAATGAGAGATGAGGCTCTACTTCTGATGTTTTTTCCTCAGCTATACTTTTCAGTATATCAATTGCCTACTTGACATTTTCCTCTGATGACTCAAGGGCATATCAAATTCAGCCTGTACAAAACCAACTCCAGGGTCTTCTACTCTACTTCCTGGCCTTTGCCCTGGTTCCCCTACAGATCTAGTCCTTCTTCATCCTATCACACAAATAAAAATTGTCCAAAAAAATGTCCTTCACATCTCCTCTTCCTAATTCCAAAACACTAATCTGTCACCAATCCTTATACGTTAAGTTCAAATGTTTTCTTGAATGTGTCCATTTCTCTTCATTTCCACTCAACCATTCTACTCCAAACAAACATCATCTTTTGCCCTATGTATCACAACAGGTCCCCAGCTCATCTCTACTCTTGGCATTCATTTTTGCCACTTTTCAATCTGCTATAAGCAGTGATCCATTAGAAACCAGCTCCATTACACCATGGTAATCTGCATTTACTAGGTGCTCACATATTACTAGGCATTATTCTACATATATTTACATTGATTGCCTCATTTAGTCCCCATATAGTGATTTATGGTAGGGCCTGTTCCCATTTCATTTTATAAATGACGAAGCAGAGGCTTGGAAGGTTTAGGTTGCTCACTCAATTTCACACAGCTGTTAGGCAGAGTAACTTTTTAAAATCTAAGTGGTTTGCTTCCTGAGCCTGTGTTCTAAATCACTATGCCAAAATTTCTCTCGGTGTAGATATTTAAAACATTTATTGATTGATTGACTGAATAAATGAGAAGAAGTGGCAGGTTGGCAAGTGCCACATACAGTGGAGGATTATGTTAACACATTTTATTTTGTTCATGTGATGGAAAGGAACAGTTAAAATTTTTTAAAAATGCAATGACATAGATCTAGAGATTTGAAAGATGTCTTCATTACTTTCAGGGAAGATGGACTGGAAGAGGAAAAGACTCAAAGCAGAGAGTATAAAAGAAATTGTCAATGGGTATATGGACAAAATTATATTAGAAAACATTTGAGATTCTTTCAAGTTTTTGAAGACATGCTCCTTCTTTGCCTGCTTTGTGGTCTCATTTCCTTCCCCAATATGCCACCTGGTCCAAAAGCAACATTAATTGCACCTTTCAAAAACAGGTTCGGTGTCTACTGACTTTATAATGGTGAAATGAGATGTTTTATAGAGAGTGCCCATTAAAGTTCTTCAAGAAAAGGAAATTCATTTCTTTACCTCCCTTGTATTCCATCCTAAATTGATCTGGATATAGCAGAGAAATGAATGTAAAGTTACTCCAGTTTTAAGTTCAGAAGAAGAAACAGTCAAAAAAGTATTCCTAAATGTCCATCAACAGGTGAATGGATAAAGAGATGACACGTATATACAATGGAATATTACTCAACCATAAAAAGGAATGAAATTTGAGTTATTTGTAGTGAGATGGATGGACCTAGAGTCTGTCATATAAAGTAAGTCAAAAAGAGAGAAACAAATACTGTGTGCCAACATGTATATATGGAACTAAAAAAAAAAACTGATGAACTCAGGGGCAGGGCAAGAATAAAGACACAGATGTAGAGAACGGATTTGAAGACACGGGGGGGGGGGAAGGGGAAGCTGGGACAAAGTGAGAGAGTAGCATTGACATATATACACTACCAAATGTAAAATTGATGGCTGCTGTATATCACAGGGAGATCAACTCAATGCTTGGTGAGGACCTGGGTGGTGGGATAGGGAGGGTGGGAGGGAGGCTCCAGAAGGAGGAGATATGGGGATTTATGTAGAAATACAGCTGATTCAGTTTGTTGTACAGCGGAAACTGACACAGCATTGTAAAGCAATTATACTCCAGTAAAGATCTGAAGGCAAAAAAAAAAGAATGAAGTGTCCATGCTTGGAGAACTTTACTTTGGTGACTTTTGAAGGTAGAGAAGAAGTCAGTGAATGTGTTTTAATTTTATCTAAGTTTTGCTTATTCTCCTTAGTTCTGGTAAGAGCTAATGGTTCAAATGATTCCAATTGGACTCTAAAATTTGGTTAAGTATGCAAATGGGAATAGAATAGAATCCTTATGCAAGTGGGAATAGAATCCTTACGTCTGTCTGTCTATCTCTCTCCTCACCCCCACATCCTCTCTGTCTCTTTCTCTGTACCAATAATTAAAATGAATCTCTCTCTCCCACTCTCTCTTTTTTTTACCATATGATATCTTTTTTTTTTGATGTGGGCCATTTTTAAAGTCTTTATTGACTTTGTTACAATATTGCTTCTGTTTTATGTTTTGTTTTTTTGGCTGTGAGGCACGAGGCACATAGGATCTTAGCTCCCTGACCAGGGATTGAACCCACACCCCCTGCACTGGAAGGCAAAGTCTCAACAACTGGACCACCAGGGAAGTCCCTAAATCTCTTAAACAGAATCCATTTTGGGGCATTTATTCTGATACACATGATGTGACTCAAGGTATCAGAGTTAAATAACGTGATGAAATATATTGGGCTAAATTTCTAGTTTCTACTTTAAATGCCATAAGTCTATTCACGTAAACAGGGTTTGAAATAAGATAGGAAACCTAATGCATGACAAGCATATTCTATGAATACATCAGAAAATGCAATCACAAAAATGCTAAAGATACAGGTTCTGCAAAAAGCTACTCAGTTTTGCTGAGTGTGTAGGACCTTCATTTCCTGAAAGTATAGAGTCCCTCTGTGCATTATTTAACTTTCAAAGCAATGAACTGCCAGACTAGAGTTATAAAATGATATTTTTTTAAGGTAGAGAATCTGGGGAGTGACAGAGAACAGGAGAATGACCAATATGAAAGGAAATTTCTTCTATGTTCCTCTCTCCGTAAATGCACATTTTTAGTGTAGAGAGAAAATTAGCTGAATAATCTACAATTATCCTATTAGCATAGGCTCATCAGAGAAAAAAAGTGAAAACTTAAAAGCACTGATACAATTCTTTCTTTGTATTTTGTGTTGACTTTCAATACTTTTACTTTTCTCTCTAGCTTTAGATAGTTTATCTACTAATAATAACATATCAGCAAATTCTCATAATCTAATTCTTTTCATAATGATCCCAACATGAATGTGATTAAGAACAAATATAAATAAAATGAAGGAATCATGATAATTTCTTACGCGGGAAAAGTAAGTGAAGAGAAATTAATGTTTGGACCTTTGTCATTGAATACTAATCATAATCAATTTGGGGGGTGGGGGTGGGTGAAGGGGGTCACAAGGTACAAACTTACAGTTAAAAAATAAATATATCATAAGAATGTAATGTACAGCATGGTGACTAAACATTATGATCCACAGAAAAAAGTTAATTAGAAGTGTCAAGAACTTTAAATTATTATTAATAAAATGTAACTTTGAAAAAGATTGAAGATTTTGTATAGAAAAGACTCTATTGGAAATAATGCTTTGTTTTCCCTGAAATATATTAATGACATGCTCTTCTGAGAGACAGATATGGTTGAAAAAATTGTTTAGAGTATGTGGTATATTTGCTAAAATTATTTTGGTTATTTTAATTATTAATATCCGGACAGTCAACGTACTTTAAAGATTGCTTTATCATACATGAAGATACACTTGCAGAAAAAAAATTTCAGTTTTCAAAATAGTTTTTGATTTAGAACAACTTTACAGGATATTCAATAAATAATATTTCAAAATTATATAATTTTAATTACTTTCAACATTCTTTGTTACCTGTATAATTGCATAGTTTGGACATTAAATTGCATTAAATTACACTCTCAGAATTACCTGAGATGCTTCAGATCGTTCTGCTACCTCTAGTGCAAACTCTTTGCTGCCTCTTTCTGCTTCTACCTGGGCTACTGTCACTCCCAGTAAGGAAACCACCCAGGAGTAACAAGGCCAGGGAAATTCAGCCTTTTTTCCTGAACTATGGTATCAGAGCTGGGCTCTGTGGAACTGCAGATTTTCATAATGACTTTAGATACCCCCCCATCCAAATTATCAAAATTTCCCGGAAAATATTTGATGCCTCAGGATCAGGGAATTAAGTAATGGAGGAAAGACTAAATCCTGAAGACACGCACGAGGTAACCGCTTATACTAGATATCGTGACTTTGAGTTATGACCATCAAATAATTTTTTCACCTATATTTGAAAAAAGACTTGAAGTATCCTGGAAAATGGTGATATGGGGTGAATCCTTGAGAAACACACCCGCCTTTCCAATTAGTTTATGGAATGTGTCTTCATTATTACAAAAAAACCATACTTAAATCTGGCAAACAGACAGGACAGACACACACACACACACACACACACAATGTATCTTCTTTTATATTGAATATAAGTGAAAAAATCCTAAATGACATATAAGCAAAGTAAATAATTCCTAAAAGTAATCAGTCATCTCAACCAAGCAGAGTTCATCCTAGGAAAATTCAAATATAGGTCATTTTCTAAAATATAATGAATACATACACATACACACACACATAAAAATGTCACATTAAGAGATAAAAATGCATGTCATATCATCACTTAAGAAGATAGCCCAAGTTTACACTCATTTCTGATGATTTAAAAATATGAGTAAAAACTCTTGGAAAAATAACAATAGGGTATTTAAATTAATAGATGTTTAACCAAAAATCTATATTTTACTTAATAGTGAATCACTAGGATCATTGGGCGTCTGAAAACAAGTTACTTGATTATTATTCTTTAATACTTTTTAAATAAAATCTAAGTAAAATAGGACATAAACTTAAAAGAGGAGAAGACTGAGTTACTGTATAGAAGTAATTGCAGGTGTAAGATTTTATAGATAGAAAATATAAAGAAATAAATTGAATAATTCTTATAATTACTAGACAACTTATGTGAATTAATAATATAAATAACAAACATATGTAAAGAAAACATAAAATAGCCTAATTCATATAAAATCACATTAAACCACATTAAAACCTACAAAAATAATAATAAGCAAACCATTGCTTATTTGACAGATAAGAATGGACAATCATGAATTGTCTAGCAGCCAAGTGAGTGGGTATCAAATGCCTGACATCCAAGTCATGAAAGATCGAGGGTGATATTGTTCCCGTGATCAATGGAGTGATCTGACTTCAGACAACAGAATCCTAGAGTCTGTCACACAGAGCGAAGTAAGTCAGAAAGAGAAAAACAAATACCGTATGCTAACGCACATATATGGAATTTAGAAAAATGGTACTGATGAACCTAACAACAGGGCAGGAATAAAGATACAGACATAGAGAATGGACTTGAGGGAAGAGGGGCTGGGATGTAGTGAGAGAGTAGCACTGACATATATACACTACCAAATGTAAAATAGATGGCTAGTGGAAAGCTGCTGCATAGCACAGGGAGATCAACTGGATGATTGGTGATGACCTAGAGGAGTGGGATGGGGAGGGTTGGAGGGAAGCTCAAGAGGGAGGAGATATGGGGATATATGTAAAAATACAGCTCATTTGTTTTGCTGTACAACAGAAACAAACACAACATTGTAAGCAATTATACTCCAATAAAGATGTATTTAAAAATAGAGAAAAAAAATAATGGACAATAGAATAAATATAAATAACAAAAAACTGTATCAACCGATATTTAATTTTATGTTGGCAAAGTAAAGCAAGGATAGTGTGAACATCTGATATGTGTAAAAATTTTCAGCACCCAATCATCTCATCCTGATGGTTTGGGCATAACTCACATTTAATTCTCTTCAAAATTGTATTATAAGAACAGACAACTCAACTATGTCGAATTGAAAGCTCTGTCTGTGCTGGATAAGCTGAACATGCACAATGACTGAATCAAGATAACACTGGCTTAAATATTTATCTCCAAAAGGTAAGCATGGTTAATACATAATTTCAATCTTTACAGGCAAGTAAGAAATTCTTCTATGTTAAAAATGCATTTATTCAACAAATATGTATTGAGTCCTGCCTCTGTGCCAAGCCCTGGAGATCCATGATGAGTTAGAAACAGTCCTTGCCTCAGGGAGCCTGTGGCATTTCTGCTTAGAAAGAAATCTACTAAACTGTTTAAAATTGAAGACTTTCAGGCTTTTCTTATGCATCTAAATAAACTCTTATTCAAGTATAGATATTACTCTCTCTGGTGGGTTTAGATATAATCTATAGATGGTGATTTAATAGAAGGATATTAATAATAGCTTTCTTTTTAAGGGACTGTGTGCAGCAAAAGTTGTTGCCACCTGTTCTCGAAAAGGGTCATTTGTATATAAAATTGAATTAGACCAATAGATACATGAACACCTTAACTCATAGATATTTAGGCTATTTGTATATTCATTAATAATTATTTTGACTTGAAATAAATCTGTCTTGCCTCTGAATATCACTATTATTCTATAGGAGTATCATGTGATAAAATGACACGCTTGTGTGTGGGGAAAAATACAGCATCTGAGTTCTGGCAGGAGATTGAAGGTTGCAATAAAGGAATAATTGTCATACAAAAAGCTTACATTCTAGCATCTTTTGTTTTCTAATGCTGGAAGGTTTTTTTTTTTTTCCAGACACGTAGCTTTAGCTTTACTTCAGATATTTAACTTTATAATGATATTAATTGTATGCTGATAAAAAAGTGAAAAAAGTCTATCTGAAAGCTCTATAGGCTGACATATATAATCATTCAAAATTAATATATGTATATGTTCAATTGAATATATCTAAGAGGCAATTTTGGAAGTGATATAAAAGGCAGTAAGATAACGTATCTGATTCTGAACATCTTTGTGTTAAATTTTTCCTGAATTTCAAGTTAATTACTCTTTATGGAGGTCTATAGAATGTGGAAGAATTTATGGTAACCCATAAGCTTGATGGCTATAAAATATTGAAAACATTTATGAGGGGATGTGCAACTGAAAAACCTCTGCTACTAGTTTGATGCCCCTTAGCAGTGGAAACTTCTAATGATTTTGTAGAATAACGCTTCCTCATCCATTCAACCTACTTGAATGCCCTTAAATTTAGTTTATATTGGGGTAAATATTTGATTTTTTTTTCTGTTTAGCAACCAATTTTCAATTTTCAGGGTAGTGAATAAGCACATTTTAACCAAATGTTATATACAAAGTGTTTTGTTTCATTTCTCTACTTCCTTCTCTAATCAGCCCACTGGCCATCAGTAGCATCCCTAAGAGTGAGACAGCCAGCCTTTGTGTGACTGTGATGTGATGTGACATGAAGTGCAAAGCACCAGCCATGAAATCTTCTTCCTCTCCCCCTACCTACAAAAAAATTGAATTTGAATCTATATAAGCCTTTACTTTTGAGTTCTCATCAACAGAATACACGAGGCCTAAAGGCAAAAAGGTGAGTCTGCTTTGATTGAAAGTATTTGGAAGATACAACAATCAAATTCAGTGAGCAGACTTTGTTTAGGTCCTGATTTGGATCATTCAACTGTATAATGACTTTTCTGATAATAGGGGGAATTTGAAAACAGACTGAACATTAAATAGTAGTAAGAAATTATTTTTAATTTTGTTAGGTGTGAAAATGTCATTATGGTTATGAGTAAAGGGTCTCAATTTATTTCTATTTAAGTATTATCTGAAACAGAGAAGAAATGACAAAAGAAAAGACAGGATGTCTAGAATCTGTTTTAAAATACACCAACAGACAAACATAAAAGAAAAACAGGAGAACAGATGAAACCATTATAGGAAAATGCTGATTGGTGTTGAAGCTTGATGTTGGTTGCCATATTTTTTATACGTTTGAAAAATTTTATATTGAAATTGAAAGAAAATAATGTTAAAATTAAAGCTCTTCAGCAATATGAGAGCTGCGTCGTCATCCATTAATATATCTATGATGCAATCATGTAAATGTTGTTGGTGATAAATGTACCAAATTGAGAAAGGATATGAAAGAGAATAAACAGCAAAACTTTTGAGTGAAACAGATTTGGATGTGATTGCTTGCTTTCATCCTTGCCTACCCAGCGACCTTGGGTAAGTTTCTTAGCCTCTCAGGGTTACTATTTTCCTTTATATAAAATAAATATAATGTTTCTTGCATGGCTAAAATAGGATAGTCTTTGAAAATGACTGATAAAATGGGTGGTGGAACGTATATTAAACTCTACCAATGTTTCCCACAGTTGTTGAAGATGATTATAAAGATGGTAATGTCGATATTGTTATCCTTCTCATTTCAGAAATCTCATTTAGTCTTACTTTAAAAATCTGGGTTAAATGAATTTAACACTTGATCTTAACTCTATGGCATTGATGTCTCCAGAAAAGAAATCATTTCACACACCTTTCCGTAAGAGATAAAGGTCCCAAATAGTCCTTTGTTCAACACATGTTTAATGATCATCTATTATATACAGGCAGAGTCCCTACTATAAGACTTGGGAATAAACACTAAACAAGATGAACAATACCTCTGTGCTCAAATGATTAATATGCTAGTAGGAATACTGCACTAGGATTGAAAACATATAAATTCAATTGTTTGAAGTATTCAAATACAATAAATTTCAGTTAAAGCATACTAATATTAGTTATAATCTATGGAGAAGCATTGGGTGGAAAAATTCCAATATGATCAAATTCATATCAAAATCAATATTCACAACTAAAATGAGAGGTTCACTATATTTTTCTAAATACCGTAACTAATAAAACCCATTTTTTTGGTTTATTTCTTTTATATTTTCTTATTAAATGTTCTATTATGCATTTTCTACATGTGCCATAAATAAATAAAACAAAACATGGAATAATTTTGAAGATATGTGTAATATTGTCTGTTTTCAAATTTCTGCAACAAAATTGTTCAATTTTTTCAGCCCAGTTTATGAGAAAGCATTTCTGGAGTAACAGGCAAGCAATGATTTAAAAGTCTGACTTTTGGTAAATTTATTAAATTTTAAATGTAATCTACTGTAGAATGTGACTTTCTTTTTCTTTCTTTAAGTAATTTCTCCCTAACCCACCCTAATTTTGAGAAGACCTTGAGATTTTCTGTTTTAAAAGTCATATATTTTTTTTAATTATAAACCTGAAAGAAAAATATTTTAAAAACCCTCTCATATTATAAATATTTATTTTCAATTTACTCACATTATAATCCTGACTACTAGAATATTATGAGCCTGATTGATAGGTCTCTCTTATATTAACTTTTATCTTTATAAGTATAATTGTTAATGTAGGTCTTTATCATTGTAGGGGATTATTTTTAAATTTTAAACAGACATCATGATGATCTTTGTGACATTACGCACCAAGGATATTCTTGATTTGACATCAAGGAAGTCTTTGATGACTTCCAGAAGTCTTTTCCACAGATAGGAGTAACAGCTTTAGCTATCTGAGTAGGTAACCCTAAGTTATTTTATCTGCCAGAAGCAATTTGAATCCAACTTTTCTTTTGTAAACTAGTGAGTTTTGCACTATTGAACTTGTGGCTAAAATTTTAAAACAAAAGCTATAGATCTCTGCACCTGTCAGCATGTTTATGTGTCTATGTTTGTATGTCACTCCTGGGGGCCTTCGAGGGTTTCCTTCCATTCCCTCTTCTGACACCAGAACTTTTAAAAGATAAACGGAGGCAGAGTAAAAAGTTTAAGAGTTCAATGGAGCAAAAGTTTTTCTGAAGCAACCAGCACCAAACCAGAAGAGGTTAGGAGCACTTTGCTTTCGTGTGGACTTTGAAGAATGAAGAGATTATTTTGAAATATATGGAATATTTGTCTTTCTCTGACTTACTTCAATTTGTATGATAATCTCTAGGGGAGGGATAAATTAAGAGTATGGGATTAACAGATATGCACTACTATATATAAAATAGATAAACAAAAAAAGTTACTGTATAGCACAGAGAACTATATTCAATATCTTGTAATAACCTATAATGGAAAATAATCTAAAAATATGTATATATATAAAACCAAATCACTTTACTGTACACCAGAAACTAACACAATATTGTAAATCAACTATACATCAATAAAATTACAAAAAATAGATGGAATAATTAATTCATAAAATATTCATTAGATGACAGGAGACAGCATTAAGTCTGGGGCTGAAGATTTAAAGGTGAATAAGAAAGTCTTTGCTGTATGCAGCTTACAGTCTGGTAGAGATTGTAAGACTCAAAGGGGGAGGTCACATGTGAATTAGGGGAAAATCATAGACCCAAAATCTTGCCGCATCTCTAAGGTTGTACAGCATGTGGTGCAGCTTCATGTATAAAGTTTTCTTTTGATTAGCTCACAAAATAGTTAAACTAGCTCACAAAATAGTTAAACTCTTGTGCTTTCTGAAGGTTGAAACTCTTTTGGATTCATGCACCCAACTCCATTTCACTCTTTAGTTGAACTATTTTAGGAGGTCTTCTTTATTTCCTAAACCATCTTTCATCCCCAGGAAAGTATTAAAAGCCCTGCTGATGCTGGGAAGCCACAAACTCAGAGAAAAAGTAAAATAAGATTTTAGTTATTGAACACTGAATCTGTTACGAGACTTGCCTGCACCTTTCAGCACAGATCAGCAGATTAAATTCTCACCAGACTCTCAACAAGCCACATGCCTGAGTTAGCGCTGACAGGAGTTTTCCTCTCAGCATACGTCCAGTGAAGAGTGGCTGGGCTGGGGTAAGGACACATTTGTTTGTTTCTCTTTAAAAAATTGGTGTGTTTATACATAATAGTTTATATCTCTTAATCCCCTACCCCTGTATTGCCCCTCTCCCCTCCCCTCTGCTCACTGGTAACCACTACTTTGTTCTCTATATCTGTGAAGCTGTTTCTTTTTTGTTATATTAACTAGTTTGTTGTATTTTTTAGATGTCACATATAAGTGACAATCTATGGTATTTGCTTTTCTCTGTCTGACTTATTTCACTTAGGATAATACCCTCTGAGTCCATGCATATTGTTGCAAATGGCAAAATTTTATTATTTTTTATGGCTCAGTAATATTCCATTTTGTGTGTGTGTATGTGCATGTGTGTATGTTTGTGTATATATATGTATATATAGTCACATCTTCTTTATTCATCTGTTGATGGAGACTTAGATTTCTTCCATATCTTGGCAATTGTAAATAATGCTGCTGTGAACATTGGTGCATGTATCTTTTTTATTCTTTTTTAAAATTAATCTTATTGGAGTATAGTTGATTTAAAATGTTGTGTTAATTTCTATTCACTTTGATGCTATACAGCAAAGTGAATCAGTTATATATATACATATATCAACTCTTATTCTAGGCTTCTTTCCCCATATAGGTCATTACAGAGTATTGAATCGAGTTCCCTGTGCTACACAGTAGGTGCTTATCAGTTATCTATTTTGTATATAGCAGTGTGTATATATCAATCCCAATCTCCTAATTTATCCCTCCCTCCTTACCCCCGACAGCCATAAGTTTGTTTTCTACATCTGTAACTCTATTTCTGTTTTGTAGATAAGTTCATTTCTACCCAAAATAGCCAATATTTTATCACAACTTAAATGGAATTAACTTTTAAAATTCTGAATCACTAGATTGCACATCTATAGCTTATATAATATTGTGCATCAACTATACTTCAATCAAAAAATATTTTAATAAAGAACATCAGTTGCTTCCTGGAGATGGGAGCAGGAATTAAGAGGCACATGAGGGAAATTTCAGGAGTGGTAGAGGCTTAGGTTGTATTCATTTGCCAAAACATATTATATGGTACAATTAACATTTCTGTATTCCATTGTACATAAATTTTACCTAAAAAACAAAAACAACCGTGAACAAATAGTGAACTTTAAGTTATTGACATGCATACTGGAATGTTCAGGGGTAAAGTATACTGATGTCCACAACTTACTTTGAAATCTATCAAAACATAAGATGGGTTGGTGGATGGATAGAAGGATGGATAGGCATGTGATAAAGCAAACGTAGTTAAATGTAAATTATAGAATCTAGGTGATGGGTATATGGGTGTTTACTGTGCAATTCTTTCAACTTCTCTATATATTTGAAATTTTTCATAATAAAGTATTGGGTAAAAAACTTGATTTCAAAATAAAAAATAAAAATAAAATTGCTGTGTTTACTCAAATCATGAAAATGTTCAAATACATGTACATAACATTCTAAAAAAGCGTACGCAATTAGAAAAGTTTCCTGTACAGATGTATGCATTAGCTCTTCCAGTATTTACCATCAAAATAACTATATGAAAGAAAAGACTAGGTAAAATGTAGTTAATAACTCCTACCACCACACAAATCAAATGGTGAAATGACAAAGAAATTAAGAGTTGACCTGATAACCGTCTTTCTTTATTTCAATCCCTAAGCCACATCCAGGGCACTAAATGCTCTCTACTAAACACACTCCCGCTTGTGACCCCATTAATCACACTGTGTGAACACAGAGACTTTTCCAAGAAATCAGTGGAAAAAGTAGTCCTAATTTAGCTGAGAAACAGAATGGGTGATTTTTTTTTGAGTATTAAATGTAAAATACAGTTAAACTGAAGTAGAGTCATTAGCATTTATACAGTATGTATAATAAAGTGTCAACTTTAAAACGGCCAAGAGGACCTTGCAGATGAGATGAGCACTGGACCAGACCACACTTTGACAAAGACTCTCATAAATACTCAGGTATATAAATGAACTTAGCTCCTACTTTTAATTAGATATTCCTATGAAACTCAGGAAGAATAAAATAGATCCCATCAACATGAAATTTTTTTAAAAAGATGTCAGTTTCCTTTAAATATATAGCTGTAGAAATACTCCTCAAATTAACAATTTTATACTTCAATTGAATCCTCCCATTTGCAAATTATTTACAAAATAATTCATGAATATAAAGAAAAACATGAACTGATATACGTATCAAACACTGCTTGTGAGATTTTCTGTTTTGGAAATATCATTAAATGCATACAGTGGTTTTCCCTGATATGTACTGGATACATTCCAAGGCCCCCAGTGGATGCCAGAAACCACAGATAGTAGTAAACCCTACATATACTATGTCTTTTCCTATAGATACGTACCTATGATAAAGTTTAATTTATAAACTAGGCACAGTAAGAGATTAACAATAACAACATAGTGGAATAGAACAATTATAACAATACATGGTAATAAAAGTTATGTGAATGTGGTCTCTCTTTTTCTCTCTCAAAACATCTTATTGTACAAATGTAATGACATCCTAATTTTTTCATCCTCACTAAGCACTTACACATGTCGCTATAACTTTTGCAGTTTGAGGTGCAACAGCAAAACTAGCATGGATGTCTTTTTCTCCTTCACAGTTTCATTCTTAACCACAGAGCTTAGCAACCGCAGCGTGTGACTTTGTTTTCTTTCCTTATCAGGTTGACAACTTTCAAATTTTCACTTAAAGAAAGCACTTTACCACTTCTCTTTGGTATATCTGAACTGCCAGCATCACTGCTTTTATGCTTTGGGGCCTTTATTAAATAAAATAAGGGTTGCCTGAACACAAGTACTGCAATACTGAGTCGATCTGATAAGAGACAGCTCCTAAGTGACTAAAGGGTGGGGTACGCTGAACAAAGGGATGATTCATGTTCCCGGCGGGACAGGGCAGGATCTCAAGAGATTTCATCATGCTACTCAGAATAGCATGAAGTTCAAAATGTCTAGATTGTTTATTTCTGGAATTTTCCATTGAATATTTTCAGACCTCAGTTGGCCAAGGGTTACTGAAACTTCAAAAAGTGAAATTGCACATAAGGAGAGGGGAGAACTGGTATATTTGGTTCAAGCTATAACGTAAACATGCCTGTACTCATTTCTCTGTGCGACTCATGTTTCTGAAAATCATACTGTGATCTTACTTTTATTCTATTGATCTCTAACACCTACCTGTTTGATTCATTATTTATTATGGAAGATAAGATTCAATTTTAATAATTTTGATGAACATTTTTTAATCAGTCAAATTAAAACCTATTTTCACAGTTTACACAAAGAGATATTATTTGCCTATCAGGTGCATTTCTGTTAAATTAATTTCTATTAAAAAAATCCAGCTGCAACTTGCTCTGGTTTGACCTCTGCACAATGTCCTTCACCTTCATTCACTCCATTTCATTTGATCTCAAAAACTTCTTTTAAAACTTTTTTGCTTTAAATACTTCTTTTTGTGATAATAAAAATGCTTTCTAATAAAGCAAATAAATGTTTCCTATTTGAATGTCTATTTTATGATTCTGCCTAGTAATACTAATTCTGTTGTCTCTATTGTTTCAAATCCCATTATTCAGCTTCTCATTTTCTTCTCTTTTTGTGTTATTTGGTCCCTTATTCATTTTTCTATTTATAAAACTTATTAAAGTTTTTGTACTTTAATAACTATTTAGTCTATTATATCTCACCCAAATTATATCTCTAACTCCCCTACACTTTTATCATGGGATTTTATTTAACATTGAAGTTGCCGATGTACAATCTGTAATTCTTCATAGTTATATGTTTTTATGTCTGATTTGAATAGAAACCTCTAAAAGGCATGAATATCATCTATTTATTTTATACATATTTAAACATTAACAGAAATTCTCTAATCTCTCTCCAGAATGCTTAGGATTATTTATTACTGTCTACAAAGTAGGCATTCTGGGGAGTTTAAAATTCATCTTTATTACCAACGCAAAGTACAAAACAACGTTCTAGAGTCATAGTCCCTGGTTTCAAAAAGCTTTTCACATGTTGCTGCTTCTGAATTGCCCTTCTCAGCCATGCAAGTGTAAGATTGTCCTTGAATACTCAGCACAGTGCCATTTCCTTTATAAAACTTCTTTTGTTCACCTTGCTCCCCAAAACCAACCCATCTTCCATATCCCAATTTTGATCAATGCCAGTTGCTTATCAAAGCTCACTCCCCAATATCATGTGTTTTATAATGTAATATATTTTTTTCTGGCTACATGTCTGCTCTTCTTCCAAGTCTGCAAATGTTAAGCCCAGCCACTGTAGGGTCATTCATGTTTGTACCACCAGTGACCAGAATAAAGTATATATTCAGTAAAAACTGAATAAATCATTGGGATCACATGAAGCTTATTTTTATACGGCAGGATTTGGTTATAGTCAGTAGTCAAAGGAAATCTTCGGAATGGAAATCTATTGGGCATTCTGTTTCCTCACATTTATAGCTTGTTTTCTTCCCTTACTAACATTTAGACATGCTCAACTGCATTTGTTATTTCATACATCTGTTTGGAAGCACAATGCAGTACATTGATGGTGGGCAAAACAGTGCTCATAACTAGATTACCTTCTCTTGCTTGACATTTTCTTGGTGAGATAGTGACATGACCCAGGCAGTTCTCTGTGAATATTTAAAACATATTATCTGGTCACTTTGGAATACCCTTAAACTTACAGGTAGAGTCGTAAATATATTATAAAACTACAAATTTCAAATTTTATTCTCATGAGAATAAAAGCTTTGAGACTTACCCTTTAAAATTTAGAACAAAGAATAAGACATAAATGTTAGCTACGACATCCTAGTTTTGTTTAAAATGACAAAGAATTTTATTAAAATGAAAAGTAAACAAGTAGCAATATTGAAAATATGTAGAGCTTGGATATAGAAGAAATTTCCATTTCAACAATACAGCAAAGTAGATTTCCTGAAAATCTTAACTATAGAAAAGAATGATAGATAAAACATAATATGTAATACATATAAAATAGCATAGAACACATACACATTTAAATAAAAGCCAGAGCTGAATTTACTAGGATAGAAAGGATGGCCTTAAAGAGCAAAAGAAAAAAAAAAAACTTGACAAGAAAATGTGTGAGGTGATGCTGAGACTTGCCAGTGCTTGCCATTCTGAGAGTGCTTGCTAGTCTGGGTAACTAAGGGATTGAGGTTTTTTTTTTTTTTTAAACTTTCATTGAGATAAAATTGACATACAATAAACTGTATATATTTAAAGTGTACAGGGACTTCCCTGGTGGCACAGTGGTTAAGAATCTGCCTGCCAATGTAGGGGATACAGGTTCAGTCCCTGCTCCAGGAAGATCCCACATGCTGCAGAGCAACTAAGCCCATGCACCACAAATAATGAGCCTCTGCTCTAGAGCCCGTGAGCCATAACTATTGAGCCCGTGTGCTGCAACTACTGAAGCCCACCCACCTAGAGCCTGTGCTCTGCAACAAGAGAAGCCACTGAAATGAGAAGCCTGTGCACCACAATGAAGAGCAGCCCCCACTCGCCACAATTAGAGAATGCTCATGTGCAGCAATGAAGACCCAACACAGCCAATAAATAAATTAATTAATTAAAAAAGTAAAGTGTACAATTTGATATATTTTTCTTATTAGTAATATATATATGGCATTCCCAAACTCCCAATTCATCCCACCTCAACTCCCCCACCATCCACTTTCCCTACTTGGTGTCCGTGTGTTTGTTCTCTACATCTGTGTCTCTATTTTTGCCTGGCAAACCAGTTGATCTGTACCATTCTTCTAGATTCTGCACGTATGCATTACTATATGATATTTGTTTTCCTGTTTCTGACTTACTTCACTCTGTATTACAGTCTCTATGTCCATCCATATCTCTACAAATGTCCCAATTTCTTTCCCTGTTATGGCTGTGTAACATTCCATTGTATATATGTACCATATCTTCTTTATCCATTCATCTGTTGATGGACATTTAGGTTGCTTCCAAGACCTGGCTATTGTAAATAGTGCTGCAATGAACATTGGGGTGCATATGTCTTTTTAAATTATGGATTTATTTGGGTATATGTCCAGTTGTGGGATCGTTGGGTCATATGCGAATTCCATTTTTAACTTTTTAAGGAACCTCCATGCTGTTTTCCATAATGGTGTATCAATTTACATTCCCACCAACAGTGCAAGAAGGTCTCCTTTTTTCCACACCCTCTCCAGAATTTATTGTCTGTAGATTTTCTGATGATAACATTCTAACTGGTGTGAGGTGATATCTCACTATAGTTTTGATTTGCATTTCTCTAATAATTAGTGATGTAGAGCAGCTTTTCATGTGCCTCTTGGCCATCTGTATGTCTTCTTTGGAGAAATGCCTATTCAGATCTTCTGCTCATTTTTTGATTGGGTTGTTTGGTTTTTTTTGATATTGAGCTGGATGAACTGTTTATATATTTTGGAGATTAATCCTTTGTCTGTTGATTCATTTGCAAATATTTTCTCCCATTCTGACGGTTGTCTTTTGGTCTTGTTTATAGTTTCTTTCGCTGTTCAAAAGCTTTTAAGTTTCATTAGGTACCACTTAGTTTTGTTTTTATTTCCATCACTCTAGGAGGTGGGTCAAAAAAGATCTTGCTGTGATCTATGTCAAAGAATATTCTTCCTATATTTAGGACTTGACTCCATTTTGAGTTTATTTTTGTGTATGGTGTTAGGGAGTGTTCTAATTTCATTCTTTTACATGTAGCTGTCCAGTTTTCCCATCACTACTTATTGAAGAGGGTTTCTTTTCTCCATTGTATATCCTTGCCTCCTTTGTCATAGATTAGTTGACCATAGTTTATCTCTGGGCTTTCTATCCTGTTCCACTGATCTATATTTCTGTGTTTGTGCCAATACCATATTGTCTTGATTACTGTAGCTTTGAGTATAGTCTGAGGTCAGGAGTCTGATTCCTCCAGCTTCATTTTTTTTTTTTTTTCCCTCAAGATTGCTTTGGCTATTCAGGGTCTTTTGTGTCTCCATACAAATTTTAGAATTTCTTGTTCTAGTTCTGTAAAAAATGCAATTGGTAATTTGATAGGGATTTCACTGAATCTATAGGTTTCTTTGAGTACTAAAGTCATTTTCCCAATGTTGATTCTTCCAATCCAAGAACATGATATATCTCTCCATCTGTTTGTGCCATCTTTGATTTCTTTCATCAGTGTCTTATAGTTTTCTAAGTACAGGTCTTTTACCTCCTTGGCTAGGTTTATTCCTAGGTATTTGTTGTTGTTGTTGTTGCAATGGTGAATGGGATTGTTTCTGGGATTGAGTTTTAAAGCCCATAAAGGAACAGAAATGAGAGTTATATTTGAGACCCAATTTAATTTATCTAATAATGCCAGAACTATAAAATAGTGAGGTGGTGGACTAGAAAAAAATCCATCCCCTGGAAAGAGAGATGACTTGAAAGACTGATTTTTTTTTAACTGTTCTATAGGTGGGATTTTTTTTCATGTGATAATTTATAAATATAAGGTTGAGATTTAAACTCAGACTACTTATCTGATCTGGGAATAGTCAAATATGAGGAATTAACTTAAAAGTGTCCCAAGTTCCATAATATCCCTGGGCAGACTATTAAAACAAACAAAACCTTACTAAAGATCTGTTTTCAACCCAAGCTATTGATAAATTTAAAAGATAAAGCCCCACTGATGAGATTTGTTCAGTCCAAAAGGACAAGAAACAGTTAAAGAAAAAATTCTGTATGAGCAGGATTCAGTAGATACACAAGTGTCCCGATCTTGTTGCATAATATAAATATTGGAGGGAAGCTATTAAATAAATATTTTTCAGATGAAAAAAATCATGAGAATAATTTACAAAAAATAAGTGAGCAAAATGCTACGACCAACAGACAGATTACCTTAAAAAAAAAACATATTGAGAAAGTAGTATTTTCTTTAAAATTACATATGCTAATATGATGATTATTTAACTGGTATTATATACTGAAGATATTATTCAGAAAAAGAAATACAGAGATAAAAATATTGAAAATCTAAGACATCAGTCAGATAAACTGGGAAATTAAAAATTGATTTCATGAAAGTTCCACAGCTAAAGGCAGAAAATAAAAGTGCTTCTTGAAATATAATGTCTGAGAATTTTACCAAATAGATGAAAGACATGAATCCTCTGATTAGGAAACATTGGAAAGAGGATAAGTAAAAAAATTACACATATGAATTCAAGTAGAGGTGAAACAGCAGAATTTAAAATAAAGAGAATCTGAAAAGTGGCCAGAAGAGAAATACATTGTTTACAAAAGGACAGCAATTAGATTGGCAGCATTAAAAGAAGCCAGAATATGACAGTATGTTCAAAATGCTGGGAGAATATCATTGTAAATATAGGCAGCTAAGCTATCATTTAGAATAAATAAAAAACATATAATATTTTCAGACAAGAGCAAAGAGTTTTACATCAGCAAAACCTTGTGAAATAAATTTTCAAAAAGACCTTCTTCAAGAAGTAAAAATGAAACCAGAAGTAAGATGTGAGATGGAAGATGAAATGGTTGTGTTGTCATTAAATAGAACAATGAGACCAATAAAATAGAGCATCAAGAAACAGACTGCTATGCAACATTGTAAATCAACTATACTTTAATAAAACAAGAAACAGACTGCACTTATATAGTCTAATGCTTTATGACAAAGGTGACATTGCAGAGCAATAGAGAGGTGATGAGTCACTTGGATATCCACACGAAAAATTTATATCTCAACACCTAACTTATGCCATACACAAAATTTAATTTCAGATTAATTGAACATGTAAAATGTAAAACAATAAAGTTTCTGAAAGAAAATGTAGCAGAATATGTTCATGACCTTGGAGTTGGCAAAGACATTAAACAGAATATAAAAAAAATAAATGATAAACTGGATTCCATTAAAATTAAATTTTTTTCAACAGGAGATACCATTAAGAAAGAAAAAGACAAGCTACACGGTAGAGCAAATTATGTGCAATACATACATGTGGGAAATGACATGTTCAGAACAAAAAAGAACTTTTATAAATCAGTCATAAAAAGAAAGAAAATCTAATAGAAAAATTCGCAAAAGAGTCCTTCCAAAGAGGATCAAATGATCAAAAAAGGATAAGAAAGGTGCTTATCCTCACTAATTATGAGTTCATGCAAAATTAAAACTGCAGTGAGCTATCACTATATCCATACTATAATGGTTAAAATGAAAAAGATAGATAGACCAAGTGTTGGAAATAATATGAAATAACCAGAACTCTTATAGTGTTAATGGAAAAATAAATTAGTACAACCACTTGGAAAATTGTTTGGTTGTAGCTATAAAGTTTAGTATATGTATACCTTAGGCCCCAGGTTTTGAATAAGCCTCAGTTCACTTACTGCTAAAATGAAGATAATAATACCTATTTCACAAAGTTATTTTAAGTCTGAAATTAAAAAGTAATGTTAAAAAAATGGAACATTTTGCTGTACTATTCATTACAGTGTAATTATAATATTTTGCAAACTCTAAGTGCTTAAAAGTTGATTGAATCAAATGTTTTGTAACTATTTATAGAAATTTTCTTTTATTAAACCATGGAGGAGATAAAGTTTTGCTTCAGTGAAAAACAGAGTAAAAGTAAGCATCAGTGCAAGTCTCTGAACTACTATTTCCATATCATGTTTAGGTGCCTGGATCTCAAACTGCCTTCAAATTCCAGCTTTGTAACTTACTAGGAATATGATTTATGTCCAATTACTTAATCTCTCTGAGCCTCTTTATTTTCCTCTTTTCTAAAATGGAGAAAATATGTCTAGCACATTATAAACATTCAACAGGTATTCACTTTTTACCGCTTAGTAGTGTTAGAGATGAGCATCATAAAAAATTTTTTAACTTTCCAAGTTCATTATAACAAGAAAAATAACTGTCAGAATCAATGAATAAGCACAGAATCAAACAAACCCAGAAATGCCTTGTGGTACTGAGAATGGGTTCTTAGGAATCATAAAAAAATACAATATACTCAACTCTAAAATATACTTAATTAAAATTTATAAACATTCAATATATGAATAGAAAAAGGCATCTTTTCTTGAGTAGTTTCTTATTTGTTTTGTTTTTTCTTTTTGTTTCCCAAGCCTTAAAGAGGTTTGATCTAATTCACACTGAAATTTCAGTAAAGACTTATAGGGGTTTTTTGTTTATTTCCTCTGTGTGTGTGTGTGTGTGTGTGTGTGTGTGTGTGTATGTTTTGGCTATGTTGGCATGATTAGATGAATCAAAGATCACAAGCTTTAACCAATTTTTAATCAGCTATGTTACTGCTTAAACTCTTTACTCCAGATGACATCACTGTCACGTAACAGCAGCTTTCATGTTCGCAAATGTGATGTCTTGGTGGAATAGCCTCTTAGGATATTATTTTTAAGTAGGTACACTCAGAGGTTCTGTGAAATTCATTTTGACACTGTGTGTGGAGGTGTTAGAGAAGACAGATATCAGGGCTCACCCCCAGCTTAACTAGAATGGTTGTTTTATTTATCTCTTTACATATTGAGCTTCCTTACATAATAGGAGGTGGGGAGGATATTCATAGGACCATTTTAACAGATTGTTTAGACAATTCAGTAATAAGAGAAGGGCATACTTGTTTTGTGTAATAAAGAAAAAAAATACTTTTGTACTGTAAAGAAACCTGTTGAAGGTGGGTGAGAAGATAAGGAAGAAGAGAGAGAAAAGCAGAATAGAAGCTGAAATTGGGTGAATGTAGGTCACTGAAGTGTTCATGTGGTGGAAGCACCAAATGGTGATGCCTGCTCTTCCTTTGGAAATCATGGCATTTCTGTGAGGTAATACCTGGCTCTACTCAATTAGTGAGTAGAAGTTATTGAGTCATGGATGTTCCTTATAACTTATATTGCTAACAGGGCTGAAAAGATGTTTGACCCTGTACTTAAGAGGCAGTTCTCTTTGAAAATGGCACTGAGGTAGAGAACGCCATGAAAATGTCATCACAGACTTCTGTATAAATCCAAGAGGAGAGTCTGACTTCCATGGGCTGTAGAATTTTAGGGCTTGGAAGTATTGAACCAACAGGTCTAGAGTGTCCAACTGGAATCTGGGCTGCATGAATAATACTTCCTCTGAAGAAAGAGTTTTGTGCTTAGTTGGAAAACTATTTTTGCAGTAAATGTTTCTTATAATTACATCCTGTTTTGAACACAGAAAAAGGTATACCACTTTCATATGCCACAAAATTTCTTACTGAAGTTGACTTCGCTGCAAGAATCACAAAACGTTGATTTAACCCAAATCTTTTCTGGATGGATTTGAGGCAATATGTATATTCATAAAGTGAAAATCATAGTCACAAAAGAATTGTTGATTTCCAAGAACTAACTAAGTAAGACCAAGGAGGATGCTTGGCAGAGAACAGTTAACTACTTCATACTTCAGCAAACTTTTGCGATGTGTGGTATTCCCAAGCTTCCACTATGTGCTTCACTATTCTAAGCCACTTCACTGATCAAAGAGTGAGTCTTTCCTAAAAACTTAATAGGGTAAAGAATTAATGGTCAATACCTGGTTAAAAAATGATGATCAATACTCATTTATTGAATGAGTAGCTGCGTGGATAAATGAATGCCATTGTAAATATTATGTTCTCTATTGCTGCAATCTTTCTGATCTATTTTTCAGAGATTCTTTCATTACTAAAGGAGAAATATAAATATAAATCTTAGAATGGTAGTACTTTGTTAATAGTGAAGGTAAAAACAATATTTAATAACACCACTTGTGATAGTAGAATATGGATATGAAACTAAATAATCATCATATAAGGTCACTTATATGTGGTTATGATTAGAGGGCCCGTGGATCCTATTTGCATGGCATATAAGGAGCCTTCTAAGTAAAAACTTATCCTAAGAAAGAGTCAGAAAAATAAATCTGAGAATAGGTGGAGATTAAAGAAGATTGGCAATTTGGGGCTTGTGTTAATCATATTAACCTTTAGCCTTAATACTTTCTTTTCTCCCTTCTATTTGTTCCATGTATTTGAGCCGGAGTATAGATGAGTAGGAATTAAAAATGTATTTGAAATAGCTACTTGGTATCATAGGTCAGCAGTATTCTGGGGTTCATGTAAGAGAAATATGAAAAAAGAAAGAGTGATATTTCTTACTTTTGCAGAGAACTCTGACCACAATGAAGTCACCTTTTATACATCTTAGATTCTAGAGCATTTACTGGTGGGATCAGGAACAGAAGTCCTTTTGGCACAGGCGTACAGCAATCCTAGAGAGACATTTGTCTACCCATTCACTTATGCACTCATTCAGCAAAAATTTATTGGGGCCTTAGACAATGTTCTAAGGAGTTAATTGAGTACACAAACCCCTTTGTTCAAGGAGATGTTGGACCAGACAGACAAGTAGATCAATCCTTCTAGGATGTTGTGAAAGAGAAATGCACTGTGTGATATAAGATTATCTGGATGGGCAGTCAAGACTATTAGAGAAGATTTCTCATATCAGGGTCATAACCCGAGTGTTAAACTTGTAGTAGATATTAGAAGAATGTTTTCATGGCAGAGAGAATAATAATTGTGAAGCTCACAGACATGAGACAAAACTAAATTAACAGAATATTTTTTGCAAACTCCATGCCACCATCTGCTGAATCCTTCTTTGTGTTTTTCCAAACAGGTCATGAAACTCATAAAGTATTAATTTTGAAATACTCAGAAGAAATAGACACATTTCTTAATTTGGTTTGTTAACTCTTGCCCTTCTTATACCTCTTACTTTTTAATATTGACTCATATTTCTATTGGTTGTTTCTCTTTTCAGCTGGCTATTTACAGTACCTTAGGTCAAGTTTCTTGTATGCAACCAATAACTGTGAATCTTTTCTCTGATTATAATGAAAGCGCCAAAACTTTTTGTCTTCACACTGCCTTGATCATTGCCTCTGCAGAACACAAACCAATCTCCATATTTTTACATAAACTTCCTTAGCACAAAAATTCACAAATCTAACTGGACTTTTTTGGCTTAAATAATCTTGGTAGCTGAGCTCCTCAATTGATCACCTCACAAACGGGCAGTTTCTATAATGAAGTAAAAAATGAAATGATGTTAATTTAAAACTTTGCAATGTGTTGTGATATCCATTCCAGGTGCCTGTGGTTCAGATAGATATTTTTGGTAATGTTCTGCAAAGTTGGAAAAACATCACTCTGTGGGTTTCTGAGAAACGTGATTTTTCTCGTGTGCTTGGTGCTAGAAGCAACTTCTAATCAGCAGGAAACAGAGGGTGTGAGCAATTTATCCATTAAGTGAGTCATATAAGGTAAGCAAAAGAAAGAGAGACTTGCTGATGCTTAAAAGTGATATTTTTACATTTCAGTCAAATACCATTCTTCATAAATTTTTAAAAAAATTTTCATTGGAGTATAATTGATTTACAATGTGTTAGTTTCAGGTGTACAGCAAAGTGAATCAGTCATACATAGCCATATATCCACTCTTTTTAGATTCTTTTCCCATATAGGTCATTACAGAGTATTGAGTAGAGTTCCCTGTGCTATGCAGTAGGTCCTTATTAATTATCTGTTTTACAGATAGTAGTGTGTATATGTCCTCATGAATGTTTTAACATATGCTAAGCTGAAAGAATTTTGGTTAAATTGCTAGTGAGGTAACAATATCTCAATATTTTTAACATGAATTTTTTAAAGAACTCAAAAATAGCTATGAGAGTTTTCCCCAAACCACATAAAAATCACTTTTGAGTTTAGATGCCAGGATTTTAAAATCACTTTTGCAAAATGAGAAGTATATTTAAATTTGTCAATTAATATAGAAATGAAGTTTAAACACCAAAGTGGAAAAAAAAGAAGCTCAACTGTTAGAAATCATCTAATTTTTAAGGAATTTTAAAACTTAAACACTTAAAGTATTATATAATTCTATTCATATTGCTATCTAGTTTTCTGTATTAATATTTTTCCAATTTTTCATTTTTAAAAATTCAAATCTACTAAGAGTTTTAAGAATAGTACATTCACAGAAGGATAACATTTTTTCACATTTGCTTTGTCCTCAAATGCTTTGGCGTGTACCTTCAAAAAACATGGATATTCTCCTACATTACTATAATAAAATGATCACAATCAGAAAGTAAAACATCGAAAAATACAATTATTTAATAATATAGTCCATATTCAAATTCCTCAAATTGTCCAATAGAATCTTTAATAGATTTTTGGGGGATCCTGAGTACCTTAAGAATAACACACTGCATTTAGTTATTGTTCTCTTTAGTCAGTTAATAAAGTAAAGCTTTGTGAGTTGTTAATAAATCAAAGCTAAACTTATTACAATGAATTGAAATGAGGGCGAATCATCTTGACAGACTCTTAGCTCAAAAGGTTCCAAGTTGGAAGAAAGCACCGCAATATGGATTAGTCTAATGTTTTTCGCACAAATTGATTGATGTGAAACATTTTTGCCAGACCCACTATGAAGGTGATTTTTCTGTCCTCTGTACAGAATATGAAGTCCGTTTTCTCCATTATTGGTGATATGTGGCTTAATCATCTCACTTGTACAATGAATATCTCTCAGATTTATTCATTGTACAAGTTCTTTCTAACAAGTAATCTGTGGGGAACTTTATGAGAATATGAATATCATGTTTTACATAAATCCAGTAACATTATTAGCATCTCTTGATTATTTCTGTTATTACTGTGATAGGTGAAAAATAGTACATTTTAATTTCTGTAATTTTTTCAATATTTGCTGATTGATATTTGTCCATAAGGAAAAGAGTTTCCTTTCTCTCTCTTTGTAATTATTATTATTTAACAGCAATATAGATATTGGGTTCCTTTCTTATTGTAATGTGTTACATTCTTATTCATGTTGATAACCAAACCATTCCACATGTGGTCAGTAGGGGCCTGCTCAGACTGGCTCCAGGATACTTTTGATATATTCCTATAGCTTTTAAAAGAAATTCCTTACTTTTCTGTAACAAGGAGACTGTCTAGTCTTACCTTATACTTTCCTTGCCTTAGCCCTGTAATCAGCATTTCTCCCAGCATTTCTATCCATTTTCTGTGCCATTGTCACTCACCCCCTGCAGGTAGTTGGTTTCATAAGCTTCAGGTCTTCACTTCCTGTATTTATTTTTCAAAATTTAGGCACTATCTATTAAATATTTCTTCTCATTCTTTCTTATTCAAAAAAGGGCATCATAGATACTTTATTAAAGTTAATTTTTTTGTTTGTTTTTCAGTAAAATGACCTATCCTGGAAATCACTACATATGAGTTCACAAAAATTTACCTCATATTTTTCTGAAAGCTGTATGGTACTTCATTTTGTGGTTGAACAGTTATTTATTCAATCTCTTGTATATGGGTTATGTCTTTAATTTTATTTTCGTAAGTGTTTCTTAAGGGTAAATTCCTAAAATGGGATCATCTTGTCAAAGGGTAAATACTTATGAAGTTTTGTTGGATACTGCCAAATTCTTCCCAGAAAGCTAAATCTAATTTTTTTAAATTTTATTGGAGCATAGTTGATTTATAATGTTGTGTTAGTTTCAGATGTACAGCATAGTGATTCAGTTATACACATATATATTCATTCATTCTTTTTCAGATTCTTTTCCCATATATGTTATTACAGAATATTGAGTAGAGTTCCCTGTGCTATACAGTAAGTCCTTATTGGTTATCTATTTTATAGATAGTAGTGTGTGTATGTTAATCCCAAGCTCCTAATTTATCCCTCCCCCCCACCCCCCATGTTTCTCCTTTGGTAATCATAAATTTGTTTTTGAAATCTGTGAGTATGTTTCTGTTTTGTAAATAAGTTCATTTATATCATTGTTTAAAATTAGATTCCACATATGAGTGATATCATATGATATGTGTCTTTCTCTGTCTGACTTACCTCACTTAGTATAATAATCTCTAGGTCCACACACAAGCTAAATCTATTTTCTATTCATAACAGCAACACATGAAAGTACCTATTTCCCACATCTTCAAACAGCATGTGCTCTCAAACTTTAGTGTTTTTGTCTATTTAGTAAATAATATATGGAATAGTAGCATAAGGGAGGTTAATATGAATTTTTGTATTGTGAGTGTATTTATATAGTATTTACATGACTATCATATTCTCTCAAGGGATTTACATTGTAATTCAAGATTAGTTGAGCATAAGTTAATAAACTCTTAAAGTATTAGCCAAATCTTCTTATGCAAAACTCAGAGATTCTTTCAATTTTAAAAAAATAATAATCAACCTTAAAGTCCCTGGAGATACACTACAGGGAATCCATAGTATTATTTCCTCAAATAATAAAATAGTTAAGACAATGTATTTACTCATTTTCTTTTTTATTCACCTAGTGTGTATATTTGTCAGAAAATAAAAATCATGAAGTTTTACCAGTCATTCGTTTTCTTCCTATTTGCCTTGTTTGCTTTTATCAGCCACTTTTTATTTTAATATAATTGGAAATAATTTCAAGCTTAGAACTGAAAAACTAGCACAAACCCCCCTATTATACTATCGAACAATCATAAAAATCAGAAATCATAACACTGATAAATTTTACTATCTTCTACAGTCCGTATTTAATTATCTTCAATTGTCCTGTTAATGTTCCTTACAGCTATTTCCTCCCCTTAAGGCTCCCAGTTCATAATCTACTCCAGGATAATTCCTTATATTTAGTGGTCACATTTCTTTAATTTACTTAATGTAAAATTGTTCTTCAAAATTTTATTTGCTTTATAATCTTGGCATTTTTGAAGAGAATTGGTTAGTTACTTTGAAAAATGTTCACTTTGGGTTACGTTTTGGGTTATGCTTATTAACTCTTTAAGATTATTAGAAATTCTTGTATTTAATTATATTGCAATGTACTTAGAAAGTTGAATTACTTTTGCTTTAGAGCTTAGCTGACCTAATTTAGTCATTAGGGTGGACTTTTATTGCACAGGTTAAGTGTTCAGGCTTCAGAATCAGACAGATTTAGATTTGCATTCTACCTTTTCTAACAATTAGTTGCACTCATCCTCTCTAAGCTTCAATTTCCTAATATGTAAAATAGGGAAAATGATGAATTCTCAAAAGAGTTGTTGGAAGAATTAAATGAGATAACACATGCAAAGCATTTGGTAAAGTGCCTGGTACATAAACAAAGCTTCACAAAAGATTGGGCATATTACTATGTCTGCCAGTGGAAAGTAACATGAAAAAAACTGACAAGCTTGTTTAGTGGCATTAAATAAATGACAGCACAATATTCAGGAGAGGATAAAAGTGAGTCATATTACTTTTTTCTTTTGAAGGCCTTTGAAGTATTCATGTTTCCAAGTTCCAAGCGTTAGGTCGTTTTAATGTCTCATTTTTCAGTGTGTAGGGCTTTATATTTAATTTTCCAAAGCAAAATAGCTCAGTTTATGTCTTTAATATGGTTCCTTTTGAAATAAAAATCATAGGTAAAGGAATACCTTTCTGATAGTGTAGAATTTAAAACGAGGGTTTACTAGTAATTTTGTCATTCAAAATGGTGTATTTACTTATATGCTGTATATTACTTATAATATTTTCTCAAGGTATTTACTTATTTACTTATAATATTTTCTCAAGGTAGATCAAGAAGGCCCATTTAGCTACCAATGTAGCTGAATTGACAATAAGAGTAATGCTTTTGATGAGGGCTGTGGGATTAGGGACACAATCAGAGCAGGAGGGAGAAGAAATAGGACTTTTTAGCTTATTGTTTGATTCAGGATAGATGACATGGATTATCTTGACCTAAACTCTGTCTGTGTTTGGCAACCTTCCATGACCCCTTCTGGTCATTTATCCAATTTCCTGGTGATCCCCTGTTGCAGTGGTCTTAAGCTTGTACCATGTAACAGTTTTGCTATAGCTTTTCCGGCCCTGCCGTATTCACATACAATTCTCCTTTCTTCAAAGGGAAGAACCCATATCCTTTTAGGGAAAGTTAATCCATCAGCAAGGCATCTTGGATTCTTTAAACTTATTTAAATTTTCCCTAAATATTTCCATTTAAGAAATAATATGTGATAATTAAAATAAATATCCAATTGGTTATTTTCCAGGCTTTGTATTTGGTAGACAGTTTCTAACACGTTTGGGCCAACTTATGTTCAGTAGGGTTCTGTGGGGTTAAATATCTCTAAGATGATACTGTTCTTCGTAGGTTCTTAACTTTTTTCTGGTTTTGAAGATCTAAGTCTTGTTAACGTATTTAGCCACACGTCAAATCCAGAGGCAGGAAGAACAGATGCACAAATCATGCATCACAGGATGGGCTGCCTGCCCGGTGAAAGCGTGGGCGTCCTGTGTGGGAGTGTCGACGAGCAAAGGGCTCTGACACCAAGAGACCAAGACAGGCTGGGACCTGGGACCTGGGATGCTTTGCTGCAGTGCTTGCACCTGGACAAACCATCTCCTTGAGCAACAGAATGCAAAGAAACTATAAGGGAATAACAATAACTGTGTGCGTGTGTAGTAGGGGCAAGTATGGATGATAAGATACAAAAAAGCCAAAGCCAACAGACTTCTGAGGTGCTGGCAGCAAAAGCAGGGCACTGTGCACGATCCCTACACACTGCATCACCAACGGGGTGGGCACACCACCTAAGCCACGCCTTCGGCCTGATCCACTGATCTGCCCCCACCCCCACCCCATGTAAGGGACCAGTTTGTGCTCCTACCCTTGGGGAGCAAGCAAGGGCATCTGTTACTTGTTCTTCCTCCCTCTTGCTGCCTTGTTCCTTCCCAGTAAAGCCTTGTGTGAATCTCTCATTTGGCCTTTTATCAACTTCTGCTGATTAAGTAGTCCAAGAAGCCTGAGGGGGTAACAAGACTATATGGCTCGAACATGCCTGTGGCAATTTGCACTGGATAATTTCAGCAGAACAGAATTTTCATTTTATTCAAAAGTATGGAGGCTTGAATGGAACATATCCAAGTTTGCTATGACCTCCATCAATAAAAATAAAGAAGATAAAAAAGAAATGAAAAAAAAATTAAAAAGAGGAAAAATTAAGATATCTCAAATATCATTAGATAGGGTGATTTGCATGCTTCTTTTTTCTTTATAAGCTTCTGGTCACTTAATTTTCTCTGAAATTACATTTTTGCTTTTTGCACATACTGTTATTAATTTTTCGTATCTATTTGCAACAGCTACAAAGTCACTTTTGAAAAACTATTTAAAGGGTTTATAATTTTGTATAATTTTGATACCGTTTCCTTATAGAATTCAGAAATCGTTTTTTTTTCTGTTGGACACTACTACAATTTTCAAATACCGGTGTACATTATTTCTTATGTATTGGGAGCTGTCTTTTCTTTGAAATTGAGATTTGACATTCAGATACATTGATAATTAAGCAGCCAGGACATTTGAAAAAACTTGGAGGTTATTGCAGAAGTATCCTAGTGGTGAGGCATTTATATATCAGAGACATTCTTTTATTTAAAAGTTAGAAACCTCATATTGCTATTTAAATAATTTTCCCACCTAATAATTCCTTAAAAATTGTAATTGCTTTAAGTTTTACTACTGATTGTAGTCATTTGTGTGATTGTATCTATGATTGATGCATTTTAATGTTGCAATTGTCTGGCAATTTTCTATGATTATATCCATGACTGGTGTTCTTTATGGTGCAATTGTGTGGTAATAGTCTGATTATATCGCTATTAAGATTTTTACATAACTTTCTCTCAGGACACATTTGAAGAATAGAGGCTTTATTTCTAAAATTATAAGCTCCTGTGTAGAGCATTCAGTTCACCTGGCTTGGTGAATTGTCTTTTTATCAAGTCAACAGGCTGAATGATTTTTCAGAAGAAACCCACCATGTTCATTTTCCATATTATAATATTGAGAATGTTATTTGGAAATTTATATTATTAAAATCAATTTCTTAAAATGAAATCAGAAAAAGGTCTAATGACAAAGCCTGAAAAGAAGTTGCCAGAATATTTGGGAAAAATCCGACACAGAGCCGCATCAGGAAGGCGCAGGGAAGAAAGAGGAATTGGTCAAATGGCACAGAGGGAGGTCAGCTAAGTAAGTTCTTAGAAGTGTCTCCTGCATCTGGCATTAGAGACAACAACCTTGACCTCATTGAGAACAGATTCAGTGGCGTTGTGGGAACAGAAGCCATGTGGAAATATAACTAAGAACCATAGGGAAATAAAGTCACACAATATGGAGACTCCCCACCCTACCCCACCCCTGCCTCGGGGACTAATTGAGGAGAAAAAGAAAATGATAATATAATATATATAGAAAAATAAAAACATTTTTTTGTTTGTTCTCTTTTGTTAACATGGCAGAGATGATTTTACCCTGAAGGTAAGAAAACAAAAGAAAGCGATAAAAATAAAGAAAAACATTTCTGAAGAGATTCAGAGTTTTATTTACGTTCACATAGTTTTGAACAGGCAACTTGGTACTTCTCTCACTGAGACATAAAAAAGAAGGAGGTAAGGAGGTAAACGAAGATAAATTCACTTATGGTGGAGGTAGGAGGTCAAAGGAATTTCTGCTACTTAGTTTCTATATTTTCTATAATTTAAGGAGATACATTTTCTCTATCAAGGAAAGGCATTGAAGATGTGCACCGTCATGGGATGGAGTGAAGAAACAGAAGATGTTAAAGAGTTGGAGATCCTGCTAGGTAGAAAGGCTGATGGAGTTTACGCGTTAGAGCAAGATGAAGGATTGTTGACTGAACTTGAACAGAAGAAATCTGTTTTGACAGAGAAGTATGATTTTTCCCAGCAGTGCTTAATGGTTTGCATATAAAAGCAGGGAAAGCAAATGTTGGGAGTGATTTTCTAATAGTGATTTACAGATCCAGTGTAGTGGAAGGACAAGAAAACAAAGTGGTTGTAGGTTGTGGGTGGAGCGTTCTTGAAAGTGATGAACTGTGGTGTCTGGTTCAAACAGGGATAAAAATGCAGTCACTAGGAGGCTGATGACACAGAGTAGATGAGATGCCAGAGTTCCAGCGTCTCGATGAAATTCAACAATTTGTATAGTGAGAATATGAAAGGAAAAGTGCTTACAGGATAAATATTCTTATATAAAATAAGATTTTCAATTCAAAGATTTTGAAAGTAGCGTTATTTGGCAGGACAATAAGAGAACTGATTTTGAGATCAACAGCATTGTTCATAATTATTTTAACTAGCTTATGTATTCTTTGAAACTTAAAAGGTGTCTGAGATATAACTGATTAATTCATTTTGGTTAGTGGTTCTCAAATGTGTTTCTCTTTTTTTAAAATTTGTATTGAAATATAGTTTATTTACAATGCTGTGTTAGTTTCAAGTGTACAGCAAAGTGATTCATATATCTATATGTATATCTATATCTATACACACACACACACATATATTCTTTTTTTTTACATTCTCTGCCATTATAGGTCATTACAAAACATTGAGTACAGTTTCCTGTGCTATTCAGCAGGTCCTTATTGGTTATCTATTTTATACATAGTAGTATGTATATTTTCATCCCAAACTCCTAATTTATTCCTCCCTTCAACAGTGGCTCTCTTTTTAGGGAGATATTGCTTTGACCAATGCACCTCCAGCAGTGATATGCAGCCTCCATTGAAAAGGACTAATTTCCATCTTCATGAAATGTGCTGTCCAGGACGGAGCTACTAACCACAAGAAGCTACTGAGCACTTCAATGTGGATAATGCAATGAAGCAACAGAATTTAAAATTTTATTTAATTGCAATTTTAATTTAAAAACTGAAACACTCTAAATCTTTTTCCCTTTAATACATGTTTATTGCTTTAGTAGGACAATGTTTCAATATACCCACTGCATCCACATTGTTATTGTATTGGGGTGAATGTGACAGATATTTCATTACTAGTATCTCACTAATAATTTTTGTATTGATTAAATGTGTAAATGGTAATATTTTGGATATACTGGGTTAAACGAAAATATATTGTGAAAACTAATTTCACCTGTTTCTTTTCTACTCTATAAAATTTGGCTGCTAAAAGGTCAAAAATTACATATGTGGTTTGTGTTATACGCCTATTGATCATAACTGTCTTTTGGAAACTAAAAATAATAAAAATGTCTTTGTTAAAATTAAAAGTATGTGAAGAGAGAATATGATCATATACTTTTCTTTATGTATAGGAAAGCTAACCTCTTAAAAAATAAAATCAACAAGATGGCAGAAGTGGATCAGAAGAAGGGGACCTTGAGTCAGTTCACCTCCCATGGTGTGGACCTCGACACTTGGCTGGGTGTGTCCTGGGAAGAGCTGATGCAGCCGAAGTGCCCAGCAAGGCCAAGAAGCAGGTGGTGCCCATGGAAAAACTCTAGGTAGTGGAGACACACCTGTGGGACAGGGTCATCCTAACCAAGGTGGGGGCAACACGGTGAGTGTCTACAATGGCAAGACCTCAGCAAAGTGGAAATCAAGCCTGAAATCACTGGCCACTGCGTGGGTGAGTTCTCCATCACCTACAGGACAGGAACACAGCCAGTCAGCATCAGGACCACACTCCTCCCACTTCATCTCCCTCAAGTAGGCTGTGCTCATCCAGTAAGGGCATAGTTTCTCATTCTCTTTTCTCTCTCTCTCTTTCTAGGGTTTTACAAATATTTTGTTTATTTTAATGAAGCTGGTACAGACAATGTCTATTTAAAACCCATATCCCACGCCAAAAAATACAAAGAACATCAATAAGAGCAGTGCTCAGATGTATACAAACTTCTGCACAACTAACTTTATTATTGTTAACGAAAATTAGAACTTTTCTCAAATCTTCTGACCAGATTTTTCTTTAATCTTAAAATGTTTTCTCTTCAATGAGGCCATCCTTGGAGTTAGTTATTCTCACTGTAATTGTCATCTCTGCTTCAACCTGATGTTCCTTTTCTTTTGGTTTGGATGCTCAGATTTTAGAATTTGAGAATATTCTACCATCTCAAGGATTTTCCTTGTCAAATTTTATTAATGCATTTAGCAGACAAATTTAATTGTTTAAATTTATTATATATTAGTAGGAAAATGAAAATTAAGGCAATAATGAGAGACCAAGTTTCCAAAGAGCAGGGAAAACCACTGAGTTGGGCCCTAACATTCTGCAGGCTGCTTTCCTTTTATCTCGTTTGCCCTGCAGGACACTTGCTTATTTTGGTGGGGAGAAGAGACAACATACGCAGAGAGGAGCCTGAAAGGCAGGGAAGTCAGGAGAGCTTTAAACAATTTTTCAGATCTGGAGAGACAAAAAATTAGAGTTTGGTTCTGTTAAGGCACCTGGATTTGAGGAATATCAAGATCCCAGACAGAAGGGAGGCACAGAGAAGTGCATCAAATATTACAGTTTTTCCTTTGAGATGTTTACTGTTTCTAAGTTTCTCAGGTCAAGTGGCTAAAGATCAGATGGCTCAGTCTCCCTGAATTCCCATCTTTTTTTTAAATTGAAGTATAGTTGATTTATATGTTGTGTTAGTTTCAGCTGTACAGCAACGTGATTCAAATATATGTATATATATATGTATTTCTATACACACTGTTTCAGATTCTTTTCCATTATAGCTTATAAACTTCCATCTTTGCATGCATAGTCGAGCAAGACTACTTCACTTTACTTAGGTCCCCCTCTCCACTCTGAGTCTGGTAAGTGCCTGCCTATAAAAAGATGGAGATTTCAGTTTTTCTTCCATTGTTTTTTCTCAAGAATCACAGCCCTGCATTGTGTGTTTTCCCATTATCTGAAGACTTGTTTCATGCTTTTCCAGTGTTCTTGCTTTTTATGGGGAGAAGGCAAATCCAGCACCAAGACAAGTTCTGTCATTGTTAGAAGTAGAAATCATTTTTTATTTAAAAGATTGTAATTAATAGAGCATCTCCGAAAAGATTCTTTTGATTTCTTTAGATTATCTCATTTAGAAATTATCATAATATTGGGTTACTTTGGTTATTGAAATTTCAGCTCCCAATTTGATTTACAGTAAATCACCATAATATAGATAGGTGAAGTCAGATTAAGTATCAAGGGCAGCTTATTAATAAATATCAATGAAGATTCTGAATAGAAACATTTCAAAATGATTTTTTAAAATATATGGATCAGTTGCCATCTTTATTTTCCCTATTTTAATTTAAACATTTATTTTTTAAGATTTAATTTTCATGTTATAATACAAGTATGTATACATACAGTTGTATGGGCACCTAACTCAGAACACAAAGCGCTTGGGTTGCCTGGTGGTTTTCGTATCTCTCTTCTAACACCTATAGCAGCAAGGTATCCAGAGTAGAGGGAGTGTGTGAGAGGTGGGATCCAGAATTTAGAATTACTGAAAATGTAAATTTAAAGTTCTTCATCTTTTAAACAAAAGTGAAGGAATTTTCTGGAATAAGAAAGTATAATAGAGGAAAGGGGGGAGACACGAAGCCGTAGATATAATATTTCTACCCCTAAGTTCCTACCTTGGAACTCTCCTGGACCTTTTCCTATTTGCCCCACACCTGTTCTTAGCAGTAGAGCACACATTGCAGATGAATAAAAGGAGACTTAGTGAGACATTACTGATTGTCCAAAGGTATAAGGTATGTCAAATACATTTTTCTGGAAACAAACTCAAAAATCCATCTGAAAATGGCACAGGCATCAGTAAGTATCCCTGTCCATATCCAAATTCAAAACTGTTTTCACCCCCATCCAGAATGTAACTGTGGTGGGTTACCTGAACAATTACACCAGTTCTTCAGCCACAATGCCAACAGTCTGTTAATTCCTAGCACTGATATATTTGATGATGGGAACTGTTAATTCAGTCAAATGGAGGTTACAACTTTATAAGAATGAAGAAAAATGATGATGACTAAGTTTAAAGGGCACTTGTGTCTTATTAATTACTAATTTTTAATCTATTCTCCAATGAAGCAAATTTCAGAAAGCATTATGTATGCTAAAGGAAATGATTCATTTCCTAAAAACTTCTCAAGAATTCACTAAAATGGGAGAAAATATTCTGAAATTCAGTAAGAATTCAGTGAGAATTGTGATATCTACTGCTACCATGTTATTTTTGCAAAGACAATGGTGTCTAATTTAGGTTTCTTTGATTTATTGCAAGAATTGTAAGGTAACAAAGATGCTTAAATTAACAGCTCTGCACTTTCGGTGGTTAAAATTTTAAAAAGCATTAAAAGTATAACTGGCCTTCTAATCAAAGATTCATAAAAATGGCATCAGCAAAAAAGTGCAATGTATAATTATATTTTTCCTGGGATGTTTACATTCTTTTTTCTCATTGTCTTTCTTTCGAAAACAAATCTGAGCACCATATTAAAGTATTCAACTGTTACGCTAGCATTTTAAAAACATCCAACATAACAAAAATAATTGTTTTAACATCTGTTTCTTTTCAATTGAAATCCCATGTTTCCAAGATTATCTATAAAATACCACAGGCATGGAGGTAATTCAAATTTACTACTCTTCACTTTGAATTTATAGGCTTTTAAAAATATATTACTATTTAATAAACACTTAAAATCACATCTAAATTTGAACATTATGAGAAATTTGCCCTTCTTTAGATCATACCTATGTCAGGTCCCCCGTCCCTTCTTCAGATGTTCTCTGTTTTTTTGTTCTAAATTCCTGTGTCATGTTTCCTCTGTGCCACTTGCATAGTATCAAGTACTCTTCACTTTTGTGCAGGAGTAAGATAACTACACTTTAAGGTGCTTGAGGGTGAGTATCTTATTCTATTTCCCTCCAGCACAGTGTCAGAAATAGAATGACTGTTCCAAAAATACTTGCTTATTCTCAGTTGGTCCTGAGTAACAAAATTATCTCCTGCCCACCTGATTTATTGGTAAGAAGTATGTTGTCTTCAAAGTATATATCGAGGAATTGAATGCAATAATCAGGACCAGTTAGCTGTATCTCACAGCTAAACCTGTTTGAATAATTTTTAAGAGAATTTACTCAGAGAAGTCATAAGTTGATGAGTTCTGGGATGGTTGGTCCTCAGTGTTACCATAATTGAGGCATTGTAGTCTCCTGGAGGCCCCTCACAAACCCCTTTATTTCTACTCCTGGCTGTAGCAATATTGTCAAATATATATCTCAAACTATTAATCTGAGATAGTTTTCATTGTGGGGACTGAGAGGTAGTTTTTCTATAGCACATTATGTTGTCAAAGATGATTAACCAGAAAATGTCCATGCTTGGGGGATATTTATGTAGACCAAATATGCCCAAAAGAATCAAATGAAGATAGGAATTTAGAACAAAAATAGGAAAAGAGATATTTGTTTTTAGATATTTTAAAAAATTGAATTAAAAAGAAGGTCTAGATACAGAATTAGTTGGGAATCTACAAATTACCAATAATATTGCTTAATCACTAACTTTTCCAGCTTTGTCTTTCATAACTCTTCAAAGAAAATCATTTGGAGGAAACATCTTTGAATACCCAGCTGTTTTTTGTTATATTCAGCTGAATATATTTGGTTTAATTTTGCAGATACAATTTTGATAAATTTATTATTCACACAGAGAACAAGGCAATGTTTTATTTCTAAATTCTACTCCCAAAGATTCTCTCTGTGGGTTTTGTTTAGTCAATAGTTTCTTTTGAAAAGCAGCAGAAAAGACATTGACTAGTCAATCTGATACTGGGGTTTAAAGATTCCTTCATTCCAGGATAGCTGCTCTTTTCTTAGGATTATATTCTCCAGCTCAATAGCAAGTAGAGAGCCCCTTCTCTGCTCTTTGCCAATGAGAATTTTCAACTGGGATAGTTTGCTCTATTTCTTCTTTGTAAAAATCTTGAAAATATTTGTTTTATGGAATACCATCATTTTCCCTGATAGAGAGCACAGTTCCTGCACTTGATGAATAACCTATTGACTTGAGAAATGCTTTGTTTTCTGGAGAATCTGAACTCATAGGGCAATCAGAAAATTTCATTTAAATGAAATTCCACAGCACTATAACCTTCTTCATTCTGTGCAAACATGTATGGAGTTTGGTTTCCATGGTTACTTGTTACTAGTCCTCTGCTCTCTGTGGTTCTGTGCAGAGCTGGATGAGAGATCAAGCCTAGAGTGTCATTATAATGAAGCAGAAACTGAGAATAATTATTTAGTTGATGGCCATGTATCAGTTTAGAACATACACAATTTTAAGGTTACAGTTGTTATAAAAATACCATAAGAGCTACCCCCACCCATCTCTACTGCTTATTCAGTAACGTTATAGGAACAAGAATAAGAAGAAAAGAAAGACTTGAAACTATAACTAATATATTGATTATCTATCTATCCACTGTGTATGACTAAAATAATGTACTCCTTTATAAAGTTGGGTTTTTCAAAAAAAGTAGAATAGTTTACGTACAATATTATAGTTTGTGTGTGTGCTTATTTGAGTGTATTAAAAGAAAATCCAAGTTTACAAATGTGTAATTTTACCTAAGGTAAACCCAACAAATAGAAAAATTGAACCTCTTCAGAGAAAAGTTGTTCCCAGGATTCTATATTCAAGGATACCTCTAATCCATTTTATTCATGGAAATTATTTAATTTTTCTTATGAAGCAATAATATAATATGAATTTGGAATAGTGTTTCAAAAACCAAGCTACACCTTGAAAATTATGTTTTGGTTGTATATATGCTATCTGTGTAAAGTTAAAATGGTTTGATATATCTTTAGTTTAATTTGGCATCTGAATAGCAACCATGATGTAATTGTTACCTCCAGATCACTTACAAAAATGTCAAGATTGTTACACAGAAATAGGACTGAGGGAACTGATGATAGAACTCTTTGATAGTAAACCTTTGATAGGTAACATAAATAGGATACACTTCAAGAAATTGAGCAGTAGCCCTTATCATCGTGACATCGTGGACAACAGAAATATATTCCATTTTTTCACCATGATCTCCTAACTGTTCTTGGACACACAGAATCTGTACCAATAAGAAAACTGAATGCTTTCCCTCTGCTTCAAAGGGCAGAGTGTAATCCTTTCCTCTTACAACTTCTAGAGTCCCAAATCCCTACAAATGAAGGATAAGGGCAAAACTAGAGATGCCTTGAAAACTGTATTACTATATCTCATATTTATTCATGGAATCCATTAATTTAGAGTTTTAAGATGTTAGGCAAGGGGGCTTCCCAGGTGGCACAGTGGTTAAGAATCCACCTGCTAGTGCAGGAGACACAGGTTCGATCCCTGGTCCGGGAAGATCCCACATGCTGCAGAGCAAACTAAGTCCGTATGCCATAACTACTGAGGCTGTGCTCTAGAGCCCGCAAGCCACAACTATTGGGCCCATGTGCCACAACTATTGTGTGCCTAGAGCCTGTGCTCTGCAACAAGAGAAGCCACCATAATGAGAAGACTGTGCACTGCAATGAAGAGTAGCCCCTGTTCTCCTCAACTAGAGAAAGCCTGTGTGCAGCAACGAAGACCCAATGCAATAAATAAAATAAAAAAAAGATGTTAGGCAAGGAGGTAGATTATTCCACATATATACAATGGAATAACACTAGAGCAGGTGCCCTAATCTGCGGTCCACATTCAGGAGATTCAGGAAATTAGCTGGGGAAAAGAAAACTTTATTTTCATTAATATGAAACTGAAGTGCAACACTGCTTTCAAATATAAATGTAAACAATAAACCAGTTTATTAGCAGAACTAATGACTTTGACCCGAAAAGAAGTCATTAATATTTTGATATCATATTTCAGTGGCTTCAGGTGTCTCAAAATCTCTTTTATGCTCCTGGAGATTTTACATTTATAGCAGTTATGGGACCTTTCAATAGGTATTGGTGTTCATGACTAATACCAATACCAAGAGAACACGTGTTGGTATGTATTTGATTTTATTTATTTTATTTTTAAATAGAATGCTATCTCATTTTAATATACAGTTTTCCTTGGAATTTTCTTTACTTTTTAAACATTTCCTTATGGTTCGATGTATGGCAAAATCTTTCCATGGCACAAAAAGTAAAGAAACACTAGTCTAAGCAGAATATTTTCTGGAAATTGGGTAACAGCCTGGAACTTCTGTCTATCAACCTGCTCCTTAGCCCTGCCTCCAAAATAAGAATTTAGCCAGCATCCAAACACCAAGCAGTGCCAAAGCAAACCAACACCAAATCTCTTGGTAAACACCAACTCTAAACAGCTCCTGCAAAGTTTAATAATGAGAACAGTAAAAGCACCACAGATCAAAGGAAAGAAAATATCAAATGAAGACTCAGGAAAAGACAGTACCTCTAAAAATGAGCTATTAATACAGAAACCATAAAATTACTTCAGGAAACTTTGACATTCTTGATGTGGAAAACGATCAAGTCTGAACAGGATAAGATGAAAAGGGAGAAGAAAAGATAAAGAAGTAACCAAGGAAAAAAGTACCCAATGTATGGATTAAATTTTTATCAAAAAAATTAAAAATCAGGATTTAATAATATGGAAGATAGACTTTAGACACTTTACATCATAGCAGAGGGAAAGGAAAATAACAAGGAATGACAGAGAATGGAATTATAGGTATTTCAGCAGGAGACAGAAACAAGAATAATTATATTACTTTTTCAAGACACTATGTTATTGTTGGAGAAATGTCTCTCCAGAAAATGTACAAACATATACAAAATGAAACAGCCTCCAGGAAAAAATTTACCACTACAGGTAAAATTTTTTAAAAAGAAAACCTCTACCTTACAAAAAAGTCAACTAGGCACATGAGAAAAATAAAAGCGACAACAACACAGATCAAAAGAGGAAAAAGTGGGCTTCCTAGGTGGCGCAGTGGTTAAGAATCCGCCTGCCAATGCAGAGGTCACGGGTTCGATCCCAGCTCCAGGAAGATCCCACATGCCGCGGAGCAACTAAGCCCGTGTGCCAAAAAATAAAAAAAAGAAAAAGAGGAAAAAGAAAAATAGATTATCTGTAAAAGAAGTAGTCTTCTAACCTCCAAATTCTCGGTAACACTAAATACCAGATGTTAGGGGAAGATGTTTATGAAGACTTGAGATGATTTTTTTTAAACAAATTTTAGAAATAGAACAAGTATTCAAATATACAAAGCTTTCAAATTATAAGTATTCAAATATATAAAAGATTCACTATAAATTACTTTGAAAAGTGTTTAAAAGTTTTCAGTGGATATTTCAGTAATATTCCAACTAATTATAAAATAATTCCAAATTAAATGCTCATAATTGCAGAAATCAGATATAAAAATGTGAAAACATACAAATTAAGCCTAAATAATTGTTTAAGATAATTCATGAATGTAAAATTAATTGCAGTAAACTTGGTATGAATCATATTACATTAGAAATTGTTGTGTTGTGGGAATGGGCAGGGAAAATTTGAGGGATGTTATCATAAAAAAGAGATGGCACTTTATTTTGATTCTGATACTATTCAGTATTACAGACTAGCTCCAGCCTTGTTAAAGTTAAATTTACCAGAACTTTCTACAGTAGGGAGAATAATACAAAGCCTTAGTATTGTCTCAAAAGGGGAAATCTAAAGTGGGAGATTTATAGACTTTGAATCTAGGATCAAATGATTTCAAGGAAGGTCTTTCCAAGAGGGAATCTGATGGAGACAGGGCTAGATTTACAATAGCATAATTTAGTTTTGGGGGACACAACAAAGCAAGGGTGTTGAACTGAGTCTTGACTGATAAGCAAAATGTTTGTCTAGATGAGAGGATTATCTCTGAAATAAATATCATAGGAATTTCCTGAATGAAACAGTGAAGTTATATAGTGTTTTATAGCTGTATGTTTCATAGACCAAGTTTTTTTGGAACAAATGACTAAATCGCACTGAGATAGGTGGCCTTCAGGCTTCTCTACATCACGTTAATACACATAGACTTATGATGTTTTAAACCTTCTTGAAAATAACCAGTAATAAAATTAACACCACAGTTATGTATAATTATAGCACATGAATATGTGCATATGTACATATAACAAAACTACTTATGCAAAAGTATTTTAAAATTTAAAATGTCAATGCTTAAACTATTATATTGCCAGGAAAAGATTATTAGCTTGAGTAGAGGTAATAAAATTCCAATACATGCTGTTTATGAGAAATATACAGAAAACAGACAAAAACAAATGGGCAAATATTGAAATAGCAAATGCAAATAAAAAAGATAAAATATTAAATATTCATTTAAGGCAAAGCTGTCATCAAAGTAAAAGTCGTGGAAGGGAAAATAAGTAAATTTTAAATAGAAAACAAAAATGCAGGCCTCAATGATGAGATGACATGCTTCTAAAGTAAATAGCAGAGAACAACAATATATAGAAAAATAACTTTCAGGAATCTAAGGGAAAATAATCAAGAAGTTAATTTTAATACATGAAAAATTCCAGCTCTTACCAGAATAACCAGACACAAATTTACAAGTAGGTTTGTGGAATATAAATTATCTATTAAAAGGTTTAATTATTGTGGAAACAGAGCAGAATGAGTGCCCATTCAACAAGATCTTAAGCAAATCTTATAAATACTAAAGGTCCAACTGTATATGCCCATTTTCTAATTTGTGTGCAATACAGATGGAAGTTATTGTCAAAGTTTTAAATGTTATCAATAAAAATAACAACAAATTACAACAATTCTTAGATTTAAAACAGTACAAACTTTCCCAAACAATTTTTCAAAGTAAGAAAACCATTAAAAAACAATTAAATAGGATGAGAATACAACTTACCAAACTTACATGATGCAGCTAAGGCTATCCTTAGAGGAAAAGCAATAACTTTAAAAGCTTTCACTAAAAAATAAGAAAGAAATAGATTAGCTAAACAATAATTTAAGAAGTTATATTAGAGTAAATTAAAAATAAAACTAGGCAAAGTCAGAGAATGATATACAAAAAAAAAAAAAAAATCATGACCTAAAGTAGATAATTGGAAAAGTAATTCTTATAAACTTTTTTCACTGAGGATTATATGTCAAATATTTGCCAACTACATATCACGGATTATGTAAATTAATCCTCACAACCACCCCATGGGACACTTATTACACAATTTTACAGAATATTTTTATAGACTATTATTACATTATTGTTATACCATTTTATAGATGATGAATCAGAGCCTTATGGAAATTATATTTCATGTGTAAGATTTCATTGTTTATAGGTGATGAGGTTGTAATTTGATGACTGTTCTCTCTGTTGCCAAAGTTTATTTCTTAACCAGTATATTAGTTTTCTACTGCTGCTATAACAAATTACCACAAACTTGGTAGTATCAAAAACACATTTACTATCTTATTGTTTGGGAGGTCAGACTTTCAATATGGGTTTCATTTGGCTAATATCAAGGTGTTGACAGAACTATGTTTTTTCTAGAAGTTCTAGTGGACAATTCATTTCCTCCCCTTTTCCAGCTTATAGAGGAATGCAGTAGCATCCCTTAGCTCATGGCTTCTTTCCATCTGTGGAAAGGAGATGGCCTTCTGAGTATTTCTCATACAGCATTGCCCTGATACTGTTCTGCCTCCCTGATCCTTTTAAAAGGTCCCTTCTCATTACATTTAACACACCCAGATAATCCAGTATAATTTCCCTATTTTAAAGTCAAGGAATTCTATGGGCAACCTTAATTTCTATTGCCATATTACATAATGTACTAACAGGGTCTGGAGATTAGAAATGGGCATCTTTGTAGGGCCTGCCACAATTAGTATGCTTAAAATGTTACTCTTCCAAGTACTGCCTCTTTGAAATGTAAAATATGCAATTCTGATGGGAAAAATATATAAAGAGAAATTAGAAATGAAAATCTCTAAATAAATAAATTAAAAGTATGTTTATACTGTTTGGGTAAGGTTCTTATCAGAAGACACTGTAGCTTGTTTAAGTAGAAAAGAATTCAGTGTGAGATATGTCTTGCTCACAGAACCTTTAGGAGAGCTGCAACAATACAACCAAACAGAATTGGCCCCCAGGAGCTACTTTCTCTTTCTGTAGTAGAAGCTGCCTGCAGTTAATGCTGGCTCTAGATCATGCTACTGTGTTTCTTTTCATTCTAGTTTATTAGTTTTCTTGATCTATCATATCAAAATACCACAGACTTGATGCATTAAACAACAGAAACTGACTTCTCACAGCTCAGCAGGCTGGGGAAGTCCAAGGTTAGGGTGTCAGCATGTTCAGGTCCTGGTGAGCATGTTCAGGTCCTGGTGAGGTCCAAGGTTAGGGTGTCAGCATGTTCAGGTCCTCTTCCTTGCTTGCAGAGGTGGATGTCACTTCTTATAGGACACTAATCTGATTGGATTGAGGTCTCACCATTATGACCTTGTTTAATCTTAATTATTTCCTTAAAGGCTCCATTTCCAAATACAGCCACATTGGGGGGGGGGGGGGTGTGGGCGTCAGTACATGAATTTTTTGGGAAGAGGTTATAAACATTCAGTCCATAACATCTTAGTAATATGGGGTTTCCATGTCTGGTCTGGGTTATCATGCAACTAATGTCTAAACATAAGAATCTTATGGGTTCTTTGATTGGAAGAGCTGAAGGCTAGTAGCAGCCTAGTGACATGGATGTGAAGAAATGTAGTGGTTGTATTTATTTGTTTTTTGGAAAGTGAGATTCACTTGTGGAAAACTATCAGTCTGTATGACAGATGTTTAAAATATTGTAGGTAACCACCAAAGACAGAAAGTGCATAAAAGTTGATTCAGAAGAAATATGGAAATAAATGTATTCATAACAATCTCATTAATTTCAAGGCTCTTTTTGTGAGATAGATGAATCAGCAAGAAATTATCAAAGTTGACCAAAGTCATTATAGAAAACCTGATAAAGCTGAAGTAAATGAGAACATTGCTCTATCCCCTTAAAGAATGGATCCAGGTCATTTTATAAGGTACTTTTTTCAAATCCTCAAGAAGCAGATAATTTTCAGCCTGTTTAAATGCTTCCAGACATAGAGAAAGAAGTAAAGCTATCCTGTGATGCTGATAACAAGACCTAACAAAAAGTAAGAAAGAAAATATCAATCTCAATTATGAATATAGATGCAAAAATAGCAAGTAAATTATCAGCAAATGATACCCAGCTGTATTTAAAGAACTTAATCCATCATGGCCAGTGGGGTTTATTTCATGAAAGCAAGAATAGATCAATACTAGGAAATTTATTAACCAAATCCTTCATTTTAACAGACCTAAATGGAAATATATTGAACTATCTACATGTGAAATTTGACTGACGATATTTATCATTTCTGCTTTAAAAGACTAGAATTTTTGCCTTGACCCAATAAAACTATATACAATATATATCTCAGACTCAAAATCTGCATTATGCTTCATAATTAATTTGAATCTGTTTAATTGGATAGTTCAGTTGGCATAAGTTAAAAGGTACAAATATTCTAAAGTAGAGGCAACAATTTTGTTATTTAAGGACAAATTATCTATATATCTTTGGGCAGCAAAATCATCAGAAAAACTAAAAGAACACATGTAGTATCATGTAGCATATATGATGATGCACCTGTGTTTGAGGCTTGATATCCATCTGGGTCATTTGTTGCCTATGACAACTGTCTAACTTTGGACACTTTCAACTTCTCTAAATCTCATTTTGAATGGGTTAAAATGGACATACTACTTGTGCTTATCCTTCATTTTGAGAGGTTTGAATGAGATGATATACCTCAAAAACTAAACATGAGGCTGGCACAGAGTGAGCACTCATGTTGTTATTCTTTTATTATTATTATGTTATTATTATTGTCAAGATACATAGACTAACAGCTAAATATAAAGTAGATATAAAAGAACCATTAGATTCCTTATATACCAGTTATATCTAGTCTGAATTAAAAAAAATCAAATTCAACTTCCTTTGTTTGACTTAGGAAAATATAAAAGCTAAATCATCATTATATCATCAGAAAAGCAATACCATAAATTTTATATTAATGCATGTAGATAAACAATCTAAAAGAAAATAGAATAATAACTAAAAGATATTGACTTAAAAGACTTAAATGACTAAAGTGATGACTTTTAATTGATGTCTACAAATTTGTGGAGAATTGGAGTGATTAATTGACTTTAGGTAATTATACTAAGTGAATTCATAGTGGTGTCATCACTAACAATTATTGAATAATTAAGGAATCACATACAATCTCTGGGACCTCCTAGTTCATTCCATTGACTCTCTGAGGCTAGGAGTATGTGACTATCTCTCTCAAGTACAAATCAATTTCCTGTTGTGATTTCATACATGTAAACAATATGTAAGCATATCAGAAGAAAGTCCAGTACAAATATTCCTATCTTTTACTCTGTCATTTTTCCTTTAATTTAAAATGTATGCTACTTCATGGATATAATGATTTTATTGATTTTATTCTTCCTCATTTAATAGTCCCAAATGAATAAAAATTATCTCTAATTCATTCATTTATCCAGTAATTCATTCACATAATGAATATTTACTGAGTACCTACTCTGTGTCAGGCACTGTATTAAGTGATTGGGATACATTACTGAATAAAAATGATTTTCTGCAGCTTATAGTCTAGTGGTAATTTCCTTCTATTGCAGGTGTATGATTCCTGGGACTATGTGGATTAAAAGAATAAATTATGGCATATCTGAAAATCTCTCATCAAAAGAAATCAATATTACTTTGCCAGTAGAAGTCACATTTGGATATTTTAAATGTCTTTCCCATATATTTTATTCCATAAAACTGAAGCAGCCTAAATGTCCATTGACAGAAGAATGAATAAAGAAGATGTGGTACATATATATAATGGAATATTACTCAGCCATCGAAAAGAATGAAATAATGCCATTTGCAGCAACATGGATAAACATGGAAATGCTCATACTAAGTGAAGTAAGTCAGACAGAGAAAGACATATGATATTGCTTACATGTGGAATCTTAAAAAAAATGATACAAATGAACTTATTTATAAAACAGACACAGACTCATAGACTCAGAGAACAAACTATGGTTATGGAGGGGAAGAATTGGGGGTGAGGGATGGAGTGGGAGTTTGGGGTTGACATGTACACGCAGCTATATTGAAAATACATAACCAACAAGGACCTAGTATATAGCATAGGGAATGTTACTCAGTATTTTGTAATAACCTAAATGGGAAAGCAATTTGAAAAAGAATAGATAACATGTATATGTATAACTGACTCACTTTACTGTACACCTGAAATTAACACAATATTGTTAATCAACTATGCTCCAACATAAAATAAAATTTAAAAAATTAAAAAAAAAACACCCAGTGCATTACCTGTGTCAGATTCAACTTAGCAGATTCAACCATAGATCTGAATCTCCAAGACCATTTTTTCCTATACTAATGATAGTATTTATAACATTTTTTGTATTATATCCTTTGTCTCTTGACAAGCTTTAAATTTTCTCTCTGCTGTAACAAAGTAAATATTTAATTCAACAGATATTTTGAATAGGTATGATTGTGTTACATTTTATTTAGAGAAGAGATTTACCCTTTTTTTAAGGATCTTATGGTTGAGTATGTGAGATTGTCCCAAAATAATAAACTTTAACATAAATAAGGGAACTTAGGGGAAGGTAAAAAAAGGAAAGCAGAGATAAACAAATAAAGGCTAAGGGCATCGTCATGAAGCTCAGCCTTGAAAAAATGGGCAAATGTTAATAGGCAGATAAGTAAGGAGTGAAGGAGGAAGGTGAAGTTCAGTGTGAAAGAATGGGGAAAAGTCATAAAGGTGTAAGAGTGAACATATATTTGAATATTGAACAATGTGTAGAAGTTCCAAGTGGCTGGAAAATAGGGTGCATGGAAGGAGCAGCAAGAGATACATGTGCAAATGTGTAACTGTGAAGAGCCTTAAACACTAAGTGTAAAGAGTTTAAAATCTTACCCTATAAATAATAGAATATGGTAAAAATTTTTGAGAGACCAGGATCTAACTTGTACTCTAGTTTAATGATGGCTGACAATTTGGGATAAGGTAGAAATTAAAGATATAAAGACCCAGTTAGTAAGCTATCACCATGGTTCATTTGAGATGTGATATGGATCTGAACTATGGTACTGGGAGAGAATGGAAAGGAAATAGAACATACAGATTAGATATGGATGATAAGAAGAACTGGATATGACTTCATAATTATCCAGAATGACTTGTGAGGGTGGAGATGTCATTAACCAGTAAAGAGAGAATAGGTGAAAAAAGGAATTTTTGGTGTAAAGAAAATTTCTCTTTGCTTACTTTTAGCTTTGCTTATGATTAATTTGTGATGTGGGAGGAGTTTAAAGTGGAAATGCAAGCTGACAATAGTATGTTAGAGTTAACACAAGTCTCATATTCAAAATCCTACCTTATACATACCTTAATATTTTGAATATTAGTGACATTAGCTATACTTTTTATAATGTTACTTATAATTACAAAATGTTATATATTGGTAAGGAATTGAATGTGTAAATCAATTGTCTATGCTGGGTTTAAACTTTAAATTATAAGTAATTGTTAGAAGGGAGTTCAAGAAATGGAGAAAAGTTGGAAAAGAAGGAAAATTAGTATTCAGTACTATCCAAAGAGAATGTTGAATTACTTTTACTCTTTCCACTTAAATTAAGAATCAATAGAAACACAGATTTTGAAGGATCACTAAAATATGTCAAGATACCAGACACAGGGACTTCCCTGGTGGCACAGTGGTTAAGAATCCACCTACCTATGCAGGGGACATGGGTTTGATCCCTGGTCTGGGAAGATCCCACATGCCACAAGGCAACTAAGCCTGTGTGCCACAACTACTGAGCCTGTGCTCTAGAGCCCCCGCTCTGCAACAAAAAAGAAGCCACCGCAGTGAGAAGCCCATGCACTGCAACAAAGAGTAGCCCCACTTGTCACAACTAGAGAAAGCCCATGAACAGCAATGAAGACCCAATACAGCCAATGAATAAATAAATAAATTTATATTAAAAAAAGATACCATACACAAATTATCAATGGTCTATTTTCTCCAAGAGAAGGATCCATAGACTTGGCTGACTGTCAAAGAAGCAGATTTTAGATTAATGTATTTCAAACTTTAATTCATACAAATCTAATGCACTTTAGTCTTAAGATACACACTCTGATATAGTCAGTCTGGAGTGGGATCCAGTATTCAGCATTTCTAACAAATGCCAGATAATGCTAAAGCTGCTGGTGGTGACTTACAGTGAGAACTTTGGAAGAGACGCATTTGATGATTTAAAATTCCCCAAAGAATGTTCTAGCAATCCACAGAAAAAAAGCAAGCTCTGGGGCTTTTTGTATTAAATTATTGAACTCATTTTTCATACCTAGTTTGATATGATTCAGATTCTGAACACTGGCCATGTAGCTGGAAGTGGCTGATCACACTGCAGAATGTGAAGTCACAGGTGTTTTTCAACCTCAGTTACCTGAAAATTGAATCTTGAGTTGTGACGAATTCTTAATCTTGGCTCAGCACAGGATGGCCTCAGGTGCCACACGTCCCTGGAAGCAGCACCTCCTGTTCTAATGTTGCTGTGAGATTTTCAACAGCTTCTTCATTTTTCCCTCTTTGCTTTGAAGTTTCTTTGATCTCTCAGTTACCTGAAGAGAATGGGCAAACTTTCTAGCCTATCAGGAAAATATCTCTCAGCCACCTGTACTGCAAATAAAAACAAAAAATAAACCTCAAATGCACAATCCATTTTTTTTTCCTTTTGGTTTTCTTTGCCAGATATTTGATAATGGATTCAGTCACAGACAAATTTGTGAAGTAGCTAAAGGTTAACTTTAATAACTTTCCAATCCTCAAAACCCCCTTCTTTATCCATTCCTAGGACTCCATAATCTTTATTTTTCCCTCTGCTTGTTAGCAAGCCATCTGTTTGATCTATGCACATGAAGGTAGACATGATTTGCAGCTGAAGAATTACTTCTCCCTTGAAGAATTTACACTATAGTTAACACAGACTAAGTTTTAACTGCTAAATTTCAGGCATAAAATCAAGAACACAAGAATTAATTTGGGATGTTCAGTCCTTCTCTATGGTTCTTAAACCACACCTATTTTCTACTAGGTCAATAGAAGACTATCAGACAAGGCAGTGTCCTGAAAGAATTCATACGCATGTATGACTTGATTAATAATAACTTAATGAGCACCTGACTAATAACCATTAGTTATTGGAGGTCATTTCTATTAATGCAGGACAAGGAAATTTGGAGTCTGCAATATGCCATGTCATTCCAATTATGGGCAACTGTGGGAAACAAAAAGAACCAAAAATTTAGGGTTTTAATGTCTGTATCCAAGTCAATTTTGTCACCTTGTTTCACTAATTTGGTGGCTTTTAAAGTTGATTAAGACCTCTGAAATTTTGTTTAGGCAAAAATTAAGTCATTTGCACTGTGAGAACTGCCATCTAACCCATGAATGTCCTCGATTGGTACTTAGCATCTGCATATAAATATGACCTTTCTATCTTTCTCTATCCATCCTTACCTACACAGTAATTCTTATAAGTTATACTGTGCTGCATTGAGCATCAATATTTTATGTTATAAAGATCTCAGAAATTATCCTAAGACATAATAAGAATCTATTGAGCTTAGACTGAAAATGGGCACTTTTTTCATCCTTGAGTGTTTCTATTTTAGTTTCTTGCCTAACTCTTATTCTAATTGTGACTTTGTGTTTCTGAAAACTAGAATATTAAATCCATTAAAACTATTAAAATTGGTCTAAGGAATTTCATATATATAGGAAATTCCATATGTACATAGATTTTAGGGCACTAGAGGAGATTTCTCCAAAATATGTTTTTCTTCTCACAGTTTCTTAGTTATTTAAAAGACCATACAATTGTTTAGCATCCAATAATTTTGAAGACTCTAGGGATTTTTCCCCTAACACTTATGCATATTAAAACATCTTGACTCATTATTCTGAATGTTTATGGTTATTCTACCTCATGTCTTTCATATTTAAATTGCATGAGTTATTTGTGCTTCAATGGAATGTTTGTTCTCTTTTATTTCTTTGTACTTCAAGAAAACAATTATCATAACACATAAGTAGAATTTTTTAGATTTTATTATTTCTCTAAGTTTTGGTGTACTTTTTTGTATTTTGCAAACCATGAGCACTTTGTTCTTTAGCATTGTATATGCTATAAGTTTCTGGTAACAGAGTATAAAGTAAATATATGAAAGCAGAGAGAAGCAAATCTCTGCTAGAATTGATTACTCTAAACAAAGGGATCAAGGACACTAACATTTTTACATTGTGTGAGATTAATTATTGATTCAATCCCATTTCTTATCTCTAAAGGAAGTATTTTGAATCTTGGGAGAAAGGACATTTTGATACTAAATTAAAGCCAGAATATATCTGAAATTACCCCTGAAGTTACTTTTAAAACATTTCAACATTCAAATATTTAAAATAAGATATTTTCCTATTACCCATATCTTGAAGTAGTTTTGATTACACAAGTAAATTTGTGAGCTTATGGTGGTGTAGAAACAGATAATCTCATTTTTAGAATTCTGCAAATAGATTTCTGTTCATCTTTTCCTACCAATCTTAATTTTACAGCCTCCTGTTTTTTTTTTCTGTTTTCTCTTAATAGTTATTTTTCCCAGTGAAAATCCTAATCTTTTTTCTATTTTCTCTATCTCCTGGTAATTCTAGTTGCCTAATTTTGAATATTCTTTTGCTTAACTACTATGAGAAATAATAAACAAAAAATAAATACATTATTGTATATTAGCATATTTGTTAAGATTTTTTTAAAAAGGAATTTTAAAAGAGACCAATTGGGAGATTTAATATAGATTTGGAAATAACCTTCTGAGCAAATGATATTTAAGCAGTATTTTCAGAGACCAGGAAAATAGGTAAGATTTAGCTGATTGAAAGTGAAAGGAATTACCCTCTAGGTAAAGGAAAAACATGTGCAAAAACCCTGAGGCAAGAACATATGTGGTGAGTTAATAGACTGAAAAGTGCCAGGGTTTTTAGAATGTAGTGAGAAAAATGTGAGAGGTGCATGGGATGCTATTGGAACAGTAGTTATTAAAGGCTGTGAGAAAGATTTGGTCTTTGGAAGACATTGGCATAAAATTTGTAATTGGCATAATATTTGATATTGAGGGAGAATTTTGTTTCTTTCCTCAGGTTCCCACAGGAAAGTTATCCTAGTTTTCATAAGTTCCCTAATAGGTTTTTTAAAGCACCTTCTTCTTTTAAAGAACCCTCCCTGGGTTCTCTTACCATATATATTTGTATTTGTTCTTTTCATATATATTCTTAAGAAACATATATACAAGTAGAAAATATAATTATTCTCATTTTTGGAAATTTTTTGCTTTATAACTTTTGTAAACATTAATCTAACATAAGGGTATCTTCATAATGTTATAGGTGATTTTCTATTGAAATCAAAAAGTCATCTTCCATCGACACAAGTACTGAAAAGCCACTTCATTACTGTATCCTCAGTAATATTTATTTTAAACTTACTCATACTCTGATGGAATTTTTTTCTCTTCTTAGACTATGTAGGCATTTTATTAATGAGACAATTCACTTCTTGGAGCTTTGGGTTTAGATGTATTTTAATTATGCCATATGCTTCACTACAAATGGTGCTATTATGGATATCATTATATTCAAACTTTTATCACAATTGTTCCAACTGGAAGGCTTTGCACAAAAAAAAAGATGTAGAGAAAATATAGATACTGAGTATAGTGTTATACCCATAAAATCCTTGCTGCATTAATCCTTTATAATTTTAATTGATTTAGATGTTGGACTTCCACCATTTTTCTTGGGAAGATCCCTTGGATCAAAATGATTTGTTATATTACCAACAAATTTTAAAAATACTGACCACATATTTAGTTTCAAGTGATCTTCTTAGCCAATCTATCAGCTGTCCTGAAACAAACTCTCTTTTTATTAATCCCTAACATATTTTGATATATAAGTATTTTAGGTTCTTTGGCCTTCAAATTGATATCATTTAAAATTAACTGGTATACATCTAATGTATTTCCATGATTTTTATCAGTGATTTTGTTGACTTTTACCAATTTTTCATCTCCAGATTTCTTTTAGTTTACTCATCTCTTTATAATAATGGAGTCATTGCTAAATTAGCTATGCTATCTAACCAGAGATTATATTAGATACTACAGGAGATATAGAGGATGTAAATTCTTATTCTTTGATAATCACTTTTTCATCTCAATCAGTTCAACACTGTTTATTTCTCTTTTTTTGTCTCAAATTCATCCTTCCTTGTTGTTTTGTTTGCTCTGCTAATTCATTTTATTTTCTTTGATCCAGAGATTTAAAAATTGTAGTTAGTTTTATAAATCTTAACATTGTAAAGATGTTCATTATTCCTTGATGGATAAATCTATAGATTCAATGCAATCTCAATTAATATTGCATCATTTTTTATTTTCTGTGTGAAAATTACAAGTTGATTTTTAATTTTATATTAACCAAGAATTCTTGGACCAGGTATAACTAAGAAAATCTTGAAGAACAAGAACAAGATATCAAAACATTTAGTAAAATTATACTAATGAAAACAGTGTGGGGTTATTCCAATTACAGACTAAAGGAACAAAGTAGAGATTTCAGAAACAGACTGACAAAAGTAATACAGCTGAACATCAGTGGAAAAATGTTTTTGTGGCAGCAGACATAAAAGCTAGCATGTTGGGTTTGTGACTCACATTGGAGTGAGTGGGGAGGGAGAAGGCAGAGGAAGTACCTACCAGCTTATTGGAAGCTGGACCCTTAGGCAGCAATTTATAGAATCTACAGTGAGATTCTTTTCAGAGAAAGACTGGGAAATGAATGTTTTTGCATACTTCCTCTGCACTGAGCTCTGGGGGAATAGTCTGAATGCTCAAACATTAGCCCTTTAACAATCACTTCATTGTTTGCTACAGTATTTTATGATGAAAGAATGCTAGTGCCATTGACTATTAGAGGCAAATGATCCAGGGGCCATCCCTTGGGTGGTACATACAAAGGCTGGAACATGAGTGGCTAAAATCTAGAAGACTGATTCTGCACAGCTTTGGCAAGAATGTAAGGCAAGTGGAAGTCTCATTTACTATAGGCAGGACTGTACATTGGCATAACCACTTTGGAACACTATCTCACAGTATTTACTAAAGTTGAACATCAACTTGCCTTATCATCCAGAAATTCTATGCCTAGGTATTTTCCAAAGAGATATTAATGTACCAAAATACATATACAAAAATGTACATACCAGTGTTATTCATAATGTCTCTCAACTAGACTCTATCCAAGTATTCATCAAAAGTAGATTTTGGCAAATATATACCTATGAAAGCCATTGAACTATCATTATTCAGAATAACATGAAAGAATATCAATAATTCATTGAAAATTCATCAATGATCTTAGCATATGTGATTTTAGCACCTTATTTGCTTGCATAGTAGACTGAGAAAATAATGTTAGTGTAGTTAAATATAAGCACTACACAAATAACTTACACTTTAAAAAGGAAAATATTTTAAATTTAAAATTAGAGGTAATAGAGAATGATAAGCAAAGAAAAAGGAGAGAAATAAATTAGAAATTGCAATATTTATTTCTATAAGTTTCTTTTAGCTGTTTGTTATTTTCACTGGAAAGCAGTAAGTGCTGTAAAAAATGGAAAATTAAATTAGTTCTTGTCTCGACTAAGAAAAAAAATTCAGTTGATAAGACTAAACAAAATGAAAAGAGAAGCAAATAAAAGTTTAAACAAATTTTGTTGGATACAAAGGAGAAGTGTAGCCAGGAATCAGGAATCCTGGAGGAAATGGCATTGGCATAGCTTTGGAGGATGGATAAGACACTGATGTGTTTTTATAAGGGAGAGTCCTTCAGAAGGGTTAATGTATTTAAGGAGGAAAGTGTAGGGCAGAGTTGGGAAATGAACAAATCAGGCATTTCTGGATTGCATGTGCTAGGATGAAAAAAGTGACAGAAAATGATGAGAAGGTAGGTTGGGTACAGATGCTGGGTAGTGCTGAATCACATTCTAAGTAATTTGGATTTTTTTCTGTCAACATTGAGTTCCTGTGGGAAGGATTAGAGTAGGAAGTTGATATTTGATTTACGTTTTGAAAATATAATGAAAAGAAATGTGAAGGGAGGATATAACTGGGGGAAAATAATATGATTTCAGGGGAATTTCGAGAGTACCCCTCCTTTTATTTAATAGATGATAAAAGAGGCTCATAGCAGTTGATAGCTCCGAAAACTGTAGAATCCACATTTCTGAAATTTTAACCCAAGAAATCCTTTCTCCAAAACTAGAATTAAGAACAGGTAGAACAGGTATACACTATTGTATAGTGTAGGTGAGGAGAGATGATGGCATGAACTAGGGTGGTGTTCATGACACATGAGAGAGATTTTGAACAGGTGTGACTGACAAGATTTGGTAAGTAATTACATGTGAGGACTGAAGGAGAAAATTTTTGGATTCCAGCTTGAATGACTAAAAGGAGGGACTTTTTAACTGAGCCAGAGAAGAGGGGAACCAGCAGGTTTGGGAGGTAAGAAGAGATGTCTAATGTATTTCTGCATACAAATCATTAGCTTTACCCAGGAGTCAGCAATAAGGTCAGAAGCCCTGTTCAAGACTTCTTTTCAGGGATGAGATAACATCATGTCAAAATGACAGGTTCAGCCTTTTGAATGATTTACTCAAATCAATTGCTATGAATTTGATTGATTGTTTGGGTAATCAGATTTATAAGTGCACTTTTTTTCATCTAGTTGTTTTAGTGCTATATAGGCCTATTAGGACTTTTCCCTCATAAAAACATTTCTAGTGTTTGTTTCTTTGAACTTTATTTTGGGCTTCATCTAAGTTAACTGTGGAAGGAGGAAAAAAGATGCATTGTTTAACAGCAGCTGTATTTTTCCTCTCAAAACAGCTTTTTAAATGCTCGATCGAGAATTCTGTCTATAATGATTCATATATTCAAAAATAATGATTGAGTTCTTCCTGTGATCCAGGCACTATGCTATCCCTAGGAATAGAAAGGTGAGCAAAAAGAAAAGATGCAGACCTTGCACTCATGGAACTGACTGAATAGTGTGGAAGCCAGGTCAATCAATTTATCACAAAATATAAATTTTTAATCATAAAGTCTCATTGGGTTATGTGTGTGAAGCAGAGAAAGGTATGCATCTCAATCTAAAATCAGTGTATAAAAAAGAATTAGCCTGAACAGTGTTTGAGAATCTAATTTGAATATGTTTTTTGAAATAGTATAAATAATATTACACTAAGAATCTAAACTAAATGCTGATTTAGATCAGTGAAATTTGTGATTAAATCTTGTTCTAATATATTACAATTTACTAAAAGTCAAATATATGGGTCATGGCATATCAGGAAAATTAGTATAAGATATTTTTTCCAATAAATGCACTTTTCACCTCAAGATACTTAATTCATTTGAATTTTTATATGAAGTGAAAATCTTACACAATTTAATTAATTCTAAATTAATTACTTGAAAAATACTACTTTCTAAACTTTACTAAAATCATCTGGTCTATTTAAATGCTACCTTATTTTTGTAGAATTTTATCATCAAGAAAATTATCTCTGTTTATTCTAACAGAAAATTTAAAAAATGACCTATAATCTCCCTAAACCCCAAACAAAATATTTTATGTTATATGCAGGATACTTTGGATTCTTGGAAGACAATCTCTGGATTGATTACTCATCTCCTTTGCCTGCTTCTTTTTCTCTAAGCTCTGCTTAAATCCGGGTTTCTACAAGTCTTGACCTCAGCTCCTTCTCATGTTATATGCCTTCTTGTGTAACCTCATTCACTCCTATGGTGTAATTATCTTCAGTAATAGAACTCTATCTTCATTTCCAGAACATGGCGATTTGCTGATTTTCCTCCAGGCATCTCATGGTGGAAATTCACTGATTTTCCTCCAGGCATCTCATGGTGAAGAGTTTGATTCTTTTATTCTTTTGCTTTCTTTTTTTTTTTTTTTTTAATGTGATTCTATGTCTTCCCCCCCCCCCCAGTTTTATTGAGATATAATTGACATACAGCACTGTATAAGTTTAAGGTGTACAACATAATAATTTGACTTACATAATCATGTAATGATTATCACAATTTAGTGAGCATCAATCACCTCATAGAGATACAGCATTAAAGAAATAGAAAAATTTTTTCTTGTGATAAGAACTTTTAGGATTTATTCTATTAACAGCTTTCATACATACTGTACAGCAGCATTAATTATATTTACATGTTGTACATTGCATCCCTAGTACTTATTTATCTTATAACTGGACGTTTGTGCATTTTGACTACCTTCATCCAATTCTCCCTTCCCACAACCCTGCATCTGGTAACCACACATCTGATCTCTTTTTCTATGAGTTTGCTTGATTGCTTTTATCTGAAGTATAACTGACATTATATTAGTTCCTGATACACAACCTAGTTATTTGATATTTCTATACATTTCAAAATTATCACCATGGTAAGTCTAGTCACCATCTATCACCATACAAAAATATTATAAAATTATTAACTATATTCCCTATACTGTACATTACATATCTGTGACTCATTTATTTGCTTCCATATCTTGGCTTTTGTAAATAAAGCTGCAAAGAACATACGGATGCATATATCTTTTCTAATTCATGTTTTTGGTTTTTTTTTGGATAAATACCCAGGGGTGTAATTGCTGAATCTTATAGTCGTTCTATTTTTAATTTTTTGAGGAAACTCCATATTGTTTTCCGTAGTGTGGCACCAATTTATATTTCCACCAACAGGGCAAGAGGGTTCCCTTTCCTCCAAATTCTTGCCAACACTTGTTATTTGTTGTCTTTTTTGATAATAGCCATTCTGACAGGTATGAAGTGATATCTCATTGTTGTTTTGATTTGCATTTCCCTGATGATTGGTGATGAACTTTTTCTCAGGTGCCTGTTGGCCATCTGTATGTCTTCTTTGCTAAGATCAATGTCAAAAGAGTGTATTCCCTGTGTGTTCTAGGAGTTTTATGATTTCAAATGTTAAATTTGTCTTTAATCCTTTTTGAATTTATTTTTATATATGGTGTGAGAAAATAGTCAAATTTGTATTTTTTGCATGTAGTTGTCTAGTTTTCCCAACACTATTTGTTGAAGGGGCTCTCTTTCCCCATTATATAGTCTTACTTCCTTTGTTGTAGATCAATTGATTATATAAATGTGGGTTCATTTCTGGGTTCTCTATTCTGTTTTATTGATCTATGTGTCTGTTTTTGCTCCAGTTCCATACTGTTTTGATTACTGTAGCTTTGTAGGATAGCTTCAAATCAGGGCGCATGATGCCTCTAGTTTTGTTCTTTCTGAAGGTTGTTTAGGATATTCAGGGTCTTTTGTGTTTTCACACAAATTTTAGAATTATTTGTTCTAGTTCTTTAAAAAATTCCATTGGTATTTAGATAGGTATTGCGCTGAATCTATAGATTGCCTTGGGTAGTATGGTCATTTTAACAACATTAATTCTTCCAATCTAAGAACATGAGATATCTTTCCATCTTTCGTGGTTGTCTTCAATTTCTTTCATCAGTGTTTTACAGTTTTTTGTAGTACAGATCTTTTTTTTTTTTTAGCTCTTTATTGGAATAGAATTGCTTTACAATCTTGTACCAGCTTTTGAGGTACACCAAAATGAATCAGCTGTACTTATACATATATTCCCATATTTCCTCCCTTCTGCAACTCCCTCCCGCTCTCCCTGTCCTGGCCCTTTAAGGCATCACCCATCATTGAGTTGATCTCCCTTTGTTATACAGAAACTTCCCACTGGCTATCTATTTTACAGTTCATAGTGTATATATGTCTATGTTACTCTCTCATTTTGTCCCAATTACCATTTGCCCCCTGCCCCCCCAACCCTATGTCCTCCAGTCCATTCTCTGCATCTGCATCCTTATTCTTGACCTGTCACTGGGTTCACAGGTACCATTTTTTTTCTTTAGATTCTGTATATATGAGTTAGCATACAGTATTTGTTTTTCTCTTTCTGGCTTACATCACTCTGTATGACAGACTCTCGGTCTATCCACCTCATTATATATAGCTCCATTTCATTCCTTTTTATGGCTGAGTAATATTTGATTGTATATATGTGCCACATATCCTTTATTCATTCATCTGTTGATAGGCATTTAGGTTGCTTCCATGTCCTGGCTATTGTAAATAGTGCTGCAATGAACATTATGATACAAGTTTCTTTTTGGATTATGGTTTTCTCTGTGTACATGCCCAGGAGTGGGATTACTGGGTCATATGGTAGTTCTAGTTTTAGTTTTTTAAGGAACCTCCAAACTGTTTTCCATAGTGGCTGTACCAACTTACAGTCCCACCAACAGTGCAGGAGAGTTCCCTTTTCTCCACACCCTCTCCAGCATTTATTGTTTCTAGGTGTTTTGATGATGGCCATTCTGACTGGTGTGAGGTGATACCTCATTGTGGCTTTGACTTACATTTCTCTAATGATTAGTGATGTTCAGCATCTTTTCATGTGTTTGTTAGCCATCTGCATGTCTTCTTTGGAGAAATGTCTATTTAGGTCTCCTGCCCATTTGTGGATTGGGTTATTTGCTTTTTTGGTATTAAGCTGCATGAGCTGCTTGTATGTTTTGAAGATTAATCCTTTGTCAGTTGCTTCATTGGCAAGTATTTTCTCCCATTCTGAAGGTTGTCTTCTTGTCTTGTTTATGGTTTCTTTCACTGTCCCACTTGTTTATTTTGATTTTATTTCCATTATTCTAGGTGGTGGGTCAAAAAGGATCTTGCTTTGATGTATGTCATAGAGTGTTCTGCCTATGTTTTCCTCTAGGAGTTTTATAGTGTCTGGCCTTTCAGTTAGGTCTTTAATCCATTTTGAATTTATTTTTGTGTATGGTGTTAGGAAGTGTTCTAATTTCATTCTTTTACATGTTGCTGTCCAATTTTCCCAGCACCACTTATTGTAAAGGCTGTCTTTTGTCCATTGTATATTCTTGCCTCCTTTGTCAAAGATAAGGTGCCCATATGTGCTGGGGTTTACCTCTGGGTTCTTCATTCTGTTCCATTAATCTTCTTTTCTATTTTTGTGCCAGTACCATACTGTCTTGATCACTATGGCCTTGTAGTATAGTTTGAAGTCAGGAAGCCTAATTCCACCAACTCCATTTTTCCTTCTCAAGATTGCTTTGGCTATTTGGGGTCTTTTGCATTTCCATACAAATCGTAAGATTTCTTGTTCTAGTTCTGTGAAAAATGCCATTGGTAATTTGATAGGGATTGTGTTGAATCTGTAAATTATTTTGGGTAGTATAGTCATTTTCACGATGTTGATTCTTCTAATCCAAGAACATGGTATGTCTCTCCATCTGTTTATATCATCTTTGATTTCTTTCATCAGTGTCTTATAGTTTTCTGCCTTTAGGTCATTTGCCTTCTTAGGCAAGTTTATTCCTAGGTATTTTATTCTTTTTTTTTGCAATGGTAAGTGGGAGAGTTCCCTTAATTTCTTTTTCTGATCTTTCATTGTTAGTGTATAGGAATGCAAGATATTTCTGTGCATTAATCTTGTATCCTACTACTTTGCTAAATTCATCAATTAGTGCTAGCAGTTTTCTGGTAGAATCTTCTGTGTTTTCTGTGTATAATATCATGTCATTGGCAAAGAGGGACAATTTTACTTCTTCTTTTCCAGTTTGGATTCCTTTTATTTCATTTTCTTCTTTTATTACTGTGGCTAAAACTTCCAAAACTATGTTCAATAATAATGGTGAGAGTGGACACCCTTGTCTTGTTCCTGTCCTTAGAGGGAATGTATTCAGTTTTTCACCATTTAGAATGATGTTGGCTTTTGGTTGCTCATATATGGCTTTTATTATGTTGAGGTAATTTCCTTCTATGCCCATTTTCTGGAGAGTTTTTATCATAAATGGATGTTGACTTTTGTCAAAAGTTTTTTCTGCATCTATTGAGATGATCATATGGTTTTTATCCTTCAGTTTGTTGATATGATGTATCACATTTATTAACTTGCATATATTGAAGAATCCTTGCATTCCAGGGATACACCCCACTTGATCATGGTGTATGATCTTTTTAATGTGCTGTTGGATTCTGTTTGCTAGTATTTTGTTGAGGAGTGTTGCATCTATATTCATCAGTGATATTGGCCTCTAATTTTCCTTTTTGGTGAAATCTTTTTCTGGGTTTGGCATCAGTTTGATGGTGGCATCATAAAATGAGTTTGGGAGTGTTCCTCCTTCTGCTCTATTTTGGAAGAGTTTGAGAAGTATAAGCATTAGCTCTTCTCTAAATATGTGATAGAATTTACCTGTGAAGCCAACTGGCCCTGGGCTTTTGTTTGTTGGGAGATTTTTAATCACAGTCTCAATTTCTGTGTAGTACAGCTCTTTTACCTCCTTAGTTATATTTATTTCTAGGTAATGTATTCTTTTCAATGGGATTATAAGTGGAATTTTTTTTATAATTTCCTTTTCCAATAGTTCATTGTTAGTGTATAGAAATGCAACAGATTTTTGTATATTAATTTTGTATCCTGCACCTTTACTGAATATCATTGATGAGTTCTAGCAGTTTTTTGGTGGCATCTTTAGAATTCTCTAAGTGTAGTATCATGTCATCTACAGTGACAGTTTTACTTCCTCCTTTCCAATTTGGATTCCTTTTATTTTTTGTCTTGTTGATTACTGTGACAAGGACTTTCAATCTTATGTTAAATAAAAGTGGTGAGCGTAGGTGTCCTTGTCTTCTTGCTGACCTTAGAAGAAATGCTTTTAGCCGTTCAATGTTAAGATGTTCTCTGTTAGCTTGTCATATATGACCCGTATTATGTTCACTGTATACTGACTTTGTTGAAAGTTTTTGTTATAAATTGGTGCTGATTTTTGTCAAAAGCTTTCTCTGTATGAATTAAGGTGATCATATAATTTTTATTTTTGAATTTGTTAGTGTGGCTTATTGCATTGCTTGATCTGTAGAACTGAACAATCCTTGTATCCCTGGGATAAGTTTCACTTGATCATTGTGTATGGTTCTTTTAATGTATTGTTGAATTTGGTGTGCTAATATTTTGTTGACGATTTTTGCATCTATGTTCAACATATTGGTCTGTGTTTTTCTCTTTTTGTGGTGTCTTTGTTTGGATTAAGTATTAGGATGATGCCAGCCTCACAGAATAAATTTGGAAACATTTCTTCCTCTGCAATTTTTTGGAATACTTTGAAAAGGATAGGTGTTAACATTTCTCTAAATGTTTGGTTGAATTCACTTATTGAAGCCCTGTCATCCTGGATTTTTGTTTGTTGGGAGTTTTTGTTTGTTTGTTTGTTTTTTATTGATTCAATTTTATTATAGATAATTCATCTGCACATATTTTCTATTTCTTCTTACTTATGGCTTAGGAGATTGTATATTTCTAGGAATTTGTCCATTCCTTCTGGGTTGTCCATTTTATTGGCATTTAACTGTTTGTAGTGATCTATTATGAACCTTTGTATTTCTGTGTTTTGGTAGTGACTTCTCCTTTTTCATTTCTGATTTTTATTTGGACCCTCTCTCTGTTTCTAGTTCATGAGTCTGGCTAAAAGTATATCAATTTTATCTTTTCAAAGAACTAGCTCTTAGTTTCATTGATCTTTTCTATTGTCTTTTAGTCTTTAATTTATTTCTGCTCTAATCTTTATGATTTCTTTCCTTCTATCAATTTGGGTTCTGTTTGCTATTTTTCTACTCTTTTAAGTGTAAGATTATGTTACATATTTGACATTTGATATTTTTCTTGTTTCCTGAAGTATGCTTATATAGCTATAAATGTCCTTCATAAAACTGCTTTTGCTGTGTCTAATAGAGTTTGGATTATTGTGTTTTGTTTTCATTTGTCTCCAAGTATTTTTTATTTCACTTTTGATTATTTCAGTTAACCCATTGGTTGCTTAGTAGCATATTGTTTAGCCTCCATGTATTTGTACTTTTGCATTTTTTTTTCTTGTAGTTGATTTATAGTCGCACAAATTTATGGTCCAAAAAGATATTTGATATGATTTCAGACTTCTTAAATTTACTGAGACTTGTTTTGTGACCTAGCATGTGTTCGATCTTAGCGCATGTTGCATGTGCATTGAAAAGAATGTGTATTCTGCTGCTTTGGATGGAATGTTTCATATATATCTATCAAGCTCATCTGAATTAATGTGTTGTTTAAGGCCAGTGTTTCTTATTTTTTGTCTGAATGATCTGTCCATTGTTGTAATTGGGGTGTTATAGTCCCTTACTGTTATTGTGTTTCACCAATTTCTCCTTTCATACCTATTAATATTTACTTTATGTATTTAGGTGCCCATATGTTGGTTGTGTATATATTTACAATTAAAATATCTGCTTGTTGGATAGATCCTTTGATCATTTTGTAATATCCTTCTTTGTCTATTGCTACAATCTTTGTTTTAAAGTCTATTTTGACTGATATACGTATTGCTGTCTTGGCTTTTTGTTTCCATTTGCATGGAATACCTTTTTCCATCTGAAATGAGTCTCTTGTAGGAAGCATATATATGAAACTGTTTCTCTTTCTATTAGCCACTATGTTTTGATTAGAGCATTTAGTCCATTTATCTTTAAAGTAATTATTGATAGTTATATATTATCACCATTAAAAATTATTTTCCAGTTGTTTTATAGTTCATTTTTGTTCTTTCCTCTTCTTATATTCTCTTCCCTTGTGATTTGAAAACTATTTTTAGTTTTCTTTTCTCTTTTTTGAATTTATCTGTTATAAATTTTTGGTTTGTGGTTACCATAATGTATATGTATATATTCTTGTTTCTAATTTCTTAAGTTCAAATGTATTTTAACAACCCTGCATTTTTACTCTCCCACCCACATTTACTTGTTTTGACATCATATTTTATATCTTTCTGTTTTGTGTTTCTGTATTGTGGATATAAATGTTTTTTTTTACTACTCTTGTCTTTTAACATTCCTATTAGCATTATAAGTGGTTGATGTACTGTCTTTACTGTATATTTGCCTTTACCAATGAGTTTTTTTCTTTCTTAATTTTCATATTTCTAGTTGTGGCCTTTTCTTTTCCTCTAAAGAAGCCCCTTTAACATTTCTTATAAAGTTAGCTTGGTGGTGCAAAACTCTTTTAGCTTTCACTTTTCTGTAATACTTTTGATCTCTCCATAAAAACTGAATGAAAGCGTTGTCAGGTAAAGCATTCTTCGTGATGGTTTTTCCCTTTCAACACTTTAATTATATTATGCTACTCTCTAGGTTGTGGAATTTTTGCTGAAAAGTCATGTGATAATCTTATGGAATTTCCCCTGCGTATAGCTAGTTGCTTTCCCCTTGCTGATTTAATATTCTCTATTTTTTTTGCCATTTAAATTACAGTGTGTTTTGATGTGATCCTCTTAGGGTTGATCTTATTTGGGACTCTCTTTACTTCCTGGACCTGGGTGTCTGTTTCCTTTCCCACGTTAAGGAATTTTCATCTATTAATGTCTTAAAAATATGTTCTTTGCCCTTTTCTTCTCTCTTCTCCTTCTGTGGTCCCTATAATGTGAATATTAGTATTCTTGATCTTGTCACAGTGGTCTTTTAAGCTGTCCTAACTTTTGGAAAATTTCTTTTCTCTTTTCTTTCATTCATTTTGAGTGATTTTCATTGCTTTGTCTCCCAGTTCATTGATCCATTCCTCCATATCATCTAATATACTGTTGATTTCTTCTATTATATTTTTTAATTTCAGTTATTGAATTTTTCAGCTCACTCTGTTCACCTGTTCTTCTCCCAAGTTCTTTGATTATCTTTATGATCATAACTGCACACTTTGTCAGGTAGATTGCTTATCTCATTTCACTTAATTCTTCTTCTGGTGTTTTATCTTATCCCTTCATTTGGATCATATCTTTTTGTTACCTCTTTTTGCCTAATTCACTGTTTTTATTTCTATTTTTTGGTGGGTTGGTTAGGTTTCCCAGTCTTGGAGAAGTGGCCTTTATAGGAAACATCCTGTGGGGCCCAACAACACACTCCCTCTTGCCACCAGAGTTGTATTCTCTAAGGGTGCCCTCTTTGTGGGCTGCATGGATCCTGCTGTTGTGATGGGCTGACTAATGTCAGTGCTCTTGTAGATGTGGTTGGCTTCTGGTATGCTTGGTTTCCAGGCTTTGCCTTGTAAAATACCTACTGGTTGCTGGTGGGCAGGGTCATTTCCTGGCATGGTTGGCTGTGGGGCTAGGGGTCCTGGGGCTAGTGTCAGGTTATTAGAGGTGGTGGGGGGCAATTCCTGACATGGCTAGCTGTGATATCTAGGGTGTCCCCAGAGCTGGTGGTGGGTTGGTCAGGTGTGTATTGCAATGGGCTGCTGGGCCTTGGTTGTTCTGGAGCTGGTGTCAGCCTGCTGGTTGGTGGATCCAGGTGCCAGTGTCTCTGGCTGCAGGACCCTGGGGATCCTGAGGTTGATGTTTGCTTGTAGATGGTTGGGGTTAGAGCACTCATTGTCTTGGAGCTAGTGCTTGCCTACTAGTATGCATGGCCAAGTCAGTGGCTGGCTGTGGGGATCCAGGAATCCCAAGGATTGTGTCAGCTTATTGGTGTGGAGGGGCCAGGTCCTCAGGCTTCTAGCTGTTCAGGAAGTCTTATTTCAGCTGGCTTGCTAGTGGGTAAGGCTGTTTCCCATCTCAGCTAGTTACTTGGCCTGGGGTTTACTAGATGGTTGGTGGGCTGGGCCCTGACACTAATAAGCTAAAGGGAGAATTTAAAAATGGCACTTGTCAGCACCAGTGTCCTTGTGGTAAAATTAGCTCCCCCAAATGGCTTCTGTAAGCATCTCTATCCCCAGGGTGAGTCCCAATTGCTCCTGCCTATCCAGGAGGCTCTCCAAGGTGACCAAGTATGTCTGACCAGGCTCATTTAAATTACTGCTTCTGCCCTGGGTTTTGGAGCGTGTGATATTTTGGGTGTCCCCTTTCAGAATGGAATGTCTATTTCCTATAGCCCTCTGGGTCTCCCCAATTAATCTCCACTGGCCTTCAAACCAAATGTTCTGGTTTGTCTTCCTGGTGTAAGACCCTTGGACTGGGGAGCCTGATGTGGGGTTTGGACCCCTTGCTCCTTGAGGAGAACCTCTACAATTATAATTATCCTCCTATTTATGGGCTGCCTGCCCAGGGTTATATGTTTTGAATATGCAGTGTCTCTGCTCTGCCCCCCATCTTGTTGTGGTTCCTTCTTTATAACTTACTTGTAGAAGATATTTTCTGCTAGGCTTCAGATCATTCTTATTGATAGTTGCTCTGTAAATACTTGTAATTTTGATGTGCACATGGGAGGAGATAAGTTCAGGGTCTTCCTACTCTTCCATCTTGGCCAGTCCCCCAAGATTTAGATAACTAGGTTTGAATTCTTACTTCACAAATTAGCAGTTGTGTGTCTTTTAAAGATGTTACTTAACTTCTCTGTGTTTTGGTTTCCTTGTCTGTAAAATGATAGAATAATGGCATATATACTATAGGGTTGTTTTGAGGCTTAAATAAGATAATATGTGAGTGCCTAAAACATCAATGTTTATGAAAAGAAGTTGCATTTCCAAGCTGCAGAGATGGAGAAATAATTATCAGATTTGACTTATTATTAGATTTGTTAGATTCTTATATATTCTTTCTTTCACTAAATACTTTTATGTCTGGTTGTAGATGGTATTATTTGTTGCAATAAGAGTCAAGGCAGTACTACATTATTTATCATTTAATGTGCCTCTTTTAGGACAAGATGGTAAAATGAATTAATGCTTACATTTAAACCTAAATGCTAATAACATTTAATGTAATAAGAACAAAGAGATATAGATAGGATCAAATAAAGGGCATCTTTTCACAGGGAAGAATGTGACCAGTGGTGAGAACAGCCAATTTTGTGCGTCTTATTGGCCTCTAGGTTAATAAATGAGTGGCAGATGCCAGAGTTTAGCTGCTATCATTAAAGAGCATTGAGGTTTTCAAATATTGGTTTTTCACATAAAATATTTCATTGAAAACAAAGATTAAGGTGTGGTACCCTGCTCACAATATTAGCAGAAAAAAACTGCCTACAAGTTCATTTTGAGGTTGTGCTGATCTCCAAAAGCCCAAGTATCTTGACTGGATCTGCTGTATCCCTCAACACCTCAGGAGTAAAGCCATATTCTTGACAGATAGGGCCAGCTATGGTATTGTTAAAACAGTTTGACAGAGGAGGGTGTTGTGCAGAGGGTGAGACACTCCAATAGTATATGCCACATGGTAAGCACTCAATAAATATTCCATGAGTAAATGAAAAAAAAGTATAGTGATATCTCTTATGAATATAAGTTTAAAGATAGGAAAGAAAATATTAGCAAATGAAACTCAGTAGTGCTTATAAAACAGTTTAAAATATTAGCAAACTGAACATAGTATGTATATAAAAATCACATTATGATAAAATATGGTTTATCCCAGTAGTCTGAGAAAGATCAATACCACAGAATTTATTACTGAAGTATGTATTTAGTTGACACTGTGATTACCACTAGCTACTCTTTCTAGACTTATTGACTATTTTCCTAGTGCTTGGGAATCAGTTAGGCCTCAGTTACTGGTCATTTTCAAAAATGACAGGCTGAAGAGAGTCACCTTGTCCGTGGTCAAGTCCCTTTTCCTAAATAACCTGAATCAAATGACTAGTCCATGAGGGAGTTTAAGTATATGGCCCCCACCCGCCGATTTAAGAAAAGTCTGATATACCATTCCATCTTAGCTTTGGAGCTTCCTGTGGTGTTAGCTGATGTTTTCCTTGAGATTTTTATTACAACTTAACTTCTTCCTTTGTCCAATCCTGCTTCTTTCCTTTTCCTTTCATAGATGATGATTCCAGAACTGATCATCACATGTTACTTTCCATCCCAGAATCTGCATGCTGGGAAGCCCAACTAGTAATGGAATAATATTAAAATATTAAAGAAAAATATACAAGGAAAACATTTGAAAAATTTAACATTTTTCAAGATATATATCTTAGGAAACTAGAAATTGAAATTATGTTCAAAAGTGATAAAATATATTAAAACCAGTAGTATATCTAAGAAAATCACAGTCTAGTGAATAATGATAAAATGAAGCAAGTGTTTTACATACAAGACAACATGCAAAAACTCAGAAGCAACCCTATACAATATTAAAAACTAGTAGAGAACATAACAAAAAACACTTTAATAATGGCAGTTAAGAATTTCTGAGTACTTTTTATTTGCCTGTACTTTGATAAAGACAATACATATTCCCAAGTAAGGTATGAATACGTATCTAGGAATAAACTTAATAATTATGGCAATATGTATATGGAGAAAATTATACAAGAGTATTTAAAGATAGAAAAGAAAATCTGAATAAATGGGGTACACACCATTTTAGGGATTACAAGATTCACAAAATTTTAACAAGCTAATTTTAATGTTTACACATAAGCTCTAAGATCGAAAAGAACGAAGGCATTTTTGAAGGTGTTGGAGGAAATTTCCTTGTATATAAGTTTACTATAAATCTGGGAAAATAAAGACAGAGTAGTATTAGGATGGAGATAAAAATAGATCAATGTAACAAAATAGAGATCTCTAGAGCAGTCTGTGGATATGTGGAGCCCTGATACATGACAAATTGGGCATTGCTTATCAATAAACAAAGAATACAGTAAATGGTCTGGAACAATTGACTAAACATACAGAAAAAATAAATTTAGGTTCTAATTATATCATGCATAAATATCAATTCTAGCTAGGTTATAAAATTAATACAAAAGAGAAAACTTTTAAAAACATTTAGAAGAAAATAGCTATTATATTTATAATCTTGTGGTTAACAAGCATAGTTTCAAGAGGATAAAAAAAAATTCATAAAATAACCAACTAATACATTGATTTCATTAAAATTTTTCTTTTGCACAGTAAAAATAACATTTGATTATTTTTTATTATTTCTTAACTTGCTCTTAATACTTTATAGATTTTCAAATAATATATACATATTATTATTTGGCAGGATTTTGCACATTTTATAAGTAATGTAATAACTTGTTTTTTATTTTCATTTAATAAAATATATTTTTAAGATTATAGATGTAGCTTTAGTTCATTCATTTTTAACTTCCATAACATATGGAGTTGCAAGAATATTCCTCAATATACAGATTGATGGGTCTTTAAAATTTTTTCCTTTTATCAACAATGTGGCTATGAACACTGTTGCAATATGACCTTGCATAAGATTTTCTCTAGAGAGAAGTTACCTAGAAAGGTAAAGGACAGATGCAGAGAAATAGGATGAGGGAGGACACACAGAATTCCATACACAAAAATAGAACAAAAGAAAAGAAAATCTGAACTAGATATGGCATAAAGTTAAGATTTGCAGAAGTTAAATGGAGGGTACATAGCTGTTCATCATGTCATGCTACATGATTTTAAAAATATATTTGAAACATTTCATGTATAAGAAAAATCTCTTTATTTTCTTAATTTTTTTGTCTGTATTTTAATTTTGGTACTAATATCATGAATTCTGCTTTTTGTTTCTCTCTGATGTATATTTGTATAATCTGTTACTTGCAACATTTCTGAATTATTTTCTTTTAAATGCAGTTTTTAAATACTACATAAAAAATGGGTATTTTTTTCTTTATTTAGTCTGACATTCCTTTTTCCTTCCAATAAATAGATTAGTTGATCCTACTCATATTTTTCAATAGCTTCATATACTGTACAATTCACTCATTTAAATTTACCCATTTAAAGTATACAATTCAATTCTTTTTTAGTATCTTCATTCACAGGTTTATGCAGCCAACACCAATCAATTGATATAATTTTAGAACATTTTTGCCCACCAAAAAAGAAATGCCATACCCCTTGCAGTTACTTTCCAGTTTTTTCCCACCATTACCCTCACTGCTAGGCAACCATTACTCTAATTTCTGTCTCTCTAGGATTGTCTATTCCATGTAAGTGGAATCACACAATATCTGGTCTTTTATGTCTGGCTTTCACTTAGAATAATGTTTTTGGTGTTCATCCACATTGTGGTATATACTATCACTTCATTCTTTTTCATTGCCAGATAATAGTGCATAATTAACATACCACATTTTATTAATCCATTCATAACTTGATGAGACATTTGGGTTGTTTCCATTTATATATATGTGTATATATATATAATATATATATATATTTTGAAGGCTTCTGTGAACATTCATGTACCATTTATATATATATTTTATATATATGTATATATTTTGAAGGCTTCTGTGAACATTCAGGTACCAAGATTTCATATGAAAGTATTTTCATTTCTTTCAGCTGTATACCTAACTGGAATTGCTGGGCACTATGGTAACATTTTGTTAATCATCTGTGTTTAACATTTTACAGAATTTCCAAACTGTTTTACAAATTAGCTGCACCATTTTACTCTTCCACCAGCAATGTATGAGGACTCCCGTTTCTTCACATCCTGGGCAATGCTTGTCATTGTCTGTTTCTTTAATTATAGGCACTAGGTGGGATGATATATTATTTCATTTTGATTTGATTTGCATTTCCTAAGTTACTAATGATGTTAAACATCTTTTCATGTAGCTATTAGCCATTTGTGTATATTATTCAATCATCTGCCTATTTTTGAATTGGATTATTTGTCATTCTATTACTGGATTATGAGTTATTTATATATTCTAAGTTCCATATCACATATACCATTTGCATTATAATCTCTTATTTGGTGGATTATACTTTTAGTTTTTTTTCTCCCCAGCTCCATGTTTTTCCCTCAAGATGGCTTTGGCAATTCGGGGTCTTTTGTGTCTCCATACAAATTTTAGAATCTTTTGTTCTGGCTCTGTAAGAAATACCATTGGTAATTTGTTAGGTATTGCATTGAATCTGTAAATTGCTTTGGGTAGTATAGTCATTTTCACAATGTGGATTCTTCCAATCCAAGAACATGGTATATCCCTCCATCTGTTTGTGTCGTCTTTGATTTCTTTCATCAGTGTCTTATAGTTTTCTGAGTACAGGTCTTTTACCTCCTTAGTTAGGTTTATTCCTAGGTATTTTATTCTTTTTTTGCAATGGTGAATGGGATTGTTTCCTTAATTTCTATTTCTGATCTTTCATTGTTAGTGTATAGAAATGCAAAAGATTTCTGTGTGTTAATTTTGTATCCTGAAACTTTACCAAATTCATTGATGAGCTCAAGTAGTTTTCTGGTGGCATCTTTAGGATTTTCTGTGTATAGTATCATGTCATCTGTGAATAGTGACAGTCTTACTTCTTCTTTTCCAATTTGGATTCCTTTTATTTCTTTTTCTTCTCTGATTGCTGTGGCAAGGACTTCCAAAACTATGTTGAATAGTAGTGGTGAGAGTGGCCATCCTTCTCCTGTTCCTGATCTTAGAGGGAATGCTGTCAGTTTTTCACCATTGAGAATGATGTTTACTGTGGGTTTATCATATATGGCCTTTATTATGTTGAGGTAGAATCCCTCTATGCCCACCTTCTGGAGAGTTTTTATCATAAATGGGTGTTGAATTTTGTTAACAGCTTTTTCTGCCTCTATTTAGATGATCATGTGGTTTTTATCCTTCAGTTTGTTAATATGGTGTATCACATTGATTGATTTGCATATATCAAAGAATCCTTGCATTCCAGGGATAAACCCACTTGATCATGGTGTATGATCCTCTTAAAGTGTTATTGGATTCTGTTGGCTAGTATTTTGTTGAGGATTTTTGCATTTAAGTTCATCAGTGATATTGTTCTGTAATTTTCTTTTTTTTGTAGTATCTTTGTCTGGTTTTGGTATCAGGGTAATGGTGGCCTCATTCAATGAGGTTGGGAGTGTTCCTTCCTCTGCAATGTTTTGGAAGAGCTTGAGAAGGATGGGTGCTGGCTCTTCTCTAAATGTTTAATAGAATTCACCTGTGAAGCCATCTTGTCCTGGACTTTTGTGTGTTGGGAGATTTTTAATCACAGTTTCAATTTCATTACTTGTGATTGGTCTGTTCATATTTTCTATTTCTTCCTGATTCAGTCTTGGAAGGTTACACTTTTCTAAGCATCTGTCCATTTCATCCAGGTTGTCCATTTTATTGGCATATAGTTGCTTGTAGTAGTCTCTTATGGTGCTTTTTATTTCTGTGGTGTCCATTGTAACTTCTCTTGTTTCATTTCTAATTTTATTGATTTGAGTCCTCTCCCTCTTTTTCTTGATGAGTCTTTCTAGAGTTTTATCAATTTTATTTATCTTCTCAAAGAATCATCTTTTAGTTTTATTGATGTTTGCTATTGTTTTCTTTGTTTCTATTTCATTTATTTCTGCTCTGATTTTTATGATTTCTCTCCACCTACTAACTTTGGGTTTTGTTTGCTCTTCTTTCTCTAATTTCTTTAGGTGTAAGGTCAGATTGTTTATTTGGGATTTTTCTTGTTTCTTGAGGTAGGATTGTATTGCTATAAACTTCCCTCTTAGAACTGCCTTTGCTGCATCCCATGGGTTTAGAATTGTTGTGTTTTCACTGTCATTTGTCTCTAGGTATTTTTTGATTTCCTCTTTGATTTCTTCAGTGATCCCTTGATTATTTAGTAGCGTATTGTTTAGCCTCCATGAGTTTATGTTTTTTACATTTTTTTCCTGTAATTGATTTCTAATCTCATAGCATTTTGGTCAGAAAAGATGCTTGACATGATTTCAATTTTCTTAAATTTACCAAGGCTTGATTTGCAACCCAAAATGTGATCTATCCTGGAGAATGTTCCATGTACACTTGAGGAGAATGTGTAATCTGCTCTTTTCGGATGTAACGTCCAATAGATATTTATTAAATCTAGCTGGTTTACTGTGTCATTTAAAGCTTGTGTTTCCTTATTAATTTTCTGTGTGGATGATTTGTCCATTGGTGTAAGTGGGTGTTGAAGTCCCCCACTATTATTGTACTACTATCGATTTCCTTTTTCATAGTTGTTAGCATTTGCCTTATGTGTTGAGGTGCTCCTATATTGGGTGCATATATATTTGTAATTGTTATCTCTTCTTCTTGGATTGATCCCTTGATATTTATGTAGTGTTGTTTCTTGTTTCTGGTAACATTTTTTATTTTAAAGTCTATTTTATCTGATGTGAGTATCGCTACTCCAGCTTTCTTTTGATTTCCATTTGCATGGAATATCTTTTTCCATTCCCTCGCTTTCAGTCTGTATGTGTCCCTAGGTCTGAAGTGGGTCTCTTGTAGACAGCATGTATATGGGTCTTGTTTTTTCATCCACTCAGCCAGTCTGTGTCTTTTGGTTGGAGCATTTAGTCCATTTACATTCAAGGTAATCATCAATATGTATGTTCTTAATACCATTTTCTTAATTGTTTTGTTTTTCCTTTTGTAGGTCCTTTTCTTCTCTTGTGTTTCCCACTTAGAAAAGTTCCTTTAGCATTTGTTGTAGGGCTGGTTTGGTGGTGCTTTTGCTTGTTTGTAAAGCTTTTGATTTCTCCATTGAATCTGAATGAGATCCCTGCTGGGTAGAGTATTCTTGGTTGTAGGTTCTTCCGTTTCATTGCTTTAATTATATCATGCCACTCCTTTCTGGCTTGCAGAATTTCTGCTGAGAAATCAGCTGTTAACCTTATGGGTGTTCCCTTATATGTTATTTGTCATTTTTCCCTTGTTGCTCTTAATAATTTTTCTCTTTCTTTAATTTTTGTCAATTTGACTATATGTCTTGGCATGTTTCTCCTTGATTTTATCCTGCCTGGGACTCTTTGTGCTTCCTGGACTTGGGTAGCTATTTCCTTTCCCATGTTAGGGAATTTTTCAACTATAATCTTCCCAATATTTTCTCGGGTCCTTTCTGTCTCTCTTTTCCTTTTCGGGACCCATAAAATGCGAATGTTGGTGCATTTAATATTGTCCCAGAGGTTTCTTAGGCTGTCTTCAGTTCTTTTCATTTTTTTCTTCTTTATTCCTTTCCACATCAGCAATTTTCACCATTCTGTCTTCCAGGTCACCTATTTACCCTTCTGCCTCAGTAAATCTTCTGTTGATTCCTTCTAGTGTATTTTTCATTTCAGTTATTGTGTTGCATATATCTGTTTGTTTGTTTACTCTTTAATTCTTCTAGGTCTTTGGTAGAATTTTCTTACTTCTTTTCAATCTTTGCATTCAGTCTTTTTTTCAAAGTCCTGGGTCATCTTCACCATCATTATTTTAAATTCTTTTTCTGGCAGGGTGCCTATCTTCTCTTCATTTAGTTGATTTTCTGGGGTTTTATCTTGTCCCTTCGTCTGGTAAAAAGTCCTGTGCCTTTTCATTTTCTCTATCTTTCTGTACCTGTGGTTTTCAGTCCCACAAGATGAAATACTGCTGATACTGCTTGATACTGCTGTCTGCCCTCTTGTGGACGAAGCTGTCTAGGAGGCTCTTGGGTGCTTTCTGATGGGAGGGACTGATGGTGGGTTGGGCTGGGTGGGCGAAGCTCAGTGAAACTTTAATCTGCTTTGGTGGGTGGAGCTCTGTAAAGCTTTAATCTGCTTGTCTGCCAATGGGTAGGGCTCTGTTCCTATCTTGTTGTTTGTTTGGCCTTAGGCTACCCAGCACTGGAGCTTACAGGCTCTTTGATGGAGCTAATGATGGACTCTGGGAGGGCTCACACCAAAGAGCACTTCCCAGAACCCCTGCCACCAGTGGCCCTGTCTCCTCAGTGATCCACAGCTGCCCCACACCTCTGCAGACAACCCCCAACACCAGCAGGTAAGTCTGATTCAGTCTTCTATGGGGTCACTGCTCCTTCCCCCTGGGTCCTGGTGAGCACACTATTTTTTGTGTGCCCTGCAAGAGTGGAGTCTCTGTTTCCTCCAGTCCTGTGGAGGTCCTGCAATCAAATCCTGCTGGCTTTCGAAGTCTGATTCTCTGGGGATTCCTGCTCCTGTTGCTGGACCCCTCAGATTGGGAAGCCTTATGTGGGGCTCAGGACCCTCACTTTAGTGGGTGGGCTTCTGTGGTATAAATGTTCTCCAGTTTGTGAGTCACCCACCCAGCATTTATGGGATTCGTTTTTAACCTGATTGTGCCCCTCCTACCATCTCATTGTGGCTTCTCTTTTGTCTCTGGCTGTGGGGTGTCTTTTTTTGGTGAGTTCCAGTGTCTTTCAGTTGATGATTGTTCAGCAGTTAGTTGTAATTCTGGTGCTCTTACAAGAGGGAGTGAGCGCACATCTTCCTACTCCACCATCTTGATTCGTGTCCTCTTCATTTACTTTTACCTTGGATAAGATGCTTGAACTGTATTGAAATTCTTTGAGTTCTCTCTTTTAAGCAGCAATGACAATGTGTTTCTGTCAGAGCTGTTGAGAGATTTAATATTAACAATACATATAAGATTTCACTTTAAGTAGGAAGATATACTAAAGTAGCAAATACTTATGATTATTTGTAATGATAATATCAAAAAATGTAATTGTCACTGCTTAAGATCAAAGACTTATAATGTATTTCATTTGTCAAAGAGTTGTTAATAATCATTGCTCTAACACATTTACATGGAGGCTGAGGGTGATGTGAAGTAATATTATAAAGGGCATGCGTGACTGTTTGCAAGTTTGAGGATGCACAGAAAAATGAAGTGTGGGATAACAATATGGGCAGATGGCACATAATCAAGAGCCTTATTGATGCAACATTGCTATCTTGCTCTAGTAAAAGAAGTTTCTGTGGAAAGGATTTTGTTAAACTTTTATGTTAGACATGTCTTAAGCCTTTTTATACAATAATGTAGCAAGAACTTTTTAATATACATTCTTGATTGGTTGGTTGGTTGGTTGTTTTGAATTATAATACATTCTTACACAAAGTAATCAGATTACATTGTTAGCAATTTTCAAGAGAAAGAGGCAGGGTTGAATTCACAAGGGCTAGCTCTGTGTAAATGGTCAATCTGTTTCCATGGTTACTGGCTGGCTGAGTAAACTATAAATTTGTAAGTGTTGGTTTGTGCCCTCTTATCTTAAAGAATCTCAAGAAGATTGCTTCTGTAAATATGGTTTACATCTCTGGGCTAAGTATGAGTTTGTGGATAAAATTAGGAGAGACACCTTTTAAGGTATATAAATAGCAGTTCAAAAAGATATCTTTCCTTGAATCTTGCACCATATTTTCAATATTAAACATGAATGTATTTGTAGTTTCCACTATTCTAATTACAAGGAAATCCACTTTATCACATCTTTTCTGAAGGCATCCATTTTTATGATTTTCTTGGCCACAGGTGCTAATGCAGTTCTCAGTAATGCAGAAGGTTGTCTTTTTAAATGCAATGTATTACCTTCTTTTCAGGACTATTACAGGAATGAATTTTAGCAGACACAGAGAGTTTTAAAATATGATACAGAAGAGATGTTTTCATAACCAAAATAAGGTTTAGGAACTTGCAGGAAACATAAATGACCATATTTGGGTCATATTTAAAAGCATGGAAATTTTTTTATTTCTTAGACCAGAAAGTGCATGGCTTTTTTTAAAAAAAATTATTCTTTTTATGCTTATTTTTTTTCTATGGAATAATACTTAGAAATTTATTTCTTTAATTGAAAATAGCAGTCTTGTCTCATTTTTTAACTTTAAAACCATTGAACTGTGTTTTTTCTCTTTGCTTTGATTTTATTGTGTTAAAGTGCAGTTTTTCTTTCTTCCCCATCCCACACCCCAGTCCCCTGCCGAGTTGAATTGACTGCAGAGCTACTATTGATTTTGAAGGGAATTCCATACCCTCAAAACCTCCCTGGCTGTGTATATGTGCACATAGCCAAGTGATAAAGTGGCTGAGAATTACTTACAGCATGTGCAAAAAGAAGATTAGAATAATAATTTCATCATTATCATGATTATTGCTATTTAATATTTATATAGTACCTTACTCTCAGAAGCTCGAGAAACTTTATGAATTCTAAATTATCCAGTGGGCGCTAATCTTAACTACACCTCTACATGCTGGGTAAGGCACAAAATTAATAATAGATTTGAGTGACATATATTGCTAGGGAAATCTAATTCCATTGCTGTTTAGCTCTCTTCTGTTATTGGAAAATGGCATTATATATTTGCTTAGAAAGTTGGATTGCTGTCTCATTATTTTAGTATTGGGGGTCCATTTGCTGTTTATTTTGGAATAACTCCAGGTGACAGCTTATTCAAAAGTAAAGAAGAGATACGCAATTTTTATTATATTTAGCATTAGTCATCAACATTCCAAACTAATCCTTAATGAAAAAAGAAAATTTTATTGCTTTTTGTTTTGTACTGACTATACTAGTTCTACATTCAATTCCTAAACTTAGATATATCTGAATAAATTTTCCTGGCCCTTTAAGGTAAATAAAACTGGATTCAGTATTCTGTCTTTGGGCCTATTTTATACATGGAAGTGAATTTCAAATTATTACTAGGAATCATTTGATGCTATTCTAATCTAAAACTATAAAAAGGATATAAAGCATCATGCATTTCATGAATCTAATGGAGTTATTAAAATATTAATTTTCTTAATAATATGTCACCAAAAAGCCCTAATTTCTTAGACTTTTAAAATATAATTTTAGCTTTATTGTATTTAGATGCAGATTTTAGATATTTTTTTCCTATGTAATATACTACTGATCTTCCCTAGAACTCTTGTGTTTCTATTTCTTTTTCTCCATTAAGTGGTAATAACAAAGAGCTTGAAAAAATTTTTCCAGAATTGGCTAATTATCCAGGAAGATATTAGAATAACCACATAAATAGATAGAGTCAAAGCTGTTATATAGGCTTGGACACATTTTTAAATGTTTTATTAGAATAAATACATTTATGATTGTAGTATAATCAAGTAAAGAATGAAATTTTGCAAGTGATTAGGAAACAGGAGGGGGTAGTGTGGCCAGGAATAAGTAGGGTAACATTACTGACATTTCTTCATTTAATTTAATAATCATAGATTCCAAATATATATTATTTAACTATTTTACACATAAGAAAGTTGAAACTGAAGAAAGCTAAGTAATTTGAACAAGGTCATACAGCTGGTGAGTGGTTGAAGAAATTATTCTCAAAAATCTGTGCCCCAAAACCTATGACCTTCCTTGTCAAGGAGGCTAATAATGGAATAGATTTTGACACAAAGGAACATATCTTGAGGACGTCTCAATAACTCCATTGTGTGGACACTAAGACAACATGTAACTTGTCCACAGGACTACTAATTTATGGCTTAGAATAATTGCTGTATTTGTCTTTATCCAATATTTTTTTATTTTTCTATCTACTCCCACTGTGGATTTTCATTTATAAACCGTTTTACATTTTACGTAAACAAATGAGGTTTGCAAGGATTTTCTATATGAATGAATAAATAGAATTCCAAATACTACAACTGCTACTTCAACCTCATTGGGTAGTGGGTTTTTGGTATCAGCTTATCTCCCTTGCCTGCTTGCCATGCATGTTTTTTCACATCATATGCACAGCAAAGCTGCAAATAACTACGTGGTATAGATATTCAAAGCCACTATAAACAGTAAGTCTGCTGTTGCTAAACCTCTACTAGAGTTGTCCATGTTTGGGTTTCATTTTATTTGCTTATATTTTTAAGTCTTGTTGTTAATTATTTGAGGAATCAACCCGCAATAAATATGGTTGTCACATGAATTTCTCATCACTGGAATCCTAGATAGCCATATGGGAGAAAGGCTGGAGAAGTCATTTGGTCATTATGTACCAGTAGTTCCAACACTTGGATTTCATATACAAGTGAAATATATATATACATATATACATATTATATGTATATGTACACACATATATGTGTTTATATTTAATATACTATATACGTATATACACAGTCACCACCATTCTAATTGATCTGAGTAGCTTCTGGACCTACAGGAATAGAGAAGTCCTTGTTACAAATAATAATGAAAACTCTGCAAAACTTGATGATACATCATCTCTCAAAAACTGGACTGTATTCATTAAGATAAGCATGACTGCTACATGTAAAACCTTTGAAGCTGAATCCTTAGAAATGGTCTAAATAAAACACTTCATATGCCTATAAAGAAACCCCTGCAATATATTTTTATGTAAATATGTATATTTAATTTACTGATATTTTATTTATAATTGTTGCTTCTATATTCATTAGTAAAATTGATATTTTCCCTTTTTATATCTTTATTCACTATGATAATTGAATCCTGAGATTATAAAGAATAAGGATGAAATGAAAAGTTCAAAGGGATGATGGTCTTTCTGTAGATACTGTTATTCACTCCTCATCGTTGCTGGCCACTAGTCCACTGTAGTAGACAAGACAAGTACCACCCAGATCCCACTTTAAGAAAGGACTTTCTGCCCAGGTACGCGGAGTGTGGTGAGCCTCCATCTGTCAGCTCCTTCATGGCCTTCATCAGAAGCAGAGAGCTGCCTCAACAAGGTCATGCCTTTCCCAGAGAAATCCACATCCAGGAACTGAGCCTGACAGAAGTATCAATACCAGCTTGATGCAGGTCATTCCTGACGGTAGTACTTGCTCTCCACCTCTCTGCTTGTTAGGCCAAATGTGTATCAGGCCTGCATCATTGTTCAATTTCTTCTTCTGTCCAAGTCTGCTTTCTCCACCATCTTTTCATAGGTATTGGCCTCTAATAAATGCATTGGACCTCAAACTATATCTTAGCTTCTGCCCCGCAAGGCCCCTGTCTGTTCATGCCTTGTGTGTGGGGCAATGCTCAGTTCAGTGCAATGTGGAGAGGAAAAAGGACATGGTTAGAAGTTTTCCTTTGGTCTTTCTCTCCACTGGGAACTGCCATTTCCCTCCAACAAAGGGGCATATATACATAAAATTTCTTAAAATTTTTTTTAGTTTCTCAGATCCAAAACTTTTCTTGTTGATCTGTCACTTCACTAGGGCTGGCTTTAGGAGAAAGAGCTAACAGTCTGCATTAATTCACCTTCTTGCCAAGAAACTTTTTGTGGGATGTTAAAAAATAAAAATATTTCAATTCTATTAGGTAGCAGTAGGCCTTCATATATTTTGTACTTCAATCATAAAAATACCAAGGACTTTTCATATCATGATATTGAAATCAAGTTTAAAAAAATTTAGGCTTGTAAGATTTGAATCGAATGAAATTGTTATGCCATTTATTCCTGCCAGAATCTTAGTCTTGATGGTTTATTTGTCTAAAGAAGCAGGTTTAGTACAGAACCTGTTTTCTAGCAGTTAAAATTTAATTGGATAATTTGAACTAAACTCATTTGAGGTTGACATTTTGTGTTTCCTTGTCATTCTTATCAATGAAATTCTGCCATAATAGCAAAATGTGACGTCAAGTGTATAATTGTAAGGCCGAAAAATAGGTACTTCATAAAATTAAAGGTACTCTCTTTAAGAATATACTCATTAGCAAAGCTCTAAGTGCATTATTAACCTCAGTCCACCATGCTGGATTTTCAGTGTCAAATGTGCAATTATTTGATAAAGGTACTATGAAGGAAACAAAAACCCTGATAAAACTTGCTTAGTAATCCCCATGGTGTAGCATGAGGAAACAATAAAAGCATCACCCCATAGACATTTATGTGACTAAATATCATGGAGCCAGCTCCTGGGAACAAGGCTGAGAGATAACACCAGGTGTTCTATTTAAATGAGATGGGCCTGCCAGTTAACTATTATTAGGAGTCATTCAAATGCATTGAACTAAGTCTCTGCCTTGCTGATTATTCCAATTAAGCAGGCATGCCATTTAGCAGGGTAATGAATAAGAGGAACTCTCTTAACTGGGGCACTCAGTTTCTTAGTCCATTCTGCTCAGCAAATTGTGGCGTAGAAGTTTATTTTCTACTTCTTTCACTATTACCATTTTCCCCAGTATGGATTCTTGGACCTTGATAATTACTTTTTGGGAAGTGATTTCTTAATTTTCATGGTGCCAGTTTCAATTTGACCACTGGCAATATGTAGTTGAATGGTTCTGAACAGGGACCCAGTCTCAGAGTTCTTCCGTAGCACTCAATGAGTCAGTATCTGGGAGATTCTTTCAAATTTTACATGTGTATACCTATATGGAAAATGTTAACTGTGGATATGTCTGGGTGATAGGATTACAGATAATTGTCATTTTCCTGTTGTGAGTCTTTGCATTTGAAACAATGAACATGTAGTACTCTTCTGTTAAGAAAAAGATAATAAATGTGATTAAAATGCATTTTCTTTAATTGGCACATTTAAATGAGAGCAATGAAAATGAAGGTTTTAGAATCAGGAACTATTAGTATAATTACTTAAAAGAAATTGTGCAGAATGAAAAGCAGAAGTAGATTTCCTTCTTTTATAAAATGTTTAGCTATCATTAGTACTGACTCTTGTTTTCTTTCATATTTCCCTCAGCAGAAGTGCCTGTTATCCATTTCTCTTACAGCAAACACATATAAAAGACACAGAAAATCTTACAGTTAAAAGAACCTTAAATTTCAGCAGTTCTCACAGCTTCATTTTATAGATGATGGTACTTGAGCTCCAAGAGTTTGTGTTGTAGCGGTGGGGTTGTCTCTTGATTTGTAGGTGAGGGAACTTGACTATAGTTGATTTCATTGCTTAATTTTTGGAAATCCGGAACTCTGGATAGAGCAACACTCTTTTCGTAATGTGACTTTACTACTCTGACAGTGTTAATATGACCTCTTAATTCAATTCTTGGTTATGAAATTCTAGTTCTGTTATTATCCCTTCCAGAGGTCACATGCTGACCCAGGTAAAATACTTGAAAATACTTCTTTAACCAGGGGTTAAAATCACATGACTTTTCCCTCTTACTTATACCTTTGACGAGGCTGTCCACTTCATTTTACCATCTTTAGCAAAATTATCTTTTTTTCCCCAGCAGCTCAATAAGAAAAATAATATGATGCTGAAGGATGAAATATGAGTCTGAAGATTTAGAAGTAATAGAGGAGTGAGTGAGAAGAATTGCTTCTCATTTATCCTGGGTTCTGTGCAGCTGCAAAGAACCAGTCCAACAGATGCAGCTGTTTAGGCCTGCTTTGCCTTGTGATTTTTCCATTGGCACTTCTCTTAAAAAGTGTCATTGACAATTATGATCATCGATCTTTTGTAAAAATAGAGTGCTATTTAACTGCAACAAAATTACTCTTCATAACTCTCTTCTCACAATAGCAAAATGAAGTAAAGGGAAGCTTTGTGTTCTTGTCACTGTAGGTTTAGCTGTAGTTTTTTACTGGCTACACTTCATCATCTCCATGTAGTTTGGTGGTTTCAGCCAGTGTAAACCCAAATTTTGGTAATCTTCATTTGTATTAATCCATCAGAATTCACCTGGTGTTAAAAAGCAGGATAGCTCTATGGCCTTTTTTGTTTTGTTTGTGTTTTTTTTTTTTAACCTCAAGTGGAAGAATTTATGTCAGGACTTTATGCATTAGAAAGAAAAAGAGGAAACAAGTCACTATTAACATCTCCAAGCCAAGGGTTCTTAATTCTCTTTTTTTCCAAGTTTATTGGACTGTACTGTAAGGTGATGGCCCGCAAGCTCTTTAATCCCAAGTCTGTAGAGATGTGAGAGATAATAGTTCTTAAAAATTGATTTGGAAATGTGTGTTTACTTTCAGTTGAAGTTCATTTTGCCAAATGTTGAGACACCCGAGAATCTTTAATAATAGTTCTCTTCTCCACTGAGATCTTAAAGCAATAGAGAAATGTGATGGTCAACACATGGAGGCCAAAATATCACCTTTATTTTATAAAAGGTTTGTGTTTATTGGCAATACAGAACTGAAGTAGTAGCAGCCTTAGCTATAGTGCTGGAATGAGGCAGGCCTCTACCTGATCTCTTTAGGGGGCTCCTTTAAATTTGGTGGAATGGAGAAGCAGACTGGCAGATGTATTTCCTAAAGGCAGTTCACTTTCAAGAAGGCCAGAAGCAAGCTCTGTTCTATTCATGAGCAATTCTTCTTTCAAACTCGTATTTAGGGGAAAAGTGAGAGAAGGAGTTGAGATTGGCCAGGGTTGTTATAGCCAGTGAACTGCTTCCCCATGGAGAGAAATATTAGAAAGAGGGTATTTCCAATATCACCCCACATGTTGAAATGATCCAAAAGTAGGATACGCTATTTTATTTTTTAAATTGAAGAATAGTTTATTCGCAATGTTCTGTTAGTTTCTGGCACACAGCAAAATGATTCAGATACACACACACACACACATTCTGTTTCGTATTCTTTTCCATTATGGTTTATTACAGGATATTGAATATAGTTCCTTGATAATTCCTGGTGCTGTACAATAGGACCTTGTTGTTTATCCTTAGGATATGCTATTTTAAAAGAAACACTTCACCATTTTATCTAAAAAATTCACATGGTGCCCTTTAATACATAAGTAGTATTTATCTCTTCTTGTTTCTTTTACTTTATTTTCTTATTTTGTAAAATAGAAGCATGATTGAAGACATTCAGGAGGGGAGGAACACCTCCTTTCCCTTGACTGACTGCCAAGTATGGCAGTTTGTGCCAGTTGGCAACAATATCTTACATGTCATTGTTCCATGCTATAAAGAATTAGGGGACATTCTGATCATATCCAGAGTTGCAACAGACATCTGAATCTGATTTATTTATCTTCTTGGGAACTGCAGATGGTCAAGTCTCTCTTTCATTGCCTTTGGGATCAATCCATTTCCTGAGCTGATGGAACTAACTAGCCTGTTCTTCCTGGTACACCTGTCCCTGCTGACGGAAAAGATCGCTGCTTTGCCATCAACATTCTTTTTAGGATCTTACGGCAGATGTTTGTTTGTGCTACCTGTCCGAGGTTAAATTATTGGGGGAGAAAAGACCTGGACAGTGTCTTTGGTTATAATTAATAACTTCATGTATATGAAAAGGTTATCTTTCCTCATGATCTTTTTCTTCATGTAAGCTTTTATTTTACTGTTGAATCACAATAAGTTGTAGTTTTTTCATTTCAAACATAGTCTGATATTGGCAATTTCATATGGTTCGACCTACCATTATCTGAATTCATTTAAAATTTACAATCTGCTACTTAACATGCTCTAAAGAACCTTAAATGTCTGTGTATATACACAACAGAATTCAATTTATGTGTAACATTTAAGATACATACAATATATATGTTACATAGATGTGTGTACATGCAGTGCTTAGTTTTTTGGAGTATGTGGACAGCATATCCTAAATATATAAAGGAAGTATTATAAATTAAAAAGAAGTTTATAACTTAGAGGTTAGTTGCAATGTAGAATCTGAAGCCACATTAAAGAACTTCCATAGTTTGTATATTCATGATAGAATGAAAGATTAAAAGGCAAGTAATGTCTTAGTCTTATTGTGAAAATAGTTTTGAATTTCAGTCTTCCCGAAAAAGCCTAATGGTCTCCCGAAAGTCCTTGGACTACACTTTGAGAACCCTGACTTAATAAAATATTCTAATGTAGTACAACATAATAGATAGGGGTGTGTTTGTGTGTGTGTGTGTGTGTTGGGGGATTATTCTATACAGAGTGGTATTTCTCTGAGGAAGTAAAGCAATAAACCTTGAGCTGATGGCTAATAATGAAGAGGATCCAGTGCATGGCCACCTGGGAGAAGGACTGTCTCTGCAAAAGCAGCAGCCAGTGTAGCTGCTGCTAGTGGAAAGGAGATGAAAAGTCTGCCTTATTGACTTATTCAGATCATTCCATACTCTCTTCATAGAAAAATATGGGTGTAAATTTCAGTCCCTGGAAATGACTTCAGTTTCAATTTAATAAAATGTTTGTCAGAACAAGGAATGTGATTCTCTCTTACAAAGATGCACTGATTTTATCAGATTGCTTTACTAATAGCCATTCTGTTCTGACTTGTGGAGTCTAAAGGATGTCTTATGCCTCTTTCTCTACTGATTTTGAGGACGTAAATTGCAGGGCATATTCATAGCTGTTTTCTCTAACTCAATGAAATAAAATAGTTAATAAGGATATATAGTAATTAAGCAACTAAAATATATGCCATTTTCCTTAATTTATGAATATGGTAACAAAATTTATTAGAATTAGCCACATGTGAAAGATTTAAATTTGCCTGTTCTCTGATACAATTATGTATGGTTACTTTTCTTAAGAATTCCTCAAGAAGAACTTGCATTTATCATTGAAATAAGTAGGTGAGAAATGTGACTTCTATGTATGATTTTATAAAGCAGGATTTACAAATATCCTTTATCCCAGAACATGCCTGAAAAATATTTGTGGGAGCATAGTATATTTTCTATTCATGTTTCTCTTAAATCTAAGTGTTGTTCCCTATCTTTTCTTGAAATCTTTTTATAAGAACATTTATTGGCGGCACATGAAAAGCTGCTCAACATCACTAATTATTAGAGAAATGCAAATCAAAACTACAATGAGGTATCACCTCACACCAGTCAGAATGGGCATCATCAGAAAATCTACAAACAGTAAATGCTGGAGAGGGTGTGGAGAAAAGGGAACCCTCCTGCACTGTTGGTGGGAATGTAAATTGATACAGCCACTATGGAGAACAGTATGGAGGTTCCTTGCAAAACTAAAAATAGAACTACCATATGACCCAGCAATCCCACTGCTGGGCATATACCCAGAGAACACCATAATTCAAAAAGACACATGCACTCCAATATTCATTGTAGCACTATCTACAATAGCCAGGACATGGAAGCAACCTAAATGTTCATCAACAGATCAATGGTTAAAGAAGTTGTGGTACATATATACAATGGAATATTACTCAGCTGTAAAAAGCAATGAAACTGGGAAATTTGCAGAGACATGGATGGACCTAGAGACTGTCATACAGAGTGAAGTAAGTCAGAAAGAGAAAAACAAATATCATATATTAACACATATATGCGGAATATAGAAAAATGGTACAAATCAACCAGTTTGCAAGGCAGCAATAGAGACACAGATGTAGAGAACAAACATATGGACACCAAGTGGGGAAAGCAGGGAGGATTGGGGGGGAATGAATCGAGAGATTGGGATTGCCATATATACATTACTAATAAGAAAAAAAATACCAAATTGTACACTCCAAAAAAAAAAAAAAAAAAAAAAGGGAAAAAAAAAAGAATCTTTATTGGAGATAACATTTTTAAAAAAGCTCCAAAATGCCTTGTGTGTTTAGATACACTTGATATTAGAATTTCTTCAATTTTAATTCAAAACAACAAATGAAGATATTCCTCAACTTCTTTTTTCCAATCTACCTCAATATGTGGAGCCTATCTTATTAAGCAAGGGTCCTGAGCTGTCACATCTAAAACCTATCATTCATTACTACCATCTCGTTTAAGTGCAGCTTTCCATCCTTAGTAGATGTGAAGGACAGCCAGTCTGAACTGCGTCTACCCAAGGGAACTTCTCAGGAACTTGTGATGTCTCAGGCTATAAGAATCTGATTAACTGCCTTCCCTAAAAAGTCACCAGAGTTACCTCCTCTGCCAGGCCATCTGTGACATCTGGGAATGTTGTATAGGAGGACCAGGAAGGTGATAGGAACCCTATCAAAAAATAAACATGGTACCTTTCACAGCTTTTGTTTCAAATATGATCCTTTCTGGTTTTGCTACTTATGATTCATTTCTATGTTTTTTCTGAATCATTTCAAAATCCTGCTATAGGAAGTGCAAGGCAAACACCACCTCCCTTGGGCAGGGCTCCTAAATCCTCTTTTATGCCTTTCTAACATTGCTTTTCATAACCAGATAAAGTTCTACTGAAAGATGCTTCTTTCAAAGCACTACCACAACATCTTTTATTTGCTTTTATTGTCATGCCAATCATATTGTGCTTTGTGTTAGAGTTATTTGTGGACAGTAAGCTGCTGAACTGCCCTGGTGCGGATAGTGGAAAATGTACTTGTCTTGGATTTAGACAGTGCTCGGTTGGAATCCAGTATGATGTTAGAAATCTTTTGTAATCTCTTTGATCTCTAGTTTCTTCAGTGGTAAAATAGGGTAAATATATATTTCATGATTTATTTGGTAATTATATGTGATTTTGTATGTACAGCATATTGAATATACTAGAAATGTTTAGTCCATTTACCATTCCCTCCTTGCCTGGGGGCCAGGATTATGTTTTACTCACTATTTAATTTCATAAAGTGCCATGCCTAATTTTTCAGGTTTCTAGAAAAAATTTAAATTCTGCTCTTTCTTTTTAAGTACTGGAAGCATTATTTCTATTATTATCTGTGCTCTAATCTGAGAAACATTTAGTTCAAAATATTACAGAGTTGAAGAATAAGTAAGTTATCTAGGGGAAGAAAGGGGTGTATAGGTAAGGTCTTGGAGGGTAGTTTTCCACTCCTGAAGGGAAGAGCAATTATGCCACATCTTAGAGACTTAACCAGGTAGAGTAAGTATGACGAGAGTTGTTGAAGAGAGAAGGAGGAAATAGGAAAATACACATAACTTGAACAGAGTTGGTCTTTCTGGATGTATTAAGGATTTAAGATTTGATCCTCAGGGTTAGAGAAGATATTGAAATATTTCAATCATCAGGGTAATATAATCAGAGTTATATATTTTTAGTGATCTCTTTAGTTAAAAAGTGGAGAAAAGGTGGGGTGTTAAGAGGGACAAAACAGAGATCAAGTAAGGATGTCATGGTACGAGCACAGGACACATTGTAAATATATATAAATATACACATATTGAAACATATATACATGCATATAAATATAAGCATATAGTATCTTAAACAACTTCAATTTCAATTTCTTCTCCCTGAGTGGTGCTATGAGATTATTTCATTTATCTTTACATTCTAGTTTTTCTATATAATTAGTTATTTATATGTGTAATAATGAAATATAACTTTATATCAAAGATTACTTTGTACAATTGGATTTTCATTAACACACATGCAAATCTAATGTTTTTGACAATTACATAGACTCTTTTTATTTAGACGTATAATATTTTATTTAACACTTTCCGTGTACTTTATTATTTTGAGGATTTTTACTCATTTCAAAAGTTTCCTCTCTCATCCTTTCAGTATTTCAAGTGATCTTTTTTACCCTCCTTGTTTTCCCATTTCTTTCTCCAACTACATTTATTTCCCTTATCTCAATTTGAATAAGGCTACATTTATTTATATCGTGAGCTTTCATTTTGGTTTGACTTGTTTTTCTGGGATGGATTCTGCTCTCTTCCCAATGACACAGTTCATCTTCTCAGATATACTTAAGTAGCAAACAAAAATCTATAATTACAGCAAACACTGCTGTAAGCATTGTCTGTTTCACTAAACACCTGAATCAGCTTTGTGTTTGGACACTACACAAGCAGATCTAAAACAGGAGTAGCCACCAGCACATTTATTTTGCCAACATACATTCCTGAACCCTACTCAGGTGTTTCTAATTCAGTAATTCTAGGCAGGACCTGGGCATCTGTATTTTATTTATTTATTTTTAAGGACTTTTATTGAGATATAATTGACATACAATAAACTGCATATATTTAAAGTATACCATTTAATTTTTTTTTCTTACTAGTAATATATATATATGGCAATCCCAATCTCCCAATTTATTCCACCCCAACCCCGCACCCCCCTGCTTCCCACCTTGGTATCCATATGTTTGCTCTCTACATCTGTGTCTCTGTTTCTGAATTGCAAACTGGTTGATCTGTACCATTTTTCTAGATTCTGCATACATACATTAATATACAATATTTGTTTTTCTCTTTCTGACATGTCACTTTGTATGACAGTCTCTAGGTCCATCCATGTCTCTACAAATGTCCCAATTTCGTTCCTTTTTATGACTGAGTAATATTCCATTGTATATACGTACCACATTTCTTTATCCATTCATCTGTTGACAGACATTTAGGTTGCTTCCATGACCTGACTATTGTAAATGGTGCTGCAATGAATATTGTGGTACATGTTTCTTTCTGAATTATGGATTTGTCTGGGTATATGCCCAGTAATGGGATTGCTGGGTCATATGGCAATTGCATTTTTAGTTTTTTAAGGAACATCCATACTGTTTTCCATAGTGGTGTATCAATTTACATTCCCACCAGCAGTGCAAGAGGGTCACATTTTCTCCACACCCTCCCCAGCATTTATTGTTTGTAGATTTTCTGATGATACTCAATCTAACTGGTGTGAGGTGATACCTCACTGTAGTTTTGGTTTGCATTTCTCTAATAATTAGTGATGCTGAGCAGCTTTTCATGTGCCTCTTGGCCATCTGCATGTCTTCTTTGGAGAAATGCCTATTTAGGTCTTCTGCTCATTTTTTGATTGGGTTGTTTGGTTTTCTTTTGATATTGAACTGGATGAACTGTTTATGTATTTTGGAGATTAATCCTTTGTCTGTTGATTCGTTTGCAAATATTTTCTCCTGTTCTGAGGGTTGTCCTTTTGTCTTGTTTATCGTTTCCTTTCCTGAAGAGAAGCTTTTAAATTTCATTAGGTTCCATTTGTTTGTTTTTGTTTTTATTTCCATTGCTCTAGGAGGTGGGTCAAAAAAGATCTCACGGTGATTTACTTCAAAGAGTGTTGTTCCTACATTTTTCTCTAGGAGTTTTATAGTGTGTGGCGTTACATTTAGGTCTTGAATCCATTTTGAGTTTATTTTTGTGTATGGTGTTAGGGACTGTTCTAATTTCATTCTTTCACATGTCCAGTTTTCCTAGCACCACTTATTGAAGAGGCTGTCTTTCCTCCATTGTATATCCTTGCCTCCTTTGTCATAGATTAATTGACCATAATTTATCTCTGGGCTTTCTATCCTGTTCAGTTGATCTATATTTCTGTGTTTGTGGCAGTACCATATTTTCTTAATCACTGTAGCTTTGTAGTACAGTCTGAAGTCCAGGAGTCTGATTCCTCCAACTCCGTGGGCATATGTATTTTAAACAGTCTTGGCAGATGATACCTAAATGAACCAGATTTATTTATTATGTGTTAGGCATTGTCCTAAGCACTTTAGGTAATGTTTAATCCTCATAATCCTATAAGTACTGTCATTATAACAATTACAGGAATATCTCCTTTTATTGCGTTTCACTGTGTTGCAGTTCACAGATAATTGTGTTTTTGTCTTTTTTTTTTTCTTTTAATAAATCAAAGGTTTATAGCAACCCTGCTTCAAGCAAACCTATCAGTGCCATTTTCCCAACAGCATTTGTTCACTTCATGTCTCTGTGTCACTTTTTGGTAATTCTCATAATGTTTTAAACTTTTTCATTATTGTTACATTTGTTAACAGTGATCTGTGATCAGTGATCTTTGATTTTATACCATGACTTGCTGGAAGCTCAGATGACAGCATTTTTTTTGCAATATTTAAAAATTAAGGTATGTACATTGCTTTTTTTAGACATAATGCTATTGCACACTTAATGGACCAGAATATGGTGTAAATATAACTTTTTTATGCACTAGGGAAACAAAAAAATTGTGCGACTTGCTTTATTGTGATAATTGCTTTACTGAAGTGGTGTGGAACCGAACCTGCAATATTTCCTAGGTCTGCCTGGATTTCCTATTTTACAAGAGGACAAACTGAGATATTACTTTCAAACAAGTATACATGGTAGAGCTGGGCTCCACACCTAGATAGGCTGATTCTGGAATGTAGGCTTTTAACCAGTATGAAACCTACCTCCAGGAATGTGCCTTTCAGTATGTATTAGACTACTGAGAGTATTTGCCTAATATTTGGGTAGGTGTTATGTAGATTTCATGATTTTACATAAGAAACATTGATGGTGAACATTATTAGGTAGAACAGAAGTATAGTTTGACTTGGTGGAATAAAGGTCAAAGAAATAATGTGCTGTCATAACCACAAAATTGCTTCTGAAAGATTTAGAGAGTGAGCTGCTCTGTTTTCTTATGCGTACATCCATCTTTGAATTAGGGGCTATGCAGTGAGGAAAGTGCAAAGCATCTTCTTGTCATTTTCAAGCAGTTTCTGAATCATAATGTAAAATCCACTGTTATGGACTGAACTGTGTCCCTTCAAAATTCATGTTTTTTTAAAATTAATTTTTATTGGAGTATAGCTAATTTACAATATTTCATTAGTTTCTGCTATACAGCAAAATGAATCAGTTATACATATACATATATGTGCCCTTTTTTAGATTCTTTTCCCATGTAGGTCATTACAGAGCCTTGAGAAGAGTTCCCTGTGCTATCCATTAGGTCTTTATTAGTTATCTATTTTATATATAGTAGTGTATATATGTCAATCCCACTCTCCCAATTTATCCTGCCCCACTTTCCCTCTTGGTAACCATAAGCTTGTTTTCTACATATGTGACTCTATTTCTGTTTTGTAAATAAAAGTTCATTTGTACCATTTTTTTAGATTCCACATATAAGCTGTATCATATGATATTTGTCTTTCTCTGTCTGACTTACTTCACTCAGTATGACAGTCACTAGGTCCATTCAGTCCTTGCAAATGGCATCATTTCATTCTTTTTTATGGCTGAGTAATAGTCCACTGTATATATGTACCACATCTTCTTTATCCATTCATCTGATGATGAACATTTAGGTTGCTTCCATGTCCTGGCTATTGTAAATAGTGCTTCAGTGAACATTGGAGTGCATGTATCTTTTTGAATTATGGTTTTCTCCAGGTATATGTCCAGCAGTAGGATTGCTGGATCATACTGTAACTCTATTTTTCATTTTTAAAGTCCTAACCCTCAATGTGATGATATTTGGAAATGGGGCCTTTGCAAAATGATTAGGTTTATACACAGTCATAAAAGTAGATCCTCATGATGGCATTAGTGCCTTTATAAGAAGAGACACCAGTAAACAGCTTACCCTTTCTTTTTCTTCATATGAGGACCATGTGAGGACACAGTGAGAAGGTGGCCATCAAAGCCAGGAAAAGATCCTTCATCAGATGCTGGCACTTTGATCTTGTACTTCCCAGCCTCCATGCAAATATAAATTTTCATTGTTTAAATCATTCAATCTGTGTTATCGCAGCCTTAGCTAACTAATACATCCAAGCATAAGGATGGAGCTTTGACATAAAAATGGCCAAATTTTATTAACTTCTTACTATGTAACTAGGTAGTTGTAAGTACTTTCTTTCTTTTTTTTGGCACACAGGCTTAGTTGCTCCATGGCATGTGGGATCTTCCTGGAGCAGGGATCGAACCTGTGTCCCCTGCATTGGCAGGCAGATTCTTAACCACTGTGCCACCTAGGAAGCCCTGTAAGTACTTTCATATATTTAATTTAAACTTCTAAATATCAAATGGCATACATCACTAGTGTCCTCCATTGATCCATTCTTAGGCTTCATCTTATTTGACCTATCAGTATCACTTGACACATCTAATGAGTTTCTTCTTTTCACTTATGTCACTGAGTATAAAGCCCTCAAGGTTCATCCATGTGGTTGCAAGTGGCAAGCTTTCATTCTTTTTTATAGCTGAGTAGTATTCCATTGTATATTCCATTTTCTTTATCCATTCATTTGTTGAGGGATGCTTAGATTGTCTCCATATCTTGGCTATTGTAAATAATGCTGTAATGAACATAGGGATACATATATCTTTTCAACTTAGTGTTTTCATTTTCTTCTGATAAACACCCAGAAGTGGAACTGCTGAATCACATGGTAATTATAAATTTAGTTTTTTGAGAAAGCTCCATGCTGTTTTCTATGGTGGCTGCACCAATTTACCTTCCCAGCAATAGTGCACAAAGGTTTCTTTTTCTACACATCGTCATCAGTATTTGTGAAGTGGCTATTCTTTGTCTTTATTGAAGTGGCTATTCTTTTTCAGTTTCTTTTGCTAGTTCTTCCTCATTTTCCCACCTTCCCACTGTGTTTCAGTACTCCATCCTTGGACCTCCCTCCCATCCATGTGCATTCATTCCCTTTGTGATCTCACCTAGTTTCACAGCTCTAAATGCCATTAGTAGGCTAATAACAGTACATTTGTTTCTGTGACCCAGGCTGCTTTCTTTGAACTCCAGAGTTGAACATAGAATTGATCACTTGGATGTCCACGAATGTCACCCTAACATGTCTAAAAACCTACTGCCCCTTAGTAACCTCATCTCAATTTATGACCAATTTGTTCTTTCAGTTCTTCAACCAACCATACTGATCTTGACTCCCACAAATAATTCATTGTCTAATCTTGTCAGATACAATCAGAACATAACCAGAATGAAACTACTTCTCAGCATCTGTGCCACTACTTTTTGGGTCTACCTTTCACTTGGATCATTGGGGTGAGCTCTTAACTGACCTTCCTATTTTTACCCTTATCATTTAGTCTATTCTCCACACCAACCAGCATGATTTAAAAAAAATATATATATATATTTATTTATTTTATTTATTTAATTTTTGTTGTGTTGGGTCTTTATTGCTGCATGCGGACTTTCTTTAGTTGTGGATAGTGGGGGCTACTCTTCGTTGTGGTGTGCGGGCTTCTCATTGCAGTGGCTTCCCTGGTTTCAGAGCACAGGCTCTAGGCACCTGGGCTTTAGTAGCTGTGGCACACAGGCTCAGTAGTTGTGGCTCACAGGCTCTAGAGTGCAGACTCAGAAGCTGTGGTGCATGGGCACTGTTGCTCTGTGGCATGTGGAATCTTCCCAGAACAGGGATAGAACCCATGTCCTCTGCATTGGCAGGCAGATTCTTAACCACTGTGACATGAGGGAAGTCCCCCAACCAGAGTGATCTTAAAATGTAGGTCAGAAAATTGCCAATTCTATTCTCCAAATCTGCCAAAGGATGACCAACTCATCCAGAATAAAACAAGTCCTTTAATAACCTGCAAGACCAAGACCCCACTCAACTTGCCCTCCAGCTCCCTAGCCCTATCCCTCTTTTATCACACTGTGCTCACCTTCCTGACTTCTTCCTTACTGCATTCCTTTTTAGTTCGCTTCAACATTTTGCTGTTCTCAGCAAATGCAAACACACAGCTGCCCTGCAACTTCGTCCTTATCGTTCTTTCCACTTGGAATTATCATCTCCAGGTATCCTCAGAGAGAGATCCCCTCAGGTCTTTCAGGCCATTACTTCTTGGTGAAGTTGTTAATGACCACCCTACTTAAAACTGACTCCAGAGAGAAAAGATGGCGGCGAAGTAGAGAGACGTGGAGTGCATCCCTCTCCACAGATGCATTGGGAATGCACGGAAGGACGCAGTGATTCCTACAGAGAACCAGCTGAACACCAGCAGACGGCCTCGGACACCAGAGAGGGCTGCGGGGAGCCCGACATAGCCGGTAGGGAGGCATCTACGAGGGCTCAGAGAGGGTGAAGCGGCGGAGCTGTGGCAGACGGGAGGGAGTGAGAAACATATGGAGGGGGAGGGTCCGTAGCGCAGCTCAGCATTCCCGGACCGAGACGTCGATCTGCGGCTGAACGGAGGGTCCAGGAGCGGGAGCGTGGGAACCGGAGAGCTGGTTCAGGGTGAGAAACATTGTTGCCGGTAGGGTGACGGACCGAGAGGACAGGAGGGAGGAGGTCCGCGGAGAGGAGTGCCCGTCCCTGAGAGCTGCCCGGCAATGATGGCGGCTGGAGGCTGCAGGCTCACGGGCAGGGGGGAGGAGCCTCGCGCTTAGCCTATCCCTCTCTTTCGGCGCCTCTGCAACAGGCAGTGGAGAGATGCCCTGCGGGCCACCTAAGGTGCTCAGGGAGAACAAGCACCCTCAGGCACTCCGGCGGGGCTAGATTAAAACCCCTTGCAACGCCAGCAGCAGGGAGGCTGCCGAGAGAAAAAAAAAAAAAAAAAAACCAACAGCATCAAAAAGAAAAAAAACCCTGAGAGAGGCCCAACTCTAAGACTTTCTGTTTACGCCTGAGCCACCAGCGCCCTCTGCAACAGGCACCTCCAAGCCTGACTGTAACAACAGTGCGCCACTGCTCACTCACTCCCAGGAGAAGGAGCCACTATTGTACCCTCTCCCTCCCCACACACCGACGCTTACAGACGAACAATAAAGGAACCTCTTCTGGTCACAGAATAACACAAAAAAAAACCCAAGGCAAGGAGAAGGACACTTACAGCTGAGACGCTAAGGAAACAGAAATAGTAGTATCAATACCTATTGAACTGGTCCATTCTGGGATCAGTTCTGGATTTTTTTTTTTTTTTTCTTTCTCTCTCTCTTTTTTTTTTTTTTTTTTGATTTATTGAATACGATCTTAGCCCTAAGGGATCTACAAGTTTTATAACATAATTTTTTAATGATATTTTTTATTCTTTTTTTTTTTTTTTGCCTTTTTATATATTTCTATATCTAGCTAAGTTTTTGGTAGTACAGACAAAATATCTCTCATACTTTCCTTTCATCCCTATCTTTTATACATTTCTATTCCTTTCTTTTTATTTGCATATTTCCAACCACATTACGCTCTTCTGTTCCCCTTTCTTCCAGCCTTTTTAAGTTTATTTTATCTTAACATACTTATAAGCAACACTATCAGTCTGCTCAGACTCCTTGCTCTATTCTCCACATGATGCACTGCCTTGGTATTTAATATTAGGCTTTTGTCTTTATCTTAGTTCTTAGTACAGTTGTCTAATTACATTCTGAGAATCTCCATTCTCTCTGGTGGTACTCCAGCTCTTTTCTATATTTGATCCTAGCTTACAAAATCTCCCTGGATTGATGTTTGTATGTGTAGGGTGTTATTTGTTGTTTGTTTGCTTTTGCTTTTGTCTCTGATTTGTTCTGTTTCAGTTGTCAATTTCTGCTGGGTTTCTCTTTGAATATCTGATAGCACACTGGGGTTCTGTCAGGTCTTTCTAGAGCCTTATGTCCTAACAGATTCAGTAATTGTGTGTCTTATACATGTATGTGTTTCCTAGACTGAATATTCGTTTAATCCAATACTTGGACATTAGTCTGAGGCTTGGACAGTCTTCTATAAACACCTCTATCACCAGGACAAGCAACCCCAAAAGTTTGGACAACCATGAGGAAACAAAGAAACACCATGCAGGCAAAGGAGCAGGAAAAAAACCCACAAGACAAAATAAATGAAGAGGAAATAGGAAAAATGCCTGAAAAAGAATTTAGAGTAATGATAGTAAAAATGATACAAAATCTTGATAACAAAATAGAGAAAGTACAAGAAACAGTTCATAAGAACTCAGAAAAACAAACAGCAATGGATAACAAAATAACTGAAATTAAAAATACTCTAGATGCTCTAACCAGCAGAATGACTGAGGCAGAAGAACGAATCAGTGAGTTGGAAGATAGAATGGGGGAAATAACTGCCACAGAGCAAGAAAAAGAAAAAAGAATAAAAAGATTAGAAGACAGTCTCAGAGACCTCAGTGATAACCTTAAACGTACCAACATTCGAATTATAGGCATCCCAGAAGAAGAAGAAAACAAGAAAGGGTCTGAGAAAATCTTTGAAGAGGTTCTAGTGGAAAACTTCCCCAACATGGGAAAGGAAATAATTCACCAAGTCCAAGAAGCACAGAGAGTCCCATACAGAATAAACCCAAGGAGAAATACACCAAGACACATATTAATCAAACTAACGACAATTAAACACAGAAAAAATATGAAAAGCAGCAAGAGAAAAGCAACAAACAACATATAAGGGAAAACCCATCAGGATAACAGCTGACCTTTCTACAGAAACTCTGCAGGCCAGAAGGGAATGGCAGGATATACTGAAAGTCCTGAAAGAGAGAAGCCTACAGCCAAGAATACTCTACCCAGCAAGAATCTCATTCAGATTTGAGGGAGAAATCAAAAGCTTTCCAGACAAGCAAAAGTTAAGAGAATTCAGCACCACCAAACCAGCCTTACAACAAGTGCTAAAGGAACTTCTCTAAGTAGGAAACACAAGAAGAGGAAAACACCTACAAATACAAACCCAAAACAATTCAGAAAATGGTAATTGGAACACACATGTCAATAATCACCTTAAATGTAAATGGATTAAATGCTCCAACCAAAAGACACAGACTGGCTGAATGGATACAAAAACAAGACCCTTCTATATGCTGCCTCCAAGAAACCCACTTCAGACCAAGGGATACATATAGACTGAAAGGAAAGGGATGGAAAAAGATATTCCATGCAAATGGAAGTCAAAAGAAAGCTGGAGTAGCAATACTCATATCAGACAAATTAGACTTGAAAGTAAAGATGATTAAAAGAGACAAGGAAGGACACTACATAATGATCAAGGGATCCATTCAACAAGAACATATCACAATGGTAAATATCTATGCCCCCAATATAGGAGCACCTCAATACATAAGGCAAATGCTAACAGCTATAAAAGGGGACATCGACAGTAACACAATACTAGTGGGAGACTTGAACACCCCACTTACATCAATGGACAGATCATCCAAACAGAAAATAAATAAGGACACACAAGCTTTAAGTGACACATTAGACCATCTCGACTTCTTTGATATTTATAGGACATTCCATCCAAAAACGACAGACTACACTTTCTTCTCAAGTACACACGGAACATTTTCCAGGATAGATCACATCTTGGGTCACAAATCAAACCTCAGCAAATTCAAGAAAATTGAAATCATATCAAGCATCTTCTCAGACCACACCGCCATGAGACTAGATATCAATTACAGGAAAAAACTGCAAAAAATACAAACACATGGAGGCTAAACAATTCACTCTTAAGCAACCAAGGAATCACTAAAGAAATCAAAGAGGAAATCAAAAAATATCTAGAAACAAATGACAACGAAAACACAACAACCCAAAACCTATGGGATGCAGCAAAAGCAGTTCTAAGAGGGAAGTTTATAGCAATACAGTCCTACCTTAAGAAACAAGAAAATGATTGAATAAACAACTTAACCTTACACCTAAAACAACTAGAGAAAGAAGAACAAAGAAACCCCAAAGTGAGCAGAAGGAAAGAAATCATAAAGATCAGAGCAGAAATAAATGAAAAAGAAAGGAAAGAAACCATAAGAAACATAAATGAAACTAAAAGCTGGTTCTTTGAGAAGATTAACAAAATTGATAAACCATTAGCCAGACTCATCAACAAAAAAAGGGAGAAGATGCAAATCAACAGAATTAGAAATGAAAAAGAAGTCACAACGGACACCTCAGAAATACAAAGCATCATGAAAGACTACTGCAAGCAACTATATGCCAATCAATTGGATAACCTGGAAGAAATGGATACATTCTTAGAAAAATACAATCTTCCAAGACTGAGCCAGGAAGAAATAGAAACCATGAACAGACCAATCACAAGTATGGAAATTGAGGCAGTGATTAAAAATCTCCCAACACACAAAAGCCCAGGACCAGATGGGTTCACGGGCAAATTCTATCAAACATTTGGAGAAGAGTTAACACCTATCCTTCTCAAACTCTTCCAAAATATTGCAGAAGGCGGAGCACTCCCAAACTCATTCTACGAGGCCACCATCACCCTGATACCAAAACCAGGCAAAGATGTCACAAAAAAAGAAAACTACAGACCAATATCACTGATGAATATAGATGCAAAAATCCTGAACAAAATACTAGCTAACAGACTGCAACAGCACATTAAAAAAATCATACACCATGATCAAGTGGGGTTTATCCCTGGGATGCAAGGATTCTTCAGTATACGCAAATCAATCAACGTGGTACATCATATCAACAACTTGAAGGATAAAAACCATATGATCATTTCAATAGATGCAGAAAAAGCTTTTGACAAAGTTCAACATCCATTTATGATAAAAGCTCTCCAGAAAATGGGCATGGAAGGAAATTACCTCAACATAATAAAAGCCATATATGAAAAACCAAAAACCAGCATCGTTCTCAATGGGGAAAAACTGGAAGAATTCCCTCTAAGAACAGGAACAAGACAAGGGTGTCCACTCTCACCACTAATATTCAACATAGTTTTGGAAGTTTTAGCCACAGCAATCAGAGAAGAAAAAGAAATAAAAGGAATCCAAATTGGAAAAGAAGAAGTAAAATTGTCACTCTTTGCAGATGACATGATATTATATATAGAAAACCCTAAAGACTCTACCAGAAAACTGCTAGCACTAATTGATGAGTTTAGTAAAGTAGCAGGATACAAAATTAATGCACAGAAATCTCTTGCATTCCTATACACTAACAACGGAAGAGCAGAAAGAGAAATTAAGGAAACTCTCCCATTCACCATTGCAACCAAAAGAATAAAATACCTAGAAATAAACCTGCCTAAGGAGGCAAAAGATCTGTATGCAGAAAACTTTAAGACATTGTTGAAAGAAATCAAAGATGACACAAACAGATGGAGGGACATACCATGTTCCTGGATTGGAAGAGTCAACATCGTGAAAATGTCTGTACTACCCAAAGCAATTTACAGATTCAATGCAATCCCGATCAAATTACCAATGGCATTTTTCATAGAACTAGAACAAGAAATCTTACGATTTGTATGGAAACGCAAAAGACCCCGAATAGCCAAAGCAATCTTGAGAAGGAAAAATGGAGTTGGTGGAATCAGGCTTCCTGACTTCAAACTATACTACAAGGCCATAGTGATCAAGACAGTATGGTACTGACACAAAAATAGAAAGGAAGATCAATGGAATAGAATCGAGAACTCAGAAGTAAGCCCAAACACATATGGGCACCTTATCTTTGACAAAGGAGGCACGAGTATACAATGGAAAAAAGACAGCCTCTTCAATAAGTGGTGCTGGGAAAATTGGACAGCAACATGTAAAAGAATGAAATTAGAACACTTCCTAACACCATACAAAAAAATAAACTCCAAATGGATTAAAGACCTACATGTAAGGCCAGACACTATAAAACTCCTAGAGGAAAACATAGGCAGAACACTCTTTGACATACATCAAAGCAACATCCTTTTTGACCCACCTCCTAGAATCAGGGAAATAAAATCAAGAATAAATGAATGGGACCTCATGAAACTTAAAAGCTTTTGCACAGCAAAAGAAACCATAAACAAGACTAAAAGGCAACCCTCAGAATGGGAAAAAATAATTGCCTATGAAACAACGGACAAAGGATTAACCTCCAAAATATACAAGCAGCTCATGAAGCTTCATACCAAAAAAGCAAATAACCCAATCCACAAATGGGCAGAAGACCTAAATAGACATTTCTCCAAAGAAGACATACAGATGGCCAACAAACACATGAAAAGATGCTCAACATCACTCATCATCAGAGAAATGCAAGTCAAAGCCACAATGAGGTATCACCTCACACCAATCAGAATGGCCATCATCACATAGTCTGGAAACCACAAATGTTGGAGAGGGTGTGGAGAAAAGGGAAGTCTCCTGCACTGTTGGTGGGACTGTAAGTTGGTACAGCCACTATGGAAAACAATTTGCAGGTTCCTTAAAAAACTAAAACTAGAACTACCATATGATCCAGTAATCCCACTTCTGGGCATATACCCAAAGAAAACCATAATCCCAAAAGAAACTTGTACCATAATGTTTATTGCAGCACTCTTTACAATAGCCAGGACATGGAAGCAACCGAAATGCCCATCAACAAATGAATGGATACAGAAGATGTGGCATATATATACAATGGAATATTACTCAGCTATAAAAAGGGATGAGATGGAGCTATATGTAATGAGGTGGATAGAACTACAATCTGTCATACATAGTGAAGTAAGTCAGAAAGAGAAGGACAAATATTGTATGCTAACTCACATATACGGAATCTAAAAATGGTACTGATGAACTCAGTGACAAGAACAAGGATGCAGATACAGAGAATGGACTGGAGACCTTGAGGTATGTGAGGGGGCAGGGGGTGAAGGGGAAACTGAGATGAAGCGAGAGAGTAGCACAGACATATATATGCTACCAACTGTAAAATAGTCAGTGGGAAGTTGTTGTATAACAAAGGGAGTCTAGCTCGAGGATGGAAGATGCCTTGGAGGACTGGGGCAGGGAGGGTGGGGGGGAGTCGAGGGGGGGGTCGGGGAAGGGAGGGAGTACGGGGATATGTGTATGGAAACAGACGATTGAACCTGGTGTACCCCCCAAAAAAAAATTAAAAAAAAAAAAAACTGACTCCAAATATTACTGCCGTTTTCTTTTTTTTTCTTTTTCTTTTAACATTTTATTTATCTATTTATTATTTTTTGGGGGGTAAACCAAGTTCAATCACCTGTTTTTATACACATATCCCCATATTCCCTCCCTCCCTCAACTCCCCCCCACCCTACTGCCATTTTCTTGTGTGAATTTTTATAGTTATTTTTAAAACTAGTTAAACCTACTTAAATCTCCATTAGCATACACTCTTCATATCATATTTGGGGGGGTGAAGGAATTCTTTGATATTAACATTATTTTCCAAATTTGACTTTTTTTCCTATTTTAGGCAGTTTTGATCATTCACATAATGGCAGTCTACTTACTCACATTGTAACATTGACTTGACATAACTTGTTTTTAATTCTGTGAGAGTAGGGTAGAAGAAACTACCTCATGTTTGTATTACTTGTATAATACCAACAGAAATTAAGGTATTACAATATTATTTTTAGGAAGATTATTAACCAGTGTGTATAGAAAAACATTTTCATAGGTAAGTTCAGGTTATTTTGGAATATTTGGCTGAATGCTTTGCATAATTTCAGCAATTGGTAGCTTTATTTATTTATTTTTTAAGTCCAGATTGGAGGATAGGAAACCTACTATTTCATCATGGCTGCATTCACTAAGCCTTCCTTGTGGAATCTGAGCCATTCAGAAGCAGGTGAAGCCAAAATTTGTAGCCTCAATTTCTGTTACTTTCTTGATACATCAGACCTGAATAGCTTGGAGATTTGTCTCCAAATTTTAGACTTAAAAAAAAAAAGTGTATGACTTTTTTATTTAATGGAGTAGTTGAGATAAACAGTAAACATGCACCTTGCTCATGGAGAAAGGCAAGACAACTAATTAGAAGACGTACTCATGAAAATCGTGTTCTGAGTACCTGTGAGATTCCATACATAGTAGCACAGTCTAAGAACTTGTCTATTTCTTCTGTTAAAAACATTGGAAGATAGTGGCCTGACCACTGATGTGTACCCAAAAAATTAATAGTACACCCTCTATTTAAAAAGTTTCTGAGACTTCCTTGGTGGTGCAGTGGTTAAGAATCCACCTGCCAATGCAGGGGACACAGGTTCGATCCCTGCTCCAGAAAGATCCCACATGCCGCTGAGCAACAAAGCCTGTGTGCCACAACTGTTGAGCCTGTGTTCTAGAGCCCATGAGCCACAACTGTTGAACCCATGTGCTGCAACTACTGAAGCCTGTGCACCTAGAGCCCGTGCTCTACAACGAGAAGCCACCTCAGTAAGAAGCCCACTCACCACAATGAAGAGTAGCCCACACACGCTGCAACTAGAGAAAGCATGCATGCAGCAACACTCAATGCAGCCAATAAATAAATAAATAAATAAATTTTTATTAAAAAAATAATTGCTTTATAGTTCATTTGAGTGTTTTACAGGGCATAATTATTGGGCCACTCTTAAGGATACATACTTATAAAATTTATCCCTTTTTTGACCTCCATATACATTCACACAGTTCATTATTTTCATCCCTGCTTTCTTTCCTTTGAAATCTAGAGAAATAGTGCAGAATTTTGCTGATATAATTAAGTGTAATGCAATATCACTTCTTTTTTATTGCTTTTGATGCAGCCTAAATTTTCTATATAAGTGTGTCTCAAATATTACATGGGATGTGCTTGTAAAAAAATTTATTCATTGTTTATCTGACATTCAAATTTAACTGCACATCTTGTATTTTTATTTATTAATTCTGGCAGCTCAAGGGAGTTTGTTAAATCTCTCCAAATGTTATAAAATACAAATATCAATAATTTTGGCTCAATATATGCATAAGAAAAAATACAGTTGAGGAAAAAGATCCAATAAAAAGAAAAAATGAATCAAACAGTATGTGGATCTTTCCATACCAGTGTAAGTCCATTTATTTTGACATCATATTGGTCTATTTTAAGATGAATATGGAGAAAGCTCTATAACTAAGAGGTTGAGAGTTCCATCGCTGTAGTTAGCAGGACCAGCTATGCAATTTGCAGGTCCTAGTTCTAAATGAAAAGGCTAAAACTCCTTGCTCAACAATTTTTGAGAATTTAAAGTCAGAGACAAAAAACACTTATGCAAGCACACAGTCCTTTGGAATGCAGGTCTCTGAGCCCAGGAAGCCAGTGCTGGTGGGTCCATGAGGTACATGTTACTGTACATATTGTTACAATTGCCCGTTTGCAGATGTGAGGTTTTGAGAGGTAACAAGTTACAAGATTTGAATCTAGATCATCTGAGACTAGAGTGCTCCTATCCGTGAACAATATTAAACTCTGTAATGCTGACTCTTAGAAAGAAATAAAAACAAAGGAGAAGATTAGTAGTTTAGATGGAATTGTAATGTCTATGGGGATTAGGCAGATCAAATAAATAAGTAAAGCAGATTAGGAATCATTATAGCAGGATTGGTGGGAATTGTGGCAAACTGGAGCTTATGGATAATGTGCAAATCCATTTAAATCCAAAGTGCTAAAGCTTGTTTGTGAACTAAATTTGACCAGGAAGGAGAGGCAGTTTGTGATCCTGTGGCCCTTTGTTTAGATATTGTGAATAATCATATTTGTTATTTATTTTTTTTAATCCCATGCTTCCTAAATAACAAGTTTGAAATAAATATAAGTAGGTGTTAGGAAGCCTTTTAAAGGGTGACAATAGCAGTTATATTTAAAAAAGGCTTTTCTTCATTTTGATGGAAAGGAATTTACATTATCTGCTCCAATGACAGTGTACAAAGAATTCTGGATTGCTGTATACTGACCGTACACCAAGCCCTTCTACTTTTGATGCTTCGGGCTGTAATCAATTGATTTTCATAAGGGATAACTAACTAAGTGCTGAAAATTGCCACATACTTTTCTTGTACTTCAAACATAAAACCTTTCTCTTACCCAGAGCTAGGATGTGAAAAAGCTAAGCATTAAGCAAAATGGATTAGTCTTCAGAAGGAGAGCTTCAGACTGTCAGTGCCAGAGGGGTTAATGGAAAACAGTGTGTCATATTTGCCATTTCCCCTAAATTATCTTGCCCAGAACACCTGCTTAATGAACTAGACATAAATTATCATACTATAAGCACATTCTTTAATAACAAAAGCCTTGTGGAAGCATTCCTTCTTGTTGAAATAATAAACTCAGAAAAATGATTTTGATGAAATTTTCTCAAATGCTACATGCAAAAAATGTAAAAAACGATTGATGATACTACTAGATTTTTCCTTTCTCTGGGTGTAGTAAAAATCAGTTTATGATTTTAAGTGGTTTATTTCAACTGGAATTTGAGTATTGCTCTGTCAGAGTCATAGAGCACTTTTGATTTAGTATATTCTTAAACCTATAAATGGTTCTTTAAAGATCTTCTTTTCCCCTGATGTTTCTTTCAGTTGTAATAATTCCTTTCTCAGTTTTCCCCTTTGAGAAATATAATATATATCATGGGTGTACATGATATATATATATATATATATATATATATATATTATATAGAGTTTTGTAAAAGGAAAATTTTTTAAATATTATATATTTATTGATGCTCATATATCAGTAATTAAAAACAAATTATGTTAATTAGAAATATATTGATAACCATTTGTCTAAGTCTAGATGTAATGCTGACACGTGGTACTTTTTTCCTTTGTTTTGATATTTTATTAGAATTTTGGAAAATAGGTATAGCTACATGAATTCACTAAACTAAATCATACCTCTTCTTAAAATGCTATATAAGAAATGAATTGAGGGGACTTCTCTGGTGACACAGTGGTTAAGAATTGCCTGCCAATGCAAGGGTCATGGGTTCGATCCCTGGTCTGGGAAGATCTCACATGCCGTGGAGCAACTAAGCCCGTGTGCTACAACTACTGAGCCTGTGCTCTAGAGCATGTGAGCCTAGAGCCCATGATCCACAGCAAGAGAAGCCACCGTGATGAGACACGTGCACACTGGGAAGACTAGCCCCCGCTCACTGCAACTAGAGAAAGCCCACGCACAGCAATGAAGATCCAACGCAGCTAAGATAAATAAATTAAAAAAAGAAATGAATTGAAATCTACTATATAAATTAATATTTCTCTTCCTCAAAAGCAAAGCACTTCTTCAAAGCATTGTATGTTTTTACTCCATTCATATTGTTCTACTTTTCCTGATCACTGCTGCTTTTTTCTCACTGTGTTCTGTGGCGAAAATTTTTTATCATGCAGACTGGATAATATAGGGACATAAAAATCAAGAGGGAAGGTATTACTAAACATTTTGTTTAAATATTTTCTTTCACTGAGAACTCACAACCAATAATCTTCACATGAAATATCAAAAAGAGATAACAAAAGTATTTTTTAAAAAACGCACAAAGTAAGAAAAAGTGTTTTGCGTTGTGTTCTTTCTATAGGATATTTGTTTTTCTCTTTCTGACTTCTTTCACTCTGTATGACAGTCTCTAGGTCCATCCATGTCTCTACAAGTGCCCCAGTTTCACTGCTTTTTACAGCTGAGTAATATTCCATTGTATATATGTACCACATTTCTTTTTTATGCATTCATCTGTTGATGGACATTTAGTTTGCTTCCATGGCCTGGCTATTGTAAATAGTGCTGCAATGAATATTGGAGTGCATGTGTCTTTCTGAATTATGGGTTTATTTGGATATATGCCCAGCAGTGGGATTGCTGGGTCATACAGTAGTTCTATTTTTAGTTTTGCAAGGAACCTCCATACTGTTCTCCATAGTGGCTGTATCAATTTACATTCCCACCAACAGTGCAAGAGGGTTCCCTTTTCTCCACACCCTCTCCAGCATTTACTGTTTGTAGATTTTCTGATGATGCCCATTCTGACCGGTGTGAGGTGATACCTCATTGTAGTTTTGATTTGCATTTCTCTAATAATTAGTGATGTTGAGCAGCTTTCCATGTGCCTCTTGGCCATCCATATGTCTTCTTTGAAGAAATGCCTGTTTAGGTCTTGTACCCATTTTTTGATTGGGTTGTTTGTTTTTTTTATATTGAGCTGAATGAACTGTTTATATATTTTGGAGATTAATCCTTTGTCTTGTTGTGTTCTTTCTAGAATTTTCCCTACTTCAGAATGAATTTCAGAATGAAGTGCTTCAGTGGCAGTGATACCCAGATTCCACAAGCTGGTATTAAAATGTAAGATCTTCCTTTATTGAGAATTTTCATATAATTATCCAATTTACATTTTTAAAAAGTTGGAATTATAATTTCAATGAATTAGCAACACTTTTTACCTAGAAAAACTCACTTTATTGCCCTCTAAAATTGAAGGCTATCAGCAGAGAAGATGCTACTTGGTAATTTTAGATCCAGGAAAGTGGAGTTCAAGGAAAGTAAAAGCTATGCGAGGAAATTGGGTATCATTGTTCTCAAACTGGAGGCAAAGGGGCTGAGATTACATTATTTCTCCAACGTTATAGAGAGAGAGTTACAGGCCACTCTTCAGTTGGGTCTTCAAAATTTCCAGGGGGTGCTTGGGGCGGACACTGGAGCTGCTTCTTGATACTATTTGGGAATAGAAAATACTCTTTAAATTTAGTTGTATAATTATTTAGTGTTATTTAAAGGTGTCTTTTCATATAAATTCATTTGTTTTGATAAGTAAGTCATAGACTCACTTTGGAGGGCTAGGAAGTAGCAAAGAGTTGTTATGGACTAAAAAGTTACCCAAACAGTCCCTTTTCTTAATACCACTGATAATCACAGAGAAGAGTTACGTTACTGAGTTTCATTTCTTAAGCCAAGTGGTCTCCATGTGTATCAGAGCAAATAGTATTTTGTACTCAAATGTAAAACAAAGCAAAACTATGTCTATACTTTGATTTTGCTCTCACTTAAAAAAAGATTCCAAGTAGCACTTATACAACCCAACTTTAATTAAAAAAACAAAGTTGACTCTAGATTACTTAATAGGCTTATAAAGTGAGATAATCAATTGCACAATTCATTATTTTGGGGAAAATAGGCAAAAAGTTGTGGTTTTGGTTGATTTATCTATTCACTCAAAAGAGCTTATAGTCTAACAAAGGTTGTGGATGGGAGGAAGCATGAGTGAAGGGAGCACTCATCTCAGCAGTTCATGAAATGGGCTTCACATTAGGTACATTGTGTTACAATGAATGATGCTTGGAGAAAATATTTGAAAAAATGAAGACTCTCTAAGGGGCTGCAGAAAAATGTTTTATTTTTGTTTTGTTTTTTAATATAGAACTTGGAGTATAATGACAAAATAATAATTAATGTATGCTAATACAATCCAATAAGCCTTTGTAGGGCTGGTTTACAAATACCCCAGGAGTGAATTCTCCAGTGAATATTTAACATGTAGGAAAAAACCAAAAAACGCTTATTGTTGCACTGAGCAAGGGTCATATGGTTAAATTACCAGAAACAAGAGGAGAGGTTTATTCTATTTTGATAGTTTAAAAGGCAAACTTCTATACTCAGTATGATCTGCTGATCTATATAAACACCACCTGTGGCAAAGATGAGATTTGTTCATCAACGAGAACTTTACATCACTCTAATGTACATAACAGAGATTTTTGGAGATCTCCACATTATGGAACATATAACAGAACTTTCAGTTAGAAACTTCCAGCTTGCAGGTTGGAAAATATTTTCCATTTTCCATATTTTCTTGGAAATTAGTGTGTGTCAAATGCATCCCACAGTGAGAATTATGATATATTAATTAACACTTGCTTATGATACTAGCACTTGCCAATATAGCACAGTAGGTGAGAATAAATTTAACAAACACAATTCAGACTCTCTCTTTTTTTCTTACATCATGCTATTCATTGTACAGTCTAATTAAAAACAAAGATTATTATTACCGTTATGAGTCCTTCTTTCTCACTTAGTCTAGTTTTTGTTATTCTTTCCCACCATGTCTGTTCTAATTTTTATTTCTTTTAAAATTTTCTATGTGCTATGCACTATATTTTAAGCCATAAATTTAATTTTGTTCATTTAAGATTAAGAAGATTAATTTCTAGGCCATTTAACTATGCACAAGCATTCATTGAAAAGCTGAATTTTGATATCACAAATTGCTCATTAGTAAGTTTGAATATCTTTAAACAACTGACTAAATATGATAAGTAATTTATGTTCTTATTCATCATTCAGTTTACTGATTTGTTTAAAAATTCTCCATTATTGCTAAAACATACTGGTGATGATTCAAAGGATCAGATTGTGAAGTCAAATGTACACAAAGCTAATATCTTATTCAGGGTACACTTTATTAATGATTATTCAATAGTCAAGAGAGACAGGTAAAACAAGATGTTCAAATCCCCCAGTATGACTCCAGCCCTTTGTTGTTCCATTTGATGCTCACTAACTCAAGTTATCAGATAGAGATAAGATGCCTTATACAGAGAGATAAATAGAACATTTTGAGCCAGGAAAGATCTTAATTTTGTGCTCTGTTACGAACTGAATGTTCTTTCCAAACTTATATGTTTGAAACCCTAATCCCCAGAATGGCTATAGTTGGAGATGAAGATGCTAAGAAGTAATTAAGGTTAAATGAGGTTGTAATGGTGGGGCCCTGATCCAATAGAATTAGTATCCTTATAAGAAAAGACACCAGAGAACTCTCTTTCTCTGGATGAGGAAAGATCATGTGAGAACCCAGCAGGAAGACAGCCAACTGCAAGCTAGGAGAGCTCTGAAGGGGAAACTGAATTTCCTGGCACCATGATCATGGATTCTAGCTTCCAGAACTGTGAGAAAATAAATTTCTGTTGTTTTAGCCACCCAGTCTGTAGCATTTTGTTATAGCAGTCCTAGAAGACTAATACAGGATCATATAGTCATATTGTTTTTCTGACACTTTCCAGGGAGCCATGCCCAATATATTTATAGACTGCAGGTTTGTTTACCATACCAATCTTTGAAAACTAGGTGCATTCTGCTAAAAGCATACTGAAGAAAAGGAATCTATTCCTAGCAAAAAACATTTAGCATAATCACAGGGAGAACAGACTGGACTACATGCATTTCTTTTCTAGGCGTGCTCCCCACCAAAATCCCTCCCCAGGTACAAGATATAAATGGGTTGAAATATGTGTAACCCACACTTCACAACACTGTTCACATTTTTTAAAAAAAAATTATTTATATTTGTAACGTGTTTTTATCAGAACCTACAGAAATAACACTTTTTTAAATGGCTATATGGTTTGCCCATTATATGAAAACACTCCATTTTGTAGAAGGTATTCATTACTTTTTTCCCCAGGGTTTATACATTTTATTGTTTTGTGATCCAATATTTTACATCAGATTCACCAATAACATGAAATCCAGAAACCAAACAAATGTATCAGATTTCCTTCACATTGGGCTCACAGAGGATACAGAATGCATGGCTTTCCTCTTCATCCTGTTCCTATCCATATACCTGGTCACTATTCTTGGAAATCTGCTTGTCATCCTGGCTGTCAGCTCTGACTCCCACCTCCACACACTCATGTATTTCTTTCTCTCCTTTACTGACATCTGTTTAAGCACAACCACAATCCCAAAGATGCTGCAAACATCCAAGCACAGAATCAGAGTATCACTTACACAAGCTGCCTCACCCAGATCTGCTTTGTTCAGTCTTTTTGCCTGTTTGGAAAAATTTTTCTTTGCTGTTATGGCCTATAACCACTATGTGGCCATGTATCACCCCCTGAGGTACATAGGCATCTTGAACACCTGTCTCTGTGATCTGCTGATAAAATGCATTCACTACTGATGGATATCTCGAGCATCTGTTAACAGAAACTGCTACAATGTGTTTGTGTGTTTAATTGCATTTGATTAGCTTATTGTGAGAATGTTTATTTACTCTCTTTCTCTTATCTTCATTGAGTCAACAAATTTCCTCTGTTTTGATTTCAGTTTCATTGCTATGACTTGCTTTGGCCCACAGAATGGGCAGAAGTGACTGTGTGCTGATTCTTAAGCCCTACACTAAGAAGCCTTGTATATTTCCACTTGCTCTCTGGAGCATCTGCTATGCACAGCAGAGCCAAGTCTCTCTAGCTAAATGCAGCCAAGATCACCTCAGATGCATGAGAAAGCCTAGTCTCAATCAGTAGAGCTGCCCAGATGAGTTCAGACTAGACCAACAGTCAGATGTGGGTAAATTATTGTTCAAGTGATTAAATTTCAGAATGGTTTGTTACTGAGTATTTTGCAGTAATAGCTACAACTTGCATGTCTATATGAAGGATATATTCTTAGAACTAGAACTGTTGAGACAGTGAAAATTTCCTTAATTCAGTGCATTATAGATTCCTTTTTTTTAAATCAGATCTTTATTGCAGTATAATTGCTTTACAATGTTGCACAGTTTCCACTGTATAACAAAGTGAATTGGCTGTATTTACACATATATCCCCATATCCCCTCCCTCTTGAGCCTCCCTCCCCTAATCCCATGCCACTCCTCTAGGTCATCACCAAGTATCAAGTTGATCTCCCTGTGTTATGCAGCAGCTTCGCACTAGCTATCTATTTTACATTTGGTAGTGTATATATGTCAAAGCTACTCTCTGACTTCATCCCAGCTTCCCCTTCCCCCCAATTTCCTCAGATCCATTCTCTGCATCTGTATCTTTCTTCTTGGACTGCCACTAGGTTTATGAGAACCGTTTTTTTTTTTTTTTTTTTTTTTTTTCAGCTTCCATATATATGTGTTAGCAGAGTATTTGTTTTCCTCCTTCTGACTTTCTTTACTCTGTATGACAGACTCTCGGTCCATCCACCTCACTATAAGTAACTCAATTTCTTTCTTTTTGTGGCTGAGTAATATTCCACTGTATATATGTGCCATATATCCTTTATCCATTCATCTGTTGATGGGCATTTAGGTTGCTTCCATGTCCTGGCTATTGTAAATAGTGCTGCAGTGAACATTGTGGTACATGTATCTTTTTGAATTAAGGTTTTGTCAGGGTATGTGCCCAGAAGTGGGATTGCTGGGTCAAATGGTAGTCCTATTTTTAGTTTTTTAAGGAACCTCTATACTGTTCTCCACAGTGGCTGTATCAATTTACATTGTCTCCAACAGTGCAGGAGTGTTCTCTTTTCCCCACACCCTTTCTAACATTTGTTGTTTCTAGATTTTTTGATAATGGTCCTTTTGACTGGTGTGAGGTGATACCTCATTGTGGCTTTGATTTGCATTTCTCTAATGATTAGTGATGTTGAACATCTTTTCATGTGCTTGTTAACCACCTGTATGTCTTCCTTGGAGAAATGTTTACTTAGATCTTCTGCTAATTTTTGGATTGGGTTGCTTGTTTTTTGATATTGAGCTGCATGAGCTGTTTGTATATTTTGGAGATTAATCCTTTGTCAGTTGCTTCATTGGCGAATATTTTATCCCATTCTCAGGGTTGCCTTTTTGTCTTGTTTATGATTTGTTTTGATGTGCAAAAGCTTTTAAGTTTCATTAGGTCCCATTTGTTTATTTTTTATTTGCATTACTCTAGGAGGTGGTTAAAAAGGATCTTGCTGTCATTTATGTCATAGAGTGTTCTGCCCATGTTTTCCTCTAAGGGTTTTATAGTGTCTGGCCTTACATTTAGGTCTTTGCCCATTGTGAGGTTATTTTTGTGTATGGTGTAAGGAAGTGTTCTAATTTCATTCTTTTACATGTAGCTGTCCAATTTTCCCATCACCACTTACTGAAGAGGTTGTCTTTTCTCCATTGTATATTCTTGCCTCCTTTGTTTGGTGTGAGGCATCCAGCTGGGAGCTGCTGGCAATTGGGAGAGCTGGGGCTTGGACTTTGATAGAGGCCTCCATGAGAGCTCTCAGTGATTAATCTTCCCTGTGGCTGGGAATTCTTTAATGGTCCAGCATCCTGGACTTGGTGCTCTCACCCCAGAGCCTCAGGCCTGACTTCTTCTCAAGGAATCAAAACCCTGTACATTGCTTTTCCTGGCAATAAAGGGGATTAAGAAAAAAAGACTAACCAAGCCCCTGACTAATGGTAAAAAATTAAATCAAAAAAATAAAAACTGAAACAAGGAAACATGTACATGCACAAAAGAAACAAAAGCAGGACTAAATAAAACATAAACCCGTAGAACAACCAGACAAAAGAACCTCAGAAGGAAATCAGACAATTAATAAGAAAACCAATAAAAACACAAAACCAATAAAACAAAACCAAAGCAGAGTGCCAACTAAAGACTGAAGCAAGGAAACAAAACACACCGATAAAAGTGATTTTAGAGAAAAAGAGAAAGGGTAAAGAAGACAGAACAGCAGAAGTGCAATGTAGAAATGGAAATATAAAATCATAAAAAAGGAAATGAAAAGAAAAAGAAGAAAGTAAAAAAGGAAAAAAAAGACAAACAAAACCCCAGAGAAATGGTGAAAACATAATCAAACAAAATTAGAAACAAGGAAACACACACTCATGTAAAAGAAACAAAAACAGGATCAAATATAACAAAGAACAAGAGAATAACCAGATAAACTGAAGAACCCCAAAGTAAAATCAAACAATTAGAATTAAAACTAAGAAAAACACAAAACCTAAAAACAAAAACCAAAGCAGTGTGTCAACTGAAGAATAAGGCAAAGAAACAGAACAAACCAATAAAAATGATTAAAAATAAAATAAGACAAAATAAAATAAAATAAAAAGGGATAAAACACAGAACAGAAAAGCAAAGTAGATATGGAAATATAAAAACATTTTAAAAAATTAAAAATATGTTAAATAAAAAGAAGAAAAAAGATAAGGGAAAAGAACACAGCATAACAGAAAAGCAAACTAGAAATAAAAATAAAAAATAAAATGCAAAGATCCTATAGGACTAAATTAAAAAAAAACAAAACACTAAAACAATGACAACAGACAAAAAATAAAAATAGCCAGAACCAATGACAGAATGAGTCAAAACAATAGAATTAACAATAATAATTATGTTTCCTTGGGGGTCTCAACTGTAAGTGTCCTTGTATATGCCTTGAGGCACAGGCAACCTCCACCTCCCCAAGAGGCCCTCCTATGCTTCTGGGTTGGACTCTGGACCTCCTGTGGGCCTTGTGGGTTCCACTTGGGCTCTGATCTGGCCCAATTCTTGTGTATGCTTGCTCTCAAAGTCCACAGCTGCCAGAGCTAGTCCTTTTTCATTTGTGGAAACCCTCATTGTCTTCTCAGATAATCCAAAGACACAGGGTCTACCTAGCTTTTTGCAGGGATCTAATCTGCAGCTTGTATAGCTGATTGAAAGACTTTTGATCCTGTTCCTTAATCCCCCGTCCCTGGCATTCAGCTTAGGTTTCATCCCCATATCTGTGTATGATCCACCCACAGGAATCTGAGCCGGATGCTGCCTTGGAGCTCTTGGGTCTGCCTCAGTGAGGACAGGGTGCATAGGTGGTATGACTTCTTGGATTGTGGGAGCCCTGGCAGCGTCAAATGTGCAGGAAAGCGGGTAGCCGCGGGTGTAAGAGCTATGGCCCTAGTGAGGGCCTTTGCTAGTGCCCAGCATAAGGCACATGAAGGCCAGCCCTCAGGAGGCTTTTTGTATTACTTGGCGACTGGTGTGTGATAGCCAGCCCTGGAGAAGGCTTCCCTTATTTCATCTGCAGGCACCGGTGTGTGGGGAGAGAGCGGCTACAATAGTGGCTCCTTTCCCTATGTGTGACTCAGCAGTAGCACCTGCTTGGAACACAGGAGCCCTGGCAGTGGTGCCAAATGTTCAGGCAAGCTGGCATCCCTGGGTATAAGAGATTCGGCCCTCGTGAGGGCCTTTTCTGGTGTCTGGCATAAGGCACATGAAGGCCAGCCCTCAGGGGGCTTTTTGTATTACTCTGCAACTTGCATGCAAAAGCCATCCCTGGAGAGGGCTTCCTTTATTGTTCATTGGGAGGCACTGAGAGAGAGGCCACGACAGTGGCTCCTCCCACTACATGTGACTCAGCAGTAGCATCCTGCTTCCATGGCAGCTCCGTCTTTCCCAGTAGGTATTCCCTGCTGTGGATTTCTTCCCTCCCATCCCCTCAGTCCATCTCCCCACAGCCAACAGTGGTTCTCACCCTGGCCCTGTTCTCCAGTCCCCACGCTCCAGCTCCCAGCCCCCTTGCACACCTGTGAACACACATCTCAGTCCAGGGCACATGGGGCTGTGGTACGGATCATCTGTATATGTCTCACTCTGTCCCATCTGCCACAGGTTGGCTGCTTCACCCTCTTCTGATAGCCCCATATGCCTCCCTTCTGGCTCAGTCAAATTCCCCAGTGGAGAGGGTGTTTTCCTGTCAGATGGGGGTTTCCCCAAATTCAGGAATCTCTCCTCTGCCTCAGCTCCTCCACCCTGGGGTGCAGGTCTCATTCTGTTTCCTCTTCTCTTCCTTCTCCCTTATTTTTTTCATCCTACTCAGTTATGCAGGGATCTCTAGAGTCTTTTCTGGTGTCCAAGGTCTTCTGCTAGTGTTCAGCCAGTTTTCTATGAGAATTGTTACATCTGTAGGTGCATTCCTGATGCATCCATGGAGAGAGATGAACTTCATTCCTTCTACTCCACCACCATCTTAACTCCTCACATTTTTTATTGATATTCTTAACATATATTTAATAGTAAAATATAGCCTAAATCATTAGCAGTCTCCAATTATAGTTTCAATATTTGGAAATTCACCCAAGCATGACACTATCCTGAAAATGTTTATCTTACATTATTTGTTAATTCCATTTATTTACATAAATTATAGATAAGTACAAAGTTCAAGATAATTTACTGCATAGAATAATAAAGTCAAATACATAAATTCCGTATAAATACATACATACATATATACATACATACATACATAAATTCTGTCTTGAAACTGTTTCCTGAGGGTACTCTGGAAGTAGGGTACACCTTAAATTTCTTACTTTCCCCAAGAAACTTTCTATCCTCTCAGATCCTTAATGTACATGACAGTGTACATAATAGGAAACGTAGTTGTATTTCAGATGCTCCAGGGAGTAAAATCTGGACCTGAGAGCTGCTCAAAGGCTACAAAATTCACTTTGAAAACAACTTTATTTGCTTAAGTATAAGTGATCCACCCACTTCTCCAGACATTCTAAGTACCCGTCAGGAGCCTCTGAGAGTTGTGTGTATCTAGATCATACTGGTTTCTCAACCAATTGCCTGATATTGAATTGTTTGCTGTCATTATCTTATACTGAGAGATACTAGAAGAAACTTCTATATGAAGGTCATTGTTGCACTTATTTTAAGTTGTTAATATTATTTAGTGTATAATACAGTCTTCTCTTTGAAATGTCATAGAAAACTTTCCCATCCTACTTCAACACCATATATTTCTTTGCCTCAAATTTTAAACTATTTTAAATTCATTTGGTATTGTGTGCTACTTGTATTTTTGAAAGCCACTCTAAGCCTTATAAGTACACAGCAAAGTACCAATGTGAATATAAATAAAAATCTGGTTGAAGTGTGATAAGGAGAGGCAAACATAAGAATGCCCTTTCTATATGACATTAAATTATGAGACAGAGATGGATTCTTCCACTCACACTTCATCCCTCTGCATAGCTATTAATTTAACTGCCTACTTGTTTTGGCATTAGGTTAACAAGAATGAATGTGTAGCACGGCTGCTCTCTGGTTCTCTGTTCCTCTTTGGAATATAAAGGAGAAAATACAGCCTGGAGAACAGTTGCAGGGTGATATTCATAAGATCTGTCAAGCAACTCCACTGATTCATGACATGTCACAGTCCTTAGGACACTAAAAATTATATAGTGCACCCAGATTTTTATTGGGTAGAGAAAGAGGAAAATCTTGGACAGAGCCATCACTCCAGTACAGCAGTTTAAATGATTATCTTATTCTTTTAGACTCAAATTGTCCATATAGAGACCCCCAAAATCAGTATTTCCAAATCATAGAGATATCAGGCATACATGCTTCATAAGGGTTTAAATAGGTAATGATTAAAAGTTTAGAACATTTAAAAAATACACAAATGTGTTTAATTATCACTGTGTGAATTATTTTTGAGTACATTTAATGATGAAAAAAGCCTTCCAGCAGAAATCTTTAAATGATTTGAACTATATATTTTTAAGATTTTGAGGTTATTCTTTGGCTTAACTTGCTTCAGTTAGCAAAGTAGGTTTTTCTAAAAAAACATAAAAATAAAAGAAAAATACAGTTCTCAAAGAACATCTGTTTGTTTTGGAACACACACATATACACCCACAAGATTTGCTCTCAAGGCATACCTAAAAATTTTTCAAACTCTGTGATATTTTTAATTTTTCCTTTTAGGTACTGGATGGCACTTGTCTTTCATATTTGATTATTACTTCACTTTGTTTTTAAAATGTAAACCATAATAAGTTATTTTATCCATTAAATCAGCATAATGTACTGATTCTTTTTATTATGAAATTATTAATTTAATTAGAACAAATAAAATAAGATTCAGCCTTGTAGAACAGATCATAACATCAAATCTTAAGTGTGGATGTTATCCCATTGTTCTGAAGAGGATAGATCTCACCACGTGTGTGAAAATGATTCAGGGAGAATAGTTGGAAAGATTACTGAGTATGAAAAGCCCAGGATGAAAGTGTCATGGGACAGTGCTCTAAATTATCAAAATATTAACTTCCAAAAAGTGAGGTTATGTTAATAGAACAGTCATAATTCCCAGTGTGAAACTTGCATTTAAAAATGTAGTGATAAGTTGTATATTTCCAGAAAAATAAGTAAAGAATTTGAAGCCATTTATTTATTTATTTTTAAGTAACTATAAATGAGAACTTACTTACAACAAAAGGAAGGGACATGATTCTTTGAAAGTACATTAAAAAAAATGAATAGAACCTGACCTAGACTGGGATGGTGAAGAGGTTATCAAGGAAGACTGTTCTGGGGAAGTGATGTTTCTGTTAAGAGCTGTAGGCCAAGTAGAAAATAAGTGACTTCTTCTCAAAAGTTACTTCAAATAACCATGTTCCTCCCTTTTGTTATAATTAAGTGCTCATTTATATTTATTTTATTTGATAATTTGATAATATGTCCTTTTCTAAGTGTTTTATCACCTAAATCTAGCACAATGTAGGGACTCAATAAATGATTTTTAACTTTATGAACAACTGAAATGATTCTTGCTGAATTCAATAAGATTGCTCTTTTCTATCAAAAACCTTTTTTTCTTTCATAACTGTGGGCTGAAAGGGGATGCATAATGTTTCTTATTTTATTTTGTCTTAAAATATATTATTACATAGTTTCTTTTGCACATAGCCAACATTACATTTTAGAAAGATGCTTTCTGTTATTAATATGGCTGGCTGGAATTGGGACTTCTTATCTGAGATAATTCTGTTTAATCTGCATGTCTTCTGAACCAAGGGAACTGACAGGCTTTGTCAATTATGTTTGAAATGCAGACATCTTTGGAAGCTAGAGATGCATCTTTCTCTTGGTTGGATGCAAATTTTTGTTTTCTGACCACAAATTTAAAGATAATGATTCTCTGTGGTCAAATGTTGGGCAGTTTTTAAAATTTTTTAAAGATTAAGGGCTTCCTAATTTTGAGGTTCCTTAGCTATGACAAAAACCTAACCCTTATATGACTAAACCTACCCCTTATGTATGTGATGCTCATGTTGGCCTGCCCCTGTATTACCCCACAGGACTTGGGAGGAAGGCAACGGGTACCAGTGTGGACATGAAGTTGGTATTGCTGGCTATGGTATAAACAATAAACTGTCTAAATCCATTTGGGTTTGTTGTCTCCTTCCCAATTCATTCTATGGAACTGTGGCAAACTGACCTAGCAGCTGTAGTCATTGATGTTATTTAGGGATTGGATAACTTTCTGCTGAAATGTTTAAATTTATGAATATCTATACATCTTTCAATTATGTTAAAAATATTGAGAAGCTTACAGGCATCCAAAGCATTATCAGACAAAATTTTAATGAAAGTGGGAACCCAGAATATTGTGCTAAGCAAAGGAATTATTTTTACCCCACCAGCTTTTGCCAAACATGGAGAATCTGAGTTTAAGTTTTTAGTCTATAATCAGGAAAAGAGAAAAGAGAAAAGAGTGAGGAGGTAAAACTGGTCTGGGCCTGCTGGAGGAAGGAATTCTTTGGTAGCAGGGTAGAGCTAGAAGAACTATAGCTTTTTATTATGCGTGAAGCAGGAGGAAAGTAACCATCCTCCCAACATTTCCAAGCGCTACAAGGAAAGTTGCCTTTTCACTGAACAGACAATAAGGGACAAAATCTTGTAGGACACTGTAACCACAAGCTTGCCAATGATGAATTACAGGACAAATCACATCATCCAGCCTGCCCAAAATACCTTGGGATGTGACTTTCATTTAAAGTGGGAGTGTCCCGGACTTCCTAGATGGTGCAGTGGTTGATAATCTGCCCACCAATGCAGGGAACACAGGTTTGATTCCTGCTCCAGGAAGATCCCACATGCTGCAGAGCAACTAAGCCCATGTGCCACAACTATTGAGCCTGTGCTTTAGAGCCCATGAGTCACAACTGTTGAGCCCATGTGCTGCAACTACTGAAGCCCACATGCCTAGAGCCTGTGCTCTGCAACAAAAGAAGCCACAGCAATGAGGAGCCTGCACACCACAATGAAGAGTAGCCTCCACTCACCGCAACTAAAAAGAAGCCCGTGCACAGCAAAAAAGACCCAACACAGCCAATAAAATAAATAAATAAATAAATAAATAAATAAATAAATAAATAAATAAATAAATATATTTAAAAAATAAATAAAGTGGGAGTGTCCCAAGGTGCCTTGCAGAAGCCAATGTTAATGCTGTCTGGAAAGAGGCCCACTGATTCTAGACATAACTCAAAGAATTCCCAGAAATAACTGGCCAAGGAAAAAGAACAGCTGACTATGAGCAAGAATTAAAAAAAATAAAATAAAACACTAGAAAGTGGAAATGACCTGCAATGACCTCAAATATTGGAGCCATCCATCACATATTATTAAATTATAATATTTAACATGCTTAAAAGAGACAAGCTTGGAAAGATCTTTTAAAGTGCAGGAAACTGCAAAAGTGGACCAAACAGATTTGCAAAAACAAAAAGAATATCTAAGAAATAAAAGATAAAATAATTGGAAACAAAATTGAATGGCTTAATGCATATATTTAGCATATAATTCGATGAAGCCATAGGAAAATTAGCTAACTACTAGACTGAAAAGAAGAAAATTATATAGAATGTAAAACAGAGGTAATAAGAAGGAAATCATAGAGATAAGTCATGGAGTATTGACATAAGAATGCCCAATGCATGTCCAACTGGAGTTCTAGAAGGATAGGAGACAGAAAAGCAGAAAATAAATAATATTGGAATAAATAATGTTTGGAATATTTTGGGAAATAAAAAATGCACTAACCCAGAGATTCTAGGAGGAGCAATTAGTCTGAGAGCTTCTTGGTATCAGGATTTTCAACAGTAGAAGCCAAAGAACAGTGATATCTTCAACATGTTAAATAAGTGCCTAGGATTCTATACTAAGTGAAAATAAATGTCTAGAAATAGGGTAAAGAAATGATATCTTAGAAGAACCAAATCAGAAAAAAATGTCCCCACCAACAGATCCTCATTAAAGGCAAATCTCAAAGTTGTATTTCAGGCAGAAGAGATTCCAAGGGAAACATTGGGGATTGTGAGAAGTTACAAACAATAAAACAAGTGGTACCTATGTCATAAATCTAAATGATCTTTAATCTTTAAAAAAGTAATGTTATTTGAGATTAAAAGGAAAGAAATAGAATTAAAACAAACAACAACATGTGAGGAAAAGTATTAAATGAAGTCCTTGCATGATCAAAGAGGAGAATAAGTGTATTGATTAGCTTTCAATATTGAGAAATTATAAATATGTGTTGCAATTTCTAGACTAACCTTAAAAGAATAGAATAGAAACCATACAGTCCAACAGAGTAAAGGGGAAAAGAATAGAATGTGAGAAGAAATTTTCACTCAAGTAAATGAAAACAACAACAACCAAAAGGCAATAACGGAGAAAAGAAAAAAAAGAAAACAGAAGAACTAAATTGAAAGTGTGAAATAAGATGGTAAATATAGACCTATATATATCAGTAATTAAATTAAATGTGAATGAAATAAATGTTCCAAATGAAAGTTAAGAAGAAAAAGGCTGCAAAACCCCACAAATTCCAATTATATACTATTTAAATGGTCACATCCAAAATATTAGAAATCAGAGAATTGAAAACGAGAAGTTGAAGAATAATACAATTCTGTCTGGCATGACTATGTTAATATGACACAAAATACATTAAAAGCAAAAATCATTACCAGGCATAAAGAAGATAAAGTATTCAAATAAAAATATGTAACAATTTTTGCTTTATAGACATTATAATAGCCTAAAAAAGCCCTTAACTGACAGAAACAATACCTTGTAAAACATTTTGAATTGGAATCATAAAATCTAAATGAAAATGCATTTTTTCTATATAATATTTATGTATTTATTAAAAATGTTTTTTGTTCCAGTTTTATTGAGATATAATTGACATACTGCACTGTATAAGTTTAAGATGTGCAGCATAAGGATTTGACTTACAATGTCATGGAATGATTACCACAATAAGTTTAATGAATATCCATTATCTCATATAGACGCAAAATAAAAGAAAAAGAAAAAAATATTGTGAGAGAACTTGGGATTTACTCTCTTAACAACTTTCACATATAACATATAGGAGTGTTAATTATATTTATCATGTTGTACATTGCATCCTTAGTACTTATTTATCGTATGATTGTACCTTTTGACTACCTTCACCCACTTCCCCCTCACCTCACCACCCTCCCAGAGGCTTTCTATATAACGTTTATACTTTATAACTTCCAAGTATTGAAGATATATAGCAATGTAAACATGTAACAGTAACATTTATAGTGTAATATGTCATTAATCTTATTGCTAAAAATATGATTAGAATACCTACTTAATTTTTAAATCACTGTTATTTATGGATATCAACCACAAAATTAACTGATAAGATGTGATTAAAATGTTGACAAAAATGTTTGTCACAGATTGTTTTAGTTTGTAGTTTGCTTTACAATTGCTGTAATGACTGGCCATGGCATACTCTGCTACTCTTATGCTGAGCTAACTCTTTTTAGACTGACTTCCTTCTCAATTTATGAGTATGTTTTTCCCCTTCCTTACTATGTGGTTGAATCTTAATTACTGTGCTGTATAGGCAAGCTTTTATTTATATAATAATTGCAGTCAATGGATTAAGTATTGTGATAACAGATTGAGATATGGATTTGAGATAAAAGGAAAAGTAGTTTTGGTGATCTTTGCAATTTTGGGTGAGACCTCTCAGGACTATTACAACTTGATGTAGAAAATGAAGAAACTAGAAGAGGAGATTGTTTCATCAAGTCCAGGTTAAATAACCATAGTAATGGTGATGCCGGTGGTAATGATAACTCTTTCTAGTTTGACTTATAGGCCTGTTCCCAATACTACCATATACTGAGTTTGAGTTTTTAAAATTATTGATTTGTAAACATTTCAAACATATTCTAGATAACATATCTTTACCAATTACATACACTGAAAATATCTGTTTCTTCTAAGTAGACTGTCTTTTAAGGGTCATTTGTTAAATGAATAATTAATTTCAATATAATCAATTTTATTATTATGTTCTTTTAGAATTTGTGGTTTTGTGCCTTGTTAAATGAAACTACATGAATGTTCTGTCTTCCCACTTATTTACTACTTATTTTACAAAAATTTTACTTATTTAATATTTTTATCCTTTAATGTGGTTATACATTTTTATAAAATGTACATTCAATGCTATATTCCAAGGTTTTTATAATTTAATCTACTTATTAAATAAATCTTCTAAATTATGTGTTCTTTACTTTTTCCCCCTAATGTATTGAAACTCCAATTGTTTTAAATTATTGATCTTGCTACCTGGCAATTTTGTTGAACTCTTTTACACTAGTTATTGTCTACACATTATTCCATGTTTGTTATATAAGTGATCAAATCATGTATACATAATAACACTCTTCTTTATGATTCTTTTCAACCTTTACACCTTTTATTACTATGTAATTTATTACTGCATTGAATAAAACCTCATTACAATGTTGAAAACAAATGATCCTAATCAACACTTTTGTCTTCTTTTTTAACTTAGCATAAATGTTTCTTACAAATCACTGTAAAGTATGAGGTATTTTGAAGGGTTTTGGAAAGAACTAGACCTTCTATTATACCACACTGACTTGAAAGATCATCTTAATATATTTTTTAGAGAAAAGAAACAATAATTTATGAGATGTCCTTTTTAATAATTTACAGTGCCCTTTGGAAATATGATGAAATATATGGATTTTCTCCACAGAAATAAAATGGACTTTCGTACATTAACACAAGCATTTTGTGTACAAATTTAAAGGTTAATGGATCTGCTAAATATTCTCTATTGACTCAAAGTTAAGACCCTTTGATCTCAAAGGTTCTTCTTCATTAAAACATTCAACAAGTATTTATTGAATATCCACTACGACAATGACTGTGAAATCCCCTGTGCACAGAAAAGAGCAATCAATACCCATGCACTCTACAGACTTATTTTGTTTTTAAAGAGAACTTTATTTATTTATTGTTTTTTGGCTGCGTTGGATCTTCATTGCTGCGCATGGGCTTTCGCTAATTGCCACAAGTGGGGGATACACTTTGTTGTAGTACAATTCTCACTGTGGTGGCTTCTCTTATTGTGGAACACAGGCTCTAGGCATGCAGGTTTTAGTAGCTGCAGCACGTGAGCTCAGTAGTTGTACACTCACGGACTCTAGATACTCCTAGTATAAAACAGAAACCAATGCAGATGTTAAAATAGGATACACGATATCTTTGAGGAGGATATATGAATTCTTATCCCAGTGACTTCTTTCTTTGGGTGTTTTAGTGATAGCGAACGGTCTAATTTCAAATACAATTTTGTTATTATGTAAAAGTTCCTGATATCAAGATAAGTAGAGTCTGGACAAGTGAGAATGAGTTCGTGAAATAGTAAGTTAATGTACTCTTTCTAGCCTTTCCACCACCGTTAGCTTTTTTTCCCCTTCTAAATTTCATATTTCAACATCCTTCACTGGTACTTACACTAGCACATGGTGGAAAGTGCTTTGTTTTGGTTCAGCCAATATACTGGTGCTCACAGCTTTTTTTTATTAGTAGTTTTGCAAAAATGTCTGCAGGTTGTTTTGCTCAAAAGGAATAACAGATCCCTTAGGCTTTTTAGAAGAAGCTTTTCTGCCTTTGCTTTCTAAAACGTCGCTGATAACTTGAAAATAAATAAATGGATAAAACGCTTTGGTTGAACTGATTGTAGTGATGGACAAGGCACCATCTCGGGGGAACTATGGCCTCAGGCCGTTTGTGCTGAGGATGGATTTAAAGTCTGGAACTTTATCTTACCTGCAGCGATTGTTGCCTCTCGGCGTGAAGAGCGGATGATTATTTTCGCTGGACCTCTCAGCTGGCTTTTCAGACCTCCTGCACATTTCACCGGTTTATACACACTCAGAGGAGGCATTCTGCCTGTGGCTGGATTAACCTTACTTTTTCTTGGATCTTTAAAAGGAGAATGTCAAATTGGTCAAAGCTTCCTTGGGTGTATTTCTATTCCATCAATCTTTTGAAAGGAAATTGCTTACACCTGTTTCTAGGGAGGTTTCAGGAGGGAGTTTTCATTTCAAATGATTAATACACGCAGTGTCTTCCGCACTAAAACTAAGGCTAAAAATAACACACAGAAATATCCCTTTAAACTAATTTTGCAGCAAGTTTGGGGGGAAGTTATAGTAACCAAATTTGTGTATGTATCTTTAGAGCTTATCAACTCATACTTAATTTTCATATGTGTGAGAGAGTAAAAGATTTGTGGGAAGAACAACTATAATGACAAGATGATAAAAACAATTACTCAGTACATCTATCACTACTGAAACTTAGGGCAACACATCAATTGACTAATCCTAAATATATGGTCTTGGACATAATTATGTTATGTCAATCAGTTTCTTACCCAGAATTGGTAAAATTAACTCAGTCAAAGTAAAATAGAATCCATTCCAAAGAGTGGTTCTGAGTAATTTCTCTAATAAATATTTAATATTCATATAAACTATTGGATCATTAGTTCATGCCCAGTCTTGAACTTGATCTAAGACTTAAAGCCTTGATCTTTTGTTTCATGAATATTTAATTGGACTGAACTCTTTTCCTTTTATAGTGTGAGTGAGAGTGAAACATATTCTTTATTGCTAAAGTTACCCGTTGTGCTTGGCATTTTAATTTACTTTCTTAAACTTTTTAACCAAGCACCATTTCAATTCCAATGAGCATACTTTATCACACTTTTTCAGATGATTACATTTTCTCTTTGAAGTTTTTTTTTTCTTTTTAATTCTTTGGAAGCTTGAGAATATTTCTCATCTAGTTCTAGCTTACTAACATGACGTTGAGGTCATACAGAAATCATTCTTTTATGGTTGGGGGATTTTGGTTGGTAGGTTTCATCCTTCTACAAGAAATTATCAAATGTGATCATCTTTATTTCTCTAACTGATTAATGGAATATGTGATCTATTCAGAATTAAGTGTATTAATATAAATAATTATGTCTTGAAAAGAACTTAATATAAATTACCTGTCATGGTTATGAAATTGTTTACACTTGTTTTGAGGGAGTTTTCATTTCAAGTGATTAATACATGCAGTGTCTTCCTCACTAACAATTAAGCAAAAAATAATACATAGAAATACCCTTTTAAAATAAGTTTGCAGTAAGTTTGGGGCAAAATAATTCTCCCCCACATATTGTCTATCTTCATTAGGTGGTGATGTGGACTGAGAAGCATTATATTGGACTGCTGTTTATATGTGAGGAGGGGGGAGGAGATGAATTTTTAGAGTACACTTCTGTATATCCTGCATATTTACTATATATGTGTGTGTGTGTGTATATATATATAGAGAGAGTTCGTGTTAATATACATTAAATATACCAAATATATATAAATATATTAAATATATATTCATATTTTAAGTAAATTAAATATATATAATATATAGTATATATAATGTATATCTCTATATATGTACATATATAGATATGAATTACAAAAAACACACTGAAGTTATTTATTAAAAAGTAATCATTATTATTAATACAATTTAATTATGATGCTATGAATTTAAGTATTTTATGACTTCCCAAGCATTTTCTTTTTCTCATTTTATTCTCATAAAAGAGTGATGAGTATATGATGTTCCCATGTATTTACTAAGTAATATAATCAGGATGAAAGAACATGTTTTCTGAAATTCAATCTGACCATTTTGCAGCTGTATTGCTGTTACATAAATTTCGGTGTTTTGCACATGTATGAAGAAAATCATTGACTATGTTTGGAACTTCATTTATTTAAATCAGATATTTCTATACTCTCTTAAACATAAACTTTATCCAAGTGTTACAGAGGTTCCAAAATGGTGATCACCAGCCGGAACTGAACCTGGGAATGTCCTTTGTTTCGTGCACTGTTTAATGTGCTAAAATAGGGAACAGAATTTGGATTGCAAGCTTCTCTTGAAAAGAGGGAATATTGGACAAGAAAGATTCCATGTCTCTGTGTGGAAATCATCAAATAGTGCTAAAAAGTTGCTGTCTCCTTGATATAAGGTATTCTGTTTTCAGCAACCCAATCCTTTGCGTCTTTCTGACACTGAAGACACAGTGTCACATGCAGAACTAAGAACAAAATACATTGACACTATATTACCAAAAGATTTTTCATGAGGCTCACTTTCCTCTTTTGTGTTGTGAGTTTTGACTACTTTAAGCTATTGATTTGTGACCTTTACTGAGTCATTTAATTCCTACTTTTGGGTTTTTTATATTGAGTTCTTATTTAAACTTCTCCATTGCTTATACATCCCTTAAATGATGGTGTTTTTATCTGGAAAAACAGATAGGATTGCATTGTGGAAGGCCTTCTTCTCATCCCACAAAATCTTCCTAGGAGGCTTCTGATCTCAATTTCACAGTGAAAAGTCCTACAGCTCTATCTCTAGACCATCTTCCTCTCTATTTTCTTTGATGTTTAGGTTTCTATATCTCACTTCTTTTTTTTAAATTGGGGTATACATGTTTTACAATGTTGTGTTAGTTTCTACTGTACACTGAAGTGGAGTTCCCTGTGCTATATAGCAGGTTCTCATTAGTTATCTATTTTATACACATTAGTGTATATACATTAGTCCCAATCTCCCAATTCATCCCACCCCACCCCACCTTGATGTCCATACGTTTGTTCTCTACATCTGTGTCTGTAATTCTGCCTTGCAAACCGATTTATCTGTACCATTTTTCTAGATTCCACAGATATGGGTTAATATATGATATTTGTTCTTCTCTTTCTGACATATTTCACTTCTTATTGCACATCCGCATTTGAGTTTAGTGTAGATATCTCTTATTAAACTGAATTTTTTCATACTATTACCATGCTTTGATCTTCCTTCTATATTCCTCAACTCAGATTATGGCAATATCATACTTTAATTACCAAAAAATAGAAACATTGACATTTTCAGTCTCTCTCATTCTTTTCCTCAGTTCCTAAGTCCTCAAAAGTAATCAGCTTATGTTCCTTTGACCTCTGAAATTCACTTTTTACTAAAATTTTTGATTTAAAATATGCTTACCACCCATGTATGTACTAGGAATGTACAATAAATATAATGAAAAAGAGAAAATTTTCTTGACTTCCAAATATGCTTAATTAAACCTATGAATGGAAAATTGCAATTTTATGTGACATGAAAAATGAGAAAATTATACAGAGGGTGTCACAAGCCTCATAAGAATGTCACCTCGGCCATACCGAGGGGGCTGGGATGAGTGCTGGTGGTGTTTCTTCAACTGAATGTTGCTACAATTGAGTTTTCCAATGATGAATTAAGGCAATGGGAACTCCATGTGAGGTGGATAACCTGAAGAGATAGAAGGGCAGGGTATACGTAGGAAAATTTAAAAGCAGCATAGTTTGCTTGGGGATAAAGTTTAACATAGGAAGTATGGTCGATAAGTTGGAGAAAAAAATAGGAATTGAATTATGCAAGGCCTGGACTTTATGTTCTCAGGAGAGGATTTGAAAACATTTAGATAAAGAGGTAATACAGTCAGAGATGCAGTTTAATAAGAATATGGTTGAGTGTTTTTATTTGGTACAAATGCCTGAATGGAAGGAGTCCAGTTAGGGAAATCATGCAATGATTATGAAAATAGATTTTAAGGGAGTGAAATCAAGTGGCTATGTTAAGGACATAGAAGTTTTGATCTGGTAAATATCTAGGAGTACAAATCTGATGATCAAATTAAATGTTGGGCTGGGACAAAGAGACAAATAAATAATAGCTTTTTAGTTTTCTAGCTTTGGTGATCGAGTAGTTGGTGATGTGCTCGACAATAGCAACAGCAAATGTGTATTGAACTGGAGAGTCGTTCGTGGTAACAGAGGAAGGCAAGTAGTTGTGTAATATCAGAGTATGATTCTATTTTTTATATGACATAAAAATAAAAATAAAACTCCCATAAGAATTTATAAGTATTAATATATCCTTACAAATTTTTTAAGTGGAGACATACATAGAAATGCTGATTATTCAATATAAATGTGGGTTGTTTATATTGGACCGGTTGGATGTGCTGAGTTTGAGAGCTTTACAGGGACTCTAGAGATATTTAGATGCTCAAGCTCTGCCATAAAGGTATGAGTTACTTTTCCACGGAACCAAATACATATTTTTATTCCTTTTGATAAAATCAGGTGTAATAATAATTATGATAACATAATAGCCAACATGTTGATACTGACCATGTGCAGGTATTGTGTTAGGTTCATAATGTTCTTTATGATTCTCATAGCAACCACAGAACATTTCACAGGATCAGAAGCTAAGGCTTAGAGAGTCTAAGTGTAAAATGTCAAATTTACACTTAAGTGCCTAAACTCAAAGCCAGTTCAGTCTGAATTCTTAAACACTACTTTTTATATCACACATATATGTAGCATGGCTGGCCACAATTAGGAATTGAGTCTTTCTGAAGTCTGCACAAGGGGAAAGACACCCTGAGCCATTTCACTTCCTTCTAGTTTATCTGTAGGTGCTTAGGAAAAAATACTAATGCAATATATAGGTACTATAATTTGTTTCTGGTAGGTGGCAGTTATAATAAGCAAGGGAACATACATATGAGGCTTGTTAGGGCAGCTGGAAAATGAGATCTCTGCACCCATTGGACAGAATATTTAGAGGACTTAATAGGGTTCAGTCACTATCCAGTCCAGATGGTCTCAACAACACATTACTCTCTCAAGGCTGCATCTCTGAAGTGGCTCCAAGTATGGGAACAATGGGCTGAATGTACATTTCAAGTACAGGGAGAGGGTAAGGAAATTCTGATTGCCTTGGTTCAGTTCACGGTTCAACCAGCAGTTATATCCTCTGAATGACCTGCTCTAACAAAGACTTCACCCATCGTGACCTGCTGTGACAATCCACATGCCCCACCTCTTTATAATGTGGCCTGAGTGGTCAACCAGTTGTATCATTAGCATGCAGGTGGCTCTTTTGGTGGCTATCTGGCTTCACTGGAGGTGGACGCCATAGCAACAATATTGGCGCATGTAAGAGATGGGCATGGAAGATTTACTCAGGGATTAGGATAATAATTTTTCTAATTATGAAAAGGAAGGTGTTTTTTATTTTACTTCCTACTTTATTCTTGTCTTCTGATGTTTTCCTGCAGATCCAGAATTTCATCCCGATCTTCATTGTTGCAACATAAGAAAATATCCCTTCTTGGGGAAAAAGTGCCTAGTACACAGGTAAGCATAATATCTCACAACTATGAATTGGGATACTTAGTAAATGTTTGTGAGTTAAATTTATATTAAGAACTGGTATATCAGATGCTAGAAAAGAAAAGGCTTAAAATGTGACTTTATTATCAAATATGGCTTTTGATATGTAAGCCATAGTACAGATTCTATCTAAAAAGCATGCTAACCTCATTCTCAAGGAAGTGATAAAGTTGTCCTTTTAAAATTTAACATAAAAATAAAAAAATATTATGAATATTCCTGAACCTTCTATGTAGACTATATGGCAAGGGTTCTGTGTGGACTTGACCTAAGGAACGATTACTTATAATCATTAACATAAGTGAACAAAGAGCATGGCACAAGGTTGACCCCATCTGGACTCCATTCAACACAAAGGCAACAAAAATACATGGTCACTCTCATGAAGCTGCAGAATGCTCATATCATTTCAAATTTGGAGTCAATAAGGAACACAGTAGAAGAGGATAATAAGTACAGTATTATAATCATGATTATTTTGTCTTTTGCCTTGCACAAAACAAGCTCAAAGTGGTAAGTGTACTTTCAATAACAAGATGTAATTTTACCATGAGCAGAATATTCCAAATAATATGTAAACTGCAAAGAACCATTATGTATAGATATAACTATATATCTATATCTCCATATTTATTAATGTGAGCATTTCTTCCAACTAATATTCCTTTACTGAATCTTTTTGTAACTCAAAATTGCCTTTAAATAATATTATCAAATTATTGGCTTTCTATTTGATAACAGACAATCTCCTTTCACAATTTCTTAACAACAACACTTTTCTGAAATTAAATTTCTCCATATAATCGTGAGTCACTAGCTTGTATCAAGTATACCAAGAACAGTTATAAAGCACAGACTTAAAAACAGAAAATCAAACAAACAAACAGAAAAACCATACTGATTGGAGGCATTGGAGAGTATCCAGGGCAGTCAGCAATTGTTAGGGCAATATCCTAATATAAGGAAAACAGAAGATGAGCCCTGCTTTCCACAAACATTCCTCTTGAGATATTTTTTATTGCTAAGTGGCTGAGGACATAGAGACTAAGCAGAAAGCAAGAACTCAGAACTCTTGGCAGTCTTACAGGACTAAGGAAACATGATAATATGTAGTACAAGTATAACCAGCCTAGGCAGAATTGGAGGGACCAGGCTCCTCAAGAAACAGAAAACACCGAGGATGTGTCTGATTTTCTAAGCTGACATTCATTGTAAGGCATTTGTCAATTTTAAACTGTTGTGGAGTGAGAGGCCAAGAAACTAAGAAGACAGCTGAAACTAAGAAGCTAAAAGCTTAAACAGATATTTTGTCTGGTTTAACGTGCTGGGAAAATAAAATTGGGAGTTTAGTCTGTCAAGGAGGAAAGGCCCAGGTAATTGCCCCAGTATTTTATTTGAGCTCCTTGAAAAGCTACATCTGAAGAATAACGGCAAGTCAAAAATAGACAATATCTCAAAGAGACTAAAACTCAGCTTCCTGGAAATTCCCTGTTGGTCCAGTGGTTAGAACTCAGTGCTTTCACTGCTGAGGGCCGGGGTTCAATCCCTGGTTGGGGAACTAAGATCCCACAAACTGCGCAGCCAAAGAAAACCAACAACAACCCCCTCATCCCCATGCCCCAAACAGCTTCCTATCATATTAAAAATTAAAATCCTGATAGGATCTAAATCATTTGTCCATATTCTAACTGCCAATTAGAGGCAAGTGAAAATCTGTAAGATGATAAAATCACCAGAGCAGAATTTTTCTAATATTCACAATGTCTGGAATTCAATTAAAAAATTACCAGGCATATTAGGATCAAAGAAGAAATGACTGCAAATGAAAATATAAACAGGTAATAAATACAGGCCTACAATCAAATATTTTACTATACTATTCACTCTAAAATATCACTGATTAATTTGTTCATGAAAACATTTGATATAACAGAAAATTTTATCAGAGAATTGAAATCTCTAAAAATAACCAAATTGAAAATACAGTAACTGACATTAAGAACTCAGTATATAAGTTTAACTATAGATTAGACACAAGAAAAAGGATAAGTGAACTTAAAGAAAAGAAAGTGGAAAATATCTTTATTGAAACATAAGAGGAAGGAAAATATAAAAGTTATTGTAAGAGATATATAAGTTGTGAAAAGCATTAATATACATTTAATTTGAATCACAGAAGAAGAGAGGAAGAATAGACAAAAGGTTTATTTAAATTGGTTCTAGTCAATTTAGTTATGGTCTATAAAGTTTCTTCAAACAGTGAATTAGTGCATACTGAATCATTGTTCTTGGGGGCATTTGGGCACAACATTTTATCTAACAATTCGTGGATAACATTGTTTTATGTGTGTTTCTGTTTAAAGTCACCTTATTTAATATATAGTTTGATTCATTAACATGAAATTCACAGCCAACAGTACTATAAATCATCCTTGAATGAGGATGCATATTTTCTCCAGAAGGCACGTGACAGCTTTCTTGCACTTAGGAACATTAGACAACACTGCAATACTACAATTGGGAGCATTTTTCAATAGAGAAATCACAAGTGAAAAAACAAAAATCTGAAAAATGTGGTACTAAATAGGCTGTGAAAAGGACACATTTACAGTATGATAACTGGAATAAGAGGGCAGATCATAGCCATGTTCCACTGTACCATGTCTGCTGTGGCTACAACAGTGCTGCAGCTATTGCTTTGGGGCTTACAAATAAATTTTTGTGAGCAGGCAAATTTGCAAGTCCTGAATCTCTGAATAATGAGGATCTGCTGTATATGCATTAGCAATATCATTAAATTGAGTCTTGTGAAATTCGTGTGGTTCAAACATGCAGGTGGAGAATTTAGCTTCCCTGTGAAACTGAAACTGTCTATTGTGTCATTAGATATATTGACTGAACTCTTTGAGGACAGCAGGCATTTTTTCTTGGATGACTTTTCGTGGTTTAATTTCCACAATTCTGTACATTTTTGGGTAACCTTCCCACCTTGAACCTCTCTAGGGTTTCTGGCTAACCTCTACTTTGACAATTTTCTACTCCTATAAAAAAAAGACAAATGCATTCCTCTCTTGCTCTTTCATAATATACTTTGATGTCCATTATTCATAAATCATTAGCAAAGTAAAAGTGAGTTTCATTTTCCAGGGCGAAAAGAACAACTTAATTCTCCAACTCTCATAGGACTGAGTGACAATATTTTATCTTTAGATGCAAAAAAAAAACAAAAAACAAAAACCAAAAAAACAAAACAAAAAAAACCCAAAAGAAAACAGCTAGGTTTCCACATTTAAAAAGGATAAGTATTTCTTATCTTAAAACGTTTCCCAGAGAAAATTCTCAAAGTATTTCTGAGAGCAACATACACATACACACACAAACACATATACATAGATATAATGTATAAAATTTTCAGTTAAGAACTTTGTGTAAGTGGGATATAACTTGTAACTACCAGGTCAAATAGTAAAATCATGAAATCCATACAAGTCTGCCTGGAAGACTGTACTATTTTTGTAATATCATATGTAAAATTTTAGAGTCACATCTGAAAAAAGTTTGTTTCTAAAATCTTAAACGTGGGTTTCATAGTATAAAATCTTTAATTTGAATCAGCATTACATTCTTTTTGTAATTCCAGACATACTTACATTTTTTTACTGATGAGGAATTTTTGGAAATATCATTTGATCATTTGTAATTCCCAAGTTCAAAATGATTTGACTAGCAAAACAACCTTCAAGTCACTCATGGTTAAATAACCATATTTTTCCAGTTTTTCAAAAGAAAATAAGAACTATTTGGAATAAAATGACAATAAATATTATAACATGTTGTATAGGTTTAAATAAAAAAGATGACTACAGTTTAAGAAAAATATTAATGATATGGATAATTACTTTTCCTTGGTACTTATACTTTTTTGAAAAATCTTTCATGCCATAGGACCACTCTACTTTACTTTTGGATTTGGCCTATGGATGTATTATATAGTGCAGGCTCATTATATATTCTTCCCCTTTTAAGAAAATTGAGTGACATTAAATTTGTAACGTATAGAAAAATTTCAGTCTTAGCAGATATTCATTAATCTGTCAACATTTATCTTTCTTTTGAGGCATCCAAGAAATTTAAACCAGTAAAGCTTGCTGAGAGGGTGCTAAAATGTGTATTGAAGAGGAAGGGCCACATCCTCCTAAAAGCAGGTTTAACATGGGCATTGGTATATTACCAAGTATCAACAGCACATCCCTGTATACCATGTATTAATTCTCCAGGATATCTTTGGGAATTTATGGCAGTTACATTTCTGCTCTCTTGACATGCAAAAATGCTATAGGTATTCCCAATGTTTTTTCCTACATATATCCAATGTTTTTGTTAATAAAGAAAATGTGTGACCCTGTGCACACCTACGTATGAGTGAAAGGAAATCAGTCATTTTGCCAAGAAGTAAAATCCTGCATTTTACATTTAAGAAACATATATTGTCCTTTATTATTTTATTATGTCATTTTACTCTCACAGTTTACAAATAACACTTACTAGTAAGGGAGTGATTCATAAGTCAGAAATGTTCCCAGCAATGACTGTTGCAATTTTTCAGCAATCAATAGACAAGCATATAGATTTGTCAAATGGAATGCTAAAACACAATATTAAATTGGGAGGTAGTGTTCTTAGAAAGCCATTATGATGAAGTGGCTTTTTTTTTCCATTAGTTTTTAAAATAGTTTTAGAATATTTAATTCGTTTAATTCGCCCTCTCTAATGTACAAGAGAAAAATCTCTTATATTTGCTTTTATTACTTACATTTTGCATATTATAAAATAAATCCACATTTATTGTAGAATACTTTTGAAAATATGCATAAGAAATGAAGCAAACTAAAGTCTTTTACAACCTCACTAACCCAAAATAATCCCTCTTAAAATTAGGAATATACAATTCCATTCTAGGTATACAGAAATGCATATATATACATATATATATATATATATATATATATATATAATATACAGTATAACCTTGGTTTGTGAGCATAATTCATTCTGGAAACATGCTTGTAATCCAAAGCACTTGTATATCAAGGTGAATTTCCCCATAAGAAATAATGGAAACTCAGATGATTCGTTCCACTACCTAAAAATATTCATATAAAAATGACTACAATACCAGAATATAACACAAAATAATAAAGAAAATACAAAATATAAACAAATTAACCTGCACTTACGTTTTAAAACCTTCCTAGCTGGTGTGAAGGAGATGAGAGAGGAGGGTTATTGTATATGACAACTTTCACTATCACTAATGGAATCACTGCTATCTATTGGCTCAATGCAATCTTTTTCTTTTCATGCAACTTTAACAAGGAACCTATCCAATGACACTTGCTTTTGCCTTCTTTTGAGGATTTTGCAGAAATGTGACATTGCATTGTCAAACAGATTCATCGCTCGCACTGCTACAGCCTTATTAGGTGGTGCTTTTCTACAAAATTTTGCACTGTTTCCCACATTTCCCTAATCTAATTTGAAGTGAGGGATTCTTCCGTGTTTTTCTCCTCCTCCTCTGCAGACGAGATCTCTTCCATAACGTCTTGCTCTTGCTCATGATGCAGATCCATCAGTTCGTCGGTGTTCAGCTTCTGGCCATGTTCCTCCACCAGCTCTTGAATGTTGTCCTCATTCACCTCCAGCCCCATGCTCTTCCCCAAGGACACAGTCTCACTGACAACTGGTGGCTCCCGTTCATGAGCGAGCCCCGCTCAGGCATGTCCAAGAACATGTGGCAATCAGGCCACAGTTTCCTCCAAGCACAATTGGAGAAATCCCGCAGTGAGAGAGAGAGAAGAATCATTGGTTCAGTTGTGCTCATGTGATTTTCGGTGTCACATACTAGTTGTATTGCAAGACATCGTGTGTTTATCAAGTTAAAATTTATTAGAAATGTTTGCTCGTCTTGCGGAACACTCACACAACAAGTTACTTGCAATCTGAGGTTTTACTGGGTATATATATGGGGAGGCAGACACGGAGAGGAAAAGAGAAAGAAGAACGCATTTGTTATCTACAAATTTATTTCTTACAACTACATTGCCTGACTTTATTATAGTTTATTTACATAAGCGCACATTTCTTGTCAAATGGCTGTTTTCAATATTTTATAATTGTCCATAATGCAACATTGTATATTTCTGTAGCTAACCTTTGGCTACATCTGTAATTATTTCCCTTAGATTAATTTCTAGTAGTAAAGTGTAGTTTATAGAGCAAAATATCTTTTAACCTTTTTTGATATATGTTGATACAAATTGCCAAATACATCAATTGATTCATTTTTCCAAATTGCTCTTACAGCACATTGTACACTTTTCCACATTTACCTAACTTTGATATTAGCATTAAAATATTTTCAAACATTTCAAAACATTTAAATTAGCATTGATTTAAGTAAACAAGGAGTTAAACATTTATGTTTATTATATTCAATATTTAAAAATTGTGTAGTAAAATCCTTTATACATCTTTATACATTTTGTACTGGGGTCTCCATCTATTTTTTGTAAATTTATATAGTCTTTAATTAAAAAGATATTGGTTTGTCATCCATTATATTTTATGTATTTTTTAGCCAGTTATTTGCCTTTTATATCACATCAACTATTGCATAATCTAAGAAAAAAATAATTACAAATACACAGGTAAAAATCATTTCTCACTTTTTCCCTTGGTATTTTTTCTCTTTGCTCATCTAATTCTCATCTAATAATCCTATTTCCTTTTAGATTTTAAAAATTATTTCCAATTTTTCATCAAGACTTAATTGATCAGCAATTTATTTCTGTGTTAGTATAGGTGAGGTAAAAATTGATATATCTTATTGAATAATCCATCCTTTTTTTATAATAGAATATGTGTATTTGTTAAAATTTTAAATATTGCAAGCTGTTTTTGAATTTTTAAATTTAGTTTCACAGGGCTCATATATCAAGCCACATATTTCTTTTTCATATTCTTTTTCTTGGCACCGTAACTTTCTTTTATATTTAAACACTTAAATACTAATAAGAAAGATCTCAAAGAGATTATCTGCACTTCCATGTTCACTGTAGCATTATTCTCATAGCCAGAACATAGATGCAACATTAATGCCCATCAACAAAAAAATGGGTAAAGAAAATGTGGTGTATACATACAACGGAATATTATTCAGCCTTAAAAAAAAAAGCGAATTCTGCCTTTCACAGCAACATGGATGAACCTGGAGAGAATTATACCAAGTGAAATAATCTGTTTCAGAATGACAAACACTGCATATACCACTTAGATGAGGAATCTAAAATTGTTCAACTCAGTCCCACAGAGGAGAATGGTGGTTGCCAGAGGATGCGAGGAGGAGGCAGGGGAAGATATTAATCAAAACACTAAGTTTCAGTTATATAAGATGAATAAGACCTAGACATCCTAGTGTACAGGATAGTATCTATAGTTAATAATATGGCATTGTATATTTAAAATTCTGCTAATGTAGTTCTCATGGTAAGCATACTTACCACAAATAACACTAATAATAAATACAGAGGACAGTAGAAAACTTTTGGAGGTGATGGATACATTATGGCATAGATTGTGATGATGGTTTCACTGGTGTTTACTTACCTCCAAACTGATCAAATAATTTACCTTAAATATGTACAGCTTTGTATATGTCAATAGTACTTCAATAGAGTGGTTGTGAAAAAGAATCTTTCAACCTTATTTTATTACTGGATAGAGGAACAGCTGTGTCAATGAGTGATTGCATAGAAGTAAAGAAAATTCAATTAAATATTCAGATGAGATTAGCAGACAATAAGCCTGAAGTTAAACTAATGGGCCCTGTGTTTCCACTAAGCCTTATATCAGAGACACATTATTTACTTTTAAAAAATCAAATCAATACAATTTTTCCTACTTTATGTGTGTCACTCTGCCTCTCACTCTGTTTTTCATTGCTCTCTCAAGATTTTCTCATTTAAGGTCCCCAAAGATCAGCTCTGATAAGCTATATTGCCTTGGTGTCTTCTCTTGTCACTTCTGACACTGATTGACCCTATCTAGCTCAGAGAAGTGGTAATTCACTGCTTTAGTCTTATTCTTTTCTTCGCTTCCTTTGTGACAAAAGGAAAGATTATGAACCTCTTGATAAAGGTTTGAACTAGTGTCTGTGTGGCCAAAATACAAAAACTACAGAGAAATGTCTTTTCATACATTTTCAGTTTTTTTTTTTTTTCTCTTCCTAAAGGGTCATGTGCTTAAATACATGAATTTTCCTCCCTGGCACATAGAAGCGTGATGTTTACCATTGTTCACTGCACACCCAGAGATATTTATATGTGAATTTCCAGGAAATTTCATCTTGGTCACATGAATAAAGAAATCTAATCAAAATGGACCGCTGCTTCAGAACAGTAATAAACTCAAATAAATGCAAACTATGTGCTAAATAACCTAAATTTTAGTGTTTTTAAATCTATTTATGAAATTGTTAGTTCTGTGGTCACTGCTTATCAAGTGACTTTGCTTATTGCAAAATACATAGGACAATTAAGTGTGATTTATTTGTAAATGCTTGATTCATTTGTCTTTAGAATTATTTTTATGGATTAGTTGCCAAAATTCAAAGAAGTCTCAAAGTGAAATAAGCTTAAGGAGTCTAAGTAGGGGAAGGGGAGGAGAGGCAAATAGACAATCGATATAGGGTGGTTTTACTACAGTTTGGCACTTCCTATCTTTCCTGGTCCTTCCTTTTCCAGTCTCTGACATTCTTTCAAGATCCTTCTAATCCTGGCTCCTGAATCCACTTTACTCCAAATTTAAACATACTCTAAGCATCAGGATGATACGGATTCTTTCGTCCAGCTAATGCTCATCTTTGTTTTGCTGCTAGTCAGCCCTGGTGGGTGACTCAGTTGCCCTTTCAGACTCTAGCTCCTTCCTTGGTGATTGACTGAGTGCTCCCTGAAATTCAGTTCTTTATCAACCGGCTACCTGATTTCTGAGTGATCTGCTCATGGTAAAACAATGTCAGTCTTTCTTATTGGGCATCCTTGTTCTCATTGACTGAGTTACCTCACTTTCACCATGACTATGTTCCAAGGATTTCCGATTTGCGATTTTTCTTTCCTCACGTGGACGCGTGCTGCCCGCGCACACCCACCCACACACACTCTCAACTGGCTCCTACTTAATTCTAACTCTTATTCCATACTTTTCCTTCAGTTATATCTATGAATTTATATCCCTTTATTTCTTTGTTTTAAAAGGATAAAGCCAAACCCTGCTTTTTAGAATTATTCTTTGTATATAATTTAAATTCCTAATTCTTTAAGTTGGTTCGAAGTGTGTGAGAAATGGGAGAAATGTACACTAGTCACGTCCATACATAAAGATGAATATATTAAATTTCAGGAAAAAATTATCACTACATGTAACACCTGGGAATAATAATTGAAAAGATAGTTATCTTTAGTTTGTCTGAAAAAAGAGGGAAAGAAATCACCCCAGACCTAAAGTGATTTCTGTCATCTAAAGTCTGCATGATAAGTTTTAAAACCTGAAAATATTAATAACATCCAATTCTTAGTAAATAAGAATATAGAATAGTCCTTAATTTAATTGATGTTTTTCTTCTAGAACTTGGTTTGTTTCTAAGATGTCTTTGTTTTTATTATGAAGAGTGTGTAATTAATTGTATTAGATTAATATCATATCTCATTAGACATTTTGATTTTTTCTCTTTTAAATACCATAGTTGCTACTTCTCAACTAAATATTTCATCTATTTGGTGTGTGTGATGCAACAGCTTTTTACTAAGAATATTTTTATAAAAATATTATGGAATTCTAGCTTATCTTTCAATTAAATGTGAACTACTGTGCATTCTTCAACAGAACACATGAAGGCAAAGGCATGTTAGCAGTTACCACATTGACAAAAATATTCTTGACACACAATAGGCATGTTTACTTTGTTTGTTTTGTTTTACATTGTACTTAAAACCTAACATAGTATGTACTTATTTGCATTTATTTTTATTTACTGCTTTTTCTGCTATAATTTTCGGGGTCCAATTAAATAAATTGTTTAAACAGTTCAAGTCACCTTTCAACCCAGTTTATATGAATTTGTCATCAATAAGATGATAGAAATATTGACAATTTTTAATATCAGAACAATTAAGAATGAGTGAGCAGATGGGAAAGAGAACTTTATGTAAATTGATACAAAAGGCCACTTAAAATCAGCAAAACAAATTAGGCTAGGGAAATTACATAGATGAATCAAGTTAGAAAAAAAAATAATGGGAGGCCGAGAAACAGAAATTAGCTTATTTTATAAAATATGTACTTAAGAAAAAAATATTATGAAAAGCATAATGTACAAGGCATATCCAACCTGAGTGCCCATGAAATTCATAATCTTACTCTATCCAACATTCCTGTAAACTAACTTGTTAAATAATGGAACTCAGAGAAGTTTCTTTTTCAGAAAAGTACTCTAACTATACACTCTCTAACTCTAGAAGTAACCACATGAAGGAGAGAGAAAGATCAAAGTACTTTATTTGTATGAACAGTGTTTCATACATCCAAGAGATATTACATTGGCCAAGTTAAACAGGCAAGAAAGACTTTATACAAGGTTATTGCAATAGGGGAGAGAGATTGAATTGAACTCTACTAAAAAATAAAAGTGGGAGAGCTTTTAAGCTCTGGGGTCATCTAGTGGAAAAGTACTAGGACTTTAGGAAGGAGGCTGGTTGATTACACCATCTGTGTTTGTTAATGTTGCCTGTGGCAGTTAGGCTCTTACCCTCCCACAGAGACTGGTTGCTAGGGGCTTTATCTTTCCTGATGGTTATGTTTCAAAGGGATGGACTCTGAGAAAGATATTCCTGGCTTATAAAACTGGCAAGAGGGTAAGAAGATTTACATCTCAAAGTAGCAGTGAAAAAATCTACAATTTTAAGTGTTCTAGAATAAGTGCTCTAAGGAAAGGGAGGGCAGGGGTCTATAGTTAGAAGGAAACTTGTCTAAAGTTTAGTCCAGCTGAGGGGCATGTTCAGCTCATTTTGGTCAGATAAAAGGAACTGTACTCAGGTCTCCACAATGATCTCTCTCTCTCTCACTCTTTCTCTTTGTTTCTCTGTCTCTCTCTCTTATTCTTTTATTTTCCTTCTAGTAGCAAATATTTGCAACCTAGAGAAAACCATTCTTTTGGTGTGGTCCATTACAGAGATAAGCAGGTGAATTTATGACCTCCATGTAAGACATATTCAAGGGACTTTTATTTTTTTCTTGGTGTTCATAATTGCAGCAAATGAACATGCCTGGTCTGAGTCCTCAAGATTAATACAAATCTTGATACAATTCTGTGACACAGTATATTAACCATGTAGAAAACTACATTATTTATGGTAGAAATTTAAATTACTTAGGTGTGTATTATTTGTTAGACATCAACATTCTGTTGGCTATTTCTAAATAATTTGGAAATGTTAAAAACTAGTCAACATAAGAACTATATCCAAGGGACTTGTTTACTTAGTGGTCACAGTTGGATATTAAGAGTAACTTGGGTTTACCTGCTTCAAGTGGACAAACACAAGCAAATACATGTATAACCTAATATGTTGTTAAGTAGGTACATCTTTCTATTAAACTATATATGTATTGATCTACCTATTCATACAATTATACACTGCTTATTATAAAATAAGTATGTACATATAATAGTATATATAATACTTTCTTTAGTTATATTATTTGAGGAAGATATATATATTAATATTACATTTTTGCTTTATCCAAATAACTTGAGAATATATTAATATATAACTTAAAATCAATAGGTACCTACTATTAAAATGTCATGATTTTAATTACTATTTAAATTACTACTAAATTATGATTTTAATTAAAATTTTACCTAATATAGTGGCAACAATGCATATAATATTTTGTACTTTTGTTTTTATTCTCATAAAGTTGAGTTAGACTTAATGTTTAATCATTAGTCTTAGAGGTCGATCTATTTACTTGTTCTGCATCATTGGTTCTAAGCAGCCAAGGAAAGACAAGCCTCCACTAAGAAGGTGTATTAGAGTCTCTGTTCATGAAATTTTTCATCATATTATTGCATGACTTATAAAAAATGTTGTGAAAACTATGTGTTTTCTAACCTACAAGTTTAATAACCTTTTATATACATGGTTTTTACTGATTTACTTCAAATTCTTTCCAGAAGAACAATTTGTATTAGATATTCTTTACTTCAATAAGTATATATTTTCCTCTTGAAAAGCTTTAAGTAATTAAAAAATAATTTTAAAAAATAAAGCATGGTTAGGTTTACCAAGCATTTATTGAACACTATAACATATAATGTGTTATAGACAGAAATACGAATGACCTGATTTTTCTCCCCTGATAAATCTTGGTAAAGAAATGAATTTTTGAAGGGACCATTCAGTGTTGTTTATGAGAAACAGTATTTGCAGAGATGGTAAAGCTAATGGACTCTGGAGTCAGACTGACTGAATTTAGATTCTCAGCTTTGCAACTGACTGGCTGTGTGGTGTTTTGCAAGTTTTTAACCCTTCTGTGTTTCTATTTCATTATGCATAAAGGATAATAATATTAACTACTTCATATGCTTGTTGTCTGGACTTCATAATTAATGTATGTGACATGCTTACCCTAGAACTAGAATTATATCATTAACCAAATGTAATTTATAATTGTGACTAGTGGGGCTTAGATTGGTGAAGAAGGTTAGGGATGACTTCTTGGAAATCTCTCTTGCAGAGATGATTATGGTTCTTGAAGGCTGAATAAAAATTCTTTAAATGAAGAAATGGGTTGTAGAGAAGCCCAGGAATGAAGAGGAATGAGCAGTTGACAAAGACAAATGGATGTGACATTATAATCTTGAAATGTCATCAGCTTTATATGACTGAATTGTAAAGAGTAAGGTAGGGAGAGTGGAAGGGGCACTAAAGAGATAAGCAGAAGCTTGCTCATAAAATGAATTGTATGTCCCTCAAAGGAAATTTGACTTTACCTTGTAGGTGATGGATATAAATTAAAAGTATGTTTTTAAAAGGGAGTGAATTGGTCAGATTGGATTTTGCCCAGGTCTCTTAGGATGCAATAGTTTGAGAGAAATAAGATGGGAGGCAGAAAACTGCTTAGGAAGCTATTGAAAATTGCAATAGATAATAAAGATTAAGTCGTTCTATAGTCATAAGGATTAATTTGCAGGTTTTTGAAATAATACCACTTATTTTCCTTACTTATTTTACATTTTGAAATTTCAGTGAGAAGAAAAAATACTAGCCACAGGGGAACAAATTCTCATGAGAATAGCATAAATGGGAGAAGAAAGTTGACGTCGTTGCTGACAATATTTCCCAGAAAGAAAAAGTTGGCTTCATATTATATTACTAGTACATTGATTTCTAAAAGTTTTTGTGGGAAGTTTGTAAGTATCATATACCATGATTATATAGAGACAGAATTAATAACATGATTTCTGCCCTTTTCTAATTTATAAAACTTGTAGTAATAATAGTAATGGTGGTGGTAGTGGTCTTATATCTTATTTGGTAAGGAAAATTAGATTATATTTGAATTATGATAATAAAATTTAAAAGCATTTAAGTTCATGTCTTCTCCTTTGATTAAGCTCTTGCATCAAGAATTATTTTCCTTTCTACTGTTTACATCTTCCCTTGTATATTTATGAATATCATTATTGTTTGTATTTTTAATATAAACATACTTTTGTTCAATAGGAAATCCTGGTGTTCTTTCTCTCATGTATAATCTGTGATCTTATGGAAGTCACTATGCATTACGTATATTGGGAAATCTAGAGTGAGCTATGCACAAAGTCCAGGTACTTCTGTAGAGCACATGCTAAGCTCACAACACCCTGTGTGTGATTCATACAACCCCTTGCTGAGGTAGAAAGAGCACTGTTCTCATTTTTTTTTTATCTGAGGAAGCTGTGACTCAGGCTGGTCAGATGACTTGCTCAAGGAGTAACCTGAAATTTATATCCAGGGTTTTGACTTTGCATCCAATGCTTATTTTCTATTATAGCATTGCTCTATGTCCTGAGAACAGTAGAAAAAGAAGTATTTTGAATGGCAGCCCAGATTCACAGATAACTAAACTTTAACCCTATTATTGAGGATGATAAAATAGTATTTGGGGCATTTGAGGATTTACTCTGAAGTAAGGGAGGTGGTGAACCTGTGAACTGAGTCAAAGGAAAGCTTTCACAGACCACTACAAAAAAGCAAAATCTAGGCATTGACATATGCTTAATTTCTCAGGCATATTATTTAATCTCTCTAATTGTCCCTTAAAATGTTATCTAGTGAGTTATAATAACAATTATCTCACAAATAAGTTAAGGTTAAATAATGAATATGTACAAAAGGACAAGTATAGTATGTGGGAATTTAAGTTATCAATACGTATTAGGTCTTTTTTTTTTTTTTTTAGTTAACTTTATAGATCTTTGATTGAATTCTTGAAGTAATAGTTCCTTGAGAAATGCCTGGCTTTTGACAAAGTTGCTCCTCAAAGTAAAGTATGGCTTAGGGCCAGTAGGGGGCAGCAGAGCACCAGTCCCAAAACCAGAAATCTGGGAGCTACCTCCTAAAGGTTTTATACAGTGCAGGTGAGACAAACCCTTGGACTTTCCCAGAGATCCAGACTCATTGGGAAAGAGCCGAAGAGCTAAAGCTGTAGTAAACATGCTTACACAACTACAAGCAAAGGTTTGACAAGGCAGACATCCAAACCAAAGACTGGAAAGTCAACTGAAATAAAAAACAGTCGGTTAAGCCACATCCGGTTGCACAACAAAGTCATAAAAATAGTTAATAAAGGGTGAGAAAGAAATTGAAACGGATGTGATGAGATCCTCAGTTTTGGGGCAGATGCATCTGGTGGTATTGGAAGAAGTTTTACTTGCTTCTAAAACAGGGCTCCATTTTGCCCTGTGGAGGACATGGCCATTGCATTTTTCAAAGTCAGTCCCTCAAGGCAACCTGCTCATACAGGTGCTTCAGGCTTGGAGTGGACATCATACTTATTAATCATTATCAGTAAAATTATCAATGGGTGAGAAGTTAAGAAAACCTTGAAGAAAAGCATAGACTCCCAGGTCAGGTTTTAAGACTTTGCCTTCCCTATGCATGAGATGCTAGAGATTTCACTGCTAGACAGGATAATCTAATGTTATAACAATTTTAATTTACTCTATTTCATTCATGAGTTCCCAGAATAAATGTACTTTATTGACACGATGGAAACCTTGATAGTAGTATGTGCAAAGTGTATGAATAGGGCACAGCTAAGGATGTCAACTTAAGGATGTACAAAACATATTTGGGGGACAATGGGTAAAGCAGGGGGCCCCATTAAGTTCAGGGTGGAATCAGATGCTCTGACTTCATTAAAGCAAAGTACGTTATGTTTTTCAGTTCTCTTGATTTAACAGGACAAAATAGCTCATAGAATAAAAATAAGGTAAAAATATAATAGCAGAGCTCAGCTTTTGCCATATCATATTTATACTTTGGAGACAAATCCTCTTTTGGAAATTAGAGGGATCTCAGTTTAATTTCACTATTCAGTAACTTGTTTTATTAACTCAAGTGGTAGGAAATTAAAATTCCTTTTTCTTATTGTAACCACATTTACATATTTACAGAACTACATAAGCTAAAAAGGTAGATAAACCTCTTTCTCTAGGATCATATGTGGCTGACCATTGAAGGTAGAAATGTTATCGTCTCAAAAAATTTTCTATCTCCTTAAACTCTTTCAAGAGTGTGAAAACATTTTCTTCATTTTTGGGCAAATATTTTGATTTGCTTCTTTTTTAAATATTCCCTCATGTGCAAGTCAGTGACTTGTTACTCAAGAGCATCTCCAGCACCACTTCATTAGATCTTTTAAGAAAGATGTCTAGTTCTGTGAAAAATGCCATTGGTAATTTGATAGTGATTGCATTAAATCTATAAATTGCTTTGGGTAGGATAGTCATTTCCACAATATTGATTCTTCTAATCCAAGAACATGGTATGTCCCTCCATCTGTTTGTATCATCTTTGATTTCTTTCATCAATGTCTTATAGTTTTCTGCATACAGGTCTTTTGCCTCTTTAGGCAGGTTTATTCCTAGGTATTTTATTCTTTTTGTTGCAATGGTAAATGTGAGTGTTTCCTTAATTTTTCTTTCTGATTTTTCTTTTTTAGTGTATAAGAATACAAGAGAATTCTGTGCATTAATTTTGTATCCTGCTACTTTACTAAATTTATCAATTAGCATTAGCCGTTTTCTGGTAGCATCTTTAGGGTTTTCTATGTATAATATCATGTCACCTGCAAAGAGTGACAATTTTACTTCTTCTTTTCCAATTTGGATTCCTTTTATTTCTTTTTCTTCTCTGATTGCTGTGGCTAAAACTTCCAAAACTATGTCGAATAGTGGTGGTGAGAGCAGGCACACTTGTCTTGTTCCTGTTCTTAGAGGGAATGCTTTCAGTTCATTTTATGATTTGTATGCAAATGCAAAATACCCTGAATAGCCAAAGCAATCTTGAGAAGGAAAGATGGAGCTGGAGGGATCAGGCTCCCTGACTTCAAACTATACTACAAGTTTACAGTGATCAAGACAGTATGGTACTGGCATAAAAATAGAAATATAGATCAATGGAACAGAATAGAGAGACCAGAGATAAATCCATGCACATATGGTCACCTTATCTTTGACAAAGGAGGCAAGGATATGCAATAGAGAAAAGACAGCCTCTTCAGTAAGTGGTGCTGGGAAAACTGGACAGCTACATGTAAAAGAATGAAATTAGAACACTTCCTAACACCATATGCAAAAATAAACTCAAAATGGATTAAAGATCTAAATGTAAGGCCAGAAACTATACAACTCTTAGAGGAAAACATAGGCAGAACACTCTATGACATATATCAGAGCAAGATCCTTTTTGACCCACATCCTAGAATAATGGAAATAAAAACAAAAAATAAACAAATGGAACCTAATGAAACTTAAAAGCTTTTGCACAGCAAAAGGAGACCATAAACAAGACAAGAAGACAACCCTCAGAATGGGAGAAAATATTTGCCAAAGAAGCAACTGAGCAAGGATTAGTCTCCAAAATATAAAAGCTGCACATGCAGCTCAGTATCAAAAAAGCAAACAACCCAATCCACAAATGGGTGGAAGATCTGCATAGACATTTCTCCAAAGAAGACATGCAGATGGCTAACAAACACATGAAAAGGTGCTCAACATCACTAATCAGTAGAGAAATGCAAGTCAAAGCCCCAAATGAGGTATCACCTCACACCAGTCAGAATGGCCATCATCAAAAAATCTAGAAACAATAAATGCTGGAGAAGGTGTGGAGAAAAGGGAACCTTCCTCCACTGTTGATGGGAATGTAAATTGATACAGCCACTATGGAAAACAGTATGGAGGTTCCTCAAATAACTAAAACTAGAGCTACCATATGACCTAGCAATTCCATTACTGGGCATATACCCAGAGAAAACCATAATTCAAAAAGAAACATGTACCACAGTGTTCATTGCAGCACTATTTACAATAGCCAGGACATGGAAGCAACCTAAATGCCCATCAACAGACAAATGGATAAAGAAGATATGGCACATATATACAGTGAAATATTAGAAATAAAAAGGAATGAAACTGAGTTATTTGTAGTGAGGTGGATGGACCTAGAGTCTGTCATACAGAGTGAAGTATGCCAGAAAGAGAAAAACAAATACTGCATGCTAAAGCATATATATGTAATCTAAAAAAAATGGTACTGATGCACCCAGTGACAGGGCAAGAATAAACATACAGATGTAGAGAACGGACTTGAGGACACAGAGTGGGGGGCAGAGGGGAAGTTGCGATGAAGTGCGAGAGTAGCATTGACGTAAATACAGTACCAAATGTAAAATAGCTAGCTAGTAGGAAGCTGCTGCATAACCCCAATCAACTTGATGATTGGTGATGACTTAGATGGATGGGGTGTGGAGGGTGGGAAGTAGGCTCAGGAGGAAGGGGATATGGAGATATATGTACACATAGAGCTGATTCACTTTGTTGTACAGCAGAAGCAGAAATTGGCACAACAGTGTAAAGCAATTGTACGCCAATAAAGAGCTAAAAAAAAAAGATGTTTAAATCTTAGGTTTCAAGACATTCCACTCCCAGAGGAATGATGACTTGTTATGTGCTCCTATTCAGTTTTGAATCACTCTGGAGGTCTTGATGCTCTTAGATAGCACTAGAGGGGTGTTATGCATTGAACTGTGTCCCTGCCAGAATTCATTTGTTGAAGTCCTGACTCCCTGAACCTCAGAATGTGACCTTACTTGGGAATAGAGTTGTTGCTGATGTTACTTAATAAAGCTGAGGTCATTATAATGGGCCCTAATCCAGTACAAGTGGTGTTTTTATAAAAAGGGAAACTTTGACACAGGGACAGACAGACTCACAGGAAGAATTCCATTGGAGTTATGCTGCCACAGCCAAGGAAGTACCAGAAGTCAGGGGAGAGACCTGGAACAGATGCTTCCTTAGAGCCTTCAGAGGGATCCTAACCCTGCTAACACCTTGATCTCAGATTCTTAGCCTTTAGAACTCTGGGAAAATAAATTTTTGTTGTTTAAGTCACTCAGTTTGTGGTACTTTGTTGTGGCAGCCCTAACAAATTAATACAAGAGGGAAGCACATAGCTCTGCTGAGCGCCCTATTGATAGTTAAAGTGGCTTATTCCTCGGGATAACATTCTCACCAGGACTGTATCTTTTAAGAAATGCTTCCTTGCCACTGACATGGCACCTGAAATAAAACCTTTATATTATATATAATTTAATTTCCATTTTTTCCTTTTACCATGGAGACGGTATTCAACTGCATCAAGATTCCCTTTAAAGTTAAATTCATAAGCTTAATACCTTTGTTTATAATAATTTAAAAAATTTAAATAAGGAAATGTATTCTATCCACCAAAAGAAATGATGTGAAGAATTGATGTCATCAGCTCTGACAGATCTAATTGTGGCAAAACATCTTATAAGCATCCGCAGGCCCCTAAATCCGCTCAAGCATTCTAGGTGAGGATAGTATTAAATGATAGTATTAAATCTACTGAAAGTCCTATGATTGTGTGTGTAATTATTTTCTGCACTTCTGTGTTGATTATTTTACAAACTTTTCTTCCACATTTCATTTGATGACATCAGAGTTGATTATCACTAAAGTTATGAGACAAATGGAAAATGCAATTGAATGTCATAAAAGTAAATATAAGACTTGTGAATATGAAAATAAATGAGAAAATAAGAAAGTCAGTAAAAACAGTGATCTTCAATTTTAGTGGTACATGAATATTCATATGCTGAAATAAAATATTGATTTATAACATTTTAACACTCAACTTATGAAAGTTAATATCCTATCTGAAAAGTATGGACTGGAGTCCTGAGGTAGCAAAGTGAATATGAAAAATGGCTCAGTGGATCCCTCTTTGGTGGAGGAGGAATCATTCAAGATATGTGTAGAACTCCCTCCCATGGCTGATTGGCAACCTCAGCTCTTTGAGATGGCAGCCAACACATCTGAGATAATCAAAATGTTTCCTTATTGGCCACGTATCTTTGCAATATGGAGAGGTTAGAATTGAAAACAGAAATGACATAATAAATCAAACCTACCATATTCACCCTTTGGTGTTAGAGTTAGTATTAATATAGTAATATATGTAACCGGCATTTTAAATGTTCACGATGTTTAAGAGAATTTGACTGAGGTTTTATTAGATTAAACCTTACAATTTAAAGTACACAATTGATTTTATTTTACTTTTTTTCTTTTTTTTTACCAATTTCTTATTCATCTCATTTCTGAGCATAGCATCATTTTATTTTATTTTATTATTTTTTTATCAGGGTATAGTTATGATTTCAAGATGAACAATGTAAAGGAATTTGGCCAACATCCTAAACTGTATTAGGACAATCAAAATGGCTTGAGTAACTGTATTTATAAGTTTAATTTCCTAGATTCTCTAAAGTTATTTTTAAGTACTTGGGAAGATTTCACTTGTTAAATCATACATTTGAAGAAAATAAAAATAAAGTAGAATTATTAAAGTTTTAAGTGGATTTAAATGTGAATTATAACTGGGTTGTCAATGACGCTTTTCTGAAGGGGTTTAATTTGTTTCATCTGAACTAATCAAGCAAAGAAAAATGAAAGATTATTGTCTTTTTTATTAGATTAATAAGTGGAATAATAACTCTGTACATTGAAATTAGGAAGAAAGTCATATTTCCATATTTGTTTCTTTAACATATTGAATATTAATTTTAAATCTAAGAAACTGTGGATAGTACTTTCTGTGAATAAAACGATCCTGAACATCATGAAATTCATTTTGACACCATGCCATAGCCTAAAATTTTGTTATGAAACAAGGACGTGAAAGCTGGCTATGCCCAGCTTTGAGATCTTACCTTCCCAGCAGTATCAAATGGTACAAACTCTGACAGGTGCTGTTGTCAGACTCTGTCAGTTTCTTCCTGCGAAAAAGTTTTGAATATCAAAGGACACTCAGTTCCAGTACCTCATTTTCAGGAGCTTTGCAAGATCTTGATTTTTTGACTCTAAATGTGGGAACCACTGCTGTTTGAAAAGTTATACTTTAGAGCTTTATTGCCCTGTGGCAAGATTGCTATTCTTTATGCTCTCAAAAGCATGGTTTTGAAGAACTATTACACAGCTTTTGGAAGTGACATTTTCAAATTCACAAGATTATCTCTTTTCGTGGGCTAAGAGAGGAATTATTTTACTCTTTGTTATATTGTGTATCAGGTAGACATTTGCCACTTAGGGAACAACAGGACGGCATCAACATAAATTAGAATTTACAAAGCAGTGAGTCCAGCCATGTTTCTGTTACTTGTGTTTCATAAACTGCTAGAGATGCCATTTAGGGAGTTTGGAAAATCATCCACATTGGAACTCTGTGTTATATTTCTGCTTCTTGAATTAACAAGTTCTGGGACTGAGGGTAAGCTGCTTTATCTGCAACTTTTGCTAAATCTGTAAAATGCATTATTTAAGCCACTGATCAATGTGGTTTACGTATTTTAACTTGCTGTAGATGGCTTCAAAATTTAGTAAGATGTGCATCATGTAATGATGTGTTGGTTTTCTCTCTGTGTTTTCATTTGCATTCAGTTTTTCTCTTCCTGCTAATGGAGCAAATTGTGATACCATCTCTTGGTCTCTCTCTAATGAAGAGGGGCACCAAGTTAAGCAGCTTTGATATGAGCCATGGAACAGAAAACCCTCTGGCCAAGGAGTGGACATTTGACTCTGGTTCATGAGACATGTTTTTGGTCAGATTGGTTAGCCTGGACACATTCTGAAATAAAATGAAAGTTGAAATAATCACAATGCCTTTATCCAGGTTGCTGAGGGAAATTTCTTCCCTTCTACTTTGTATTTTCCCAAGGCTTTTAAAAATGCTGCTTAATTATAGATTAAAGAATTACAGCAATGGGGCTTTACAATTAAGGTGGTTATAATTCAGTATGCCAGGAAAAGCATTTCTTAGTTTTATTTTTACATTATTTCTTTCTCAGTAAATTGCATGCTTCTGTATCTTTGTGTCCGACTTTCTCGAACAGTGTCTGGTGCGTGCCAATTTATAAACATTGGAGGGATAAATGAGTGAACCACCATTCTCTGTTAACTATAGTTACATAACAAATTGCCCTCAAACAATAGAGATTTATTGTCTTGGACAGCTTCTGTGGGCCATAAATTTGGAATTGACTTAGCCGTGTAGTTCTGGCTCAAAGTCTCTTATGAGATTACAATCAAGATGTCTGGATCTATTCTTAGAACCACTTACTTGTATGTGTTCACATCTTAGAAGCTGGCTTCCCCTAGAGCAAATGATCTCAAAGAGAACAAGGCATAAGCTGTGATATCTTTTATAGTCTAACCTTGGAAATCACATACCCTCATTTCTATAACACCCTGTTGGTGAAACAGGCCAGTCCTATTTAATATGGAAACACATTACCCAGGGGCATGAATACCAGGAGACAGGGATTACTGGGGCCAGTGTGGAGGCTGGCTGGTATGTATTTACAGAAACTTTACATTTAACAAAAGTTTTCACATTTACCAAGTCATTTTCTCACTGGTTTAAATCTTTCATGTTAACATGAGGCAACTGTGGCACAAAAAATGTCAATTGATTATTATTCTTAGGGTTCAAGAAATATACTCTCAATAAACTCTGGAAATATACAGTGAGCTGAAGAATGACGTTAACAAATGCATATCTATTCTACTTTTCCTAGCTGTTTGCCAAACCCCTCGCTGTAAAATTCTTTGCGTATCCGGATGGAGTATAGAATCTGAAGCATCTTTATCAATCTCACATTTGCCTAGTTAAAGCCTGAGCTTTCACAGGAATGAAACAACCTCAGTTAACATCAGTAAATCCCTTTAGCTTAAGTGCAAGAAGTCAATTACAGAAAAATCACAAAGCATAAAGTAACCCATAAAATAACACTGCCGGTTGGATCTTTCAGGGAAAACAAGCAGTGAGAGGGAAAGATGCTTTCTGGAAGCATGCAGAACCTTTCCTGGCAAAACAAAAGCCAAAAACAAATTACAGTGTATGTTTATGCTAGAATGTCTATTACCTTAAGAAAATCCAAAGCAATTTTCCACAAAAATAAGGTCATCACATCCCAGAGTAAGAATGATCACTAAACTGAGGCCAACCTTACTGACATATAAACACAGTGGTGGTGGGAGTTGAGGGGTGGGAGGGAGGGAGGAACCAAACCCTGAGCATTTAAGAAAACCATGAAATCAAAAATTACATTTTCTATGATTTTGGCTTTTGTTTCTTTTACATTTTGTTTTACGTGGATTTCCTTTCTAAACTTTTTGTTTGTTTGTTTTTTAATGGGAGTACCATATGTCCTCTTCTGTTTGGGAATAGTTAGCTAGGTGGTAATAGTGACACCCTCTCCGTAATTCATAGTAGTAAATTATTCAGAATGGAGGAAGTTATAGTTTTCCCATAAATTATCTATTTTAGCCTGCTCTGGTTGATTTGTATTTGAAGAAGTTTTCCGTCACAGATGGAGAAAATAGAGAAAAGAGCTCCCACTGTTTTTCTCCTTTTATGTGCCAGGCATTGTACAAAACAGTCTACTTTTTTAAATTTATTTTTTATTTTTATTTTTTGGCCATGCAGCACAGCATGTGGGATCCTAGTTTTCCAATCAGGGATCAAATCCATGTCCCCTGCAGTGAAAAGCACAGAGTCCTAACCACTGGACCACCAGGAAATTCCCTCAAAACAGTCTACTTTTGTTACCTCACTTAATCTCCACAACAAATTGATGATGGATAATCTGAGATACAAAGTGTGTGAGGAAGCTGAAGATTAGAGGTAGCTCTTGCTTGTGGTTGGTAGCTAAGAAGTGGCAGAGCCAGAATTTTGTCTGACTGCGGAGCTCTCTCTACTACTCCCTGCTGTCTCCCAGGAAAAATAAACATTCTGCAGTCTTCCATCTAACATCAATTAAAGACTGAATTAGGCTGTCAGATGGTTTTACCAGGAACCATAGAATCTGGAGAAAGGCAGAGAACTAGAAAATGATTTCCAAATTGTGTCACATTACTTTAAAAATGAGCAAAACTTAGTTTCCAAATAATTCTCTGCTTTCAAAAAGCAATAATGATGTCTCTTAGATAAAAGAACTGTAGTTTCAATGACATACAGGTACCATGACAGATCCTAATTCAATTGAGTGTTGTATCATTCATTCTTCTCTGAACGGTGTCACACTATTTAGTTTGGCATAATTGCACTAACACTATTTGAGCAGAATCCCCTTCCAGCATTGTACTCAAATTTGTGTTTAATTCTGGACCAATTTCTGTTGGCCTGATAACCAGGTGTGACTTCTATCTCTCATCAACCCTCACTTCAAATGTAGTCTCAGCAGCTTCTTGAGACTTGTAGGTAATTATCTAATGCTCACCACATCAGTATGTCCCAAACACTGGAATGATAGCTGTCTTAATTTCTTGGGAGTAAGCATGTCTAAGGGGGAAAACAGTATTTAAAGAACATTGTTTAAAAGTACATTAGAATTCTCCTAGTCCAATACCTTACTTTCATGAAAGAATTGAACATAAACACAAACACCGATTGGTAGCCAGTCCATGCTCAGAATTTGACAACTTCCTTCAGTTTCTTGCTTCAATCTTTCAACCATCCAACCATCGTGGTTTTTTTTCAGTGGCTTTAAGTTTCAAGGTACTCAAGTCCTCCTAAGCTCTTTTCAATCTTTTGTTTGCTTTCTCATGATCAATCCCCATGTATTTTATCCTTCAGTCTAAGTGATTCATTGTTCAATTAACATTTCTTGGCTTATATAAATTATTCCTCAATTAAGTTTAGTATAGGGTAATTGGTTTAACCTGTGGCAGCTCCCACCCATCTGCATGACCACAGAGTCTCTCTGTCTGAGAAGCTGTGCTGTTCTTGATGCCATTTGCATTCCGTATGCAGCTTTTCTTCAAGTAAAGTGCTACTGAGGTCTGAGGAAAGGTTATACGCTCATTTAAGGGCATTCTAGAGCGATTGTGCAGCATTTTCAGTCCTTCTCAAACTCATTCCTGTATGAATCTTCGTGAATTTATGTGACCCTCTGATACTTCATCATCACCATCACAGGTCACTGCTGTATCTCTTGCTAATTCTTCTTGTGTCTGATTATTTTACAGAATTTCAGAATATCAACATTTTCCTTTAATGAAAAGACCAATCCAAGATTGAAGGAAGGAGGCACAACCTGTCTGAAGTCTTTGGGTGTCTCTGTAGTATGTGCATGTGTAGACTCAAATGTAACCTCGAGAAGGGAAAATGCAAATGAAATGAGGAACGGCTATCTCCCTGCTGCTACAACAAGCAAAAAGAAGTTCATCCACTTGCTAGGGAGTGGAGTGGAGTGAGGTGGGGAGTCAGACAAAGTGTCAGAATTTGTTACCGCCTAGTTTGGTGCTTCTCAGTTTTTATTAAGTGTATTATAAATCACCTGGAGGTCTTTTTAACCTACAGTTTCTCCTTCAGTAGTCCTGGGGTAGAAGCTGAGATTCAGAATTTCCTACAAGTTCCTATGTGATGTTGACTTTGGCTTCTGGGTAGAAATAATTTGGTTAACTAACTTTGAAGAAGTCCCTTGTCCTTTGTTTTTGTTTTTTTCATTTACAAAATAAAATGGCTGGACTCAATAGTTTGCAGGGGACCTGAATTGTGCAAGCCCTCAGTACCTCTATTAAGATATACTAAATTATATCATTTGGTGATTTTGTCATAAAAGTACTTAAGAAGAGAATTTGGTACCTTACTTCTTTTCATGCCCTGATGAAGCTAGAATCACAGTTAAGGAAATATTTGAGGTTAATTAAAGATTTTTTGGTAATTAAATTATAAGCCATGACTTCCTGATACAGAAATATACTAAGAAAATAATTGAATGTGTATATGACAAAAACAGTGTATGTCTATATGGTCTTTATTTTTAAGAATATGGTACTTATCTGTGAATGCATATATATATATATATACATTTTATGAAAATGTAAATATATATACACATGTAAGAGAATGTATGTATGTATATTTGCTTGTTGATAGTAATTTTTAACATCATTTTATGGAAAGCTTCACAAATATAAAAATGCAAAAGAAACCTGTATACTAATCTCCCAATTTAAAAAAATTCATATTTTTACTAGTTTTGTTTTACCTATTCCCTATCCTCCCACCAACTCATTTTTTGTGAGGATTGGATTATTTTAAAGTAAATGCTACATATAACATAACTGCAACTATTATTTTAATACGTAATTTTAATACAAGTTTTACTACAACATTAAAAATCTTTCAAAAAGATTGTTGCTTTTTCAAGCCAGCCCTTTATTTGCGACTGAAACATTGTAATTCTGAAACATTGTAATTCTGAAACATTGCATAAATCCAATGGTGTACCAGTAGATGTTTAACAACTGGCTCTCTGAAAACAGCAAAACAAAATAAAAACCACTGGTTTGCTGCATTTACAATTTCTCTGGTGTAAACATTTCCACTATGGCAATTTCAAGCCAGCAACTTGACATTACTGAACGTGGATTTGAAGAGAGATGCTTACAACAATTCTCCTGAGTCAAAATAAGCTGCCTCTAGCACACCACTGTATAAACCTCCTATTGTTTGGGCATGTATATTTCCCTTTGCAACTCAGATATCAAAGTCTTGTGTCATTTTGAATGTAAAATGGACGTCTTATCTCTGTAAATAACATATGTCAGCAAGTTACCAAAGTTTTCTGTCAATTGCATGCCTGGGAGGTGTGGAATATACTAGGAGAAATGATTTAATTAAATTAAACAATATCATACATCTCTATCATGGCACTTTGTACCAACGGGCACTCAATAAAAATGAAATGCTGTAATATGCAAATGAGGTTATAATTATGCAAAAATACATATTCTCTTTCACATATAATCGAGGCAAAGAATTGGGTATTTTATTTAAAATAACATTCTTAAGTTATATAGGTGATTTATATTCAGAACTTAAAGTGCCTAGGGCTGTTCTGTTTTCTGGCATGTGAGTCATTTAAAATCAAGAGATGGAAATCCTGGGGGTATGATGTTAAATAATGCACGAGTGATATAATTTTATTATGTATCTCATTAGTAAAATGCTGCATGAGATAGTAATGTTAAAAAAAATAAATCTTTTTTTTAGACACCATTTTTTCGGCATCATCACTTAAAGGGTCAGTTTTCAGACAACCTGATGGGAAATCATATGAAGTTATAGTGCAGTACAGACATTTGCTATTCTGTGGATCGAAAGGAAAATCATGAATCTCATTTTTAATTCAAACTTCAGTCTCTTTCTCTCTCTTTATTTCCTCTCTTTTTAATCTTCTACAACAAACAATTTCAAATCTCCTCCACCTAATAAAATGTAAATTACCTCTTGGGTTCAAAGTTATTAGAGCGGTTTTATTAGCTTTTGCACTGTACAGCATTCTGGTAAGGAAATGGGTTATATAAATAATCATCTTTTCCCTTATCCCTTGACTTCCATCTATAATCAATGGTCTACATCAGGGGCCCCCAACCACCCTGTCCTGGTGGTCTGTGGTCTGTTAGGAACAAGGTGGCATAGCAGGATGTGAGCTGTGGTCAGACAAGCAAAGCTTCATTGGCTGCTCCCCATCGCTCGCATTACCATCTGAACCATCTCTCCTCCCCTGGTCTGTGGAAAAATTGTCTTCCACGAAACCGGTCTCTGGGCCAAAAAGGTTGGGGAACACTGGTCTACATCACCTTATCTTACAGACAACTGTTTCTTCACAAACAAATATGTGATCTGCTGCAGATGTGGCTGTGTCCTAAAAAACCAGTATATCAATTTGCTGCATTTTAAAGCCTACTACTTCATGCCCAACCCTTGGCATTGTAACCATAGTATCTGCAGTTAGATGCCAGATCCAGAAACACCAAATAGAAGGCTTATTTCCTGGGTCTGTGGTATACAGTCAAGAATCTAAAAGTGACAGATTGTGAGAGCATGTGTGTATACTAAAGATATTTATTATATTCTAAAAAATACCTACTTTAGGGAGTTTGTTACTTGAAGCTCTTACCAGAAAAATAATTCAAGCATGTTCGTTTGCTTTATACATGATCCTTGTTTTTAACAGCTTCTCATCGAATAAAAATATATTAGCTGGACTTTTCCCGTGTTTCTTTATTAAGAAAGAGGTACTGTGAAGAATAACTGAGCTGTATCTTTCCAATTTGTAGATTTTGACATAAAACACACACACGCACACACACACACAAAATATAAATGGAAAATTTTTAAAATTATGGTAACCTTATTCAGGTACCGAAGCATTTTTTAAAAAATCTCAGTGTGTTGATTAGACTCTGTGGTGGAATCTATTTTTATTTTTACTTTTTGCTGCTCAGCAGCTATTTCTCCTTTCTGACAACTTTCCAATCTACCTTTAGGAATCTTTTACACTCATTGGCATTTTGTTGGGGAAATTAATCCAGGTGCTCTACCTACAATCAACAGAAACTAGAGGAGTTCCTGCGAAGTCCTTCAGCTAATATCTCCTATCAGTGGTCCTCCCTTCCTCACAATTAAACTCGTGTGATTGGCAGTACCACGGTCTAATCTTGAGCAATAAGACTTTCTGTCTTAGGAATTATGAATGTTACTTCATACAAGAGATTAAAACAGAGACCAGTTTTGTTGTTGTTCTTGATGTTCATTTACTTGTTTCCTGTGTTTTCCTGTTTAAAATTTGTCTTAATTTTTTTACAGTAATCAAAAGAGCCATCAATGGACTTAACTAAACCAGATGCAATTTACTCAAGAAGAAATTTCTAAATATTTGTGTTATTGAAGCATAGTTGATTTACAATGTTGTGTTCATTTCTGCTATACAGCAGAGTGATTCATTTTTGTTTGGGTCATAAATTCATTTGTGTCATATTTTAGATTCCACATATAAGTGATATGTTGTATTTATCGTCCTCTTTCTGACTTACTTCACTAGGTGTGATAATCTCTAGGTACATCCATATTGCTGCAAATGGCCTTATTTCATTCTTTTTTATGGCTGAGTAGTATTCTCAAGAAGGAATTCAACTACTTCCTTTCAGAGCAGAAAAAGCTGCCATGTGATTTAAAATAATTCCCACCAGTACTTTTTTCCCCTCTGTCTATCTAGTATTATAAATAGATATTATAATAGAAAAAAAATGGTGTATTTATGTCCTGGATCACAAATTTCTGATACTGCCATCTGGTGACAATGTCTGTCTGGAGGCCATTAAGAAGTAAGACATCTTGGAAATATTCCAGGATGCTGTGGAACTATATAAGGTTAGAGGCTGGGACTGGGACTATATAGGGTCAGAGGCTGGGATTGTGACAACTGTGTCAAACCAGACTTACTGCCGATAGGTGGTTAACCGACACACTCATCTGCCGTGTTCTCAGAAACCCTATATGAACCGTATGATTCTGGGTGAGAAGAGCACATATTCTTTAAGAGTCATTTTATTACTCATTAAAGAGGAAAACTTTCTGTTTTTCTTTGGTTTGGTTTTCTGAAAAATGGCTGAAAGTTCTGAATTCTAAGCTACTTTTGGTTCAGACCAAGGACAAGACATATCCTTGTTTCACCTTAGGTAAGTCACCTACTCTGGACCTTGTTTTTCTTTACCTGTAATAAAATGTAGGCTAATTATCCATATAAAAATATGGTTAGTCTATGAGTTAAAGTGCTTTGCATTTTCTAGTTAAAATGAAATATGTAGTATAATTAAACAATAATATAATGATGATTAATCCTTTTTCACAATTTAATTATGCAATGTGTATGATTAATCATTGTAATTTAAAGGGTATAATAAGCAAGTAGAATAATTACACATAATGGAACATGAGGTGTAGGTTAAAAGGTATATATTAAAATTACTCATAAGTATCCTGCAAAAAATATTAAATGATATTATTGAATATGCCTTTAATGTAATTAGTCTCAGGGTTTTATATGTAAAAGGCAGGCATTTCCCTCCCCTTGCACCAGGCAAGGAAGCTTTCTCTTGTTTTCTCTATTTTCTTTCTCCAGCTAAGTGTATATTTTTAAGAGCTCTGCATTTTTTATTCAAGTCTTCTAAAAAGGGAACAGAAGGAGATCCGAGATTTTTGGAAGGACAGACAGGGTCAGCTCTCCTGGTAGAAACTTTAATGCTAGTCTTAATTTGAACAAACTATTTAAATGCAGACAGCTTCCATCACACCAGCACCTGGTCTTTAATTGACTGATTTGGGGGAGAGTTTATCCATACAATGTCAAGGAAAGGTAAGAGTTTTTAAAAATGTATTTCAGCAAAAGGGAAGTGTTCCATGAGAGGATGTGACCCCGCGTTCCCTGTGGTTCTTGCTGCTTCCTATCAAGAGAGGTGATTATTAACGTTTTTCCTCTGTTGTAATACATAGCAAAAGGATGCCTGTTTATTCATTAATTTAATTATTCATTTAGAAAATATGTGGATTATGTCCATGCTTCCTACAAACGTTCAGTGGATGAAATCTACATGTATAAAATGTCCACGCTGCTATCCAGTGCCTTCCTTAGTAAGGAAGATAAGTTCCCAGTGTCCCAAAGTGAAATTTGTGCTATAAATAATGGCTACATTTTCAACAGAGTTTACTGGAAAAAAAACTCAAATTATTTACAATATACTGAGCCTAATTTGCTGGATTAAGTCTACTCTGAGATTTTTTTAGCCTATTTCACGAAATTAACTGACATTTAGTAGTATTTTTCAGCAGGAAAGACATACCAAATTCCAGACAAATGCCTCAGAGTTTAATGTTGTAAAACAACTTAGTGGTAAGTTAGGGCCTGGCTATTCTAAGAAATACACCACAAGGATCATCATGTGTTGGCAGGGATAATAAGAAGATGTAAGCAGCATTTTCCTGCTTTAATAGCCTAGAATCCATGATACTTATACTGAGTACAGTGTTTCACTGAATAACTAAACAAAAGAAAAAAAAAGAAGGTTTGAAAAGTAAGTGTCATTTGTAACGCCTTCAGGGAATTATTCCTCAGTTCCACACTTGTGAATAACTACCAGCAACATCAGCAGGAATTAAACATGTATCTAAAAAGGCACATAAGCCATTTGAGGTGACAGGACACTCGCTGAGTCTTGCTATCATGAGTCATGCTAAAGCACAGCATCAGGCAGTGCAGCAGAGCTGTGAATGCTAGGTAAGAACTGCAGACAATGCATTTCTCACGAGATATTAGTAGAGCTCCTTGGTGGGGTAGGCATATGCAATGAGAAGGAGAGGAAAGGAAAAAAGAATGGAAAAAGGAGGTGAAACGAAAGCAGATGTAGTCCAAACAGATTCCCTTGCACAACAAGAAGCAGTTGCACTGAACTACAGAGGATGTTTTGATCTCTCCATCTATTTCTGCTCACTTTGCAATCAGGATGAACTTTTAGTAGAAGGAGACTGGTTTATGAAGTCGTTCTCTTTGACAAAGACCAATGTGGTCATACATATTGTTGACCTGCACTCGGACTCATTGTTAGAGTCTAGCTGGGGTAATAGTTCTAAAGATGAATAATAACACAAGGTATGGATGACACATGTAAATTAGCACTATAAACCCTACCTGTTATGGGAGTCCAGAGTGTGCTACCATCTAAGCAAACTTCACTCTGCAAGCAGGGCTTAAGTGGAACATTGAAGGCTGGCTATAGTTTAGACTGCAGGTGAGGAGAAGGTATACCACATGAGACGTAACACTGAGTAAGGATCAGGAGGCAAAATGCATCAGCCACACCAGGAAGATAATAAACTGATTATTTTCACGTGGGAGGAGAAATTCCACTGGATAAGAAACTGATATTCCTAGCGTTGGGCAAGAGTTAGTCATTTTTAGCTTCTCTAGATTCCTCCCTCCTCCCAGTCATAATGGCTTATTCTCCACAATTATTAATAGGCTAGTGAGTACATGGGTTTTCATTCATTTATTCATGCATTCATTTATTCAATTTGGAATACGTGATGGTGTGTTTGATACATCAACAGCCAGGCTATAGTCCACAGTTATTCAATCAAACACTGATTTTCATGTTGCTGTGAAGACGTTTTTAGTGACTAAAGTTTATAATTAGTTTACAGTAAGTAAGGACGATTGTCCTTGATAATCTGGGCAGGCCTGATTTAATTTGTTAAAAGCCCTTAAGAGTAGAATTATTGCTTTCCAGGGGAAGAAGAAATCCCGCCTCTGGATAGAAGCTTCAACGCCTGCCTTAGAGTTCCAGCCTGCCCTTCGTGATAGCTGATTTCAGATTTCTAACTTAGCTACCCAGCCCCACAATCACGTTAGCCAATTCCTTGCAATAAATCTCTTAATATATATTTGGTTCTGTTTCTCTGGTGGAACCCCGACTGACACAAAATGCATTAACAAATAGATTTGGGGGTGTGTAATGGAAAAATACTTTAATTTCTTTAGTAGGAAGATGTTTTGTGAAAAGTAGGGCTTAGAAAAGATTCAATCTAGTGATAACGCACAGGGAAGATTGCAGGAAGAATGTGTGTTGGAGGCAACCTGACTGGAATGTGGAGCTGATTCAGATGTCTCAGTTTTATAGAACTCGATGAGGAGTATGGGATTCCTGCTGAAAGAAACAAGGGACCTGAGGAATCAGAGTCACACTGAAGTTAAAGTCTGTTGAAAAAATTTGATGATTGAGAATATACTGGAGATACTGAATCCAAATGCAACCAAAGTTGGAGTCTTGGTGGCAGGTATTTTGGAACCAAGTAAAGCAGATCATAGATCGAAAGAACCACTGATGATGTGGTTCTAGGAAGATTCAAATTGGCTTATAGAGCCAAGGGTGGGATGAGATGGGAAGTATTAAATAGGTTATGATGCCATAGCAATATATCATAAATGAAATAACCCATGGCTCAATTAAGGCAGTGTTGAAAATGGGAAAGAATGGGATAGAGGAAGATGGCATTAAAAAAGAAAAATATTCATATTTGCCCCCAAATTACTACATTAACAGGAAAAAGGAAAGCAACGGCACTCACAACGTATTCAACCATGAGACAAAGTGTGCACAGAAACACATTTCTTTGTGACTCTTAACAGAGTAATGATCATCTTGGCACAAATATTCTACCATGACTCAAATATTCTAATATCTTATGCTGCAACAAAATTGTAGGCATATTAAACTATTGGGCAGTGACCTTACACTGCTTTATTCCAACCCAACTTTGCCTTATTTTCTTTTTTCTACTTTATTTTTCTTTATCAGCAATCTATTTCCCTGTATGTCACTAACTAAGACAGTAAGTTCTCCCATAAATGGCCCTGGTTGCAGATATCATAGCCCATTTTTGTTGCAAATAAAACTAGGTCTTCCAAGCACTGAGAGTTAATCTTTCTTTTACTCTCAGCTTTTGACAATCCAGAGAGACCAGACCTCTGCAACACCATCTCCTCTATGTGATCTCAAGGGTTTGTCTATGAAACAATCACAAATTTGGTGAGCTATCCTTGAAAATGTGGCCCTGGGTTGTATTGTTTATTAGTGTATGTAAAAAGAAGGGGAACAGTGTTAATTTCGACATACTTTTCCAGAATATTTTTCGCTTGAGGTCAGGTTATGCTGTACTCTAGGTACTTGTAGACATATGGTTGTTGGAAAGCATCTATTTGATACCCCTTGAAAATGGGGTAGGTTTAAAATTTATCAAGGACATATAGGATTAGATTTTAGAAAGAATATCACAATTGCAAAGCATTAGTCAAGGCCATAGAGAAAGAAAGAGGCATTTAAGAAAAGCTTCTGAAATTTATTTTTCTGAGATGATTGAAATCGAATTCAGTGCAGGGACAGGGTATTTATTTATTTAATTTATTTATACTTTTAGAACTTTTATTGAGATATAATTGACATACAATACACTGTGTATATTTAAAGTGTACAATTTGATATTTTTTTCTTATTAGTGATGTATATATGGCAATTTAAATGCCACCCTCTTGAAGTATTTGGCTGAATATTTATACAGTGCTTGGTAGTTAGAGTCACATGGGTTAACATTCCAGTGTCAGATCCACAACATATTAGCGTGTGCCAATGACAGATTATTTAACCTCTTAAACTCCATTACCTCATCTCTAAAATGAGGAGGTGGTGATAACATTGTCTACCTGTTAGAATTCTTATAATAAACACAAATAAATGTTTAGTGCCATGCTTAATGCTGTGGCCTCTATTCTCTTGTAATTGGTACTGATTGGCATAATTCTGCTAGTTCACCAGGCATGCTTTATTTAATAGACTGTTATTATGAGCTAGAGTTTGGAAGAAAGAAGCATAACTGAGATTTTTAGTTGAGTATATTAAAATTAGGTTACAGTCATATTACCACTAGATAATGTGTGTGGTTTTCATTTTAAAGCAGTTCTCTCATCTTTTCAAAATGATATGCTAGCAGCAGGCAAAGGATGTCCAGTGTGGCACAGGTACAAGGGTGAGTACTGCCTTATATGTCAAAACTTCTTACAAAATTACACTTAACCCTAGTGGTCCTAGGAAGCTGCCTCCCTAAGTGGATTATTGCATATTATTTGACCAGTCTAGCTGGTTCCCTGAAACCCTCAAGCTTAGTTTAATAGTAAACGTTTCAGGCCATTCCCAGAGAGTAGGAGTTGCAATTTAGACCCTTGGCAACCTCAGGCAACTGAGGTTATTCCAAAGGAGGTACATCTAAATGAATGAGTCCCCTTGTGAGGGTTTCAGAACAGCTGTCACAGACACACTGCTTGGAAATGAACAAACTCTACAGATTTAAAATAACAGTATAATTTGCCAAAAAGGGCTGTATGAAAGCTGTAGACAGAATAGAAGGGAAAAAAAAATATCTTGTGGCCTCAATGTGTTATATCAATTGCGGTGCAGATTAAAATTAAAGATTAATGCAGGCCAAAGATAGGAAACATTAGTAATGCTAATGACAGTGAGGAAACAGCAAATTTAAGATTCTTTCTTGGAAAATATCCTTGTTTTAAAAATTTGATGAGCAAACAATATGATCTTATTTGTTATTAACATTAAGAAAGCATTTTCTTTTCTTTTTCTTTCATTTAAAAAATTTTTATTTATTTTTTAAAATTTTTCTTGGCTCTTTATTGGAATACAATTGCTCTACACTCTTATACCAGCTTTTGAGGTACACCAAAGTGAATCAGCTGTATTTATACATATATCCCCATATCCCCTCCCTCCCGCGACTCCCTCCCACCCTCCCTGTCCTGGCCCTCTAAGGCATCACCCATCATTGAGTTGATCTCCCTTTGTTATACAGCAACTTCCCACTAGCTATCTATTTTACAGTTGGTAGTGTATATATGTCTATGCTACCCTCTCACTTTGTCCCAGCTTCCCCTTCGCTGCTCTCCCACCCCAACCCCGTGTCCTCCAGTCCATTCTTTGCATCTGCATCCTTATTCTCACCCTGTCACTGGGTTCATTAGTACTATTTTTTTAGATTCCATATATATGAGTTAGCATACGGTATTTGTTTTTCTCTTTCTGGCTTACTTCACACATATTTTGACCAATTTCCTTCTCTTCTCTCTAGGACTGTTCTAAGAATTGCAATAAACCATAGAAGACCCACCTGTAATACAACATTTCTATGAAGTTGTACAAAATGTATTCATTTATTAATGATCAATAATCTACATATCAAGTATACACATTTTAAAAAGTATTTTAGGTCATATTAAAAAACTAAACGTTCAACTTTTCCATGAAAATTTTCCTGCATCGTAGGAATGTTCAGTCTTGGTTATATCACCTAATAAATAGAGTTACAAAAAAATGATTTAAATGCTGCAAGGCTAAGGTCTTATCTATTATCAAAATGCCTTTAATTACATGCAATGGTTATGCTTTTCTCTCAGTGTATTGCATTATTTTTAGAAGGTGCTTTTACTATATATTAAAGTGTTGATTGAATACAGTTTCCCTTTTTAGTGTCTAAAAGTAAGCAGTATAAACAAAGAAGTCAATTGAGGTTGGTAGGTAGGGAGACTCAGGTTGGTGTTTATGCTGTTGTCTGTAGAAGCAAATAGTACAGGCAAAGCAATCAGCATAGATCAATTTAGCCTGTGGAGTCGAGTTTCTGGTAAAATACTTCTCTGCATTCCACCTCCATTTATACTTGCCCTACAGATTATTATTTATTATTGAACATTATTACAGATTCTTAAGGGAAAATAGTGTAATTCATTTGAAGTGATGCTACACTGTTGTGTAGGCACTACACTCAATTTCTTGCAATTACTTTTCTGACTTAAAGGGTAAGGAGTTGTTATTCAAAAGTTTCTTCTTGTGGTTCCAATTTTAACAGATTCATTCCTATTTCTTAAAATATTATGCTTATTTATAGTCAACAGGAAAATAGTCTTTAATTAAGTGAATTCTATGAATCATTATCTCTCAATAATTTTTATGTGTTTGTAAAATGAATTAAGCACCGTGTTTAGCTATAGCATATAAAAATCCATGAACTCTTTTGAGCTATTAAGTGTTGAGGGAATTTTTATGTGAATTGCATTTCAGAGGTTATAACACATTAAGAACCAACATTACACCCTTATTTCTAGGTCATATAGTTATTACAAGAGTGACGTCATGGTGTTTGTATTGCAAGATGAATTGTGCTTGCATATATGTTATTACTGTCAATAAGATATCAAGTGTTATCAATTTTTTTAAAGAAAATATGGAGTAAATTACACCTACACATTTATTGACTATCAAGGAAATCCAAACCTAACTCCAAAGGCTATGCTTTATTTTATAACCAAGCTGCTACATAAATTGTAAGTAGTTCAATTTATTAGATATATTTATCTTTGCTTTACTCCCTTCTAAAATAATATGACCCCTCTCCTATTTCTCATAACTCAGATGGGCATATTGATACATATTGATATACTATACCTTAGTATACAGTTGATGCAACCAAATACAGGCACCTGATGTAGGTTGAGTCAAATAGTTTCCCTTTCTATAGAAATTTGAACTAAGATACATAGAGATGAACTGAGATGATATTGATAAGTGGATCTATAAATGATGAGGTAAAGCCAGAATCACCACCATGAAAAGCCATGGCATGTTGCAAGTGAAAGTTAAGTGGAAGCAGAAAATAAAAGCCTTGGAGAAGAAGCCTGTCCATCGAGAAGAAAATGGAATAGATGTGGACTGAGATCAGAGGCACGCAAGGGTCTGTGACTTTGTGTAACCAAAAATGTCTTTGTTAGTTCCTCTTGCTTGAACAGACATAGGGCTCTAGGTTCAAAATCCTATTTTCATGGCAAGTTGTGAATTTTACATTATTTTACAGCACATTGTGGTACAGAGGAAAAGCTGCATCATAGTTCATTTTTATCTCTTTTTAAACAATTTGTTTTTTCTTAGTAGAAGCTTGCACATTTTGTTGTCATTTTTAATCTGTTTGTTATTGTTGTTGTTGAGGGCAACTATCTCAATGACCCACTCTGATTTAGCGATGCAGAAATGACACATTTGTTTAGTTTTGTTTAATGAAACTCTGCTGTAGTAATTTTCAGTGTGAATAGAAATATAAGGGACTTACACATAAGTAAAAGATATTGATTCTATCTGTTAGAAATAAATTAATCTTTTTCTTCTTTGTGAAGGAGCATTAATAGTAACATAATTTAAACCAAATTTTTTGCTTGCCTTAAGTCACTAGAAAAGTGATTATTTCCAAGAATTTTATAGACACCTTCATGTGTGAATGTTGTATAAAAACATCAAGACAATTTACAAACAGTGAATCTAGTGCATTTAGATAATAATTCAGTAGTAATAGTATGAAACGATTACTAGTTTTGGGTGCTCTATATGTAATAAATTATTTCTTTAGTATTAATATGAAATGTGACAGCAATTTCTGAGAATATCTATTGGCAATAAAAGTCTAATTAGAAATGAACATCATTTCTGTAGGGGGGCAATGGATTTTCATTTTATATGGCAATGTCACAAGGCTAGACATATTTTATAAAATGGATACAATTTATTTGTCTATTATTTTTCATTTTTCCTTTCAAAGATACTTTATGCAAAGGTAAAATGTGTAGATAGAGATTAATGCTCAGATCCTATAGGAATTATTCTACAAATGGCTGTAGATGGCTCTGGGTCTATTTGGCCACACAGAAAGGGGATACTATCCCTTCCCTCTTTAAGCAAAGTTATATCATATCTCAAGGGATGAGAAAGTAATAGGTGATAAGAGGAGGGGTTAGAAAGAACAACTGCCAAGTTTCTTTGAAGGATCCTAGTGAACTTGATTCTTTAAGTCACTATTTCTTCATTTAACAAATATATATTGGGTATGCCTGTTGTGGGACAAGCCCTCTTCTAGGTGTCCAGAATAGATCAGTGAACCAAACAGAAAAAAGTCTCTGCTCTTGCTGAACTGAGGCTTTTTCATGTGCCCACTTTCCACACCAAATTAAAATGTATCATAAATACTTGGCAGATTTCACCACTAACATGCAAAATTTGATGTGTATTTTTTCCTCTCTTTTGTATCTACTTAGTCATTCGGTTTGCTTGTTCTCTCAAATGTTATGAGGAAAAAGCTTGTAAATCCCTAGATTTTTTAGTACAAGATCACTTAACAGAGACCCATGGCAGTCCTACTCCAAGAACATGAAACTGTCATATAAGTGCTGACCCTGCCTAGGTATCATTTTTGAAAAATAAGCTAGTTGTAAAATCAGACAATTCATAGATGTTAGTTTACAAATCTAGTTTGGGATACCGTGAAAAAATCATGAGTGTGCTTGGAATTCCATTCACACATAGTACTTCATCCATATGATGAAAAATAGAGAATTCAAGGGAAGGTAAATGTGGGGATATAGTCAAATCCATGTGAAATCTCAGTCTCAAAATCACCATCAAGTCCTCGTTGGCGCTACAAAGACCTGGGAAGACATACACTTAAAGGGACAGGAAATCTCACCATGAGCTAAAATAATACTGTTGAGCGAGGATTGACGTTTCCACAGGGCAAAACGAAACTGAGAAAGTAAGAATATATAATTTTGTATCATTATGCAAAGTGTTTTCTGGGTACACTCATAGGAGATTTGGAAGAAATGCACAGCACAGCACTTGTCACTAGAAGAAATAGGCTAGAGAGGATGCAGTGGGTGACAGCACTGGGAAGTCAATCCAAGGGAGTCAGGTATTGCTTTATGTGCCTAAAGACACTAGAGAGAAACAAATTCCTCAAGGTCCTAGTGCTATAATACACTACAGATAGTTCCCGAAAGCAACTGTTAGTTTGGAGAGAAGAATTTCTGGGTCCTGCCACCAGACAACCACAGAGTTCTTGCCAGCAGCCAGCCACCAGAATCCACAACCATTAAGAGCCATTGTTATTTAGAAAATTTTACAGAAGCTGGAACGAACATCAGGAAGCATTTGCAATATAATATCAAGTGAAAATGAAAGATGCACAACTTTATATACAATACAATATTGAGAAATACATATGCCCATATGTAGAAAACAAAGAAGTGGAATACATATTTTCTTCAATGAACATGATGTAAATTTATAATCATGAAAATTATTTTTCTGTAATTCTGTTTAATCACTATCAATTTTTACATAATACACACTCCATTTGTTATTTAAGTTCCATCTTGATGTCCATTTGAGACAATTTTACAGTTTCGAGACTGGTTTGTTCTGTGCCTCAAAGTGGATTATTAAATATTAAAATAGAAGTGAATGGGGAGGGGGTGATGATTACAAAGTCCTGTATTCTTTATTTCTGTAACTGAGCGAAGGGAGCAATGGGGCAAAAAGAAGGATAACTGCCTCAAACACATTTTTAAGCAACCCTTAAAATATTAGTTCCAACAATGTGAATTTTTATGATTTGGGTCTCATTCTCATGGGAGCTGAAAGGAACTTATGGGGTTTATCACTATGTGCCTCCTCAGGATGGAGGTTGGAGATGGACACCTACCAGAGCTGCTCAGAGAGGTGTAAAGTGAGAAAATCCCATTAGAGAAATGACTGATGCTTATACTTGGTGGGGGGGGGGCGTGTCAAACAATTTCCTTCTTAAGTGGGTTCTGTCAGAAAGAGACAGTAAAAGAGGAACCCTAGTAACAAAGTCAGGTGATAAACAGGTGGAATGAGGATTGCTGGGCATTCTTTAAAATTATGACTTTGCTTTTCAGATAACTGACTCTTCTATCCTTTTCTTGAGAAGTGTTACCAGCCAAAATGTACCCTGACTTCCAAAGCCATTTTTTTCCCACTTTCTGTACAGAAAGAGCTCACCTGTCTCTTGCTTCATAGTATCATTTGCTGTTTTAATGAGCGGTTCACTGATTTATACCCTAGGTGAAAGATGATGTGTGTATGCTGAGCACCAAAGGGCTTAGTCACAAACTGTAAGAGCAGGAAGGCTAACGTCTAGACAATATCAGTGATGGTAGCCAGGTAAGAAGGAAGTAGACTTTTTAATCTATCTTTTTAGAAAGTTGGGGGGCACTGGTATCCCAGGGCTTAGGGATAACTTCCCCAGGCATGAAAGAGTGTATCCTTTCACAGATTATCAGGACAGTTTTGAGTGTCTACAAAAATCTGTATTAAGCAAATGATCTGTCAATTGGTCAGTTTTAATCCAGCAGTCACCAGAAAGAAATACTAAATAAAATGAGAATGAAAAAAGCTTTCAAAACTAGCTCTCACATATATTAAAACCACTTAGTTTTCCGATTGAAATAGTCAATTAACAACCCATGAGTGATGAAAAAAATTGAAAGGAAATAAATCTTAACTTTGTGTGTGACAGATTATTAATCAATCTAAATATGTTCATTCAAATTTACATGGCAATCAATACAATAACAGATATTGGAATCCAATTCCTACCATACACAGTAGGTAATTCATACTTTCATAAACATTTGCTGAACTCCTGCATGCTATCTTTTAGGCAAATGCTTTGCCTTTCATCTTGACCATGGGCTTGTTTTGCTGAAACATGAAGCATGCAATCAAGATGCATTGTTGACCTTAGTACAGATCAGTGAGGGCTGAAGTCTTCTCTTCTCAATTAAAAACAAAAGTTTGTTTGGTGAGTCTACCTGTGAAAGTTTATGTCCATCATTTGTATTTATGATACAGCAGGAACACAAGAATCTGAGTGCTTTTTTTTTCTTAAATTGGGGTACAGTTGCTTTACAATGTTGTGTTTATTTCTGCTGTACAACGAAGTGAATCAGCTATATGCAATCAACAAATCAACAAATGCTAGGTTAAAAAAAACTGCAACTTTGACAACAACGGTGAGACTGCATTTTCATTATTCAAAAAGCATGCTTGTGTCAAGTGAGAAGTGAGAAGGAAGTACAACCAAAGTAAGAATCCCCCAATTTACCTTCTTTCTCATGCTTTGTTTAAATAAATCGAGATGATTTTGTTTTGGACTTATTTGATTTGATTTGATTTGATCCATCAGTTCAAGATAGAAAACACTGTTTGACATCCTGCTAGAATTTATTACTAAATTTAAATTTAATTTTTTACCTAATTGTGTTTTAACTCTATATTCTAAAATAAAGCCTCTGAATTCTATATCCGAATATCATTTCTATCATAAATGTTATTGAGCACTGAAAGCTTGATCCAGCTCTCTAACCCTATCCAGTCCTGATCTCATGTAACTAGAGCTTTTAAAGTCTGTACTATTATGTCATGTCTCTGACACTTATTTTGAGTAGAATAGGATGAGCTTAAAATAAAACATGTGATACTTGTATGCAAGGTACACGACTTCTTTCTGGAAAGGTTCTTATCTTTTCAATAAACCATTGAATTTATTGCCTATGTTTTTTCTTTACAGGAAAACTTGACCTTATTTCATACCACATATTATTGACACTTACGCTGTAATAAAAGGGCTTCCTTTCTTTCTTATCGCTGCTGTCTTTTACAAAATTAAAAAAGGAAACTTCTCCCTACTGGTGTCTAATTCTTATCATTTTCTGCTATTTTTTGTTATTGTCAGAAAAGATATTATCAAGGCCATTTTCAAAGTTAAATTCATGTAGAAGACTTTTTCCTTCCCAAGGCCACAGTACAATTTTGTGAGCTCACTGCACAGTTGAAAGGAAAAACAAAATTACAGACTAAAGAAGTAGAAAAATTAAGTTTTATAAAAGTAAAACAACTAACACACATTGAGCTGTTGTTATGGACCAAGCACTGATCTAAATACTTTACATGTATCATTATTTGAACTGGCACAAAGTGAAACTGAAACTCAGAGAAAGTAAGTTGCTCATGTCACGTGTCATCCAGGAATTAGATGTGGAGTCAGAAATTGAGCATATATCTGTTTGAAAACTCTGACATTTTATGACTGTGCTATACTATTTTTAAATATTGCTTTGAATACTGACTTTCCATTGATATAAAACACAAAGCTAGACAAATGAAAGGCTTAAAAATTAAAGATATAATTTCACATGAAAGTCAAAAGAACTGTAACAGCATGTAAGTAAACTTGTACCATTTTATTTTACTCAACCATTTTATCAGAGTTCTGAAAAAGTTTGTTATGAAATGTTGACTTTTTAAAAAGGAAATATACAGTTGATGACTTTATAGTTTTCTTGTGGAGAATATGCATAAAGAATGATTTTCCTGGTTGCACAGAAAGATTCTTAGTTGATGTTTCTAGAATTCTCTGAAATAATAAACCATTACTTTTTTTATTGATGGTATTTACATTTTAAAGATTAAACATTTCCTGTTGTTAGGTGGCACATGCTTAATACTGAAGTGTATTGGGAAAAAAATTACAAAGCCAATAAAATATAGAGAGTTCATTACATAATATGCTAAAAGGGTTGTAAGAGAGGGTCTTTGTAAAGTATAATTAAAAGGGGACCAGTAGAACTATTTAATGCTCTCTGTTGTTCTGCTATGTTTCTAAGCAAAAAGAATTACATAGACATAAAACATCTATTTAAAAAATCCTCAGATTTCCAATTATGATCTTGAAACTATTAAAAATGGAAGGGTAAAACTCCATCATGATAGATTGATTTGTGTTCCTCTAAAATTTATATGTTGAAGTGCTAATGCCACAGTACCTCAGAGTATAATCTCATTTTCAGAAAGGGGCTTTCCAGAGGTGTGCAAATTAAAATGAAGTCATTAGAGTGGGCTTTAATCTAATATGACTGGTCTCCTTATAAAACAGGGAAATTTGGAAAAAGACATGCATATAGGCGGACATGATGGGAACATGAAGATGGCTATCTACACATTCAGGAGAGAGGACAGGAACAAATCCTTCTCTCATGGCCCTCTGAAGGAGCTGACGCTGCCAACATCTTGATTTTGAACTTCTAATGTCCAAAAGTGTGAGCCATTAAATTTTTGTTGTGCGAGCCACTCCATTCGTGGCACTTTCCTATGGCAGCTCGAGCAAATTTATACACCCATATTATCCTTTACTGGTATAACAGCACGTTTCTGTCATTGTTACACAATGGTTCAGCTGACCATTCCTTTAAGGTGTATTGTGAAGTGATATTGTTACTACTTTAAAATTAAAAAAAAAAAAAAACAGGAAAAAGTCTTCAAATCAGTGAGTACTCCAGTGTTCTTATGCTTACTTTATTCACTGTCCTAACTTCTTATATTAGAGAATAGTGCTTGATTATATGTTTGTCACTGATTATGCCTGGTTTAAAAGAAAATAATGTGTGTGCATATACTTAAATCTGCATAATTGACTGCTCTGTGTTTGTGTATATTAAGAATAAAATTTGAATTGAATACAGTGCCTGTGTTCTTACTTTGTTCATAATGTTGCTTAACTATGAAACATTAAATGATTTTTTCTTTTAAACCATAATAATACTAACATCAACATAACATTGATCTTTTATATGTTCTCTGAAATGAGTTGCTTTTACTTTCTACTTTACCTCTATTAGTTGAAATAACTGAGATGGGATTAAGAGGATACAGATTCTATTTTGTTCGCTTGTCTTCTCTACCCCCTTTTGATTTAAAGATGTTAAAATTACAGGAACAATAGTAACAGAAAAATTCATTAGGGGAATGAATTTTTGAAAATTATTCTTACTATCACTTAAAGCCTCTGAAAATATGTTATTTTGGGGAATTACACTGTATTGAACTTTAACATTGAAAAAGAATTGTAATCAAACAGCCATGGGTGGTTATTAAGAAATGTGATTTTAAAAAGTATTTCCATAAAAATTGTAAGTAGTAGCTTAGAGCCTTCCTCATTGCAAGGGCCTGGAGAAAGAAGTTGTTAGATATGCATTACAATTTCATTCTTATCAAGTGCCCCAGAATATATACATCTGCTGTTGAGTGCCATAAAATGTATTTGTTAAATATGAACTTGAAGGTAAAAGAGCCACTTAAACCACCATCTGTTCCCATCTCGACAAAAGGCATTTAGCAAAAGGCAAAAAGGCATTCAGTTTTCACCCAGTAAAGACTTGCTCTACAGTATTAACTTCTGAATTGAATATTTTTTTCCTGAATGATAGCTTTCCTCTGTCATCCAACTACAAAAAGCCTGTGGTAATTGTCATGGTATCTGATTCATTGTCCTTAGTAACTTCATGTATAGTTTTAATTGAATCTGGAAAGTTTCACTTCCACACTGCCAGTGGCTCAGCATTCTCAGGCTGCAGTCCTGGTATCCAGCTTATAATAGTGTCTCTTGCTGTGTTAAACAGCTATTCAGTATGTATAGTGGTTGGGCTTGACCTTTTCGCCTTCTAGTGTTCAGATTAACAGAAGGTAGAGTGGCTGAGAGGCCTCACTGATGAAATCTTTGTGCCTATTCTTAATTCAGAGTATGGTGTTAATAATAGTTCTTGGCTTAAGCACAATCCATTTTAAAAGTTCTATAATTGCTAAATTATAATAATCATAATCATGTGAGATGACTGCAAGGGAGGAGACCAGAAAATATACTTTCGTGTTTTAAAAGGATTTTTACTTTATCCATTTCAAAGTGTGGCTGCTTGAAGCAATATACAGCCAGTATTTCAATTATGCAATTTTCAAGAGGCTATTGCTACAATTACTTACTTGGAAATAATGAAGAACTTCTCATTTTATCACATCCTATAATATGATAGTGTGTGCACCAATCTTTGAGTCTACTGACAATCAGTAGCAAGATAGCAGTAAAATTTTTGAAATTGGTTAGGCACTGGCTTAAAAAAAATAGATGGAAAGAAAAAAGTATATTTATTTCCATTTATGTATATTTACTAAACTTTGTGCTCAGTTTGGAGATGTTTGGAGATCATCTCGCCTTTGCAAAGATGATATTCTTGTGACTTCATCACATTAAAGAAGGCTGTTTCTGGTCTAACTTACTAAATATTACTTTTAACCTTGGTGCACTTGACCTACTGTTTCCTCCACCAATTGTAAGCTGAACTAGAGTCTGAATGTTTTAGCCCTTTGTAGAATTTTACTAGATATACTCAAACTCAAAGGTTTAAAATTGAAAAAGATTTTAAATATTAGTATTTAAAATGCAAAGTTCAAGATGTTTTTCCTAAGTAAAAAGAGAATTTCACTGTTAAAGAAGACTGAAGTTTGAGTATCATAATGATAGTCTAAGAAAAAGTGATGTCAAATATACATTAGTGAGTTCCCTTTAATATTATGAACTGATTAAATTAGTATATTTATTTAAATATACTAAATAACCTAGTAGGTACTGATAAGCAATGAGTATAGCTCAAAAATGCAAAGCAATAGATAAACTTGTGTGTGTATTACAATGGTTTTACTTGCAGCAAGTCTCACTGAAAAATCACAAATTCTGAAGCTTACACATATGTTAGAGGTTATTTTAATCCCTGCATTTTCTAGACGACTAAACTGAAGCTCAGAGCTGTTAGCAGAATTGCCAATGGTCACAAAACTAGTAACAGGACCAAGAATATCAGCCGTTCTTCCATTTCCCATGTGTTTTCCTAGCCAGAAAGACCTAGTTTAGAATCTTATGTCTACTATCCAATGTTTTGAGGACCTTGGACAACTTACCTAAACCACACAGGACCAAGGTTTCCTCATTTGTAAATAATGAAAACATATGAGAAGAGGTGATAAATATTTTTAAATGTATGGTCATGTGTTATATACTGAACATTGGTAGATATTATTACTATTAAAGATTATCTATGTGACCTTTGCAAGTTTTAAAGTTACATATAATAGAAGGAAAAAGAATGAACTAAGGAATCTTTGGGCTTTCTCTGGATGAACAGAATACATTTTTCTATGGTGCCCCTCTGTTATAGACATTAGCATTTGGGGGGACTTCACTAAGTATTTAATTATTTAAAGGAAAAATTCCAATTCAACTCTGCTCTAGTCGTTGGTATTACTCAGGGGTAGAAAACCTACAAAGGTGTCTTTTCTTCTTTAGCAGAGATGCTTAGTGGGAATTGGGAATGCAGATCTGAGATGAAAAGTTAATTTCTGGTAAAAAGGTGGATGGCTAAAGAGCTCTCTTTGCAAGAGAGAGGGATGGGATTTGGGGACATAGAACACTGTCTGAGCGAAGGAGAGAGATTCAACCAGTGGAAATGCAATCAGCAAGTAACTACTTATTGGGAAAATGGCTCAATAATTTTAAGAACACATCTATCTAATATTAAAATTTATTCCACTGAGGTATATATAATACTGTCATAAAAAGTAGAATTTGAAATTGATTTTGCCTTTTTTTTAAAAGCTTTTTATTGGAGTATAATTGCTTTACACTGTTGTGCCAATTTCTGCTGTACAACAAAGTGAAGCAGCTGTATTTATACATATATCCCCATATACCCTCCCTCCCCTGGCTCCTTCCCACCCCCCCATCCCACCCCTCTAAGTCATCACCAATCATTGAGTTGATCTCCCTGTGTTATACAGCAGCTTCCCACTAGCTATCTATTTTACAGTTGGTAGTGTATATATGTCAATGCTACTCTCACTTCATCCCAGTTTCCCCTTTGCCCCCCACCCCGTGTCCTGAAGTCCGTTCTCTATATCTGCATCTTTATTCTTGTCCTGTCACTGGGATCATCAGTACCATATTTTTAGATTCCATATATATGTGTTAGCATATGGTATTTGTTTTTCTCTTCCTGGCTTACTTCACTCTGTATAACAGACTCTACGTCTATCCACCTCACTACAAATAACTCAGTTTCATTCCTTTTTATGGCTGAGTAATATTCCATTGTATATATGGGCCACATCTTCCTTATCCATTCATCTGTTGACGGGCATTTAGGTTGCTTCCATGTCCTGGTTATTGTAAATAGTGCTGCAGTGAACATTGTGGTACATGTTTCTTTTTCGATTATGGTTTTCTCAGGGTTTATGCCCAGGAGTGGGATTGCTGGGTCATATGGTAGTTCTATTTTTAGTTTTTTAAGGAAACTCCATACTGTTTTCCATAGTGGCTGTACCAATTTGCATTCCCACCAACAGTGCAGGAGGGTTCCCTTTTCTGCACACCCTCTCCAGCATTTATTTTTTCTAGATGTTTTGATGATGGACATTCTGACCAGTGTGAGGTGTTACCTCATTGTGGCTTTGACTTGCATTCCTCTAATGATTAGTGATATTGAGCATCTTTTCATATGTTTGTTAGCCGTCTTCTTTGGAGAAATGTCTATTTAGGTCTTTTGCCCATTTGTGGATTGGGTTATTTGCTTTTTGGAGATTAAGCTGCATGAGCTGCTTGTATATTTTGGAGATTAATCCTTTGTCCGTTACTTTTTTGGCAAATGTTTTCTCCCATTCTGAGGGTTGTTTTCTTGTCTTTTTTATGGTTTCTTTCACTGTGCAAAAGCTTTTAAGTTTCATTAGGTCCCATTTGTTTATTTTATTTCTATTTCTATTTCTATTATTCTAGGAAGTGGGTCAAAAAGGATCTTGCTTTGATTTATATCATAGAGACATCTATTTAATATTAAAATTTATCCCACTGAGGTATATACAATACTGTCATAAAAAGTAGAACTTGAAATTGATTTTATCTTTTCTTTAAACAAAAATTATTACCAAAACTTTACCTGTACAGAGTTATACCAACAAAAATCAAAATGACCATGATAATATTTTGATGCAATTTGAATATTTTGGGCAAACTGAAAGATCGATGCCCAGGAATAGTTAAGCCAAAGATTAAAATCTCTCCCCTTGCATTTTCTAAAATAAAATCTGAAAAATGGCAACAGTAGCCAACCAGGGGACTGACAAAGGGACTACAGAATGCTTGCCAGTGAATACCAGTGCTACTGTTATTGAATTTACCCCATGTGGGATGGTCCTGCTCTATTCTGTGAGAGACTATCTAGTGCTGATCTTCTGTAAATCTGTGGATGGGATAGTCATTCTACACTTAGAAGATCACAAGCTTAAAGTCTCTGACAAAGTAGTAAAACATTTACAGAGATTAGCAGGCTCTGTTTATGTTGTTTTTTGTTCCCATGTATTTTGTTCCATGACATTTGAAAGTGAGCATGTTTATGCATGTGCCTGTATGCATGTAATATTTATACAATATATATGTGGAGATTTATATTTATATATGTGCATATATGCATACATTCTCTCTCTCACTCTCTACGTACATAGATAGGTATAGAGAGATAGGTAGACTGATCAGAAATTACCCTTTACTCCAGGATCGAGGCTCAAAGAACCCTCTGCCCATCTGTGACAGAAAGAGAAAAAAAAAAACAGAACAAATCACATGTTGAATCTTCAGTTTCCCTAACATTTCACTGGCCATAGTAAGCTACATGGCCAAGCCTGGTATCAGTGGGGCAAGAAAGTATAATTATCTCCCAAGTAAGTTGCAGTAACTAAATACAAAACCAAAAACAGTCTATCTCAAACATTAATTAAAAGTATGTAACTTAGCAACAGGTACACAGTTTTTAGGTTAAAAAAATTGAGTCAAACATTCTATTTCTAGATATCCTCAGTACCTCGGTTTATAAATGAGACTAAATGTGGTTGAAAAACAGAAATAAAACTATTTCTGAAAGAAAACATACAAAATGTAAACAAATTGAGATTATTATACCCATTATAAAATCCTCAACTATACCACCAAATTCTAGAAATTATAGGGAATTTTGAGCCTGTCCTAATTTCTTACTAACTGATGAAATTTCAGAAAGAATAATTCTATATACTATTAAATCTACGAATTCTACTAATATGAAATGTAACAGATTAATTTTGTGAGTTATTTTAGTCCAACTAAGTTCGACTAAGGTAAGAAATAAATGTGACATAAATAGCTTCACAGTACAAAATAGTGATCACCTGAAAAATGGCAGCATATCTTTTGTACCACCCCTACCATGTCTCCGTATTGATTGGCCTGTGTCAACTCCATGAGAGGCTTGGACATATAATCTCTTTGAGAAGTGGCAGTAAGCAGTGACCTCTGCCCCAATCCTCTACTCTATTCCCATCTCCATTTTTTATTCATCAATATAGAAATACATCTCTGAGGATAATTGGATTGAAAAGAGGGAAGGATAGAATTCCAAAAAAGATGGTTCATTCTGAGAGGCATGTATCCCATAGCAAAGCAATATACATGAGGGTGGCAAGAGGAAAATTCAAGTCAATCAGCTGTTCAGCATCCACAAAGTGTGAAGCCCTGTGTTAAGACTGAAGGTGGGAGGAAAAGCATATATAGTTCCTGCATTCTTGGATATTTAGAGAATAAAAGCATGTTGTTACTATTGGGAATAAGTCAATGTTTGCAAGTGGGATGGAGGAAATTCTGGGGTGGTATTTTTAAAGCAAAGACATAAAGAATGAGTGAGAGTAAGCTAAGTGGAATGAGGCAGGAAACAGTGTTAGAGGAAAGGGGCAGAAACACTTCCTGTGGGTTAGAAGCCCACAACAATAGTGTGAGGGCCAGAAGCAGTTGGCGGTATGAATTACAATACAAACAGTGCTGAGGAAGACCAAGCATGGAAGGTGAGGAGAGATGGAGGTTAAATCCAGTTGAGGATGCAGAACCAACAAATAATTCAACATATGGTGGGTATTATGAACTGGGAAGTGTAGAGTACTATAACACTACAACATAAGCAGACTTACTCCTAGGAATTAGGAAATGTCTCCAATAAAATATGATACATATAGTGAGAAGTCAGTGAAGGCAATAAGGGAGTGAAATATACTGTTCTAAGTAGGGGTGACACTATTTGTCACAGGTTGCATCCCTGAGAAATAGAAAAGCAGGTTATTAGGATGTGCTCTTGGCATTAATGCCTGTTGATGGGAAGAGACAGAAACTGGAATAAACAGAAGTCAAGCTGTGATGCAGTCTCAACAGAAGACTCGTCCAATTCTTTTGGGGGCTCTGAAGTATAAGGACCCTTTGTAATTGTCCAAAGTTAAGCCTAGAAATTCAAGCTTTTATACCCCCTTGTCAATGAGTAATTGGGTACAGGCTACTCTCCCCACCCTGCCCAAAGAGGGCTTGGTTTTTGGTGAAGCAATACTTTTCAGTTTGTGCAATCTCTAAAGAGGGCAGACAGTTGAGATATGTCTGCTGGTGGCAATTCCTGAAGCTGAAGTAATAAATCTTTTATTTCTGGAATGGAATCTGGGAAACACCTCACAGTATGCACCACACCATATTTGAAAGATTGGAAGTTAGTTTGATACACTGAAAGAAGCCTAGGATGACTGGCAAAGAGAGAAACTAAAGGATGTGGCAAAGCACAAGACTGGAAACAACGTCAGAAGATATATCAGGAAGGACTTTGCAAACCATGTCAGGATTTTGGACTTCATTTTAGAGACAAAGAGAAGCCATTGGGATTTCTAAGAACAGGGGAGATATGGTCAGATTTGAAATGAAGGGTCCTTTTAGCAGCTTTGTGGAAAATAGGTTGAAGGAAGCCAGTAGCAACTTAGAGGAACCAGTATAACTAAGAGTCTAGGTGAGAGAAAATTGAAGCCTGGAAGTAAAATTTTAGTAGGAGAGTAGCACAGTTCCATAAGTTGACCTAACACAAACAGACTGCCTGATATTTCTCTGCCAAAGATGGAATTATTTGGAATTAGCAGAGAATTGCAATTTGGGGTCTGCAACAATGGACAGCCATGTGCAAGTCCCTGACCAGCAAGCGAAGGAGAACGCTTTTATAGAGAGGAAAAGGGAGCTGGGAGTGCTGTAGTAAATAGAGTCCATGACTTTTCATTGGTTGAGTCTTTGCCAGGAACGAGAAATCTTTCTTCTTTCTGTTGGGCTCTGTAATCATTGCAGGGTGCGAGAGCTCCCCCTCTGATCTCTCAGCTCTGTTTAACTGAGGTTTCTGTTTATTAAGTTTTTACATGTATATGGTCTGATATTTATGAACACTTTCATTGGGATTAAGAGTTGACTGTTAAGTCTAGGGAATGAATGATATCATGGAGGGAATGAGTGGATGATTGGGAACATAGAGATCCTAGGAAAGCAACGCAGATGTATTCCAATATTTATTGGTCAAGAAGAAAAAGGGGGACTGGCAAATTAGAGAGAAATTAGAGAAGCTGAAGGTAGGAAAACCAAAGTTGGGTTTCACTGAAAGCTGGAGCTGAGAGTCTTTCTTTTTCAAGAAATAAAGAAGTTCGGTTTTTGTCAAGTGCTGTTGAAAGATATTTGGGGATAGAAGAAGAAAAATTATTAAAAAGAACAATAACACTTGCTGATCATTTATTTATGTGCCAGGATTTCTGGTGATAAAATTATAACGTGATTGAACTAGTTGTGTTGTTTGTTTACTATTTATGTATTTGTATTATCTGTATAATTTGGGTGTAGGCAAAAAGAAAATAGTGGTGTTTAGCTGGGTAGATGCTAATAGAATAAAATAACATGGGACTTGAAGTTTTGATAAGACTGGCTGAAATGATGAATCAGATAATCAATTTTGGTAAGACAGGTATTAAAGAAAGGATCTAATTACATTTTATGGCGGAGACAACTTCTAAACTGCAAATACAGACAATTTTGAAACTAACAGCATGACTTCAAACTAAACATGGCAGACCAAATATACTTGTTTACCTCAGTACTCCTTGAGATACCGTGAAAATGACAGTAACATGAGTTTTCATAAAGGTGTTAAGTCTATAAGGCAAAGAGAACCTGAGGGAAGAGGTAAGCTATAATATTTGGAAAGCTGGAAGCAAAGGAAGTGATAACTAACTTGGCAGAGCTGAGCAAATGACAATTACGTCAGCCCAGGGACAACACAGAATCAGGCTGATTCAGGAACTCTGAAAGGCTCAGAATTTGGATGTACAAAGTTCTTCTAAGAGTGGGGCTATAAAAAGATTAGAACACATAAATATTGGTTAATATATATATATATATAAACATTTTTGTGGCATTAATTACAGTGTCTCTTCTTGCCTCTCCTACTTTTCAATAAGAACATTAGCAACTCTATCTTTTCCTGCACCTATTATACATCACATCTATACTTTTATATTATACTTTATGCTGTCTGTTTATGTTTGAATTTCATATTTGCACTTTTATATTATATAATGACACATAAAATGGTGATTCTTTGGGTATTAAAGGATGAGTAATTAAGAGTCTTTTATTATTATTCATGAGTTTGGAATTAGAGAGAGTGCACATGAGAGACAGAGAGAGAGAGAAGAAGGAGGAGGAGGGGAGTGAAACATCAGCTATACTACTGTTAGAAGCTGACCTAGAAAATAGGAGGGCAAGGGCTAATTCACTTACAACAGATTGAACAGAACAGCTATATGATATATATATTATATGAGTAAACTGTATGGAGAGAGAGAGCCAACCAACATGCACCTTCACTTAAAGTGAGAAGGAGGAAGAAGGGGAGAAAAAGGAAAATATTGGGATAAGCATAAGCAAATTATTCTCCTAGGGACACTGCTTGGATATAACAGGGTTTTGAGAAAAGGAGAGAATCTTGGGGTATTTCTCCCTTATTTTTCACATTTAAAAAGTCAAGTGATAATTCCTATTCGTCTTTAGCAACATTAGGAGTTGGGGATAAGTGTCCCTCCAAACAATTATAAAGTTAAAAGTGAATGATGTTTACATATTATAATTACATAAATAATTGTTTGTTGCCAAGTCAAATAGTATACTGTAAATGTATTCTTTTCTGTGTGCCTTTTATAATTTTTGTTTATTTCGTTTTTGTTTCTTCTTTTGAAATTTCCCTTAACTCTCCTGGAGTCAGACTGCTTGACTTAAAACCAAAGCTTCATCACATTCTAGCTGTATGAACTTACTTTCCTGATCTGTAAATAGTGATACTGATAGTATATCCTTCGTCAAGTTATTGTGATGATAAAATAAGTTAATATACATAAAATGCTTACAAGAATGCCTGACATATTATAAACACTCAAAATATTTGCTATGATTCTGCCTTTATTATGATATATATATTTTTTTATTTTTCAGTTTCTCCCGTCATATAATATTATCTAAATCATACAGACAGAGATAAAACTTTTCCTCAAAGACTTCTCCTGGTCAAAGCTGCACAAATTGTGATAAATGCCTACAGACAAGTGGCAATAGGGAATTTTCCTCTTGGGTTTTGTACATTGGATCCTCAGTGGTCCTTTATCAATTGACCCTCATTTTACTGAAGTACATTTTTAATAACACAAGAAAGTATGTGCATGAGGTAAATTGCTGGAGTCTTTACAGTTTGAAAAAGTCCTTATTCTCCTCTCACTTTCAGTCACTAATCTGTTTTCTGTAGGTTTTCTGCTATTTTCCCTCTGATCCCTTAAGGCATTATTTTTTCTTCTAACTGCCAACTTTGATGATGAGTGGTCTGTTTGAAGTCTGGAAATGACTTGTTTGTAAGAAATCTGTTTTTTTTTTTTCCTCTTTAGAATCTTTCATGAATCTTCTTTTTCTGAATGGGAATATGAAATTTCAGAGTAAGGGTCACTTATTTTTGTTCATCCTGGTCAATAATTTATAGAATATTTATTCTGATGATGAATGCCTCCCTTCAGCCTTGATAAATTATCTTCTAGTATTCTCACACTCCCGATTTTTTCTTCAATTCCTGTTAGATGACATCTCTCAAACAAAAAAAAATCCTCGCTTGGTGTATATGTGTATATTTTTTAATCCTTCAAATAATACTTCTGTTTTTATTTCCACTTTCCTCACTTCTAAATTCTGTTGAAATTTTGGTCTTTGATTTTGCAGCATCTGCTATATGGGCTGGCTGCCTACCAGAATTCTAGGTGATGTGTTCTTAAATTTATTTATTTATTTATTTAATTGGCTGTGTTGGGTCTTCGTTGCTGCACATGGGCTTTCTCTAGTTGCAGCGAGAGTGCAGGCTCAATAGTTGTGGCACACGGGCTTAGTTGTACTGCAGCATTGCATTGGCAGGCAGATTCTTAACCACTGCACCACCTAGGATGTCCCGAGGTGATATTTTCTTAATTCTACATCACAAGAATTAGTTGAACTCTCTCCTCCATTGATGGCTTTCATTTTATTTTCTTTTATTGTAAGATTATATTTTCTTTGTATGTTATTTATAATAATTTGAATTAGTGTCTTAGGCAAGCTATAGTGTGAACGCATGTGCTTAGCCTGCCATCTTGACCTGGGCACAAGCTTAGTTTTAAAACACTGAATGTATGTGGCATGTCGATTAGGGTAGAGGAAGAGCAGAGAATGGAGACCGGTTAGAAGCCTGGTCCAGATAGGTAATGGTATGTTGAATTAGACTGGCTCCTGAGGAGATAAAGAAATGAGCATAAACTTAGAATTTTGCAAGTAAAATTAACATTACTTATTTAGCAATTTAGTAAATAAAGTCAGGTTTTTCTTCATAGTTTTAGTAGTTCTCTGTTAGCTTTTGTTTTTCAGAATGAAAAGGTGATTCACTTCATAAAGCAGTAGCAATCTTTTAAAATTATTTAAAAGCATCTATTATTCTTTTCAAACTCTGTTATCTTTCTTAAAGAATGAGAACAATAAATGCACACAGTATTCATGGTGCTGACAGACATGGTGTTTGAAAATTATGAGAATGTAAGTCCCTGTAGCAGGAGGCAATTTCTGGCCCAGTCTTGCTTAAGTCAAGGTAATATAAGAAGCCTTACTCCCAGTGGGGCTAGAATACTCTTGGTAGTTATTAAGATTCAAAGTTATAAAGCTTTGATTCAGATTCTCTAAATCTTTACCTGTTAACTACCATGACTACAGATATCCTTTGGGAAAGATATATGCTCATAAGATAAGGTCAAAAGAAGATTTTATAACTAGCTTAAATTTGACTTTAAAATCTTGGTTGGGACACCATTAGTCCTGGTGATTTGCAATGTATCACTTCGGAGTGCATTACATCAAGAATTAATTTTGCACATGCTAAATCAAACCTGAAAGCCTTCTCAAGTCAGAAACTTTTCCTGAATAGGAGGGTTGCTCAGACCATGTTGTTTCTTGAGATTTACAGATGAAAATAATAGGTAGACAATCCAAAAAGATAAATTTTGAAAGGGGTAGAGGCAAAAAGAGTCCTGATTATTTTTAAAGAGAAATATTTTCTCTTATTGCTTTAGTCCATTCAATGTTATTGTATTTGATGCAGCCATACAAAAGTCCAACTTTTCTGAAGATGGAGTAGAGACTGAGGATTCAAGTTCCTATTAAAGATAGGTGTACTAATAAAATTAATTAGAATTGACAGGAGGAAATTGAAGCCAGAGATACAAAAGAAGTGATATGTAAATCTAGCTGTGCACCAAGCACCATTAGGATTTTTAAACCTGAAGGTGGGTTTTGGGGGTGAAGTGATTCTGAAAACTTCCACATTGAAAGTCAATAGATGTTTGGAGGGAGGTTAAATTTTAAATGCATGGTAACTTTAGACTGTTTCAGAATATGAGACTCAAATGGCTCTTGCTGATGATCTTTTTTTTTTTTTAGAGATATAATTGACATATTAGTTTCAGGTGAATTTATTGAAAATGCTATTCTTTCCCCTTTGTATGTTCTTGGCTTCTTTGTTGTAAATTAACTGACCATACATGCACAATTTATTTCTGGCATCTCTATTCTGTTCCTTTGATCTATTTGTTTTTAGCCAATACCATACTGCTTTGATTACTATAACTTTGTAATATTGTTTGAAAGCAAGAAGTGTGATGCTTCCAGCTTTGCTCTTTTTTTCTTAAGATTTCTCTGGCTATTCAGGGTCTTTGTAGTTTTGTTTGTTCTACTTCTGTGAAAAATGTCATTGGAATTTTGATATGGATTATGTTAAGTGTATAGATTGCTTTGGGTAGTATAGAGAATTTAATAACTCAATAGCAAAAATATTTAAAAATAGCAGATGACCTGAATAGGCATTTTTCTAAAGAAAACATACAAAAGGGCAACAGATTCATGAAAGGTGATTAATATCACTAATCATCAGGGAAATGCAAATCAAAACCACAGTGAAATATCACCTCACACCTGTAAGAATCGCTATCATCAAAAAGATAAACAATAATAAGTGTTGGCAAGGACTTGAGGAAAAGGGAACCCTCTTGCACTGTTGTTGGAAACATAAATTGGTTCAACCACTGAGGAAAGTGTTATGGAGTTTACTCAAAAAGTTAGAAATAGAACTATCATATGATCCAGCAACCTCACTTCTGGGTATTTCCAAAGGAAATGAAAACAGAATCTCAAAGAGATATCTGCACCCCCATCCTCATTGCAGCATTATTTACAATAGCCAAGATATGGAAACAATGTAAGTGCCCATCTATGGATGAACGGATTTAAAAGATATGGTGCATTATATACAATAAAATATTATTCAGCCATGAGAAAAAAAGACATCTTGCCATTTGCACCAAAGTGGATAGACTTTGAGGGCATTATGCTAAGAGAAATAAGTCAGACAGAGAAGAACAAACACTGTATGATATTACTTACATGTGGAATCTAAAAAAGCCAAACTCATAGAAGTGGTGACTAGGATGGTGGTTACCAGGAGCTGAGAAAGTAGAGGAAAAGGCAAGATATTGATCAAGGAGTAAAATAGTCTAGTTATAAGATAAATACATTCTGGAGATTTAACGTACAGTTGTCTCTCAGCATCTGCTGAAAATTGGTTCAGGGGGCCACCCACCAGATATATAGGGGACTTGAGCATCTGTGGAGTTTGGTATCTGGTGTTGGGGGCAGGTGTGGTCCCTGAACCAATTCCTCCTGGATACCAAGGAACAGCAGTACTTGTTTCTGAGCCAAACACAAAATAGTAGATTAAATATTAGTTATTGATGCTCTGCTTTTGGAACAGACTATTGAAATGAGATTACTGTTTTGGGAGCAAAACATATCCAATAATCACCTGAAAACAATAGTGATAGTGGTAAAATATTGTCCAGTTCCACCTTTTTCCTTAAGGTGAAGATTTTTTCTTCATTTAATTCCTAAAAATGTGTTTGGAAGATCAAACAAAGCAAATGTATTTATGGATAAATTTATCTCAAATGCCTTTTGTGGAATCTGTTGACAAGAAAAATAGCTAAATAAAAAGAAAGAGAGAAAGAATAAGATTGAGGGAGAAAAATATGAAGTAAAAAGAAATACCAAAACATTAATCAACAATTGAATCCAAAGATTTAACAGAAACTTTCAAGTTAGACTTTCTTTAAGCCACTGTCAAACAAAAATGACCATATATAGCATCTTGCCAGCATCAAATTGGCATAAATATTTTTATGTGGTGTTATGGTATCAGTTTTTATAAGTCATTTTCTTTATATTCTCACAGAGAAAGGTCTTTAAAAATGTATCTTTTTCCCTGTTGAATTTTATTCTTTTTATTTTCCTATATTCTTTCTTAATATCAATGGGGATAATTCATTCATATGTAATTTTAAAATTTAAGTAATCCTACCAGGCCATTATGTATGTATGCATTGTTTTTTTTTTTTTATTTAAATAAAGAAGTTTAAAAAAAGACTTGGCTTGATCATAAATATACAATATTCCTGCCAGAAGTACACATGTAGACAAGAGCCCCAAAAACTGGTCTCATTAACAAATAATCCCTGCAATGTGTAAGGCTTCCGGAAAGACACTTACATCTTTCAGTTCATAGATGAGTATTTATCCATACGAAGGTATGTAAGGGCATCTTTCAAAGCAGTTTGGAACATTGGGAATAACATGGATTTGGAGTCCAAAAACTAATGTTATCTACTGCTTTTGGATCTTTACTTGATCTTGTCCAAATTAGTTAACCTGAGTCACTGTTTATTTTTCAATTATAATGAAACTACTCTTTTCTGGTGGTGGGTTTTTTTTTTCCAAGGATAAAAGGACACATATTGGCAATGTGCTCTGATACTTGTAAAATGCTCTTCACTCATTCATTCCTATTATTGTATGGTATCTCCACTGGCAAATAGAATTCTTTGTGATAACAGACCTGAGAAAGTTAACTGACTCAATGCAAAAGCCTATTTTACCCTCAGTTACCTAAAGTGTGGCTTCAGGTAAGGCTTTGGTGAAGAGGGAGATGCGTGAGAACTTTTCTCTTTGGATCCTACACTTTGGATGAAATTTGCATGGAAATTAAGTCATTTGCAGTGCATCTTGATTTTTCTTGCTCTCCTCATACCTTCCTGACCTTCCTTTGCCCCTGAGCTTTCTCAGTGCTGAGTGATGATCACGTAGGTAGAGATCACATGGAAAGCATATCATGCGTGCAGTATGCACAGGGATGCAAGAATTTAATTTTCTTTCAGTGCGAAGCAGTCCTGCCTATTTAAAACTGATTTCCCTTTACAGCAAAATCTACAAAAGTGTATTGGGAGAGAAAGTTTTCCACTTTAAATAAATTCTGCTGCTTGTGCTTTACGTGAGGAGATTTATGAAGTTCATTTAAAAAATTGGCTAAGTAAAGGGAGTTTTCAATCTGAAATGAAGACAAACTAAGGGAAAAAAACATAAAAATATATGGGGATCTGACTCATCCTAGCCCATTAGCTCAGCACTGGTGCACGCATACATAATGTTAATGCAGGAGTACAGTTTTAAAACCTGATTAGAGTGTAGACTGGGAGTTCAAAAAATAATCAAAGGAATCAGCTTTAGAGTACACATCAAAGAATATTCTTTGTGCAGATGAGAATAAAGAGAAATAGAGAAAAAATCTTATATTTAATCCTTGATTCTCAGGACGAGTGTTTTAAGAAAACAGATAAAAGATTAAAGCCTGACTCATACACAAAATAAAAGAATTCCATACATTTGTATCCTGAAAAAAACAAATATCTTAATTCTTAATGTTAATTTCCAGCTAGCCATAATCTTCTAACTGCCAATTAAGCATTAATAATTGAAAGTTAATATACACAGTGATTTCTTAATTCTTATTTAAATTTTTGTCATTTAGTCTTGAATTTGTAGTTACAGAGCTCTTACCCAGCCTGCTTCCAGCAAAATAAAGATAAAACATTTTTATTAAAAATCTTCTTCGTTATTTTTTTTTCTCTTAGTTGCACAGTAGCAGTAAGAAGGCAGATTCCTCATATAGAGAAAAAAGAATGATGTGCTATGAATGAATGCATCAGCCTAATATGATTAGCATAGTTTGCAGGTAATTTTTTTTTCCTTGTGAGGGAAAAACATTCCATACCCTTGTCACATTTCTCAATTTATATAGAGGGAAATGAGTCATTAGGAATGGGTTATTGTCTGTGGATGAGACAGTCCACTCATCTTGTAGTTGTATGCATTTTCCGTTTTAGATTCTACACATTGCTTTGTTACCATGCATTGCCTAGGAAATTAAATGTCTTTCTTCGCACTGAGAAACAAATGCAGAGCAGCTCATTTTCTTTTGCTGAGAGGCAAAGCTAGAGCATAGGTATAAAAAGAATTATTCTTAATATAGATGGAAAATCTTTCCCCCAAAGTATTGAAAATCCCTTTTTAGTCTAAGCATAGTGGTTCTTAAAGAGAATCTTGCACAATCATTAACACCAATTTATGTGGGAGGTAATTTGAAAAGACTTTTAGAAAGCCTGGGAAAGTGAGACTATAACACATCTGTTCATTAACTCTCAGCCTAACTACCGTGCAGCCATTCACCCTCACCTTCCTGAATCAATGTTCCTATTAAATGGAGGATGTCCTTTTGTGGGCTCTGAGGAACTGAGACTCACTAAGACTTCGAGCACACATAAGGAGCCCTACTCTTGAGGTCATCTGTCTCATCTATCACTCAAGAGAGCCATAAGGGTAGTCAGTATTAATGACTATAAAGACCAAATGAAATAATTAAAATTTTAAGTATGACTTGAATTTGTCCATATTATAAGAACAGAAAATGATTGATCAATTTGTGATATATCCTGTGACCTTAATTTGGCAAAGTCATTGATATAGCAGATCAAATTTCTCTTGGAGGGTTAAGAATCAGTGAGTACTGTAGTTTCTAATCTAGATGTGTGTAATTTGGTGAGAGACAGCACAAATAGGCCTTTTCTATAACAAACTAGCATTCTCCAAGCCCAAAGGTGGTTCTAGGCAGTTATCTTTAAAAAAAGAAAAAAGAAAGAATGAAAGAAAGAAAGAAAAGAGCGTATTTAGGTGATATGTGTTCACTAAAGCTGGGTGTTAAACTGTCTAATCCCTTAAAGACTTAATTCATGTTATGCATATATTCATATTCTAAAATACTTGGCAGATAATGAGCTGCTGCTGTTTTTTGGGGGGAGTGGTAAGGGACAGATATCCCACCTATGCAAAAGGGATTTGGAATTTATTAACTTGAAAGCAAAATTATTTTAATTGATTTTAGATTTATGAGGTGTAAGCCTGAAGTCAATGAAGATGAAGAAGAAGCAAAATTTTAAACAGTAGCTAGAAGCTTCTCAACTCACCTTTAAAACAATTCCCAAATTTCAGAAGCTATTTTCCCCAAACCATAAAGCAAGTGGAAGAATTAAATTAATGATTATGATAAAAGTCACAAAGAATTTTATTGTGAATGTAGATCTTCAAGTTGCTTTGGATTTCAGAGGTGCAGGCTGAGGAAGACCAGAGGTGCGGCTGCAATCCTACACCCCCTTTTTCCCCTGACAGCTTGCATAATATATGTCAATAGATTGTTCTTCATGTACAGAACTCTGTACCAAATAGGAACCCAATAATCCTATTTTGAATTTTTTCAAGTGTGACATAAGTGGATATCAAGGAAAGAGGAAATTGGACAAAGACATTAAAGTGATTTAGACCTTCAAGACAATAAAGTAAAGTTTTGTGGGAGAAAAATTGTTTTGCATATTTTTAAGTGAATAGCTGAATTCATGTTTTTATGAGCTGAGATGGAAAAGAAAAACCACCCACCTCCAAGTTGTGTTTATTTTTCTAACAAAAGAAAAATGTTTGTAATTTGTGGCAAGACAGAATGTTGATAAACAGATATGAAGAATTATCAGATCTCCCTGTACAAAATATACTTGCCACTTTTCTTATAAGGTACTCACCTAAATAAATATAGAGATTCATGTCAGGTACAAAAAATGTGAAATCCCCTCAGCTTCAGTGAGATAGCCTGGATGACATGGAAAGATTCTTTTGACTAAACTGCATACAAGAGGATGGCCAAAACAGCCTCTTATACCAGAGCTTGTTTACAAATATTTATTTCAAGAAATTGCCTTATGTAATTTTGGGAGCTAACCAGGCAATTCTGAATCTGTAGGGTAGACTGTCTGTAGTTCACAAGTCCAATTTATTCTTTAAGGAAACCTCAGTTCTGCTTTTAAAGCCTTTAAACTGATTGCATCAGACATACACAAAGTATTCAGGATAATCTCCTTTACTTAATGTCAACTGATTATAGATTTAAATCACATCTACAAAATAATCTTTACAACAACATCTATATTAGTATTTGTTTGAATAACTGAAGACTAAAGCCTAGCCAAGTTCTTGGCACACGGAACTGACCAGGACAACATATATTTGAATAAAGGACAATGATTGCAGTATCTTTTCAACAGGTGCAGAAAAAACATTTGACAAAATCCAACATTTTTTATCATAAACACATACAGACAGATGGACACACACACACGTACACACATCACAAACACACTCAGTAAACTAGAAATACATGTCCTGTTCATATAAAGTGTATCTGAAAAACAGAAACAAAACCCAGAGCTAACATGATACTAATAGTGAAAGATGGAAAGATGGCCTAATAAGATCAGGAATGAAGAAAAGGATGGAAACTCTCACCACTTCTATTCAATATTGTATGGAGCCCCTACCCATATCAGTTAGACAAGAAAAATAAAGTAAATCACATTGGAAAGGAAGACAAAAAAAATCTCTATTCTCAGATGATATAAACCTATATGCTGAAGATCCCAAGGAAACCACACATACACAAAGACTGTTTTAACTAAAAGTTTAGTAAGGTTGAAACACATATGTTCAATACTCAAAAATCAATTATATTTTTGTACACTAGCAAGGAACCGTCTGAAAATGAAATACAAAAAAATTCCATTACAATAATCTCACAAAGAATAAAATACATAGAAATAATTTAATAAAAGAAGGGCAAATCTTCTATACTGAAAACTATAATGTGATTGAAAAAAATTCCATATTTATGAGTTGGAGGACTTAATGTTGTTAAGATGGTATGACACTGAAATTAATCTACAAATGCAAAGCCATTCCTATCAAAATTCCAGCTGCCTATTGGCAGAAATTAACAAACTGACCCCAAAATTCACATGGAAATTTAAGAGCTCCAGAAGAGCCAAAATGATATTATAGATTTTAGTCAAATTTGTTCAGTGTATATTGTTCAGTGTTCAATGAGGAGTTACACTTCCTGGTTTCAAAGCTTACTCCCAAGCTACGGTAACCATACAGTGCAGTACAGGCATAAAGAAAGATGTATAGTTCAATGAAATAGAATTGAGAAAAATACACATATATTTATGGTAAATTGATTTTTAACAAGGACACCAAGGCTATCCAATGGTTATTAGTCAGTTTAACAAATGGTTCTAGAAAAACTGCATATCCACAGACTAAAGAATGAAATTGAACCCCATCCTCACAACATACACAAAATTAACTCAAAGTTGATCTTTAACTTAAATGCAAGAGTTAATACTGTGAAACTCTCAGAACACATAAACATAAATATTCACTTTTGTGATCTTGAACTGGACAATAGATTATTAGATATGAAACCAAAGTACTGGTAACAACTTCAAAAAAAAATTTCAAATCATCAAACTAAAAACCTTTGTGCTGCAAAGGTCACTATCAAGAAAGGAAAAAGACAACCCATAGAATGAGAAAAACAATATTTTCAAATCATACATTTGATAAGACACTAATATCCAGAATACAAAAAGAATTCTTACAATTCAATAACAAAAAGGCAAATGACCTAATTAAAAATGGATAAAGTTTCCAAAGATGACATCCAAATGGCCAATAGTACATGAAAAGATGCTCTACTTCACCTAGTCATTAGGAAAATGCAAAGAAAAAAAGAAAAGAGAGAGAGAGAGACAGAGAGAGAGGAAGAGGGAGAGAGATACCACTTCACATTTATTAGTAGAATAGCTGTAACAGAAAGACAGACAAGAACAAATCTGATGAGATTGTGGAGAAATTGGAATACTCATATATTATTGACATAAATGTGAAATGGTGCAGGCATTTTGAAAAATAATTTTATATTTCCCTAAAATATGAAACAGAGTTACCAAATGCTATAGCACTCCCTTTTGGAGAAACACCCAAGTGAAATCAAAATAGACATCAATACAATTTTTGTAAATAAATTTTATAGCAGCATTATTCATATAGCAAAAAAGGGAAAACAACCCAAATGTCTACCAGCTCATGAGGGGATAAGTAAAATTGGTATACTCATACAACGGCCTATGATTCTGCCATATAAAGAAAGGAATAAAATACTGATACACTCTATGACATGGATGAACCTTAAAAACATTATGCTAAGTGAAAGAATCCAATCACAGAAGACTACCTATTGTACGAATTATGTTTATATTAAACATAATGAAAAGACAAATTTTTAGAGACATAAAGTAGATTTGTGGTTTTCTAGGGCTGGGAGTAGAGTCTGGATAGGACCGAGGAGTGACTTCTACTGGGTAAGGGCTTTTTCTGGGTTCATGAAGATGTTCTGAAATTAGATTGTGGGGATGGCTGCACAACTTTGTGAACTGAAGGCACTGAATTGTACACTTCAAATAGGTGAATGTAAGGTATATCGCGCTAAAACTATTAAAATTATTAAGACCTTTGGTAACATGAGGATAAAATAGAAGGGCAAGAAGACTCCATGCATTACTTATATGGGTTTTCAAATTTTATTTTGGACTATAAATTTAAATCTAAAAAGATATAATTTAATAATGTCAAAAGTTAACTCAGTACTAAATATAGAATACCAACAGTATTACAGAGTACATGTGAAATAGGAATTAATTTAATCTCAATATGTAAAAATAGTTTGATATGGTTGTCAAAACAGAAGAGAGGCATATATTAGTGTATGTTAATAAAAATATTGTGTCTAGAACAATGAGGTGATATTTTCTACTATAGTTCTTGGTTCAAAAATTTAAGAGCGTCTTGAAAAAAATTTATTATATCTAATGAAGACGACTTGGGTTATTTTAAATGAACAAAGTATGCAATATAAAAATCATCAGATGAAACTGATGTGTTTAACCTGAGAAAGGTCTGCACAGGTAATTCTTCTAAAATATTTGATGTAAATTGCTTTAATCTAATGTAAAGTAGTACCTTTTGCTCAAGAAGGCAGAATTAAAAACAATGACAAAGTTATAAATAAGCAGATTTCAGTGTTAGCAACAGAGTATCTTTTATTAATACAATGAAATCAGCTGCTTTCCATAACCAATGGTGTTCAAATAAATGTAGCATAATCAACTGGGGATTTTGTTCTTAGAAATGACAAAACTTAAAAGAATTAGGAATTTCAGACTTTAAAATCAATAGTATAGTGACAAGAGTGTAGATTTTACAGTCTAAAAGATTTGGGTTTTAAATTCTCTGCTAAATCTTAGTAGTGTGGCTTAGAAAAGTTTCTGAATATCTGAATACACGCTTCTCATGTGTATGATAATATTTAACAGATCCTCATCTTTTAGGTTTTTATCGAATTCTGAAAATGTTTTTTGATTGAATGAAAGTCATTAAAAGTCATTTAAAAGAATTATGTGAGCCTGGTTTCTGGTCTGGCATTTAAGAAGCTTGGAAGTCACCACCCTGCCCTAAAAACAAGTAAAAAGTTAAACAAACTGGAAAATCAACAGCTCTTAGATCTGTAAGTGAAGTGAGGTCACAGAGCAAACCACTCTACTCCAGGTTGGAGAGACAGGCAAACACAGAGAATCATAACTGGAGCAAGGAAGCCAGTGCTCATGGAAGAGAGAAACTGAATTGCAATTGATGAGTTGCTAGAGGCTCAGAATGAACAACTCTGAGAGTAAAACACTCTAGGGGACCCAGTCATGGGGGTGGGGGAACACTTTAATGAGATTTACTTCCTGTGGTCTTCAGAAGAAATACCCCCTCATTCTTCTGGCAGGGGTAAGGGAAAAAGAGCCATTTTGGAATATGTCAAAGCATTCTGTCCATCTTAATAATGTCTACCCTTAGAATCAACTAGTTAACCATGGTCTAGCCTGCTTCAGTTTTACCAGCACATAACTCACCTGTGAAAAGGGAAAGACTCGACCCCAGCTGCTCCAGACTTCCTTGTGGGAACAGGGAAATAACCAACTCCAGCCCACTCTAGCCATTTTGTCATACCTAAGGAGCGGGAATGAAAAAATAAATTTGAAAATCTTGTATAGTGTATGAAGGCTACAATAAAATATTTTTAAATTTTTTCACTTTAATACTTTTAAGCTTTAAATAAAGGAAAAGAAATATTTATTTTATGTTTTTAAAAGTTTTATGTGTTCCAAACTAAAAAGTGGTTAATTTAAAGGTCACTTAAAATAAAGTAAGATTCATATTTATGAATTTAATCAATAGATGTATAAATAAACTTATATTGTCAAAAAAACCCATGTATAACCACCATTGACTTGTAGACATTCAAATCTTTGATGCAATTACTTAAGATTAAGGAAGACTTACAGATTTTGTGAATATCAAAACTAATAAGAAAAAATAATGATTACTGTTAATATAGAGTTTTGAATTGAATCTCTATTCTTTTTTTTTTTTAAGCTCTCTTTTGGAATATAATTGCTTTACACTCTTGTATCAGCTTTTAAGGTACACCAAAGTGAATCAGCTGTATTTATACATATATCCCCATATCCCCCTCCCTCCCATGACTCCCTCCCACCCTCCCTGTCCTGGCTCTCTAAGGCATCACCCATCATTGAGTTGATCTCCCTTTATTATACAGCAACTTTCCACTAGCTATTTATTCTTACAGTTGGTAGTGTAAATATGTCTATGCTACTCTCTCACTTTGTCCCAGCTTCCCCTTTGTGTCCCCCAAACCCTGTGTCCTCCAGTCCATTCTTTGCATCTGCACCCTTATTCTTGCCCTGTCACTGGGTTCATCAGTACCTTTTTTTTTTTTTTTTTTTTTTTTTAAGATTCCATATTATGAGTTAGCATACAGTATTTGTTTTTCTCTTTCTGGCTTACTTCACTCTGTATGACAGATTGTAGTTCTATCCACCTCATTACATATAGCTCCATCTCATCCCTTTTTATAGCTGAATAATATTCCATTGTATAAATATGCCACATCTTCTTTATCCATTCATCTGTTGATGGGAATTTAGGTGGCTTCCATGTCCTGGCTATTGTATATAGTGCTATAATGAATGTTATGATACATGTTTCTTTTTGGATTATGGTTTTCTCTGGGTATATGCCCAGTAGTGGGATTATTGGATAATACAGTAGTCCTATTTTTAGTTTCTTAAGGCACCTCCAAACTGTTTTCCATAGTGGCTGTACCAACTTACAATCCCACCAACAGTGCAGGAGAGTTCCCAATAATAGTTGGGGGGGGGAGATGGCAGCAAAGTAGAAGGACATAGAGTGAATCTCTCTCCACAGAAGCATCAAGAATACATCAAAAGATGCAAAAATTCTCACAGAAAACCAGCTGAACACTAGCAGAAGACTGTGGACACCAGAAAGGACTGCAAAGATCTCAACATAACTGGGTACGACAAAGGGGAAAAAAAAAAAAAAGAAAGGAGAAAACAGAGGAAAATAAAGGAAAGGGACGGGTCCTATACCCTGTGGCAGGAGGAGCTGAAACAGAGGAGAGAGTACCAAGTTCAGGGAAACACCCCTTATCTGATGGGGAAACCCCCACTCCAAAGGGGAATTTGATTGGGTCAGAAGGGAGAATTTTGGGACTGTCCAAAGAGGGTGAAGCGGCTGATTTATGACAGGCAGGAAAGAATGAAAAACACACAGAGGGTCTGTACCACGACTCTGCATGTCCTTGACTGAGATATGGGTTCACAGCTGTATAGGGGGTCTGGAAGCTGGAACATGGGAACTGGAGAACTGGTTCAGGGTGAGAAACATTGCTGCCTATGGGGGCACAGACTAAGGGGACAGGAGGGAAGAAATCTGCAGTGGAGAATGCCTACAGCAGAAAGTTGGGTGGCCATGGTGATGGTGTGCTACTGCTGACTCACAAGCAGCAGGGAGGAGCCACTGTTGTAGCCTCTCTTTTGGCACCTGTGATGAACAAAGGGAGGCCCCCTCTGGATCTGGCTGTCATAATCAACAAGGGAGAGAAAAAGCCCCCTGGGGGGACTGGCCAGGTGTGCCTGCTGCTGAGAGCCAAAAGTCCACAGAGCAGGCCATCTCTGGAGACATTACACTTATACCCCAGCTCACCAGCTTCCCTGAGCAATAGGCACTACCACCGTTGCCAGGGCTCCCATGACCCAGACAGGGCACTTCTAATGACTCACATGCAGGGGAAGGAGCTGCTATTGTACCTCTCTCCCCACATACCGGCGCCTACAGATGAACAATAAAGGAAGCTCCCCCAGTCACAGAGTAATACAAAAAGCCTCTGAGGGCAGCCTCTCTGGCACCCTGCACCGGGCACCAGTAAAGAACCACACTGAGGCCAGATTTCCTATACCTGCAGCTGCCAGCATCCCTGCACATTCAGCATCACCCCAGGGCTCCTGCAATCCAAACAGGGCACTACTGTTGAGTCACAAGCCAGGAGAGGAGCAACTATCAAAGCCTCTCTCTCCCTACACACCTGTGTCTGCAGATGAACAATAAAGGAAACCCTCACTGAGGCAGACCCAAAGAGCTCCAAGGCAGCCTCAGGACCAGACTCCAGCAAATAGATCACATGCAGAAGCAAGGACAAAGCCAAAGCTGAATGCCAGGGACAGCGGGATTAAGTAAAAGGTTCTAAAACCCTTCTATTATATATGCAAGCTGCACACTAAATCCCCATGATCAGCTAGGTAGACCTTATGTCTTTGAAATATCTGAGTAGACAATGAGTGTTCCCACAAATGAAAAATTCTAGCTCTGAGAGCTGTGGACTTTGGGAGAAAGTACACACAGGAATTGGGCCAGATCAGACTCTAAGTGGACCCCACAGGACCCACAGCATGTCGAGAGTCCAACCCAGAGGCAGAGGAGGGCATCTTGGGGAGGTGAGGGTGGCCTGAGGCTCAAGGTGTGTACAAGGACACTTACAGATGAGACCCAAAGGAAACAGAATTATTATTATTAATTCTATTGATCTGATCCATTCTGTTCTTAGTTCTAGCTTTTGTTTTTTATTAGTAAGATCCTAGTCCTAGGGGATCTTCATGTTTTATAATATATTATTTATTCTATTTTTTACTTTTTATTTTTATGCTTTTTTAAAAAAATTCTATTTCTAGCTAGCTTTTCTGTACTGCTGAGTTTATTTCCCTTATCTACTTTTCTTTATCTTTAATACATTTCTATTTTCTTTTCTTTTTCTTTTTATATTTCCAGTCATACTATACTCCTCCGTTTCTCCATATTTTATTCTTTTTTATTTTATCTTATTATATTTTTAATCAGTGTTATTGGTCTGCTCTGTTTCCTTGCTTTATTCTTCAGATGACACAATGTGTTGGTTTTTGTTATTAGATTTTGTCTTTATCTTAGTTCTAATTATAATTGTTTGATTTCATTTTGGGGATTTTCAGTCTATCTGGTTGTTCTCTTGCTCTTTGCGATATTTGCTCCTTTTGTCTGTTTGGTCCCTGTTATATTTGGTCTTTGTTTTCACAATTCCTCCGTTTTTTTAATTTTTAGTTTTGTTTTTGTTTGTTTCTTTTACCATGCTTGTTGGTTTGTTTTGTTTCTTTGCATCAGTCTTTAGTTGGCACTCTGCTTAGGTTGTGTTCTTTTGTTTGGGTTTGTTTGTTTTTTTTGGGTTTTGAATCCTTGTTGATTTTCTCTTTAATTGTCTGATTGTGTTCTGGGGTTCTTTTATCAGGTGTCCCAGAGGAAGAAGAAAAAAAGAAAGGGTCTCAAAATATTTGAAGAGGTTATAGTGGAAAACTTCCCCAATGTGGGAAAGGAAATAGTTAATCAAATCCAAGGAGCACAGAGTCCCACACTGAATAAACCCAAGGAGAAACACACCGAGTTGCATATTAATCAAGCTAATGAAAATTAAACACAAAGAAAAAATATTAAAAGCAGCAAGAGAAAAGCAACAAATAACATATAAGGGGAAATGAATAAGGATAACAGCTGATCTTTCTGCAGAAACTCTGCAGGCCAGAAGGGAGTGGCAGGATATACTTAAAGGCTTGAAAGAGAAAAACCTACAGCCAAGAATAGTCTACCCAGCAAGAATCTCATTTAAAATTGATGGAGAAATCAAAAGCTTTCCAGACAAGCAAAAGTTAAGAGAATTCAGCACCACCAAACCAGCCTTACAACAGTTGCTAAAGGAACTTTTCTAGGCAGGAAACACAGAGAAGGAAAAGACCTGTAAAAACAAACCTCAAAATGTAAGAAAATGATAATAGGAACATGCATGTTAATAATTACCTTAAATGTAAATGGATTAAATGCTCCAATCAAAAGACACAGACTAGCTGAATAGATACAAAAACAAGAACCTCATATACGCTGTCTATAAGAAACCCACTTCAGACTTAGGGACACACACAGACTGAAAGTAAGGGGATGGAGAAAGATATTCCATCCAAATGGAAGTCAAAAGAAAGCTGGAGTAGCAATACTCGTATTAGACAAATTAGACTTTAAAGACTATTACAAGAGACAAGGAAGGACACTATATAATCATCAAGGGATCAATCCAAGAAGATATAACAATTGTAAATACCTATGCACCCAACATAGGAGCACCTCAATATATAATGCAAATGCTAACAGCCATAAAGGGGAATCGACAATAACACAATAATAGTAGGAGATTTTAACACATCACTGACAACAATGGACAGATCATCCAAACAGAAAATAAATAAGGACACACAAGCTTTAAACGACACATTAGATCATCTCAACTTAATTGATATTTATAGGCTATTCCATCCCAAAATTACAGAATGCACTTTCTTCTCAAGTGCACATGGAACATTCTCTGGGATAGATCACATCTTGGATCACAAATCAAGCCTTGGTAAATTCAAGGAAATTGAAATTGTACCAAGCATCTTCTCGGACCATAATGCCATGAGAATAGATATCAATTACAGGAAAAAAAACTGTAAAAAGTAAAAACACATGGAGGCTAAACAATACATTATTAAACAACCAAGAAATCACTGAAGAAATCAAAGAGGAAATCCAAAAATATCTAGAAACAAGTGACAATGAAAGCACGATGACTCAAAACTTATGGGATGCAGCAAAAGCAGTTCTAAAAGGGAAGTTTATAGCAATACAATCCTACCTCAAGAAATAAGAAAAATCTCTAATAAACAACCTAATCCCACACCTAAAACAATTAGAGAAAGAAGAAAAATAAAAAAATCCAAAGTGAGCAGAAGGAAAGAAATCATAAAGATCTAAAAATCAAATTAACGAAAAAGAAATGAAGGAAACAATAGCAAATATAAGTAACACTAAAAGCTGGTTCTTTGAGAAGATAAACAAAATTGATAAACCATTAGCCAGACTCATCAGGAAAAAAAGGGAGAAGGCAGAATCAACAGAAATAGAAATGAAAAAGGAGAAGTAACAACTGACATTGCAGAAATACAAAAGATCATGAGAGACTACTACAAGCAACTATATGCCAATAAATTGGATAACCTGGAAGAAATGGATAAATTTTTAGAAAAGTATAATCTTTCAAGACTGAACCAGAGAAAATACAAAATATGAACAGATCAATCACAAGCACTGAACTTGAGACTGTGTTTAAAAATCTCCCAACAAACAAAAGCCTAGGGCCAGATGGCTTCACAGGTGAATTCTATCAAACGTTTAGAGAAGAGATAACACCTATCATTCTCAAACTCTTCCAAAATATAGCAGAATGAGAAACACTCCCAAACTCATTCTACGAGGCCACCATCAACCTCAAACCAAAATCCGGCAAAGATGTCATTAAAAAAGAAAATTACAGGCGAATATCACTGATAAATATAGAAGCAAAAAATCCTCAACACAATACTAGCAAACAGAATCAAAAAGCACATTAAAAATATCATACACCACGATCAAGTGGGGTTTATCCCTGGAATGCAAGGATTCTTCAATAAATGCAAATCAATCAATGTGATACATCATATTAACAATTTGAAGAATAAAAACCGTATGATTATCTCAATAGATATAGAAATAGATTTTGAAAAAATTCAGCATCCATTTATGATAACTCTCCAGAAAATGGGCATAGAAGGAAATTACCTCAACATAATAAAAGTCATATATGACAAACCAACAGCCAACATAATTCTAAACAGTGAAAAACTGAAGGCATTCCCTCTAAGATCAGGAACAAGACAAGGGTGCCTACTCTCACCACTATTATTCAATATATTTTTGGAGGTGTTAGCCACAGCAATCAGAGAAGAAAATGAAACAAAAGGAATCCAAATTGGGAAAGAAGAAGTAAAATTGTCACTCTTTGCAGATGACATGATATTATACATAGAAAACCCTAAAGATGCTACCAGAAAAATGCTAGCACTAATTGAAGAATTCAGAAAAGTAGCAGGATACAAAATTAATGCACAGAAATCTCTTGCATTCCTATATACTAACAATGGAAGAGCAGAAAGAGAAATTAAGGAAATTCTCCCATTTACCATTGCAACAAAAATAATAAAATACCTAGGAGAAACCTGCCTAAGGAGGCAAAAGACCTGTATGCAGAAAACTATAAGACACTGATGAAAGAAATCAAAGATGATACAAACAGATAGAGAGACATACCATGTTCTAGGATTGGAAGAATCCACCTTGTGAAAATGACTATACTACTGAAAGCAATTTACAGATTCAATGCAATCCCTATCAAATTACCAATGGCATTTTTCACAGAACTAAAACAAGAAATTTTATTATTTGTATGGAAAAACAAAGAACCCCAAATAGCCAAAGCAACCTTGAGATGTAAAGATGGAGTTTGTGGAATCAGACTTCCTGAATTCAAACTATACTACAAAGCTATAGTGATCGAGATACCATGGTACTGGCACAAAAACACAAAAGTAGATCAATAGACCAGAATAGAGAGCCCAGAGGTAAACCTATGCACATATGGGTACCTTATCTTTGACAAAGGAAGTAAGAATATGCAATGGAGAAAAGACAGCCTCTTCAATAAGTGGTGCTGGGAAAATTGGACAGCTACACATAAAAGAATGAAATTAGAACACTTCCTAACAACATACACAAAAATAAACTCCAAATGGATTAAAGACCTAAATGTAAGGCCAGACACTATAAATCTCTTAGAGGAAAACATAGGCAGAACACTCTATGACATCCATCAAAGCAAGATCCTTTTTGACCCACCTCCTAGAATAATGGAAGTAAAATAAAAAACAAATGGAATCTAATGAAACTTAAAAACTTTTGCACAGCAAAAGAATCCATAAAAAAGACAAGAAGACACCCCTTAGAATGGGGGAAAATATTTGCCAAAGAAGCAACTGGCAAAGGATTAATCTCCAAAATATACAAGCTGTTCATGCAGCCTAATACCAAAAAAGCAAATAACCAAATCCATGCATAGGAGGATGACCTAAATAGACATTTCTCCAAAGAAGACATGCAGATGGCCAACACACACATGAAAAGATGCTCAACATCACTAATCATTAGAGGAATGCAAGTCAAAGCCACAATGAGGTATCACCTCACACTGGTCAGAATGGCCATCATCAAAAAATCTAGAAACAATAAGTGCTGGAGAGGATGCGCAGAAAATTGAACCCTCCTGCACTGTTGGTGGGAATGCAAATTTGTACAGCCACTATGGAAAACAGTATGGAGTTTCCTTAAAAAACTACAAATAGAACTACCATATGGCCCAGTAATTCCACTCCTGGGCATATACCCTGAGAAAACCATAATCCAAAAAGAAACATGTACCACAATGTTCACTGCAGCACTATTTACAATAGCCAGGACATGGAGGCAACCTAAATGCCCATCAACAGATGATTGGATAAAGAAGATGTGGCACATATATACAATGGAATATTACTCAGCCATAAAAAGAAATGAAATTCAGTTATTTGTAGTGAGGTGGATGGACCTAGAGCCTGTCATACAGAGCGAAGTAAGCCAGGAAGAGAAAAACAAATACTGTATGCTTACACATATATATGGAATCTAAAGAATGGTACTGATGAACCCAGTGACAGGGAAAGAATAAAGATGCAGATGTAGAGAACTGACTTGAGCACACGTGGTGAGGAGTGACGTGAAAGCTGGGTTGAAGTGCGAGAGTAGCATTGACATATGTACAGTACCAAATGTAAAATAGATAGCTAGTGGAAAGCTGCTACATAACACAGGGAGATCAACTTGATGATGGGTGATGACTTAGAGGGCTGGGATAGGGAGGGTGGGAAGGAGTTGTGGGAGGGAGGGGATATGGGGATATATGTATAAATACAGTGGATTCACTTTGTTGTGCAGCAGAAACTGTCACAACAGTGTAAAGCAATTATATTCCAACAAAGATCCTAATTAATAATAATAATACTTATACTGATAAAAGTTACTGTACCTTGCAATGTATCATTTTTAGGCAAAGTATTGAATTTATTACTATTTTAGTAAAAAATGTGCATACCACTAATAAATGAGCTAATCATAATGCTTCAAAAAAAAGTTTACCTTATAAGTAATGCTAGGTTATATTTCTTAGTTTTTCCAAAAAGATTTATGTTTCCCAATGACCAGTAAAATCTAGATTGACTTTAAATATATGTATGTGTGATTATAAATCATATATATAATTTATTTCATTTGTCTTCATCATATTATGAAAGGTGGGTTATTTTCCTGCTTTATCTTGGAATATCATGTATCTTCATTTTCCAACCCTTTTCAGAACTCAATATCCTAAATTTTTAATGTGCTAGCAACAGATAGATGTCAGCTTTCTCTTAGCCACTGAGTACCAATTTTTGGTAATGATATTTTTGAAAGCATTTCTTTTCCTGAAATAATGTCATTGCAGTGAATATTTGGAAATTTGAGTGTTAATACCCAAATGTAATAGAGACCAGATTTCAAACATAACCGTGGCTCTACCAAGAGAAATTAAATGTTTTCAATCAATCACTTTTTAATCAAATTTATTATTCACTTTTAGGCAGACTTTACTCTTCCTTAAATTTTGTTGCTTCTAAAATTATAAAGCTTTCTCGGATAGGTAATCTTTTGATCTAGAGATATGTATAGCTAAAAATAACTTAGGTAATTTCATTTCAATAGATATTATATTTAAAAGAAGACTAGAGATATTTTAATAGCCCAATTGGTCTTATCTCTTTTGGTTTATTTTGGAGTATAAAGAATCTTATTTGAAAATTTCATATAAATATATGTTTTTCTCTCGATGAATAACTGAGACAAAAAATCCTCTACAAATATTCTGACTTCAAAATATTATTATTCAAAACCTCTTTCTCCTTTTGTTATATTTCACTTTGGTGTTAGTCATTTACATTTTCAGATATTATTTCTTGTGAAAGTAATGAAACTGCTTCTTACTATTGTATCAATTAAAAATAGATAATAAATTATTTGAAAAATGCTTGTAAATACATTTTATATTCTTTCAAACTCACCAAGTTGTAAAATAATCTGTACATAATGGTTTTAGAACAGTCATTGGCAATTAGACTTGAGTGACAGACTGATACCATGACTTGAATGATTAAACAGTTTTCAATTATTTGGAAGAGAAAATTTGAATTGGTTTCAAATCTCTTTCTCCTGTGTTTCATCAGTACTCACCATACGAATAGGAATTTACATCAAGTTGACATACTGACCTGAGGTTCCCAGAAGCATATTTTAGAAATAGTTGATATTGGTATCAAGATATGTTGATGCATGTTAAAATGTGTTTACACATTTCTGTAAACTGATGTTGTCAGTAAACCATATGTTTCCCTTTGTCATGTCTATTACATAATAACAGAGAACATTCACTGAGTACTAAACTATGTACTAGGCACTATTCTATGTGTTTTTGATGAATTAACTCATTTCTCAGAATAACCCTATGAAATGAGTCTATCATTAAATTTATTTTATAGATGATGAAACAGACAAAGATAGTGAAGTAACTGTCAAAGTCACACATCTAATTAAATAGTGAAGCTGAGGTTTAACTATAGGCAATCTTGTTCCAGAGCCCAGATTGGCAAAACATAAAAATACATAATTATTCCTTTATGCATTTTCAGATATTATCCGCCAGTATTTCTATTAGACCTTTGTAAAATGTTCATGTAGAAACATTCAGGAAAACATACACAAAGATGCCAGACTGGGGCTGACACTGACATTATCTATTTACAGCAACTTTGTAAGAGTACACTCTTAGTTAAGACAATTGTGGTGGTCCAGTAAGTTTTGTCACTCAATTAAATGATTTTTAAAATTGACTGCATAATTACCTTCTCATTCAAGATTCACTTTCACTATTCTGGTGTCATTAGAATCGGAGTTGGAGTGAAATTTCTATGTAGTTCGAATCTTTGAAACAATTTAGAGCAAGTAAGAGGTTTTATTAGAATCTCTAAACTAAATTTAAAAAGATATTAACTTTTATTTGTTAATGTTTTCTTATCGTTAAGCAGAGTCGTTTCTGTGAGAAAACACGCATAAACTTTGTTAAAAATAAAAGTTGGAATCGTCTTTCTGCAAAGGTTTATAACAGAAAATATGTATTGATTTTTTTCAAAAAAGAATTTAAATACCTGCTATATGCCAGGCATTTTTAGCATGCTTGAGTAAGAGTCGTAAAGAAAACAAGAAAAATATCCTGCCCTCAATTTTGCTACCAATTGTTTATAAGCCTATGAAGACTTGTACAAGAAGGAACAGAAATGTAAATACTTAGAGTGGCTTAGCAGGTAACATAAATAGATAACAAGATACAGTTAAAATATCAGGGAATGGTAGGGCCTATCATAAGCTGGATTGTGCATACCCAGCCCAGAGGGTTCTGCATTTCTTTTTTTTTCAATCATTTTACCAGCCAATGAAATGTGTTGCTTTTTAGAATAAGGCAGATTTAATCTTTCTCCAAGAACCTCAAGGGTTAAATGGTACTTTAAATTATCCATTCCTATCTTATTTATACTCGAAGATACACTACAATGTATGCTAAAAAAGTCAATCAAAATTCATTTTGACCCCTCTAAGGTGAGAATCTCTACATGAGGTGTTAGCGAATTCTTTATGGTTGGTTCTGACCTCATATAGATCCATCCTTTGAGTTCATTTCTGTGTCTATAAGAAACACATATGTCTGAAGCTAAATTTGCATCAAAGTCAACTTGAAAGCAATCAATTAATAAGCAACTCATAGTACTGTTTATGTATTATTCAAAGGCTAACAAGAAGAATTGTAAATATCTAGATGAGTAGACAGGAATTAACACTGATGAAAAGTAAAATAAAAACTAGAGACTCTGTATAAATTATTATAACTTCAATAAATATTAGTATTAGGAGATAACATCTATAAGATTGGTATAAAGATGAAGCAGAGATCTCCACATGTGTTATCACACAGTATTTGTCTTTCTCTGTCTGACTTATTTCACTTAGCATAATGCCCTCATACCTTCTTTATCTATTTAACCATAGATATAGAGAGTTGTTTCCAAATCTTGGTTATTATAAATAATGCTGCAATATACATGGGTGGAGAGACATCTCTTTGAGATCCAGATTTCATTTCCTTTGAATATATACCCCAAAGTGGAATTACTGGATTATAAGGTAGTTCTATTTTTAGCTATTTTGAGAAACTTCCATACTGTTTCCACAGTAGCCATACCAATTTATATTCCCACCGGTGGTGCACAAGGGTAAACTTTTCTCCACCTCGTCACAAACATCTCAATTATTCTTGTCTTTTTAAGAATAGCCATTCTAATAAGTGTGAGGTGATGTCTCAAGTGGCTTTGATTTGCATTTCCCTGATGTTGAGCATCTTTTCATGTTCCTATTCACCACTCATATGTCTTCTTTGGAAAAAAAAAATTATTTAGGTCCTCTGTCCATTTATAAATCAAATTATTTGATTTTTTGCTATTGAGATTTTTAAGTTCCTGTATATTTTGGATATTAAATCCTTATCAGATACATGGTTTACAATCTTTTCTTACATTTTGTAGTTTGTTTTTTTAATTTTTTTCTTTTGCTGTGTAGAAGCTTCTGAATGTCATGTAGTTCTGCTTTGTGCTTTTGATATCATACTCAAATTATATCTATAATAGTCTATTTTAAGTTGATAACAAGTTTGATCTCATTATAAAGGCCTACATTTTTATTCTCCTCTTTCGCATCTCATAGTTTTGATGTCACAGTTCATCTTTTTTTATCTTTTGTATCCCTTAATTAATTATTGTATTTATAGTTATTTTTACTATTTTTATCTTTTAACATTCATGCTAGCTTCATAAGTGATTAATCCACTATCTTTACTATATATTTAGCATTTCAGTGAAATTTTTTTTTCATATATTTTCTTGTTACTAATAGGGTATTTTCAGCTTAAAAAGTCCCTTTAATATTCCTTGTAACGGCAATTTAGTGATGATAAACTCCTTTAGTTTTGCTTCTCTGAAAAATTCTTTGTTTTCCTTTCAATTCTGAATGATAACGCTGACTTTGCATATACCATGCTACTACTTTCTAGCCTGCAAAGTTTCTGCTGAACATCCACTGATGGCCTTATGGGGGTTCTCTTGTATATAACAAATTGTTTTCCTGTTGCTGATTTTAGGATTCTCTCCTTATCTTTAATTTTTGACATTTTAATTTTAATGTGTCTTGGTATGGGTATCTTGGTTGGGACCTCTGCGCTTCCTGGATCTGGTTGTCTATTTCCTTTCCCTGATTAGGGAAATTTTTAGCCATTATTTCTCCCAGGAATTTTTCTGCTATTTTCTGTTTCTCATTTCCTTCTGGGTCCCCTATAATATGAATGCTGGTCCACTTGATGTTGTCCCACAAATCCCTCAAGCTATGTTCACTTTTTATCATTGCTTTTCCCTTTTTACTGCTTTGATTGGATGAGTTCCACTGCCTTTTCTTTTTTCTTTTCTGCTTCACCTAGTCTGTTCTTGATTCTGTCTATTGTATTTTTCAGTTCAGTTATTGTATTCTTCAGTTCTGTGATTTATAGTTAGTACTTTCCTATATTTTTTCTATCTTTTTTGTTGAGGTTTTCACTGTGTTCATTCATTCTTCTCCCAAGTTTGGTAAGCATCCTTATTACCATTATTGTAAAGAATTTATCAGGTAAATTAATTATCTGTTCCATTAATTTTTTTCCCCTGAGGTTTTTTCTTGTTTTCCCTGACCCCTTTGGAAGATATTCCTTTGTTTCTTCATTCTGCTAAACTCTCTGTATTTGATTTCTATGCACTAGTTGAAACAACTACCTCTCCCAGTCTTGAAGGACTGGCCTTGTGTAGGAGATGAGTCTTGTTATTCAACTCTCTCCTAGCTCTTGATCTCTCAAAACTTTGTGACTCTCCAAGAACCCTATTATATTTTTAATAGCTCCCAGTAGTTGAGGGTGTGCTGCAACTTGTCAATGTCTCAAAGGGGACCATCTCGATCAGCACCTAAATTCAATCTAATTCAGGCAGCAGGTTCTAAAGTATGTAACTATATAGAGTCCTATGGGACTGTAAACCTAAGTCTTTTGGGTCACTGTAGCCAGGTGATCTGGTGGTATTCTCTTGGTGGCAGTTACAAAATGTGGGGCTCCAAATAAGTGTAAAACGCTCTTTTCTGAGAGATCTGGTAAGCTATAATGAGGCAAAGGGAGAGCACAAAAATGGCATCCACCAGCTACATTCCCTGAGAGCAACTCCACAGACTCCTATTTTGTGTGCCAGACTTGAAACCTGCCTCTCAGAGACCAAAGAACCTGGACAAGCAAATAGGCCTCTTTCAGAGAAAGACTGGGGGTGAATTTTAGTATTCTATCTGTGAAGTGCCCTGTGAGTGATAGCTTGCCAAGAACTGTCTTTCTGATTGTTAAGCTCAGGGACACAAGCCCTCCCTGGCCACCAGAGCCAGGCAATCAAGAGGCCTCCCTGGGGTGACAGCGGCAAAGTCCAGAGCACAAGATATAAAAATAAGGATACCAGAAACATGAAAGAGCTTCCGTCCAAGAATATACAGGTGCTCTGGAATGCAACAGAGTGAGAGTGTGAAGATAGCACCCACCCTCTGAGGTCTCTGGAAATATTACAGTCAGCCCTAGATGTTGCTTAATTAGAAGCCTGTCCCTCAGGCTGATGCTATGATAATTAGCCAACAGGCCTCTGTCACAGAAAAACTGCCCTTCTGGGTCTATTGCCTCTTGTACACTAGGGTTAGGTAGCTCTTTAAGAACTCTCTATATGTTGGTCACAGTCTTGAGGGTCTCACGACTGTAAGCCTTGCTGACCACAGAGCCAAGCTATGCATAGGTGTCCTGTGGCAGCGGTCATAAAAATTGGAGCACCAGACCAGGGTACAAACTCCATTCTAGGAGACACTAGTGAGCTAGAGTGAGGCAGATGAAGAGTGCAAAAGTGGTGTCCATCAGCCTATGTTCCTCAGCAGTAGCTCTGTAGCTCCCTAGATAAGTGCCAACCTGAGGGTTGCTCCTTATTGCTCCAAAGGTCCAATAAGCCTCTTTCAGAAAAAGACTGGGGGTATGTTTTAAACCTCTATTTGTGCAGTGCCTAAGGGGTGAAAGCCTGCCAAGAACTCTCTGATTGTCACAGTCCCATGGGACACAAGAAAGCAAGCTCCCCTGGCATCCAGAGCCAGGTGACCAAGGGATGTCCCCTGGGTGGCAGCCACCAAAATCAGAGAACCAGATGTTTGTCAAAGCTCCTTTCCAGGAGACACTTGTTCTCTGGAGCATGGTAGAGAGAGAACATTAAGATGATGTCCACTGTAGCAAGGGGAGCCACCTTGATGGCTGTAGCATGGCAGAGGGGAAGCATAAATATGGTGCCTGCTGCAAAAAAGAACTACAACATAGAAAAAAAAATAGAAAAATAAAAAAAAGAGAGAGAGAGAGAGAAACAGCAACTGCTAGCTAGATCAAAGCAAAGGAAGAGCACAAAGCTGGTGCCGACCAACTAGAATAAGGCAGTGAGGAAGCATAAAAATTGAGCCTTCAGGAAAAAAAAAAATGGTGCCCACTGGCTACAGTGAGGCAGAGGAGAGCATTAAGATGGCACCTTGTCTCCCTCCTTGGAGAGGGATCCAGCAGTCTCTTAGAAGTGTGTGTTAAATTAGATGCGAGCCCCTCAGGCCATGCTTTAATGTAAGCAAATGAGCCTCTTTCACTTAAAGTCTGGGCACAGTTGGATGCATTTGAGCTGGGCCCTGCACAGGTGAGTCTAAGCTCATAAGCTTCTTTTAAGCTCTCCAACAAATCTCTTCCAGTGGGAGTCTTGGTGTGGTCAGGGAGGTCAAGGCACATTTCCCCTTTCACCTTTTTCTCACTCTCAGCCTATCAAGTCTTTTAAATAGTTTTCTCCATCTCTTCTTGTCTGTAATCACTTCTCAGCCTTTTGGCTAAGATCAAGTGTAGTATCCATCTCTTCTTGTCTGTTTTTCCATATTTCTTCATAAAGTGGCATTTTACATGTCATCTTCTTAGGGCATACATGGTGCAGAGGGAGAGAAACTGATTGAGACTTAAGGAACAAAGTTTTACAAAGCATATTATGCCTTTTACATCAATCTGCCAGAATATGAATTGATAAAATAAGGCAAGAAATAAGCCTTGCCAAACTCCCAAACATTTCTGAATATATCACAATTTCAATATATTTCCATCTTTTTTATATCATAACAAGCTTTTAGCTGCATAAATGGATTACAGATTTGGAGTCTTCATTGCAAATTATTTGTGCTTGTCCTATTTGTTTATAACTGCTTATTTTCTGCTTCTGGGTATAAAACACATATTCTCAAGAGCAGAAGTTTTATATATCATAAATCTAAGGCCCCCTGGCTCCTGAAACAGTATTCAGGGACTGTAGACATTCAACTGTTTATGGAAAAAACGAATAGTTTAGAATATTGTGGGAGATCATCACAGAACAACCATTTTTCACATCAAGATTTCTACAGTGAGAAAGAAAAATAAAATGATTAATCTGGGACTTTTGTTTTTCAAAATGTTCTGAATTAATCTGTGCTAAAGAGCTGAAAGCATCCTGCTAATATCTAGAAGCAGCTTCTTTCAGAGCATTGAAAACCTGAATAAGTTCAACTTATTAGTTCTAGAACACATTGACATCAAGCCATCACTAAAATAACCATTCTTTGAGCCCCTTTCTTCATTTGCAAAATTTATTTACTTATTTAGGTATTGTTTCTTTCTAAAGTGTTTTAATATTAGAGATGAAGGCCTGTATTTCTTGTCATATAAATAAGGGTACAAAAGAAAATTAGCTTTTGTTATTATGAATGGATAAAATTTATCTAAGTGTTTGTCTATATTCTTATCCTAACACAGTGACTGATGCACAGCTCATAGTGGTCCTTCATAACTATAGAATATATATTTTAGAGTTTACATAGCACTTTCATATGCACTATTTCATTTGTTACTTACTACAGCTTACATATTATTCACCATTTTTTGAAATTAAATACAAAGAAATGTAACTTTACTATCACACAATTTCTTTGGGGTTAATTAAAAAACATAGCACAGACATTTTAATGTGAGAAGAATTGAAATGAGCAAAGGAGGAAGGCATAACCAGGCATACTAAAGAAGAGCTGTGGAGATGGAAAAGTAGAGTTGTTTAAAAAAAAAAATCCTGTCTTATCACTCAAAAATATGATAGTTCAGAAGCCACTGATTCTTAACTGTGCAAATACATGTAGAATCCATGCTTAGCAAATATAAAATATACAATGAAGCCCTCCTGTTCTTACATGTTCAACCATACATTTACCCCTGACTAACAAGTACCGTCAGTAGTTTAACATCAACTGAGAAAGCAAGGTATAATCACTTGTTGACACTGTTTCAGAAATTACAAGCATTAGGAAACAATTATTTTCAGACACACAGTATACAAAGGTGTAATTTTGTGACATCAATTACTAAAAGGGGTTGGAACAGAGTTTTAAATGAGCAAAGTTATGTATTATTAAAGTTAAGCTGTTAAAATTAAAATTAAAGTCTTATACCTTTAAAACAATAACTGCAGTCCCCATGGTAACCACAAAGATAATAGTTATAGAGTATACACAAAAGGAAACAAGAAGGGAATTAAAATGTTTTACAATTAAACATCAACTAAATGTAAAAGAGACATTAATGCAGGAAATGAAGGACAAAAAGATATAAGGTATATAAAAAACAAATAGCAAGTGACGGAAATAAGCACCTCCATATAAGTAATTACTTTAAATGTAAATGGATTAAACTCTAATCAAAAGACAGAGACTGGCAGAAAATGTAAGAAAAATGATCAATCTATATATTAGTTACAAAAGATTCACTTTAGATGCAAAGACAGTAATACATTGAAAGTAAAAGGATGAAAAAAGATATTCCATGCAAACAGTTTCCAAAAATGAGCAGTGGTAGTTACACTAATATCAGACAAAATATACCTTAAATAAGAACACCTCATATGAGATAAAGAAGGATATTCTATGTTACAGATTCAATGCCACAAGAAGATATAATGATTATAAACATGTATATACCTAATACAATGCCACTGAAATATTTGAAGAAAAAATTGAAGAATGGAAGGGAGAGATAGATATTTCTACAATATAGAAAATTCAACATCCCACTCGCAATAATGAATAAAACAACCAAACATAAGATAAATAAGGAAATAGAGAACTCTAGCAACACAGTAAACAAATAAGATCTAACAGAGATACCCAGAGCACCTTACCCAACAATAATAGTATAAACATCCTTCTCAGGTGCACATAGAACATCCTCCAAGATAGATCATATGTTAGGCCACAATTTAAGTCTCAATAGATGTAAAAAGACAGATGCTGTACAAGGTATCTTCTCTGATCACAAAGGGATAAAGTTAGAAATCAATAACAGAAGGAAATTGGAAAACTATCAACTTTTGGAAATTAAAGGACACACTCTTGAGGAACCAATGGATTGAAGAGGAAATCACAAGGGAAATTAGAAAATACTTAGAGATGAATGAAAATGAAAGCATAACATGAAAATTTACTGGATGCAAAGAAAGCAGTGCTAAATGGAAATTTATAGCTATAATTGCTTATACAAAAAAAAGTAAGGGCTTTCCTGGTGGCACAGTGGTTAAGAATCTTCCTGCCATGCAGGGGACATGGGTTTGAGCCCTGGTCCAGGAAGATCCCATATGCCATGGAGCAACTAAGCCTGTGTGCCACAACTTTTGAGCCAATGTACCATAAATACTGAAGTCCATGCACCTAGATCCCATGCTCTGCAACAAGAGAAGCCACCACAATGAGAAGCCTGTGCACTGCAACTAGAGAAAGCCCGTATGCAGCAACGAACACCCAATGCAGCCAATAAATAAGTAAATAAATATTTTTTAAAAAGTAAGATGAACAACACAGTTTTACAACTTGAGGAACTAGGAAAAGAACAAAGTAAACTCAAGCTTGCAGAAGGAAGGAAATACATATTAAAGTAGAAAGAAATGAGATAGAGAACAGAAAAACAATGAGAAAAATCAATGAAACTGAAAGTTGGTTCTTTACAAAGATCAACAAAATTAAGAAAACTTTAGCAAGATTGTCTTAGGGAAAAAAAGCTCAAATTACCAAATCAGAAATGAAAGTATAACATTAATACCAATTCTACAGAAATAAAAAAGGATTATAAGATTATCAGAGACTGCTATGAACAATTGTACACTGACAAATTGGACAACCTATATAAAACTGACAAATTCCTAGAACCACAAATGGCCACTTCTCATAATCCTAGAAAATGATAACATATTTTTAACATAAGGTGGGAATATAAACTGGTATGGTAATTATGGAAAATAGTATGGAGGTTTCTTAAAAAATTAAAAATATAACTACTATATAATGATGCAATTATATTTCTGGATACTCATTATTGAGATTCATTATTTATTTGGATTAATTGTAGTCCCTCCATGGTAAATGAGTCTTCAGAGTTGACATGTTCTATATATGGTACAAGGCTTTCCATTCTCCTGTTTCATTATTTTGGTGGGAATATAGCCTTTGTTCCTCTCTTATAATAAACTTCCAATTGATACCCATTGTTTGTGAGGAAGTGCTCCCTCCTCTCAAATGTAAGTGGTGGAAACCAGGAAATATAAAAATACTGCAGAAAGATAAAAGTATGGAAGTATTTTTCAAATTCTAGCATGAAATCATTGACTAGCACTGGGCTTCTCTCCTAGATTATAACACACTCTGTCAGCTAAAGACTGATTTGTTGTTAAGTCTGAAATGCATGAATGAATAAAGTATGAATACAAAGATAGAACATTTTATTATGCAAGTATAAGTGGAAACCTCTGACTGCCAGTGTTGCATTATTCTCTGAGGCCCAATAAATGTAGAGAGGTGGAAAAAAGGAAAAGGACCAGAGGAAATGATTTATGCTAAAATATTGGAAAATTATAAATGGATGCTTTGGCCAAATTTGAAGTTGTATGGGAAGTGAGTTGAAATGGATCATATATTTTATTCTATCCAATGCCAACTCAAATATTTGCATTGAAATTGCATGGGGAAATGAAAAGTTATGAGATCCAAAGCTACAATAAGGATAATCACAGTACTACTATACTTAAAAATGTGATGATAAGTGACATTCTACCACTGATTTTATTTTATTTTTTTCCCTCAGATCTTTATTGGAATATAATTGTCTTACAATGTTTCTGCTGTACAACAAAGTGAATCAGCTGTATTTACACATATATCCCCATATTCCCTCCCCCTTGAGCCTTCCTGCTCTCCTCCCTATCCCACCCCTCTAAGTCATCACCAAGCATTGAACTGATCTCCCTATGTTATACAGCTGCTTCACACTAGCTATCTATTTTACATTTGGTAGTCTATATATGTCTATGCTATCCTCTCATTTCATCCCAGCTTCCCCTTCCCCTCCATGTCCTCAAGACAATTCTCTACATCTGCATCTTTATTCTTGTCCTGCCCCTAGGTTCATCACTACCGGCTTTTTAGATTCCATATACGTGTTAGCATGAGGTATTTGTTTTCCTCTTTCTGCCTTACTTCACTCTGTAAGACAGATTCTAGGTCCACTAATTTTAGATGTGCATTGTCTTCTTAGCTAGGTTCTAAACTGTGAAACAAGTATGCATTTTCTCTTACACATACTTGTTTTAAAGATTTAAAACTTCCTTCGTCTTTGACATCTTTTTTCCCTTTGCCACTCTACATTGTTTACCACAATCCTTTTCTCCATTGTGTCACATATATTCTCAAATTTTCAATTCAATTCTAGTTGTCGTTTCACTTTGTAGAGATTATTGTTGAAAGTTGTTGTTTTTTTTTTTTTTTTCTAATTATCTAATCTTGATTAGGGTGAAAATCTAAAACGAAAGTGTCAGCATGCATATTGAGAATTTTCTACTAAAGAATGCTTATTTTGTAACTCCTCTTAAAAAAATAAGAGCACATTCTATATTAATTTTTACAGCTGGAACAACTTCTTTTGGTATAAAATGTTTCATAGATCAGATATATTTTATGTTGACCTGCACAGTTTGGCCAAATAAAAGGTTTAGCACAGTTTAGCACTTAAGAGGTAAAACTCTAGAAAAAGAGTACTTGGGTTTCAAATTCAAGGCATATCATTTCCTGGTTCTGTGTTTAGGCAAGTTAATTAACTTTTCAGAGGCTCCATTTCCTCATCTAAAATATAAATATAATTCTACCTATGAAATATTACTTACATCAAAGAATATCTGGCATGTAGAAATACTTGATAACAGTTTAGCTATTATTAAATGAGTTTCTGAAAAATCAAACAAGTTGAAAAAATAGTAATAGTCCCTCAAGTTTTTAACTTTATCTTAAGAAGAAATAGTTCAATGGGAAATCACCCACTTCTATTGGATAGACTGCAGGTGGGAGACAGGATTAATTAAGGAAGATTGAGTCTAGTACAATTCAGATTAAGGTGGTGCAGTAGGAAGATCTTGAACTCACCTCCTCCTATGGATGCACCAAAATTACAGCTGCATATAAAACATTTTCTCTGAGAGTGACTTGAAGACTAGCAGAACAGATTTTCTATAACTAAGAATTTGAAGAAGAAAAGTCCACATTGTGATGGGTAAGAGGGTCAGAGAAGTGCTCCACTCAGAACCCACACTCCCCATGTGGTGACCCATAATCAGGAGGTATATCACACCCAGAAAGTCTCCTGCTGAAGTCTGAAGAGTCTGAACACCACATCACTTTTCCCAGCTTGGGGGAACCTGCACTGGGAAAATGAGTGTCCATAACATCTGGCTTTGAAAACTAGCAGGGTTTACATCTACGAGAGCCAGAGGGCTGTCATAAACCAAGACTCTGCTCTTGAGGGGTTTATACATATACTAACTTGAGTCCCAGTGAAGAGGCAGCATCTTGAAAAGTGCCTGAGTCATGCAAGAGAAAGATTCATTAACTAATTTAGGGGCATGTGCTGGGGAAGGGATCTGGTAAAACTTTCTCTAGGGATGGAGGCATTGGCAAGCACCTTTTATTTCTTTTTTGCCCTTCTCCTACCTGACCCAGTACTGGTGAGCTTCATTTCTGTCACTCTTCATCAACCTAAATAAAAGCATTCACTTGCCCCAGAATACTCCTAAGGACCAATCCTGCCCAACTTGCTTACCCTAGCCAGTTCCTCAAAAACAGCCCCCTCCATACTCCAGCCAGTGAACCATGCTGGCCAGCAAAATGGATCCCATCAAAGTGGCTCCCACCTTGACCTGCCAGGTCAGCCACCACAGCAAGCAGCACTACACTTCCAAAGTGGCTCCCTGGCAGCTCTGTATATAAGTGTGCCCCCAGCAGTTGTGGCCAGATTTAGCCAGTTGGACTGGGGGGAGCAACCATGTCCACCAGCACATCTGAAATAATTATCGCTCAATCACAACAGGAAGGCACATTCAGTCCACACAGGGGATACATTTGGAACACCTGGCTTTAGTGACCAGACCAACTAGATCTAACAGACCTATACAGAACACTCTATCCAACCAAAAAATGTGCTTCTCTTCAAGTACACATTGGATATTTCCTGATATAGACCATGTGTTTGACCACAAATTAAATGTCAATAGATTTAAAAATATAGATATCATGTAAAACTCTTGAAGGGGCTTTGGGTTCTCAGAAGACAACCATTATTGAAACATGAGTTTGTTTTTCTTTTTTCACTTGAAAATATACTTTCTAGAGAAAATATAATTTCTAGAGAAAACACACATACACACTCACATACAGGATGTACTCACATGCACAAACACATCATTCCTATGGAAAAAAAAATCCTGAATTCAGATTTAATTTTATTAAAGTCATTTTTTACTTGCAAACTTATCAGATTTGAAAGGGTTAACTAGCTAGGCAATTTCAGGAGGTAACTATATGAAACTAAAATTATAACTTGATGCAGAAGGTAGCATATGTACATAAATCTTTTCTTATATGAATTTAATAATACCGATTTTACGATGGGTCTATGCAAAGTAGAACAAAGAAAGAATTATAATAACAAAAACATTGTTGAGAAAGATTTTAGCATGTGCTGAACTCTAAGCACTTTTATGTAATAATCTCATCCTTTTAAAAAGTTGATGAAAGAGATATTATTTTTTACAGATGAAAATTCTGAAGAATCAATTTGTGAAATAACTTAAGGTCAAACAGCTAGTAAGTGTGGGAGGTAGAATTTGACACCTGCATTTTAACCTTTTTAAATATGGTGATTTAAAAAATTATGTTCCTGCAACAGAATATTACTTTCTTTGATTTAGTATTAGAACATTTGGGTCTGTATGATATTGATTCTATGATATTTGTTGAGACATATGTTGTGGTCAATACAATTTTTATAAATGTTTTGTATACTCAAGATATCTATTGTATCATTCTATATTACATAATTTAAATCAAAATTATACATGAATCAGTTGGAAAAAGCTATATATTTTGCTTAGTCTATATCTTTTTATTTTATTTTATTTTATTTTATTTTTCTAGCTCTTTATTGGAGTATAATTGCTTTACACTGTTGTGCCAGTTTCTGCTGTACAACAAAGTGAATCAGCTGTATTTATACACATATCTCCATATCCTCTCCCTCTTGAGGCTCCCCCCGACACTTTCTATCCTGCCCCTCTAGGTCATCACTGATCATTGAGTTGATCTTCTTGTGTTATGCAGCAGCTTTCTACTAGCTATTTTACATTTGGTAGTGTACATAGTGTACATATGTCAATGCTACTCTCTCACTTTGTCCCAGCTTCCCTTTCCCCATCATGTCCTCAAGTCAGTTGTCTACATCTGCATCTTTATTCTTGTCCTGTCACTGGGTTCATCAGTATCATTTTTTTAGATTCCATATATATGGGTCAGCATACAGTATTTGTTTTTTTCTTTCTGGCTTACTTCACTCTGTATGACAGACTCTAGGTCCATCCACCTCACTACAAATAACTCAGTTTCATTCCTTTTTATGGCAGAGTAATATTCCATCATATATGTATGCCACATCTTCTTTATCCATTCATCTGTTTATGGGCATTTAGGCTGCTTCCATGTCCTGGCTATTGTAAATAATGCTGCAGTGAACATTGTGGTACATGTATCTTTTTGAATTATGGTTATTTCAGGGTATATGCCCAGTAGTGGGATTGTTGGGTCATGTGGTAGTCCTACTTTTAGTTTTTTAAGTTATCTCCATACTGTTTTCCATATTGGCTGTACCAATTTACATTCCCACCAAAAGTACAGGAGGGTTCCCTTTTCTCCACACCCTCTTCAGCATTTATTGTTTCTAGATTTTTTGATGATGGCCATTCTGACTGGTCATATTTTATCTTTGAGTGATCAAGTACTATAAAAAGTGTGCTAAAGTCTCACACTAAGTTTTCAGATTTCCAGATTTCTCTTTGTATTTGTCAATTTTGACTTGATATGATTTGCTCTTCGGTGCATAAAAATTTGTCTTTCCTGGTGAAATATAACTTGAATTATTATGTATTAAACTTCTTTATTTAAAAAATAATTTTACATTTTTTACTTAGTGTTGTTACATTATTGCAATCTTAGGGGACTACTGGAATTTTTTTAAATTCTATTTCTTTACTGGATTAAAAATTGTTTGCATAACCCTCTTTAATGTTTAACCTTTAATTGTGGTATATATTTTCTATGCTCCTCTGCCTCCAGAACAAGACAACATACATTATCTACATCTTTATCAATATCTACTTATACCAGATTCTCATAACACTTTAACTTTGATCATTCTCTGCTCTCTTCAGGATATTGGAAACCCTATTTTAAAGATACCTTATGTTTAACCTCTCCAAATTAGATACCCTATTACCTTTTTGTATGGTTGATGTTACTATAGATTTGTGCACCTGTTTACAAGTTTTTTTTTAACAGTATATCTTCTGTTAGCTACAAATTTATTTGTGGATATTTCCTTTTTTCTTAAATCATCTTCCTTAGAAGTTCCTTTATGAGGGTTAAGAGAGGTAAGTTCTTATCTGGGAATGTTTTCTTTTCACTGTGTTTCTTTGTATGATCATTTAGCTATTTCTTTGTACACTTCGTTATGTTGAATCATACCTCCTGTGTGTCAGGACTCTATATGTTTAGAAATCTTATGAGGCTTATATTAAGGAAGCTGTCTTCCAAAGAGTCTTTGCTTTTTCCTCTTCAACACGTTTCCTAGCACCAACCACTCAGTATTCCTCTTATAATTTAATATCCCTGTTCTGGGTTTTCAAGATTATGCAGGTAAGTTTAATACAAATTCAAATACCTTGGGGAAATATTTTTTTCCTTTATATGGTTGAAAGGAAATTTGTTGAATTTGTAGCCCCTCAAGGACATCAACTTCAGAGGAGGATCTCCATGGAAACACCTAACAACCCAGGTTTGCTACCCAGTACCTCAAGTGCAACTCTAGCTTCTCCTTCCCTTTACCACTCTGCCTTTTGCTCCCTAGGGACTTCCTTGACTCTCTGAAGTTTCAGTTCTGTGTTTAAAGGTTTTATTTCTGGTTGAATTTTGTATAGCATTCATAATTGATACTAAGGAGGAGTATCATATCTGGTTTGCCATTTTGATTGGAATGTAACAATCCATTCATTTTTTTCAAGAAGAATTTGACAACATGATAGATTTGCCTGTAATTAAACTGTAAACAGAAAACAGAACTTGCCTATCTAGAGGTTTAATATTTAGCATATCATGACCATATACCTGATATTTTAGAAAGCTTCCTGATTTCAAATATTTCATCTTGTGTTCATTTCATACATCTATATCCATATTTCCTTAAGGAAATGTGATGACCTTATATCATTTTGAGAAATGCTCAAATAAGAAATGTTTAATTGCTTTGCTCCTCATTTCTCACTGCTGCTTTCAGGAGTCAAGTATTATCACTACTCACTTCAACAAAAATTTATTGAAAACTTATTTTAGCCCCAATGCTAGGTCCTGCAGATGCAAAAAAGAAAGCAATAAAGGATTTTTTTTGAAGATAAATTAATATTTAGAGCAGTAAACACTTTTAAAAGTGTTTATAAAGTGCTATGAGAATACAGAGAAGGATGTCCTTAACTACAACTGCAAAGGCAAAAAACTCCACGTCACTGTCTAGGCTGAATCTTGAACAATTCAAAACAATGCCCTCATGATGTCCTAAGCAATGGGAGGGATGTTAGGAGATGAAAGGGAATGTTAGGCAAAGGTGAGATCTTAAAGGATTTTATGCAGCTCTAAGATATTTAACTATACCTCAAAGGCAATTAGGAGTGATTATTTGGATTCAAGCAGGGAAATGAATAATCATATTTGCATTACAAAAAGCCTTTGAGAGATGGATTGAACAGTGATGAGACTGGTGTCAGAAAGAACTTACAGTAGCCTCTACAATTTAGAGACAATCTGAAATTCTCAAGTTTTGAAAATATTTGCTTTGTGAAATTCTAGAACCTGGAACAAGATTCAAGTGGAGATACTGTGACTTAAATTTGGAGTTTTAATTATTGTCTTTGTCTCTAGCATCCTAAAAATATTAAATACACCCAACATTTGTCAGTGTCCCTCCTCCATGAAAGGAAGCCTCCATATGTTAAAGAAAGTATTATTTCAGTGTTAAATAGATACTTTCCCATGAGTCTATCTAAATCTATCAGTGTTTGGGGAATTTTATTTTTTTGTCTGACATTCTTCCATAGACCCTCTTTAGAGATTCTTTTATTGAGTCAAGATATTGTGCCCCTAAGTTCTTTATTAATAGTTAATAGCTCTTAAAAGGATGCATTTCCATGTGAAAAAATTCAACCCTGGATCTAACATTTTTCAAAAAGTATTCCCTTAGTTATAAATGCCAAAGTTCTGGAATCTATCATGGATATGAGAATAAGGAAAGCTCTTCTATAAGGGATATTGTTGGAAAGGATAGCTTTGGGGGAAATGTTGATATGTTAGATGTGGAATCAAAGGAACTACTGGTTGCTTACAAGAGCTGAGTAGGAGAAGAAAATAAAGTGTTGTGAAGAAGTATCATTTTCAGACTTAGAAGAGAAGGGCCCTTGCCCTGGCTTCCATGCACTATAGGGTCCTACTCTTGCCATTCACTGTCATGTGGGACAAGATGTCCAAAAGGTTAAGAAAATATTTTTACTCAGGGCCCATGTTTCCCATTCTAGGTCATGTTTCAAATATCTGAGTCCTTAAATACCTGCTTAATGGCAGCAGCACTGCGAAGTCTGTGTAGTTTTCTTCCTTATGTTTGTCCTTTTGAAAGGTTCCCAGGAGTTGTCCTTTGTGGAAGGTATGAATAGAGCTTGGAAGTACATATAGGAGTTTTGACACATATTTCCACATGGTCCATCATGGTATGGAAGGGATCTGGAGTGAGAAGAGGATGGAAGGTGGTGCCTCCAACATCAGGCATGAAATTTGACCCTAGAGGTCATTTTGAAGTTATTTAAACAAGATAGGAATAAAGAACATATTCAATTTAACAGTTTGATAGTTTGATTTATAACTTCAATATTTAGATATACTATGCATGCGCTTCTTTTTGTCTCTTATTCTGTATCCCAGAGGAAAACCAATGGGAAAATATTAAACACTTCTTACTTCGCAATTTGTTCTTTTTCACTTTCATTATAATCACCTCCAAGCCAGAGAGTAAAATTAGATTAATGAAATCAGAACAAACTTCTAAAATCAGAAAACTGGCACTGGAGGAGGCCTTAGACTCTTTGCCCTTAATCTTAAGCATGAGGTAGCTGAATTTTATCCCAAACCATACAGAAAGTTAGTGGCAGAGCCAAGATAAAAATATGGACCTTTATATTTCTCTCTGACTTTCATCTTTTATTAATAAAACATTTATTTTATATCTCTCTCAGCAGGCTTCTTGATGCAAATAACTCTTTTTTACATTTTATCAAAAGTTCAAAAAATCAAATCATGTAGACACGTTGTAAAGTCAAGATTTAATAGCTTTAGTACAGATGCAATTTTTATTTTTGAAAATAATGCTGTGTCTACTAAGTTAGTGCCTGACGTGTGTAAGGACTGTTAAATGGTATTAGTCAAATATTCCATTAATATTTATAGAAAAAATAATATAAAATTGAAATTATGATTTCTTTACGAGGGTGGGTCAAAAATTACCCACACTCTGACTTTAGAATTTATTTTAATTAACTTTTAGAGAAGATGAATACATCATTTTTTTGACATAATCTCCTTGCTTTTCAATACACTGTGTCCATCTGTCAACAAGATTTCATATTCCCTCATTAAAAAATGTTTTAGGCTGAGTTGCAAGCCACAAATGCACCACCGTCTTCACTTCTGCATCAGAAGTGAATCTTCATCCTCATAGGGCTGCTTTCAGGGGACCAAACAGGTGAAAGTCTAATGGAGCAAGATCAGGACTATAGGGAGGATGCTTTAACACCTCAAAATGAAGTAATCCATGACAGACTTAGGTTTAGAAAAGTTTGTGCAAGTTGGGTACAGAAACAACTCACGGAAGAGCATAAACAGAAGCGTTTGGATATCTGCAAACAAAATTTGGACAAATACTCTAAGGAAGGTGAAAGTTTCTTAAGGAGAATCATTGCTGGTAATGAGACATGGATTCATGACTATGAGCCTGAGAGTAAATAGCAAAATATGGAATAGAAACATCCTCAATTGCCAACCAAGAAAAAGTTCAAAGGCCAAACATCAGCTGGAAAATTGATGCTTAGAAATTTCTGGGATTCTCAAGGGCCAGTATTGGAACATTATCAGGAAAAAGAGTTCAACAATCAATAGTGCTTGTTACAGTGAGGTGCTTATTGAAGAGCTGAAGCCTAAACTTCAGGTTAAACACAAAGAGGACTGCTATTTGAGAGCGTTGTTATCTTTCATGAAAACGCACCTCCGCACACTTCTGCCCACACTGTCAACACTCTACAAAAACTTCATTTTGAGGTGTCAAAGCATCCTCCCTATAGTCCAGATCTTGCTCCATCAGACTTTCATCTGTTTGGTCCCCCGAAAGCAGTCCAATGAGGACAAAGGTTCACTTCTGATGAAGAAGTGAGGAGAGCAGTGCATTCGTGACCTACAGTTCAGCCTAAAATATGGTTTTTAAATTAATTTATTAATTAATTTGTTTATTTATTTATTGGCTGGATTGGGTCTTTGTTGCTGCACACTGGCTTTCCCTAGTTATGGTGAGTGGGGGCTACTCTTCATTGTGCTGAGTGGGTTCCTCATTGCAGTAGATTCTCCCATTGCAGAGCACGGGCTCTAGGCATGTGGGCTTCAGTAGTTGTGGCACATAGGCTCAATAGTTGTGGCTCACAGGCTCTAGAGCATAGGCTCAATAGTTGTGGCACATGGGTTTAGTTGTTCTGCAGTGTGTGGAATATTCCTGGGGCAGGAATCAAACCCATGACCCCTGCCTTGGCAGACAAATTCTTAGCCACTGCACCAACAAGGAAGTCCCTAAAATATTTTTTAATGAGGGAATATGAAAACTTGTCGACAGATGGACAAATTGCTTTGAAAAGCAAGGAGATTATGTCAAAAAATGATGTATTTGTCCTTTCTAAAAGTTAATTAAAATAAATTATAAAGCCAGAGTGCAGATAGTTTTTGACTCACCCTCATATATGTTTACATAAATATTGGAAATTCCAAGAAAGTATAAAAATCTAAACAGCTAAAACTTTTTGTTCTATTTAGTGAATAACACACATATTCCAAGCATTGGAAAAAACTAATATAGCTCAATTTAAAAAAATTAATAATAAATTAAATCTGTGCTAATATGTTATACTGGTTTTAAAATTGATTAAATAATGACATTGCTCCAAAATGAAAAATCTTTAGGAAACATAACTTGCAATTCAAATATCTAGATGAAGTTATTACTGTAACTGTCTTATGCAATTCCACTGTGGATATCATATTACATATATTAAGAATAAAGGACTAAAAATTACTGCACAGAAACTTACTGTTTATTTTCCATGCAAATATCATCCAACTATTTAGCCATATCTAATTACCCCATTCAATTAATTAAAACTTAATGTCCACTCACATTCATTATTTATCACACACCTATTTGAATTACAATGAATAAGGGAGCACTGATATTCATTCTGGAAAATACATCTGCTAAATGAAGTGTAAGAGGTCATGGAAACAGAAAGGGTGCTTAAAAATGCAACATAGTAAAAATGAAGAAATTATTTTAAGAAATTGTTACTCACATTAAGATACTAGTGTGAAAATAGTGAAACTTTATTGTATGCATGGCTCCAATTATTTTCTTTCAGCACATATTACCCAAATTTTACAAAGGAAATCAACCTTCAACCTTGATGTATTTTTATTTGTGATCTTTTTAAATTCTTTGAAGGAAGCAAATAGGCTAGAAAAGTAAAAGGAGTTCCCAGATTCAAGGAAATAAAGAAGCTATTAACAGTATGAGAAACTAGTTACATACATTTATTCTTCTATTGAGTTCATTTATTCCCCATCAACTACCACAGCTAATCAACATAACTAAAAATTGATTCTAGCCAATTGACTTTAATCAATAAAAGCTCAGATTTTTCTTGGTGTGTTCTTATTGGTGTGTTTTTTTGTTAAGTTCCCTGTGCTTGTTTTTATGGGTGGGAGGAGGCAGCATTTGGGCAAAATCTTTGAAGATATTTTTGCCACATTGCATTTGGACAAATGACTATGTGACTGTAGGTAGAAAAGATAAAAGTCAGTCAATCACTACGAACTCCAATAGTCAGTAGATTTCCTAGAAAGGCCTACAGATCCAATCAATCTTTACACTCTTGGTTTGTGGGCAAGGTAGGGGCATTTATAGATTCAAGTAACAGGTAGAGTAACAGTGGGGCTCGGGTTTGTCTGACTACGCAGGGTGACTGCCTGATTCCATTGACCAGGTGGTTGATATTACAATCCTTTTCCTTGCTGTGTTCAAAGGCAGAGTTAACCTACCACTATACATATCAGCAATGACTCTCAGGAATCATAGAACAGAAACATAATTCATTTAATTTACTTCTAGGTAAATAATTTTCTACAGGTTAAGGTAAAAGCTAATCATTATGTGTCTCCTGAAAAGTGACTCCACAGCCATGGAATCTATTAGGAGTCATTCCTGTGATTCATATGTTTTGATGCACAGCCCAAGGGAAGTGGAAACTTGGAGAAAGAGCCTACAATATAAAACATGCAGATGTCATCAGAATATTGAAATGCTGTGTCAGATTAAAGACAGTCACAATCTGTTTGACATTTCTCCCATCAAGAGGTGGATTCTGTGTTTCCTCCCCTTGCATGTGCACTTCCATGTGACTGCTTTGACCAATGGAGTGTGGTGAAAATGCAGCAATGCCGGGTCCAGACTTAGCCTTTAAGCTTCTTAAAGCTAGGTCTTAAAGACCTAGCCTTTAAGAAGACTAGAAGCTCCCTTGGGCTACCCGGGGCAAAGTTAAACTTTCTTTCTGGAGAGAACAAAATGGAGAAGCCTTGAGATTTGATAGGGAAGAACAGGGGTCCAGCCGAATCCAGGCTTCTAATTTCACTGACAAGGCATATGAATGAAGAATTCATATATGGATGAAGCTACTTTGGACAGTCAAGACAATTGGAGCTTGAAGTTGAATATCACTGAGTGGCCAGAGTCAGTACCACATGGAACAGGAGAATCGCTCATAGGTCTCACCTACTTAAATTCCTGGCCCAAAACTTTGTGAGATATTAAGATTGTTGTTTTCAGTCACTAAAATCTGGAGCAGTTTGTTACACAGCAATAGAAAACTAGAGAAATACTCATCTAGAAATTGTTTTGATTTTTAAAATATAATTAATTGCCTTTACTGGGAAGAATATATGTGCAAATTCTAAGGCTAAAGACTTTTTTTTTTTAAGTTTGGAACAGAAAAGAAAATTTGGAACAGTAGAAACATTCAAAATTGAAATTAGAAAAAGACCTCAGCAAAAGACACAATAAAAAAAATCTTATTGCTAGGTGTGTTAATCATATCAGTTGGAACTGACTGGCTATAATATTTTGTTTCTTCCAAATGATATATTAACTTTAATTATAGAATAATTATAATTCATAATGGAATTTGTTTTGTCTAACTGCTTGCTTTTAAATACAGGCCACATAAGATTTTCTAAAGGTCTGTTTCAGTTTGAATACTTTAAGAAAATAAAGGCTAATACATTAAGACCTCCTGTTATATTTTACCCTAACCTAATTCCTAATTAATGAAATTAATGATTCATCATTTGGAACCCATGGTTGGTAGAAGACACTAAAATTTAAGCCAGGAGAGAAATTGATCAAAATAGTCTTCATGTTCCATCAAAACCAAAAACCCACAGCCAATAAAATTCTTACAGCTAAATGTTGCATATCATTTCTAAAGTTTAGAAATTTAAAAAGTTCAGAAAGTTTCCTTAAAAATATATGATGATTGTAAAAGTCCAGTTAGAAATTAATAAAGTGCAAAATACTGAATAGACAGTGAACGTTTTCACGTCTCATCAAAGATTTTAATTGACTGAGTGTTTGTATAAGATATTCATTAGGTGACTATTTTTTATTACTTCAGGTGAACATAGTTACAATTACACTGAACTAACCTTTCAATTTCGGGATGGCTTATTCAGATTATTTGCAATTATGCCTGAAAGAGTCACCTTTATTCATGCACTAAATGAAAGATGCTCATATCTTGTTCCTGACCCTGTTTCATGGTTTTACCTTGGAAATTAATCCTATCAAATTGATCCCTAAAGGCACATACCAATTGCAGAAGGAAAGTTCAATATCTCATCATCTTGGTGTAGTTAAGAGAAAACACAGACATGAAGGATTCTTAAAAATAGTGAATTCACTGTGAATCTTTTACTCATCAAAATCGAAGAGTTTTGGCCAGGAGTTATCCTGCAAGGGGGACAGAAGTACACTCCAGCAGGGCTAGGAGACCTGGGGCTGTGTGTGGTAATGCCAGCCAGGTAGAACAGTCAATGTGGGCAACAACACACCGTCACACAAATTGTGCTCTGCACACAGCTGAAGGAGCTGAAGGTGAGGGCGGAAAGCTGTGTACGCTCTACTTATTAGTCTGCATGCAGAGGCACAGGTCTCATCAGCCCAGAGAAAGATATGCCTTTTTTTTTAATAGGTCTACTCACAGTTGTCTTGTTCTAACTGTCACAAAGATGATCTTTTAATACCAATGTCCTTAGGTCTAGCTTTCCCAATGACTGGGTGCAAAGAGACAATCTACCCACATCTACCTTTTTAGTTTGATCTAGACTAAAGCAGGGGTGGGGCAGTTTGTAAGGCAGAGACACTCAAAGTCAGTGGATTTAGAGTTAATTCCGTGATGCTTTGTGTAGGGTGAAGCGCTATTCTAGTTGACAGGTGGATACTCCTGGATGGTATTAAGATAAACACCTTAGTAGAGAGTGACAAGTGGGAGATACTTTGAGGCTTGGAAACCAAAATTTCTAAGAGATTTAGAACCAGATAGGGCACCAATTCCAGAAGGAACATGGTCTAGACTAACATATAATGGCTTGGTCCTCAATTACTCAGAGACTGGGTGGAGCTGAGTCAGCAGGTTGCTTGCTTTTAAATGAGATATTAAAAAGTGGGTAAATGTTAAAGCTAAAAGAAAAACTTTTGTGCTATGCTCCTTTAACTTATGCTCCTTTAACTTACACTCCAATGCTCCTTAAGAGCATGAGTTTACTCTTCCTAAATATTAGTACTACTAATTACTTGTTAAAATATTAGCCAATATTGATTTATAATACTCTCCATGTCCAAGTACTATGTTAAATGCATTATATAATTCATCCCATTTAATTCTTATAATATCTCTGAGGTGAATAATATTATTCCTATTTTCTAATTTAGGAAACTGATTGATGCTTAGAGAGGTTAAGTCATTGCAGACAGATACACAGAAGTGTATGAGATGAGACTAATTTTTTTCAAATGCTAATTATTACACTAAGCTAACTCTATTGGAAATATTTTGCTGAAAATATTACTCACTAAGCATGAAAAAGCTTCTTCAATGATTCTACACTGTATAAATTAGGAATATTAGATAATGTTTATGTCTACCTTTGATTGCCTTGGAAACAGTCAAGGATTCAAGTTCACATGGCTTATCAGCGTGGTGGTCCCAGGAAACATGTGAAAGCATCATAGGAAGAGACAGGAGCTAGTAAAAGGGTTATCAAGCACGTTACAATCGTGGATTCCTGGGGCTTAACCCCACTGGAGAACTCTGGAAACCAGTGTGGGGAATATTATCCATTATGAGGGATAAGAAAGCTCCGTTAGGTGTCCATCAATTCTCACTAGACACTGGTAGACAGTATATCCAGGGGTTTTAATTCCCTGGCAATTCCAGCCTGTTGTGGGAAGGCAGAGCAGGCTCAGGCAGCTGGAGGAAGCTCTCTGTCCTGCCTGCGGATATGTGGGTCACATGCACTGAAATTGTACCAGATGAGGTGACATCATGGGACAACAGTAACCACTACAATCAATATCCATCTCTCTTTCTTACCTCATACACGTAGATTTCCCCGATCAACCTCTGACAAACTAAAACTTCCCTTTCCTCGGAAGGTCTGTAGCATTTCATTTTTACCATTCTCATAAAATTTACTAATTATTTACCATTATGAGCTGTTATAATATTTGTATAAGTTTTAACTCATAAGAAAATGGAAATGACTTGAAGGTAGGCACCACTCAGAAGTCATGCATATGTCACAGATCTAGCTTTGTGTCTTGTTCTTTTTAGGCCTTCAATATATATTGATTATCTGCACTTAATTATTCTCTTTTTCACAAATTTATTTGAAGCCTAACCCAAGATTTTGTTTTGAAAACCATGCATTTATTATATACACTGTCTCCCTGGACAATCTCTTACCTTTTTTGCATTATGTCTGCACTCTGACTATAGATGACTACTAAATGGTTTCCCATCCTGATTTCATGTGTGAGAATCAGACAGGCATTGTAGTTCAATGCCTGTTATTCAAGATCTTTAATCTCACTAGGTTCTAAAATCAGACTGCTCATTTTACCTGGACTCTGCTGGGTGTTTTACTCCACTCACTACTTTTTTCTTCACTCCTCTGTGCCCTGGAAGGCTGATGTATATGTACACATTGAAGGACATCCTTACCTTCCCACGTCTATTGATTTCTGCCCTTGGGGAGAATTGCTAGATCACAATAACAGAGAAGAGAGAAGTCAAGATATTCCTTTTTCTGGGTTTTACCCTATGGGCCACCATGGCCCAGCTGAGTCCTCTCCCCTCCAGAGGCCCAGTTCACTTAGCTCTTTCCATATCTTGGTTCTGAAAAGTGCTTTCTCCTCTCTTCACTTCAGCTTTAAGTTGGACAGAGGCTCACGGTTTATATCTCTGATATATTAAACTCTAACTGGAGTTTTACCTATTCCCACACTTTTATACATTGCAAGTGATTTCAATTAAATTCTCAAATTACCAAATTTGAATGTCATATCTTTCCCAAAGGATAAGCCACACTGATAAACCAACAAATGCCTCTTTCTTCTCTTAGTTGCATTACCATCTTACCAGTCTTGAAAGAGAGACAGCCATCACAAACATTGTCCTTTTCATATTTACTTTGAAATCAATTATTACTATTGATTTCTTTACTATCAATTTACCAATCAATAGCTGAATCACTCAACTTTGTGATTCACAGAGAATTAACAACTTTGGAACAACAACTGTTTGCAAATTCCAGTTTCCAGTGTTTCCAGCCATTATCTACACTTCTAAGTTATAAAATTAATTAGATTATTTTTCTTCTCAGTATTCTTTAGTAATTTTTCTATTACTAAAAACAAAATATAAAATATTTCTAAAATAAAATATTCCTTTTATATAAATTTTTTTTTTACTATTCAGATTACTTGTACAATACTCAAAGTCACTGCTGAAAAGTATTAAAACTCACTATCTCAGTTTGCCTTGTTTTGTCCTTATTTTTCTATTCAATTTAATTTTTTCTTCTTTTAGCTTATGACATCTAAGTACAACAGCCAATTTTTCATTTTCTTTGACAGTAAGTTATATTTTTATTTAAAATGTTTAGATTAAGTCAAAATAATTCAAGATATTTTACCAGATATTTAAAATCATTTATATTTACTCATTTTGACTCAGTATCCAAGAGAGGTAGTTCTTACTTCTGACTGTATATTACATTCAAAGGGGGGACATTTTGCTTTTGGTTTGTGGTGGTTTTGAATTCCTATTTTGAATTCTTTTTTTTTTAACAGAGTTTTATTTTCAAGTATCTTAATTAAGGGAAAATATACTATGAAGTAATAGGATGAATGATACACCAAGAATACCTAACAATTAATTTACGCAGATACATTTAACGCTATAGCTTTGAAAGGTATAAAATAAAACTTGCTGAATTATAGACAGAAAAGGACAAATCCATAACAATGTATAAAGCAAAAATGTAGAGAATTACAAGCAAAAAATTACATACATCTAGGAAAAACAGATGAATCAAGTTATGTTTATATTTTTAATTGTGATTTCATTGTCAGAATCTAAAAAAAATGGTACCAATGAATGAGAAACAGGTGAATCAAGTTGTGTTTATCTGTTTTTAATTGTGATTTCATTGTCAGAGATAGAATCTAAAAAAATGGTACCAATGAACTCAGCAGCAGAGAAAGAATAAAGATGCAGATGTAGAGAACAGACTTGAGGACACGGGGGGAGGAGAAGCTGGGACAAAGTGAAAGGGTAGTAATGACATTTATACACCAACAAATGTAGAACAGATAGTGGGAAGCAAGTGAATAACACAGGGGGGTCAACTTGATGATTGGTGATGATCTAGAGGGGTGGGATAGGGAGGATGGGAAGGAGGCGCAAGAGGGAGGGGATATGGGGTATATGTATAAATGCAGCTGATTTTCTTTGTTGTACAGCAGACACTGGCACAGCAGTGTAAAGCTATTATATTCCAATAAAGATCAAAAGAAAAAAGAAGGAATTAAGCAGAAAAAAAAAGGGATTAAATAGGTCTAAGATGGAACTTAATTTCTGTAATTTTCAAAAAAGTCATTTAGTATACATGTCCATCCTGGTTTGGAAATCACTGTTCTGTGACTAGTCTTTAGAAGCCCATGTAACAGTACTTAAATTGGCTTATGATCTAAACTAGCAGTCTCAGGAATCTGTAGAAATCTCAGTTACTTAATCAGTGAAGATAATATTGAGATTTTGAGATGGTTTCCAAAGTTTCTTCCATCGGCTTAAGTTTAAAATGTAGACATGTAAATATAAAATGAAGTTTTTTAAATGAGACACACCAAAGATTGCCTGCAAATTTAACATTATACCTGATGTAAAAATTTTTTACATATTGAGGTATGGGGAAGTCATTCTGGCTTATCCATGATTTAACTGAAACTTTAGGCCAACCAAAACACCATTTGTGGTTTATTAAATGAACTGTACATCTGCTTTAACCATTAAACAAAAGAATGCATTTAAAAATCAAAATGGAGTAACTGTGGTTCAGGCATTCAAAATGGAGCTTGATGGCCATTGTATGTGTGGTTTCAGACATGTTCCTTTATTACTGAGAACTTGAATTTTCTGAACTGTATCAGACTCAAGGACACCATCAACTGTCCTGAAAACAATATCTACTAGCTGGCATCTGCAACTTTATAGCCTTAAGGTCTCCCCTTGTATGCAACTCTTTTGTACCCCAACCAATCCTTGTTTAGCCAGTATGCTTACTTCTTGCCAGCTAAGCCTCCCTCATTTTCTAGTCCAGCAGAACACAATTCAAGTGTTTTTGAAGTTATGTCTCCTGGGCTATAGTCCTTATTTCAACTCAAATAAAACTCTTTTCTATTCCTATTATAGATTGGTTTATTGAGTATTTCCATTGACATAGCAATTCAAGAATTGAGTGTTTTGTTTGTTGTTGCTGTTGACATTGGAAGGCTGAGTGTATTGGTATCCTAACCAATGTACAAAATGGCAACTTCAAGTTCTTACTAGATTGCTGGAATCAACAGAAGAGAGCCCATTTCCTGGCATGACATTTTCTACTAAGTCTTAAAAACTCCCCTTTCATAAAAATGGAAATAATGTTACCTATTTGCAGAAATTTGGGGAGATTGTGTGCAAATCACTGGCTCAGAGTAATAATAAAAAATGTCATTTCTTCTATGGAAATATGTAATCTAGTTAGGCAGCCAATGCATAGGCACATAAAATAGTTAATTATAATGCAATGTGGTCAGGGGTCAGTGGAGGAGTACTCCCTGTGGGGTTCAGCCAGCTTCTCCTCCCTACACCTCAGGTTTCCTCATCTACCTAGGGGAGACAATCAAAGAGGCTGACTTCAACAATAGGTTCTCCTGCTGTTTCTATAGCAACCCATGAAAATAATCACGACACTCAATCCTTAATGCAATTTAGTCAGCAGCATTTGCTGAGCACCCACTGTGGGCAGAAAAATGTACTGGAAGATTATGGCAACAAGAAATGTTATTGTCATAACTGGAAACTGCTAGGAGAAAATAATGTCTCTACAACCATATTCTCTGAAAAAAAAATTTTTAATGTCTCATTATTTGCACATTAGGGTTTCTAGGTTTACCTTGAGTTGTAAGTGCTTCTTTGCAAACTTCTGCACAAATAAAGTTAACAAGGAAGGAGTGGAATTTGTCCTCTATGCTGAAAATTATTTGAGTTACATGAGAAAATAGTTGAGCACTATTCTATGATACTGGCAGATTTCTCACTAGAATTTTTTCCTGAGATGTAGATACATCTATTTCTTCCCTTAATACAAATGTAGGAAAGGGAATTTTCCTAAAGTTTTGAATTGTTTTTGGAAGATAGCAATTTGTAGAAAAGTTATGGTGACCTCTCTCATAAAAGCAAGATATGTAATGACCAGCTGCCAAATGTAAAATAAAAAACCCAAAAATCTCTCTTCCAACTTCTCACAGATGTGTGTGGCCAGTTCGCACCAGGCTAGAATAAATATCAGGTGACTCCCACTGACTTTTATATCTGTTCAAAATTCTTGATAAATGACATTTTGCCTTGACACCCATCTGTTTAATCTGCCATTTTGCAGAACAACTTTTCACTGAGATTTATTTCATGACGCTTGATTTTTCACATATAATACTATACTCTTTCATGCATCCATATATTGCCCAACTAACCTAAATAAAGGGAATTAGTGAAATATTGTGACATGGCATACAATGAGTGATTATTTAAGCTCTGTGTATAACTGCATTTATTATTCAGTTTTAAACATCATTTTTCTTACTATACAATAAAAAGTTCCTTATATCAAAATATAGAAAATATTTTGAACAAAAAAGGAATATTGAGATAATTCATAATTTAACACCCTTGGAACTCAATTATTAACATCTAGGTGTATATGTTTTTTGTTTTTATTTTATTGTTAAAATAATAATTTGTAAACTCTCTTTATATTCACTGATGTATCAATCCTCAGTGTTTCTGTAGCTGGAAATAGGGTCCTTAAAGGATGTAGGGAAGGTTAAAAGAGGTCCTAAGGGTGGGGCTTTAATCTGATAGTGTCCTTTTAAGAAGAGGAAGAGGCACCCAAAGGACTCTCTCTCTCTCTCTTTCTCCCCCCTCCTCTCTTTCTGTGCACTGAGGAAAGCTCATGTGAGACACAGCCAGAAGGTGCCTTCTGTGATCCTAAGAAAGAGTTCTCACCAGAAACCAACCCTGCTGGTACCTTGATTTTGGACTTCCAGGCCCTAGAAATATGGAAAAATAAATTTCTATTTTCAAGCCACTCAGTCTGTACTGTTTTGTTATGGCAAGCAGAGCAAACTAATACTTACACTAATAAATGTGTTCCATAATGACATTTTCATCATGATGTCATATCTTCTGTAATATGATAATTTATTTTTACTTTTTTGTTATTGGATATTTCAATTACCTGAATATATTTATATCTTAATGTTGATTGATTTTCATAGGAAAAATTCCCAGAAATATTTCTAAATAGAAACCATGCACATATCTAAATAGTTTTTATTAGTATTGGTAACTATTAGCTCAATTTATACTTTTGTAAGCTGTATGACCACTTTACATCTCCATAAGTAAAGGAATTATCATTTTTCAAAAATCTCTGTACATTTGGTAGCCAAAAATTACATCTGATTTTTTAATCTATTTTAATTTTTGATTGGTAGTGAAATTTTTGTTTCTGCTTTATGACTGGCATATGTATGTTCTTGAAGGTGTTTATTTTTTTAATACATGTAAAATATGCTGTAATTATCTATTTTTCTAGTGTAATAGAATTATATGCAGAACCAAGAGATTGTTATAAATGATATTTATTTCAGTGACATAAGAAACACATTTATCTGTGATGAGTGTGGTATTGAGTGATAGTTGAGCAAAAAAAGCATGAGGAAGACTTGGCTTCCATATTTGGTTTCCACATCACTATCTCTTTGTTTCTTCTTCCAGCTATTGCTTCTCACAAAATTTTTATTTTCTTTACTAATTTCTTAAGTGTGATATTTCCCAGGGAAATCTCCTCATTTTACACTCTCTAGTTAGTTAGCCAATATCCTGTGTCCACTTGCTAACAAATATTCCAAATCTGTAACCTCTTATGTTTATTGGAGCCCAATTTGTATCTTCTGGTATCTCTCCATCCACTCAGGTTCTTATATAAAAAACATGAATGCCATCATTGACACATTTATCTTCTTAAATTTACAATATTTAATGAGCCAATACTTTGATTACTTCAACAAACATTTATTGATATGCTGTACTATATCAGACAATGTTCTAGGCTCTTGAGATAAAACGGGAAACAAAAACCGAGTCTTTGTTTTGCAGGGCTTATATTTAATGGGTATATGTATTAGTCAGTGTCTAGTAAAAACACAGAAATGAACATAGAATATTTAATTTAAATAATTATTAACTAGTTACAGGCAACTAACTATTAAGGGATAAAGAGAACTCTAAAGGATACAAAAATAGCAGATATAGAGAGCACTTACTAATTCTGGGTCTGAGAAGGAAGAAACTAAGGAAGAAACAAAGTTGGAAAAGACTCCACTCCCCAAAAGGTTAAGATTCAGGCTTTAATGGAATGGATGTGGATGTAGTCCCATTGGATGCTAGATAATTTGATTGACAGGAAATTACTTGCTGGGGAAGAGGTGATTAGAAACCAACCACTGAGTCATCCTCAAAACATCCTGGAATGCTTCTCACTAGATTGTGACTAAGACTTGTTGATAAGCTTTTCACTGGGTATCTGGTAAATCTTGTTTGCAAGCCACCTGTTGGAGTGTTGTTGAAATTTACTTGGAGTCCTCCACCCTGTTCAGACTACCTCTGAAATTCACAAGAGGGTGAATACCACTGTAGATCTGTGTCCTGCATACCAAAGGCACTGTTCATTGTGGGAGCAGGAACAAAAGCGCATCAGAGCTAGAACCATTCCCCTTGCAGTCTTCTTCTGGTGCTCTTTACTTCTTACAAAGTTTAACATTGTGCCAGCTGGCAAAATAAGAGATCTTTGCAGAATTCAGATTCAGTATCACAAACAAGATGAGGAAGAAAGGATTGGCCAAGAGGCAAAGAATTGTTAAGTGGTACAGTCCACTTCTCTGATTTTAATAGCAAAACAACTCTATGTTTTCACTTAACCAGAGAGAGCTATAATTAGTAAAACTGTCAACCATTCCCCAAATGTGAAGAAAAGGAGTCTCAAGACACATTTAATCCATTGTTGGCTATATTAAATTACTCTTTAAATTCTGTCACAGTCCTATTGAATATTATGTTACCTAATAACTAAATTGCAAGGTTAGCCTGTGACAATTTGTGTATGAATTAATAATAAGTAGAGATAACATATGAAGATGATTAGCATATATAAACACATACATAGATAAGCAAAGAGAAAACAAGCAAAGCTACTACATAGCTCAATCCCATAATTGGTCACAAGTCTGTAATTGGTCTGTAATTGACCTTGACTATGTTCTTCTACTACCATTCTATATTACCTTGCTCTCACCGAGAACCTCAATTGGATGGGGTTTTACCTATTAAAGTCACCAAAATACTTGCTCCCAAAGGATCTGATTGTTCAATCGTCCTAAATTTTTGGTTGCTGTAGTTTTCTTAGTTTTCTTCCAAGTACTAAAAGGCATCTTAGAGAATTCCCTGGGTTCTAAACATAGTTCTCTTCCCCCACCCCCATTGTGTAGCATTTACCCAATTGCTCATTAGTAATTGGGATCACTCATCCCAACCTGTAGGATAACTCTTTTTTCTGCCTATTGTTTCAGTGGCATCAAAATCCCCAAGTGGTCAAGTAGCAGATTAATCTTACAATTCAATTAACCATTGTTGTGCTCCATGGTGGAAGCATCCTTCCCTTGGGGACTAAGTCCTCCAAACCATCAGAGCTTTAAGTTTTCAGGAAAGAAAGCAGAAGTTACGGGAGTAACTTATTCAGTTACACAGTGGGAGGAGCCATATCAATGATCAGTCTTTCTGGATCTAGGGGAGACCACGCCATAATAAAATTTCAAATTTATAGGATACACAGCATCCTCTAAGACAATCTTAGTTGCCTACCAACTAGCACCTTATCTGAGTTTTCAGTAAACCATTCCAGCTTCCAGTTAGACGACCAGCGTCTGGGTGCTGGAGTATAGAGTAAAATTAGTTTTTTCCACAGGCTCAAGCCTTTTCTGCATGACATTTCCTATGAGATCAGTTCCTTTATCAGAAAGAAATGTTGTGCAGAACACCATGATGATGGATAAGGAATTAATCTCTGAGTTTGTGGATATTTGTGCTGGCAGAAGAATTACTGTCATGGCAAGCAATTCTATATGCAGAGTATGTGTCCATTCCGGGCAGGACAGGATTATGCCCCTTTTATTATGAATTAGTCTCAATGTAATCAATTTATCACCAGGTGGTTGGCTAGTGCCCTGGGGAATGGTACAGTATCAGGAGCTTGGAGTTGGTCTCTGCACCTGGAAGAGGAGGCGCTCAGAAGGAGCAGTTGCCTGGTCAGAGTTGGTTAGGGTGTGTATGTCCATGACATTGAGCCCATTCACCACCTCCATCCATGCCTTCATGGTCATTTAGTTTTGGGAACTACTCAGAAAGTACTGGGGTTCCTGGGAAAAGAAGATGACCTATATCCACAGAGCACATCCATTGACTACCTGATTGTTAAGAACCTCTTCCACAGTGGCTGCACTTTGGGTGATGTGCTCATGGATCACGACTGTCTTAACATGACTACCTGCATAATGACAGATCCACATACATATATTTTCCATAGACTTTCGTATCTATAGTCTTGCATTCCTGTTCCTTCCAATACCATATATATCCAGCCAAATGGTTAGTAGTGGCTAGAGAATTAGTGTGTGTTTATATTTCTGGCCATCTCTCTCAGGTCAAAATAGACAACCAAATACATTGCCCGAAGTTCTGTCCACTGGGAGGACTTTCTCTCAATACTCTTTTCCAGGGTCACCCCGGAGTGGAATATTAGAACTTGATCTGTTTACTCACATGGCATATTGTGTTACTCAGAACAGCATGTGGTGCATAGTCCTTTGTAAACTTGTCTCAATTTTTTTCTTCCTCAGTTAGGAATTCTTGTGAAGATCATAGATGTGGATTGAGGTAGAAGAGGCAACTTAAAAGAAGTTGATTTCAAATCAATCTGTGACATCATGCAACTTATACCTTTCAGACATTTCCATAGGTCTCTTATACAACATTAAAGGTACATTTCTTCCATACATGACAAATCTTATGGCTAGATAAGTCATATAACACCCAGTTTATAGTAGTAAGCTCAGCCTGAATGGTAAACTGATGTCCCATGGTTAGACTTCAGTCTCTACCAGGGTTCAACAGCAAGCGAGGAGCCCCAGAAGCTGTTTCTCCAAAAGAGAATAATTATCTGCAAAAGAAGGCATAGATTTATTCTAAAATTCTTGATTTCTGCCTTGTGATCTCCTATTAGTGCTTTCCAGAAAATTCCATGTGGTATGGTTTTGGCCACAGATACAATGAGTATCATTGAATTTGCTGCATTATAAGGCTTGAGAGGATGGGCCAGCTACTCTGTAATCTGGACTTCCTGCAGAGCCTTATTTTGCTCTGATCCCACTCAAAACTGACCACCTTATGGATGATTTCGTAGGTAAGTCTAAGTAGCATATTCAGTAAGATGTTTCCTTTAAAATTTAACAACACTGCCAAGTAGTGTGCCTCTTACCCCAACTTCCCCATCCCTCAAAGGTAAATAGTGTGAGGTACAGAAATTTGTATTTCATCTCATAGGGGAAAGCTTGATTTGTGCTAGATCCCTGAATCCCAAAAACATCATGGAAGTGGTAGGCTCTAAACTTGCAAGGTTTCTCTCACTTTCTAGTATTACTAAGACTTGTAAACTATTTTCTAATTTCCTGTCTATCAGTTCTGGTCAGCATGATGTTATCAATGTAGTGAACCAGTATGACATTCACAGAATGTCAAGTGATGAACACCTCTGTGGGTGATATTAATGATAGAGACCAGGAGAAATTATGTGACTCAGAGCTTACACAGTGACAGTATTCCAATGATAAAAGCAGGTAAAAGCAAGATGTTTCTGGAGACACTTGTAGATAAATATAGAGAAAATACATGAGCCAGGTCAATAACTGGATAGCAACTGCCAGTGTCTATGCTGATCTGCTCCAGTAAAGATAACACATTTGGAATAGCAGCTTCAACTAGAATCACTGTCTGATTAAGTTCATTATACTCCACAGACATTCTCCAAGATGCATCTTTTCTCTCAGAAAGCCAACCAATTTAGTTAGAGGAGAATGTGATTTGGCCCTGAGCCATAGTTTGTAGACCTCTACTTTACTGGCTGCTCATCTGTTTTATTCTGATCACTGCTGCCCTTAATGAGTGATATGCCCACTTTGTCTTTGATGGTTAAATGTTGCTACTTAACCTAAGATACCCAGAGCCCATAATTTCCATCGAGTTCAGAGAGATTATCTCAATTATGGTATTTCAATATCCATATCTGACTTCTCAAAGAGAGTAACTATCAAGAACATAAAATGCTTGATTTGCTAATGTACTTCTCCACGCTTTAGTGAAAGGAATATCTCTTGTGCTTCTTTGAGGATATATTTGGCATAAATGCACAGGTCACACATGATAAACCCATGCCAATATGCCTATAACCTTAAGACATGAATTTTTATAAAATTTAATTCTTATACCATTAAAACTTTTTAATTCTCTCATGACATCATGCCTGAGAATTTGGCAATATAAACCTCATTTATTAGAGGCCACAAGTGAATTAAAGTTTCAGTTGATCAACTAGAAAGCTGGTAGTGCTACCTCCAGCTCCACGAAGTAATACCTTTAATCTGGAATCTCTAGTAAGTGCACCAGTATATCAGTGAGTTATTAATATATGTGTCCAAGACATCAATGGGACATCTGAGAATCAAAGAATAGAAAACCTCGCTCTTCAGTTTTCAAAGTGTGACTTTAGCGGAGAACTAAAGGACATGAACTTGACATTTTCTTTTTGTAACTTTCTGTAAATACTGAAGATAGTATAGTTTTTGTAGTCAATATCACTACCATAACAATCAAGTGCAGCAGCCACTTAAGTCCCAAGATACTTGTTTCAGTTGACGCATTATCACAATCAGTGACAGAAGCAGTTTCATTGCTTATAATTCCATTGCATGCCATGGATTAAAAGAATCCCATTTTCCATTGGAAAGGATATGGGACTTGAGCTCAAAAACAAGATCACAAACAAGGCAATACTAAAATCCCATCTTTGAAGGTCTATCTCCTGGAACCATGCCCATTGCCAATTGTGTCCTGTCAGGAGATAGAACTCAAACTACCAATTCGAATAGCAATTTAATTTAATATAAAGGATATAAAATGTTTAATTTAATACAAGAGCTTATTAGTTCCAAAAAGGAATTACAACTGAACAGTACAGAATACTGCATTGGTTTTTTATTGTTACTGTAACAGATTACCGCACACTTAGTGTCTTAAAAAACTAAAAATTTACTATGTTATAGTTCTCTTTGTCAGAAGTCTGACCTGTGTTATACTGAGATAAAGTCAAGATGTCCAGAGGGCTGTGTTCCCCGGTGGAAAATCCATTTCCTTGCCTTCTTCAGCTTCTAGAGGCCACTTACACTCCGCTTCATGACTTCCTTCCTTTGCCTTCGAAGCCAGCTGTGGTTTAACGCTTCTCATGTTGCATCTCTCTCTGACTATAGCTGGGAAAGCTTCTCCATTTTTAAGGACTCATGTAGTTAGATTGGAAAAACACATACAGTCCAGGATAATCTCCACATCTCAAGACTGATAAGCTTAATCACATCTGTAAATTTCCTTTTTTCACGTAAGGTAACATATTTACTTGTTCCGGGTATTAGGGGTGGGCGTCTTTGAAGCAGTATTTTTCTGATCTCTAAAGATTCCAAGAATCACATATATAGGGAGCAGTTGCTACATATATAACTAAGGCAGGGCACTCAAGGAAGGAACAGACTTGGAAAAGGGTATCCCCTAAAGTTGAGATTTAGGCATGACTGTGTGGGTGACAGTGGGAGACATAGTTCCAAACTTTGAAGTTTTCTCTGTCTAGTGGGCAACATAAAAAAATAAACACATAAGCAAGTAAATAACTTTAAATATTATCGTATGTGCTGAAAAAATATAAAAGTATCATATGATAAAATGTTATTGGGATCAGCTACATCTACACACATATACGCATATCCCCATATCCCCTCCCTCCCGCAACTCTCCCATTCACTTTGGTGTACTTCAGAGACAGCTACAAGAGTGTAAAGCAAATATATTCCAATAAAGAGTTTAAAAAAAAATGTTATTGGGAGAGATGACTAGTCTAGATTTGTTAGCCAAGAAGAAATCTCTTAAGAAATGTCATATTAGCAGGTACTCCTTTGGTACTAAGAAGATAGCCTTACAAAGGTGTGTAGACAGAGAAATGCAAAGCTCGCCTCTTTCCAAAGTAGGAACAAATATAATACCTTTGTGAAGCGCTAAGAAGGTCAATAGGTCTGGTGCTTGGTAAGTGAGGGCAAGAGTGAAGGATATTACCTTGAAGAGGTAGACAGGGGTCAGGAACCATAGGGCTCTGTAACTCAGGGGACAGTGATTAAAGTTTTGAGTTTTCATCAAAGTAGAATGCAATTAACAAGTTTTGGCAAGGTAGTAACATGACATGATTTATATTTTTTAAAGAAATTATTCTTGTTATTGTATGGAAAATAGATTGTGTCATTTATTTATAGGTCTGCCCTTTGAAATGTGAATTTTTTTCTGGCCAGGACTGTGCCCTTATTGTCTTCTTCTTTAGCATCTGGTATATTACTTGTTTTTTAATTTTAATTAATGACAACTTTTTATTTTATTTATTCATTTATTTATTTTTGGCTGCTTTGGGTCTTTGTTGCCGTGTGTGGGCTTCTCTAGTTGCCATCAGGGCTACTCTTCATTGCGGTGCATGGGCTTTTCATTGTGGTGGCTTCTCTTGTTGCAGAGAACTGGCTATAGGCACGAGGGCTTCAGTAGTTGCAGCACAGGGGCTCAGTAGTTGTGGCTCTTGGGCTCTAGAGCCCAGGCTCAGTAGTTGTGGCACACAGACTTAGTTGCTCCGTGGTATGTGGGATCTTCCCAGACCAGGGATCAAAACTGTGGCCCCTGCACTGTCAGGCAGATTCTTTTTTTTTTTGCTTTTAGCTCTTTGTTGGAGTATAATTGCTTTACGCTGTTCTGACAGTTTCTGCTGTACAACAAAGTGAGTCAGCTGTATTTAGGCATATATCCCCATATCCCCTCCCTCCTGAGCTTCCCTCCCACCCTTCCCATCCCACCCTCTAGGTCATCACCAATCATCGAGTTGATCCCCCTGTGTTATTCAGCAGCCTCCCGCTATCTATTTTACCTTTGGTAGTGTGTATATGCAATGCTACTCTCTCACCTCATCCCAGCTTTCCCTTCACCCCCCGCCCCGTGTCCTCAGTCCATTCTCTATATCTGCATCTTTATTCTTGCCCTGTCACTGGGTTCATCAATACCATTTTTTTTTAGATTCCACATATATGTGTAAGCATATGGTATTTATTTTTCTCTTTTTGGCTTACTTTACTCTGTATGACAGACTTTAGGTCCATCCACCTCATTACAAATAACTCAGTTTCATTCCTTTTTATGGCTGAGCAATATTCCATTGTATATATGTGCCACATCTTCTTTATCCATTCATTTGTTGATGGGCTTTTAGGTTGCTTCCATGACCTGGCTATTGTAAATAGTGCTGCAATGAACATTGTGGTACATGTATCTTTTTGGATTATAGTTTTGGATTATAGTTTTCTCAGGGTGTATGGCAGGTGGATTCTTTAACCATGGATGTATTCTTCCATAATGTGAACTTTAATAACATTGACTTTAACCAAAGACAATCCAATAAGCAATCAAATAGCTGCACCAGGGTATTTTCTTTCTAGAGTACAGGTTGAAGGTAGCTCATTCATATATAAATCATATTCTCACCCTTCATGACCTCATTTTTATTTTCTGTAGCATAAATTCTTTCCAAGCTACTTCCCAGTCTTTCTCCCAAGGTAGAAGTGTATTTAGATCACATGCAGTTCTGCCCCTAATTACACCTAATACTTTTCACTGAATTTACATTTTATTAAAGCATTAGGTGTGAATCACATGGGTGAGACAGCCAGGAGGGAAACATGAGCAGCACCTTTGGTACAGGCCCAAACATTTTATCCAGCAGCTTTGATCTTGGCTTTTCTTTTCCTTTGGGCTGAGAAATAAATGTTCTTTAATTTTGCCTGTTCCTCTTTGTTTCCTTTGCTAGTTTATTTTTCTCTTTCTCTGTTTCTTCTGTATATTTTCATATTCTGGCTTATCTATTCTGTTATTCATGTATTTATTAATTCAACTCTTGCTTCTACTAGTTAACCTTGAGATTTGCCTTCTCCCATGAGACTGATTCTCCCTATCATCATTATTGTTTCTCAACAAAACCAATCATCCTAGTCTCACATGCCTTTGTCTAACATTGTTCTTTACTCTAGAATAGGAATGGAAAGAATGCTATAAAATGGGCAGTATAAAATTAGTAAAAAGATAAGTGGTCAGGCACTCTAAAAAGTAAAAGTATGTTTGCTGAAATGACAGATGAGTATCCAATCAGGTTAAAAGAACTATGAGCATAGCATGGAGAGTGATGAGTGTACAAATACAAAAGCATTACAAGACCAGACAGTCACGCGCACAGTGAAATAGATTTTACAGACTTTGAACCAAAAGAGGGTAGTCAGAGAGGAGAATGTTGAATTTTAGTCTTGCTATGGAGATTTATAATGATGATGTGGCTATACTGTTTAGTAACTGGTGAATAATAGAAATGGTGTGGGATAATGCAGTATGGATAATAAAGGGTTTTTAAGATCAGGTATTTATTCTTTTATTGTAATAATCTTTAATAGACTTTTGGAACAACTGAAGCATGTAATAGTCATATTCTATTTCTGTTACTTACACAAAGTATTGATTTTGATAATTCCTAAAAGGGTCTATTGTAGGAAATCTAAAGCATAGATTATAAGCACTAAAAACAGTATAGTCTTCTCTCTTGGCTTTACTTTCTTTTAATTATAAAATGCAAACTTTATCTACTAATCTAGAGATGCAGGTAATAGTGTTCCATTCCAAATCATGATATATCTATCCATTTGTTCACATTATTTTCTATGTCCTTTATTCAAATTAGCAACTGTTATCCATGGGGTGTTGTATATTCCTGGTTAAACTAAATCTGAAATTTTAAAATAGATTTTGTGGCTATGACAATTGTATCTTTTTGTTATTTTAAGATTATTTATTATATTTTTGTATTGTTTAATGCTGGTGCAGATAAATCTTAATGTTTTATGTCTCTATATTTCTAAAATGTGTTGTCAGTAACATATGGAGAGAAAGAGAGATATCAGATTTAGTCAAGTTATTTCATATCTCTGTGTCTCAGTTTTCACATCTGTAAACCTACCTCACAGGGCATCAGTGATGACTCCATAAGTTACAGGTAGTAAGTATGCTGAACTGTGACCGGCACTTATTAATTGTAGAATAAATATGAACTATTCTTACTATTATTTTACTGTTATGGATCAATATTAACAATTTAGACAGAAATAAATTCTGTTATTGCTATAAAAAAACAACTTTATAGAATTTAAAATTTTGACAAGTTGTGTTTGAAGAACAAATCACTCACTGCCTCCCAGTTGGCACATTGCACCTTTGAGGACTCATGTGTTATTTCAAGTGCTGACTTAATCCAGAAATGTGATTCTTAATTCTACATTTATTTTTGTGGTCGTTCTGAGTTGCAGAAGTTAAGTGAGTTAAAATTCTCTTTCTTTTCATCAGAAGGAATGGTTAATATGGATTGAAATCCTTTCATTGTTTGTAAAAGCAATGGCTTGTAAACTAGACATCTTTATTTTGTTTTGTAAAGGTTCACCATACACTCAACTCTCACCTCCCTCCATTCTAACTCTTCATAAACCTAATGTGTTTTTACTTTACTATGAAGTTACGTTAATACTTCCTAAATAAAATTAAGCCAATAATACCCCTTATTGACAAGAATATAACTTTTTTTTCCTTTTAAAATCAGTATCGTTTCACAGTAGTTCCCAATGTTAGGCATTAACTTGACAATCTTAAAGCACACATCATATTCTAAAATGCCTATTGAAAGATGTATTAAACTGTGAAGATTTTTAAAAACAACTTACACATTTGTTTTCTTAAATATTTTCATGTCAGTGACCAACACTCAAAACCTAGGACAAATTAGTATGATACAAAAGAGTGTCAAACAGTTGGGAACTAGTCTTCATTATCTATATTTAAAGAAACATATTATTAAGAACATGAGAATGAACAAAACTAGAGGATTATGGTAATGTTTTTGTACCTGAAATATAGCATAGAGCCTCTGTTAGAGACATAATAGGACATTCATTAAAACCAACATGGTGTTGGGGGGAAGGGCAAATTATATGTGTGGGATTAACATATACACACTACTGTATATAAAATAGGTAAGCAACAAAGACCTACTGTATAGCACAGGGAACTCTACTCAATATTCTGTAATAACCTATATGAGAAAAGAATCTGAGAAAGAAAGGATATATGTATATGTACAGCTGAATCATTTTGCTTTAACCTGAAACTAATACAACGTTGTAAATCAACTATACTCTGATGTAAAATAAAACTTAAATTAAATTTTAAAAATAAAAATAAATAAATAGGAACCTAGCATGATGGTGATCATTGTGCACTTTCATGAACCCCTGTAATCCTCAAGAGTTGTTTATTTTTAATTTTTAAAATTAATTTCTATTATTTTTACCTATTTATTTATTTGCTTATTTATGTATTTATTTGCTGCATTGGGTCTTTGTTGCTGCGTGCAGGCTTTCTCCAGTTGCAGAGAGTGGGGGCTACTCTTCATTGTAGTGCATGGGCTTCTCATTGTGGTGGCTTCTCTTGTTGCTGAGCACAGGCTCTAGACATGTGGGCTTCAGTTGTTGTGGCGCATGGGCTTCAGTATTTGTGGCTTGACGGCTCTACAGCGCAGGCTCAGCAGTTGTGGTGCACGGGCTTAGTTGCTCCACGGCATGTGGGTCTTCCCAGACCAGCACTTGAAACCTGTGTCCCCTGCACTGACAGGTGGATTCTTAACCACTGCACCACCAGGGAAGCCCCTCAAGAGTTGTTTAGAAATGCTGAGAATTAAGGCTGAGGAGGTGAACAGAAGTGTAGGCAACACTAATAATGAGAAGAGCTTTTGTGTATTCAGTAGTTAAGGCATACAATCATCCGTCTTCAAACTCTTGGACTCAAATATTTGACATGCTACTTACAATTATTCAAATAAAATTCAGACAACAATTTTGATGGACAAGAAGGAATCATGCTTAGGGAGAACATACTTTAAACTAAGGAAACATAATGAGTCCCTAATCGATTTAATAATAGAGTATGACCTTTGTGTTAAGGTAAATACCACAGATAGGGTGTGGCTAACAGAAACACATGTTATGTGCAGTTCAATCTAAAGACCTATTTAAACTGTGAATACTTTGCTTTCTGTTTCAATATTAAAATTATAACATGTACACTTGTGTTCTCTGACTGTGCTCTCCTTTTTGCTAATAAGTGCATCCCTGGACTTTGTCAAAGGCTTTATCCAAAGCTTAGTATGTTAAAATACTCAACTCTATAACCTATCTATCACAGTTCCCTAAGAGTCTAAGGGAACCTAAACATATACTCCTTAATCTGAATTGAGTTGTGTTTAATATGTACATTTGCAAGAATGTGATTTTCCTGTGATGACAAAAATAAGTAAGGGAACATACAGGTGCACAAGCATGCTAAAATAATCTTCCCCCCAATTCAAATACCTATATATTTATTACTTGAAAATACAGTCAGTCACACATTTTCCATTGGAAGTATAATAGTGCTCTCAGAAACTGCAGGCTATCCACAGTACAGCCTTTCCTAGTTCTTTACTAAAATAGATATTAATGGAATACAATAGTGCTAATGGGCTATTGAACAACAGGATAGAAAGGAAGCTAGACTGGAGAGATATATGCCAATTAGCAAGTTCTTAAAGTAGCCACAGGGTGAAGTACTAGTTGTTCCAGGCATAAGTCTAAGCAACAGTAATAGAGGATTCAGCTCTGAAATAGGCCACAACTGAATTTCTGCCTCGTAGGAGATTTCGTGTGGCTTGATCAACTTATAATTAGTATGATATATGGCAGGAAAGTTATCCATTTAAAAAAACTAAAGAGATTGTGAACAATATCTTACTAGGATTTGACCTGAAAAACTAAATATATTTCCCAAGTGAAGAATAAAACACAACCCTTCAGGAAGGTGAAAGGAGTTTCAGAGCATCTCAAACTCTAAGTTTTATGGAACAATAACAAATTGTCAGAGAAGAGCCAGCTAACTTCATATTTACATATGAAGTATGATCAATGATTCACTCCAAAAACAATATGAGGGTAAATTTACAGTTTAGCTTGGGGTCTGCATAGCATGATGTAGATGAATCAAACAATGTACAATAAATTTCAGAGACAGTTAAGTTTTAGTTCTGGTGGTGTAAATCACAGGTGGGCTCCCATTACAGATAGATATATTGTTGGGATGATAAAAGCAGTGAAGTAAAAAAGTCTTATCCTGCTTTAAGTATCTGAGCTTCAGAAGAAAGAGAAACTCAGTGGGGGAGATAACGAGTGGTGATAGGAACAGAAAAGAACTAATCCCAGTGCCAAAAATAAAAGGAAGAATCAAAAGTGGTCACCTGTGTGACCTATCTTAACAATCCCAGGGTGAAATGAATCAATCCAACTTCCAATTTGTGGCCAGACTGTAGAAATGGATCTAGAAAAATCAAAGAGGACTGGTCAGGGGAGGAGGGAGGGAGACCCTGCTGGGTAGTTGTTTGATCAAGCTCAGCTTTGCTCCATCGGATGAGAAAAATCAAACAGTTTTACTGTGTGGTGGTGGAATACTTATGGATTTTAATTCTGCTGGAATGCAATGTTAATTTTGGCTGAGTGAAGTGAAACAGACCATGTCACTTACACATCTAACCTGTATTTATCAAACACTCAACTTCACTCCTTTCATTGGTCTGAAGCACTAGAAATTCAGAATTCATAAATCAAGCATAGTAAATAAAATCAAATAGCTGGAATCAAAGATATACTTGGCATATTTGAAGACTCATGTGCATTTCTAAAGCCTAAATAAGCCTGCATAAAAGCATTTAATAGAAAAACAGAATAAAACATTTTACTATTAGGTTTTATTATAATTTACAATCCCCCTTGTTCTTTCCTTGGGGAAAAATAATATTTTTGCATAAAATTTGCATGTCTATAAATCTTGTGAATCCAGAAAAGTGTTAATTTTTAATAAATCTGCAAGTAAACAATAAAACACATTTCCAAAGCTGATAGATAAATAGGTCAAGACAATTCCATGCATCCTTCTCAGGTTAATTAAAAATTACAGTGATGTATTGTTAAGGAGTGTCTTTTCATTATTTTCGGTAAGGTTTTTAATTCAAAGACGCAGATTCATGAAAATAAAACACTTCTCTTTCAGACTTTCCTCAAGACATATGGACTGCTAAGTCTGCAGAGGGCATATAGATTGAATGGGCAAAAAATTTTATATCAAATTTTATGGTAATTTAAAGTAGAAAGGTAAAAGGAAATAGGGAATAGGAGTTATTTTCAAACAAAGATATTTATCCTGATCATGTGTCCATAAGAGAGATTGGGATTCAAACTCTTTGCAGAACAACTACCTAATTTTATCAGGGAGTCTCTTCTTATGTGTTTAATGTGAAAAAAGCTTATATTTCTTCAGTTACACTTAACCATTCCAGAAGGGATCATGATCAGGGAAAATATCAAGACAATGAAAAAGTTGAACATATGCATATTGTAACTGAATTTTATTGTTCAGTTAATTTGGTGGGAAAAATAATACTAAGAGCAGTGGTAGTGCCACCGGACAGTGTTTGGGTAAGAATGAACATAAGGACAAAATGGATCTACAATCAGAGCTCAGCTCCATCACTGTCTAGTTGCATCATCTTGAGAAAGTCACTACATGGGTGAGCTTCAGTTTCCTCATCTACCAAATCAAGATGTAAAATGTAAATGCAAAACAAAGCACAGCACCTTAGGCATCTGAAGCACACACTAATATTTAATTCTTATTAATGACATTGTTTTATGTGATCACAATAATTGATTAATAGGAGTATATATATTAATTAATTGAAGTACAATGCATGTTATTAGATATCACGGAGAGGTATGCATCTTCTCAACTTTTTTAGGACAATGGTAATAGCTAATATTAGAGAGGAGAAAAAGTTTATTTCATTTACTTGGATTTGTATTTACACAATTTTGTGGCTAGATGAAATGTTCACAGTGCATATCAATCTACGGAAAGTGGTGGAGCTTTATTTAATTGATGAATGCCTTACTAATTTGAAGTGCTTCATTAGAAGAACTTTTGTAAATTATTTGCAAAAACAGCAGGATTGCTCATACATAAACTTAATGAACTAACCACCAAACAAATGATAAGATTATTAATTAGATGTTTATCCAAGAATTCCCTAGTGGCTTGTCTACTAGACCCTTAGAAGATTTTAGTGAATTTTCTCAGATTCTTGTTTGTCTTTATCTGTCAAGAGTGGCACATGCAAGATGTAAAGAAAATGTGATTAGTAATGTTTATTTTAGTTCCCATTAAAATTAATATATTCAAAATCATGATAGAAACCAGTACTAGTTAGGAAGACTATTCTGTACTCAGACTAGAATTATGTCAACCACATTTAACCTGGCTTAGTTAATGTGATATTCTTGAATTATTAGCTATGCTGATAATAATTTTGAAAACCTTAGAATTTGTAAATAATTTGCCAACGTGAATGTCATGACATTAAAATTTTATTCAAGAACATATGTTAGGCCTGTACTGTGTATTTGGCAGTTTGTCAAAATTTTGCAACACACCAGTGAATAACACACAGTCCTTTCTTCCCTGTCAAGTAGAGAGAGCAGACAAAGAATCACAAATGATGAGATAGTCCCTTCCAACATTCTGGAAGATGGGTTTTTGACAGTGTATACATTGTCTAATGATTTGCCCATCAAAAGCAATTTCCATGTAAGGAATTAAAGAAAAAAACTAGATAAAACACGAGACAGTTTTCATCACACGCACACTAAATATCAATCTCCTCCTTTACCACCGCAAAACACTCTTTTTTAAGTTTAAATTTCACCCTTATAATTTTTGTGAGAATAACAGTGTAGAAGTCACAACCAATTCATTGAAATTTACATGACACATTAAATAGCTTTGCTGTTCTGGGCTGAGTTTCCATTCATAGGATACACTCAGATGGTGTAGTTCATTTTTAAAAATTTTTACATTTTTAAAAATAAACAAAAAAATAAACTTAATTTGAAGTATAACATACCAAAGAGGGCAATGATCATAAGTTTTTATTTAGGCCAATGCATCGTTTTAAATGAGCACCACTTAATCATTTCTTTGGCCAATATATAGAATATTATCAAGTCAAAATCCCCTTTCCAGGTCACTACTCCCACCCATCTTCTTAGGGGTAACAATATTCTAACACCAACTGCTTTTGTTCAATGTCACATTTCTGAGGTTTATCATTACTGTGTTTAGCAGTAAATTGTTCATATCCACTGCTGTAGAACAATTAGTTGTATTAATATATCCCAATACATTTGTTCATTCTACTGTTATTTGATGTTTGAATTATCCAGTTTGGGCTTATTATGAATAATGCTCCTTAGAATATTGTTGTATTTGCCTTTCAAAGGGTTCATTCATGTGTTTCTCTTGGATATACATTCAAAAGTGGAATTGTTCTTCTGCAGGATTTATATATGTCAAGTCTGTGCAATAAAATTTTTTTTTTGGCTTGTCTTTCATTATATAAATTTTGCCTTTTGACAAACACAATGTCTACCATTTTAAATTAAACTTTTTTTTTTAAATGAATAGTTTTTTTTTAAAAGAGCATTTTAAGGTTTATAGAAAAGGTGAGTAGAAAGCACAGAGAGTTCCCATTCCTGATCTAATTTAATGTTGTCCAATTTAGCGATATTTTTTTCATCTTTAAAGCTTTATGTACTCTGTTTAAGAAATATTTTCCTCCTCCCAATTCAGATTGTATTTAGCTATATCAACAAGAACACTTCGTTTTATCTTTTACATCTGGAGCTACAATCTACATAAAATTTTCAGCACTATACATTTTCCCATTGATCTACAAGGTCACTATTGCCATCAGTCAAATATCCACATATGTATATCAATTTCTGAATTCTATTCTTATTCATTTAACAATTCATCAAGCCTTGCACTATTGCAATACTGTTTCAATTACTTATATTTTAGAAAGCCTTGGTGCCACAATTGTTTATGTATTTCAATTTTATTCTTATTTTATTTAGATTGTTTCTTGATTCTTAAAACCTCACCACCTTGTTTTGAGCGGTGACATTCTCCTTGCTCTCCCTTGTCCCTTTCTGAAATTTATAAAAACAAAGAAACATAGATAACTTGATGCATTGAGCATAATGACATACATTTATACCATTATCTTCCTTACATCTTTCTTCTCCTGTTGAGAGCTACCCATATTTGTTTACTTATTAAATCTCTCTCACTTATTAAATACTTTCTTATTTATGAATTTGCTTTTACTGAAAATTCATAAATGATCATTGTTACAGATATGTTAGAGTTTGAGCTGTTTCTCACCTGAATTCATATGTTGAAGTTCAACCCCCAACTGCTTCAGATTGTGACCTTATTTGGAAATAGTGTCATTGCAAATCTAACTGGTTAAGATGAAGTCCTACTGGAGTAGACACTCACATAAGTGAAGCTATGTGAACATGAAGGCAGAGATCAAGGTGATGCGTCTACAATCCAAGCACTTCCAAAAATTGCTAGCAAATTTTTATCACCAGAACCTGGGTGATAGCCATGGAACAGAGTCTTCGTCATAGCCTTGGAAGGAACTAATAGGGCCAATGCTTTGTCTTGGACTTCTAGGCTGCAGAACTGTGAAAAAATAAATTTCTGTTGTTTAAACTACCTGGCCTATGGTACTTTGTTATGACAGCCCTAACAAACTGAAATAATCTGCAAGGCTGACATGTTCAAAACTGGATTCTCAGTTCATCAGTCTCCTTACTAGCAATCAACTTCTGTGTTTTTAATTATTCATTGGCATTGTTGTCAATGAGAGCATTACATCATCTTACATTACCTCCAGAATGCCTAATTCAAAGATCTGGCTTTTGGCAAAATGCCCTTTTATGACTTGTGTGTTTTTCCAAACTAGATCATAAATGCTACCCGCTAAAACTACTTTTCTTCTCATCATCCATTCACTTCCTTCCTTAGATGATTTATGATTCTATGATTTTAATAAAAGTATTTATGATTCTAATAAAATATTGTCAATCCGCTATATCAATACCCCCTCCATGTTTTGCACCTGAATGGCAAACATCCAATCATGGAAAAAAAATCAGAAAGCTGTCTTGTTCCTTCCAATATGAGAGCATCCAAGTGCTGCAAACCGAACTACAACACAGGGTACCAAAAGTATAGAGCAGAGAAAATAAATGATATTAAAAATACAAATATACTAGTAATTTTACTAAATATCAATAAAACTAATTTGTTTAAATATAGTTATCTATATTAGAATTTTTTTAATTAAACAAACTCACTTCTACTGTCTTTACAAATAATATGCCTAAACCAAAATGAGACACCTTGAATTAAAGAATGGAAAAGAAAATATCAAGCAAATAATAACTAATAATGAACCAAGTACATAAATATTCATATCAATTAAATAATAGAAATGTTTGAAGGACCAAGATGGTGACATAGGAGGCCCCTGAACTTCCCTCTTCTCACGGACACAACACATATACAACTACACACAAATCCAGAAACTAGCTAAGTGACTATTATGCCTAAGGCAAATGAGAAAACACCCATATCAAACATGTAGGAAAGGCTAAGATATACTTTCATCATAAACCTCCCTCCTCTTACATTGTCATACACTGTCAACTGAAGAAAGATGCACAGCCTAAAAGTTACAAGTTATGTTGTATTCAGAGGACTTGCTGAGGACTATAGCCCAGGAAACAGCATCTCATATAGATTTGAGGAACTAGTTGCGCACGCAGGAGGACATTCTCAACTGCCAGCTTCTCCATGAAGAGCAAAGAGTTTGGATTGCATATAATGTCTCAGCTTTCATGTCTCTCACTGAGGGACAGGACGCCAAAACCCCAAACTCTGAAAGCCAACGGTGCTTGCATCCACGAGTCCTGCAGGACTATAGCAAACAACAAAGCACTTCCTAATGGGAACGAGAGCATTTACTCTGGCTATACCCCTAGGGCTCAGTGTTGAAGGAACAGGCAAAAACACTCATCTCTCAGCCTCTCTGGCAGAGGTTTGACAGCATAATTTAAAAGCTGTTGCCTGAGGGTTCCTCTTTTAATTAGCATGCATTCTCCCCAGAGCTTGGGAGCTAGGAATAACCCCTACAAGCTAAGTACTTCCTAGATAGGCTAGGGGCTAACTGTGATCCTCCCTGGAGCCTGCGGGAGCCTTGGGTACTTGGCTACCTTCTTCCCCCAGCTCATTCCAACAATGAAACAAAGCTGCCAGCATCTTTCTGGAAGAAGATTGTCTTGTTAGTGTTAAAATACTCTAGTATTATAATGGTGGTGGATAAATCATTTATAACTCTAGTATGAAGGTTAAAAGATAAAAGTTATAAAAATATAACTACAGATATTTGTTAATAGATAAATAATATAAAAAGATGTAAATTGTGCCATCAAAAACATAAAATGTGTAGGAGGTTGTAAAAATGTAGAATTTTTGTATGTGCTCAAGGTAAGTTGTTATCAGCTTAAAATAGTCTATTATAAGCCATTTTATGTAAGCCTCATGGTAACCATAAAGCAAAATCCTATAGTAGACACAAAAAAGGTAAAGAGAAAGGAATCAAAGCATGCCACGATAGAAAATCAAGTCACCAAGGAAGAGAGCAAGAGAAGGAGGAAGGAGCAAAGGAATTCTAAAACAGTCAGAAAACAATTAACCAAATGGCAATATTAAGTCCATACTTATCAATAATTCAGTTAAATGTAAATGGACTACATTGTCCAATCAAAAGACACAAAGCGGCTGGATGAATTTAAAAAAATGATTCAACTAAATGGTGCCTACAAGAGACTCATTTTAGCTTCAAGGACACACATAGACTGAAAGAGAAGGGATGGAAAAACAGAATCCATGCAAATGGAAACCAAAAAACAGAGGTAATTATACTTACATCAGATAAAATAGACTTTAAGTCAAAAACTATAATAAGAGACAAAGAAGGTCATTTTACAATGATAAAGAGGTCAATTCATTTAGAGGACCTAACAATGTTTTTTTTTTTAGACAGGCCTGACAGTTTGGAGCCATGCTTTTTTTTTTTTTTATAAATTTATTTATTTATTTATTTAATTTATTTATTGGCTGCATTGGGTCTTTGTTGCTGCACACGGGCTTTCTCTAGTTGCTGTGAGTGGGGCAACTCTTCATTGTGGTGTGCAGGCGCCTCATTGTAGTGGCTTCTCTTGTTGTGGAGCACAGGCCCTAGGCACATGGGCTTCAATTGTCGTGGCACATGGGCTCAATAGTTGTGGCACAAGGGCTTAGTTGCTCTGTGGCATGTGGAATCTTCCCAGAGCAGGGCTCAAACCCATGTCTCCTGCATTGGCAGGCAGATTCTTAACAACTGCACTACCTAGGAAGTCCAGAGGACCTAACAATTTAAAATATCTATGCACCCAACATCAGAATAGCTAACTAAGGGGAGTAAACATTAACAAATCAGAAGGGAGAAATAGACAGCTATCTGATAAAGGTAGTGGATTCCACACCCTACTGGGAAACAGTATGGAGGTTCCTCAAGAAATTAAAGATGGAATTGCCATATGATCCAACAATCTTACTTCTGGGTATACATCCTAGAAAATAAATTACTGTCTCAGAGGAATCTGTATTCTCATGTTCATTGCAGTATTATTCATAATAGCCAATGGTTGTATGAAAAAAACTTGTGTTTGTCCATGGAAAAATGGATGAAGAAAATGTGGTACACACACACACACACACAGACACACACACATTGGAATATTACTCAACCTTAAGAAAAAAGGAAATTCTGATATTTGTGACATCATGGATGAACCTGGAGGACATTATGTTAAGGGAAATAATCCAGCCAGAGAAAGACAAATACTGCATGATATCACTTATATATGAAATTTAAAGAAATTTTTGTTTTAACAGATAGATACAGAAAGTGGTGTGGTAGTCTCCAGGGCCTGAAGGGTGGAAGAAATAAGGATAGGCTGATAAAATCATACAAGCTTTTAGTTGTAAGAGGAATACAGTATGAGGATCTAAAAGTTTAACATGGTGACTGTAGTTGATAATACGGTGTTGTATAGCTGAAATTTGATAACAAAGTAGAACTTATGTTATCACCAAAAAAAGAAAAATAAAAGGTAAATATGCAAGGTAATGGATATGTCAATCAATTCTATGGTGGGGATCCTTTCACAATGTTTATGTATATCAAATCATCATGTTGTACACATTAAATATATTACCATTTTCTTTCTAAATTATACCTCAATAAAGCTGAAAAAATTAAATTAATGGAAAAAGCTGTTATGTAATGAAAAAATAGTCTATCAAAAATGTAACAGTCATGGATTTGCTTTATACATGCATACAAACTATTATATTTATGTGTATGTATATTTATATATGTACAATAACAATATGAAGCTTTTGTGCAGCACCTATTGTATTCCAGGCACTATTGAACCCCATTACAATTTTGTAATCCACTTAACAAACTTTACTCTAGGTACACTTGTTACCCTCCTATTATCCTCCAGGAAACTCAGAGATAAGAAACTTAAGTAACCTGCCTGAGATTACACAACTGGCAAGTGTTGGAGCCATGCAGTGAACCCAGGAGTCTAACTCCGTGGTCCATAGGTGTAAGTCTAAGTAAACTTAGCATGTAACACATAATATCAATGTATAAAAAGGGAAAAAAATGAAATAGTCACAGAAAGAAATTTAGTGAGATATTTTGGGGAAAAAATGTTTCTGAAATCAATAGCTCATGCAGGCAAGGATATTAAAGAGATAAATTTAGTAACAACACACTTAATAAGACTGTGCTAATAGAATTATGCACAAACATGAATCCAATCAATAGTAAAGAGCTATACTTTTCAAGTACATTTGAATATTGCAAAATTGGCTATTCCATAGAAATAATATAATGCAGACCCTATTTTCTGAATATGATACCAAAAATTAGAAATAAAAGAACAAACATAGCCCAAATATCTCAAAAATTGGCAAACAAAAATCACACTTTAAATGATGAAAGAGTTTTTAACTTACAATTAAAGTATGAAAATTTTAAGTAAATTTTAAAATATCACAGCATGTGAGATGCAGCTAGACAGGCAATTAGATGAATATTTACATCATAATTACATTTATTGGAATATAGAGAGTTTTAAAATAAGTTAGAAAATCATTTAACACAAGAATTTTGAAAAGCAGCAAAAAAATGCCAAAAGGGTGTAGAAGCTTGGAAATTCAATAAAAACAGGATGTTATGGAAAACTTGGGCCAAAAGACATACACAAATGGTAAAATTTATATTAAAAATACCAGTAAGAATACTAATAAATAGACAATGTTATGTTTCAATGATCAAGATTAAAAATGAGGAATGCAAATAACAAGTATTAGAAATGTTTTTTAAAGATATATCTACAGATGAATAGTTATAATATCATAAGAAAATATTATGAATAATTAATATTACATTCAAAAACTTAAATGAAATAAACATTCTAGAAGACTACTATTTAAAATTAAAGTATGACTAGAACCCTGAACATACCAATAGCCAGTAAAAATATTGATGCAAATCAATAAAAATAAAAATAAATTAAACAATGATGTTTCAACTCATTTGAAACTCTTAACACTAAAAAAAAGTCAAAGTGACAACATTGTGACAACTCAGATTATTGGATTCTTCTCCTAAAATCAATTCTGAAAAAAATACAGAAGAGTAAAGTACGGATTCAGATTGATGTGGGTGGCTGTCAATGGAGTCCTACTGGGCAAATAGCTTTGGGAAAAATTCAGTTTTTCTCCTGATACTTTTCTTTCATTCTCTTGTGTTTAGCACGTCCGTTCTCCAGTTGTTTAGATACAACAGTACAGTTAGATATAATTAATTCAGATGTACTTAATTTTAAATGTTGAAAACTAAAATTACACCTTTTTCAAGTAAAATAAATGTCATTAAATATATGACACTTTTGAAAATTTAAATAGTTTTCTACATACATTCAGACATGCAAATATATTTGTATGCATATACACAGAATACACAGATTTTAGACATATAAAATATTATAGTTATATTTTATATATAATTGTTAGAAGTAAAAATGTTGTGTGTGAATGCGAAGCAACAAAAGTACTACAGAGAAAAGAGTACACTAGATTTAGCTGTAATGCATCTTTAACTCTATTGATAATGTTTTATATTTTATGCTAAATGGTGCCTACACAGGTGATTTTTTTATTATTCTTTATATTTTTAATGTCTTAAATATTTACTAACAATTTAAGAGCATCAGAATAAAGGTGTCATAAGAGCACATTTGTTTTGAATTAATTTGATCCATTTTCCAGAGTCAGATTTTTGTATTCTTTCTAAGATGCAAAGCACATCTGGTCAATCAATCTTTTCAGTAGCTAAGCAAATTTTATTATGCCCCAGAACTGGGAGAGAGAAGGGTCCCATTTGACTAATTTGGGGCCACTTATGCTATCTCTCTGGTTTAATTTACATGGTACATCATTTATTATCATGTAAATAAACTACCTACTGATATTCTGAGCATTTTCATTCAGGACAGATGGCTTTAGGGTCGGTAAATTTAACAGAAATAGACTATGTAACACTTTGGCTCAGCAATTCTTAATGTGCTGTTATACACCGTGTGGAACAATGGATGTGAGTCTCAGGCCAGCTCATACAGAAAGAGGATAACAGGCAGCAAAGAATATAAGATCATGTTACCTTGAGTGGTTGTTTGTAAACATTAATGTCCCTATCAAATTGATTAGGGCTTAAATATGTACAGTCGAAATTATGTATATGGATATATATATGGGGTTTTAAGTATGTTATATAAAATATATTAAATATATAATCACAAATAGTATATAATATACTATTGTATACTATATTGTATATTATTATATATATAGTATACATAATATTCTAGATCATATTTAAAATTACATATAAAACATTTTAGTATAATTATAATTATAATAAAATAAATATTATAAATATAAATATCTTCATCCAGGTTATGGCATGCTTTTTCACTGCCTTCATGGTGTCCTCTGAAGAACAAAAGTTTTTAATTCCTAAAGTGTCCAATTTATCAGCTACTTCTTTTGTGATTAGTACAAATTATAACCTAAGAATTCTTTGCTTATCTCCAGTTCATGAAAATATTTTTCTGCATTTCTTCTAAAAGCTTGAGTATTTTCTTTTTGTATATTGTGTATTACCATTTAGGGCTTCCAGAGTGTTGAATTCAGGGCTGGATGGCTGGGGTACTCTCAGCCAGGACAGCTTGGCTTTGCGAAGCAGACTCCCTTCCTTCAGGAGTCTAGCTTCCTCTAGTAGGTTGCCTAATTATATACACACAACAAATGTAGAAAACCAGGGGAGAAAGTTTGGGGAAAATGACAATATTAGATGAAAAGGGATGGGATGTGGGGAGATATTAACTGAAGCCTTTAATGTACTCATTCTACCATACTCAACTCTAACCATAATTATGCATTTTTTTTCTCCTAAATTCAATGTGAAAAAAATATTTAATTCATTACCTTCTAAGGTACTCAAGTGAATCATCCAATCATAGTATTAGGCTCAAAGACCTGACTCTCTTAACAGATTCAGATGGGTCTCCTTGGAAGTTACTCTTCCTGATCTATAAATTAAAAGATAAGTTTCCTGCTTTTCACACAACTAATATGCAGTGGTTTTATGATTTACTTCCTATAGACCCTACCATTCGCAAAGGGAAAGAAATGGAAGTATATAGCACTGGTCTGAGCAATTCCAAGCCTAGCTGCATTAAGGTTGCCAGTTTCCACTACTCTGGGGTTGGGGAATGTTTCTTTCTTTTTTTTTTTTTTAAAGCTCTTTATTGGAATATAATTGATTTACACTGTTGTGCCATTTTTTAAGGTACACCACAGTGAGTCAGCTGTATTTATACAAATATCTCTATATTCCCTCCTTCCAGTGACTCCCTCCCTCCCTCCCTATCCCAAACCCTATGAGTCACTACCCATCATCGAGTTGATCTCCCTGTGTTATGTAGCAGCTTCCCACTAGCTACCTATTTTACATTTGGTAGTGTATATATGTCGATGCTACTCTCTCACTTTGTTCCAGCTTCCCCTTCACCACCCCCCCATCCATGTCCTCAAGTCCGTTCTCTACATGTTTCTTGATTGAAGCTCCAGTTGTGTTCCTAGGAGTGATTCCCCCAGTTCATTGCTCTCCATGATACTTGGTTGGCCCTCTGAGAGTCATTCCTGCTCTATCACAATGAGGTGATTGTTTCAAGAGTGTAGCCATATGTCAAAGTTTATTGAATTGTATAATTTAAATACGTTCAGTGTATTGTATGTCCAGTTTACATCAATAAAGAAAATAATTAAGTATTTGTGAAAAAAAATAAGTGAACTAGCACAAAAACATGTATGAATCATGGAAATACAATGAAGTCTGTAAAGATGCAAGTCTCAAAACACCACATACTGCACACACTATTATTGTAAAACTTAAAAAACAGGTAAACATTACCAATAAATACTAACATTTATTGGTAATGTTTTGTTTTTAATTTATGTGATGTGTTCACAGGTGTTCATTTTTTTTTTGCTTGAAGAATCAATTACTTATAGCTGCCTTCATTTTTGCACATATCAACTATTATTATACAAAGGATAATAGGAAAGGATAAAGTATGCAACTAAATCAATAATATAGAGCAAATTGGTAATAGTTATCATTGAGTAATGGGTTGTTCTTGGATGTGAGGAAAATAAGAGATGTGCCTCAAAGCGTTAACGGAGATGATGGTGATATATCATCACATACAAACCAAATCCCTAGCAGGTTGTATAATTTTTTGAAAATAGTATCCTAACATATTATACTAATGTCATCTTATTGGTTTGTTTATGTTAGGATATTTCAATCTTAAATATATGACATTGTAAACTTTAAAAATTCTCTCTTTTTTAAAAATAAATTTATTTATTTATTTATTTATTGGCTGCTTTGGGTCTTCGTTTGCTGAGCACGGGCTTTCTCTAGTTGCAGCAAGCGGAGGCTTCTCTGTTGCAGTTCACAGCCTTCTCAATGTAGTGGTTTCCCTTTTTGCAGAGCACGCATGGGCTCCAGGCATGCGGGCTTCAGTAATTTTGGCACGTGGGCTCAACAGTTGTGGCTCATGGGCTCCAGAGAACAGGCTCAGTAGTTGTGGTGCACAGGTTTAGGTTGCTCTGCGGCATGTGGGATCTTCCCCATTCAGGGCTCGAACCCATGTCCCCTGCATTGGCAGGCAGATGCTTAACCACTGCATCACCAGGGAAGTCCCTAAAAGTTCTTTTTTATTTGAAATGCTTGAATTTGCTGTCAGAAATATTTATAATCTACATATTTTTATTCTCAGGGCTCCTTGTGTTATATCATTGATGCACCCTGAATATAAGGTATATTAAAGATGGAATAAGAATAGGTAAGTAAGAATTAACTGTTAATAGTCTTTTCAAGATTTAATGATGTAAAACAGTGAATTAATCTGTTCATATTAATTCAAAAATTATGGTAGGAGTTTTCTTTACCTGTAATATAAAGATAGAATCACCATTCTAAATTCTTTGTTCCAATTTTAAGTATTTCAATAGGGAATATTGATTATATGGTATACAGCAGGATAGAAACATCTGGTGTTTATGCATTTCCTGCTAAATCACAGATGACTAATTATTTTCCATGTGTCAGGAAAAAATTGATTAATCACCCATTCTTGTTAGCCTAATGTTCTGCAACTAAGATCTGTTCTTCCAAGTCTTCAGTCTCTTTTGTACATTGTGTGGCCAGTCTTAACTGCAAAGATATTTATTTCCATATATTTCAAAAATATTTTTTCAAATATTCTTGCATCTAGATGCTTCTAGAACTTTAGTTTCAAGATGAATTTTAAAATATAAGTGGACAAGCTCATAGAAATTCTTTTGGGATTTTGACTATGTGAACATGGATTCATTTGGAGAGGCTAGATATCTCTGTTGCTCCACTGTTGTTTCCTCATGCTAAAAATATCTGCCAACTTATTTTTGGCTTTGTATGTATTTTAGTAAGGTTTTATAGTTTTTGTTGTATAGCTTTTACACATTTTTGCTATTTTTATAGGATATTTATTCAATTTTAACTGTTATTTTTTCTAATCTATAAAGAAGCTATTAGCTATTACTTATTGATCATTGTATAATCTCTAATTGGGGTTGATCAGGGTGAGAGAAAACTTAAAATTGAAATACCAAAACAATTTGGAATAATTGCTCTGTAAGAAACTAGCTTTTAAGGTTATTTTTCTCCCATTCTGTTTTATAGAGCTTTTCAAAGAATTTGGAAGAAGCGGGTGCTCACTAAGGAAATTCCTCCACCACCAAAGCAGGTAGTTTTCACAATCCCTGCCTGGGGGTGGGGATTTTATAGTTGCTTGAGACCATTGACTGTTGGGTATTATATATTCTGTATAAGAATGATTGGAAATAATAATTGTGGCTACCTTATTTTCTTTTTCGTTTATAAGTAATCAGACCACAAGAAGCCACATCCAAACCAGAAAGAACACCCAGAGATCCTGGGTGCTGAACTGGACACAGTTACTGGGTAGAATGAGATGGACTCCCTTGGGGAAGTATATGCACATGTAAGGACTGTGGTGAAGGTACTAGTCCCTTTATAATAATTCCACTTTCTTTCACTATTAAAAGGATTAATACATTTTAGCTGAGTACTTCTCTCAGCTAAAGATGGCATTTTCTGGGACTTCCTAGGTGGCACAGTGGTTAAGAATCCACCTGCCAATGCAGGGGACATGGAAGGTATCTGCCCAAGGAAGATATCACATGCCACAGAGCAACTAAGCCTATGAGCCACAGCTATTGAACCGGTGTGTCACAACTACTGAAGCCCATGCACCTAGAGCACGTGCTCTGCAGCAAGAGAAGCCACCACAATGAGAAACCCACACACCACAATGAAGAGTAGCCCCCCCCTTACAACTAGAGAAAGCCCGTGTGCAGCAACGGAGACCCAATGAGCCAATAAATAAACAAATAAATAAATTTATAATACAAAAAAGATTGCATTTTCTTTTTTTTCTTACTGTATATATTTAAAGTATACAAATTGATTATTTGTTATATGTATGCATTCTTAAATAGTCACTACAATCAAGGTAATTAGGATATCTGTCACCTCACATAGTTACCTTTGTGTGTGTGTGGCGGGGGCAAGAACACATAGGATCTACTTTCTATCAAATTTCAAGTGCAGGTTACAGTAATGTTACCTATAGTTACCATGCTATATACATTAGATCTTCTGAACATACTCATCTTACATAACTCAAATGTGTAGCCCTTGACTAACATCTCTCCATTTCTCTAGCTCCTAGAACCTGGTAACACTGTACTACCCTCTGCTTCTGTGAGTATGACTATTTCAGGCTCCACATGTAAGTGAGATCATACAATATTTGTCATTCTGTGTCTGGCTTATTTCAATTCACATAATTGTCCTTGAGGACCATCTATGTTGTCACAAATGGCAGCATTTCCTTCTTTTTTAATGCTGAATAGTATTCCAATGTATGTGTACACTACATTTTCTTTATCCATCCCCTGATGGACATTTAGGTTTTTTCCATGTCTTCACTATTGTTCATAATGCTGCAATGAACATAGGCGTGTAGATAGGTATCTCTTTAGGAGCTTGATTTCAATTATTTTGGATAAATATCCAGAAATAGGATTGCTAGATCATATGATAATTTTGTTTTTAATTTAAAAATCTCCCTACTCTTTTCCCCAGTGGCTGAGTAGTAGTCCATTGTATGTAAAAACACCACATCTTCTTTATCCATTCATCTATTTATGGGCACTTTGCTTCTATATCTTGGCTACTGTAGAAAGTGTTGCAATGAACATAGAGGTGCACATACTTTTTGAGTTAGTGTTTTTGTATTCTTCAGATAAATTCCCAGAAGTAGAATTACTGGATCATAGGGTAGTTCTATTTTTAATGTTTTGAAGAACATCCATACTGTTTTCCACATTGACTGCACCAATTTACATTCCCACCAACAGTGCATGATGGTTCTCTTTTCTCCACATCCTCATCAATGCTTGTTATTGTTTGTTTTTTAATAAGGCTGTCCTAACAGGTGTGAGGTGATAGGTCATTGTGGTTTTGATTCATATTGCCCTGATGATTATTGAAGTTGAGCAGCTTTGCATATCTTTTTGGCTGTTTGCTTAGCCATTCTTTGGAAAAAAATTTTATTCAAATATATTGCCTATTTTAACTCTAGTTATTTATTTTTTGTTATTAAGTTGTATGAGTTCCTTGTATATTTTGGATATTAACCCTTTATCAGATTTATGGTTTGCGAATATTTTCTCCATTTCATAAGGAGGTTTTCTTTTGATTATTTCCTTTGCTGTGAAGAAGCTTTTTAATTTGATACAGGGCAAAAGGATAGAAAGAGACTGGATTCTCAGTATCACATAGCTGCCGTTCTAGGCATTGACAGCATCATTAGGTAGTTACTTGAGAGAGAAAAAATGTCTATGTGGCTTAAACAAACATTACTCCAAAAGCAACTAAATCTGTATGCAAACAGATTTTAATTTATATTATTTAATTCTATGTTCGACTACAACTCTAAAACCATCTATAAATACATATTTAACTTAGATACAAATATGATTCCTTAAGTCCCAGATTCAAAACAATTAAACCAAGGATTTGTATTGTTTAATTATGACATAGTCAATTCATTGATCCCTTGAATACATTACTGATAATGTTAATATATTTAAAATTAGTATGTTTAGTGAGATAAAGTTATACTAGTAATACATGTTTGAAAATTACAGAGCTTTTTATCTTCATTTTGTCTTTTTTAATTTCAATTTTTATGTATATTTTATACTTTTCATTCAAAATAGTAGTACATGTTATATAATCTGTAAATAAATAGCAGATGTTTTTAAAAAGTAACTCTTTGGTTGGGTGCATTTTTCAGCATGCTGAAACTTAGTTGCTAACACTTCTGTAGAGAGCAAGATACCAGGGAAGCAGGAGAGAAGATGACTTTAGAATGAAGCAGGGAAGAAAAGAGCAAATATTTAAGGGAGTGCATTACTGAACTGGTCACAGCCTCAGAAGTAGGTTAGCTGATGCTTGATCTCACAGGAAGTCTTCAGAGAGACAAAGAAAACTACTTCATCTCCAAATAGTGGACCAAAGGAGAGAAGAGAGGTCATTTGTACAGCAGTCTCATTTTCCTTTAAACAAAGCTGTTTTATCAGGCATCATCTGTGCTTCTCTTCCAGATGGCACTACCTGGCTCCTTAGAGGACACTTGTTCCCAGAATAAAGCACAGTGCACAGGGAAAGGGAAGGAGCCAGGCTAGTCTGTGATGAGTGTGGTCACCAAGCAGTCCTTGCTGAGGCTTGCACCTCAGCAACAACAGACAAGTCATGCGCCAGGGTAAGAGGAGTTGAAATGGGTATATTAATATTTGGTAAATGTCTTAAGGGGCTTGTTTAACAGAGTAGATAGTACAATTGATTCATTCTTTACCATGAAGTTGGTAACAAAGCTCTCTGGAGCCTTTATCCAAACATCTTGTGGCTTTATCCTAAGATCTTTAGTGCCTAGCAGTCTTCCTGGAGAGTCCACAGTAACATTAAGCAGAATACCTCTGAAAAGGCAAGGTAAAAAATTGAAAAATAGTCTGGAGACCAGTTCAGTAGATAAGGACATTAGAAAGAGGTAATGTCCTAATGAAAAACAAATACTAGTAGCTTGTTTTAAGTGCTATAATTTTTTATAAGTAATCATTGACTAGCTTTAAGGTAAAGGGTATTTTTAAGCTAAAATACTTGAAAAGGAATGGCTTGCACTAGAGAAGCCTGAAATTTAGAGCCTAGTGAGTGAAAGAGATCCAGAAGTCCCAAGCATCCAGGGAATCCTCTCCTGGGTGTGTATGGAGTGTGCAGGCCATGGTGATGCTTATGAAGGGTACAAGGATATATAACATTCATTTAGATACACAGTGAACTGAACTGGATGACATCTCAAGTGTTGGATATCTTTATTTACCTGTTCTGTGCTCTATTTTGGGTTCAAATCCCCTAGGACACCATTAACCCTTTAACAAGAAGCAATCTTCCTATGTCCTAAAACACTTACATGCATTTACTTTTTTTTTTCCTGAAAAAAATCTATGTATAATAGATAATTTTATAAACTATGGTTTGGGATAAATTTGATGGGTATTTGATGAGTTCAACTAAAGCTACCTGTCATTTTAGTAAAAGAAAATCATGCAGAGCAACGGTTTAATTAAATTAAATTAATTTCAATGTGTTGAGGAAAATTAAGTCTGAAACTTACGGTATTCAAATGAGTTGTACGCACTTTAAATTGTTTGATTATTTTTGAGCATAATACTTTTAAACATTGAAGATGCCTTTAAAACAACCACTTGATAATATCCCAGAGGAATCCATGTGAAAGATGATACTTATTAGCAGTGAAGAAAAAAAATCTAATATATACTTTACACATCTGTGGTTCTATAGGACACAGCATAGTGATTAAAAAATATTTCATGGTCTGGTAAGTTTTGTCCATATTTATAAGAAAGCTTATATAAATTAGCCATGACTCTATTTGAGATATGTGAGAATAAAACATCATCTCACTAGTTCTCCGAAGATATCATATAATATAGCTATATATCTGTGGAATCACTCTGTGACTGTAGAGTAATGGTCTTTGATGTTTAATACTTTTGGTTAAAATCCCATTTTTCTGGTTCAAGAAATGTGTTTTGACCCATGCACTCTATGTACTGATTTATCTACTTCGTATCTAGTGAACCTAAAATGATTTTTAAAAGAGTTCTGAAGATGCCAGTGAACATCTGAAAGTATTTTACAATACCTATATTAAAAAAAGAATTCCCATTACAGAGGAGTTTAAATTGCCCAGACCATAAAAGGATTATTTTTCTAACAAGTGAACTTGGTTCCGTTCCTTGTGTCCTTCCTATATTCTATAGACTCTGGAGTAATCTGCCATCAATCCTGCCAGTGCCCAAGCAATTAACTCTTTCACTGCAGTTCACATGCTAACTCAATATCCCATCCTCTTATTAGATGCTGGGACTTGATTTTACCAAGCCTAGATAGGTCTTTGAACTCAGGGCAGTACTGTTAGATGAACTAGATTTTATCTCATTTAAAATTGCCATATACCTGAAAGTAATACAACATTTTAAGTCAACTATACATCAGTTAAAAAATAAATTAAAAAATAAAAGAAGATAACACACACATGGAAGAAGGCAAGGGGTTCTCCGACAGGAAATATAGTGCTCACTGTATACGTAAATGATCACTTTTTGAGTCTATTCTTTGTTTTCTAAGAAAATAATTTATATTGCTTAATCAAAGAAGCTTTTCCTTCAAAATATGCTATGATTTTATTAAAATATTGCTATAGACTGAATGTTTGTGTTCCTTCAAAATTAATATGTTAAACCCTAACTCCCTGTGTGATAGTATTTGCAGGTGGATCATTTGGGAAGTGATTAGGTCATGAGGGTGGAACCTTTATGAATGGGATTGATGTCTTTATAAAAGAGATTTCAAAGAGTTCTGCTGCATCTTCCAACAAGTGAAGACAAAAGACAGCCATCTCTAAGCCGGGAAGTGGGCTCTCACCATGTACTAAATCTGCCAGTGCCCTGATCTTGAATTTCTCAGTCTCCAGAGCTGTGAGAAACAACTTTCTGTTGTTTATAAAGCCACACAGTCTGTAGTATTTTTATTATGGCAACCTAAATAAGCTAAGACAAATATATTACTAATAGACTTAGAATTTAATAGACCTAAGTTTTCCTCAAGAAGATTGAGGAAGTAATTGTTTTACAGCTTTTCCATAATATTGAGATTCCTCTTTTTCTAATATGATGCAAGAGGTATGAAGGTAAAAACAATGTTTATTATTTGTTTCTTCAAACATGGAGCACACTTGGTGAACTGCAAATAAAAACTGACCCTTGAACATTCTCCAAAAGCCCTTCTGCTATTACTTTCCTCAGAGACCTCTCCGATGGAGAAAACCTACCTTCTAGTGGTAAGGACAGAGTGACAGCTGTTGATATTAGGCTATAAATTCTGAAGTACAGTCATTGTTCTCATCTGTCCTTGAAGGCAAAAACTAAGAGGAGAATATATGATATATAACATAGAATATGTAATAATTGCTTGTTTTCCCTTTTAATCTAGTATATTGCTAAGTGGTATTATTGAAAGGAAGGTGTGTTTATATTTGAAGTAGTGGTAAATAAATGAAAATAGATTTTTAAATATATAGTATTTTAGATTTAAAAAAATTTTTGGTTTTTAATAGTCATTTTAAAAACAATGTCTTTGTGAGGTATATTCAAAATCAACTTCTCAGTGTTTTTAGTATGTGTAAATTCTGTAGGTAAAGGCACTAACCTTGATATCAGGAATCAGTATTGGAAGTGCTTCTAGATTATGTATTAAAATGAATAACATTAAAACAAATTAGCCATATAAAATTTACTTTTAAATCTGATGTATTTAAATAAAATACTACTTTCATGCAGTTTAATCAGATTCATGTATTCATAATTTTTATCGAGATTTTAACTTCATCAAAAAGCCAACTATATCATATAATATATGCTAAACATGTAAATATGTAGTCTATGAAGTTATCACAAACCTATAAAATATTACCTCCAAATGCGTATATTTGAATTAAAATGTTTTGCATTGATTTGCATTCATTAAAATATATTAGCTTTATTTTATCAAGCAAACATTTTACAAATATTCAGTTCCATTCTAATTTTAGATTCCTTAATTTTAAAAGTAAAGAAACCTCGTCTCAGCAAATCAAACACTTTATCTGCATTTTCAGAGTATATACTAGTTGAGTTGAGATTATCATCAGTGTCATCTTATTTAAAACCCACTTTTCTCTTTCATATAGTAGTAGGTGTGTTCTATTTCTAGCAAGTGAGGGAATATTAATTGAATAGGAAGATATTCCAAAAATAATAGATATTATTCTATGATTATGGTTATTCTTTCAGCAACATAATGTTTCAATATAATTTGTGGAGTTCCTTGTCTATGCAAAGCCTGTGTTCAGTATTGGGACAAGAAAAGATAATTGAGTTAGGTGCTTCCCATAAGGAACCTTCCACCTTAGAAGAGAGTCACACATGCTTTCTGAGTAACTGTAATTACAGGTCTAGCATGGACACTGCCAAAAGGGAAGCGGGAATCCATTGTAAAGGATACCAGAGAAAAATGATTAGTGATAATGCAGATGTAAATTGAAACTTGAATATCTTTGTACTTTTCAACTGATCCTTATTTTTATCAGTAAAATTTATGATATGTTTTCTGGTCCAGAAATCTACTATCTGTAAAATAAAACAGAAGCAGAAAAACAAGGAAAACTGGAACATATGTAGTGGTTATTCATTTCCTCAACTCTGTTAGACATGTAACTTTTGCAAGTTTTATAGTAGATTATTCTTCTATATAGTTAAGAGGTTCTATAATTATATATGATGTGTATAATTTATTTTCAGACACACTTGCCCACAGTACTTCCTACCCCTCTGTGCTACTTTTATTTAACTTTAGAACTAAGTCGACTTGTACTTGGTTCTTTTAAAATAAAATAGAATTACTTATACAATTGTCAATAACTTAATTTTGTATCTTATTTTATACAGTTTTAACATGATTATCTCAAGATACTTCTCAAATATTTATTTTATCATTTCTTCAAATATGATTTTAAACCTGCCAAATGTACCCTGAAATTGGATCTCAAATTCTAATTAAACTGAGATAAACATATGTGACCTTGAAAACTGCAATGCAGGAAGAAGTTGTGTTTCTTTCTTTTTATTTTAATTTAGAAGCAATATTCAACATGTCCGAATTTATATTTGTCTAATAGATTTTCATTATTGCTCAAAGTACCATAACATCACTTACAGCAATTGTATTTCTACAGGTATTTTTATATGCTATTCAACCAAAAAAATGCAATAATTTCATTAATTTGATTTTGTTTTTAATATGCTGGGAGTGTAGTGTATATCTTCTTAAATCAGCAAATACAGTTATGGATAATATAATTACATTGTAGCTATAAATATAAATGTTTAATTAAACATATTTGCATTTAGAGAGAGAAGATGTATAGTCATGGTGAGGTCTGGAATGTGTTTTACCATTTTGTTACTAAACAACTTTATATGGCTCTCCTAAAAGAAAGGCTGGGTATTTATCTTTTTGATGTCTTTATTCCTAGAGTTATCTTTATGGATAATTAAAATATTAAGTTTCAAAGACTTGTACTCAGTGTGTTTATCAGTCAGAGTCACAGCTGGAAATAGACAGCAAGTTAAAATTAGGATAATTGAAGGAATGTTTTATAAAGGGACCAGATATAGAGTAGGGAAGATACAAAGGAACTGCATGAGTCAGGCTAGTAAGAGTGGTAGTTATCAGTCTTGGCCCATTTTAAGGAGTGTGGGGAGGGAGCATTTTTCTAGAACCTCAAAAAGAAATTTCTTATGGAGAGAGCTGCCTTGGAAAGAGAAGTTTCATTTGGTTGAGGGATATTAGGCAACCCCAAAATAAAGGAGCAAGGAAATAAATATTCTAATGTATTCTCCCATGAATCTTCAGAAAAATTTTCCTATTGACTAAATCCAACCAGAAGCCTAACCAGCTTGGGTGTTCTTTAATGTGGTAAATAAGAGATTCAAGTGCAGGGTGGATCTAAGAGGCAAATAGAAGATATCAAACACAATAAATGCCGGGAAACAGTCAAATTACTGGGACAAAGAATTCATAGATTGCTTATGGCCCACTGACATAATCCAAATAAATTGAAGATTTTATCACCAGGACATAATTTAGACCAGGCTAATCTACTCAGAGCAGTGAACAATCAGAACAAGATGGGAGCAATGTTAACTTACTCTCCTCTAAAGTCCATTATATTTTCTTAAAATACAACATACTCATAATTTAATCATTTTACTTTCTGAGACTCTAGGTGGGATTGAATTCATTGTTCATTTCTTTGTCATAAATTTTAGCTACCGCTGGGACAGGAAAATACATAGTAGTCCAATTAGGTCTTAAGGACACATTTGAACAAGTCACTTGTGCTCCAGTGTCACCATGACTTTTGGCTAGGACTGCCTTCAGGTAGTGTCCTTTCCCATGTCTCTTCCTGCTCAGCTTTTTAAAAATAAAATAAAGTATGGTGTCAGCAAAAAGATACTGTAGGTAGCTCTAAGCTCTCATTTCCCCTCACAGAAACATCAAAAAACAAATGAAAACTGTTGGGGTCAACTTTGTCAGAACTCTGGAAAACAGTCAAAGGTGTGGAGCAACCAAGGGAATAATGAATTAAGAAAAAGGCATCTTCAAAATAGTAGGAAAACTTTGTGATATTTTTACTTACCTTTACCTCACTCACTCCAGTCTTGAAGAGGGAGGCCTGCTTCCCCAGTGTGGTACCCAGTTCCCTGGGTCCAGAAGGAGTGGAGCATACCTTTCCCACAAATTATTGTATATGTCTGTTCTAACCTGCCTACGAACTGCCCAACACAAGACACTTGTCTCTGTTCATATAACTGAGAATGCAGACCAGAAAAGTGGAGGGAATTGCTTGAAAACATTGCAAATGGAACTACTTCACAGGTGCCTGGGACAAAAGATTATAATATGTTTTGATTGCCTTAGGCCTAGAAGTGAAAGATGGAGAGAATTTCTTCAGGGAATTAGAACATTCAAAAGCACCACTGTATGTGGGGGATTTGCAAGTTTATTCTTTTGATCACAGCAAGAGGCATTCTCAAAAAGAATCTGAGAAGACTCAAATCTTTCACCTCACTCTGATTTCACAAGCTAAAAGTCTTGAAGGTGTGTGCGGGCAGTCAATCTGTAAAGACTGTGTGAGGTGTTTTTTGTTTTCTCATTTGTTTTATTTTTCCTTCTGGTGTCCAAGGAGATCTCTGTCAAAATATTAGTTGAACAGAAGCTAAGGAACAGAGACTTCAGCATCCATACACAGTAAGGAATATAATCTTTGCAAAAATTAATTTTGGAAAATCTTGAAACACATCAACTAATTTAGCCTTCAATCATGAAAGCAAGAAATAAATGACTCATCATGTACAACAGATCCTCAAAAAGATAAACAGCTAATTTCTTATCAACTCTGGAAGCCAAAAGATAGAGCACGCCATATTGAAAGTGCTGGGAAAAAACAAAAATGAAAACAAAAAAACACCTAAAACTGTTAACCAAGAATTCCCTAACTTACAAAACTGATCCTTCAAATAAGAGGGAGAAATTAAGAATTTTCCAGCTAAATAAAAGCTGAGGGAGTTAATTATCACTAGATTTGTTGTATACAAAATGCTAAAAGGAGTCCTTCAGTTTGAAATGATAGGATACTAAGCACTAGTTAGTAACTCAAGGATTGCTGGTAAAGCTAAATATGTGGGCAAATATAAGCCCCAGGTTGTTATATTTTGAGTTTGTAACTCCACTTTATATTTCCTATAGGGTTTAAAAAACAAACAAATAAAAATAGTCAAAAATCTACACTGTTGACCACAAAATGTATGCAGATGTATTTGTGACAACAAAAAACATAAAATGGGGTATGGTGGAGCTGGTTTTTGTATGCTATCGAAGTTAAATTGGTTATTAATTTGATCTAGGTTGTTATAAGTTTAGGATGTTGAAAATAATAAAAATCACACAAAATCATATATATAATACATATCTGAAAGAAGTAAATTAAGATGATTCATACAAAAAAACACAACTAAACACAAAAGAAGGCAATAATGAAAGAAATGAGAAACTTTAAATATAACTGGATTAAATTCTCCAAATAAAAGGTTGAGATTTACAGAATGGACAACAAAACATTATTCAACTATATATTATCTGCAAAATACTTACTTTATATCTAAAGACACAAATAGATTAAAAGTGAAAGAATGGAAAAAGATATTCCATGCAAAAAGTAACAAAAGGAAAGTTGGGGTAACTATACTAGCAGATAAAATAGACTTTAAGTCAGAAACCATTACAGGAGAAAAAGGGATATATATTGATAAAAGGGTCAATTCATCAAACAATATAATGATTATAAATGAATATGCACAAACAACAGAATCCCAAAATATATGGAGCACACACTGACAGAAATAAAGGGAAAAATTGTTCTACAATATGAGTTTAAGAACTTTTAATACACCACTTTCAAAAATGGGTAGAACATCTAGACAGAGGATCAATAGTAAATAGAGGATTGAACAGCACCAGAAAGTGACCACACCTAAAAGTTATGTATAGTACACTCCATCTAATGATAGCTGAACAAAATTTTTCTCAAGGGCACATGGGGCATTTCCCAGAAGAGATCATTTCTATTGCCACAAAACAAATCTTTATAGATTTAAAAAGATAAACATCATTCAAAATACATATTTTGACCACAATGGGATAAAGTTAGATATCAACAACAGAAGGAAGACTGGAAAATTCTGAACTATGTAAAAAATAAGCAATATATTTTTAAATAACTGATGAGTCAATGAAGAAATCACAAGTGAAAATGAAAAATATTTAGAAATAAAAGCAAATGAACAGATAACATACCAAAACTTATGAGATATAGCAGACAATGCTCAGAGAGAAAATAATAGTCATGCACGCCTACATTAAAAAAGACAAGATCTCATGTCCATAACCTAATTTTATTTCTTGAGGAACTAGAAAAAGAAGAGCAAACTAGATCCAAAGCTAGCAGAAGGAAATAAATAGCAAATATTTGATCAGAATAGAAAATAAATAATATAAAATGAGACTAGAATAAATATAGAGATAATCAAAAGAAACTAAGAGAACTAAATATAGAGAAACTGAGTTGGTGCTACAAAACTCCTTCAGATTTATTGCATACTTTCTAACTAATCATTTTAATAATTGAATTTGGCCTATTAACATTGTATATGCTTCTCTTTTTGAAAAATGAGGTAACAGTAGGAACATTAAAGATGTAGCATAGTAAAATCCCTAAGTTGTCATCAGACTTTTAGATAATCACAAACAAAATTTAGAAATTCATCTAAAGTAAGAGACTTCATCTATTTCAGAGAAGAATATTCCTCAAATATTTCATATTGTAATGAGATGAAGCATATTTTTGTTAATTGGTGTCTAATGTAAAGTACCATCTATTGACAAAATAAAGGAGTGAGTTTTTAAAAGTGTAGCATAAGTCAAGACTTTGGAATACATACCTATTTTTGTTTTAGACTCTATTAAAAATTACATAGTGAGCATATGTCTTATTTGGACAGAATCCTTTTTTCAGCCTTGGAATTGAATATCTGCTCAGCATCATTCATTAATTTATTCATTCAAGTGCCAACTAAAAATGCTGCACTAAAAGACACAGCTTCTGTGCTCCAGTATACAAGGAAACAAATCTAATTATAAATTGTAAAGTCTATATCAAAGAAACTAATAGAAAACTAAAAATTATTGGGAAGGGAGCAGAGATACATTATTTCCTACATATATACCTTATTTATTCTATATAAAATTATTATTGATGATATATTATTTTTATTCCCAATAGAATGAAAGCATCATTTAGATTTTGTTTGTTTGCTTTTCTGTCAGGCACCCCAGAATCCTGGAACTGTGCCTAGCATCTTATAACTACTCAGATATTTGTAAATGAGGGGAAAAAAATGAATGAAAAATGAAAGAGGAAACAGAAGGATAAATGGTTGAATAGGTAAATTTTCATTTAGGGTGAGATAACTGTTCTAATCCTTTGTATTTCTCTGGTGTCAGCTGTGATTTCTCCTTTTTCAGTTCTAATTTTATTGATTTGCATCCTCTCCCTTTTTTTCTTGATGAGTCTGGCTAAAGGTTTATCAATTTTGTTTATCTTCTCAAAGAACCAACTTTTAGTTTTATTCATCTTTGCTATTGTTTTCTTTATTTCTATTTCATTTATTTCTGCTCTGATATTTATGATTTCTTTCCTTCTACTAACTTTGGGTTTTCTTTATTCTTCTTCCTCTAGTTGTTTTAGTTGTAAACTTAGATTGTTTATTTGAGATTTTTCTCATTTCTTTTTTTTTCCAATTTTTTATTTTTTGGGGGGTACACCAGGTTCAATCATCTGTTTTTATACACATATCCCCGTATTCCCTCCCTTCCTTGACTCCCCCCCTCGAGTCCCCCCCACCCTCCCCACCCCAGTCCTCCAAGGCATCTTCCATCCTTGAGTTGGACTCCCCCCGCCATACAACTTCCCACTGACTATTTTACAGTTGGTAGTATATATATGTCTGTGCTACTCTCTCGCTTCATCTCAGTTTCCCCTTCACCCCCCGCCCCCTCCCACACCTCGAGTTCTCCAGTCCATTCTCTGCATCTGCATCCTTATTCTTGTCACTGAGTTCATCAGGACCATTTTTAGATTCCGTATATGTGAGTTAGCATACAATATTTGTCCTTCTCTTTCTGACTTACTTCACTATGTATGACAGATTGTAGTTCTATCCACCTCATTACATATAGCTCTATCTCATCCCTTTTTATAGCTGAGTAATATTCCATTGTATATATATGCCACATCTTCTGTATCCATTCATTTGTTGATGGGCATTTCAGTTGCTTCCATGTCCTGCCTATTGTAAATAGTGTTGCAATAAACATTATGGTACAAGTTTCTTTTGGAATTATGGTTTTCTTTGGGTATATGCCCAGGAGTGGGATTACTGGATCATATGGTAGTTCTATCTGTAGTTTTTGAAGGAACCTCCAAATTGTTTTCCATAGTGGCTGTACCAACTTACAGTCCCACCAACAGTGCAGGAGAGTTCCCTTTTCTCCACACCCTCTCCAACATTTGTTGTTTCCATACTTTGTGATGATGGCCATTCTGATTGGTGTGAGGTGATACCTCATTGTGGCTTTGACTTGCATTTCTCTGATGATGAGTGATGTTGAGCATCTTTTCATGTGTTTGTTGGCCATCTGTATGTCTTCTTTGGAGAAATGTCTATTTAGGTCTTCTGCCCATTTGTGGATTGGGTTATTTGCTTTTTTGGTATGAAGCTGCATGAGCTGCTTGTATATTTTGGAGGTTAATCCTTTGTCTGTTGTTTCATAGGCAATTATTTTTTCCCATTCTGAGGGTTGCCTTTTAGTCTTGTTTATGGTTTCTTTTGCTGTGCAAAAGCTTTTCAGTTTCATGAGGTCCCATTCGTTTATTCTTGATTTTATTTCCATGATTCTAGGCGGTGGGTCAAAATTTTCTCATTTCTTGAGGTGAGATTGAATTGCTATAAACTTCCCTCTTATAACTGCTTTTGCTGCTTCCCATAGGTTTTGGGTCATTGTGTTTTAATTGTCATTTGTTTCTATGTACTTTTTAAATTTCTCCTTTGCTTTCTTCAGTGATCTCTTGGTTATTTAGTAGCACATTATTTAGCTTCCATGTATTTGTGATTTTTTACAGTTTTATTTTTCCTGTAATTGATTTCTAATCTTATAGAGTTGTGGTCAGAAAAGATGTTTATTACAATTTCAATTCTCTTAAATTTCCAAAGGCTTGGTTTGTGACCCAAGATGTGATCTATCCTAGAGAATATTCCATGTGCACTTGAGAAGAAAGTATATTCTGCCACTTTCGGGTGGAAGTCCTATAAGTATCAATTAAATCTATCTGGTCTATTGTGTCTTTTAAAGCTGTATTTCCTTATTTTTTTTCTGTTTGGATGATCTGTCCATTGGTATTAGTGGGGTATTAAAGTCCCCTACTAATATTGTGTTACTGTCAATTTCCCCTTTTATGGCTGTTAGCATTTGCCTTATGTATTGAGGTGTTCCCATGTTGGGTGCATAAATATTTATAATTGTTATATCTTCTTCTTAGATCAATCCCTTGATCATTATGTAGTGTCCTTCCTGTCTTTTGTAACCATCATTATTTTAAAGTCTATTTTATCTGATGCAAGTATTGCTACTCCAGCTTTCTTTTGATTTCCATTTGCATGGAATGTATTTTTCCATCCCTTCACTTTCAGTCTGTTTGTGTCCTTAGGTCTGAAGTGGGTCTCTTGTAGACAGCATTAAGATGCTGCCAGAAAACTACTAGAACTAATCAATGAATTTGGTAAGGTTGAAGGATACAGAATTAATGCACAGAAATCTCTTGCATTCCTATATACTAACAACAAAAGATCAGAAAAAGAGATTAAGGAAACAATCTCATTTACCATTGCAACAAAAAGAATAAAATACCTAGGAATAAAGCTACCTAAAGAGGCAAAAGACCAAAACTCAGAAAACTATAAGAGAGTGATGAAAGAAATCAAAGATGACACAAACAGATGGAGAGATATACCATGCTCTTGGACAGGAAGAATCAATATTGTGAAAATTGCTATACTACCCAAAATCAATCTACAAATTCAGTGCAATCCCTGTCAAATTACCAATGGCATTCTTCACAGAAATAGAACAAAAAGATTTTACTATTTGTATGTAAACACAAAAGATCTCAAATAGCCAAAGCAATCTTGAGAAATAAAAACTGAGCTGGAGGAATCAGGCTCCCTGACTTCAAACTATACTACAAGGCTACACTAATCAAGACAGTATGGTACTGGCACAAAAACAGAAATATAGATAAATGGAACAGGACAAAAAGCCCAGAGATAAACCCACATACATATGGTCACCTGATTTATGAAAAAGGAGGCAAGAACATACAATGGAGAAAGGCCATCATCTTCAATAAGTGGTGCTTGGAAAACTGGACAGCTACATGTAAAGAATCAAAGCAGAACACTGCCTAACACAATACACACACACACAAAAAAAAATCTCAAAATGGATTCAAGACCTAAATGTAGGACTAGACATTATAAAACTCTTAGAGGAAAATATAGGAAAAACAATCTTTGACATACAGCACAGCAAGATCTTTTTGACCCACTCCTAGAGTAATGAAAATTTAAAAAAAATAAATAAATGGTACCTAATTAAACTTAAAAGCTTTTGTACTGCAAAGGAAACCATAAACAAGATTTAAGGACAACCCTCAGAATGAGAGAAAATATTTGCAAATGAAGCAATGAACAAAGGGTTAATCTCCAAAATATACAAACAGCTCATGGAGCTCAATATCAAAAAAACAAACAACCCAATTAAAAAGTGGGTGGAAGACCTAAATAGACATTTTACCAAAGAAGATATACAGATGGGGAAGAGGCACATGAAAAGATTCTCAATATCACTAAGTATGAGAAAAATGCAAATCAAAACTACAATGAAGTATCACCTCACACTGGTCAGAATGGCCATCATCAAACTATCCAGAACATATGACTACTGGAGAGGGCATAGAAAAAAGGCAACCCTCATACATTGTTGGTGGGAATGTAAATTGATACTGTCACTATGGAGGTTCCTTAAAAAACTAAAAATAGAACTACCATATGACCCAGCAATCCCATTACTGGGTGTGTACCCAGAGAAAACCATAATTCAAAAGGACATATGTACCTCAATGTTCATTGCAGCACTGTTTACAATAGCCAGGACATGGAAACAACCTAAATGTCCAATTACAGATGAATGGATAAAGAAGATGTTGTACACATATACAAGAAAATATTACTCAGCTATATAAGGGAAAGAAACTGAGTCATTTGTAGTGACGTGGATAGACCTAGAGTCTCTCATACAGAGTGAAGTAAGCCAGAAAGAGAAAAACATATCATATATTAATGCATATATGTAGAATCTAGAAAAATGGTACAGATGAACCTAATTGCAGGGCAGGAATAGAGATGTAGATGTAGAGAATGGACATGTAGATACAGAGGGGGAAGGGGAGGGTGGGACAAACTGGGACATTGGGATTGACACATATGCATTGCCTTGTGTAGAATAGATAGCTAGCTGGAACATGCTATAAAGCACAGGAAGCTCTGCTTGGTTCTCTATGATGACCTAGATGTGTGGGATGGGGGTAAGGGGGGTGGAAGGGAGGTCCAAGAGGGAGGGTATATAGGTATACATATAGCTGATTCACTTCATTGTACAGCAGAAACTAACACAACATTGTAAAACAAATATACTCCAATAAAAATAAAAGAAACAAAGGTGAGGTAACTGAAGCTCAGAGAGGTAGTCACTTGTCTGAGGTCATCACATGTGTTTATGTCTTGTGCTAAGAAAATACACTTTGAAAATTTTATTTGAAATCAGCTTTGGTAACAAGGTCAATATATCTTTGTGAAGAATTAAACTCTCAATAGTATGTTCTTATCTAATATATTTTTTCTTCTTTATTGCAGATAAAAGTGTTAAATTTAATGAAAAGGATGATGAAACTCAGTCATTTCAATGCCAGGACCTTTTAAAAACCATATCTTTAAATCTAGTAACAGCTGGTACCATCTCATAATCCCACAGATCCTTCAGTACAATGATTCTGATGTTTAACAGTATAATTTCTAAACAAGGTAAATTTAAAATAATGTGCAGACCTTCGCTAAATAGAACACTGAACTTCATCTAAATTTAAGTACTACTGTATGCATCAAAGTTTATAGGCATTATATTAGTATTGATAAAATGCTCAATAAATTAAGAAACTTTTGATAAACTTATTTTAAACCACATCCTAACAGTATATGATGTTGTTCAGTACAATGTCCATGTTGCTTTTACTCTATTACATTTAACTGAATATATTTCAAACTAGTACTCCATATAATTTGAAACAATGCCAACTCAAGTATAAAAAAATGCTTTTCATCAGGACATTAAATATTCTTAAATCAGATGCTTAGGATTTTTTAAGTGAATATTTTTTATATCTAGGTATATTTTGCCTTGTGTGTTCATATTAATAGTAACCTTTGGTTAGTGGTCATTTTAAATGTTGTAAGTATGTTGTATTAACTGAAACATTCAGAGTGTACACTAATAATTAGAGCAAATACTTGTCATAAATAAATCTGCATGATCTTATTAGATTTGAATTTACATTGGAAGGATCCATATTAAGTTTAATCATATTGCTTTAATAAATGAACAAGGATACTCCATTTATTTGGCATATGCCTTAACAGACTAGCCAAAATCACCACCCTGTTGGCACTAAAGAAACAGAACATTAAAATAACTTGACCAATTTACAAAGTGGTAAGTAGCAGATGCAGATTCAATCCCATGTAGTCTGTTTGACTCTAGAGCCCCTACCCTATAGCAATACCAATAAGAATTTCATTTTACATTATTGTACCTTAAATTAAATTAGCTAACTTGTCATAGAGCTCTTAATCTGCTGTGGGATCAAATATCAGGTAAGTGCATATTATCTGACAATTTTTTTATGAAACAATTTGATACAGGTAAATGTTTTCATTGGTTGTTAACAGACCTTAGAACTGGCTCATCCACATTTTCTAACATGTAAGTTATTTTTTCCTCTTTACTTTTCAATATAGGGAAAAAAATCCTTGTGTCTTTAGGTAAGATAGACTTTGAAGTCAGAATATCCTGTGTTCCAGTTGCAGCTCCGTGTATGTGAGAACTTAGGACAATCAATTATCCTGTCTCTAAATTTCCTTCTCTGTAAATATGGAGATAATACCTACTACATATTTTTGCTGAAAGAAATTAAGAAAATATAGAATATAAAGCATTTATTAAAATTTGGTACAGAGGTGAAGTTTAAACATTCTTAATAAGGTATCTCTATTATATTATTCATATATTAGAATTAATAATGACTATAAAAAGTTTAGGTCAGGTTAGAAAATCAGACTACTATTTTACATCCATTCTGAATATAGATGGTGAAACCTAGCTGCTAATGATTCATATTTCACATTTTCCCACTGAAATACTCATGAAAATATTTCAAGTAAAGCAAATGAAATATAGTGCATGAAAATAGTGTTATTGATGAACAACCTGCCAGAAATCACAAAGAATGAAAAAGAAAGAATCTCTGTTAATCACAGAACTGAAGCAGAATGGCAGTCCACCCAGGTTGTAAAGGCTAATTCTACCTACCTCCCTGATTCAGGAGTTGCAGTTGAAAGAATCTAGATTTGTTTCAAACCTGTCCATCTTTCCTCCCCCACCACCCACACTCTCTATCAGACTTTTCAGTTTTTCCAAAAGTTTATTTCCTGGAGAACTTCTTGGAGGTAATAAAATGAGTGATTGAAAAAAAAAATGACTCAGTAAAATGAGGGTACATAAGTCAATGTGCAGATCTCAAATACCTTAACTAAAACTTTTGCAAGTGATATGGATAAGTTGGAATTAAGATTTCTTTTCCTGATTTTTGAGAGGGAATGCAGTTATTATGCTACATCTGAGACAATTCTTATACACTGTATATGAAAATTCACATTAAAGGCAAAAATAAATAAATAAATAAAGGCTATAGATCAATTCACACCAGTTTAGGCCAGATCTTACTACCAAATCAGTTATGGCAAAGCGATTTTGATTTCAGGAATTCGGCTTTTGGAATTGTATTTAAGGGAATCTGGACTTGTACTACATCCCTTCCCTTTGAAAGCCAAAATGCAAGTTTGCAAATTAAGTCTCTAAACATTCTTGCAATGTGGAAAGCTCTGAATCTGATTTGACCTTCTGTTGCATAATATTGAATTTCCCTTCATTTATTACACTGAATATTGACCGTGTATCAGGCTTCACGCTAGCAAGAGAGATTCAAGGATGAATAAGATAGATAATGTTCCAGCCCTCAGGTTACTGATCATTTAGAAGAAACAATAGTCTCTAAATGATAATTACATGGATTAGTAGATAATCCCAATTGGGATGAGAGATGCAGAAGCTTAGAAGGAAGTGCTCTGAGAGAGTTGAGTGAAGTACCTAACCATGTCTGAGAGGGATGGGAAGATTTCTTTGAGAAAGTTGTATTTAAGTTGGGAGCTAGTAAGGGGGTTGGAAGAAGAGAGGATCTAGGGGGAGGAGAGTGGATAGACCAGAGAGTAAAGGAAAAACTTCCATGAGGAGAAGCTAAAGCATTTCTGAGTACTAGATTGAGTCAGGGCTTGTGAATAATAATTGTGGATTTGGGCCTTTATCCTAATGACAATGAAAAGTCAGTGAGGGATTTTAAAATGAATCATTGTGCTCAGACTTGCATTAAAAATATCACTGTTTTCAGCAAGGGAAATATATCAGAATGTGGGAGAGGTGTTAAGGGCCTATTCTGAGAAATACTGCTTTATCAGCAACTCTTTGGGGAAGTTGATTCTGGGACTGTAATTCACAGCAAGGGAGCACAGTTAGTGGTCCTTTACACTAGGCATTAAAATTTGAAATGGATGAATGTTGTATCTGGCAAAAGATATCATAAACATAGGTCTGTGTTAGAGAAGGAGATGGAAATAGTCATAAGGCAAGAGGCAATGGACTGACAGTTGTAATATATGAGAAACCCTACATTTTGATAAAAAAGATAACAATTTAATAAAAGGGCAATGTATCTTTTTTTGCCAGAAAAAAATACTCGCAAATTCAGTAACTGTCAAGAAAATGCAATTTCTTGAAATTCAATTAAGTGCTAGAGTATTATGTTATATATATATTTATATACACATGTATTTAATAGGATAGCAATGGTCAGCTCTTACTTTCCAGTGGAAATTAACTTAGTGAGGATATATATACATATTTATACATGTAATCATGATTGCTGCAATCATGAATGTCTTAAATCTGTGTTATATAAATATTGCATACCTGAAGTTTAAGAGATAAGGTCAGAATTCATTGATCCTATTCTCTAGAACAAGTCTGAGACAAATAGTAATGGTGAATTTGAGAAAAATGAAAAATACTTTCTGAAATGAACATTCCAGAGAAGTTGTGAATATTTAATGCAAGTGGTTCACCAAGAAACATACACTCTTGCTAGAAACTAAGATGTTAAACTGTTAGCATTTAATTCTGATGATCACAGCAATCATTCAGGGACTTGCTAATAGCAATTGATAAAGTACCATTACAACCTGTCAGAGAGGACTTCTGTTGCCCCCCATTTTAAGTAAAATCACAATGCAGAGAGGCAGGACCACAGAAATAAACCCAATAAAAAATTTAAGTGGCCCGAGATCACATTAAAGATTCAAAGTTAATAGCTATAGTTTTGATGAGCTATTGTAAAAGTAAAGGTAAGCGTTTCATGTGGTTTTTGTTTGTTTTGCATTATTTTTTAAGAGCAGCAAAGTTTGTCTTTATTCCTGTGTTAAGGAACATCAATATAAGCAGTACATTAATCTGAGCCTTCAGAAGCCAGACCAAGAAATATATATAAAAGCTGATGAATTTTGTTTACCTGTCATATAGGTATATCTATACAACTTCTTTGATAGTATTTTATGTCAAGGACTTTATAGTGTTGTGCAGCCTTGGACTGATAAATGACTCAAAAAGTGTACTTACACTACACTTGCCGTTATTTCAATCTAAAAAACTGTAGGATTGAATGCTTTGTAAGTATCCACTGCCCTTAGGCAATAGCAGTATTATTTGTACCTTTGTTTAAACCTTTTAAAACCATGACATATTGTATAACTAACTGTGTCCCAAGAAAGCCTGAAAGCCTGAAACCAAGGCCATTTTAAATTGATTCCATCTTCATTTCATATAATATACAAATTAAAAATCCTCTCCTTATTCATAGCTACTGAATAAACTAGTTTCCATGGGCAATGCTGCTGATTTCAATTATTACTTCATTGTGATGTTAGAATGGTAACTTGGATATATTTTCTGAATTAAATTAAATTCAACTATAATTGAAGTTTTGTTGTAAATATAATCTATTCTTTAAATTTATATTCACAAACAGTAAAAAGTTTCATCCATAATACATAAAAATAAAGTTTTATATAACTTTATTTTATTTTTAAAATATCATTTGGGGAGATAAAAATTACTGAAATAATTGCCAGAAAATTATGGATCAATAATCAAAATTATATATTGGCAGAAACAAACAAACTGGAGGTCAATGAGATTTAATTCTGACTCTAATTTGCAGTCTGGAGAAGGACACATCATTTGGAGTCCCCTTGACTGGACTTACCTTAAAAGAAATGTAATCATAATATCTATCATCTTTCACACAAGGATAATATAATGTTTAATGAGAGTACTTGTAAAAAGTATTTTGAGTGCTTAGAGGAAAGACATTTTATTAACCCAAATACTTGTCAGTTTTAGATTATTTTAATTTTGAGACCTTGAGAGATGACCTGTTTCAATGGTATGCCTAAATCAGGTCAAGAGTATGTTTCATTACACTTTGTTGCATTATTATTTGTCCAAAAGTGTTACAAAAATGGCAACACCATTAACAGTGATGGAATATGTACGATTTCTATGTAACTTTTACCTTCACTCACATAAGCCTCCCATTTCTTCCTTTGACCTTCTACATAAATATTCTCCTTGAATACTTGAACATAGCACTTTAACATGCTTTCTAAGCTATCACACTCAATTATTTTATAATCTCTAATTTCTTAGATAAGCACCTAAACTTTTATACTTTTCCAGTTTAATTATATTTATTTATTTAATAATTTTATTTATTTATATATTTATTTATTTATTTTAGCTGTGTTGGGTCTTCCTTGCTGCACAAGGGCTTTCTCTAGCTGCGGAGAGTGGGGGCTATTCTTCATTGCCGTGACTGGGCTTCTCATTGCAGTGACTTCTCTCATTGTGGAGTATAGGCTTTAGGCATGCAGGCTTAGTAGTTGTGGCACACAGGCTTATTGCTCCAAGGCATGTGGGATCTTCCTGGACCAGGGATTGAACCCGTGTCCCCTGCATTGGCAGGCAGATTTTTAACCACTGCACCACCAAGGAAATCCCTGTGCATTTTGTTCATGCCAAGCTCCTGTGGTAAGAGAAGAAGACTTCATAATAAAGCAACATGAATGGCAAAATTGCAAAAAAAAAAAAAAAAGAAAAAATCTACTACATAGTTTTTCATCTTACATGACTCACGGTTATATTTTTAAGAAAATTTATTTTTTTATACATTTCAAAAGAAATTTATGTGCTTAGTGAGTTCCTATCTAAAAATATTTATTCTTTGACACTGTGGATAAATTGAAAACATGTCAAGTAAATTATTCAATTTTAAAAAGCCTTTGGAAATTAAAGATATTGAAATACCTGCAACCATTTCAAAATAATTCTCATTTTTCATAGTTTTGTGATAAATGTTTCATATGTATGTATATATATATGTGTGTGTGTGTGTGTGTGTGTGTATACATCTTTGCCAGAAATCATGTTTATTTAAATTCTAATATATGTCAAATTTTGTCATGGATATATTAATTTATCATTAAGAAAATGGATGTTTGCAGATATAGCTAGAATAAAATATACATCTAATTTGTGCATAATCAATATTATTTTGCATTCTTATATGTTCATGAATTAAAATATGTAAGTAGGAGTATAAGAGTGTTGGAGATGGAAATATGGTTTAAGGCATTGTCATATTATCATAGTAAAACTACAACATAGAATCAATTGAGGTAATAACAATTATTTTGTAACTTTTTTTCCTAATTTTAAAAAATGTTTACCTGCCAGAACTAAAATGAAAATTTGCTAGATCTCTACAGACATAAGGTTAGTTATCAGACTTTCCAACCCAAATCTAGGAAACAAGTTACTCATATAGAAGATGTTAATACCTTTGATGCAGGCTCGCTGTAAAGGTCAAGTACGATGCCATACATGTAATTTTCTAGGACAATATTGGACACAGGTATGCATTTAATTATGCTGGATATTTTTAAAATCTTAGCTTCCTTTTTTTCTGTAGTTCCTGATGGCTCATAATCCTCAGATGAGATAGAAATGAAAATTTGACCTTTAACAGCCACTTCCCTTTCTTCTTCAGCAATGTCATTCCTGAAATGTAGCTGACTAGGAAAATGTCCAGAATAAGGACTAAATTGCCAGCCTTCTTTTAACAAGTTGTGGTTATGTGACTACATGTGGTCAAAGAGATGTGGAAAATAAAAGTGGCGTGTACAGTTTCTGGGTTGTATATAAGTGGGAGGAGTTTTCTTTCTTCTTTCTTCCTTCTGCCTGGTTGGGATGTAGATATAATGGCTGAAACTGCTGAAATCAAGTTGGCACATAATGTTGAAACTATACTTTAGTGAAGACAAAGCAATAAAGGAAGATTTTTCTGCAAAGAAATATTAATATATCAGGGGAACCTAGGAACACTCATGCTAGTATTGGCATCATTAGGTTAAAGCTTTCTCTTTTTCTAATGGCATTTTGGATACTTTATGCATAATGGTGGACAGTTTCCCATCAATCAGTCTAAGGAAAAATGAGTCTGTTTTCAATAAATTTTGAAGTCGAATTCAAAAAAAAAAAACTGGGGGAGATTTTTGCTTCTGTTATCTGGTGAAGGTCCTGAAGATGCTGTAGAACAGCAGGCTGGTAGTCAAGAAGAGTGAGGATAAAGTGCAGTCCTTGAAGATAAAATGGAAGCTGTATTTTCCACTCATCACTTCCAACCTCACTGATGAGGGTGCCTGCACCATCTGTAGCACTTTTGCCTCTGTGGTACATGCCAACCCTTCCTAATCTGTCCCAGGTTGAAGACAGGCAATCCAATGGAATCTGACCCGGCTGCTTCCCAATGCCTCAAGGTGAGACAGTAGGTCAGGGTCAACAGAGTGAATTTCAATAGTCTCTGATGCCCTACACTGAGCTTCAGAGGAAAATGGTAATGCCTCACTCTGCTTTCCAACTCTCACCTCACCTGAGACCATCCAGGGAAAGAGATTTGGAGGATAGGTTAACTTAACTAGGTTGAACCAGTACCCAAAAGAAAATATTTGGACTCTATAAAGTTGTGGCTCTAGGTGTAACAAATTTAGCCTGATAGAGGAAATGAGTCACGAGTTGCAACAATTGTTATATAAACTAGATTGTTGTATGCTACACATTATCAAAATCTCAAACCCATGGTATCATATGGCATTAAAGATCATCAGCTTCTTTCTGAGTTCTGAAGAAAATTTTGTTTGTTTGTTTGCTTTTTTTTTTTTTTTTTTTTTTTTTGGCCACTGCTCACAGCATCTCAGTTCCCTGACCAGGGACTGAACGCAGGACTTGGCAGTGAAAGCCTGGAATCCTAACCATAATGCCACCAGGGAACTTCTGAGAAGGTTTTTTTTATTGATGAATTGATTTATATCAATCTTTTTCAATGTTGACTTGTGGTCTTTTCATCAACCAATCCCTCACTTTTTTTTTCATTTTTTTTTGTTAATGGCAACAACTGAAACTAGAGAAGGATAAACTAAAATCTCTGACTGAAATCTGACATAAAACATCTTTGAGAAATTGCTTTAATATGTGTTCATGACTCTCTGATTTCTAGAAGTCACTGCAAACTCATCCATAAAAGACAAGCTCAAGGACACAGTCTTCACAGTAAGCCATTTATGGTAAAGTCCTGCTGATTAATAGGAGTAAGAAGGCTTCTTTTCTCTTAGGTTACTGCCAGTCAAGGCCACTATTATTTAGCCTTGAAATCAAGAACTATGGGGATTAAACAAATGTCTTTGTGCCAATAATCAGGATGCATGTGGAAATTTGGAATATTAATTAGGAGAGCTGAACTCTTCTTAACGGCCTTGTAAGCATTTTTAAACTGTTGTGACACCACTATAAATTTGTTTATTTATAACCATAATTTAAAAATTGCTCTTTTACTTGGCAGATTCTAAATCAAATTTGGTAACTGGTTTATTGAACAGTTTGAACTCAGTAGGGCACAAACATGAAAATCAATTTGCATATTCCAAGTGATTTTAACGTGCCAAACTCCATAAGAGGTGATGGTTGTCATGTGAAAATGAATTAGACATGACCCTACTCCCAGAGAATTTAGCTTAATAGAGAAAAGAAGGTATGAGTGGCAACATTGTATACAGTCAGTATGATCACCATTTAAAACTTTACTCTTTTGACCTAAGAATAAATGACAACATTTCACAGAGAAAATATGTCTGTGTTTAAGGAACTTGCTTAATATTATATTTTTACCAATAGAGAGCTCAGGAACACAGGTTATCTACAAACAATTCTTATTAATTAATCAGAACACACAATTTTAAAACTGAAAAGAAATAGACTTTAATGAAGTCTTCTTTTGTATAAATTCATGTAGCTAGTGAATGCAAAAGTCAAGAGTTAATTCCAGGGATCCTGACACCCAGATTGATACCATTTTCATTAAATCATTTGCAAAATATGTTTTCAAAGTATATAATTATAGAGCTTAATTTAAGTAAAATATATATATACATCCAAAATATGTAAACCCATAGGCACAGAAAGCAGGGGCTTGAGGAGAAGGAGGAAACTGAGAGTGACTGGTCAATGAGTACAGGTTTTTTTTTTTGAAGGGGTGAAGAAAAGGTTTTGGATTGGATCTAGATAGTGGTGTTGGTTGAAAATTGAATGCACTAAATGACACTGAATTGTTCACATTGAAATGTTTAATTGCATGCTATGTGAAGTGTACCTCATTAGAAAGCCCTAGAAAATAACATATATCTAACATAACTAAAATATATCTAACATAAAGTGGAAATGTAAATGAGTGCTACTGTTATGGAAAACAGTACAGAGGTTCCTCAAAAAATTAAAAATGGAGCTACTACATGATTCTTCAAGTATGCCCAACAATTCTACTTCTGGGCATACTTGAAGAAAACTAGGTATCTTGAAGAGATGGTTGCATTCCCATGTTTATTGTGGCATTGTTTGCAACAGCCAAGATATGGAAACAACCTGTGTCCATCGACAGTGTCCATGAATGTATAAAGACAATATAAATATATAAATAGTGGTAAATATGAAGATATAAATAGTAATATTCCATCCTATATATGCACCTATATATATATAGTGGATATTACTTACATATTATGTATTATTCAGTCATAAAAAAGAAGGAAATCATGCCATTTTCAACTAAGAGATGAACCTGGAGGGCATTAAGCCAAGTGGAATAATCCAGACTGAGAAAAATACTGTATCATATTACTTACATGTGGAATCTAAAAAAAGTTTGTAAATGTTTATTTCACAGAGAGAATAAAATGGTGTTTGCCAGGGCTGGGGGAAGGGGGAAATGAGGTGATATATGTCAAAGGGTGCAAAGTTTAATGTTATAAGAAAAAATAAGTTCTGAGGATCTACTGTATAATCATGGCGACTATAGTTAATAATATGCTGTCATATTCTTCAAAGCTGCTGAGAGTAGTTCTTAAGCATTTGCATCACAAAATAAAGTTAGTTATGTGAGATGATGGATGTTTTAATTATCTTGATCTTGGTAATTATTCCACAATGTTTGTGCATCAAATTATCACATCATGCACTTTAAAGGTATACAACTATTTCTGTCAATTATTCCTCAATAAAGTTAAAAAAAATCCTAAAAACACAAAAGATCGTATCTGTGATACATTTTATTTTATTTTTTTTAAGAACTTTTATTGAGATACAGTAAACAGACAATAAACTGCATATATTTAGAGTGCACAATTTGGTATCTATTTTCTTATTAGTAATATATATATGGCAATCCCAATTTCCCAATTCATTCCCCCCCAACCCTCCTTACTTTCCCCACTTGGTGTCCATATGTTTGTTCTCTACATCTGTGTCTCTATTTCTGCCTTGCAAATTGGTTGATTTGTACCATTTTTCTATATTCTGCAGATATGTGTTAATATACTATATTTGTTTTTCTCTTTCTGACTCACTTCACTCTGTATGACACTCTCTAGGTCCATCCATGTCTCTACAAATGTCCCAGTTTCATTGCTCTTTATAGCTGAGTAATATTCCATTGTATATATGTACCACATCTTTTTCATCCATTCAACTGTTGATGGACGTTTGGGTTGCTTCCATGACCTGGCTATTGTAAATAGTGCTGCAATGAACATTGGAGTGCGTGTGTCTTTTTGAATTATGGTGTTCTTTGGGTATATGCCCAGCAGTGGGATTGCTGGGTCATATGGTAACTCTATTTTTAGTTTTGCAAGGGACCTCCATACTGTTCTCCATAGTGGCGGTATCAATTTACATTCCCACCAACTGTGCAAGAGCATTCCCTTTTCTGTGCTACATTTTAATATGTATTTTTGTCCTATAATCTTAGTGACAGATTCTGGAGTTTCAAAAGTATTGTTCTTTTGAAAGATGTGAAATCAAATAATATCTAAAATAAGCTATTATAAATTTTAACAAAAGTAATACCAACATTTGTGTCAAAAGAGCTGAGAGGAAAACTTGGATGTTATTAACTCTGCAAGTCTGCTCTTAGAGGAAATTATTTAAAAAGAAAAGAAAATCAAAATTTAGGTCAGGAGACACCTAAGATGCTAAAACATAAATTAGGAAGTTTTGACAAAAAGAGATTCACCTGGAGTTTCCCACAGGAGGAAGTCCAAAGAAATTCCCAAAGCTCCTCATAATAGAAAATAATCAATGATGCACACTGCTCAGAGGAGAGAGGCTCACCATGAAAACTAAGCTGCAAAACACTTGTTTACAGCAAAGGGAAATAAGCCCATCCATTGGATGGTAGGAGCTTACTTGGACCAGGTTTAGCTGTGAGAAATGGTATAGGGGCAGCAAACCAAGAAATCAGGAATCATATGAATTTACCCCTCTGGCACTGTGGAGAAGAGAAACTTCATTGTGAACAATGGTGATCTGCCCATCTCTGTTATACAGGGAGATTAACTACTCATGAACCCACAGGCAAACATCTTTGGTAATGAGAGGGATCCTTGGAACACTGTTCTGGACATGAATCTCTAAATTACCAGTCCTTCAGCTATGAGTAATCACAAAGAAATCAATACAGGATCTGAATGTTACCAAAGAAAGACAAGGGAAATAAAAGATAAACATGACAGAGGAATATCAAATAGAAGAAAGATATGTTGCCAAGGAGAAGATAAATAATCTGTCCAAGTATTTTTGAAACATTTTAAAAGCACATTTAATGATGCAATTGAAGCAAGATGGAAAGCAGAATTATAAAAACTCAGGGGAGAGATAGAAAGTACAAGAAAATGAAAGGTGAGCCAGAATAGCTCAGAGAATAAGAGTGAAAGGGAATACAGTTGACCTTTGAACAACTCAGTGGGGGTGGGGGATGGTGGGGGGATGTGGTTAGGGGTGCAGACCTTCTGAGCAGTTGAAAATTGGCATATAACTTTATAGTTGACTCCTTGTGTATCCACAGTTCCTCCATATCTACAGTTCTGAATCCATGGATTCAACCAACTTCAGAAGGTATAGTACTGTAGTGTTTACTATGGGAAAATTTGCATATAAGTGGACCCACACAGTTCAAACCTGTGTTGTCCAAAAGTTAGATGTACATAACCACTTGCCCTATTATTCATTCTTGAGATGGGATATTCCTCTAAATGTTGTGGGGTATTGCTATTTTGGGGATGACATGTTCAGAGGAAAGGATGCTTTTGAATCCTGCCTTTCCACTGCTTTCTTAAGGTGCTCCATGAAGGACTGAAGCATCGTCAGGTCTGAAAATCATTCTAGGCATCTGTATTTGGGCCTTATTTAAACCTTTTTAGTCACTTCATCTTTATTTTAGGCATACATCAGGCACAATGAAGACTTTAATCTCTCTGACAAGTCATCACAAGTCAAGTGAAACGTAAATATGTCACTGAGATTCACAGAATTATAGAGGCGTTTTGTAGAGAAAGGTATAATTTGTTTCCTGGCTTTTTGAAAAGATTTGACTAAAATGTTTGTCTTTTACAGTAACCATGTGGGCACAAGGCATTTAGAATGAGGTTTTGAGAACATTTTCAGTCTGCCTATAGGGTATAAAATTGGAGGACACTGATACTTTCTGCACTGGGTATTTGAAACTTGGATGTTTATTGTATTTTTTACTTATCCAAATCTATGTAGCAAAGAAATACTCTCAGATGTTTTGAACACAGCCTCATTTCTGTGAGGGTTCTAGGTGCATGAAAAGCATTCATTAAAAAACTAAATCACTTTCATAAATTGATGATATGATATAGTAAGTGTACCCAAAGATAAGATATTCCTTCAAAGGTTAATGTTTCTGTCTCAGCATGTTTTTAATATTTATTGAAGAATAAGAGAAAATATCTTTAACACTTATTCCATTCATCAAAAGAAAGAGAAAGACCATCTAATCAAACAGAAATGATTTGAGACAAACAGAAACTAAGACTATAATAGCATTAATCAACAGAGATAGAGCATTAGAAATACACCATTGTTCTCTTTTACACTAGAAAAATAGAAGAATTAAAAAGGCATGTAGGCTATTAAAGTCTAATCTCTCTTTCTTTTTCTCTCTTTCACACTAGCTGTGCTTTTCTCCACGGAAAGACTGAAAAAATAATGCAAAAGAGAAATTTGCTAGGTTGGAAGAATTAAATTGATAGGTTCTAAGAACTTAAGAGACAAATCAATGCAGTGCATTATTTCAAATCCTGTGACCACTTTGTTCTGAACTCAACTCTTCTATGTTCTTTCCCACAGTTTTCCCAGCATTTTCCACTGGGAGAATGCTGTTTTATTAATAAAATGTAACTTGCATATAAACACAGAGAATAAACATAAATTCAGGAATTGTCCTCTACAAAGCAGTAGTTGAAAACTCTTCTGGGGTAACAGCATTCTCATCTGATAACACAAATATGCTTTATGGCTACAGAGTCCTCTGTTGGACATGTTAATTATTCACACCATTATGGTTATCTTTTCCTCAGTGGGTGCATTCATTTATTCCTTGAATAATAAAGAACCAAAAAGAAACTCAGAAAAAAGGCAAAATTTCTGAAAGCTTATAGGAAACTGGGAAAATGTTTAATTGAATCAGAGTGTGATATGAGTTTAACTAGTGTGGGGATCAGCAAACTATGCGCCCTGAGTTAAATCCAGCCCACTGGGTTTCTATATGACCCAAAAGATACAAATGATTTTTACATTATTAAATAGGTGAAAAATATTGAAAAAGAAAAGTGGTATTTCATAATGTATGCAAAGTATGTGAAAGTCAAATGTCACTCTTAATAAATATGTTTTTATCTATTGAACATAACCATGGATTATTTATTAAATATTAAATATATATTTATTGATGCTCATATATCATTAGTTAAAAACAAATTATGTTAATTAGGAATATATTGATAACTATTTGTCTAAGTCTAGATGTAATGGTAACACATGGTACTTTTGTTTTGATATTTTATTAGAATTTTGGAAAATAGGTATAGCTAAATGAATTCACTAAACTAAATAGTATCTCTTCTTAAAATGCTACATAAGAAATGAATTGAGGGACTTTCCTGGTGGCACAGTGGTTAAGAGTCTGCCTGCCAATGCAGGGGTCAAGGGTTTGAGCCCTAGTCCAGGAAGATCCCACATGCTGCAGAGCAACTAAGCCCGTGTGCCACAACTACTGACCCTGCACTCTAGAGCCCATGAGCCACAACTGCTGAACCAATGTGCCACAACTACTGAAGCCTGTGCACCTATAGCCCATGCTCTGCAACAAGAGAAGCCACCACAATGAGAGGCCTGCGCACCACAATAAAGAGTAACCCCCACTCTCTGCAACTAGAGAAAGCCCGTATGCAGCAATGAAGACCTGATGCAGCCAATAAATAAATAAATGAATAAATAAGTAAATAAATAAATAAAATAAACATAGTGACATTGATTCATGAAAGAGCTAAGACTGGTCAAGATGACATTGTCTCCAGGTGTCTAAAACATGAATTGAGTTCAGTTAGTTTGATCTTTCAGCACACAAAATGACAAGCACAGAGCAATGTAGAGGATACCATCTGGCTGAGCTGGCATCACTCTTGTAAGTAAAGGAATACATAATCTATTGATGGGGAGAGACAAACAAAAACAAATGCAAACAGTTTTCAGGGAAACAAGTATGTTTCACATCACTTGTGTTAGTTTTCCATTTGATAAGATGAAAACACTACTAGACGTTATATAAAAGAGATTAATGTTGTCTGCCTAATGGCCATTATTGTAGCATAACTATGAATCACCAACATTCTGAATTACAAAAAAATTAAATGTTAAAAAAAGAAAGTCAAACGTCTGTACTGTTAGTAAAATTTAAAGTAGGGTGGCTATCTCAGCTTGCCAATTAAACCTGTTGTCTCTGAGTCATCATGGCATCTTTCACTTTCAAAAGTATCATCTTAAAGGTTCACCTCTCTACGTCTGAGCCACTGGGATGTAAGATACACACTCAGGCAACAAAACATTAAATGGAATGATATTCCCTTCCAAATTGGTGAGACAGATTCTTGAAGAGTTCCTCTGGAACTGTGCTTCTCATTGCCTGGCATAATGTCTGACACCTACCAGAAATTCTAGTGTTTGAACAATGGATACATCAGAATCACTGGGAGGGCTTCTTAAAATATAGGTGGTTGGCCACACCCCCCCTCCCCCAGACTCTCTCATTCAGTAGGATTAGATGAGGAGCAATAATTCACATTTCAAAAAGTTTCCAGGTGATGCTGATGCTTCTGGTCCTTACACCACACTCTGAGAACCACTGACAGGGAGAAACCCAGACAGTGTTGTCTTATGAATGACTGAGTATTGGAAAAGTTTCTTCTTTGCATAGAAAATATAATGAGTTCAAAAGGCATCCCTGTGTTAGTAACTGGTTAATTACTCTTGAAAGAGATTATGGGATACCTATGAGATAAAAATCTTCCCAGGTTTTCTGTTTCAAGTTATTTTCTATTTTAAGTCATTTTCTAAATGATGATGAGTCTCATTCTTTTTACTGAAATGGGTAGCTCTTTTCCAAGTTGTATTGGTAAATATTTCTAGGAACCTAGTGTAGTTTTTAGAAAAAATGTTAATGTTGTTTTTATGTACATGAAATATGTAACAAGAAAGAATCAGTAAGTAGATAATGTGGTAAGTGATTTTGTGTTTTTTCTCAATAAAGATTTACTATCATGCTTAAATATTATAAAAATCATAATTTTAGTAAAACGGTGTAGAATTCACAACATTTACCTCTGATAAATTGTGGTTGAGGAAATATATACTCCATGTTGTAGGGTAATAAAATGTGATTATTCTATTGACATCATTGAATTAAGAAGAAAAATAATTCCTTTTACTGACACTTGAAAAGGCTAAAAGTGGCAATTACACAGACACACTGTGTTACTGAAGTTATAGGATTATTAAACAATTTTATCGTGTTAATGCCACTGGACTCATCTTGACAGTCCAGAGAATATAATGAGAATTAAGCCTGACAGAATTATTCATTATAAGCATTATTATTATTGTTAACTTCACTCTCTTGCAGGCATTAATCATTAGTTCTAAACAAAGCTTGAACCCAAGACATTCCACACTTGTTTGGAATACAACTTGGTAATATTTTAAGTTTTCTGTCTTACACATTGAATCAAACTCATATAATTATTTAAATACCCAGTGTTTGTATTTAATCATAGTTTTGCAAACATCAAATGACATTTCACAGAGTAGCTATTACACGTAATATTTTCAGGGAGGACTTTCCCTGTTTTGTGCTCAGAGATGTTTTAGATGTGCAGAGCAAACACAGAGATCAAGGTCTGTCTTCAGTTTTCCATGTTGCCTTATCCTTAAAACAGGGATCTCTTAGAGTGACTAGAAATGATCTAAGAATTGTAGCTTGCAAATGAGCAGGGGTGCAGAGAAGTTCTCTGGCTTTTCTAGCTTTACACAGTCAGTGGCAGGACCAAGAATAGAACTTAGGCCTGAGTACCTGCTCGGTGCTCTTGCTTCAGTACCTTTCTGCCTCTCAGCTTTGCAACTTGATGAAGCAAATGAAAAGAATAGTTACCTTTCTTTATTATAAAGAGTAAAAACATACATGTATCGTAACAGACACTGAAAAACAAACAAATGAGAATTTGCTTGTGGATGCTTCCTTACCTAAAATTCCCCTCAGGCAGCTGAGACTAACAAAGCTGTTTCTGCTGAGAGTGAGAGGATGGAGAATTGTCTCCTTAGCCCAGGGCAAGGTGTTTCAGGGGCACCCCATTGATCTGGAATTTCCTACTCATTTATGAACTGAGGTTGCTGTGAAAAGGATTTAACTGACTTTCATATAAGATTAGATCTGCACCTGTTCACAGTATTTCAGAATTATATTTTATTCTCAATTGTCTTTATTTTCTATATACAATGATGCTTTGGATTTAAAATAGTGAAAATCTAAATAAGAAAGGGAAATTTGGAAGCATAGTTGGTAAAGATTTAAAAATTTGGGAAACCATATTTTAAAATGTGATTACTTTGTATATTACAAGAGATATCTGTTATGTTGTGTATTGCATTCAGAACCCCTGTGGGTAGGTGGGTGATACTTGAGTCAGAAATTGTATTTTATGACCAGAAGGATAATCTGCTCAACTCCATGGGTACCACCAAGAGCCAAACACTGGGAAATAAAGCACAGCCTGGAGAATCAGAAGAAAACATGATTCAAATTCTAGATCTTCCACTTAATAAAACTAGGCATCATCATTGAGCAAGGCTAGGGCTTTCAAAAGGCAAGTTGTGTGGTATTAGCCATGATATTTCACTTTTCTGAGTCTTCTGTTCCTCTTCTGTGACTCATGATTAAGAATACATGGATCATGAAGTCACTGAAAGTATTCAGCAAGATAAAATGTGAGAGAATAGCTAACCTAGACACATAGGACTTTAATACTTGTTTTACTAAATGTATTTATTATTTATTAAATGATGAAATTTCCACCTTTTCTTATTTATCTTTCCTTCTTTATTTTAAAATTGTTTAAAAACCAATTTACATTTCTTTGTTTCTTAATGGATTTTAAATACTAATAATGCAAAGGAATTTGTTAAACTGTCCTAAAATACGAGAGAACATATGAGATTAAATAGAGAAATATAAGGATTAAATGAAATATGGATTAAAGAAGGATTTAAGAAAAAGCTTGCAAAGGTTATTAGAATATATAGTCTCACTCTTAATCCAATGTAATTAAAATAATCTGCTTTTAAAATGTATGCAATTATTTATGTTTAATATTTGGAAAGATAGTTTAGTGAAACAAACTAATTCTGTAACAATATGTCACAAACAGTCTAAAGAGAAAGTTGGGATGGTTAGAAGAAGTTTGGTTGCTTTGAAATCACTGCTTTTAAATCCTACTGTTTAGGACCATATTTTAAAATCATGAACAGAATAAACCTCAGGGACAGAATATTTACTAATTTTTAAAAAATGTTATTTGAGGAAATATGCTGTTTGTGTAGAGTTTTATCTCACACTAAAATGACAGTGCAAGAAACCTTGAGGGGAAAAATAGAACGATTTAGCATAAATCTATAGAAAACCTGAGATAAGGGATTTTTTTCCCAAAAAAGTTATAAAAGTCTAATCAAGGTACATAAGTGGCTAAGTAATATTTTCATGAAAACCTACATAAATGTGAAAATACAGACTATCCATAATTGTATATAAAGAACTTGAAAAAAACTATGTAAAATATTTTAAACACCTTAAAACTTGTTATTGTTTCTTGGATGAAGAAATCAGTGGAGTGGATATTAAATAATTATTATTTTTATGAACAAGTGGTAAAAACATGATGTCACTAGTGTTGTTGAAATTTGGCCTCTGTACACCAGTGCTGGATTAAATCTCACTGACAGAGTTTTGGATGAAGTAGATAGAAATACCTTTAATGCAGGGCACCAAGCAAGGAGTCCAGGGCAGGTAGTGCATAAAAGACCTGAACTTTGTGAAGGCTTTCAGGGAAAGATTTATAAAGACTGGGTGAGGGAAGGGGTGTGTGGGGTGTGTGATCAGTTCATGGACATTCTTCTTATTGGTTGGTGCTGAGATAATTGCGAGTCAGCATCATCAACCTTCTGGTTCCAAGCCCGTCTGGGGTCTACGTGCTGATGGGAAGCATACCATTGACGTCTTCCACCTGGTGGGAGTTTCAGTATTTGCAAAGCAGCTTGAAGGATATGGCTCAGAATATTACCTACAGTCCTTGAGAAGAACTAAAGATCCTTGACTTTATTTGATGGCTAAAGTTATTATTATTTTATCTTGCTTGACTGTTTTCCTTTGTTTCTGCCTTTTCTTGCTTCTCTGATTAAATTTATTCTTTGATTAAAGTTTTTCTACAAACAAAAGGCAAGTGGAGGACATGGGTGGGGATCTATTCTGGAAGGGTCTCAAAGGGTCCTGCTCATTTAAAGTGGTAAGAAAAAAAAAAGGAATGAATGATAGTTTGAGTTTCCAGCCTATAAAACTCTTCATTTCTCTTAATGACTCTTTAGAAATATTAAGACAGTAAGCAAATAAATAAGCATAATGAAGAGAGGATACTCATTTTCTAATCTAAATAAAATTTGTGAAAATGTTGATGTAGCCTAGAAAACAAAACAAAAGCAAGCTAAGCACTTGAAGTTCAAATGGCTAAATTTCATTCCTGATTTGTTATTTTTTTAACTCTGAGATCTTGAAAAAAATAACACAATTCTTCTGGCACATGGTTTCATGGTATATTAGATGAGGAGAATCAATAAAATAATTTCCTTAGAGACATTTAGCAGCTCTCTGCTGTCAGAATTCTAAGTCTTACAATATTTAGAAGAGTAATCATCAAGGAGAGAGCTCATCACACACTACGGCTTCATACATATTCTGGCTTCACAATTGTGAAAGCATGGGAGCAAAGTGAAATTCTGGAACTATAAAATCACAGTTCTGGAGATGGATTTGTTGAGATAATACAGAATTCATGGGAAAAAGCAAAGCATGTCTCACATAGCTTGATTCAATTCTGGTTCCTTTAAAAATGAATATTCACTATCTGCAGACAAGATAAATCATCCCTTCCCTTGGGAGCTGTTGACACTTAGTATATTGCACTTTACTCAGTCACATATATGAATGTCTCCTCTATTAGACCCTGTTCTCCTCTAAATAAGGAGCCATTAGTCTTTTCTCAGCATCTAGAAAACACCTGACACTGTAAGCTGGCAGTAATGTTTTTCAATCCTACTGAAATCTTAAATTTCGATGAACCTAATGTTCAATGGAAAGCTTTTTTAAAGCAAAATTTTACACACACACGCGCACACACACACACACACACACACACACTTGCAAAGGCACACAGAAAAAATAGTAAAAGATTAACCCTCAAAAATCTGAATAATTAGTGAGCAACTTAAAAATTAGTGAATATACAATTATTGTCACTATGAATATTCCTATATGCACACACATATGTACACACCCACACAGAGCTCAATATGATTACATATATTTAAAGTTTTCTGAAATCCATGAAAGTCAAGAAAATCTGATAACCTCTTAAAAAATCATTGGGCTAAACTATAATTCATTAAAATTACAACTCCCTTGATTCCTCCAATAGCTATCACATTTCATTCACTTTGGATTACTTTTGGTTCAATACATACCATATAATCAAAAAACGGGCTCATTTCCTACAATGTGATTTGACAGTATTTCTATTTTCATTACAGATTGGACTGATACAAAGTGAAATATGCAATCAAGCTACTTTTTAGGATAACTATAAAAACCTTGAAAAACAACTTTATAAATTTAAACCCACCTGACTAAATTTAACATTGTATATTCATAAAAAGCTTAAATTTTATTGTGTATAAAATAAAAAGTTTTTTACTACTAAGGTACTGTCTACTTTTATGTAAAAATTTCCTACTATACAAATATAGGTTAATAAGCCAACATTTCTTTATGAAAATGATAATTTATCAGTAATTTTATTGGAGTAGTGACAATTTAAGTTGTCAAAATATTGTCTTCCTTTATATATTATGACTATATACATTAAATATATAAATATTATGTTCTATATATTAAAAAGGAAGCATCACAAGACAGTGAGGATTTCAGTTGGTTTATTTCCTTTTATTATTCTTAGAGTTCAATAGTCTTTCTCACATTGATGGCCTAAGTAAGAAATTCCAGATGGAAAATTGACTCTCAAAACTCTGTTTTACATTCATTTTTGTGTTTCTCTTTTGGTAATTTTCATAATTTATAATAGCTATGTGAACAAGGTTTAACTATTGTTTTGTAATCCTTCTCTAAATACTGCTTTTCTTTATTAAGTTTAGGTAAAAAGTTAGAATTTTGAAATCTTTTTTTTTTTTTTTTAGAAAGTGTTACTCTGTGGAAAGAACATTATTAAAATATCAAATAAAATCTATACAGGTCATTACCTGAGAAACAGGAAAGTCTACATTTGTGCAGAGTTTTAAAAGTAATTGTACAACTGATGTATTACTTATAATTTTCTGCAGGAGTAAGCTCTGAAGCCTTGATCCAAAACAGAAAAGGCCTTAATACCAAGGCATCTTTCTTTGAAGAGAATCACCCTGAAGTCCTGACTCAATGATCTCAGAAGATGAGAGAGAATGGCAAAACCAAGAAGTAAGACAGATAAGTGAGGCAAGACCAAAAAGTCATTTAAAGGTCAGAAGAAGATGAATTCACTTACATTATCCTTTGAAAAGTGGCTTCTGCTCATGCATAAATGCCAGCCTTTGAAAGTTGTTATCAGGAACACTGAAGGGGAAAGGCTCTTCTTTGGCCCTTTCAAAGTACTGAACAAGAAGTTCCCATGGTAAAGAATAAATTCAAATGTTAAACCTGGAGAGTGCGCAACCTGTAACTTTTAGGTCCCAATGTTATTGCTAGGTAACACTTGATAACATCATATTTGTGATGTATTTGTGACAAATGCATGCATTCATCTCTGGTAACCACAGGCACCTTCACTTTGTCTTTGGATGGGAAACAATAACATAAATAACTCTCACATCCATGCACCATTTAGTCAGATATAGCAAACCCAATAACTATTGGGTGCTGCCTCCTTCCTCTTGACTTTTGTCTCTCTAGAGTCTTCTAGACCAGGGGAGGACCATGGTTAGAATACGGAGCTGAAAGAGCCTTTTTCATGGGCCCACACAACTGGCTCTAGGTCAAGAGTAGACAGTGGTAACCCAGAGTCCTGAACCCAGCCCAGATCCAACTTGAGTAAAAAACATCCCAAATCGGGGTGTCAACACAATTCTGATATCCCAATCTTGCAATCTGGGTGAATTTATGAAGGAAATAGTGCCAGCCAATGGTGATGGTGATTGTGATGGTAGAGGGCAGGTGGAGGGTTGGAGAGCATATTAAAGAAGAGAAACAGGGACCAGCTCCATACAGATCCTTTCTAGACTTGGGGTGCCCTGCTTAGGTATCATTGATGGCCCTGGTTTTTGAATGTTAGCAAATAAATATGGATTTTCCTGTGGTTAGTTTAAACAAGGTATTGGACTTTGTCCCTAATCTCAAGCTTGGCAGGCTCATAAATTAATATTTACTTGATGGCCTGATTAGCAAAGTGTCTTGTTGACTTTTACATTAAAATTAGGAATGGAATATATTTATTGGATTTTCCTCTTTGTTATGGAAATTATACCTTGTTCAGATCACTCATTTTCTTTTTATTCTTAAAGAGCTTTTAACCTAATTTTTGTTCATTTTTTAAATGAGCTTTATTTAAAATGTTATTTTTGTAATAATTTTAGACTTACAAAAATATACTCACCCCCAAATTGTATCAAATCAGTCAACTAATATTGATGCAGTACTATTTACTAAACTACAAACTTACTCAAGTTTCACCAATTTTTCCTTTATCTGTTCCAGATCCTATCAACTAGCACACATTGCATTATGTTTTTTCTCCTTAGTTTCCTTGAACGTGTAACTGTTGTTCAATCTTTCTTGTTTTTCATGACTCTAGTATTTTTAACACACTTCGGTTGAAGAGTACTGATCAGTTATGTTGTAATATGCCTCAACTTGGGTTTGTCTGATGTTCTCTCATAATTGTCATAAATTTAAGCATAGTTTTGCAAGCATAGTACAGAAATAATGTCATGTCTTCAGGGAATCATATCTAGGAATTTATGACATCACTATGCCTTAGCACTGGCAATGTTTCCCTTGGCCACTTGATTAAAGTGATGTCTGCTGAGTTTCTCCAATGTAAAGTTACTATATTTACCCTCATAGTTAGTAACTATCTTAAGAGAGATACTTTAAATATATGCAAATCCTAATCTCCTCAAATTTCACCACTAATTTTAGAATCAATTTTTGGAACTAAGTACATATTCTTTGCACACACTCTCTCTCTCATTTTGGTATTTAAGAAGATACATGTTTTTGTTCTAGTGGTTACCATTGGACTTTTAGCCTCCTCTTGACTTCAGTGCTATGTTTTCTTATTTTACACTTTAAGATCTTTTTAAATCATCTATTGCCTTTATAACAATAACCTATTTTTTCTTCTTTCTTCTTTGTTCTCAACCATTATTTCAGCTGCATTATTTCTACTTATTCATATGATATAACATTAATTGTCTGCCTTCATCCTCACCTTTGTTTAATTGTGTATGTACATTTATATATTTTTAAGTGCCCACCATCAGGCTTTTGGCAAAAGTTTCCTCAGTCATTATTTGGATGACATCAACCTCTAGCAGAATGTGTAAGAAAGACTGAAAAGTGCAGAATTCCCTAAGTTCTTGAATATTAAAAACTTTTTTCTAATATGATATTTGAAAGACATCTTATTTAGATATAAATGAAGTTTAAAAAAATACTACTCCATTAGCATCATGATTGTATATTGATTTTGCAAAGTCTGATGCTTGTCTAATTCCTTTGCCCCTGTGCATTATTAGATCTTTTTGTCTGGGCACCATGAGGACTTTATCTTTGAAATGTAATAGTTTTACCAGGAAATGTAATATTTTACTGGGAAATATCTAGACATTGATTGCTTTGGATTAATTTTCTCAAGTGTTTGGCAAGTTTTTTCAATGTGTAAATTCACATTTTTTTCTATCTCTGAAAATTTTATTGGCTTATAGTTACAAAAATTTGTTTGCTTTTTTTTCTTTTTCAGGGACTCCAATTATATAAATATTATTCTTTCTTTGTGTTCCAGTTTCACTACTTTCTAATGCTTTTGCTCCATTATACTATTTTTATTGTGAGAGTTTTTCCCTATATTTCTTTAATACATTTTAATTTAATTTGAATCTATTCTCTTTGGGGGCATCTTAAAATTATTTTTTTTTTGTTTTTGAGATAATTTAGTCACTTTTGGCACATTTTTCCTGATTTATATCAACTTTTTAACCAGAGAGCATTACCATTACTTTGTTGCACAATCAACCATCCCTCCATGTTGTACCTTAGCTTTTCTATTAAAATCTCGTGTTTGCATGTGTATGTATAAGTGCAGATGAGAAGCTCATAAATTTATTCTAACTAAGGTATACATGTCTAAGAACATTGAAATAGGATTTATATATAAATCCATGGCTCTCTCTCTGCTTTGGGTCAGTATTTCCCACTTTGCGTTCCAAGTCATGGTCTACTAAATGTTCCCTGACCTATTTTATTTTTAATAGGTAAAAGAGCCCATAGTGATAATGATCCAGTGAAAAGAGTCTTTGATCATAGTTTCCTACCTCAGACATAAGGTTGGGGGAAGAGGATGTTTTAGACACTATAGATTCCTTTACATTGGTGAAACAATGACATATAGATATACATTTTTTTCCCCATGGTTCTGTTAACTTGCTCTATGAAACTTTGAAAACATTTTCTGGCTGAAAGAAAATTTTGTTTATTATTATTAAAGTCATCAAGGGGATTTCTTTTAGAATAACCAAGTTTTAAAACAAATTGTTAAAATACTTTACTTGGTTTTTAAGAAAACGAATTTAATTAGTGTTAATTATATCTTATACTCACATAAACATATATACATATAAATACATATATCTCTGTCTACAAATTATGTCTATCTACATCTCTGTACACAAATACATGCACATACATCTTATATACATGTTTAATACCACTTTACAAATTTTAATTTGCTTTTATATTGATGGCAGTTTTATTATCATTTTCCAATATGGATGAGCTTTCAAAATATAAAACTTCATGGAACTGGGAAAATAAGAATTTTCTACAATAATCAAACAAACTAGAGATGGCAAGACATCTTTGTAGACTAACCCAGATACAACCAAAGTAGTTGGTGTCATAGAGGTAAAATGCTTTTCCTAGTTAATCATGAGTATTATACTCCTTTGTAATAATAATTTAATAAGAATAGTTTATGAGAGTAATTCTATTGAAAACATATTTCCTTAATTTTTTTTTTTAATTTGGTATTTTATACTTTTAAATTAAATCAATGTAATAATGAATGTTCTCTTAAACTGGAAAAAAAAATAATGACAAGTTTATGTATAAATCCATAGCTCTCTCTCTGCTTTGGGTCAGTATTTCCCACTTTGTGTTCCAACTTATGGTCTATTAAATGTTCCCTGGAAAACGGGGTCAATATTTTAATAGGTTAAAGAGGAAGTAAATAATATATAGTCCATTTGGAGAGTCATGCTGCACAGAAGTCAGTTACACCCTCTGTAGTATCATATATGTCCAATTTCTATGAAATATCTAATCTTGAAAAAGATAATTCCATGCTTTAATACACAAATTGTGAGTAGCATGTACATACATTTAGAAGTTATTTACTAAAATTATTCACAATGCATCTTATAAAGAATTCATGAGAAAATTTTAATTTTTTAAAATTTAAATACTCTTGAATTCAACAAACACAAAAGGCCTAAATTGTCCAAAAGTGAGGAAATTAACTTTTTTCTTTTATCCGACAATTAAAAATGTGCACTCTTCACATATCTCAGGTGCTGAACCTGAGTATGGCAACTTTTTTTTCCCAGAGTATTTCTTGTGAAAAGTAATCATTTGTTGAAGAAAAGTGTTAAGGAAGAGAAAGGAGTATATGTCTAATGATAAGTCCACTTTTAATGATATCTTTTGCTTACATAGGAAATATGAACTTAAAGCAGCACTATTATAAAACAGTCAAGAAGGACAAGAGCTAATTAATGTAAACTTGCAATAAATTTGCCATGAGACTAAAGCCATGACTACAGTTAATACTTATTGCTGGGTTCATATCACAGGCAGTTCACACTTGCTTTGTCGGTTTTACTGGAAACATCTTTCAGTAATAACAAGAAAAACTAGAAAAGCCAAAAACTAGTTGGCAGACAGAGAAAAAGTTCCTGAAATTCACATAGAGGCATGAATGAACCATGAATTTGAGACCAAGACTATTGGAGGAGGAAAATGTATAGCGAATAAAATCAATTTATTTTAAGAATTTTGAGTCAAATTGTCAATACAAAAAGGTGTCAGTAGGCACTTAGAAATTTCAGAATTGTTCATATGTACAAAGTCATGTATATTTAGGTGATAGAAAAAAATCTATGAGAAAGAAAAGTCCAGAAATAACTGTATGAATCAAAATATATAAAGAAGATGCACAGAAGATTGATAAGTATCAGAGTAATGGGAGTAGATAGATACACATAACATAGTGAATCCAAGAGAGATTCAAGGAAGACAAGATCAATAGCAAATGCTTTGAAGTAAACAATAATGAGGAAACCCAGTGTCATGTGTTTAATGAATGAAACTGAAATAAATGGATAAGAAAGCACAAAACTTTTAGCCCCATGTATGGGCAGATTTAATCTAGAACGCAAGTATTTAAGGAGTAAATGACAACTGAGATAACATCTGGAACTTCTTTCCTTTAACAGAAGTACAAGAAAAGGGACAAAGAAGTAAGGCTTTGAAAGCTTTTGATTGATTTGGGGAGAGTTTCTGGGTTTCTTCGTAGCTTGTTTATGTTTTTACCATTACAGGGAGTTGAAAATGTTTAGGCCAAGGAGAAATCAATTATCAGAGAGAAATGCTGAAGCCACACTCCCCCAAAATATACAAAATACAAAAGAGAGAAGAAATAAGCCAAATATAACACATAGGAAATGACAAGGCATAAATCAAAGTAAATTAACTTAGGCTCATAGTAAAACCTAGAGGAAAGAAATAGAAAATGCATGAATTTAGTAAGGATTTAAAGAGAAGGCAAAAATTTGCCTTAATTTTCTTCATTGAATTGGAATATTTCAGATTTTAGAGTTCCACAGTAACACTGAGGTTGTTTGAAGAATGGAGAATTGCAATATTTCTATTACTCATGGGAAATCATCTCTGTTTTCCCATAGATGTCATACATTCTTTTAAAAATTAGTAAATAAAGAAAGTCTTACATTTCGGGAGATGGTTCATCAGAGTGTTAAAAACTATCAAAGCTAATTTTCTAAAAAGAGATAATGACATCTGCCCTGTTATATTCTTAAAAACCACTACCTGTTCTTTCACCATTTAATTGTGAATGATAAAGTCCCTTAAAATGTAAAAGCCTAAGATATAACAATCTACATGTATGTCAACTAGATGTTCCCAAATCTTCATGACTGGAAAATCCTCTTTTATTTAATAACTATATCAGGTTATTATTATGCTGATTTCTGAGGCTTCTTGGGGGACTTACTTTCTATGTTGACAACTCACACAGGGTTTCTTGTTAAATTTTTATTACTTCACTCATCTTACCAAATATAAAAAGAGATGAACTATTTCATAATACAGGCCAAAGAGTGACTAAAAATTAGCTATTAGGTATGATGTTCCCACATTCTCTGACCATTCATCCTATCATGAACAGTTCACCTTTCCCCAAAGCCCTACCCAGGACAGTCACATCCAGTTGAGCAGAGAGTGCTGAGGGATGCTGAGCTGAAGGGGCAAGTGAAGTCTGAAATACAGGCCAGAGCTGCTACCCTCACTCAGTACTTACTCTTATCTGATAGAAAGGCATCTTTCCTAGTTACACACACACACACACGGGATAGCACCAGCTGTGGCTCGTCTGGTTCACACATCCTTTTAAACTCTCCCCTCAATAAAAAATATTTTTTCCTCAACCCTCAATGCTTTCCTAAATTCAAATCTTCCCAACTCCTGCTGCCCTATTGCAATGAACCTGAATTACAAGTTCTATTGTCCTAATTTGCCTACACATCTGTCAAGGCTATATCCAGGGGCTTCATCTTTTTATGTAAGTTCACAGTAAAGTGGTTTTCTAAGAGTTCTTTCCCTAATATGTTTTCTGCTTTCCTGCAATTTTTAAATAGACTTTTTTCCTTTGAGCTTTAACTTTCTGTTGTCTTGTGTCCTTCTAAGCAAGAAACAATGTCAATGTGTATGCCTCAGTTTACAAAAACCTCTTTAGGACCATGGAGTAGTGGAAGAAGTTGAGTTTCCTTAGATATGGGTGTCAATCTATACAGTCTTATTGACACTGCTTGCCAACATAGTTTTGTTGTTGTTGTTTTGTTTTGTTTTTGTATTTATTTACATATTTATTTATTTTCCAGACCTTTATTGGAGTATAATTGCTTTACACTGTTGTGCTAATTTCCTCTGTACAACAAAGTGAATCAGCTGTATTTATACATATATCCCCACGTCCCCTTCCTCTTGAGCCTTTCTCCCACCCTCCTATCCCACCCCTCTAGGTCTTCACCAATCATCTGGGACAAAGTGAGAGAGTAGCATTGACATTTATACACTACTAAATGTAAAATAGATGGCTACTGGGAAGCAACTGCATAACACAGCTAGATCAACTGACATTGTTATTAACTGTTTCAAAATAAGGAGTAGACTTAAATAGTACCAGAAAATAAGCAGGGGACAACTAATTAGAAGAAAAGAAAGAGCAGAGATAGTACAAAACAATACATTTATTTCCCCGTCTAATACAGAACATCTTGCCCACGAAAGAAGATGACAAGGAGAAAGGAACAGACCATTGACTGATTCAGAACAGCCTTGGGAGTGAGTGTAAAGATCAATTCAGCCTGGCCTTGGTCCAAAGGAAACTTTTCTAACATATGTTTAAAAAGTCCTAAGAAAGATATTTGATATTTCAGGGCTGTTTAGGACCATCAGGAATACAATAACATGTTGAACAAATTATTCATTAATAATTTAATAAAAGAGCTTCAGAGAATTGGCTGAACATTTTTGCTTTGCTTATCTCTGTGGCGAATAGTCATAAAATCTATCTTCTACCAGAGGTAAATACTTCAGGCTCTAACACCAGGATATGTCATAATTCATCCTGGAAGTATTCTGTAATTGAGCAGACATTGCTAGATGCTTTTCTTTTCCCTTGGGGTTGTATTAAACCACATTTTTCTGTACCTAAACAGAGATTTTACATTTGCTCTAGGAACCATTGCTCTATATACTTTATTAGTGAGCCTCAGGAAAAAAAAAAAAAAAAGAAAGAAAAAGATAAAAAAGAAAGAAAGAAAAGAAAGAAAGAAAGAAAAATCCCTCAGATTTTTATTAATCATTTCTATGTGGATGATTTTCTCCAAAATAGTAGGGTAGATTTATAGGTGTGGGTATATGCTTTTGAAGAGTTTACAAGGACTGTAATAAGGAAACAAATCAGATTTGTTTTTAATTATTATAAAACTGCATAGATAATTATGCTATCTAGTGGTTTGATTAGTTTGATGCTATTTTGGATGGCTACATGCCTTTTAATAATGAAATAAAGTGAAGTGTTTACATTCATGAAAGCAACTAGACGTATGTCTTTGCATCAGATAAAGACAGATGGGAACTCTGATGAAATGATCATCATCCAGCAAGAGCTAACAAGTTGTGAAATAGTTCTCCCAATACTTAGAATATTTTAAGATATCATTCTGGAAAATGCCCAGCCCTGACAGCTTAATTTTAACTCATTCTCACTAGGTAAATGTCTGGGTGAAAACCTTAACTTGTTTTCATTTTTCTTTTATACTCACGGTTTGAACAAAAGATTGAAATCTAATTGAAAATCAAATCCCGACATCCCAAACTTGTTTCACCTGTGCCCCTAAGATAATAATTAGAAACGGTAGAAACTTGAACCCTAGAGACTCTTCTGATACACAAATTTGCATTCCTTCCAAAAGCAAAAATAATACTAAACCTACTGAGAGGTTATTAATGTTTTCCACTAAGCCTTTATTCAACGCAAATACAGACTCCCAAAACATAAAAGGAAAATCAAAGAAAGCTTATTATTGTAAGACAGAGTGTTTCAGTGAATAGATGTGAAAAATTAAAAGCACAGAATGTATCTGTCTTCTGCTTGCACAAGGTACACAGAGATATATCTTTTCTATCCCAACAGAAGAGAATTTAAATAGTAAGATAGTCATTTATATCACACAAGGGTGCTACTAAATATGCCTTAAATTTTAAGCTTCCTACAGAGCCCTGATAGAAATCCACAGCTGCTGAGGCAATAATCTATAACAATCGGCTGGCCAACTGATCTTATAATGGTAAGCTATCAGAATTCAATTTGGCCATTGTGAAGCCTATAATTTAAACAGAACGCTGCTGGGATTTTCATAAATTGAAGTTACAAAGTAAGTGCCAGAAGAATCTTACTTTTATCATGTACACATTCAGACTTGGATTATTCTAATTTCTAAAATATAGCCTTTTTATTAGAATTTTTTTCTACCAACATACATTCAGAAATCAATTTTTAATGGAACTTTGTAAAGATATCCCTTTGTTTTAAAAAACAAAAGCCATATAAAAATTAAAGGTTTCTAAAACCAGAACGGATTGCCAAAGGAATATTCTAGTTCTCTTGATGGTGGTGTTTAAACAGTTTGATTTCCAATTTTTTGGAAAATATTAGTTAAAATCAAAAGTTGACAGAAGCTCTTTTATTCTTTTTCTTTGTTTTAAATTGAACTATATAGTTGATTTACAATATTATATTAGTTCCAGGTATAAAACATAGAAAATCAATGTTTTATACACTATACACCATACAATGTTATTTATTTATTTATTTATTTAATTTATTTATTTTATTGGCTATGTTGGCTCTTTTTTGTTGTGCACGGGCTTTCTTTAGTTGTGGTGAGTGGGAGCTACTCCTCGTTGTGGTGCATGGGCTCCTCATCGCCATGGCTTCTCTTGTTGTGGAGCTTGGGCTCTAGGCACATGGTCTTCAGAAGTTGCAGCACATGGGCTTAATAGTTGTGGCTCATGGGCTCTAAAGCACAGGCTCAATAGTTGTGGTGCATGGGCTTAGTTGCTCTGCGACACATGGGATCTTTCTGGAGCAGGGCTTGAACCCGTGTCCCCTGCATTGGCAGGCAGATTCTTAACCACTGCACCACCTAGGAAGCCCCTACAATGTTATTTTAATATTGTTAACTATGTGTGACTTATTTATTTCATCTTTCATGAAGTTCTCACTGTGTTTCTCTATTCTTCCCCCAAGGTCAGTGATCATTTTTACGCTTTGAACTCTTTATCAGGTAAACAATTATGTATCTCTGTTACATTAGAGCTTTATTTTCTGAGGGTTTTATCTTGTTCCTTTTTTAGAATCTGTTCCTCTGTCTTCTCACTTTGTTTGACTGACATTCTATGTTTGTCTGTATGAATTTGGGGAGACAGTTACTTCCCTTGGTCTTAAAGGCATGTCCTTGTTTAGGTGCATCTTCAGACTGCAAGTGCCCCATGGCTTTGGTGGGAGGGCTGGAGCTAATGCAAGTATGGACCAAGGCTTTTTCTGTGACCCACCAGAAGTTGCTGCCTTGGTAGGGCAGGGGAAGAGGCAGGCCTGAGCTGGAGGGGCTAGAGCTGGAGTCTGGTATGGGCCAGGGCTTCTCCTGGGGCTGCTGGGGGCTCTTGCCTTGGTGGGGCAGGCTGTAGCTGTAGCTGGCTGTGGGCTAGTGCATGTGAGGGTGCATGGCATTGGCAGGCTGACTCTTGTGCCAGGTGATTTTGAATCTGCTGCTTTTCACCGCGAGTTGGAGCTAGTAAGTTCATGTGTGAGCCATTAAAGAGAGGAGTTTTGGCTTCCTAGAGCTCTCCCATTTATAAGCCCCACTGGTTTTCAAACCCAGTTATGGGGGGGGGGTGTCTCATCTTCTGGATGCTGGTTCCCACGGCTGTGTTGTCAACGTAGGGCTCAAACCCTTCTCTCCGTCGTGAAGACCCCTGAGTTCATGATCTCTTTTGGTCACCCGCTATGGATATTGCTTCTGACTAGATCACTTCCTACCCATCTTCCCTTCCTACCCATGTTAGTGTGTTTTTTTCCTTTACATACTTAATTGTAAAAGAATTGTTTTGCTAGTCTTCAGATCATTCTCAGAGAAAACTCTTCTGTATGTCGTTGTAGTTTTGATGCGTCCATGGAGGGAGGCGATTCAGGGTCTTTCTACTCTGCCATCTCGATCTTGCCCTCTGCAGAGGCTCTTTTAGGCAATCTTTTACATTTACATTTATTTAATTAAAATATATTTTTAAAGATATTAGTAATATATATTTCTAATATGTCAGCCTAATTAGGAATATATTTTTAAAAAAACTAAAAAACCTTCATAAAAGTTGGTAGAGATATAAACAGATATTGATTGGTAGAAGAAATAAAAATGCCCAATAAAGGCAGGAAAAAAGTTCAGAGCAACTAGTAACATAAAATAAATACATACTATAGTGTGGTATCATTATTGTCTATCAATTTATCGAATATTTTAAAAGCATCTTATGTAGCACTAATAAAGTTAGACAAGTATTCTCATTCATACCTGGAAACCAGTCTTTTATAAGGACCATGACATTAAATTAATAAAATTTACATTGATTTTACCTGATGCATTCACTTTGGATTCTAATGAAATAATCAGAAATGTTCACATAAATATTTGTTCACAATGTTATTATGATTCTAATAATAATAATCATGGTAGGTAACATTTAATGAACAATAGTCATGTATCAAGTCTTTTCCTAAAGCTTGCCATATATTAATTAACTCACAACAATCCTATGAAATTTATACTATTATTATCCCTACTTTACTTATGAGAAAACCATGGACTAGAGGTTTTAAATAACTTATCCAGAACCCACAGTAATGTGTCCAGATTACATATCACCTGAGCAATTCTGGTTCCAGAGTATGTGCTATTGCATTCATATTAGTTTAATAATAATAACTGAAATAGCCAGAATGCTTCATGATAGTAGAATTGTTTGCATAAACTAGGGTATATACATATGAAAAAATTGTATGCAACATTTAAAACTTATGTTTTTTAATTTCTAGGATATGGCAAAGAATTTTCTGTTTTATTTTACCAAATAAATAGGAGACTACAAAGCATCTATACATGTTTTCAATTATTTATAAACCTATGCATATACAGGATAGCAACAAAATTACTTTATCTTTAGCAATCATTGTTTATCATAAAAATGGATAGTCTTTGTTCAGGAAAGTACCTTAATAATTTGTCTAAATATAGATTATGAGACATTGATGTTATTAGATAGTAGGAGACAAAAAATAAGATAGATTCCTGTACAGAATATATCATATACCTCCCTCACTAAAAATTAATGTATATATCTATATATTCATTCATTCATGGACAGAATTTTAGACTGAGGGAAGAAAAAGATATCAAGGGAGAGAACCATCAAGGGAAGGAAAAGACAAGATAAGAGAAGGGGAAAATGTGGTTTGCTGAACAGAGAAGAAAGTGAAAGAAGGAACTTAAGATGAACAAAATGCAAGAGAGAGAGGCATTATTAACACTGCAAAAGAGCAAACTAATGAAAATGTTTAAGACAAAATAATCTAATATTTAATCTTATTTTTTCATTTTGTAACTACTAGTGAGTCTATTTCTCCTGAAACTCAAGTCAAAGTCTAAACACAGCTGCCTCATAGAATTTTTGCTTTTGTTTTTTTCCTTTCTTTTTAGTTTGGTAGGATGAGATAGAAATTCAAAGTGTCTTCGGACCTGAAAAACCCCATTCAGATCTTGGTACAATGTCACCTTCCCGGTAAGATCTTTTCAGACCTCTTTTTAGAAACTGCAGCCTTCACCTTTGCAACCTCTGCCCTGCTCCCCTGCCTTGTTTTTCTCTACCGCACTCAGTGCCACCTGAATTATGAGCCATTATACTCGTTTTTTGTGCCCATGTGTCTGCCCTTCATACTGTTTACCATCCATGGAATGGGACTTGACAGGGGTAGGATTCCATCTGTCTTCCTCACCGTGGCTTTCCCAGTGTCCTGAACAGTGCCGAGCATAGCATTGGCACTCACTGAATATTTTTGAATGAATGATAGGATCCATGGCAATGTTGGAGTGAGTATAGATAAAGCACTAACCACAAAATGAGGAACAGAGAAAAAGAACATAGTAGGGAACAAAAATCAAAGCCAGGAAAAAAATAGCCAAAATATATTAAAATAATTATAAACAGTATTATATATATATTTGTGTTATATAGTATACCCATATATATAATACATATTTTAAATATGTCATGTATCTAGATAGATAGATAGATAGATAGATAGATAGATAGATAGATAGGTATGTGGGAAGACATTCTGGAACCTTTTTGAAACATTGAAAATGTTGAAGTATGTGGGCCGAGCGATGGGATTCAGAATGTCCTGCTTGAGCAGTGGAGGAGCTGAGGGTGCGGGGCGTGGAGACTAATATCACCCTGTTTGGTCCTGAGGGATGGCTGGTTAGCCAAAGACGGGTAAGATTCCTCAGAGGAGGAACAACCTAAGACAGGCACAGCCGCAGAGGGGCCAACAGGGGTGGTGCATAGAGCCTTCCTTATATCACCGTGTTTGGCCCTGGAGGATGACTGGTTAGCCAGAGACGGGTAAGATTCCTCAAGGGAGGAACAACCTAAGACAGGCACAGTCACAGAGGGGCCAACACGGGTGGGGCACAGACCCTTAATCCTTTTGAGAGAGGTCTCCTGCCCCCAGGGCTGTTTTGCTCTCCACGCCCAGCTCAAATCAGGACCCAGGAGGCAAACAAAGATCATTGCCCCCAGTCATGTGAGGCCTTTGATTGTTTATGGGATTAACCTGGGAGTGTTAGACCCTTAGGCTATGCCGAGAACTCAATAAAAGCAACGTGAGATCAATCAGCAAGGCTCTTGATCCTAGAGGTCTTGAGTCCCCCGGTCCCATCTTTCTCTTCAGTCTGTGTCTGTGTCTTCTTCAAGCTTGCGGCACCCGTCACTCACCTCGAGTCGCCGAGTTGATCCCGGCATAGGTAGATATAGATATATATGTAAAAGGCTCCCTGTGAATTCACTAAGATCTTGGAAAAGATATTGGATGTACCATAGGACAGCGAAACACTATTTGGCACAGTCTCACCTAAGTCTTGTGATGGGAGGACAACCTAGTTCACATAGGAAATGGAGATATGACTGGAGAATGTATGTCAAAATGTTATGAGTTATTATTCTTCTGTTAAGGCCTTATAGGCATTTAAATATTCTATTCTTTATCTCTTTATATATATATTCCTCATTTTAAAAAAAGTGTGCTATATTAAGTTACAAAAACATTTAGGAAGGGGTAAAGTCTACAACCACCCACAAAGAGGTGATAAAAACTGAAACCCTTCCCTCCATTGTCTTCATCTTCATTCATTTGAAAATGGAACTTGTCAAAAGAAGAATGGCAATGCTACTTCCAGTAGTGGAAGACTCGAACACAATAATCAGCATACTCCTTTGTAGTTTAGCAGGACAAATCTTTTTCCAAATCTGGGTAAACCCATAAGAGGAAGGATTAGCCTAGTAAAAGAATTCTGTGGAAACCGGGGTACACACTCACAGATGGTCTGAGTGTTTATTTCACCTCAGAAATAAAGACTACTGTTCTACCATAAATCCTTCCAGTTGTAAATGTGTTTTTCATTTTTCTCTTTTTTTACCTCGAATATTCATATTCATTATTTTTCTTGAAACACAATTTTTTTTTCAGAAGATTCTCATCAAATGTGCAAAGGCATGCAGCCTTGATAATTAAGTCTAGGTATTTTAAGCTTTGGAATCAATTGACTCTAAACACTGCACAGTGAAAAATGCTTGAAAGGATAGCAATTGGTCTTTATGTAACACCTGTAGAAATCTGTCATTTGACGTATTTACTCTCCATTTTTAGATTATCATTTTATTAATTTGGATTTTTGTGCTGTAGTTGCCCGTTCATTCAGTTTTCATTCAAAAAGTGAGCTAATATTTGTTGAATATCTCCTCCACACAAAATGAAGTGTAAGAGTTCATTCAATATGTTGAGTCAAGATATTCACATATAAAACAATTGACACAATAAATACGTTATTGCCAAATTATGTAAGACTATATGAGTAAGACTAGTTTCTATCCATCTGTTATCACATCAAAGTGGATGGAAATATTTAAAGGAAATTTTTGGAGGATATTTTAGTAATCATTTATCTTAAAATATAGGTTATGTGGTGTAGAGAATATTCATGTTAGATATACTTTGGCACACTTCACAGTGAAATGCAGTCGTATTCCTGATCACCCTGAAATACAGGGAGAAGCTATGTAATTACCAATCCAGAGATGCGTTTTTAACCACCTTGGAAGGGAAAACACACAGTTGTTTCAAAAATGAGCTCCAAATCAAATAACAAGAGGATTCACTAGAATTGCAGATGTTGATTTGTTCCTGAGGTGCTTTGATAACGTGGGCAACTCTATGGAGGGCCTTGCACATTGTAAAGCAACAGAGGTTTCTTAGACTATAGTTATGATTCACCTAAGCAGGACTGCCAGTGGGGGGGCAGGCAGGCAACAGCTAATAAATAAATGCAAGAAGTTGAAGGAATAACTGGGTTGGAGGAAGTAGGATCATGACTACACAAAAAGAATACAAATAGAAGCAGAGAAAAAGCAGGGCCTCTAAAAGTGGTCAGATTGTGTTAGATTTTGGTTTTAGAATTACAATAAATCTGTCCTTGGAAAAGTTATTTCTCCTTAGTTTTTAGTGCTGCTGTGTGAAAAGCGGAAATAATTTTAATTTCTCAGGGTTCTTGTTGGCAAAGTGTCTGCCTTCAGCACCCAATAATAGTGATGACTGTTATTATCCTCAGGTTACATGGAGATTTTAAAAATAATTTCCATATATAGGTTCCAAAGAAGCAAATCAGAGTTTCTGTTATGGAATAAAGTAGAGGTGATCTTGTCTGATAAAGTAGAGGTGATCTTGTCTGACAAAGAGAAACTGTACATTCCACTATTTCCTTCTAATGAGTTCAGCGCAGTGTTTATGCCAGGAGACAAGAGTATCCATTTTTTGTTAAACTACAGCTTTCCTGGAGAGTCTGAATATTTAACGTGGGATTTCTGATGGTTACTTTAATCTTTGTGTGTGTGTACATATATATATATATATATATATATATGCACACACACACACACTATGAGTTCTATTTATCTGGAGAATCCTTGCTGATATGTGAGAGGAAAAGACGGAGGAAATGATGGGCCCAGCACTTGAACTTTATCAATTTTATAAATTAATTTTTAAATAATGAAGTTGCATTTCATATTAAAACACATATCTCAGTCACTGTTGTCTCACTGTCTTATCCTAGAATTTGTGGATAAGAATGACTGTATATTAGGTCTGGAAAGGACTGAGAGAATCTATCAACACATTTTTTCCTGAATGAAAGTAGTCGGCTGGATAAGGTTCTATAGATCTCCCAACTTTCCAGGCATTAGCTCCTGTATTCCCTGACACCTTAATCCTGATGTTATTGGCAAAACTAAAACATGGCAGAGTTTGACTTTGAAGACTTTAAAAGGTGCTTTGAAGGGTCACTATTTATCAGCTTATTTGCTGATTTATTTTGGCTTGACTAGAAGAGATATTTAACTGCTGAAGCACATAGCTCAGTCAATTGAAATTTATGATATTTTCACAGGTCACCTTTAACATAATTAAAGTGGAGTTAATTATACATACATTTTATTCTACAGGCAATAAAGATAAATAAAGTAGGTATTCCATTCACTACACATATAAGCTATTTTTCTGTTCAAAATACTATATGTACACCCCACTTAAAGCTTCCATTGCATTCAGGCATAGATTAGGCAACTGTCCAAAATCTAGAATGAGTATGAAGGAAGTCACTTAATTTCCTTATTATCAGCCTCTTCACTTCTTGAATAAAGCTAATCAATCTCTCCACTTAATCTACATGCAACCTAACCTTAAGAGAAAACATATTTCATGAAGGAAAAAATCATCATGCCTCTTTAGATAAAATTAAATTGCCATGACAATAACTATTCTCCTTTGTACCTAATTTAATTTTGAGACAATTAAATTCTTAGCTGAGTGTAATATTTTCAGAAAACTGTCACTTCTGGTTCTTTCGTGAACAACTAAACAAAAGTTGTTATTGTTGCTTTTAATTTTCACTCATTCCTGTCTGGTTTTCTAAAATCACTTCAAAATTCTTCAAATTGATGGTTCTCTACAACATTTACTTAAGAGATTATAATAAAGGTTCACTCTTCTTCCTGGCTTATTCTTGGACATTCTTTCTTTGGTTACTCTTTTCATTCAATAGTTCACAGTTATGACCCATGATGATTTTGCTACAATCTTTAATATATTTGTGTCTGCATGATTGTTATAGCAAAGAAAACTCTTGCCTTTTATTTTGGAGTTTGGCCTTGTTTTATTATTATATTTTAAGGTTAAGATAGTCTTCCATAACATAAGTTTGGTATCTGATTAAACTGAAGTAGTAACCACAAGGGTAGATGTTGTGTCCAGGGGAGAATTTTGATAACAATGGAAATGTGGAGGTGGGGGAGCAATTATTAAATTAATAGAATTAATAGTGCTCTGAAAGACATGTGAAATATTGTAGTTTTACCTGTCTCCTGCCTCAGAATGCCATTTTGCCTGCATTTCAAGTTGAGAGTTCAAAGTGCCAGGATCATAACGTGCTAATAGATTTTTAGTGAGAGGAAGCGCAAAGTTACTAGTTTATTCTATTTACCCAGAAAACACAGAGTAGCAATGATGAGAAAATAATTTCAATGTGTTTTGTACTTAAGTTGATAACGGCATAAAGAAATCTTAGTATTTGATACCATAATTCTTAAAATGTATTGCTAAATTTTATAATTTGGGCATAGTTATGAAATTTTTAGTAAGAAAAGCTGAACTGATTAATTACAAAATTTAAATATTTAACCCCATTGACTAATTATTGGGCTTTAAATTTATTGTTACTATTTAAATATTTAGTATTCATCAGTAATTCTTTTCACATAATTCAAATTACATTTGCTTCAAATTAAACTGATTTTCAGTTATTGGATCTTCAACATACACAACAGTAATTATAAAATTGGATTCCTTTATGAATCTGACTGCTATTATTATTTTGTGGCTAAATTACCCTCACACCTTCATTCCTAAATCACTTTAAACCATTTATTGCCTGGTTTTAATTGTCTTACATCTTCAGTTATCTTCTCCACTAAAGAAATCATGGAGAATATAAGAGAATTTGAATTTTTTTTTTAGTTCTTCAAGGAGTCCTTGATGTTTCTGAAGAAATTTTTAAACTTTTTCTTATAGTCCCTTCAAAAATCCCACTCAAAAACTTTCTTGTTAATCAATGAAAATATACAGAAGATATTGAATGCTTAATAAATATAAATAAATAAAAACAAAAAATCTTATGCCAAGCTCAAGGTCATCTACTGAAACTATTTAAATTTGTCAATATCATGCTAAAGGTATACAAGGGTTATACTGAGCATAAGCCCGCTGTGATATTACTTTTATCTTTAATGAAACATGAAGACCTTTTCATAGGGCAACCAAGCAATATCAATATTTCATATTGGGGACTTTTTTGGTGGTCCAGTGGTTAAGACTTTCACCTTCCAATACAGGGGGTGCAGGTTCCATCCCTGGTCAGGTAGCTAAGATCCTACATGCCCTGTGGCCAAAAAGCATAAAACAGAAGCAATACTGTAACAAACTCAATAAAGACTTTAAAAAGTAGCTTATATTGCACTGGCAAACTTTTCCCATCCACCCCATATAGAATACTCTTAGAATAGTGCTCCTGTTTGTATTTCAATAGCTGGCCATTTGAACTTACAGTTAGGATTTAAGTTTCCTAATGTCTGTCTCTCTGTCTGTGTCGCTCTCTCTCTCTATATGTATATATCTATATCTATATCTATATATATGCTAATATATATATTAGATTATCTTCCCCATATGTTGAGTTTTATTGCTTTTCAATACATTTTCTACTTGATATTTCAGTTTGGAGTAATGCTACAACAGTCAATAACTACTGGAAGGAACCAGTTTCTTCTTGTGAAAGAATTAATTAACCAGAAAAAGAGAGAGAGAAGGAGAGAAGGTAGGAGTGGAAGAGGCAGGAGAAGAGGGGAGGGAAGGAAGGAAGGAAGGAAGGGAGGAAGGAAGGGGGAAATATTTTTTTCTCTGTGATTTTATCCAAGTCATTGACAAATGATCACAAGATACATTGTCAAATTTCCTGCCAGAAACTAGTTATGCTCTCTCTATGGCATAATTATGAACAAGAAAATACATCAAGAGAAGGAAATAAGTTCAGTTCTCTGTAACCAGATTTATTGCATTCTGATGTCTGCTAGTGATCCTACATTTCTTTTGCATGTGCTCTCAAGTAGCTGACAGATAATTGAAGTCTTTATTAATATTGTCTATGCAGGGCCAGAGAATAGAACTAATGAATACAGTATTGTTTTGTATTGCTGCTATTATTATTTACTGTAACTCTATTAATATAAATTTATTGCTGTTCTGTATTTCAGAAATCAAGTAGGCTTGGTTGTTTTCTCTGCTTTAGGTCTCATGATGCATAGGTGAACTCTTACCTGGAGTCTCTGGAAGACAATACACTTCCAGGCTCCTTCAGTTTGTTGTCAGAATTCACTCCCATACATTTTAGGACTGAAGTCCTTGTTTCCTTACTAGTTTTCAACTGCATGTTCTTCTCAGCTTCTAGAGGCCTCCTGCAGCTGTGGCCCCTGTATCTTCAAAGCCAATAGTGGCAGGTTGAGTCCTTCTCATGGTTCAAGTCTCTCTAACTTTTATTTCTGCCTTATGTCTCTTGCCTCCAAGTCTCATGTTAATAGAGTGGGTCCACCCTCATAATTCACAATACCCTACCCATATCAAAATCCTCACCTTTATTCACATCTGCAAAGTCCTGTTTGCCATGTAATATAACATGTTCAGAGGTTCCAAGATTTAGGGTATGGATATTTTTTCAGGGTCGTTTTGCTGCCACAACCACAAATATGAGTTTCAGAAAAGCAGCTTTTGGTTCAATAAGAAGAGCTTTCAATGAAAAAAATCTGCCCAGTGCTGGGATTTTGTTTGCTTAAGACACTCTCCTTATTACGAGTGTTGAATGTCCATTGTTTGGACTTTAAGAAATAAATATTACCATATGCAGATCCATTGCAAGGCTTTTAGTTCAGTTCTCTAATATATATGATTAAGCATAAGTAAAGCTTCTTTTGATAATTACCTTGACTCATTGTTTTAATTGTTTGGAAATCTTCTGACATTTAGCAAAATGTATGTTTTCTGCATTCATTTCCATACTTCTGTTATACTTACTTAAGAGATTTAAAAAAAAAATTGTTGTTAGTCTTCGAATAATAGGTCTGGATACAAAGGTGGGTGGGAATCCAAGGAGTTCTCCCAACCTGATTTAACTTCACTCTGAACATAACTTTAAAACTTAAATTAGGCTGCTCAAACATTAAAAAAAAAAATGAAGACTTGAAATTTTGCCATGAATTTAGCTTTTATCTCAACTTTCAGACCTTTAAACTATTTTATCTAAGCTTTGTTTTGCATTACATGGTTTCAGAAGAGTAAACATAGGAGAAAAAGTATCCAAAATAAGACCAGATTCATAATTATAATTACCTACTGTTGATAACATTGCACATTATTTCTTAAGATGACACATAAATTTGTAGATGAACTTCGAACATTTCTATTGTCAATACACATATTAAAAACTACATTATTGACATTGGCAATAATTATTCTGGGAGAGAAAGTGATAACCTTTAAAATGTCAAGCTGTTTAAACTTTTCAAATTTAAAAAACAAACTATTTGTAAGGTACTGTCAAGAATAGTTAACTAATAAGTGCTCTACTAGAACCTGCTGGCAGTAGTCTGACAAGCTCTAAGCCAGAGCAGGATCAAGGCAGCTTAGAACTTTGTAGCAATTATCTATGTAAGTCATATAATGGCCTTCTAAATGTCATGTTTGCAGTAAGAATGGGAAGAGATGCCTTAATGAGATACAAGGTGCCTGTGTTTGAGGACTCCAAATTGTGACTGCCATTAATAAGTGGTGGCAGATTAATAGGATATATCACCAAACTAGAATTATGAACATTTTAGAGATTCTTCAGTGAACTTTCAAAATACCTTTATCTTCAAACACCAAGAGTTTTTGCCTAGCATTTAAATTGCTCAGTGCTGGATTGTATCTAGGTATCTTGGTTTTTTTTTTTTTTTTTTTCATTTTGGAAAGTGTTTTGATGTTGCACAAGTCTATGAACAGCTGAACTAAAATGAACACAAACTGTCACTTCAAGAATCCATCTCCATGGCAAATAATGAAGCTGGAATAAAAAAGGAAACAAAACATATTTCCTGTCAGTCAACTGTCAGGGTGTTTATTTGTTTCTTTAAGCTAAGTACTCAGATAATAGCAAGGGAAACAGATTTTCACTTATAATGCTGTTTAATAAAGGATCTGGGTGAACTGAAGATATTTTCTGTTTATCTGTCAGGTAATTCCAAAATAAAGTTCTTTCATGATTCTAAAGAAGTCAGAAAACCTTTTCTTCAAATTGTCCTACTCAGAGCAAAAGGTAAATAAGCTAAAATATATATGAAAATTAAGTGAATAAAATCAACCTGAATGAAATAAAAGATCCTAACGTGTTTTTCTGCACTTGTGTTTTTAGGCCAGTTATGTCTGATGTAAACTGAAAGCAAACTTGTGTTTTTTGACATAAAATATCTTTTTATCTCTTAACTGCCTTCAAAACTGGTAATGACATAAATGAGACCATATGATTTATGTAAACATTCTTGTCCTGCTGAATGAAAAATCAGGACTGAAGTTCACCTAGCCTTAGAGACATTTCGATAACAAAGGCCACCAAAATAAATTACTCAAATCATCCTGCTTGGAGCCCTTTATTCATTTATAAAATACTTTTCTAGTCTGGGGTCTAAGGGTACAAATTATGAGCAGGAAAACAAATGAGGTAACACAGTTTAGGTAGAAGAGGTGCTTTCCTTGTAATTTACAGCCAGGTTCATTGTAGCAGCCAGTGTACCCTTCTTAAGATGCATTCTTGCAGAGAGCAAGGACCTTTATGCCAGTTTGCAGATACAGATGCTGAGTTCTGTTGCAATTTCTCTGTCTGCAGGCATTTGGTTCTTGCACTGTATGCTCAATAGTCTCTTTCTGTATTTCCTCAGAATATATTTAGCTCCAAAATATGTTATTATTAATTTCAATTCTTGTCTTTATTGATGTAAAATGTAAACATTTTTGTTACTGTTACTCATTTCTTTGTCCATTTCCTTACACCACACTGTCTTCCTTTCCTTTTATTTCCCATTTCTTCTTCAATTTCTATCAAGATGTAACATCGCTATCTGATTACCAGTCCTGGTCTTCTACAATTTGCCCTAATTTTAGTTTCAAATCACAAGAGAAATAAAGTTCACTTCTTTATATTCAAATATTATATGACTAATGTGCGTTAATACTTGGTGTAAACTTATTCCTAGAGACCTTTCTTAGGAATGTCCCAGAAGAGGTTTGCAAATAATATGAATGTCTTTGGAGACTTCAGGAGAAACATAGATTATACAATCTATTTACGTTAGTATTGTGTTTACACCCATAAACACTTAAGGAGCAGTCTCTCTCACTGAAATGGTAGTTTAGAAGTAAACTATAGGAGTCTGTAAAATAATCGTATTGTTATTTTTATCATGTCAGAATCCTCAGTTTTCTTTTAATTAACAACTTTTATTATTCTGGAAAGATAACACTTGAGATCTGATCTCTTTAATCAGAATAGTGCCTCTATTTTCTCTTAAAAAAAAATCAAGCAGGCTGGCAAGAAAGGAAACAACTCTGCCAACTAAAATCTCTAGTCTGAAGGATCTTAGGAATTAAGGGTTACTCTAATTGGATGTAGAGAATAGGTAAATCTAATCAAATACTTAGTGGCTGCTTGTAAGAAATTTTTGATGGGAAAATGCACATATTTTGAGGGTCATATTGTACACTAAGATATTAAAAGCTCTGAGAAGCCCTATAGTAAAAACAAACAAAAAACAACCAAAATAAAACCTACATTAACTTTCTCAGGCTTATTTGACCATGAGTCTTATGCACATTATTTTTTCATAAAATTATTGACACTTCACAAAACACTCATAAAATAAAGCTAAATCCCAAGTTCTTGGGTCGGAGTACGTTGATTAAAAAATAAAAATAAAAAACTATCTCAAAAGCTATTAGTTTGATCCTTAAACAATAACTTAAATGTATTTGAATGTCAATGTGCTTATCTTCAAAATCAGTATCATGCAAATGATACCTACCTAACATAGTAAATGTAAAGATTAAACAAGTATACAAAAGTTAATTGTAAACCATAAGGTACTAAGCAATTGTTTACAATAGGGAAATGTAACTTTTAAAAGTTTAGTTTTGAGATCTGACACACTTATCTTCAAATCCTTACTCTGCCTGTATGACATTTTGCAAATGTCTTTCCATTCATGAAACTAACTTTTCTCATCTGTTAATAATATTTAACTTGCATTGGAAAAAATGCAAATAAATGATTAGGAATCCTACAATATATTTTCCAATATATGATAATAATTTAATTTTGAGTTTTATTTTTAAAATGTGTTATTTGTTTTGAATATTGTATAAAAGGTGTACAAAAGTGAGAAATACATGTAATATCAAGAACCTGGTAAAAGAGAATATTTAATTTTTTTCACAATAGAAGAAACTAAATTACTAGTGGTTTCTGTGTTTTTCAAGAAAAATGATAAAGAGGACAGTGCTAAAAATGGCAAGCCATTCTTTTCTTTTTCACCAGATCATTAAAAATAAAAAATATTATGATAAAATAGTGTTACATTTAGTTTAAACTGTATCCTACTGTGATCAGAATTTGACATTCAATATCTAATTAACTCCTTGAAGTAGCTCTATGGTCTGGGTATTATTATTGTCTTTCCTTTAAGGCACTAGGATATATAAATGTAGTCAATAGAACTTTTCTTCAAATATTTGCAACACTTTTCCATATGAGCACAAGTTAGGGGGACTTCCTGGCTCCATCATTGTTAATGGAACCATGTAACTAACTGTGGTCAATGAGTTCTAATTGAAAGTCAAGAATTTAATTGCCACTTCAAAATCTTCCAAAGCTCTCTTTGGCTTCTGGAAAAGTTACAGAGAATATTCAATTCTGGCTGACACTCTGCTTTTTCCATGAATGAATGGAATGAGCAGAGTTTCAATTAGCATTTGCTTTCCCTAGTTAGATCTCAATGGACATGTAGTATGTGTAAAAAAATAAACCATTTATTTTAAGATTGGAGCATGTTTCCTGCCCCAACATAAATTAGCCTATCCTGATTAATATATCAGAGATATGTTTTTAATAGTATAGCTATTAATGAAAGACGTAGTATTTGAACTGTCCTCTAATACCAGAGTGTTTGCTCATAATTCTATACCTAATTGTAACTCCCCAAATATGCTAACTACATGTGGGATAAATCTGAGAATTACAAGAGAACATTGTCTAATGACACATGGACTTAATTAATAGTAGTCATTGTCTTATTCCTATATTTTGTATGCTTTCATTAGGGCTAATCAAACATTTTGTATTTCCATTTTATTTTCCCTATGAGCTTTATTATTGTGACATTTTTGTATTTTTTAAGTGATTGCATTAGAAATGTACACACACACACACACACACACACACACACACACACGGGTGAGTCAAAAATTATCAGCACTCCAGTTATATTAGAACTTCTACTGGCTCCACATTTTTTTTTTTTTTTTTTTTTTTATTGCGCATCACTCCTTTATTATACTGATCTGGAAAAAAACTTAGTACAGTTATGCTCAAATGAGTACTGGGCCTAAATGGTGGGCCAAGCAACTGGAACATGATTCAGAAATCAGGCACAGTGAAAGACACACTTGGACGTTATCAAGAGGCATTCCGCTGCCGTAAAACACAAATGTAGGGGAGGGATTCTAACACACACACAGCAGGATGAACTCCTACACCTCAGAAGTCAAGGAGCTCATCCCATGATGGTGTAAGGAATGGCTTATTTTCTGATGACCACATGTGGGAATATTTCAACCGCCACCAGAAACCCCAGAAGGGTTTTTTTTTAATTGATATATATATAAATTTTTTTTTGCAAAAGTAAATGTAACACATAAACATTCAGGATTGATCCCAATCTTTTAGAGTCAGGGAGGAAATGTTTAATTGAATCACCACGCAGGTTACATTCATCTTCCACTGGAATGACTAGAGCCCCCAGTCACCTGAACAGAACAGTGCCCAGCTGGCCTCTGGGAACACAAACAGCCTCTCTTGCTTCTCCTCACTGGTCACGCCTTAGCATGATTCCCCCCATCCCCTACTCAAGCAGGTCCTTAGTGATAAACCACTAGCAAACCCCCCAGTTACTACCTGTCAGCGCTCTTGGATAAGTCTTCCCTCGGCTTGGACTGAGGACCATCCCCCAGAGGTGCCATTCTGACTAGACTGTATGAAGGGAGTGGGTGCAAGAGATAAATGGGTAAAATGAAATTGGGAGCCGCTGGTCCCCATCTGCAGCTACAACTTAAAGAAGCCTACAGATGTCAGTGTGACATGTGCAGGGGAGAGGTGCAAAGGAATGGGATGGACTTGGCGGGAAGGGTAATCCTTGGGGAAGTAATCTGCTGCTCGCCCTCACTTCTTCGCCTTGCCCTGGGCAGCCACAGCCTCCATGGCTTTACGCACGGTCTCTTCATCCCCCAGGAACTGCATGGGCTTGATGGGCTTCAAGTTCTTGTCCAATTCATAAACAATGGGAATGCCAGTTGGCAGGTTCAGCTCCATGATAGCCTCTTCGGAAAGACCCTCCAGATGCTTCACGATGCCCCGAAGGCTGTTGCCATGGGCTGCAATCAGTACTCGTTTCCCCTCCTTGATCTGGGGAACTATTTCTTTATTCCAAAAGGGCAGAGCTCTGGCAATAGTGTCTTTCAGACTCTCACAGGAGGGCAGCTGATCTTCAGTGAGGTCTGCATACCTACGATCCTTACTGATGTTGCTGTAGAAGGGATGGTCAGGCTCCATTGGAGGTGGTGGGATATCATAGGAGCGCCTCCAGATCTTTACCTGGGCCTCACCATGCTTGGCAGCAGTTTCTGCCTTATTGAGGCCAGTCAGGCCCCCATAGTGTCGCTCATTAAGGCGCCAAGTCCTCACCACTGGCAGCCACATTTGGTCAATGGAATCCAGCACTGTCCAGAGGGTCCGAGTTGCTCTCTTCTGCACTGAGGTGAAGCAGATGTCAAACTCATAGCCAGCATCTCGCAGCGCCTGCCCGCCGCGCTTCGCCTCCTCAGGTCGGCGTCATACCAGCCGCTGAAGCGGTTCTCCAGGTTCCACGCGCTCTCGCCATGACGAATCAGCACCAGCTTGCAGGCGGCCATGGCGGCGGCTCGGGGTGCGGCTCAGACTGGGGCTCACCAAGATTCCGGAGTCGCTGCCCGGCCCCGCACTGTCTTATCAGTGCTTTCTGTTCAAGGCTACTGTCTCCCAAGTCACTGCTGTGCAGGTGTGAAAGTGTTACATCTATTCATTTGTAACTGTGGTGTGAGCAAAAATGGATGCTCCACTTGTGATTTGCACAAAAGAAGAGCAGCGTGCAGTGATTTGTTTTTTGTGATTTGAGGGTGTACCTGGTGCCATTATTTATCGAAGACTTTGTGCGCGGTATGGAGAACGTGTTTTGTCACAAAAAATTGTATGTGAATGGATAGAGAAGTTCAAGGAAGGTCACACAAGTGTTAGCCATCAAGAAGGAGCCAGATGCCTGTACATGTCCACGGCTGATGACAACATTGAGCATACACGTGAAATGATCCTGTCGAACAGACAAGTGATAATGGGTTATGTGGCAAATCATTTGCAAGTCAGCCATAGCTCTGCCTATGAAATAATCCACTACAGACTTAGGTTTTGAAAAGTTTGTGCTGAAGCCTAAACTTTGGATTAAACACAGAGGACTGCTATCCAAGGGCATTGTGATCTTGCATGACAATGCACGTCCACACACTTCTGCCCACACTGTGAACACTCTACACAAACTTCATTTTGAGGTGTTAAAGCATCCTCCCTATAGTTCTCATCTTGCTCCATTGGACTTTCACCTCTTTGATCCCTTGAAAGCAGCCCTGTGAGGACAAAGATTCACTTCTCATGAAGAAGTGAAGACAGCGGTGCACTTGTGGCTGGCAGCTTAGCTAAAACATTTTTTAATGAGGGAATACAAAAGCTTGTTGACAGATGGACAAAGTGTACTGAAAAGCAAGGAGTTTATATTAAAAAGTGATATATTTGCCTTTTCTAAAAGTTAATTAAAATAAATTCTATAGCCATGGTGCAGATAATTTTTGACTCACCCTCATATATATCTTCAAAGAACCACAATTTACATAGCCTTATATTACCATTCAATGTAAAATATAAGAAGCTTATAAAAGTATACCTACATTTACCCCACACCATCTATTGCATAATTCTCATATATTTTACTTCTATAAGTTATAGACTCTGGAGTACAGTGGTTTTGCCTTAAAAAATAGTTGTCTTTTAAGGAAATCAAGAAAAAAGCATCAATATATACACATATATTTATAGCTCCTGGGAACTCTTTATTCCTTCCTATAGATCTAAATTTACATTTCATATTATTTTCTTTCTCTCTAATTACCTTGTTTCACTATTTTGTAATGTAGCTCTTCTGACTATAAATTCTTTTAGTATTTAGCTGATAATATCTTTACTTCATGATCATTATTAAAGGCCATTTTTCCTGGGTACAAAATTCTACCTGATGTTTCTTATTTTCAGCATTTAAAAATGTTTATTAATGTCCTTTGTATCACTGTTGCCCTGATGTACTGTGTCCTGTTTATTTTATTTGTATTTTTTTTTTTTTAGAATTTTTCTTTATCATTGCTTTTCATAGATTGACCTTGTGCCTTGGTTTGCTTTTGCTTTTTTCATCCTGTTGGAGTTTGCCAAAATTTTGGTTCTGTAGAACAATGTTTTAAAAAAATTGTGAAAATTTTACCTGTTATTACTTCCAGTATATTTATTATTATTATTATTACTATTATTATTATTATTATTATTATATTTGCCTCATTGTCTATTTTCTGTACTTTTGGGACTTGTAGATTATTACATGTAAGTAACAGGTAGGTTATTATATGTAGGTTATTGTGATTTTTATTGTCCTATAAGTTACTATGACTTTGTATTTTTTTCCCCTAATTTTGTTTTATATTCATCAGATTGGGCATTTTTACTGACACATGTTGAAGTTTATTTATAATTTTTCTATAGTGTCTAATATACTATTTGGAATTTTTAAAATTTCATACATTATATTTTTCAGTTATAGAATTTTAATTAAGTTTTGTTTGTGGCTTATATTTCTGTGCTTAAATCCTCCATCTTATTACTCATGTCCATTTTGACAAGTCTAATAAAATATTTATAATAGACGTTTTGAAGTTCTTAACTAATTATAACTATATTTTTGTCATATTGAACTCTGTATCTACTACATTTTTATCAATTATATGTAGCTTTTTCTGGCTTCTCATATCTAGTAATTTTGATTGAATGACAGACAATGAAGATGATATGTTTTATAGAGTTTGATCATATCTTTTCATTTTATTTTGTCTTGGCAAGCAATTATATCACTTATAAAACCTTCTGATTCTTTCATCTTTGGTTTTATGTTTTTGTTGGGAAATATCTTGTTCAGTTTTGATTTTTAGTCCTAGTGTGTGTTCCTTTCTTAAGACAATTCTGGAGATTTCATTTCATTTCTGGAGTATCAGCTGAATGCTGCAGATACTCAACAAGTTCTCTCCCTTCTGGCTACACTAGAACTTTAAAATCTCCAAGTACTACACAACCTTTATCTTCTTTTACCTCTTATCCCACAGAAACTACTCTCTGCTGAGGCTCATGAAGTGTTGTTTCTTGCACTTGTGCAGTTTATTCTTACCCAGGAGTTTGCAGGAAACCCTCTTGTAGACTTCTCATACCATCTTTCTGCTGAACTTTTTTTCCTGCTGCATCCTACTTCACAAATTCCTGTCACATCTGTAGTGTTAATCTTTAGCTCAGCAAGGCCATATGCTGTGCTTGGACTTCATATCTCTGCACCACATTCTGTGAAGTATCTCAGGGCAGAAATTGGAGGCAATGTGGGGCTCTCCATATGTGTTTCCTTCTCCCATGAATTAAAGTTCTATGCTGCCTATTTTCCAATACTTACTATCATATCATAAAATACAAAGTATTAATCAGAAAGCAAGTACTAGCCCACTTACTCCATCATAGTCAGAGGTTTCAAAGATTTCTGGATATTCTTAAAGTTGCCACAGGAAAGGATGTATGTGAATGAACTTGCAGAAAATTTTATTCATATAAATTTTAATGTGACTGATTCCAGCTAGAATTATGCATACTGGCAGCCTTCCACAGATACTGAATTATTGGGGCTAATATATTTAATTGCAAAATTCATTTATTTTCTAAAACAAAGATGTATCATTAGAAGAAGGAGGAGGAAAAGGAGGAGGGGGAGGAAGGGGAGTGGGAGAAGGAACTCTGCTATATAGTAAAGCACAAAGAATTTTAACTTCACTCTCTGAAATGCTTGGGAGTGAGTGAAAATCTGATGGACAGAAAACTCTTCAGATTTGATAATAAAACAGAAACCTAAAAGGATAGACATGTTTTTAAGTATTGAACGATCCTACTTATTTTATCAAAATATAATTGGAGTGAAGAACTTCTACAAACAAATTTTCCGTGGAGAAACACTTTAGTTATTATTCAAGGTTTGTTCTAGGATATTTTTAATATTAGCTGAGCTCTGATTCCATTTCAGATATCAAAGTAATGAATAGTCCAATTATGTCAGTAATTAAATCTTAACTTGGTGAATATTTCCTCGGTTTAACACTTTGCTAGAATAGATATGTACTATAGGTGAAGAAAAATTAAATATAGATAAAATAAAATATAGACTTATTTTACTGATATTTATTTGCTTTTTAAATTTAAGCCAGCATAAGTGTCCCCCCAGACTCCAAGCCTACTGACAGAAAATCGGCTAGCTGTCAAGCAGAGTTCATGTTACTGAAGCAATGTGAATTATTATTATTTTTTTATGGGAGGAAAGAGTAACACAAATGGGAAACAGCTGTCAGGCATAATTCAATTCATTATTGTTTAATGCAATAGACAGAGGTAGAATCTTATGAAATATTAATTCCACTAAAATAGAAGCACCATCACAGCCATTTCTCTCAGGTCCTGACAGCACTAGGGGAGACAACAGAATGCTGTGTGATAGACACAGGATTGCGTATGTCAGATGATCTTCACCTTGTCACAGGAAGGGTTTAAGAATGGTCATGTAATTGTGGGCAGTGATGTCAGAAGAGGCTTATTTTTCCTACAATCCAAACAGAATAATTACCATACAGTGTTAGATAAATCAAATATTTGAAACATTTAGGATATAATTATAGATCATTTACAAGATAAATTTAGTAATCAATCTTAAAGAATACGTGCTTTTTATGGTGGCCTAGGTCTGATCTGGTTAACAAAGTATTAATTCTATAATTTATCTTTTTGCCAAATGAGACAAGAGGTCTTCACTCTTATCAGGAAAAGATGCCCAGTTCTAACAAAACTGAGAAAGTAATACACTGTTCCACCCTTTTAAATTCCTGCTTAATCCTAAAGAATAAGTCTATTTATAGCACAATTTTACTTTTTACTCTCCTATCTAAAATCTGTCCATGATTTTCTGTACTTTAATAGTTAAACAAAATCGTATTGTGGCATGTAACATAAGATCTTACGTGATGTGGTCCTTGTTCATTTCTCCAGGTTTATCCAAAACATTTCCATTCTCAATTCCAGTCTAAGTTTAGCTACCACAGTTTTCTCACATTATATTACCTCAGAATTTATTCATTTACCTCATCCTTCCCCACCTTTTCTAGTTCCATGACTTGCTTATTCATTTTCATTCTCTAAATTTCAAAATTTCAAGTCAAACATCATTTACTTCAAGAGGCATTCTCTAAATTCCTTCTTCTCTCCGTAATTATTATTTGTTTTCTTACCTCTGCATTTTTTATAACAGTTACTATTTTTAAATTACATACAAAACATTTACTATTTTTAAATATGTATCATGATTCTTTGATTAAAGAGCATCCCTCTCTTTATAATCGGAGTTCCATAACACCAAGAACTGTGTCTGTTTTGATTCATTTCTTTGTTGAATGCATGGCAAGTAACGTGTTAATATTTGTTAAATAAATAAATAAATGAAGGGTTTTACTATTTTAAGAACCACAGATTAGCAATAACATAAAAGGAAATCATCTTTAGGCCAGCATATCATTAGCAGGTTCCACCTAACCATTAGGCAACATGTGTGACATGTAAGAATAAATGTATTAATTTGCAGTGAATTTGGTCCTAAATTTCATTCAGTTCATTATTTATTTATAGTTACCTAGTTGTTTCATAGTAGGGGCTCTGCCCCCACTAAGAATTGACTACTTAAATTCAAACAGCACCCGTGACTGTTTGCAGTGATAGGTATTCTGCAATGTTCTTCTGTTGCATCCTTCACATATCCTATTCCTGTTTTAAGTAACTTATAGACATGTAATAAATAATTAATTACATTGAAATAGGTTTCACATCTCTGCATTTTAATATCAAAAAAATCAGTAATTTGATAGGGATTGCATTGAATCTGTAGATTGCTTTGGGTAATATAGTCATTTTCACAAATTGATTCTTCCAATCCAAGAACCTGGTATATCTCCCCAACTATATGTGTCATCTTTGATTTCACTCATTCGTAACTTATAGTTTTCTGCACACAGGTCTTTGGCCTCCTTAGGTAGGTTTATTCCTAGGTATTTTATTCTTTTTGTTCCAATGGTAAATAGGATTGTTTCCTTAATTTCTCTTTCTGATCTTTCATTGTTAGTTATAGGAAGGCAAGAAATCTGTGTATTAATTTGTATCCTGTGACTTTATTAAATTCATTGATTAGTTTTGCAGTGGCATCTTTAGGATTTTTCTATGTATAGTATCATGTCATCTGCAAACAGTGACAGTTTTGCTTCTTTTCCAATTTGGATTCCTTTTATTTCCTTTTCTTCTCTAGTTGCCATGGCTAGGACTTCCAAAACTATGTTGAGTGATAGTGGTGAGAGTGGACACCCTTGCTTGTTCCTGATTTTAGAAGAAATCCTTTCAGTTTTTCACCATTGAAAATAATCTTTGCTGTGGCTTTGTCATATATGGCCCTTATAATGTTGAAGTATGTTTCCTCTATACCCACTTTCTGGAGAGTTTTTATAATAAATTGGTGCTGGATTTTGTTGAAAGCTTTTTCTGTATCTATTGAGATGATCATGGTTTTTATTCTTCAATTTGTTAATATGGTATGTTATATGAAATTTATATGTGATTTATTTGCATATATTGGAGAATCCTTGCATTCCTGGGATAAATCCCACTTGATTGTGGTGTGTGATCCTTTTAATATGTTGTTGGATTCTATTTTATTGCGGGTTTTTGCGTCAGTGTTCACCAGTGATATTTTCTTTTTTGTAGGCAAGAATATACAATGGAGAAAAGACAACCTCTTTAATAAGTGATGCTGGGAAAACTGGACAGCTGCACGTAAAAGAATAAAATTAGAACACTCCCTAACACCATACACAAAATAAACTAAAATGGTTTAATGACCTAAATGTAAGGCCAGATACTATAAAAGTCTTAGAGAAAAACATACACAGAACACACTTTGACACAAATAGCAGCAAGATCTGTTTTGACCTGCCTTCTAGAGTAATGAAAATAAAAACACAAATAAATAAATGGGACCTAACTAAATTTATAAGCTTTTACACAGCAAAGGAAACCATAAACAAGATGAAAAGACAACCCTCAGAATGAAAGGAAGATATTTGCAAATGAAGCAACTGACAAGGGATTAATCTCCAAAATACACTAACTGCTCATGTAGTTCAATATAAAAAAAAAAAAAAAGAATAAAAAAATGGGTGGAAGACCTAAATACACATTTCTCCAAAGAAGACACACAGATGGCCAAGAGGCACATGTAAAGATACTCAACACCATTAATTATTAGAGAACTACCATATGACCCAGCAATCCCACTCCTGAGCATATACCTAGAGAAAACCATAATTCTGTTTTTAGTTTTTAAACAAGTCATCATAGGTGTCACCCATATGAGTTCTTAGATAAATTATCAGTTAAATACTAGAGATTTCTGTTTAAATACCTCAAGCCAGTAAGTCTTTTGTCCAGTGGATCTGTTTGTGGGTAGGAAAGTATATTGAAAGCTCAGGCCAGTTTTAAGTCTCCTAGCTTTTACTTTTCCTTGGGCTCTTTTGCATCTCCTATTCACATGTGCATAACTTCAGGATTTTCTAGGCATGTCAGGCTCGCTGGGGTTCTTTCTATTCTTTCTTACACATGTATACAGGCTCAAACATGTATATTCCAATTCCAAGCAGGCAACTCTAGGCAATTAGACCTATTGGCTCTTTTGACTCTCCTACTTCAAAGTTGTTGCTTCCATCAACAATTCTACTGGGTGTATTATTTATTGGTTCAATCAAATTAGTTTCCTCCCAAATGGCAAAAAATCTACCATTTCTATGGATTGCCCTCTTTTGATAGAATTTCTACATCAGTGGAGCTGTATAGTACTCATGTATTCTTGACTGAAATTCAGCAGATTTTCAAGCATAAAATACTCCTCAGAATGTTGTATGCCTTTGGTCAGGTTCTAGAGAACTGAAATGGTTGCTTTGTCATTTTTATCCAACTTCATATTTATTTTGGGGAAAAGCGTTGCTGATGTCCTCACTGGACCATAGCCAGAAGTAGTCTTAGTTACATCTTCTTGCATGTGATACAATATTCACTGAATTTTCAAAACTGTTTTTGGAAATAATGTGAGAACTAGAATAATGTTGGATTTCTCCAGAGACTATTTGTATTCTCTTCTCAGAAGCCCTATGGATTATGATGACTCTAAAATGAGCTGAGATGGCTTTGATATTTTACTTGTAGCACAAGAGTACTCCTAGATTACAGGGCTTTATCACTGTTTTCTCCTACTTTCACTCTTTTGTTAGATTGAGACACCAATTTTGTTGTCTTAAACCTGTGAAGAATGAAGAATGTTACTCACCCTTGAGGTCTTCTAGTCTCTGTTTCTGGAAGTCATCTACTTCCCAAAGGTAAAAAAAAAAAAATGCACTGCACTGAAATCCCTGACCTTAAAGGGACAGTGGTCTCAATTACCAAATTTATCAGTAATAAATAATCCTATCTAATGGTTTCATTATTAAACATGTTTTTTGTCATTTAGTTTTAGCCATCTTTATTTTAAGCAGTGCCTTTCTATTTTTTAATTCATGTTTTCTTTTTTATTAAGATTGTGTATCTGATTTGAATATTAGACATTATGTTTATAATTCTAATAATTATCAATATGTTTACAATAGTTAAATTTAACTTATATTTCCACAATGATAACACCTAAGGAAAAGATGAATAATGTCTGCCACAATGATTTTATCTGCTTTTGAATTCCACCTCTTTCCCACTCTCTGGCCTGTTTTTTTTTTTTTTTTTTTTAAGCTCTTTATTGGAATATAATTGCTTTACCCTCTTGTACCAGCTTTTGAGGAACACCAAAGTGAATCACCACACCCCCTGACTCCCTCCCAGCCTCCCTGTCCTGGCCCACTAAACTCTCACCCATTATTGAGTTGATCTTTGTTATACAGCAACTTCCCACTAGCTATACATCTATTTTACAGTTGGTAGTGTATATATGTCTATGCTACTCTCACACTTCATCTCAGCTTCCCCTTCGCCCCCCACCCCCCCCAACCCCGTGTCCTCCAGTCCATTCTCTGCATCTGCATCCTTATTCTTGCCCTGTCACTGGGTTCATCAGTACTATTTTTTTTTTTTTTTTTTTTAGATTCCATATATATGAGTTAGCATACAGTATTTATTTTTCTCTTTCAGGCTTACTTCACTCTGTATGAGAGACTCTAGACCTATCCACCTCATTACATATAGCTCCATTTCATTCCTTTTTATGGCTGAGTAATATTCCATTATATATGTATGCCACCTCTTCTTTATCCATTCATCTGTTGATGGGCATTTCGGGTACTTCCGTGTCTGGGCTATTGTAAATAGTGCTGCAATAAACATTATGGTACATGTTTCTTTTTGGATTATGTTTTTCTCTGGGTATATGCTCAGTAGAGGGATTACTGGATCATATGGTAATTCTATCTTTACTTTTTTAAGGAACCTCCAAATTGCTTTCCATAGTGGCTGTACCATCTTACATTTCCACCAACAGTGCAGAAGAGTTCCCTTTTCCCCACACCATCTCTAAAATTTATTGTTTCTAGATTTTTTGATTATGGCCATTCTGACCAGTGTGAGTTGATACCTCACTGTGGCTTTGACTTGCATTTCTCTAATGATTAGTGATGTTGAGCATCTTTTCATGTGTTTGTTGGCCATCTGTATGTCTCCTTTGGAGAAATGTCTATTTAGGTCTTCTGCCCATTTGTGGATTGGATTATTTGCTTTTCTGGGATTAAGCTGCATGAGCTGCTTTTATATTTTGGAGATTAATCCTTTATCCATTGGTTCATTGGCAAGTATTTTCTCCCATTCTGAGGGTTGTCTTCTTGTCTTGTTTATGGTTTCTTTCACTGTGCAAAAGCTTTTGTTTCATTAGGTCCCATTTGTTTATTCTTGATTTTAATTCCATTATTTGAGGAGGTGGGTTGAAAAGGATCTTGCTTTGAAGTATGTCATAGAGTGTTCTGCCTGTGTTTTCCTCTAGGAGTTTTATAGTGTCTGGCCTTACAGTTAGGTCTTTAATCCATGTTGAGCTTATTTTTGTGTATGGTGTTAGGAAGTGTTCTAATTTCATTCTTTTACATGTTGCTGTTCAATTTTCCCAGCACCACTTATTGAAGAGGCTGTCTTTTTTCCATTGTATATTCTTGCCTCCTTTGTCAAAGATAAGGTGCCTGTATAAGCTTGGGTTTACCTCTGGATTCTCTATTCTGTTCCATTGATCTTCCTTTCTATTTTTGTGCCAGTACCATACTGTCTTGATCACTGTGGCCTTGTAGTATAGTTTGATGTCAGGAAGCCTAATTCCACCAACTCCATATTTCCTTCTCAAGATTAGTTTGACTATTTGGGGTCTTTCACGTTTCCATACAAATTGTAAGATTTCTTGTCTTTGTTCTGTGAAAAATGCTGTTGGTAATTTGATTGTGATTGCTTTGAATCTGTAAATTACTTTGGGTAGTACAGTCATTTTCACAATGTTGATTCTTCCAATCCAAGAACATGGTATGTCTCTCTATCTGTTTGTATCATCTTTGATTTCTCTCATCAGTGTCTTATAGTTTTCTGCATACAGGTCTTTTGCCTCCTTAGGCAGGTTTATTCCTAGGTATTTTGCTCTTTTAGTTGCAATGGTAAATGGGAGAGTTTCCTTAATTTCTCTTTCTGATTTTTCTTTGTTAGTGTATAGGAATGAAAGAGATTTCTGCACATTAATTTTGTATCCTGCTACTTTACTAAATTCATCAATTAGTGCTAGCAGTTTTCTGGTATAGTCTTTATGGTTTTCTATGTATTATATCATGTCATCTGCGAAGAGTGACAATTTTACTTCTTTTTCAATTTGGATTCCTTTTATTTCATTTTCTTCTCTGATTGTTGTGGCTAAAATTTCCAAAACTATGTTGAATATAATGGTGAGAGTGGAAACCCTTGTCTTGTAACTGTTCTTAGAGGGAATTCCTTCATTTTTTTATCATTTAGAACGATGTTGGCTTTTGGTTTCTCATATGTGGCTTTTGTTATGTTGAGGTAATTTCCTTCTATGCCCATTTTCTGGAGAGCTTTTATCATAAATTGATGTTGAATTTTGTCAAAAGCATTTTCCGCATTTATTGAGATGGCCATATGGTTTTTATCCTTCAATTTGTTGATATGATGTATCACATTGATTGATTTGCATATATTGAAGAATCCTTGCATCCCAGAGATAAGCCCCACTTGATCATGGTGTATGATCTCTTTATTGTCCTATTGGATTCTGTTAGCTAGTATTTTGTTGAGGGATTTTGCATCTATATTCATCAGTAATATTGGCCTGTAAATTTTTTTGTGTGTGACATCTTTGCCTAGTTTTGGTATCAGGGTGATTGTGGCCTCATAGAAAGATTTTGGGAATGATCCTCCTTTTGCTCTATTTTGGAAGAGTTTGAAAAGGATAGGTGTTAGCTCTTCTCTAAATGTTTGATAGAATTCGCCTGTGAAACCATCTGGCCCTGGGCTTTTGTTTTTTGGGAGATTTTTAATTACAGTCTCAATTTCCGTACTTGTGATTTGTCTGTTCACATTTTCTATTTCTTTCTGGTTCAGTCTTGGAAGATTTCACTTTTCTAAGAATTTATCCATTTCTTCCAGGTTATCCAATTTATTGGCATATATTGCTTGTAGTAGTCTCTCATGATCTTTTGTTTTTCTGTGGTGTCATTTGTTACTTCTCCTTTTTCATTTCTAATTCTGTTGATTTGCATCTTCTTCCATTTTTTCCTGATGAGTCTGCCTAATGGTTTATCAATTTTGTTAATCTTCTCAAAGAACCAGCTTTTAGTTTCATTGATCTTTGCTATTATTATTTCCTTCATTTCTTTTTCATTTATTTCTGACCTGATCTTTATGATTTCTTTCCTTCTGCTCACTTTTGGGTTTTTTTTTGTTGTTGTTGTTCTTCTTTCTCTAATTGTTTTAGGTGTAAGGTTAGATTGTTTATTTGATATTTTTCTTGTTTTTTGAGGTAGGACTGTATTTCTGTAAACTTCCCTCTTAGAACTGCTTTTGCTGCATCCCATCAGTTTTGGGTTGTTGTGTTTTCATTGTCATTTGTTTCTAGATATTTTTTGATTTCCTCTTTGATTTCTTTAGTGATTTCTTGGTTGTTTAATGGCATATTGTTTAGCCTCCATGGGTCTGTATTTTTTGAAGTTTTTTTTCAGGTCATTGACATCTAGTCTCATGGCATTGTGGTCAGAGAAGATGCTTGATATGTTTTCAATTTTCTTGAATTTACCAAGGCTTCATTTGTGACCCAAGATGTGATCTATCCCGGAGAATGTTCTGTGTGCACTTGAGAAGAAAGTGTATTCTGTAGTTTTTGGATGGAATGTGCTATAAATATCAATTAAGTCAAGATGGTCTAATGTCTCATTTACAACTTGTGTGTTCTTATTTTCTCTTTGGATGATCCTTCCATTGATGTAAGTGGGGTGTTAAAGTCTCCTACTATTATTATGTTACTGTCGATTTCCCCTTTCCTGGCTGTTAGCATTTGCCTTATGTATTGAGGTGCTGTTATGCTGGGTGCATAGATATTTACAATTGTTATGTATTCTTCTTGGATGGATCCCTTGATCATTATGTAGTGTCCTTCCTTGTCTCTTGTAATAATCTTTACTCTAAAGTCTAATTTGTCTGATACGAGTACTGCTACTGCAGATTTCTTTTGACTTCCACTTGCATGGAATATCTTTTTCCATCCCTTTACTTTCAGTCTATATGTGTCCCTTGGTCTGAAGTGGGTTTCTTGTAGGCAGCATATAGAAGGGTCTTCTTTTGTATCCATTCAGCCAGTTTGTGTTTTTTGGTTGGAGCATTTAGTCCATTTACATTTAAGGTGGTTATTGACATGTGTGTTCCTATTACCATTTTCTTCATTGTTTTGGGTTTGTTTTTGTAGGTCTTTTCCTTCTCCTGTATTTCTTACTTAGAAAAGTTCCTTAAGAAATTGTTGTAAGGCTGGTTTTGTGGTTCTGAATTCTCTTAACTTTTGCGTGTCTATAAAGCTTTTGATTTCTCCATCAAATCTGAATGAGATTCTTGCTGGGTAGAGTATTCTTGGCTGTAAGTTTTTCTCTTTCAGGACTTTCATTATATCCTGCCATTCCCTTCTGGCCTGCAGAGTTTCTGCAGAAAGATCAGCTGTTATCCTTATGGGTTTTCCCTTATATGTTATTTGTTGCTTTTCTCTTGCTGCTTTTAATACTTTTTCTTTGTGTTTAATTTTTGTTCGTTTGATTAATATGTGCTTCGGTGTATTTCTCCTTGGGTTTATTTTGTATGGGACTCTCTCTGCTTCTTGGACTTGATTAATTGTTTCCTTTCCCATGTTGGGGAAGTTTTCCACTATAACCTCTTCAAATATTTTCTCAGATGCTTTTTTTCTTCTTCTTCTTCTGGGATGCCTGTGATTCGAATGTTGGTGTGCTTAATGTTGTCACTAAGGTCTCTGAGACTGTCTTCCATTCTTTTTATTCTTTTTTCTCTTTCTTGCTCTGGGGAAGTTATTTCCCCCATTCTATCTTCCAACTAAGTATTCATTCTTCTGCCTCAGTTATTCTGCTGTTTATACCATCTAAACAATTTTTAATTTTGGTTATTTTGTTGTCCATTACTGTTTATTTGCTCTTTAGTTCTTCTGAGTCCTTACTAATTGTTTCTTGTATTTTCTGTATTTTATTATTGAGATTTTGGATGATCTTTTCTATCATTACTCTGAATTCTTTTCAGGCAATTCACTATTTCCTCTTCATTTTTTTTTGGTCTTGTGGGTTTTTTCCCTGCTCCTTTGCCTGCAAGGTGTTTCTTTGTTTTCTCATTTTGTGTAATTTATAGGATTCACTGTCTCCTTTCCCTATGCTGCCTAGTAGTAATTCCTCTTGTTTCTGCCCTCTGCCCCCTGTGGTGGGGTTTGTCCAGTGTCTTGAGTAAGCTTCATGGTGGGGGGGGAGGGCCTGGTGTCTGCTTTCCAGTGTGTGGCTCTGTGTCTTTTCTCTCTGATAAGCAGGGTCATGTCAGGTAGTGTGTTTTAGGGTATATGTGAGGTTAATATGGCTTTAAGTAGTCTGTGTACTGATTGGTGGGTTTGTGTTCCTGTCTTGTTTGTAGTTTGGTGTGAGGTGTCCAGCACTGGCAGTTGCAGACAGTTGGGTGAAACCAAGTCTTAGACTCTGATACAGGTCTCTGTGAGACTTCTCGGCAGTTAATCTTCCCTGTGTCTGAGGACTGCCTAGTAGTGTAGCATCCTGGGTTCAGTGCTCCCTCCCTGGGGCCTTCTACTAGACTTCTGATGGAGTAGTCCAGACTTCACAGGTTGCTTGTCCCAGCAATAAAGGGGTTTAAAGAAGGCTGTCCAAGCCCCAGACTAATGGCAGAGTGTTTAGTCAAACAAATACTAAGTCAAGGAAACACATACATGTATAAGACACACAAATACTGAATCCAATAGAATATAAGACACTAGAAAGACCTGACAGAAGAACCCCAGTATGACATCAGACAATCAAAGATAAAACCAACAGAAATTCAAAACTAAAAAAAAAAAAAAAAAAGCATACACACACACACAAACAAATCAGGGAGATTTTTTAAACTAGGATCATTTATAATAAAAAGCAAGAATACGACCAGATAGACTGAAGATTCACAGAACAAAATTAGACAATTGTACTTAGAACCAAGAAAAGACAAAACCTAATTATAAAAACCAAAGCAGTGTGTCATCTGGAGAATAAAGTAAGGAAACAGTGCAGACTGATAATATTGCTTATAAGTATATTAAGATAAAATAAATGAAAAAAGGTTAGAGGACAGGGCAACAGAAAGCACAGTGTGACTGGAGTTATGAAAAGAAAAAGCAAAGAGAAAAAATAGAAATGTATAAATGATAGAGAAGGAAGGAGGGTAGAAGAGATAAAGTTAACACTACAAAAAACTAAGCTGGAAATGAAATATATGAAAAGTCTAAAAATAAAAATAGAGGAAAAAATAGAATAAAAGAATTAAAAAATGTTATAATACTTGTAGATCCCTTACGACTAGGATCATAATTAATTAAAATACACACACACACACACACACACACACACACACACACAAACACATATCCAGGGACATTTTTAAAGCTAGGATCAAATATAATAAAGAAGGAACATACAATCAGAATGACTGACGTTTCCCAAAACAAAATCAGACCATTATAATCAGAACTAAGATAAAGACCAAACCAAATTATAAAAGCCAAAGCAGTATGTCATCTGGAGAATAATGCAAGGAAACAGAGCCAAGCAATAATATTGATTATAAGTATATTAAGATAAAAGACACTAAAAAAGGATAGAAGACATGGCCACAGAAGAGCATAGTGTGACTGGAAATATGAAAAGAAAAAGAAAGAAATAGAAATGTATAAAAGATAGAGATGAAAAGATGGTAGGAGAGATACAGTCAGCACTACAAAAAATTTAGCCAGAAATAGAAATATATAAAAAGGCTAAAAATAAAAATAGAAGAAAAAATAGAGTAAAAATGTTATAAAACGTGTAGATCCCTTAGGACTAAGATCATAATTACTATAAAAAAAAAGCCTACAACTGACCCCAGAATAGACCAGATCAATAGAATTAATAATAATATTTCTGTTTCCTTGGGGTCTCAGCTGTAAGTGTCCTTCTACCTGCCTTGGGTTTTTTGTATTACTCTGCTACCAGCAGATCTTCCTTTATTGTTTGCCTGTAAGTGCCAGTGTGTGTGGAGAGAGAGGGTAAAATAGTGGCTCCTTCCCCTAGGAGTGAGTGAGCAGTGTCATCCTGCCTGGGTTGCAGTGGCTTGGGTGACTCGGGTGGTGGCTGTTACAGAGGGACACCAGTGGCTCAGGCCAAGAGGGCGACTCCAACTATGGCTCTTCCCCCTGCTACGACTCCACTGAGGCAAACTGCCTGGGTCATGGTGGCTCAGTCAGCTGTCGTGGTGCCTGTTGCTGAGGGACCCTGGTGGCTCAGCTGTAAACAGAATGTCTCTAGAGCTGGGCCACTCTGTGGACTTTTGGCTCTTGGCTGCAGGCACTCTAGGCCAGCCCCACCCAGGGAGCTTTGTTATCCCTGGGTGCAATAGCCTGGCCCAGAGTGGCCCTTCCTTTGTCCCTCACACTGAGAGAGAGGCTACACCTGCAGCTCCTCCCCCCTGCTTGTGAGTCAGCAGTATTGAGCTGCCACCATTGCAGCTTTCCACAGTAGGTATTCTCTGCTGCAGATTTCTTCCCTCCTGTCCTCTCAGTCCATCTCCCCACTGCCAAAAATGTTTCTCACTCTGAACCATTTCTCCAGCTCCCATTTTCCAGCTCCCAGACCCCCTGTTCAGCTGTGAACCAATGTCTCAGTCCAGACACGTTGAGCCATGGTGCAGACACTCCATGTGTTTCTCACTCTTTCCCATCTGCCACAGCTCAGCTGCTTCACCCTTTTTGAACAGTCCCAAATGTCTCCCTTCTGACCCAGGGAAATTCCCCATTGGAGAAGGGGTTTCCCCATTAGATAAGGGATGTTGCCCCGAATCCAACAATCTTCCCTCTGTTTCAGATCCCCCCACCCCAGGGTGTGGGACCTGTCCCTTTCCTTTCTTCTCTTCCTCTTTCTCCTTTTTTTCCCCCTCTGTCCTACCCAGTTATGTCGGGATTGTTGCAGTCCTTTGCTGGTGTTCATCTGGTCCTCTGTGGAAATTATTGCATCTTTTGGTGTATACCTGATGAATCTGTGGAGAGGGATGCATTCCATGTCCTTCTACTTTGCCGCCATCTTTCTTCTCTTCTCTGGACTGTTTTGATCTGAAATTGTAGAAAATGCTATTGTAAAAATATTGTCAAAGTTATTTCTAGGATTTTACTTTCAATCTTGTTCTCTACATTCTATTTTGTTCCTTATGTTTTATTCATCTTAAATTTACTAGTAGTCCTTTCATATACTGACTTTCTTGTTTCAAATAAAAAATCATGTGACTAAATATTATATATACAAACAAGTTTTCATTCATGTATGAAACTAATAGTGAGATATTCTCCCACAACTGATGGTGTGGAGAGTAAACCACCCATGTGCTTCCTGAAAAACATATGTAACTGTAAACATGCTTGGCCAAACAGATTGTATGTGTATGCATCCACTCATACTGATTTAGACTTTTCTGAACTCAGCCAAGAGTCATAAACATTCACATATGTCATTAAATATTCGTTGAAATTCACTTTTTATAACTATTTAAAATTAAGGTGTATTGATCATTATAATTTATGTAACCATTATGTATGAGGCAAGATAACAGAGTACCTAGGAATGTTGAATCTGTGTTCTAATTGCCTGCTGTCTGAAAATTAGTAATAGTCTGAATTCTTGTGTAAGTAACTTAAATTCTTGTTCTTCTTATAAGAATATCTACTTGATAGAATTGGGAAAATTAAACAAATTAATTCATGTAAAGTTTATAGATGAATTCCTGGTATGCTACAAGTAATAATATCAATGCTTTTTATGCTTTCATTTCTCATTAAGAATATTGCTACCTGCATTTTATCAAATCAAAACAGACTTCTATCAATTGATCTCATCTTTACAGTATCTAGCAGACATTTCTTGAAATATCTAGCAATTAAATGACATCTTCCCTAGTTTACAGTGCTTGTGTTGATTTCTTTCTTTACACAGACACACACAACACACATAGATACACACACACACACACACACACACACACATATTTGGCCATCATGATGTGAAATGTTTGACGTGTGTCACCATTTCATTTGAAAACCCCCAGTAGCCTCCCTTGCATTTGAATAGTTCATCATTACAACAAAACACTTTCTTCAGTTCTCATTACTTTTCTTTTCATCAAAGAGATTTTCAGTTTTTAAATAGGTCATTTGAACATCTCCTCCATAAATAGACATGTGGTTATTTTGGATTGTGACACAAATCTGACCTCACATGCAAATTTTTCCTAAGGTTTTTCTTTAAAAAGTTTTAATATTGGGTAAGATGAAGTGCACAGCACTAGTTTAAGAAGAAATTCATTTACCCACATGCAATTTGAACCCAATTTCAGGCAAAATATTAACTTTGGGATCATCATTTCCCTTTAAAATTAAATTGCTCTCCTTTTTAAGCAAAACAAGTTTAATAATATATAATACACATTAATGAAAAAGAAATGCATTTCATAAAAAAAGGAAAACATAAACAACTAGAAATTTTACACTCAGAAGAAATATTACCCTTGAATTTTTGAATGTTTTTACTGCCATATTATATCATTTCTTTTTATTCATTCATCCTTTCAGTAATTGTTTATCATTGCTTACTGGGCACTTACTATGTGCAAGACACCTTTTTAAATGGACATACAAAGTGAACAAAGCAGTATCACTGTGCTCATGAAGCTTACATTCTAATTGTGGATTTACATTCAGAATTTCCTGAAGGGGTTTTGTGCCTTCTAATTTACTCCTAGGCTATGAATCAGGATGACTTTCTAATCGATTCATTCTTTTTGATCAGCAAGTGCTTTTTTTAAAAGCTCTAATGTTGTTTCCTCACAGGTTATCACTTTATGTTAAGAAAGGTCATACAGTTAGAAAGTATCATTAGATTTTCCAGCCTAAAACAGCCATATCTATCTTTGCAGCAGGTTTATTCAAAGGATCTGTAAAACTCTTGCATTTAATAAAGGTTAGTTACTTGATTTCCAGTGGCATTTGATAAAATTGATCTGCAATTACACTACATAAAATCTATAGTGAGAATATTTGATTAACCCCAAGTCAAAATTTCTCTATTACTAAGTAGAGAGAAAATGTGAGATTTTGTTCAAATATTAATGTATGGGATTTTATAGGACATTTCAGTAATTCATTACAAGAGAACAAAATATTTAACATCAAGAATTCTTTGGCAGTAGTAAATATCTGGTTAACACACATAAAACTCAATATCCTGAAGTTTTGAGATTAAAATGGCATGCCAAGTTAGGGGTCAGGTTTGAACTTGGAATAATCTTGTGTATAATAAACAAATCATAAAAATTAGAAAATCTTTGGGGATAACCCCTGCCAGGTAATTTCACTAATGTATCTGGCATATCTAAACTCAGAGTTATCAGAATGATTTCTTGATTGAGACCAGAAGAGCAGGTATCTATAGATATGATATGTCAAAATTGAAACTTTCTAAAAGAAGTGTAGCAGAGTTTATACAATAATAATTGTTGCGTGTTACTCTGATATTTTGGGAATAAACTAATAGAGATGGAGAATAAGGCAAGTAAACCAGGTTCTTTTCCTCCATCTAACACAACTGGATGTACAATCTTTACAAAGTTATTTAACATCTCAAGGTTGCATGATTTAACTATTAAATAAGAAGTGTGACTAGATTATTTCTATGACCACTTCTAGTGTTAAAAATCTATAGTCTTCACTTGTTTTCTCAAGTTGTCTTTCAGCAGACATAGTATAATTATTCTAGATTTATCTTTAAAAAATGATCCTCAGATTAGGTACTCAATAAATACATATATTATAGAAGGTAACATTTAATAATAAGAGATTTTAATAGAACACTCATATCTGCCAGTTTTAGCCATCATATGTCTGCACTTCAAATTCTGTATACCCAAAAACTTTTCTGAATGAGTACAGGCAGAGATATTTTGTGGCGCACAAAATAATTACACTACTTGAAGTATTCATTAAATGATAATGGTAAGGAATTTATTAGATGTAAATAACATATCCAAAGATTCTCTGCCATGTTTCTGACACATAGTTGTCACTCCAAAAACAACATTTTTAATGAATTGATAAATTACTAATTGAGATGGAATTTATCATCTGTCAGATATTTTATGTTTTTTTAATTGAAGTACAGTAGATTTACAATATTATGTTAGTTTCAGGTGTATAATATATAGATTCAGTATTTTTATAATTATACCAATTTAAAGTTATTACAAAATAATGGCTTTATTTCCCCATACTGTACAGTATATCCTTGTTGCTTATTTACATAGTAGTTTATATCTCTTAATTACATACTCCTAACTTGCCCCATTCCTTTTCCTCTTCCCCCTGGTGATCACTAAGTTGTTTCCTATATCTGTGAGTCTGTATCTATTTTGATATATACAATCATTCATATTTTTTTAAGGCTCCACTTACAAGTAACATCATACAGTATTTGTGTTTCTCTGACATTTCACTAATCACAGTACTCTCTAGGTCCATGTACATTGTTGCAAATGGAAAAATTTCATTATTGCTTGAGGCTGAGAAATATTCCATTGTAATATATATGTGTGTATATATATATATATGTATCATATAATATATATATGTTACATCTTCTTTATCCATTCACCTATTGATGTGCAATTAGTTTGCTTCCATATCTTGGCAATTGTCAATAATGCTACTATGAACACTGGGGTGTATATATCTTCTCAAATTAGAGCTTTCATTTTCTTTGGATATACACCCAGCAGTGGAATTGCTGGATCAAATTGTAGTTTTATTTTTAGTTTTTTATGGAATCTCCATACTGTTTTTCATAGCTACTGCACAAATTTACACTCTCAACAACAGTGTACAAAGGTTCCCTTTCCTCTGCATCATTGCCAACATTTGTTATTTATGGTCTTTTTAATGATAGGCATTCTGACGTGTGAGGCGATACATATTGTTGTTTTAATTTGCATTTCTCTGATGATTAGCAATGTTGAGCATCTTTTCATGTGCCTGTTGGTCATTTTTATTTCTTCTTTAGAAAACTGTCTATTCAATTTTTCTGCCCATTTTTGATTGGATTTTTGGTTTTTTTGCACATTGAGTTGTATGAGATATTTATATGTTTTGGATATTGACCCCTTATTGGTCATAGAATTCGCAAATATTTTCTCTCGTTCAGTAGGTTGTCTTTTCGTTTTATTGATGATTCCCTTTACTGTGCAAAAGCTTTTACATTTAGATCTTATTTGTTTATTTTTTGCCTTCTTTTAATTTGCCTTAAGAGATAATCCAAAAAATATTGCTACAATTTATGTCTAAGTGTTCTGCCTATATTCTCTTCTAGGAGTTCTATGAATTCTGTCTTACATTTGGGCCTTTAACCTATTTTGAGTTTATTTTTTTATATGGTGTGAGGAAATGTTCTGATCTCATTGTTTTACATGTAACTGTCCAGTTTTACTTGCACCACTTATTGAAGAGACTGTATTTAATTGACTATGGGTGTGCGGGTTTGTCATACATGACCTTGATTATGTTGAGATACATTTCCCCTATACCAACTTTGATGAGAGATTTTATCATCAAGACTCAACTGGATGATGAGTTTTGTCAAGTGCTTTTTCTGCATCTGAGATGGTCATGTGATTTTATCATTCCTTTCATTAATATGGTGTATCTCATTGATAGATTTGCAAATATTGAACTATGCTTGCACCCCTGGAATAAATCCCAGTTAATCATGGTGTATTATTCTTTTTTATTTATTGTTGGATTCAATTTGCTAATATTTTGTTGAGGATTTTTGCATTTATATTCATCAAAAATATTGGCCTATAATTTTATTTTTTAGTAGTGTGTTTCTGATTTTGGTATTAGGGTAGTGGTGGCTTCATAGAATAAATTTGAGAGTGTTCCTTCCTCTTCAATTTTTTGAAGTAGTTTGAGAAGAATAGGTATTACCTCTTCTTTATATGTTTGGCAGATTCTCTTGTGAAGCTTTCCACTCCTGACTTTTATTTACTAGGATTCTTTTAAATTACAAATTTAATTTCAATACTTGTAATTGGTCTGTTTAGATTGTCTACTTCTCTGTGTTAGGTATTCTAAATACCTTCATGTATTTTATTCAAATTAAATTTGTGAACTATATAGACAAATGTGGTCAAAACCTCAGTCCAGATTGTTTTTAACAGTATATCTTGAAATATTAATTGTAAGATATTTTAGTGCTAACTTAATCATTTAAACACATCTGGATTGGACTATAGAACTGATGTCTTTGCTAATTTTGAAATACCCACTGTGCTCAATAATTGTTAGAGGCTTGAAGAGGAGGAGCGCTTGTAATCAAAGCTGATTTCTACCTTGAATGGACTGGATACTGAACACTGGGAAATTTCAGCAACAGTTTTACAGCATCATTGTATTATTCCCCCCTCTCAAGGTATGAAAGCATCAGGGCAGAAACAAACAATGGAGAGAAACACTCAGACTTGTACAATTACTATACTGTTCATTTAAAAGTTATTTTAAAGACCCTTACAAGTAAGCTGTTTGGACAGATGCTGATAAAACAACAAAAAACAATTACTGTTTTTACTGCTATAGCTAAAGAGAGAATAAGTTTGGAAATATTTCCTTTTTTCAAAGTCACTTATGTCTAAATAATGATTTGTTACTTAAATTTTAAGAATCACTGATATTGTCATGGCCTTTCCAAAAATCTTTTTATCATTGTGATGTTTTTAAAGACATTATGTTTTTCATTGAACTCAGGCTTATTACTGCCAATAAATTTATACTTTAAAATTAATCAAAATCTCCAGTTATCAATAGCTACTGCCTGTAAGTTGTTGGGTGATTAATAACATTAATCTGAAATGAATTTTCCTCATTAGAATTGAGCAGAAAGTAGACAATCAAAGGAACAGAACTTTAGGTCTTGTTCTGCCATTAATAACCCTGAATCATCTTGGAATAATCATACATTGATCTTTTTTTGAGCCTTATTTATTATTATTGTTGTTATTATTATTATTATTATTATTATCACAAATGACTGATTCAGTCACTGTGGCCAAAACTCAGAACTAACTTTTGAGACTTTTCTTTTCCTCACCCCCTACATTCAATATCTTCATAATTCAATTTTCTGTACCTCTCTCACATATCTAGAAACCAAACATTTTTTAATAACTTTGCTGTTAGAATCTAAGTCCAAGTAACCAACACAGCTCACCTAGGCTAATGAAATCTTCCTCCATCTGGTTTGCCTGCTCCTCTTTTTTCCATTTGGTCCAAAATGCCAACGTTAATTTTAACTAATCTTACACAGTTCTTTCTGTCCTTGGACATGCCACACTTGTTCCCATATCAGGCCCTTTTCACTTGCTCTTACTTCTACTTGTAACTTTTTTTCCAACCCCCACACCTACCACCTGGAAGTCACTCTCTGTCACATTATTTTATTTTACTTTTATCAGATTCAGAAACCAAGATTAGCTTAGTGGGGAATTCCATGTTAGTGTTCTGTCTCTTCACACAAGAATGTAAGCTCCTCAAGGGCCCTGGTGTTTGGAATGCAAAGCTCTTTGATTGAATATAGTCTGCCTTGCCTTTCACTTTATCTTTATTGCCTAGAAAAGCTCCAAGTACATAGTTTACTCCTCAGTAAGAATCTGCTATTTAGATGAATGGCTACTTCGTGTGAGAAATCAGGAAATATTTCTCAAAAGAAATAATAGCAAACTGTCTTAAAGTTATATGCAGTAAACCAATGATGAGAAGGGATCTGAAGCAGAGTGATCACTATTTACAAAAGTAGATTTAAAAAAAAGAACACTATCATCAAATATAAATTAAAATGATGTTACTTGGATTTTTCCAAAAATACTAAATATAAGTTGTGGGAAAATTTAAACAATGAATTAAAGCTGATAGATAGGTTTGCAAAATGCAATTTTAGATGACAGATCATTTGTGAAGTACAATATATAAATCTAAAATTGTCATGTTTTAAAAACAAAACAGAAACAGACTTATAGATACATAGTGCCACCTGGTAGGTGCCAGAGGGGAGGTGGGTGGGAGATTGGGTGGAATAGGTGCAGGGGATTAAAAGATACAAAGTTTTAGTTATAATATAAATGTCATGGGGATGTACTATACAGCATAGGATATATAGTCAATAATACTTCAATAATTTTGTACGGTGACAGATGATTTCTAGACTTATCATAGTGATCATCTCGTAATATATTTGATTGTCAAATTACTATGTTGTTCAAGTGAAACTAACATTGTATATCAACTATACTTCAGTTAAAAAATAAAATAATTAATTAATTAAAATATTAATGTTTTAATTAAAATAATTTGGAATCCCTTGAATATACTCTGTTAAATGTGTACAAATTCTATATAGAATTTTTTTTTTACTAACACACTTAAATTAATCTTAAATGTTATGCCTTAATATACTAAGATACTGTTCTTACTGGCTTGAATTCAAACTTGTACATTTAATCAATAACCTATTTACTGCCAACCCTAGTACTCATTTTGACAATGAAAAACACCACCTACTCTGCTTCTGGGAAACTGATGATCCCATTTATTATCATGTTTTTCTTTTAATTAGCCTTCTCTTTCTAGATTAATGCTTATAACAGGCAGATAATTATCCTAAGCCTACTCCCTCAGTAGGTTTGATAACTTATTTCTTTAGCTCAATGTATCCCAACACAACAATATATTGCTTGAGCAGATATATGCTTATTCATTTGGCCTTATCTGTAGAATCAGATTTGATGACTTTTTCTAAACAGAACCAATAAATGTCTTCTCTTTACATGTAGAACAACATCTATGTTTTTCCCTGGCTGATAGAGACCAACACAATCTGGGCACTAGGTACAGTATTCCTTTGCCACAGTCCTAATGGCTTTCCTGCAGTTTGGCAAATAAATTGCTAAAAGTGGTTTTTCACTTTCTACCTTCCCTGCCTGGATGCTCTTTTCTCAGATATCCATAACACTCATTCCTTCAATTTATTCAAACCTCTACTACAGTGTCATCTCTTCAGAGGAACTTTCATGAACCACTCTCTCTGAAATGGATCCCATTCCTAGTCTCTTTCCAGCCTTATTTACACTGTTTTTATTTTTTGAATTTATCACAATCTGACATTATATTTGATTCTTTAATCATTTATTGCCACTCTCACTCACTGAAATTTAAAATCCATAAAGGAAGGCACTCTGCGATACTTTACTCTCAGTTTGTAAAATGATGCTTTGCACATAACATGATTTGAATAAGTGTTTGTGAATGAATAGATGAATCCAATCACTATCAAAAGAAAATAATAATCTGAGCAAGATAGCATAGCAATAGAGGAAGTTTTGCTAAAGAGAGTTGAATCAAGTTAGGATTGCTAGAAAAGATAGTACCTACTGCAATACATAGTAACGTTTCTTTGACCTTCATTATTTCTGAAAACAGGACCTCTTAAAATCTCAGGAAGATTGTCAATCAGGCTGACTAAAAATATTTAGTTTGCCATCATTATGAAGCTCATCTGCTCTGTTCATTTCCTTCATATGCCTAATGATCTTATACTTTTATGTTGTTTTTTCTTTCATTTTATCTCATTTCTAGTTATATTTGGGCTCCAATTTTTGTTCATAAAGCAATATCCATTTCTCATCATATGTGCCATGATTAGTATCATGTGCTTTCATTTTCAAACTCCTAGAGGGCAAGGGAGATCTGAAAAAATATTTTTTAGGAAAAATAAATGCATAGATTTTATATCCATAGATCTAGATATAGATTTTAGATATTTAATTTTTATTTTAATGGAATGATGTACCATCCCTGATTTCTACTGTTTCAAAACCAATATTTACTTTTGAAATTATAGTGATATTTACATAACTGTTTTAATTTACTAAAAATTATTCAATTGCTAGAGATTGGCCAAGATGGCTGAGTAGAAAGACCCTGAGTTCACCTTCTCTCACAGGCACACGAAAATTACAACAGTTTGCAGAATAACAATTGATGAACAGACCAGAACCTACCAAAAAAGATCTTCTCCAACATAGAAGTAAAGAAGGAACCACAATGAGACAGGTAGGAAGGGAAGAGATGTGGCATAGTCAAGTACAATACCCCTGAATGGGTGACCCACAAGTGGGAGAATAATTATAATTGCAGAAGTTATCCTAAAGGAGTGTGTGTGGGTGTCTAAGTCCCATATTAGACTCCCCAACCCAGGGCTCTTCACTGAAAAGATAAGCCCCCAGAGCATTTGGCTTTGAAGATCAGTGGAACTTAATTTCACAAGTCCCAGGGGGTTGGGAGAAATAGAGACTTCACTCTCAAAGGGACACACAAACTCTCACACACCCTGGAACCCAGGGCAGGAGCAGTAACTTGAAAAGATCCTGGGTCAGACCTACCTGCTAATCTTGGAGAGTCTCCAGAAGAGGTAGGCGGCAACTGCAGCTCACCCTAAGGACACTGACACTTATGGAAACCATTTTGAGGAGCTTATTCTATTACTTGGACAGTAATGCTAGCATTCAATATTTCAGAATCCTCCTTGCAGCTTATTAATCTCAAAACCAAGCCCTTCTCTGGCCCAACAGCCTGAAGTTGCCAGTGCTGTGATGCTCCAGGTCAAGCACCTAACTGGGCCTGGATATAGCCCTACCCAACAGAAGACAAGTTGCATTAAGACCTGCCTGAGCCCACAGCTGACCCTGGATATGGCCATGCCCACCAGAGGGGTCAGCATCTGGCCTTACACACCAGTGGGCAGGCACTAAACCCCAGAAGACCAGGGCTCTCCAGCCACAGATCACAGGACCCAACTCTACCACCAAACTGCAGGCACCAGCCCAAAGTTCCCTGGGGCTTCATCCCACTCTCCAGTAAGCCTGCTCTAGCCTTGGGACCATCTTCACTCACCAGAGGACAGATACCAACTGCAAAACAATCAAAGCCCTAGGCCTACAGACACAGCTGACTAACCAACAGGTCAGAACCTGCCTTGGGACTGGCTGGCCCCTGGCTCCACCCACTAGCAGGCCAAGCTAAGTTTTGGAATATCCTAGACACCACAACCAACAGTGTTAGACAATGACTCCACCCACAAGCAATCTGACACCAGCTCTAGGAACTTTAGGCCCTGCAACCAGACCACAGGACATGAGTCTCCCCACCAGTAGGTGGGAACTAGACCCAGGACCTGGCTTTATCCACAAGTGGGTGGGCAACAAACCTGAAATCTTCTGGACCCTGACTTTACCCACCAGTGAGCTACCACTAGTCCCAGGACCCCCTGGGTTCTGCAGTCAGCTATCTTGTTATTCAACCCCACCAACCAGTGGCTGGAAACCTCTGCACAAGGCAAGTCCTGGCAACCAAATGGGCCAGAGACCAGCTGAGCCTACCAGACCACCTAGATAGCCAGCCTGCCACAACAGAAGAACCTATGCAACTCACATTGAGGACATCCCTAGAGCATATAGCTTTGGTGATGAGAGGGGAGTGCACTGCTGGAATATACAGGATATCTCCTAATAAAGGGCACTTTTCAATGTTGGAAAATGTAACCAACCTGCCAGATACATAAAATGAAAACAGCAAGTCAGGCAAAATGAGGAGACAGAGGAACATGTTCTAAATGAAGAAACAAGATAAAACCCCAGAAAAAAAAATAACTGAAGTAAGGACACCCAATCTACCTGAGAAAGAGTTTGGGGTATCATTTGTAAAGATGATCAAAGAACTCAGGAGAAGTGTGCACAGGGTGAGAAGTAAAAAGTTTTTAACAAAGAGTTAGAAAGTATAAAGAACAACCAAACAGACATGAAGAATACAATAACTAAAATGAATAATATGCTAGAAGGAATCAACTGTAGACTAACACAGAGGAACAGATAAGTGATTTGGAAGACAGAGTAGTGGAAATCACTGATGCTGAAGAGAAAAATAAATGAAAAGAAATTAGAACAGTTTAAGACACCTCTGGGACAACATCAAGCACACTGTTATTCACATTATAGATCTCCTAGAAGGAGAAGAGGCAAGAAAGGGACTGAGGACATAATTGAAGACATAATAGCTGAAAACTTTCCTAACCTGGGAAAGGAAATAGACATTCAAGTCTAGGAAGTGCAGAGAGTGCTATACAGAATTAACCCAAAGAGGAATACACCAAGACACATTGTCATTAAAATATCAAAAATTATATATAAAGAGAGACTATTAAAGCAGCAAGGGGAAAGCAACAGGTTGCATACAAGGGAACTCCCATAAGGCTATCAACTGACTTTTCAGCAGAAACTCTGCATGCCTGAAGGGATTGGCACAATATATTTAAAATGGTAAAAGGTAAAAACCTACAACAAAGAATACTCTACCCAGCAAGATCTCATTCAGATTTGATGGAAAGAGCAAAAGTTTTACTGACAAGCAAAAGCTAAAAGAGTTCAGCAGCACTTAACCAGCTTGATGAGAAATATTAAAGAAACTCCTCTAAGTGAAAAAAAAAAAGTCACAACTAGAAACATAAAAAATTATGAAATGAAAAAGCTAATCAGTAAACCAAATATATAATAAAGGTAAGAAATTATTCATGTACAAATGTAGTATGGAATTTAAAAGACAAAAGTAGGAAAATAATCTATATCCACAATAGGCAGGTAAGGGATACATAAGACAATTAGATGTAAAATATGATGTTAAAAACAGTAATCATAGGGGAGGAAAATTCAAATGCAGGATTGTTAAAATGCATTTGAAAATAAGAAATCAGCAACTTAACCACATTTATTTATCTATCTATAGGTAGATAGATAGAGAGACAGACATAGATGGCTATATAAAAACCTCATGGTAAATACCAACCAAAAAATTATATAGATACACACACAAAAAGAAAAAATGAATCCAAATCTATCACTAAAGATATTTATTAAATCGCAAGAGAACAAAATAAGAAAGGAACAAAAATGGCCTACGAAAACAATTAACAACAGGAACAACAAAATGTCAATAACAACACACATATCAATAATTACTTTAAATGTAAATGAACTAAATGCTGCAGTCAAAAGACAGAGTGGATGAATGGATATAAAAACAAGACCTGTATATATGCTGCCTACCAGAGATTCATTTCAGATCTAAAGACACACACAAACTGAAAGTGAGTGGATGGAACAAGGTATTCCATGCAAATGGATATCTTAAGAAAGCTGTGATAGCAATACTTATATAATACAAAATAGACCTTAAAATAAACATTGTTAAAAGAGACAAATAAGGAGATTGCATAATGATCAAGGGACAGTCAAAGAAGAAGATATAACAATCATAAATATATATGCACGAAACATAGAAGCACATAAATACAGGAACGAAATTGGGACATTTGTAGAGACATGGATGGACTTATAGACTGTCATACAGAGTGATGTGAGTCAGAAAGAGAAAAACAAATATCATATACTAACACATATATGTGGAATATAGAAAAATGGTACAAATCAACCACTTTGCAAGGCAGAAATAGAGACACAGATGTAGAGAACAAACATATGGACACCAAGTGGGGAAAGTAGAGAGGGTGGTTGGGGGGGAATGAATTGGGAGATTGGGATTGTCATATCTACATTACTAATAAGAAAAAAAATCAAATTGTACACTTTAAGTATATGCAATTTATTGTATGTCAATTTTATCTCAATAAAAGTTCCTAAAGAAAAAAAAAAGAAGAACATAAATACATAAAGCAAATACTAACAGATGTAAAAGGAGAAATCAACAGGAAAACAAAATAGTAGAGGAGTTCAACATCCTACTTACATCAATGGACAGATCATTCAGACAGAAAATAAGTAAGAAAACACTGGCTTTAAATGACAATTTAAACCATATGAACTGAATAGATATAACATTCCATCCAAATGCAAGAGAGTACACATTCTTTTCAAGTGCACAGGGAACATTCTCCATCTGCCTTCTTTGGATGAGTCACTATTTCTCTATCTCAAGACTCTTCATTAAAACAAATATCCATGAAGAGATTGTCTAAAATAAAAAAGAGTGAATGTCTTCTTCATGATACCTTCAGGTGGGGGCCATGATGTAAGACACAAAAAACAGGAAAGACCCATGTATAGTTGTCTTCTAACACTATTTTAAATGATAGGAATTGAAGGTACTTGTATCAATTGCTCAAGCCTTTACTCAATGTTGGATTAGGTATAAAGCTTTAGGTGTTTTAATTTAGAATTTCACCACCTTTAATTTGATAAAATTTGACATTTATGTATTTTTTCATTACACTTTTGCAGTTTGTCAGAATCTGTTCTCATTTATCATGAAACTATCTGTGGATGGATAAGACCATTTAGAATGGTTCACAAGTGGCAATGCAAATGGCCAGTCTAAAAAACACTGCACATCCATTCAACTGTAGCACAAACTGATGTGTCTCTTGGATGGCCTTCTATTATTTGTACCAACTGAATCACCTAATTAATTAAGATTGTAGACCTCATTTTTTATATATGATCTTAGAATGGATAAGCTTATTCTTTGTTTTCTTATAACACCTTTCCCTTTTTTACTCAGAAGGGAAAATTCTAAAGGCAAAAAAACTGGATTAATTATATTCATCAAATTAGATGTTTTTATTATACTTATATATGTATATATAAATTTCACCTAAGTTGCTAGTGACATGACAGGTCTTATGTGTAAAATACAGCATTTTATCCCATGGAAGGATATATTTTTAATGAATTTTTAAACAAGAATGCTTTAAAATAAACAAAGCCTTAAAAGAAGCAGGGAGTACATTTTCATTCATTTGCACACTGCTGAATGGAAAATTTATTCATTTAATGGTAGTACAGAAAAAACATACAAATTATGCATTGTGTGCAGAAAGATCTTGGTACAGGTGAAATTTTTTGGCCAATTGTGATCTGAAAAAAAAAAAAATGTAAGAAACTCTGGGTGGTAGGAGAAAAGGAAAGAATTGACAATGAATTGTATCCTGTTAGCCTGTAGTCTCCTTGGGGATTCTACTACTAATCTTTGCAGAGATACATTTTATTGAGTTTTCTTCTGAAGTAGAATGAAGCATTCAGTACTTCAAGAGACATAGGGATTAAAGGAAAGTGGAATATGACAACTCAGAGTGAAGAGAAAGAAAAATCACTATGGCAGTTTTTTTCATTATTTTACATATTTTTTGACCGGTTTAAGTGAAAAAGTCTTTTGGCACATAATGCAAATCAGTAGCAGTGGGAGAATATGAAGTTTCACAAATCAAACCTATAATTAGTATTATTTCAAATGGGGTGATTTTCAAAAGTACAAAGAATCATCTTAAGAATGCAACATAATAACCCTCAGTCATTTAATGAATTATGTGTGACCCAATCAGCAAATGGGTAGTATTATAAAATATTTAAAATGTAAAGCACTAAGATTATTTCTAGTTAATGATGGAGAGTTATGAATACATACATGTAAAACATAATATTCTATGATACAGTGATGTAATAATTTTTTTTTCAGTTAAAAGGAAATAAAGAATGAGAGCAAATAATGCATTCAGGAGGGAAAGAAATGGAGGAGACAATTATGGCAGTGATGAAAACAGAAAATGTTTAAAAAATAAGAAACAAAAAGAGAGAACCTACTTGCTAATCTCTTATAAGGAGGATAATTTACTGCACAGACTTAGCAAATATTTCTTCCAAGTAAAATCACTCAACTCTGATATGAGTTTACTTCTTCCCATTCCCATCCCACTCACCAATAGCATCTAAGAGAAGAGAGAAAGTCCTTTAGAGGTACAGTGGGCTCCTTTCAATATATTTACCATTTTTATTCTGAAGAAGATATAAAATGACCTAGTTCCTTTAATAGGGCATATCCTCATATGATAATCTTCCTTTTAGGTACAGTATGATATATATTTGAAAAGATCGTGAGTTATAAAAAAGAATCTCACCAAGAATGTCAGGTTCATAGTTTGTCTGCACCAGGCATTAACTGCATGAGAATTTGTACAAGTTACTAAATACTTCTGGCCTCAGTTGCCCTCAATGCATCTCATAAACTGGTGAAGACTAAATTAAATAGTAGATGCAAAGTGCTTAGAAAAGTGCCTGCAAGCTACTAAATATCAAAAATTAGTTTTGATTATAACTGTCATTATTCTTCTATAGAGACTTTTGGGGGCATAAATTGCTTTGGGGCATGAACTGTATTTTATCTTTTACTTAAGTAAAATATTTTATTTTACTGAAGTATAATATAGAAAAGATGTTTAGTAAATTTTCTCAAAGTGAATATTCCTTTGAAGCCACACCCTAACTACACAAATAAAATGCCAATTGAATTCAGAAATCTCTATTGCTTTCTTCCCAATTGTTACCATCCTAAGTTTGATTATGAGTCCTATGGCCATATATTAATTTAACTTGTTTTTATATATTATATAAATGAAATTATAGAGTATATGTTCTCTTGTTTCTGACAATATTCACTTGAAATTTATTCAAGTCAGGTATGAGTAGTATGTCAATTTGCATTGCTGTATAATATTCTACTTTGTAAATATACAACAAATTATTTATCCCATCTATGGTTGGAAAAGCCTATATTATTTCCATTTCATGGATATTGTAAATATTGTGCCTGTGACTATCTGTATATATCACACATATACATATATCAGTAAAATATGCATGGCATATATAATCATGTGTATAATTATATATTTTATCACATATATGAAAAACTATATTAAATGTATGTTATACATTGTCATATATATATTGAAAGGGGGTTCCCATGTACGTGGGATTGCTAAATCATAGCCATGTTCATGTCCAGTTGATAATGCACTCCAGGTTTCTGAAGAGATTTTCACACATTATGCTACAAAAAGCAAAAGTTTTATTTGCTTCTGTTTCTAACACTAATCTGCTATTTTCTGGCTAATTAAAAAAAATAGACTTCTGGTGGATGCAGAGTGGTATCTCATTATGGTTCTAATTTGCATTTCCCTGATGACTAACAGACTATATTGGGTATCTTTTCATATTGGCATTATCTACTTGATATCTTCTTCTGTGAAGTAACTTTGAGTTTTACTGTTTTTCTTGTGTTGACTTGTTAAAGAATTTCTCTATATATCTAAATACTTTTCTGCTCTGTGGCTAGCCTTTTCACTTTCTGAAATTTTTATTTTAATAAACACAACCTTTAATTTTAAGGCAGCCCCAATTTAATTTAAGTTTTTCTTATGAGTATTTTTGTTTCCTGCCACAAGACCGTGAAGGCTCCCATGTTATCCATTATAATTTTTATTGTTGTATCTTTCAAAATTAGATTCACAATTCAATTATTATGAAATAGGAGTCAAAATTATAAACCTTAAGTAGATATGCAATGACTTATGACAATTTATTGAAGAGTACCACTCCCCTCATTGCTACATTTTCAACTCTGTCAGATAGCAAGTTTACATACATAGGTGATTTTGTTTCTAGACTCTATTTTCTTCCATTTGCCTCTTTCTTAGTATTTGTGTTAATACTCCATCCCCATGATTGCTGTAGTTTATAATAAATCTTGATCTACTATGCAAGTTCTTCAATTTTGTTCTTCTTCAAGATTGCCTTGGTTCTTTTGGATGATATATTTTCATATAAATTGTAGGATTATTGTGTTAGTTTCTGCAAAATTCCTTGCTGTGTTGCTAAATGGAAATTAATTGAATCTAGATAGGGCATGACCATATAATCAGGCTTGCCTGGGACATTCAAAATATACTCTGTTGTCCTAGCATAATTATTAATATACCACATTTCACATTTAAAAAGTAACATAATGATAAATTATAAATTGATTTAATATCGATTATTTGACACTATTTTACATCTTTACATTGGTGTTCTAATATGTAACATATATTACTCAGTTAATTCAAGTATTGTTTAATTTCTTTCTCAATAATGGTTTAGAGATCTTTATGTGGGATCTTGCATATCTTCTGTTTGATTTCTTCCAACATATATGCTGGATGCAGTATTGAATAACATATAAAATATATGTAGGGTTGAATAAAAATAGTAATATATCATTCTCTAACTCAGGGAAAATGATTTTGATATGATATTTTCTGTAAGTCTGTTCATGTACATAACACTTAAGAAATTAAGGAATTTATTTGCCTCCTAGAAATGACAGTTATTAATATAATTTTTTATTACTATGAATTTTGAATTTTATCAAATGGTACTTCTATATAATGGAAAATCATATGGATTCTGATAATATGTTAAATTTTAGATGTTGAATTTTGAAAAATAACTCAAACTTGCATTAATGGGATAAACCCAGTTAGGGGATAGTGTATTTTTTTTTTTTTACTCATACTGGAGTAGGTTTTGATAATCATTTTATTTAACATTTCTGCATTTATGTTCATTAGTGAAATTGACCTGAAAACTCTTATTTCAAGTTTAGAAATGCTTGTCCTTTCTCTCTTTACTGAGAAATTTGTAAAATATTGCTGTAATTTCCTCCTTATATGCTTGGGGTAATTTACTGATAAAGTTATCAGGGCTTGGAGATTTATTCCAGGTGGGGAGCTCATTAAAGGAAATATTATTTGTTAATAGACTTAGAAATATTCACATTTTTTACTTAATATTTTTTAATTAAAATTTATTTATTTTATTGGCTGTGTTGGGTCTTTTTTGCTGTGCATGGGCTTTCTTTAGTTGTGGTGAATGGGGGCTACTCTTTGTTGTGGTGTGCAGGCTCCTCATTGCTGTGGCTTCTCTTGTGGAGCACCGGCTCTAGGTTTGTGGACTTCCATTGTTGCATCATACGGGCTCAATAGTTGTGGCTCAAGGGCTCAGTTGTTCCGTGGCATGTGGGATCTTCCTGGAGCAGGGGTCGAACCCGTGTCCCCTGCATTGGCAGATGGAGTCTTAACCACTGCGCCACCTAGGAAGCCCCTCAATATTGTTTTGACAAATTTATTTTTTCTGGAAATTTGTCCATTTTACTTAAATTTCCAAATGTATTAGCATAAACGTTTTCATTATCTTTTCTCACGTTCTTTATAATATCATCAAAATCTTTAGTGATAGCTCCCCTTTAACTCCCATTGCATAGTTTTCTCTCCCTCTTTCCTCTGCTTCGACCCAGAAGTTTATTCCTTTTATCCATGTTCAATTGTTATTTCAATAATTTTTTCTCTATATTATTTGGTTTCTTATACTTTGTGTTTAATTTGTCACTCCCCCTTTTTTGATATATGGAATTCAAATATTTGATTTTTCAGCTTTTCCCTTTTTATCATGTATTTAAGGTCATAAATTATTCTCTAAGAACAATAGTGCTGCAGTCAGTATAGTTGGAAAATTTAAATTTTTATCATTCTTTTTAATATACAATGTACTTTTCATTACATTTCGTTGATCCCTGGGGTATTCAGATGTATACTGAATCATTTCAAAGAAGGGATTTTTACAGTTATCTTATTGTAGATGAGTTACAGCCTACCTCTTTCATATGAGAGGCTAATCAATATGATTTTAGTTGTTGAGCTTTGCTTTTTAATACATTTCATGGTCCGGTTATATAAATGTTCCAGGTATGTTGAAAAATTATTTGTATTGTGCAGTTACTAGACATAGTGTTCACTACACATCAATTAAAAGAATAGTATTTAATATTTTCAAATATTTATATCCTTAATTTCCCCCTGCTTTTTCTATCAGTTGTTATTAGAGGGGTTTTGTTTGCCTGTTTGTTTTTAAATTCTAGTATAATTTGCATATTTGTTTCTTTCACCTTTTAATTCTGCCAATTTGGCTTAATATGCTTTGAGATCATATTATTAAATGTATACAAACATTTTTGGTTGAGTTTTTCCTTTGTCTTTATATAAAATCCTTCTTTATTCATGTCTCTGGCCTTAAATTCCTATGTCTGATAATAACAGTTTAGCTGCACCAATATTCCAGGATTTTTTTCATCTGTTTTGTTGGATTTCTAGATATTTATTTTTAGGTTTTAAATTCCCATATTTTGACTTTCAACCATTATGAATGATTTTTACATCTGGATTGAGGCATAAGTTATACATACAAATTACACATATTTAATATATACCATTTGATAAGTTTAGACATACACATATACCTGTGATACCATCACCATAATCAATCAATCAATCACCACAAACATATCAATCACCCCCAAGTATTTCCTTGTGTCACTTTGTGTTTGTTTTGTTTTTGTGGTAAGGATAATTCACATGAGGTCTAATCTTTAACAAATTAATTTTTTTTATTTATTGAAATATAGTTGAGTTACAATATTGCATTAATTTCAGGTATACAAAATAGTGATTTGATATTTTTATAGATTACATACTATACTAAGTTATGAAATATTGACTATATTATTACATTACATCTGCTATACATTGCATTTCTGTGACTTGTTTATTTTACATCTGCAAATTTGTACCTCTTAATCCATTTCACCTATTTCACACCTCCCTCCACTTCATCTCTTATGGTAACCACTAATTTGTTCTCTGTAACTGTGAGTCTGTTTCTGCTTATTACATTCGATCATTTGTTTTTAGATTCCACATGGAAATGAAAACATACAGTATTTATCTTTCTCTGTCTGGCTTATTTCACTCTGCCTGTATTATTTCACTAGCATAATACTCTACATATCTATTCATATTGTAGTAAATGGAAAATTTCATTATTTTTATGGCTGCATAATATTACATTATATATATATATAAACACTATATATATACACCACACTATATATATATATACATATTATATATATATATAACACAATATATATATATAACACTATATATATACATACATACACACCACATCTTCTTTATCCATTCACTTGTTGATGGATACTGAGGTTGCTTCCAAATATTGGTTACTGTAAATAATGCTACTATGAGCATTGGTGTGCATATATCTTTTCAAATTAGTATTTGCTTTCTTTGGATAAATTCCCAGGAGTGGAATTATTGGATTGTATAGTAGTTCTATTTTCCATTTTTTGAGGAAACTACATACATACAAGTGCACAATATGATACTATTCACAACAAGCACTATGTTGTACAACAGACCTATAGAGCTTATTCATCTCGTATATCTGTAACTTTAACCAACAACTACTCATTTCCCCCTTTTACCATCCTCTTCCAACCACTATTCTATTGTCTGCTTACATAAGTTTGACTATCTTAGGTACCTTACATAAGTGGAATTATGCAGTACTTGTTCTTCTGTGAGTGAATTATTTCACTTAGTGTAATGTAATCCAGGTTTATCCATCCTTTATAAGCAATTATCTATAAAATCTGTCTCATAAGTAGTTTTTAAATAAAGTACAATTGCTATGAATATTTTATTTTAACTGGATTATTTATCTTTCTGCTGATAAAAATTTTATATGTTTAAAGTATACACATGGAGATTTAATATACATGTATAGTGAAATAATTATTTGCTATAGTCAAACTAATTAACACATCATTTCCTCACACAGTTACCATTTTTGTGTGTGTGTGATGAAAGCACTTGAATCTCTTAGCCTATTTCTAGTATTCAGTACAGTATTATTAACTGTAGTCATTATGCCTGTACACTAGATTTCTAGACTTATTCATCCTATACAACTGCAACTTTGTACCCTTGACAAATATTTCCCCATCTTCCCCAAGGCGACTCACCCAGTCCCTGGTAATCACCATTCTAAACTCTGCTTCTATGTCTTTGAATTTTTTCTAGGTTCCACATATAAATGAGGTGATATAGTATTTGTCTTTCTCTGTTTGTCCTATTGCACTTAGCATAATGTCCACAAATTTCATCATGTTGTTGCAAATGGCAGGATTCCCTTCTTTTAAAAGCTGAATAATATGACACTGAATATACATCTTGCATTTTTTATTCATTCATCTGTCCATAAATGCTTGGATTGTTTCTGTATCTTGGCCATTGTGAATAATGCTGCAATAAACATGGGAGTGCAGATGTCTCTTAAAGAGTGATTTAATCTCCTTTGGGTATATACCCAGAAGTGGGATTGCTGGAACAGATGGTAGCTTTATTTTTACTTTCTTGATTTCTTAAGGAATTTTCATACTGTTTTTCATAGCAAAACTATTTCCATTCCTAGCAACACTGCACGAGGAATCCCTTGTCAAGATACCACACTTACATTTGTTTTCTTCTGTTTTTTCGAGAATAGCCATCCTAACAGGTGTGAAGTGATAACACGTTGTGGTTTTGATTTGCATTTCCCTGCTAATTAGTGATGTTAGCCACATTTTCATGTAACTGTTTTTATGTCTTTGGAAACTGTCTATTAAAGTCTTTTGCCTATTTTTTAATTGGTTATTCTTTTTTTTTTCCTTTTCTTGCTATTAAGTTGTATGTGTTTTGGATATTAACCTCTTGTTGGATATATGATTTGCAAATATTTTCATCCATCAGTAGTTTGCCTTTACATTTTGTTTATGATTTCCTTTTTCCTTTGCTGTGCACAAGCTTTTTAGTTTGCTGTAATCACAATTGCTTATTTTTGCTTTTGATGCCTTTGCTTTTAGAGTCAAATCAAAACAATAATTGCCAAGAACAATGTCAACAAACTTAATTTCTATGTTTTCTTATAGTAGTTATTCAGGCCTTATGTTCAAGTCTTTAATGAATTTTGAGTTTATTTTTGTGTATGGTATTAGACAGGGGCCCAATTTTATTTTTTTGCATGTGGCAATTCAGTTTTCCCAACACAATTTATTGACGAGATTATCATTTCCACAGTGTATATTCTTGGCTCCTTTGTGAAACTTTAATTGACCATATATGCATGGGTTTATTTCTTGGCTTTCTATTCTATTGCCATTGATCTACGTGTCTTTGTGCCAATACCATACTGTTTTGATTACTAGAGCTTTGTAATATAGTTTGAAATCAGGAAGTGTGATGCCTTCATATTTGTTCTTCATTCTCAGGATTGCTTTGAATATTCAAGGTCTTTTGTGTTTCTATATGAATTTTGAGAATCAAGAATTTGTATTAAAATGTATAGGGTACTTTTGAAAAAGAAAAAAATAGGGCTTTTGCTTTTATCAGAAAATCTCACACACAAAAGCTGAGTTTTCTTGAGGAAGTGATAGTGTGATTTTACCACGTGGTCATATATCCAATCTATGTTCTATGTCTCCTCAAGTCCTTTGATCCTTCCCTAGAAAGATAAAACTGATTGTACCAAGAATAAAATGGCACTTCTCTAAATTTTTCTGAAATTTAATGTTTTATTTAGCCCTTTTGTATTTCTTATTTAGTATTGCCATAAAATTGTGTTTCACTCATGGTGAAAGATTTTTTTGTTTGTTTCTTTGCCTCTCCCCAATTGAGGAAACTGCTTTTGAATTAGATATGCTGTTAAAACATGGATTAACATTATTTCTCACTCTTTAGTACAAAATAACATTGGCAACATTTAAAATCCTAGTGGTTTATCTTGCTTAGCTGATGCTCCTCTACTTGTTATTGATTATTTCTTAAGACCGGTTTTCCTCTTGTGTAAATCTTTTCTCAATCATTAAGAATAACTTACTTGATGGTTTTGGAATGGATTTAATTCTCTTTTTCAAATTTACTAAGTCTCTCAATCTCACCTATTAAAATGAAAATTGGTTTTCTCTTCCTTAGTGAAATATTTTATGGTTTAGCTTTAAGTGTTGGGAGGGGGAGTTAATAGTGCTTTGTACCTCTCAGCAATGAATTTAAGACCTATGAATAACCTAATTATTTTCTCCCAGACCTTTAACAGATAGATATTTAGCACTTGCTTTCATCATGTACTGTTTTAAGAACTGTGGATACAACAAAGCACCTACCCTTACACATACAATTATGTATTTGCTCTGTAAATATTTATATGTCATTTTTACCCAGAAAATTATTTCTAAAACCTACTATATTAAGGGTACTGTTCTAGCAACATTGATATAAAGAGGAATAAGATATGCTTCATGTCCAGATAGGGAAATCATTAAGAAGTCTAGTTGGGCAGCTCTAATTAAGTATTTCCTAAATGCAACATGGGATTTTAGAGGGGATCAATTTGTGTGTGTTTGTGGTGTGTGTGTGTGTGTGTGTGTGTGTGTGTGCATGCATGTGATGGGTTGAGTGGGCCGGGACAAGGAAAATTTGGTGGAAGCAGTTGAAGATTGGTGAAATTTCTTCCAGCAAGATTTATAAGCAGAGGTAGCAGTGTGGTTTTGCAATAAGAGAGAGAAAAAAAAAAAAAAAATAGTGTAAAAAAATAGTGTGTTTGCCAAAGGTATCTCTCCTTCTTTCTCCATGGTTCTCTCTTTTGCAACCTAGAAGTATTAAATTGTACTAGCAGAAGCAAAAACTCACCTTGCTTCCCATATTTCATATTACTTTCTATTCCACAGCAACATCATTGCTCTGAACTTTCTCAGTTCTCTGTTATCTTGCACCTGCAGAGAAATCTGAGGTCACTTTTACCCATTACCTCTGACCAAGGGTAACATCTCTACTATCCTCTTGAGTCTTTGTGATATTGCTCCCTTTACTTCCTCAGGGGCTTTGATTTGTTAGTCATGACAAATCTTTTCAGGATTCCATCCTGTTTTCTCCCTGGCTTAGTCCTTTACCTTATGTACATTCAATTCATTTCTATCTTCAAAAATGAACTATACTCCCAACTTGAATTCTTCTCTGATGATTGCACTCTTTCTTGCTTTGCACAGATAAGCTTCATGAAAGAGTAGTCATTGTCTCCATTTTACTACCTTTCATTAATAATTAAGTTAGTTTTCAAAAGACATATTGAGTGCATATGCTGTACTGGTCACTGTTCTAGATGCCAAGGGTACAGATGCTAAAGACACAGTCTGCTAGAGTGAGAGAGAGAGAGAGAGAGAGAGACAGATAGAAGACTAGATCAATAGCTTAAAAATGTCTGTTTATGTTCTTAAGGTCCAGAGAAGGGACTTTTAACCCAGATTAGATTTTTTTAGATTGAATAGCCAGTGAAGGTAGCATTTGAGTTTAGTCTTGAGAATGAGGAGTGAATAATAGGAAGCAAGATTATTTAGAACAGGCGAAAATATGCAGGAACCTAAACATTAAGTAGTATGGTATTTTCAGTAATTAAAAATAGCTATGTAATTTGAAGAACAAAATAAATAGTCAGAGTATTGGATTATTACCAAAACAATAAAATAAGTATCCATTAATTCATCTTGATGTAAATAAATGATTGAATGAATAAATAAATTAGGGAATTCTTCCCTATGGAAGAATTGCAAATAATAAATATAGAAAGGATTAGGGAAATATAAAACTATTACTAAAACACCACAATAATAATGGCTCAGGCAAGGAACACTGCTGGATGCTAAAGTTAGTGAGCAGAACTTTAAAGAGAAATAGGATATTTGCATAGTCCCAAAGGCTCTACTCTGAAGCACTTATAGCTTACTGTGGTGTTGTAACATATGTCCACACATATTTTGATACTCTTTTCTCCATAAGTGAGTGCTTATTTCTCCTCCCTTAAGTGTTACTTCTAAAATTGAAGTAAGGAAATGGGGTAAATAGTAATTTTATAATAGAGAAAAATGACAGATACTACTATAAGCAAATGATGAAAGTTAAAAATGCTACTGAATGCAGATTTGGCTGCTTGCTGCTTGAAAGCCAATGACTGAGAGGCAAGTGCCCGTAGAAAGGAAAGATGCTTTAGTTGGAAAAGCTGGCAATCTGGGGAGAAGGTGGTCTCCTGTTCTGACATGAACTGCAAAGATTCTGCTCAACCATGACAGTTTTTAAAGGGATAAAAGGGGGAAGAATCTCAGTGAATCATTGAGGCAAGAGGTATCATTCTCCATTGTGTGCAGACTGGAGGACTCTCTCTTCAGATGCTATCTTTCCTGGGTGATCTGCTTGCAGTATTGCTAAGGAGGCTGTTGGGAGTAGAGATCCTAGTCATTCTTTAACTACTTAATTCTTTATTATCACTTATTTTAATCTAGGAAAAGAATTAACAGGTTAGGCAAGGTGCAGTGTGCATTCAGGAAAGCATATGTTAGGAGTTAGGTTAAATTGCCTAGTGAGTGATCTCCTTTCTATAATTAGGTTCTTTTAAGTTTAGAGGGGAAAAGAAATGGGCAAACAGGAAAGGAACAAAAGAGCTGCCTTCAATTCCCCACTGTCAAACAACCTTCTATTTCTATGGGATTAGATGTGAAGGTCTGTCTTCTATAACTTCTTCATGCTGACATAGGGTTCCATATTCTCAGGATGGAAGATGTCAACATGGGTGTATAGCATCTCTTTGCTGACAATTTTAGTTGCCTGCTTACATATGTGGGCAGAGCAAGCTATAATTATTTTGATGCCCACAAAGATATAGATTATTATGAGCAATAATTTAATCACATTCTCTTGAGGTCAGTTCTTGGAATTGTGCTAGTCATAGATTTAGTACTGCTCATGATGGAATGGCTTATGTCATGGCTAGTTAGCTTTTTTCCTTTGGTGGCAGTTACAGTATCTGTAAAACAACTCAGGAATGTGCATCAGTGCACCAGACACTGAGTCTCTTCTCTATTGTCCTAATCATTAACTGCTTGATTTTGCATTTGGGGGGCCCTGCAGGGTTCTGCTTGAATCCAAAATCACAAGTAATAAGTTATTTTTATATTATATGTCCCCTGATGTGGTATAATGAGAAAGAAACTTTGCCTCTCTTATATTTCCCCTCAAATTTATGACACCAGTTATGAGAAAACAACAGAAAAAAAAGTTGAGAGATATTCTACAAAACACCTGACTAATATTCTTCAAAAGTATCAAATGTATGAAAAACAGGAAAGGAGTAGGAAACTGTCACAGATCTGAGGAAACTAAGCAGCCATGATAACTAATATGGCATCCTGAATTGGCTCTTGGAACAGAAAAAGACATTACTGTAAAAACTAGTGAAATCTGTCAAATCTGTAGGTTAGTTGACTGCATGTTCCAAAAGTTGGTTTCTTGATCCTGATAAACATATCTTGGTCACGTAAGATGTTATTTTGAGGGAAGCAGGATGAAAGATATACAGAAACTCTCTGTATCATACTTGCAACTTTCCTGAAAATATAAAATCATTTCAAAATATAAAAGGTATAAATAGTGGCTATGTGTAGCATAATGAGCATATGTTAAAGGAAAACATAAAAACAATAGCCTGAACAATCAAAAACATGATCCATGAGAGAAAAAGTTAGACAATTAAAATTAAAAAAAAAAAACTAAACTAAAAGTCTTTTCTGTAAAAAGAAAAGAAAAAGTGTTAAGAGAAAGAAAATACAAGCCACAGAATAGGAGAAAAGAATCACAAAACACATATTTGCTAAAGTACTGGTATCCAAAATATACAGTCCCTTTAAATATTAACAATAAGAAAACAACTCAGTTAAAAAAATAGACCAAAGTTCTGAGCAGACATCTCACCAAAGAAGATATACAGGTTACAAATAAGCATATAAAATATGTTCAACATCACATGTTTTAGGGGATTGTCAGTTAGAACACACCTATGAGGATGGCCAAAGTTCAAAACACTGATGACATTGAATGATGTTAAACACTTGGAATAACAGAAACTCTCATTTCCAGATATTGGGAATGCAAACTGGCAGAGCTATTTCAGAAGACAGTTTAAAAGTTTCTTACAAAGTTAAAGATAGATGTTAAGAGAGGAATAATTTTCCTCTACCCATCTAGGTTCTTCTGGCTGGTCTAATAATCAAATTGATATGAGGCAGATTAACAGGAGAAAATCAAACAAAGGTTTAATAACATGTATACATGGGAAAGACTCAGGAGAAGTAATTCACCAAAATGGCCAAAGCCCTCACTTTAAATACCATCTACAGCTAAGAACAAAAGAGGATGTCTGGGGTAGTGGTTTAGAAATTCAAAGGGTAGGAAGGCAGTTGACGTGAAGATGGAAAAGCAAAGGCATGGTAAATAAATGTGTAGTGTTCCATGCAGACACAATGGGACGCACAGAGGAATTTTAACAAACAGACTTTGCTAGGTTCCTCCCCATCTATAAACCTAGTTCATACTATAGCTATCCATGGCGATAGCTCCCTTCCTGGAACTGGTCCTCTATCTAAGTTTTTAGGCCACTGGGGGTAGGTCAAAGCTTCTTTCTGAGTCTTTTGGGCCTTGATGGTTTTCAGCTCAAAATAATCTGTATGCAAAAGAGACATTTTGGGGTGGCACATTTTGTTCCCCTACAGTCAATAATAATGAATTTATATTTCATCAGTTTTAACAAATGTACCATACTAACATAGGATGTTAGTGATAGAAGAAATAGAAAGGGGGTGAGGGAATTCATGGGAACTATCTATATTGTTCTGGTCAATTTTTATGTAAATCTAAAACTCTTCTAAAAAATAAAGTCTCAAAAATAATAATATTTAAGCAGGAAGTAGAGTAAGTAAAATGATGATTATTTCCCCTTGATTTTTCTCATGGATGGAGAGTAAGAGAATAAATAAGGTAAAGGTAACATTCTTGGTAGTGCTGAGAACAAGATGTGGGATTAGTGTAGTTTATGGTGGAGAGGAGTTTATGGGAGGACTTAAATGACTAATAAAAGTATAATTTTATTAGGAACAAAATGCCATGTGTAGTGCTGCCTTTCGTGATGCTATTTTCCTGTGTCTTAAACAACTCTTGTTAAAGGTTATGAACAAAACCACGTATAATATCTTGATTTAAATTTATTTGGAAATTCAATGAGCATTAAAATATGGGACAGGAAAAGTCCACCCAACAAAGAATTATCAATATCCTACTGAATATACATGTAATTGAAAAAAATACTTCTTACATTGTGCTCACCGAAAATCAACTCCATCATTTATTTTATGCCATTTTTTACATGAGTTTATGGTAAAGCTTCTGTTCTCTACAAAAGAGCACCCTTCTACTTGGCCAGTGTTTACCACCTAGAATTATAAGAATACACTTTCCCTTATCAGAGGAAAGGTCAAATTAAGGCTCACTGTGTGCTGTACTCCATTTCCAGTTGCCCCCTACAATCACGGTCAGTGATACTAAACTGGTAGCTTGAAACTGGCATCATGGAGGTATTTACACAATAGAAAATGATAAATATTACAAATTAGAGCATTACTAGCCATAGTATTAGTATTTTGGAAAGCAAAATTTTAAGCATTTACTAGAATAACAATGTTTAAAGCTAACACTAAACTTCCATCAAATAACTCTGGGCTATTTTTTCTTAACTCTTTAAATGTTGCAATTCCTTTAGCAATAAAAAGTGAGCCTCAAGCAAATAAGTAAAAATAAAAGGGTAACAGAAGATGCTTATATACTCCTCTAATAAATTATGATCCCCCTAGCAGTCTGTCAGCATCACCTCCTTAGATTTAATGAATCCACATCAGCCTCCTGGTTTCAGCAGATGAAGGAAGTGGACGGGCAAACAGAGCAAAATGGTAAGCTCCAGCCTGAAGCCAAAGGCCTCCGTGTTTGACACTTGGGGTGACTGCCCCATGACTCATCAATATATAATGTTACTGTGTTTTAAGGAGATTTCATCTATGTTTTATGCAGGTGGCCCCAGAGTTGGGACTATACAGAAGATGCACAGATTAGAAAAGGTATACCAACGTATAAATAGAAATTTATTTACTTGTCAAGTGTACAATCTTTTTTTGACTAAAAGTGCCCTTGGTTCAATGCTTACATTTTCCCAAAGAGACATATATCACCTAAAACACTAGTTTTCTCTCATTGTCATAGCAACGACTGTAAAGCAGTTTATGAGCTTCAATAATGCCTCATTAATAGAAACATTTCCTTTCCTTCCAAATTGGTCATAAGTACATACCTTAAATGGATTGAAGTGTTTTTAGAGCTTCATTTTGAGGGATTTTTCTGTTGTATCTGAATATGTCATTCGTGAGCAATGATTTCTCTAAGCTGCTCTAGTGGCTTTACATCTCAGGAATGCAGTGAGCTTCCTGGTAAATCAATTTGTGTTAGCTGTGCGGCAGAGATTTGCAACAGCATAATTCAGACTGACTTCTCCAAATAATACTTCCTCTGACAACACTTTTAAAGTAGCAAGAGAGCTTGGCAAAGTACAGAATTGTCTTGAGATATCACATCCCACAGCAGAATTCAAAATACCGCTGCAAGACTGACAAGATAGAACCTAAATTGTAATGTGATATAGTAAAGCAGCTGATAGATTGCCCTCTGCACCAAAAATTGCTAACTCAATGCCCATAAGAGAAACCACAGGACTGTAGCAACAGTAAAAGTCCTGAATTTACAGGGTGAAAAAAAAGCCAAATGAATATAAGTTGTATTTTCCAACTTTGTTAGACACTGAATGATCCTCTTTTTAAAATTACAAAGGTGGCACAGAACATTGGAGAAACTGTATGGGTTACCAGTTGAAAATTTGAAAATGCTTTTTAAATTGCCGTTTATTAAGTATTTTGTGCAATGCTAAGTTAAGCTTAAGGGAAAAGTGGTTTTAGCATGTGAATATTTAAATGTTATGTTTACTGTTAGTTGAAGCCTATTGAGAATTTACACTATCATTAAAAAAATCTTCTGCTTACTTTTGTAAATAACATTTTTTTCCACAATTAAGAATGCTCATGATATGAGGTGTTAAGCTATTGCAGAATCTTTTAAAACTATTTGAGTTTTTTTTTCCATTTGTGTGGTGGTAGAATGATTGCTTTTTTGAATAAGTGGGGAGCAAATAAATAGTCCCATGAGATGGCACGTCATAAATAAATGTTTTTGCCCTTCAGCTAATTTCAGATTTACTGCAATCTGACACTTTACATATAAAGACAATTCAAATTTCACTCAAAAATGGTATTTATTTAGTTATTATTGACAAATATTTTATTGCTGTGCAACTGAAAGTGCTTTGCTTGCTGATGTAGACATGCTTTAAGATGGATGTTCCCTTAGTTGCTAGAAATAATGCTAGACACATAGTAGATCTTTAATATTATTGATTGAATCATTGATTGGCTTCTTAAATCAGGACATGGAAAAGAATTAAAGTGAATTGTGAACCCCTAGAGGTTTGGCTTGTTTTGTAGAAGAAGCTAATGACCTTTACATCTCTCATTCTCATCTGTATTTCTTGAAGTTTTGAAAGTAGGTATTGACTACTGTTCTTAAATTCCATCTTATGTAGGGATAATCAGAGGGATGAGAATGCTTGTGTGATGAAATGTGATTGACAATTACTCTGTTTCCATCTAAAATGAAGGTTTTATCCTACTTTCTCTTGCCACCCTCAAACAAGACCATCTTAAAAATCAGGTTATCAATACATAGCTGAATTATTCCTTTCCTTTTTATTTAAAACCCATGATCTCCTACTTAGAACAATGAGTAGTGAGGACACTTTATTCCCTATCATAAGAAATTTTAGTATTCAGAGGAAAAAACTCAACTTCAGGAAGAAGAAATCATGTTTTTGCCTAAAAGAAAAGAACTAAATATTCTTATTTCTGCATTTTTAGCTTTCAGTATAGAGAACTTATTATATTTTTTAGTAATATACACATATGTGTCTTGTGTTACAGAAGGAAACAAAGCTAAGAGGGATACAGTCAACAAGATAAATGAATTATAGACGATAAAAGAAACAGTCAAAGGCAAAAAATATCCATATTGTCAAGGTAAAATAATTCCTGGGATGTGGTCAGTTGCAATTATCCATAAAGTATGCTCTTTTTTTTTTCAACTGGAGACATATAAGGGATTAAGGCTTTCTGGTAGCTGTCTACACTGAGCTGGGTGAAACTACATTCAGTGCCATCCTACAAACTGGAAATTACCTTCTCTTGCCTTAGACTTAAATCCATAGTAATAATGGACAGTCAGGATGTGTAATATTTTTAATGTGTTACCAATTTAAACAATAAGCAACAGATAGAAAGTATACCCATTTTTTAAAAATTTATTTATTACTTATTTTATTGGCTGTGTTGGGTCTCCTTTTTGCTGTGCGTGGGCTTTCTTTAGTTGCAATGAGTGGGGGCTACTCTTCGTTATGGTGCACAGGCTCCTCATTGCTGTGGCTTCTCTTGTTGCGGAGCATGGGCTCTAGGTGCATGGGCTTCAGTAGTTGCAGCAATGGGCTCAGTAGTTGTGGCTCATGGGCTCTAAAGCGCAGGCTCAATAGTTGCGGTGCAAGGGGTTAGTTGCTCTGTGGCATGTGGGATCTTCCTGGAGCAGGGATCAAATCTGTGCCCCCTGCATTGGCAGGCAGATTCTCAACCACTGTGCCACCTAGGAAGCCCCGAAAGTATACTCATTTTAACATTCTTATCGAGCCTTCTCAGAAAACTTACTGTGGCCTTTTGCAAAGTTCAGCTGTACATATCTGCCAGTTCATTATCATTGCAGTTGATTAGTTTCCTTTCCTGTTTTATCCCTTATGTTTCATTTTAAAGTCCATTATTCCCTCTAAAGTTTATTCATTGTAGATAGAGACCCTGCAACATTATGAGAATTTGCTGAAATCTACGATTGAGCATTTGTAATATTGTGTTTTTGTTAAATCATACAAATACCAGTATCTTCCTAAAGTCATCAGAATTTCTAAGGTATTGCACTGGAAACTGGAGAGTTATTTGACGTTTTTTTCTAGATGACCACTTTAAACCCTATAAAACTTTATAGACTTGCTGCATCGAAAATCAATGCATATTGAACTGTACCTGGGCACATCAGCTAAAAGAAGCTGAATAGCATGGGTTAATTTCAGCTAGTCTGGACTGACCACATGCTGATCTCCAGATCTGCTTGAAGCATGGTGGTGACCCTTGGCCAAGGCTAGAGGATCCACAAGCTAAAGAGAAATGTTTTGTAATCATGAACTTGTGAGTTGTTTTGAAGGCAGGTTGCATTCTCATGTCAGAATTGTTTGGTAATAACAACTGGATTTGTACCTGGTTTTGGTAGAACTGCTTTTAAGGCTGTGTGACCAGCCAAGAGACCTCCCCACCAGGAAATGACTTTGGGATTGCTGTTAGTGAGGTGTTTCAGGACCTGGAGGTAAAGTGTTCTCTGTGCAACCCAGTGGTAGGAGAAAAAAATTATACTTGACATTTCGAGACCCTTTTCAATGCATGCCCTTTTCTAGCTGTTGCTTTTTTTTGTGTTATTTTTTCCATTGCCTACAATAAAGCTTCTGTGCATAAAAACAGAGTCCTATGAGTCCCTTCAGTAATTTAACACTTAAGGCAATTATTGCATAATTAATGCAGATATAAACAAAAAAGCCTAGTAAATAGCAAAAAACAAAACAAAAAACAAACAAACAAAAAAAAAAACAAAGGCAGCAGAGTATTAAAGTGGACCAGCAATATGATTAAAGAAACTAGAGTGGATTGGCTTCAGGGCATTTAAAAGCATATGAATATTAACTGAGGTATATAAATTGAGGAAAGAATATTAATTAGCATAAGAAAAAAGAGGTGTTACTTGAAGCATTATGCTAGAAACCTGGAAAGGAAAAACTTGGTTGGATATCTTGGCAATGTGGTATAAATGTGATTAACTGAATAGTTTCATTTCTGGAATGAAACTAAGAGGTTCTACAGGTTAACAGTGGGTTTTCTAGAACAACTGAACTAAAACAAATTTGACTATGAAGGAGGGGGTGAATAAGAACTAATTGGCCTTTTAGAACTCCTTCCAGCTAGTCTTCTATACCTCCTTTATTTTATTAGCATATTTTCATGTTTACCACTTAATTACCTACTCTTAATACCAGAGATTACATATGTCCAAGGTGGACACCATGGGCTCCAAAGTGTTATTTAGTAACCATATGCAATTCAATTTGGAGGACCCATTCTTTTTTTATTATAGAATTATTAGAGTGTAACTCCTTCAACTAGAACATTTCCATGTCCTCAACCCTCACTGAGAAAATCAGTAAAATGAAAATCGAGTCCTTTGAATGAAGATAATAGAAAAACTGCCTGTCTTACTGTGCCCATCTGTGAACTTGGTCCTTGCTAGAAACTAACTGTGTCACCCCACAATTTTATATGTTAAGTCCTAATCCCAATGTGGTGATATTTAGAGATGGGACTTTGGGGACACTATTTGTTCAGCTTCATCGTGACAGCAAATTTAAGGCACTAGCACAAATTTCACAAATTTGATAAGCTTTATTTTTAAAAATTTTCATTGAATAAAAATATTTTCTAATATCCTTTGTAAAATTTTACCTACTATCTACGTTCATATGTTTTAAAAATTGACAGTATTTGAGGATTTTGCCAAATATCTTTACACTATTAATTCCAAATTTTATTTTATTTTGTCTGAGAGTGTGTTCTGTATGATTTCAATTATTTTACATTTACTGAGAATCATTTTAAGGTACTGAAATGTTCTATCTTGTAGAATATTCGTTCTACACTTAAAAGTAAATGTATTTTAGTGGTTTTGGGTGGAGTAATTATCAATTGGGTCAGGTTGCTTGACAGTTTTTTTTTTTTTTCATGAATTATAAATCCTGACTGAATTTCTCAGTAAGAAATTTTTACTATTGAGAGAGAAGTGTTGATATCTCCAATTGTAATTGGGATTGGTTTATTTCTCCTTTAAGTCTCTCATTTTTTCTTTAGAGTATATGAAATTCTATCATTATTAGATACATACAAATTTAGGTTTGTTTATTGGAACTGAACTAGTTCCAACAATGTTAAATGTTTGAATCCATCTGTGCCTACGTTTTTGCTAAAAATAAACTTATTTATGTAAACTGTAAAAAAAGAGAGATATAAATTGACTCCCTTTATCATGATGAAAACTACTGTTGTATAGTTGAAATATTCCTTGCTTTCAAATCTAATTTGCCTAATATTAATATTGTCATTCCAAATTTTGTATGTGTAATGTTTGAATTGTATGTCTTTTCCATTCTTTTGCATTTAACACATAAATGTCTTTATATTTAAGTTAGTTCCTTGTAAATAACACATAGCTGACATTGGTCTTTTAATTGAATGATTTGAAAATTTTGCATTTATGCACTATATTTACCAATGTTTAACACTGGACTTTTGCTAGTTGCTTTCTCTTTGTCCTACGTGATCTCAGCACGTTTTTTCTCTTATCCTTCTTCCTTTTTTTTTGTCTTTAACACTTATTTTTATTTCTATTCCTGTCATTAGCTAGATTGAATTGTTTTATATTTTTAGTGTTTTTGTTTTGTTTTATTTTTATGTTTGTTTTTGAGCTGGAAGTTTTAAAATTTTTAACAGGTTGGGGGCCATAAGAGGTGGTTCTCAAACTTCAAAATGCCTAAGAATCAGCTGGCTGCTTGTTAGAAATGCAGATTCCTAGTGTTAAATTCTAAGCATTATTTAATCTACCCTCTATTTTATGCAGAAATGGGGCAGGGAAGGCACAAATCCAAGCCAAATGCCCAAGGACACCAGCCAATCATCAGAATGAGGATTAGAATCTGGGTGTCAGTTACCATAGAATCCAGGTGTCTTTCACACTTCTCAGTTCACTTATGACAGAAATGAACAGCCAGATGAAGAGGTCCAGAAGGGTCTCAGAAAAGGAAACTCTGTTTCTGTGGAGTTGGGGTGTTCCACTCTCCCCAGATATGGCTGTGATCCACCAACTTGGAAACTCCCTGAACTTTGTTGTTTACGTGTTTTTATCAAGGTGTCATTGCAAGATTTACCATACAAATGTTTTTTAGTGATCACCATTTACTTTTAAATTGTACAATTTCAATTACAACTAAAAACCTTGCAAAAATATCCTTCCTTTATTACCCTCCCAGCCTTCATGCTATTTTTGTCACATATTTCACTTTTTAAAATATTTAAAGTGAACTATACTTGATTATTGTTTCTACTTTAAACAGCTTTATTTTACAGAGATTACAAATGATTAAATGCATCTTTCACATTTTCCCTCAAATTTAGCATTTCTAGTATTCATCATTCTTTTCTGTAGGTCCAATTCTTCTTTTGGTAACATTTTCTTGTTTCCTAAAAAACTTGTCTTTAACATTTTTCATAACATAGCTTCATACATACTTAACTTAGATGATAAGATTCTGGACTTTGAGCTGATGCTGCAGTTGAATGAGACTTTGAGGACCTTGTGGAAGAGGTGAGTGTATTATACAACTGGAATCAAAGTAAATTATTGAGGGTCAGAAGGTGACTTATGATAAACAGGTTCTAAAAGGGCTCCCAAAGTTTTCTACCTTCCGATATTTATGTCCTAAAATAACACCTCCTACTTTAAGAGTTTGACTTAGTGAACCACTTGTTTTAAATAGAATATAGCAAATGAAATGAGATATGACTTCTGAGAATGGGTTAACAAAAAACTGTGATTTTGATATTTCCCTATCTCTCTGTCTCAGAGCTCTTATTCTTGTGGAAATAAGATGCCACGTTGTAAGTAGCTCTGGTCAACATCCAGTGAGTACCCAAAGGGCTTCCAGGAGCTCTGTGAATGAATTTGGAAGTGATCTCCTAAAGCCTACCAACAACCATGTAAAGGAACTTGGAAGTAGAATTTTGAGGGCTTCCAAGAGGCATGAGAGTGAACTGGTAAGTAGATTGGGCCCCTAGACACTTGAAGACAACTGTAGCTTCAGATACTGCCTTGGTTGCAGTCTTGTGAGAGCCCCTTGGTCAGTGGCACCCAGCTAAGATATGCCCAGATGACCGATCCACGAACCCTGTGAGATTAAAAACAAAATTTGTTATTTTAAACCACTATGTTTGGGATAATTTGTGGCACAACAATAAATAACAAATACATGGACTATCTACCTTATATTTTATGATGGGATTTATTTACAATGATGCAGAAATTGACTAAATACTCAAGACTAAAGACAAAATATATTGTATTCCAGTTGGTAAATTTGTTTTTCACAAAGGCGTGTATTAAAAATTCAGAAACTGCTGTTGGAGAAAGAGATTATAAACAGGGAAGGTGTATAGGCTAGGATGACACCTAGAATGACAGTGGTGCTGGAATGGAAGCAGTATCAATACGCACTCATGTTTTAAAATATAAACACAAAAAATTAGAATGTTCCTTGGAGAACTGATTGATTCTAAGACTGGACAGGGGATATACAAAGTGAACTTGAGGAATCTGTGGTGCCAGAAGGTAAGTAAGAGGGCATATGAAAAAATATATGCACCTCAGAATTGACCTTAGAGCTACCAAGTGCCAAAACTGGAATAACTTGAACAAAAAAAATAACTGTAGTGTTGGATTTTAACCCTTCAAATGAAATAGACATTGTGAGCCTATACTGAAATAAATAAGTAAATAAATAAATAAGAAGTAACAGGTCTTCCTCATGGAAGAATTCCAATTAATAAATGCAAATGGAGTGAGGGAAATAGAAAATCACTATTATTCTACCACATTCAAAATTGCTGCAGGCAATATCTTCCAATGAATGCTAAAATGAGTAGGTGAAATTCTAAACTGAAACAGAATATTTGCATAGTCTCAAATAATTTTCTCAAAATATATAGTAATAATAATGGTAAGAATAATAAGGTCATTCTTACTAAGAAGGGTAGTTCTGACAGACACCAATAATATCCAAATGAGCAAGGTTAACATCGTTAGTACCATAAATAGACATCATGCACTCCCTAATACCATGTGCTGAGAAGAGTATATAACCTCTCTACCATCCTTTCCAACAATGTATTACCTCAGTCTAATTTTGAGAAAAACATTAGACTAACCAAAATGGAAGAGAATTATGAAAAATTATTAAAAAAAACTGACCAGTACCCTTCAAAATTGTAAAGATTAAAGAAGCATCTCTGGTTAGAGGAGACTAAAGACACATGACAACCAAGAACAATTGGGAGTCCTGGGTTGGATCATAAAACAGAAAAAAAATATGTATATTAATGGGAAAAATCACTGAAATTCGATTGTTTGTATGTTAGTAAATAACATTGTGCCAGTGGTAATTACTTGCATTTTATAAATGTTTTATTGTTATATAAGATGTTAATCTAAGCAGAAGCTAAAAGACAAGCCTGTAGAAACTCTTTGGACTATTTTACACCTTGTTTGTAAATTCAAAATTATCCCAAACGTGAAAAGAAATAGTTAAAATGCAGCAATAGCTAGGTGAAAATAACAGTTTAGAAAAATAGGACATCAATGATACTCACTCCCCAAAAAGCTTTAACAACTAGAAAACATTCTCCAAAACTGTCCTTTATTTTATACAAAGTTTTCTAACAAAAATTGAAAGTGTTTTAAGAAGAAATAAGCTGACTCTTTGGGGAATATCAATTAAAATGAAGAGATTTACAAACGTTTTTTCAGCTGCTATAAAGACCTGTTACTGTATAATTAACTAGAACAGTGCAGATTATTAATAAGGAAGGTGGCAAAGAGACTCAAGGACTTTCAGGTATAAGTATGATAGATACACAGAAGAATCATTGTGTCAATTGAAATTACTTTAGTATGGGTATGCAGAACAGATTCTAGCAATTCTTTTATAAGGATATTTGGCAGATGGTCTCATAGTGCATGTGTGTTAGTGCACAAGAGATTCTGCTAATGGACCAATAGTGCCGACAGCCGACACGTTCCGGAGATATAATGGTCCATCATATCAATGATCAGTGACCTCAAAGGCTATAAATACACTGTAACTGTCTCTTGTGTCAAGGATCTGCAAGCTAAAGGGTGCCCAAGCACCATAACTTGCAGTGGTACAGTCTCTAAATATGACTCTATGTGATGGACTGTGACGGCTGAGAATGAGCCGTCATCGTCTACTTCGTCAGTAATCGGCGTTGTTAATATTCATAGGAGTTGCACAGCAAAATCCTCCTTACCTGTCAGTAAAGGAAAAATACACATTTTGTCCTTCATTTGTCCAGGTTAATTTCAAGAAATGTCAACCACCATGTCTTGAAACACTGCTGTGAAACTTTATCAGTAATGTCTGCATTAAAGGAGAAAAAAAAATAATTCTTTATGTTGAGAAAAATCTTTCTTGCTTACTTGGACCATTCTCATAACATTTTATCATCCCAAGCTCGGCAGTTTCCAGAATAGCACTTTCCATTTGCTGTCTAAATATGCACATCATCCTTTTATTTGCACATTTAGTTATAAAAATGCAGGAATAATGGTAATCTTATTGAACAACAAACATCCATTTTCATCTCAATAATTTGCTTATCTTTTTCTGTAATAACTAGAAAATCACCTCAATCTTGTCTTTCTATTTTCATACCAAAATATAGGTTTTTCTCATGGGTACTTTAACATTATTTCAGAATGCTATTTCATCTGTTATACTCATCATTTAATTTTTCCTAGAGTTAGCAGGAGGGATCTAAAAGGATGTGTTTGGTACAATAAAAAATTAGTGTAGGCCATTGTATTGAACTCCAAATATTTTATACACATACACACACCAGTGGTGAGTAGTCATGGAAACAAAGGACTGATACTCTCAGGAACACTGAGATTAGTTGTCAAAGTGATCCTAAGAATGAGGCATTGTGAAGTACCTGGATCTTGACTGAATGTATTTGAAAGAAATACTCTTTTTCTTCTCTAATGGGCTCTTTAACTTGAATTATCTGAAAGTCACTATAACTTATTGATACCATAAAAATGTGAATTAGTGGCATCTGTGAAAACAAATATGAAAAAAATAGATAAAACAATAGAATAGGCAATAACTTAAAAACTAGGCAGGGAACAAAGTAGCTAGAATTTACGAAAATAATTGCAAAGTAAAAATGAGAGAAACAATGATTTATTTTTTTAATGTGGTATTGCATTAAATAATTAATTTTTATGGAAGGAAAAATTGCTTTCATCAGCTTACCCTTCTAAATGATTAAATATAACATCATTATGTCACAATCCTGCTTTTAGTAATATGGTAAAAGCCATTTTGACCACTACACCCTGATAAATAATTTAATGATACTTACCTAAAAATATGTGTTGTGCATGCTAAATTAGATGTTAAAAGTTCAAGACGTTTGTGAAGTCAATAGTACACAAGCTGCTTCTTCTACTCTGAATAATATGTAGGAAAACATCAAATATTTGTCAAGATAAGTATAAGACGTCTGCTTTGAGTCACTGGAAAACACAAAAGAGAATTTAAAAATAAGAATTATACCATACAATACATTATCTTTAAGGATATAAGTTATTTTCACTTAGTGTAATAAAAAGAATACTGGGTTCAGAATCAAGAACTGGATTTGAATGTCAACTCTAATAATTATGAACTAGATGTAGAGAATATTAATTTGTTCTCTTAAAATCCTTGTCTTCTAGCGTAGTCTTTCACATTTTGATATGTTATATTTTGTTTTCTTACATTTCAAATAGTAATTTGCCATGTGAGTTCTTGAGTTATTGAGATTATATGTATTACTTTCAAAATATTTGAGATTTTCAAGGTACCTTTCTGATATTGACGTCTGGTTTTAATTCTAGACATCACTCAAGAACATACTTTGCATGAATTCTTTTAAATTTGTTAAGTTTAAATTTGCTTTGTGGTTTAGAATGTGATATATCTTGGTAACTGTATCTTGTTCACCTTTAGAAAATACTTTTTTTTTTTCGTGGTTGCAGTGTTCTATGATGTCGATTAGGTTAATAGTGTTGTTCAGATCCTCTATTTCCTTACTGATTTTCTGTCTACTTGTATTATAAATAATTGAGAGAAGAGTGTTGAAGACTCCCATTTTATGTGGATTTGCTTATTTATCAATTTAATTCTATTAGTTTTTACTTCCTATGTTTTGCATTCCTGTTTTTAGGTACATAGATCTTTAGAATTGTTACATCTTTCTTAAGAATTGACTACTTTATCATTACATAATGTCTTTCCTCATTCCTGATATTTCTTGTTCGGAAGTCTACTTTAGTCATCACTAATATAATTAATCTGGATTATTTTTACTAATATTTGCATGGTATGTGAATACATATACATTTTTTCCATTATTTGACTAAATTATCTATATCCTTAACATACTCTTCCTCAATTTCTTTTCCATTTTTAAAATTGAAGTGTAGTTGATCTATAATATTATATTCATTTCAGGTGTATAGCATAGTGATTCAGTATTTTTGTAGATTATACTCCATTTAAAGTTATTACAAAATAATGGCTATAATTCCCTGTGTTGATCAGCATATCCTGTTTCTTGTCTATTTTATACATAGTAGTTTCTATCTCTTAATCCCATACTCCTCTCTTGCCCCTCCCCTCTTTGCCTTAATTTCTTGATAAGTAAACACACACATGCACACACACAGGCACCAAAAAACAAACAAAACACACACACACACACACACACATACACACACAAATGCACTTCATGGTTTTTGTGAAAGTCAAATAAAATAAACTATGTAAAGTTATTAGTTTGGTGTCTGACATATAGATAGTATTTATTTAATATTACTATATAATACAACAATGTTATCACCCTTCAATATTTGAAAGTGTAACTCACATAACAGTTGATTTTAATTACTTTAAAATTATTTATTCTAAAAAATCCTAGACAGGTTGTCTCCCTAAAGGCATTTCTAGTTCCAGTGTCTTAAATTTTCTGAATACTTTCTTCTGTCTGTCCTTTATTTCTCTCTAGTACTGTACCAAATCTCAGACCCAGTCTCTCCTAACTACTGCTTAATTATCTATTTATTCATGTCCTAGCCATTCCTCATAGGAGAAATGGCTTACACGTCATAGAATTTCACTAAATATTTGTGTGCAGTGGAAGAGAAGTTTCATATCTGTGCTGCTTAGGGTGGCTTTAATTGCTCATTAAATATTTACTCTCTTAAAAATCTTTCTGACCATCCTATCTTCATGATTTCACACAGATCAAGCTACTTCAAAGTACCATATTCATCTCCTGACAATTTGCTGTTTCTCTTTGACTTCTCACATACCTTGATCTTTTTCATTATTTTCTTTTTAGATTTCTTATAAACTACAAGCCCTGCATCCATCCATTTTGCAGAGTTAATTTTCTGACACCTACCTTCAAGTAAGCACCACTTATTCTGTATATATACTCATTCTTGTTACATTAAAAAAAAATCACTCTCTTAGTAGCACAAACTATTTACAAGCATGCTAAGTTTATAGGAAGAAGTTCTGTCTTGACTAAACTGTTTTAATATTTCAGTATGCTGGTTTTTCATTGACAATTTTGTGTATATATATATATAAATTTTAGAATTTGGGTTTAGAGGTCAAATGCAGGCAGACCCTTACATGAAAGTTATCCTCATTACTTGTTCAGGTTAAACACATTTAGATAATTCTCCAGTTGGAGAATTTTCTCTCCTTATGCTTTTATACTAATAATAATTAACCCTTGTGGAGATTGAAAAACATAGTTTCTTTATTTCTGTGAGTTGAATTGAATAATAACTTATCTTTAGTCTTCTCCACAAGTTTAACTTAATCTTTTCGAAATTTAACCCATTGTCTCTTTGTTATATTGTAATTGGGTTTTTGCAAGCTGAATTCCCTCACACCCATATATATTTGGAATGTCTATGTTGGTTACATTCAATTTAATTACCCATTTGTAAGTTAGAAAATTATCTGGAAAATTAAAGAATACATCTCATGCTCAAATTCGAAATGTAAATTTACTGTAAATTAGTATTAATTTAACATCATGCATATGCTTTTCATGTAATGCTTCATTAGGGTAGTAGTTGAGATGTCCATCACCTGTCATTTTATCTTTACTTTTAGGTTTAGTTTTTCTCCTCATCTCTGAGATCATTAAGACAAATAGGAACAAATACATCAGCCTGTGTGTTCTTGGGTTTATCAAGGTTTGTGTCTCTAGTGAACTGTGGGTGTAGAAATGAAGAATTGAATTTTCAGGGGAAGTATGAGAAGGGTATGCGAAAAAGATGCAATTTCCAAGTAATTGATATGGTACAGTGTGAAAACTGTTACAGTAACTAGGGGCTTGTTCCTTTCCAAAGTAACATTATATTCTTACTCCTCTTAGCTTTTCTTATTTATTTCTCTTGAATCAAAGGGATTTCAATTGTGTTACTGTGTGAATGAAACATAATACAACAATTCATTTTCATTAAACTCAACTTAGAAAGTGGCTTATGGAGCCTAGCAACAAGGAATAAAGAAAGAATTAACCAGAAGCTTTTCTATCACTGAATTTTGTAAGCCAAGTGTCATTAGTAGTTCACTCTGGAGAAAACCAATAACATATTTAATTCCTTTCTATTAGAACCACTTAGTGCTTAAAATAAACCTGAAATGCATGGTATGGGTAAAGGAAAAATATCTAAGACAATACATGTTCTTGAAGTAAAATCATTTTAAATAATAATAAGTAATTCAATGTGCAGCTATAACTCCCAAAAATGTATAAGAGAAACACATTGTAGTGTACAAGAAATATGGATGGCTGCCGTTTTGTGTGGATTTTGCAGTCTTGGTAACCATGCAGTCATTTCCCTCTCCAAAATATTCAGGTCAAAAAGTTTGGTAAAATAAAAGAAAATCATTAGGTTCTGGAACTCAAAATATTAATTAGTTTTTCAATGTTTTGTTCTCATTTCCTAACTGGTCTCTCTGTTTCCTGTATTGACCTGTTGTAGTTTATTATCAAAAGAGACCCAGAGTGATCTTTGAAAACAAAATCAGATCATATGGCTTCTCAGCTTAAAGAGAACTCAAGGGCTTCCCTTCACCAGCAGAATAAAACTCTACACTGTCCTCAACCATACACCACGCCAAAACTCCCAGACGTGACCTGAGCTTACCTCTCTGATCTCTAGTCTGATGATTTTCTGCTTGGCTCACTTCATTTAATTACCATTGTTTTTGCTATTTACACATGCATGTCACAGAATTATGACTTTCTGCTTGCTTTCGCTCTTCTTAGAAATTTCTTCTCTCTTCTCTTGGTCTATTTATATTCTAACAAGTGTGTTCTAGCACATAAATCAACTCAGAAGGAACTTCTTGCTACTCAGTTACTGTGTATCATGTCACTCTTTACATTTCTTGACAGTACTTATGACAATAGAAAAATATATAGTTTTTTACTTATTTATTTTCTTCTTCCCATCACTGGAATATAAAGTCTAGAGAATGAAGGAACTACGATGAGAAAAATTTTGTGAAGATGAGAGGAAGTCTTGTTGGTGTAGGACTTATGGAAACTGGCCAGAAATACAAGTGAACTTGATCTTAAAAAAATGGCATACTCAGTTAAATGTCTTCATCAACCTGTATGAAAAGAGTGACATAAGTATAGATCATAGAGACAAAAAAGGGTAATTGAGCTGGTTAGAAAAATATCCAAAGGCCTTGGAAGTGGTTGGAAATAACATGTGGCCACAATTAATGTCTCTGCATAGTGTCTACTCCCTGTTAGATATTCAAAGCCCAGTCATCATCAGAATATACTCTTATTCTTTTGTGTAAGATATTGCAGAAAATGTTGTAAGACAAATGAAAATATACTTGAGAAATATGTGACAAATATATACTGATTGAGGTCAGAGTATAGAGGAAGGCATTCAGGAGGTGGGCCTGTAATCATTTCTCTCTGGATCATAGATCATAGAAGTGGGAGATGTTCATGAGAAGGAAAGAAAGACTATATGTAATCTTCTTGTAAATATATTGATAACTGACCTCTTGATAAGTTTTAGACTAATGATATTTGCTAGAAGGTAAGTTTTTATGGGATATTCTTAGCAAGAAGTTCCTGGATTAAAATTCCTTATGGTTCATGAAGATAAGTTCTGTAGATTTATAGAACATGTCTCCCAGAAAAAGTCTGATAATCTAGGTGATTACCTGAAGTGTAAAATGAAGATATTTCATAAACTATATCCTTCTCATTGTGTGAGGTGGGAAGATCCACATAGGATGTTTCCAATTTCTCTTCCTCCTCCTGGCTTTCTTGATGCTTGTATCCTTGGGTTTATTAGTAAAAAATGTTACTGGATAAGATTTCTTTTTTTTTTTTTTTTTTAAGTTAATGGTCTTTTTATTGGGAAAAAAAAAAAAAAAGACTAGCATTTACAACTTGGAATGGACATAAATTGTCATTTCTTGAACAGCAATGTTGATGGTTGTGCTGAAGTCCACAGCCACAGCCTACTCTGCTGGCTCCAAGTCATGGTTCAGAAGGTTTTAAAAACAGAGAGTCCAAAGATGCTCCCTTGATAAAGGTTTCTTTTTAAAAATTTGTATGAATGGTGATAGCCTGACACCCATTCCGCTCTAGAACAATGCAAACAGCACTAAACCAACACACGCAGGCATGCCACCAGGGTGTGTCACGGTCACCACAGTCGGGGCACAGGGAAGTTACAAGAGGGCCATCCTGCTAGTGGGGCTATGCCTGGACAGTTTATCCTCCACAGCATCCTGAGGTAAACCAATTTTAAATGTCTCTTTTCAGTAAACCAGCTATGACAATTTATACTAACAAATTGAACTAGAACCCCTTTGAGTAGGCTTTAAATTTGTTTTTTCATTTTCCATTTTTAATACAAACGCCTGACTGTGCTCAATTGTCAAGCTGCATGCATGAAAAACTGGCCAGCCCAAACAGTGTATTAATCATGAGCAGATGGACCTGCCAGGAGTCCACTAAGTGGACTTATCATTAAGGTAGGACAAGTATTTATATCGGAAAACTGATGTGTAGCTTGATCTTTAGGGGACAGGACCACCAACCAATACATGCAGATTTTTTGTGTGTGTGTGGACAGAAGGTACTTTTGACATTCAGTTTTGCTATATAGAAACAGAATGAGTAAATGAACTTTTTTTTTTTTTGCAAGAGGTAAGTAAAAGATTCAATTTGATTCTTCTAGAGGGGGGAAAAAGGAGCTGAAAGTAGGTCTTCATTTTGCAGTCATCATCTGTACGAATTCTTCGTAGTTCACTTGTCCGTCTCCATCAATATCTGCTTCTCTGATCATTTCATCTACTTCTTCATCTGTTAGCTTTTCTCCTAAGTTTGTCATGACGTGACGTAGTTCTGCGGCACTGATGTAACCATTGCCATCCTTGTCAAAGACTCGGAACGCCTCGCGGATTTCCTCTTCACTGTCTGTATCTTTCATTTTCCTAGCCATCATAGTCAAAAATTCTGGGAAGTCAATGGTGCCGTTACCATCAGCGTCCACTTCGTTGATCATATCCTGCAATTCTGCTTCTGTTGGGTTCTGACCCAGTGACCTCATGACGGTTCCAAGTTCCTTTGTTGTGATGGTGCCATCGCCGTCTTTGTCAAATAGGGAGAAAGCTTCCTTGAATTCAGCAATCTGTTCTTCGGTCAGCTGATCAGCCATGGTGCGAGCGAAGGGAGGAAGAGCAGGGAGAACGAGGGCGGCTGCCCAAGCGCAGGCGCTGTGACCGCAGGGGTGCCTCGCCTACCGCTGCTGCTGCTGCTGCTGCTGAGGTGCGCTGAGCCCTGTGCCGCCGCCGCCGCCGCCTGCGCCGCCGCCCGACTGAGAGTAACGGCGCCGCGCCCGCGAGGCTCTCAGCACCAATGCCCAAGATTTCTTTTTTTAAATTAATTAATTAATTTATTTTTAGGCTGCACGGGCTTTCTCTAGTTGCAGCGAGCAGGGGCTACTCTTCGTTGTGGTGCACAGGCTTCTCATTGCAGTGACTTCTCTTGTTGCAGAGCATGGGCTCTATGCATGCAGCTTCAGTAGTTGTGACACATGGGCTCAGTAGTTGTGGCTCATGTGTTCTAGAGAGCAGGCTCAGTAGTTGTGGCACATAGGTTTAGTTGCTCCGCGGCATATGAGATCTTCCCAGACCAGGGACTGAATTGGTGTCCTTTGCATTGGCAGGTGGAAGTCCTGGATAAGATTTCTGTGAGTCTGATGTGATCATTTTCTCATCTGTGTTCAACCTTCTACTGTGTATTGTAAATAGATCACTCTAATTAGAGTGCTCTTGTTTGGGTAAAACCTCATCACAGACAGTTTGTTAAGCTTCTGTGACCACATATAGAATATGTTGGTAACATTTCAAGTTTATTTTGTCATTCATACTTTATACATTACTAAGAACATGCAATTACAAATGAAAGAGCTAAAACATATTGAATTTCACCTACATGTTTGAGGTTTGAAATATATATGTTATTAGGAACATTTGAGTAGGAATTATTAGTTCTAGTATTAGGTGAATCAAATGAAGTTCATCTCCCTCATTGATTTACTCAAGCCAGAGGAAAAAACAGCTAGAAGTGTAAATTAGGCACACCCTATTTATAAATCTATGTTCAAACACAATTTTATATAGATGATTCATTCTATGGGTAAATAAATAAATGTGAAGTCATTTTATTCTTAGAGTCAAGGTTCAGGCTGTTACAGCTTCATCAAATTGGAAAGTTTCATATGATTATATTTTTATAGTCTGGGTAGCTGAAACTTAGCAAAAGAAACCCAATCAGCTCAATCTACTTTATTTCTTACTGTTTTCAGATATAACTAGAGAAAGTGATTTTAAAGTGTTATTAAAGCTCATTGAGACAACAATAATGAGACTTGCAAATACACTTAGTTTGGTATAGATATACATGGCCATTATCTCATTCAGGCATATATCTTGGGCATAGAGGAGAAGGAGGAGAATTCAAATGTGAAAGAAAGCTTGAATTTTAGCTATATTAAAAAATACATAGCACATTTGGAATCATATATATATATATATATATTTAAAGAGCTAAATTCAGAAATCTGAAACATTTTACATGTTAGTTATAGTAAATCTCATATTCCTCACAAATATCACCAAAAAACTAAAAATGGAAAGAAAATTTGTATAAATTCAGAGATAATAAGAGACTTTTTTAAAATAGGAAGAACTTTTCATCTCAGTTAGTGTAACTTTACATTTTGATTAACAAATAATGTTCTTCAGTCACTAAACACTGTTCTGTTACAGGTGAAAAAAAGCTAAAATACTTACCAGGAAATTAAATGGAAGCAAATAGCAGGAAACCCTCTTAAAAAGATTAAGAAAAAAGTTAATGCTTTGCTTTTTGTAGAACTCATCAGCAGCAAGAATAATAATGTGAAAATAAAATGATTTATGTTCATAGGGAAAGTCTCAGCCAGAAGCACCTGTTTTAAAAATTTTTATTTTTGCTAAAATTATACAGCTGAATGGTTAATTCTTCATTTCCTCTGCATGCATATATACTTTGGACTATTCTAGCAATATCTTCCTTGAGGATTATCATTGTTGTGTGTACTGCTTTGTACTTAATTCTGTGAAAACTCTCAATTCTGAGGTGTATAAGATGGTGCTTATCTATGTGGAACCAAAAGTAACATGAATGTAGCCTAGAGAAAGTGTAAAATGGAGTTAAGTCTTCATGAAAGTCACAGTGATATCACATGAAATAAATAGTTGCTGACCTTACTCCTCTTTGGTTTAAGATTTCAAGAGTAAATTCTCAGCTGACAAAAAATGGGTATATATATATATATATATATATATATATATATATATATATGCTTAATATTTCAGAGCATGATATAGTTAAGAAGAATGAAAGCTGAACTGGAGCCTGGTTTTAAAGGCTTTTCTATTTGTTGTTTAAATTTGTTTTGACTGGATAAATTTAAATGGCAAAACTGGAAGGAAAATATGTAATGCAAAATTGTAGGAAATGAAATTATCTTACTATTAAATCTGAACTTCATTTAAAAAAAGAAATTAATGCTGTTTGGGAGAGTGGAAAAGGAAAATGTTTTAGGCTATTACATTCACACATAGTTTCTTCTCCACCGGAGGAATACTGAGTACACAGGTAAAAGGAAAATGTTTTAGGCTATTACATTCACACATAGTTTCTTCTCCACCGGAGGAATACTGAGTACACAGGGTAAGTCTTATATTTAAGTTTTTTTAAAATGCAGAATTACAAAGAACTTTCAATCACACCACAGTGATAATTTTGTCATTAAATGCTTACCTCTAATAAGCACTTGAAGTAAAATGTTACTTAAAAGTCTTTAGATTTCACTTGTAATGAGAAGTGGTTAAAGCATTATTTTAGCAAAGTTTGTTATGTTGTTTAGATAGATGGTGTTATATATCATTAATAATAGTTTATTGCAAATCTTACACATAGGTAATCATTATTTCATATAAACCAAATATATCTAAGTAACAAAATCAATCAGTGTGCATTTTTATTCCAGGCAAACCATCTGTTCCCAAAACACAGACCAATCTACCTCAGAACAGAAGTAGATGTTTGAAGCTGTTCTTTCAACTTGCCTAGAGCTCTTTCCATAAATTATGTCTTCTGTTTCATTGTTTGCCTTTTGGTATATAGACTTAGCTTAAAAAAAGGGTTGAGTTCCAGAGCTGTTATTATTTCTGATTCTCTATATTTTCCACTTGTCAAAAAATAAAAAAAAAATCAGTGTGCAAATAGTTTATTAGTTATTTTTTTCTGGAATTATTGGAAAATATAAACCAACAATGATAGTTGGATATTTAGTGTTTTTTTTTTTCCATTGAAGAAAAAATTCTTGTCCTCAAAGGAAAAGGATATAATTGCATATACTGATGGAAAAAGTGCCTACTTAGTTATTTCTCTGCATATACCTAAATCTCTGTTATGTCATTAAGTCAGATAAAGGTTAGTATGAACTCAAGATTTAGATTAGGGGTATGGGGCTAAGCCATTAAATATAACATATTTTTGCATAGATCTGATTTGGCAGTTGCAATAATATAAAACTTGAACAAAGATTCAATGAAATGGTATTTGTTTCTAGGTGACTGTGTCTCTATTATCTGCAGAAATGTCATAGTGGAAGGGAGGCAGTTGATGTGGCAGGATTCAGGCATATGTAGATTCCTCAGGCAAATACCACAAAAGTGCTAGGAAAATACCCTCCTCAGGACTTGGACCTGCTCTTGCACTCAGCAGTAGCTTATCAAAAGGAAAATGAGACTTTCCCTAGGTCTCTGAATATATGAAACTGAACATATCAAAAATTAGGAAAAAGGATTTTTTTTTTGCACTTTAATATTTCAGACTTTAAAATGAGAAGTACATTTCATTTAGGAACATAAACATGGTAACTGAATAACTGGATAGAGTTGATGCCTTTTAAACCTTGAGTCTTTTTACATGACTGACTTGTACATTTCTGTTTGGGTACTATGACGGACAGGATAGGTGGGCATAATTTAAGATGGAAAATGAAATCAAGAGTAAATCTTGGAAAGAATAGAATAGCTTTTGTAAATGTATTTGTTTTACACAAACCAGTTTCACATATTTCTAGAATCAATATTATGATATCAACAAATGTTAGGTGCCTTTCAATTGTCTCTTAAAACTTTTTTAAAAGATGAATTGATCTACAATGATTTTCTCATCTCCTACAGAAATGAACCCAACCCCAATCTAATGGCTATCCATAGCCTAACTACCTACAAGCCATATTAACAAATTTAATCATAAGATCTTTTTTTGGCATATGTTTAGTTTATTAATTTATGTGTACACTACCTGAAAACAACTTCCTTAACCCTACTTGGTAAGAAGAGATACTATAAGTATTTAATTTATAACTTTTTCTACTATATACATGGAATTAATACAGGCATAATTCAAGAGATATTGTGGGTTTAGTTCCAGAGCACTGCAATAAAGGGCATAGCAAACAATTTTTTTGCATTTCCCCATGCATATGAAAGTTATGTTTATGCTATACTGAAGGCCATTAATCTTGCAATAACATTATGCCAAAAAAACAATGTACATACCTTAATTAAAAAATGCTTCTTTGCTAAAAATTAGTAAACTTCATCTGAGCCTTCAGTGAGTCTTAGTAATAACATCAAAGATCACTAATCGCATATCACTGTAAAAAATACGGTATAATGAAATGTTGGAAATATTGCAAGAATTACCATAATGTGATACAAAAAGTGAGCAAACGCTATTGGAAAAATGGCACCTATAGATTTGGTCCACACAAGTTTGCCACCAAATCTTCAATTTATAAAAAGTGCAGTATCAGCGAAGAGCAGTAAAGTGAAGCACAGTGAAACAAGGTATGCCAATACTTTTCTGTAAACTCATAGGGAAAATGGAAAAACATAATACAGAAAATTAAAGCCCACATATGTTTTGCGTATTCAGTTTAAATAAGTATAATTGTTTTTTTTATTTTAACAAAATTATGGTATAAACTATCTTGCTTTGTTCCTTGAGTATTATATTATTTACATAATGTCTTGTAGTATTATAGTATTTGAACACATGATTTTAACAATTACATAAATATTTATAATATAAAATATTGTAATGTATTTTAACATTTCTCTGATGTGGGATATTTGTTAGTTTTTAATTTTTTCAAATTGTAAATAATTCCCTAGGAAACAACTTTGTATATGAATTTTGCTGCTTTTTCCTGTAATTTTCTTCATTTATTTTCTTTTCCTTAGTATAAGCATATGATGTAGTGCTTCTAAATTTCAAGTGATCTGGTTTATTTTTATTTATGACCTTTGAGAACATAGAGTTAACCCTGTTTTTTATGTACAGTCTGAATATTTTGTCTTTTAATCAGATTGTAAAATTTATTTACATATAATGTACTGAATGGTATGGTTGGAAGTCTACCATCTTGGTATGTCTTTCCTATTTGTATATTATCTGCTTTTTTTTTTTTTTTTAGTTGTTTTGTCCTTGTTGTCTTATATTCTCCCTTTTTACTTTCTTTTGGTGCATCAATTTTTTAAATGTTTCATTGAAATTTTAGATATACCCCTTTAAAATTTTTAGAGGTTTCTCAAAAGTTTAAAATATGAATATTTTAGCATATCACATTATAATTTGATAATACGATATTACTTCAGACGAAACATATAAGAATCTTAAAATACTGAAATTTATTTAGCCTTCATGATGGCTCAAATGAATAAATTTGCATGTCCACATATCAACCACCCCATGGGACCCTTGCACTGAAGAATATATAAGTTGTATACTTACCTTAATACTAGCTGAGGTATAGTGTCTCTCCTTCTTTTTCAGTGTAACATATGTTTAGCAACATGTAAAATGTTATATAACTATGACTGTGTTAAAGATGATAATATTTGTAATTCTAGAGAGGGAAGAAGATGGCCAGAAAAAAATTAGATGTTATTTTACATTCACGTAATTTAGCTTGATGTAGTTTGGTTCACCTTTTAATCTCTGAACCAAATGTCACGGCCAGAGGGATTCAGAAATAGGTTTCTAAGGCTTGTGTCATTGGCCCACTGTCACTAAAGACATAGCTAGATTTGGTCCTGCCTGAATTCCATGGGTTGATTTTCCCTTGAGAGAGCAGCTTTCTGTTGCTGAAAGAACATGGCAGAGAAGTGATGAGCAGGTGAATTTCACAGATAAGTTTTATCACTGATAAGCATAAAATTGCCAAAGGGAGGTAATAATTTTGGGGGCTATTTCTACCTTTTAGAGGCAGAATGAGCAACTTAATCTTTTTCTCTAGTCTTCAACTCTGTTGAAGTCATTTAATCTATCTTTTTAGTTTTAAATGAACACTAATACTTTACCCACAATTTTGTGCCACCACCACTTACCTCTTTTTGGATCTCTACATTGCTATATGTGTCTACTAAAATTTTCCACTTGTTACATTCCAAAGGCACCTCAGACCCAGACTGTTTAAAACAAAACTCATTATCAACCTCTACTCTATCCTCTCATCTTGAAATGTTGTCATAATACAATAAATTTCTACATCCAGCAGCTTCCGATGCCATGATGACTATTGAAATCATCTACTTCACGTCCATATCATATATCAGTTCGTGCCTCTATTAATACAATAGGCATCTAAGTTATTTCCCTTTTCCTAATGTAGCTCACCTTTTATATACTGCTCTTAGAGTAATTTTTGTAAAACACAAATAAGAGTAAATATTTCTTGTTGTTTTGGAACAAAATGTAAAGATATAAGAATCTGTTAAGTTTTTACCCTTTTCTATCTCCTTAGACTTACCTGTGCCTCTTCTTAATTATACGTGTTTTCATCATATCCATTGCCTTGCAGTTTTCCCATCAAAAAGTCCTTTGACACATTTCTTTTTCTCATAAACGTGTGCTTCTTTCTTTGCTTAAAAGTCCTTTCTCCAAACTTGTCAGTGATTGTCCCTATTTTCCCATTCGCAATGTAATTCTGAATATCATTTTCACCTGGATGATTCTCTTCACCTTCAAATCCAACATCTAGAACATCAGATAATTATGAATGTCATATGAATAAGACAAGTAAAATTTGTGTGTTTCTATCTACCGCTATTAGAAAAAAGTTTAGACATATTTAATCTGCCATCAAGGTTATTATTATGGCATGGGTTCTTTGATTTGAAGTCAGATTTTTAAAAATCATGTAAATAAGCATACAGACACACTCAAATATGGCAAAAGTATAAAGCACGGACTCATTAATGATTGACATCAGGAATCACCCTCTGGGTTTCTGTATGTGATCTTCCTGTACACTAAACTACCATATGAGTATTACTCTAATGTAATTATTCTCCAATGAGCTGTAGATTCCTTAAAGCAGATGCAGAACCTCATTCATTGTTTGCATTCACAATTCCTGCTCTATCAGAGACTCTTAATAGCGTTTGTTGAATAAATGACTGAATATGGGTGCCTTAATGAATGAACTCAGATCAAAGGCTAACTCAGTGCATTTGCCACTTTATATCTTTCTGTAGATTATATTATTTAAGATGAACTGTCACAATTTCTTGTTGCTACTGTTGCTGTTGTTTATAATCACTGTAATTTCAGCCATGCTTTTGATTGCCAGAGGGTTTTGAATATTGGGTAGTATAGTGTGAAAACAGCTATATAACTGTCTTTGAATATGAAAAAAGAGAGTGTTTCTTGGGCAGAAATGATACAATATGTCAAAACAATCTCTTACACTAATACTTATTCATTAGAAATCCTAGTTGTTTTCTCCACTAACCTCATGCTTGGATGAGTTTATAGTTTTGGCAATAAAGTCAGTACTTTTGTGTTTAACTTTGTTAAATTCTGGATCTGTCATTTCATATAGGTTATTTTTGTTTAACTGACCCAACTGCTGTCAGATTACTTTAACACACCAAAGTTTTTTCCTTCCTGGATTTAAGCTTCTCATATAATTCTTTTCACTGTATTTGGAAAATGGTATTATATTTTATCTATGGATAATAATGTCTGACAGGTTCCCAAACTCCTGTAGGAAACCTGCCTCCATAGAGTTTCATTAAAAAGATGTTGTCTAAGAAACAGACACATAGACATGGAAAACAGACTTGTGGTTGCCAAGGTGAAGCGGGGTTGGGAGAGTGATGGATTGAGAGTTTGGGAGTAGCAAAGTATTATATGTAAAATGAATAAACAACAAGGTCCTATTGTATAGCACAGGGAACTATATTCAATATCCTGTAATGAACAATAATGGAAAAGAATATGAAAGAATATATATATATGCATAACTGAATCACTTTGTTGTACACCAGAAACTAACATAAAATTGTAAATCAACTATACTTCAATTTAAAACAATTAAAAAATTAAGACACATAAAAATAACAAAACGAAGAAAGAAAAAAGACCTTGTTTATATCAGTACATGGGTTTGCTCCTCAACACTGTATTCGTCAATATAAAAAAGCATACTTTCCTTACTGAGGTAACTGCCACCCTCTCCCCATACACTACATAATCTTTATTCCATTTTATATTAGGTAATTGCAATCCTGAAGTTTTACTCAAGCAGATATGTGCAAAGCAATATAGACTCTCACCCTGCTACCATCTCCTCACTCTTCTTCCTGTACTGAAGATTTGACATAAATATAAAATACAGATTTAATTTTTTTTTCATTTTAGTTATGTGAATCAAATATATGCAAATTTTACCATGCAAAGTCCATTCTATGAGGAAAAAATTTAACTAAATAACTTAAGTGGTTTAGCAGTTCAATTAACTGTTGGTTATTTTCCATTTTTTTAATAAAAGAAAATTAAATTACTTATATGTAAGTCTACTATCTTTTTCAACCCATTAAATATTCATTATTTTAAATAGTACTAATATGAGCCAAAATCTAATAGATTTCTTATGGTTATTAGAGGATATATAATTAGTAAATAAGAAAATTATGTTGTTTAACTTCTAAAATTACTAATATTATTTTATATGAAATATATAAATGTGTTTTAAATACATACATATATAGTATTTATATTAATTTTTATTTATCTATATGCAATTTTATATGAACTATATAAAATCATAATACATTTAGCTAGTAATTATTAGATATCTAATTAGAGTAGAAGAAAAGTAGTTTAAGTATCTGTTTGGTTATTCAAGTAAAAAATACTGTATTACTCACAGCCTTAATGGATTTGTCTTTTTTATTGTTTTGGTTTTGCAGTACCTAACACCCTTCCTATACTTGGGACATTTCCTATCCTTGTTGGGGAGAGAAGTCCACCTCCTAAATATAGCTGATAAAATTGCCGTGTGTTTGATTTCCCATTTTCTCTTGCACCAGAGTGTAGGAAATTAACCTGGTTCTAGCATACAGAATACATTCACAATATTAGTAGTTGGTAATTCAAAGGAGAATATAGGGATATCTACTCTGAGAAAAGACAGTAGCAGTTACACAACAATGTCTGGAGTGCAGATACCAGAAACCATAGAAGCAGGATACAGAGCCCTCTGTTTGCTGTGTTGGCAGCCAACACGGTATCTAGAGTTCAGCAAAGACAGCAGAAATAATTTCAAGAAACAGATTTTGGGGTGCCATTTTGATTGAGACTCTAGCTGTCCTGCACCTGACCTTAGTTCTTCATTAGGACACATCTAGATTCCTTTTCCATTTCGTTAGCTAGAATCTCCTTCTTTTAGTTCCAGCTAAGAACCAGAGTCTATAGTGAACAGGACTACATTTTTTCAATGGACCAAGTCTTTGATTTCATATGATTATGGAGATTCTACTTTATTTATGTTTGGTTAACAGTCAATATAGAATCTACTTCAACTATTTCACATACTTTTGTTTTTTCCCTAAAGTTCTTTCTTTATTGCAAAGTCACATCAAATGCACTTTTACATTACATTGTAAAAAATGTACATGTACACAAAAATGTATACATATGTATTGTGCTGTGTCTTGACTTTTAAACTGTCTATAATCTAAGTTTAAGTAAATAATGGACTAAAAAGACAAATCAATTATACATTTTTATATTATAATTTCTCCTCAAAACACTTTGTACAATTCACCTTGTAGTAATTCACATTTTTTTTTAACTGAAGAGATACTCTATCCTGCCATTGGCAAGTTGCAATGGAAAAGACAATTACCAAACCAACTATTACTGATTCAAAGAAGTAGAAATTAGCTTTTAAAATAATTTACAATATGATAAATATAATTAACATTGCTGTATCATATATGAAAGTTAAGAGAGTAAATTCTAGGAGTTCTATCACAAGGAAAGAATATTTTTCTCTATTTCTTTAATGTTGTTTCTATATGACATGATGGATTTCAATAAACCTACCATGGTAATCATTTTTTGCTGCATGTAAATCAAATCACTATGCTGTACACCTTAAACTTATACAGTCCATTATCTCAAATATATCTCGATAAAACTGGAAGAAAAAAATTAAAAGTTTTAAAAATTAAAGTAAGCATACTTTAAAATATTTTGTTTTACTTACCTTGTTAAGTCAATATCCTTGTTTTCATTTTAAAAGTTAGTAACTTCTTAAAGACCTAATATTAGGCATTTGTATGAAGCTAAAATGTTGGTTAAACATAAAAAAAATTATCAAATCAACAAAAAAATTGAAAAGTGGTTTTGAGAAATGAAAGTTATTTTAAAATTATGGTTTTATTCAAATAGAAGACAGAATGTTAGTTAACAAATTCATTTGAAATAAGGTATATATTTGCTAAAATATGGGGGCGAGGAGGTAGTTTAAATGGATTAAGGGAAAGAAATATGTTTCCTAATTCAACATAAATAATTAACTGGGAAACATGAAACTACTTTGTCAAGATTTCTGCCAGTGTATATGCTGTAGCCATTCTCATCTTCCTTTGTGTTCACATAGCAGTAAGCTGCTTGTTGTAGAAATTTTATATTTTCCTTTCTAGTCCCCTGCCTCCCTTCTTCACTCTGCTCTGCATCTGCAGAGTCTGACTTTTAAGGATTACATAAACAGAGTTCTTTGCCCTTTTTATTCTGATTGGTCTAACCAAGGGAAAAACACCAGCAGTAGTTGAACTGAGCAAGAAAAGAATGAGGTCATGGTATTGACTTCTTTTTTTTAATTTAAATAATATATTTTATTTAAGCAGTTATCCACAATCTTGCCATTTCAATATGTAATCACTCCAAAAATTAGCAATGAGATATTTACGTTCTTATTTTCATGCTAAGTGGTCAAAATCTGGTGTGCATTTTATGCTTACAGCACATCTCAATTTGGATGCACCACATCCACAGTGCTGAACAGCCACTTGTGGCTGGTGGCTACCATATTGGATCACAAGGATAGAGCAATCACTGGAAAACAGCTACATTCTCAGGGACTCTATTTCCTGGATACCTTGCATCTAGGAAGGGCCGAGTGACTAAGTATTGCCAACAGCTTGGGAATAGAAGTTATGTACATCACTTCTAAACCAAGGTGGTTAAGAAGCAGGTGTGGCTGCTTCACTCTCTATCCCCTTTCACCAGCTTGATACAAATGAACATTCAACCTGTTAAAGATGGCACAAGGAGGAAGTATCACGGGTCCTTGAATCATCACTTCGAGGAAAACCTACCATCAATCAAAAATATTTGCTCTGGATGTTACATAAATAGGAAATAAACTTCATTTTTTGTTTGAACAGCTATAAATTGGGGAGCTTATTTGTTTAACCATTAGCCTACCCTATCCAATATGCCCATATGTTCCTGTACTGGTGTTAAATGAATTTTCTATTTCTTTTTTTTAAATTTTTATTGGAGTATATAATTGATTTACAATGTTGTGTTAGTTTCAGGTGTACACCAAAGTGAATCCATTATATGTATACATACATCCACTCTTTTAAAAATTATTTTCCCATATAGGGCATTACAGAGTATTGAGAAGAGTTCCCTGTGCTATACAGCAGATCCTTGGTACTGATTTCTGAGATTCCTCCTTGAGCATTCATGTTGGGTGGCTACATCCCTTTACCAAAGACCACAGGTCTTACCAGGTTATTGACTCAATATGTTACCCTGTTGAGCTATATTGACTTCTCTCTCTCCTTTCCTTTGGAGATGTACAGTGAAAACAGTTTCTTGCTACTGCTAGCTCTGAGGCCCTACACTTCATTTGCTGATTGCCCTGAACTCTGCTTACAGCTTTGTAAATAGTCCCTCAAATTACCAATTTGAATGTGCTTTATATTTTGTTATCAAGACGCTGACTGATGTAACACTGTTGTTTCCAAGCCAAATGTATTATCATTTATGTATGTTGAGAAAGAAGAACAGATGAGATTCATTACTATAAAGGCTCAGGTAGTTGAATCCAATGCACTTTATATGGCATTATTGTTTCCATCATTGTCTTACCATTATTGAGAAATTAGCAAACTTTTACTTTTTTTATTATTGAGGTATAGTTCATCTATAATATTACATGTAAATTTCAAGTACACAACCTAGTGACTCACAATTTTTAAAAGTTATACCCCATTTATAGCTATTATAAAATATTGGCTATCTTCTCTGTGTTGTACAGTATATCCTTGAAGCTTTCATCCTTTTTAATCCTCTTCCCTTATCTTGCCTCTCCCTTCTTCCCTCTCCTCACTGGTAACCACTAATTTCATCTCTATATCTGTGAGTCTATTTCTTTTTTGTTATATTTATTAGCTTGCTATATTTTTTATATTACACATATAAATTGATATCATATAGTATTTGTCTTTCTTTGCCTGACTCATTTCACAAAGTACAATACCCTTCAGGTCCATCCATGCTGTTGCAAATGGCAAATTTTTATTTTTTATGGCTGAATAGGATTCCATCGTATATATACACCTCATCTTCATCCATTCACCTGCTGATGGACACTTAAGTTGCATCTATATCTTGGCTATTATAAATAATGCTGCTATGAACATTGGGATGCACGTATCTGTTCAAATGAGTATTTTTGTTTTCTTTGGATATATACCTAGGAGTAGAATTGTTGGGTCATTATTTAGTTATCATTATTTTGAAGAACCTCCATACTGTTTTCTGTAGTGGCTGCACCAATTTACATTCCCATCAAAAGTGTTCAAAAGTAAACTATAATTCTTTAATTGCACTAAGAATTATAATACCAAAATTATTGATCCCCATACAGCTAACACTATCTCTAGGTACATAGATCTATATGAAAAGTCAAATTATCATTGTGTCAAATTACTCAACAGGGAATAGGAATGGAAGGCATTAGCAGCAATAATATGTAGTTAGTAATAATAACCACACTTCAGAATCGATTGTCTAAAGTGAACTTAAATTTATGAGTATTTCCAAATGATGAAATAAACATAATGAATTTCATAGGTAAGTTAATAGAGGATTTTGTGAAGAAAAGAGAAATATTTCTCCTTTATTTTCTAGTCCTGCCACACTCTTCTCCTTCATTCTCTCTCATTTGTTGATTTGTAGCCTTCCTAGTTTCAGAAATTATTAAGAAGAAATAAGAAAAATAGAGCAGTGCTAACTATGAAAACATCAGGGCTATGTTCAGCAATGTAGCTTGTGTTTCTGAGGCAAAGTATTTTCTTTTAGGAGGGGAAATTGTTTTACCCTTATATATACTCTTATCTACATTAGATTATTTTCTTAAAGATTGTGTCTTTGGCCAAGAAACCATCAAAGGTTGGGCAGAGTTTCTATAAACAAATCTTTTGGATATCTTTTGTAACTGACACTGAAATTGAAGCAAGAAAATGAATTTACAGAATTGGTCCTGAATAGCTCACCAGTCACAGTGGGATATGAAAAATAGGGCCTCCAGAAGAACAGGAACAAGGAATCTCCAGAGATTTAAGAAATGACAACTTGAAGACATTTTCTCAAGGACACTGGCATCAAAAAATTCCCTAATAGAGCTGATGCAAACCCCACCACTTCCCATGCCAAAGTGGTTTAACCGATGAAAATAATTCCAGTGGATATTACGTGCTCGCCACCACCCTGCTTATGGTAGAAAGAGTCTATGCTTTTCCTGGGGTTATAATTGCACCATAATTCTAAGGATGGGTAAGCGACAGTTTTTGAAGAGAGGGGATACTGAGAGGGCAAAACAACAGGTTTTCAGGAAAATAAATCTATTAAGGCCAAGAAAATGCTTCTTTTGGGAGTGATAATCATTTTACAAGAAAATTCTTATATTTCCTAATGTGTCAAATGTCCTACACATAACAATTGATTTTTTTAAAAAAGATACTTCACATAATTATAAAAGTCATATTTTTATGACTACCATGTTTGATTTTTACCATATTGGCTGCTAATGCTAATATTACATTTTATAGTGGGTTAAAGTAGATGAAAGATAGGTAATAAAATATTTCTTGATAGAGCTTTCAAAATTATGATATATTGATCTTTTAATAAATTTTGGAGGCTGAGAAATTTTATCAAATTTATTGAAGACATCATAAAATAAAAGAGACATTAGTGGAGACCTCATGTAAATTTCCTAAAGCTTATAATGATAATAATTTAAGTACCTGCATTAGTCACTTTCTCAAGAACTTTGCATGTAATGTTAAGAAATGAAAATTAATTGTAATAAAAATCTTATGAAGAGAGTGCTATTATTATCTTTTTTTATATATGAGGAAACTGAGGCACAGAGATAGTATATACATTCCCCAGGATCCTAGAGATTCCTGAGCCTGCATTCTTAGTTACTGTCACATGTACTTCTTTTCTCTTGGATAACATATTTCCAATATAAATGTCTAAATACTAAATACCAAAGAAATTAAGCTGAAACTTAGAAAAACAGGAGAAAAATATTACTATTTTCCTCATATATAAAATATAAATATATATTATTTGATGCTCACATTTTATTTAATAATATTCATCATGATTATTAGCAGTGATATGGGTAGCAGTAGTGTGCTTAGTGGGAATATTAAGAGTAATCATAGTATTAGTAGTAGCAATGGAAATAATGGTACTGGTAGTATTAATAATAGTAACTGATAATTTGTAAACATGGTCCAGCTGATGCTATATGGAGTACGTATATACATTAAGCTGTAAGAATTCAACCTTCTTTAATTAGCAGTCTCCTGTGATGGTTTTGGCTGGGCTCTCTCACGTATCTGGGACTGCCATCGTATTACCATGCTAACTGTGGCTGGTTTTCTCTCATCATCGCACAAACCAGCCACTTTTGTTCACTTGATGGATGGACAGATTCCAAGAGAAGGAGGCTAGATATGGCATTGGCAAGTACTGCCGTCACATTTGGCAAAGGATGGTCACAAATCCAATCCAAATATAAAAGGAGGAGAAGAGAATTTCAACTACTGATGGTAAGTAGTCAAGAGTCAGGTATTTACAGTGGACTCGGTATCTGCATATTCGTCCAACCATGTTCAGCCCGCGGATGCAGAATCGCAGATGTGGAGGGACGAGTATCCTTTGCCATTTTGTATAAAGGACTTGAACTTGGCGGATTTTTGAGCATGAGCGGATTTTGGTGTGGTGGGGGGCCCTGGAATCAACCCCTTCGTGGTTACGGAGGGACGACTATAACAGAGCAGGCTGAGACCAGAATTGCCCAGCTACACCCAACCCAAATGCAGCAAAAACAGTTCTCATGCCTGAACTTAATTTCCCTAGAGGTTAGGAAATACAGTCTAGCTGTGTGATCCAAGAAGGAAAAGAAATTAATTTTGGGTGAACAGTTTTCAGTCTATTAGCTTAGAGTTGGCATCAAACTAGTCAGTTGTGTTATTCGTGTCATTTTTTACCATAATCCCTACAAATATGCTATAATTTAGACACTATTATCTTCTTTTTAGGACTAGGAAAGATTGATTTAGAAGCATAAACCCACTGAAAAATGTTAATTTGGGGAGGCAAATTTTTCACAATACACTACAGGCAGACCCAGCTTTAAATTCTGGCTGTGTTTCCTGTTTTTACAGTATCCTGCCTTCACCCTTCATACTTTACTTATATTTTATTGCTTTGTTTTCCATATAAAAGTAATTTTGGGAAATAAAACCCTAAAAGAAACTTGTACCTTGATCATGCAGAGAAAATCATAGTTAATGTTTTGATAAGTTCCCTTCCAGTAATTTCTGTAGGTATGTGTATTTGCCTCAAGTAGTTTGATCATACAGTGAGTAAAGTTTTGTGCCCTGTTGTTTTTTCCAGCTAAGCCTGACTAATAGTTTTTTTATTACATCACCAAACTACTTATTTAAAAATGAATGGTGTGAATTCCTTTCTGTTCATCATTGCCTTAATTTTGACCTAACATAATGCTTTATATTTTATGTTTTTTACCATATTCATTTATATTTAGAGTAGTTTTTGATTATTGATTACTTCCTATATGACAAACCTGTATGATAAATTTTCCCTATACATTATTTCAATTAATCTTAATAATGACCCTATGCAATAGGAATTATAATTCTTACTCATAAAAGAGATAAAGTCTCTGTATAGCATCCAGTTCCCTTTATTCTAAAACTCATGTGATCCTTGTTTCTTTCTTGGAGCCCACAATTCTAAATAATGTATTTGCTATTTATTCTCAGATATGACGTTTCTGGATCAGAGTTTCTATAAAAATTTAAGGCTTAGGTAATATTATTCAAATATTTATGAGAAATTAGCATAAAATGTATGGCCTCCCATGGATCCAAAAACTTCAGTATAAAATTTTTGAATAACTATGACCTGGTCATGTTGAGTAGCTGATAAGTTAGGCTTCCCAGAATGACCTAGGGCTATGTGAAAGTTTTAGTAATCAAAAATGTCCTGGGAATTTACCATATATTGAAGAAAGTCACTAATATACTATTGTCTTTGGGTTCAACACTTTTATTTCCTATTTCTTTAGATCTATTGTGTATTCAATATTACTGAACTCTTTTAACTCTAGTTATCTCAAAAATCTAGGTATTATTTTCCAGAGTTCTTGTCATTTCCAATTACTATAAATTGATATAAATGGATTCATTTCTCTCTCAGATGAGCAACTTATTAGATATACTGAATGCTATTGCAGGATAAGAATTCCAGAAGAATCTGTATGTTTGCAGTTTCCATATTTCATTATTTTGTGTTCCTGTATTACGGTTTTTATCTGCGTCTGGGCTGCGTTATATGCAGTCTCCTTTTTTCAGCCAGTGTGTAATATTATCATACAACTATACCGCTTCTTTTCCGCTCATCTGTCTTCACGAGTATATCTCATACAGAGATTTCATCCCTAAGATGATAGAATTCCACGCAGGTTTATTATATCTTCTTAGTGTAAAATGAAACTCCACTTTACCTAAAAGCTTGTTAGTGATTTTGAACAGGATGTCTTCTTTCCACATAATAAACACAGGCATGAGAATGATATTGCCACATCTATGGATTCTAATGATATTAAAATAAGGCAACTTTACTTTTCATTTTCATGTTTGGTGAGGAATCATTACATAGTCTTTATCATCTTTCTCTTTTTTGAATTAATACAAAACTTATGTGTTAACCTAATTTCTATAGTAGAGGAAATGGCTCCTATAATATTAAATTGTACATTTTTTACCTGGATTTTATTTCTTTGGAATCAGTTTTACATGGGTTCTCCCAATTTCAGTTTCATTCCCCTTTGATCAGGTTGGCAAGCCTTTGACAAAAATTGTCCTTTCTTCCTTTTTGTGTGATGAATTCTATCCACACTTAGCATTTAATATGTAAATATAAAACATATTATTGATCATATCAATATAATCAATTACATATACATGGCTATCTTTTCCAAAGTCACATCTCTCAACTGGAAAATAGAAATGAAACTCTAACTTAACCTCGAATTCTGTGGTTTTAACTGAGTGTTTGTTTTGTTCATCCATCTATTTTTCATTCATGTGTGTATGAATGAATGCATTTCTAATTCATTAATGCACTAGTTTAGTAACTCAATTTTTTTCAACATGTTAAGTATCAATGTCTTGTTATGTGAAAAATTTCATCATTTGTATTTCCTAACCATTTTTTTTTTCCTTTGGAGAATATTTCATTCACATATTCATTAGCATATTTGTAACTGATTTGTGGTATAATTTTAAAATTACAAATATATCATAATTTAAAAAACACATTTTCTGTAATTGGTTTTGCCTCTCCATTCATAAATGGTCATTTTTTTCTGGTACTCTAACTTTAAAAGAGTTGATGATGTTTAGAGGACTAGAGTCTGGGAATAGTTCAGCAGAATATGGGATCATGAGATTGAATTTGCTGGCTAAGAGTTCTATGTGCACAATGGAAATATTGCCTTTAGTATATATACACCCCCCACACCCCCCGACACAATTACATTCCCTATAAACACAGAGCTACATAGAAATATATCTCAAAAAGATAAAAAAGGTGGCAGGTTTTTTGGGAATAGGCAATGATGGGCATTCATTTGCAAAAGCACATGAAGACAAAATCTTAGTTTATTAATAGAGAGGAAGGTTATTTATAGAATATGAAGTAATTACAAAATCATATTTTGAACATATAAAAATACCAAATATAAAACAGAACACATAGACAGGCTAATGTTAACATTTTGCTTTATAGTAGTTTGGGAATTAGATATTGACATGCATAATACAGTCATATGATTGATGAACTTTATATTATGGTAATTATAAACTGACAAAGGTAAAAAGAAAACCAAAATTTGTAGCAATATGTGTTCTCATAAGGAAAGTATGACCTGTTTTGAAGCCACTAAGTCACAATAAATTTTGTTTTCTTCCACACTACCTTGTTTAAATTGATAGCAGCAATTGTTTTTTATGTCATTTTTTCAATTTTATTTGTTATAGTTATGAGTTTCAGCAGTTCTCCAATATGTGTATTGATTCTGAAGCTTTGCCAGTGTTTTTGGCTTCTGTTACTATGCAATGAAGTACATGTTAACCTTTCAGATTATTGATCATTTGAATAGAGCAAGAGAGAAACATGTTTTATTTAGTGTTAATGTAAGATTATCATAACATTTTTATGACAATTGTTCACAGTTTAAAGTTAACATCCAAGCTTTGGGAAAAATCATCAAAAATATAGATATGTTAGGGTCCCATAAATGTATTTCCTCTATATCTCTGTTACTCATGTGTTCACAAGACGGATTCATTTTTAACAAATTCTATAGTGAATGAGCTCTGACTTCTTCAGATTATCATATTGTAAATGCCATTTGATTCAATCAAACCAATCCTTTATTGATCACAAACATGTGCCAGGCATTATGCTTAGAGATGATAAGACAATCCTACCTAAATGCATATAGTCCTTGACTTCACAGACCTTGATAATAATCCATTAATATATATCTGTATATTTGTGTCTTTATTCTTAAAATCTTTCACAAAAGCATTGTCCTGAGAGTGTAAATGCAAGATGATTTAAACAGGCCTATGATAAGAAAACATTAGAAAAATATTAAGAAATTATGTCAATTATAACTCTGGTTGCAAATAATAGAGAGCTTTTGCAAATTTGCTTCTGGAAAAAAGAAAAACTGGGTTAATACATAGAAAACCAGAGCAATAAGAGTTGGTTCTTACTGGGACCATAAAGTACAAGGTAGAAACCATCAATAATCATGTCAGACATAATTTTCATTATGTGATCTCTTGTAGCTACATTTTTTTTCTGCATGTCTGCTTTATTTTCTTTCTCTGTAGCATATTTTTTCCCCTTCTTAGAGCTTGCTGTCTCGGAGCACTAGTGGTGCAATCTGGACTGAATTCTCCTCTCCCCAATCTACACTCAAGCATTGGCTTTCCCCTTGGGCCTGTCATCATCTGTTATGATTGTGAATACATAGGATTGGGAAGAAGGATGTGAAGTAGAGTCAGGGAGTACTTGGAGGATGACCAGTCAGCCTGCATTAGTTATTTCCTATCTAGGGCTCCTTAACTGATTAATATAATCAAGAAAATGTTCATTAGTATTATCTTTATTTTACAAAATAATAAACTGATGTTTACATAGATTAAGTGATTTTCAAAAACTATGCCATTAGGAAGTGGCAGAGCCAAGTTGATCTGATTAAACTATTAACCACTGTGTTCTTCCAGCTTCCTAGAAACAGAGGGAAGGAATAAGGGCTAGAACTTAATTCTGGAATCCTGGGCAGTAAGGATGCATAAGAAGAGAAGCAAAGTCAAACAGTTTGAGGGAAATGGAAGGTGCCAAGTTGGAGCACTGGTCACTTCTTCACTATGAGCCATAAAGGGGACTTAGTACATGGTTCAGCAGGTGCAATTTTACAAGTCTCTGTGTAAATACCATAGAGAATCTCTTCTTTGGAACACTTCAAGGGAAAAATGTAACTTTCTTCTTGGCTCTTTCCCATTTTCTGTCTCCTATAGGACAATGTTTGCTTAACTTGGAACTTTTGGCAGATTCTTAGGAAGGCAGATATAAGACCCTGTGATGTGGATTCTCCTTGGAGTAGAGAAGTGGAAAGCAGACCAAAGAGATAAAATATGTTTTTGTAACATGCCAAGTGGAGGGAACATGTGGGCCTGTCCAGAGGAGATCTGCTGTGGTAATGACTGAAGTAAAGAAACAGACTTTAGTCTAATAAAGATACTGAATCAGTATTCAAAAGCATTCCAATAAAGAAAACTCTAGAACTCGATGGCTTCACTGAAGAATTCTATCAAACATTTAAAGAAGAGTTAAAATATATCCTTCTCAAACTCCTCCAAAAAATGGAATAAAAGGAAACACTTTCAAACTCATTTTACAAGGCTAGCAGTACCCTGATGTCACAAAGCCAGATAACTACAAGAAAATAAGGTTATGGGCTGGTATCATTAAAAAATTGATATAAATAACCTAAAAAAATACTAGTAAACTACACACATTACAACAATAATAAGTAGCACATTAAAAGGATCATATACCATGATTAAGTGGTATTTATTCCAGTTATGCAAGAATGACTGCACAGCCAGTAATCAAAATGGGATACACCTCATTAACAAAATGAAGGATGAAAATCATATGATCATCTCAATAGATACGGGAAAAGAATTTGCAAAATTCAATATCCAGTCATGACAAAAATTTGCAACAAATTAAGTATAGAGAGAAATACTTCAACAAAATAAAAGCAGTATATGCCAAGCCCATAGCTAACCTCATACTCAGTGGTGAAAGGCTGAAAGATTTTCCTCTAAGATCAGGAACAAGACAAGAGTGCTCACTTTCATCACTTTTATTCAATAATACTTAAAGTCCTAGCCAGAGCAATTAGGCAAGAAAAATCAATAAAATTCATCTAAATTAGAAAGAAGTAAAATTATTCCTATTTGCAGATAACATAAAAGCATAAATAAAAAATAAAGCCTAAATATTCCACAAAAATACTGTTAGAACTAATAAAAACAAATTAGTAAAGTGGCAGGATACAAATAAATATACCAAAAATCAGTCGTGTTTTTACACACTAATAACTATCAGAAAAAGAAACTGATGTGGGGAAGGATAAAATGGGAATTTGGAATTAACAGATATACAATACTATATATAAAATGGATATATATATATAATGGATAATAAATAAGCATATACTTATAGCACAGGGAACTATATTTAATATCTTCTAATACCTATAATGGAAAAGAATCTGAAAAGAATATATATATGAATATATATATGAATATATATATATAAAACTGAATCACTTTGCTGTACACCTGAAACATTGTAAATCAACTACACTTCAATTAAAAAATAAAATTTTTTAAAAAGAGAAATTGAGAAAACCTCATTTGCAATAGTTTCAACAAGAATAAAATGCTTAGTAATAAATTTAACTGAGGTGATGAGAGTTCTACACATTGAAAACTATAAGACATTGATGAAAAATTGAAGACATGCAAAGAAATGGAAAGATATTCTGTGTTCATGAATTGGAAAAATTAATACTGTTGAAATGTCCATACTACGCAAAGTGATCTACAGGTTAAATATAATCCCTATCAAAGTCCCAATGACATTTTCCACAGAAACAGAGAAATAATTCCAAAATTTATATGTATCCATGAAAAAATCTGAATAGCCAAAGCAATCTTGAGGAAGAAGAATAAAGCTGGAGGCATCACAATTCATGATTTAAACTGTATGTATTTAAAAATTGTATTACAAAGCTAAAGCAATTGAAACAGTATGGTATTGTCACAATAACAGACACATAAATCAATTAAAGAAAATAGAGAGCTCAGAGATAAGCCCAGATATATACAGTCAATTAATCTTCAACAAAGCAGCCAAGAATACATGATGGAGAAAGGATAGTCTCTTCAGTATATGGTGTTAGGAAAAATAGTCACATTTAAAAAATAAAACTGGACCCCCTCTTTCACAATAACAAATATCAACTCAAAATGCATTAAAGACTTGAACATAAAAAGTCCATCAAAGATTGAATCCATAAAAGTCCTGGAATAAAATGTAAAAGGGAAGCTCCTCGACATTTGTCTTGCCAATGATTTCTTTTTTTATTTGACACTAATAGAAAAAGCAACAAAAGCAAAAATAAACAAAAACAAAACTAAAAACATCCTGCTCATCAAATAAAGCCATCCACAAAATGAAAAGACAAGCTGTGTAATGGGAGACAATGTTTGTAAACCATATATCCAATATGGGGATAGTATCCAAAATATATAAGGAACTCATACAACTTGAGAGCAACAACAAACAAATAACAAAATTAAAAAACAGACAAAAGACCTGAACTGACATTTTCCACAAGAAGACACATACATAATAGGTATGTGAAAAGTTACTCAACACCAGTAATTATGAGGGAAATACAAAACAAAACCACAGAGAGATAACACCTGTTAGTGTGGCTATTCTTAAAAAGACAAGACATAAATTCTGGTGAGGATGTGGGAAAAAAAGGAACACTTGTGCACTGTTGCTGAGAATGTAAATTGGTACAACACCATGGAAAACAGTACGGAAGTTCCTCCAGAAATTAAAAAATAGAAATCCTATATGATCCAGCAATCCCAATTTTGGCTATATGTCCAAAGAAAATAAAACCACTATTTCAGAGATATGCTCCCACATTCATTGAAGAATTATTTACAAATGCCAAAGGTATGGAAACAACCTATATTTCTGTCAGCAGATGAATGGACCAAGAACATGTGGAATATAAATATATTGGAATATTATTCAGCCTTACAAAAAAGAAATAAAAGGCAAACTCTGACATTTGCTGATACATGGATGAATCTGGAAGGTATTATACTAAGGGAAATCAGCCAGAAAGAGAAAGACGAATACTGTATCACTTATATGTGGAACCTAAGACAAGACAAAACAAAACAAATCAAAACAACAAAACAAAACAAAACAAAACAAAACAAAGGTTGAATCCATAGAAACAGAATAGGAAAGTGGTTTGTAGGGGCTGATGGGTTACAGAGATAAGGAGAGATTGATAAAGGGTATAAACTTTCAATTATAAGATGAATAAAATCTGAGAATCTGATGTATAACATAGTGACTTCATGTGATATCACTGTATTATGTAATTGAAATTTGCTAAGAATAGAACTTAAATAGTTTCACAAAAAAACAAAAAGGTAAATATGTGAGGTAATGGATTTGCTAGTTAACTTTATGGAGGGAATCCTGTCAAAATGAATACATATATCAAATCATCACATTGTATACTTTAAATATCTTACAGTTTTATTTGTCAAATAATACCTCAGTAAACAGAAAAAAAGGAAAGAAGAAAAAGAAAGAAAGAAAGAAAGAAAGAAAAGAAAGAAAGAAAGAAAGAAAGAAAGAAAGAAAGAAAGAAAGAAAGAAAGAAAGAAAGAAAGAAAGGAAAGGAAGAAAGAAAAAGAAAAAAAGAAAGAAAGAAAGGAAGAAAAAGAGAAAATGTAAGTGAGGGCCAGTTCATGACACATTTGAAGAGTGACTGCTTGGGAAGTTTGAATGACTGAGAGTACATTGATGCATTCAAAACTAATTCAGAACATGGGAAAATAAATTTTAAATAAAAAGAAGATGATAATCATGAGCTTGAAGATATTTGAGTTTGAAATGTGTGCAGGGCATTTGCAGGAATATTTGAAGTAGTAATTCTTTAGAGATATGGAGATGGACTTTGGGGTAAATCTCAATTCACAAATTGGATGGAAAAGGAAAAGAAAGCTCATAGAATAAATTTATGTAACAGACTCACTCCTTCCCTACTGGCCAGGACATTAGAGAAGAGAATGAATAGCCTTGATCGGAACTCTTGTAAATGTGCTAATTTTATTACTAATGAAAATTTAACTGAGGGTCCTTCTAAAAAATACTTTTTATTAGTATATATTTAATCCATCTAGATTGCCTGCTATCAAAATTATGAATTTATGGGGCTTGGCTGTCTGAGGAAAAGGAATTTTCTCTATGAGAAACTGGGGAGCTCAAAACTGAAACAACTTTTTTCAGGAACAATGCAGTAGCCCCCCCGACCTTCTGGGTGGGGGGTATATACATTCCAAAATCCTCAGTGGATGCCTGAAACCGCAGATAATAGCAAATCCTGTATATACTATGGTTTTTCCTATACATACATAGCAAAGATAAAATATAATTTGTAAATTAGACACAGTAAGGGGTTAACAACAATACCTTGAATGCAATACTTGAAGACAACTACCGCCATACTGCAAAAGTTGACCTGATAACCAAAACAGCTACTATATAGCACATATACCTCGTGGATACCCTGGACAAAGGGATGATTCACGTCCTAGGCAGGAAGGAGCTGTATGGTACAAGATTTCATCAAACTACTCAGAATGGCTAGCAATTTAAAACTTATGAATTGTTTATTTCTGGAATTTTTTATTTCATAATTTCAGACCATTGTTGACTACTGATAACTGAAATCATGAAAAGTGAAACCTCGGATAACAGGGGTCTACTGTATTTTTGCACATGTTGTTCAGAACTCTTCCATTGTTCTGAAACCAATCTGAAAGCTGTGTCTAACAGATATGAACCTCTACAGAGGGAAAATCTGTATCTGGCTTTTTACATTATTGATATAGTTTGATACGGGGTATTACCTATGATTTGTGTGATTCTGCCTTGACAATCCAACACTTTTGGTGAAACTGTAACATAGTTAGGACACTTGAGTTCCATTGAATAGGGGGAAGAGTGAAAAGATCTGAACATATTGATAACATGGAAGAAAACTAGAGGATGGGCAGATCTTGGGGGAAAAATTAAGGGTTAAAATGTCAATTGTCAAATTCTGGAGTAATTGCTGAGGAAGAGGACAGATAAAAGATTAAACATGGTAAAGGTATTCTATATACTGATGCTAATTAACACAATTACTTGCCAGCCAATATACTTTATTTGGGTTATCTCATTTCATTGATTTCACCAGCTTTATATAGTAACTACTGTGATTAATCTGTTTTCAAAGTTGAAGAAATTGTTTCAAAAATTATATAACTGCCCAAGATTACAAATGTTGTGTATTTCAGAGCTAGACTCAAAACCCAGACACTGTCTACAAAGTCTTCAGTCTCACACCTGATGCAATACAGGCAAAGCAACATTGAAATTTCATTTATGTCATTTGGACTTAATAAAGAAAGACAAGAGAAATCAGAAGATTGTTTAACAACAGAGAAAATAGGGAGGTAAATGGCAAATAGCCTGCTAGATGGGAATTAGAAGTGAAAAAAATGAAAGTATACATGATTTTGATCAAAAAGGAAATTTCACAACTCAAGCCCCAGAATCTTTTGAAAATTTTAAGCAATAACTAGGTTGGGTTGATTATTGAGGAAGAATCCTTGCAAATCCATAAATCTTGCTTTCACCAGTTCAAATACTGCACACTTGAGAATTATATCAACCAAATAAGGCTAACTGTAGTAACAGGTGGTTGGGCATGAAAGCTTACATCCAGTGGTTTTAAAGATTGTATAAGAAGAAAGGGAAATAATGGTAAAATAGATTTATCAGTTGGCTTCCTTATAAGTTTGGATTTTGAAAATATTCTCTGGCACAATTGTACTAAAAGTCACTACAGAAGAAAAATCTGGATGCATTAGACTGAAGTTTGTCTTAGTCTGCTTGAGCTGCTATTAAAAAATACCACATATATGCATTAGTGTACAGTGTTTGTTTTTCTCTTTCTGGCTTACTTCACTCTGTACGATAGACTCTAAGTCCATCCACCCCACTATAAAAAAACTCAACTTCATTCCTTTTTATGGCTGAGTAATATTCCATTGTATATATGTGCCACATCGTTTTTATCCATATATATGGAATCTAAGAAAATGGTACTGATGAATCCAGTGGTAGGACAAGAATAAAGACACAGACATAGAGAAGAGACTTGAGAACGTGGGGGTGGGGGAAGGGGAAGCTGGGACAAGGTGAGAGAGCAGCATTAACATATATACACCACCAAATGTAAAATAGATAGCTAGTGGGAAGCTGCTGCACAACACAGGGAGATCAACTCAGCGATGGGTGATGACCTAGAGGAGTGGGATAGGAACAGTGGGAGGGAGGCTCAAGAGGGAGGGGATATGGGGATATTTGTATAAATACAGCTGATTCACTTTGTTCCACCAGCACAACAGTGTAAAGTGATTATACCCTAATAAAGACCTGGAAAAAAAAATACCACAGACTGGGTAGCTTGTAAACAATAGGGATTATTTCTCATAGCTCTGGAGGTGGAAAGTCCAGGATTATGGTACTAACATGGTTAGATGAGGACCCTCTTCCTGATTCATTGCTAATACCTTCTTGTTACGTCTTCACATAGTAGAAGTGGCTAGGGATCTCTCTGGAACCTATTTTAATCAGGCATTAATCTCATTTATGAGAAGTCCACCCTCATGTCTTAAGTACCTTCCTAAGGCTCTAACTCCTAATACCAGCATCTTTGGGGCTTGGGATTTCAACATAGGAATTTTGTGGGGACACAGTCAGACACCCTCAGCATTTAAGAGTAATTCATACAGGCTGGGCTATTTTGTCCCTGCATTTCCTGCAGCTTGCTGTGGTGTTGATTAGGTTCTTAACCTCTTGTAGTATTTTTATTTCTTTAAATGTTAAACACTGGGATTACAAAAACTATCACTAAAGACATGAGGGTATTAAAAGAAAAGTTGTATGTAATTTTGTGGCACATTGCCAGACGTATACTATCTGTAGTACACTATAGTATTAATATTATTATTTCAGGTGCTTTAAATAAAAATATTATATCTATCTTCTCATTAATGACTTTTTAAAAATCTTTATTTTTAAAATAGTTTTTATACTACCCTGCCTAAATTCAAAGCACAGAAAAGCATTTGTTCACTACAATTTTATCCTATTATATTAGATTTTCCTGTACTATCCATCCCTTTCTCCTTTACTTTTCTTAAGGAGCTATTACCTTATCAGGAGCCATTAAGATGTCAATAGTCCTGCATTAACCTTGTTTTGATTGTTTCATATGGGATAGCTATTAGTACTGACTGCTCGACAACTAAAATGACTCCTTTTTTTAAAATGCAGTTGTTTGTTTAAAAAAATGTAAGACGAGTAAAAGAAATCAATTTGAAAAGCTGAGAGCAGAATGTTAAAATATTGCTTTCACATTGAGGCAAATTTAAAGAGAGTGCATTTATTTATTGTGCCTGGAATTCTCTATATAACTGCATTGTATTTTCCATCTCCTATTTGTGTATGAATAAAGTCTCGCCCTCACTACACAGGCCATCCTCTCTTCTATTAGACCTTGGGTTTGAGTTATAATAGTAGATTAAGTTTTAAGTGCAGACATAAAGCTGTCTCCCTATCTGAAAGCATAGCTTTATGCATGGAGTTTCACCATGCAACTTTCAGTATCTCTTTATGCTTCAATTTTCCTTTTTTTTAGAATTCTGCAGGTGCTGAATGTGATTGTTTGTATGAGGTATATTTGGTCAGTGAGGCATGTAATGCATTTATAAATTACATAGTCAAGATTTTGCACAGAATAACTCTAGGTTTTATTCATAGCACTTCAAAAAATCACACTGTCATAAAATAAGATTAGGATTAAACTACCAAATAGAAGAAATAACATTGAAACTAGCTGAAAGCCATGGATCTTTTTATTCTCTTCTCTTTATAATTTACCTCTGATACTAGTACCTAACCTTAAGCCTGATTACATATGTTCTTTGTGCCACTGACAAAAACATGTAAAATCGCTTGAGAAATATTTGTAGTGGGTGGGTGGAGCGTGTAATAGTAACACAGCTTTAAGTGCTTTATATTATTTCACTTAATTCTTACAACAATCTGATAGGATAAGTATTAGTATTATTACCTCTATTTTATAGATAAGAAAAGTAGTGTTCAACAAGTTTAAGAACTAGACAAAATATACTTCTCTAGTAGGTAGCAATCTAGATACGAACTCAGGTAGTCAGGTCTGGAGCTTACACACTTAACCAGCTAGTGTGTTGCTACATATTCAGTAGAAGTAATGATGATATGTATTTCAGAGCCTACTGTGTGCCAATCATTTATAATATATTCTTTTACTTTATCTTTGCAATAATCTTAGAGTGGATTTATCATCTACAGATAAAATCCTCAGAGAGGTTAACTAGTCACATCATTACAAACAGACAGAACTCCCATTTAAATCTCAAGCTATTCCACTCCAAAGAGAATAGTCTTTTTATGGCTTTTGTAATGAATGGAAAATCCTTGGATATGTATGTGCTTGACAGGTGAAAGGGATCTCTTTGGGACATGTGGTCTAAAGAAGGTAAGAATACAGAAATATGAAAATCGACAACACAGTGCTTTCAGTTAGGCCCAGCTGTTCCAGTTCTGTTGATTTTTTTTTAATCCAGAAATGGCTTTTTTGCACATTATACTCCAGTGTGCGGTAATACCTTTTCTTGTCTGCCAAGCATGGCTGGGTCAGGGAAAATTTCTTGAGAATGGATCAATTTTACATTTAGCCATCTCAGATAAACTGACAGTGAGTTTGAGAAAGGATTTTCTTTGCTCCAGAGTTCCAGAAAGCTTGTTATTTTATCTTGGAGAGTGTATATGGTGATTAAAGAGTAAAACTTGCAATAAAGGAGTAAAACTATATTTAATATAAACAACCATACCATGTGAATATAAGGTCTATATTACAGTTCTGTTGTATCTCTGAGCAATCATGTGAATGAAAGGAGCACTTTACCTCTCTGAACCTCTGTTTTCTCAGCCATAACATGGGATAATGAAATGCTGGTCTCTAAGAAAACTGTCAGCTCTATAGTCTATAAAATCATGGAAGCAGATGAAAAAAGCATACAATTTTTACAAGAAAATATTGATATGAAATTAGACTTTTAAGAAACATGCTAATGAATGTATTTGTTAACTGATGCTAATACTTGCTGAGGACCAAAGGTGTCAAGTGTTCAGGAAATACAACAAAGAGAAGGCAAAAATCCCAGTCTCTAATTTGTGAGTGTTTTTCTGGAAAATAAATTATTTGTCATCCAATCAGAAAACTTCAGCATGAAAAAACACATTAAAATAAGTGTCACTGTCCAAGGGACATTTGCAACACTTATTTTGCCAACAGGCATTATTTTTATGATTTTATATTTTATAATCATGTACAGTCATCAAGATATACAGTCACTTCTGCTATAATGCTTGGTTTGAAAAAAAAAAAAACTTTATATCCCATGCAATTGATGTATTAGTTAGAAATCTGAATATAATGGAAATTTTGTCAGTTTATGAATAATTTTGTTCCTGAGAAACATTGGGTGAACAAGATAACCACATCCAGCTGAATTGTGCTTTGTAGGAATACAAACACACACACACACACACACACATGCATAGACCTCAAACATCTACCAGCTACCTTGGTCTGGTTCACTGTGTGTTATTGAACTAGGTTGTATTGTGCTATTTTCTCACATATGTATTTGTGAGATTATATATATATATATATATATATATATATATACACACACACATACACATATCATGCCATTCAACATTAAAAGCATGAATAATCCTTCTGTCCAAAACAGCAAGCAGTGAATGAAAAAGGAAATCTTTAGGTATTGAGAAGACAGAAATAATAAAGTGTTTTGGAAGAAACTATAGAATATTTGATATCTCTTCAGCTATGAAGAAATCTATATTGTAGAACATTATAAACGATGACAAAAAGTAAAAGAAAAACTTCAAGTTCTGCAAAGTCATAAAACATGATCTTAAGAAAAAGAATGGTAAGACATTGAGCATATAGATTGAAGAACAAACAGTAAAAAATTCAAAAACAACCTGTTGCACAATCAAAAAAAAGCATTATTTGTATGTGAAGATGTTATTGCCCTATCTTGTAGAAGTGGCTTATTTTAGTGCTTTAGTGGCTGGTTTAGTGATTTCAAACATTGCCATAATTTCTAGAATCTTCAGCTATTGGGTGAAGCCACTAGTACATATGAGAAATTTGAAGGGAATATTTTTTTCCAGCCAGGATATAGAAACTATTTGAAATAGAATGTTACACATTAGATGAATTTCTCAATTTTTCTGAAAGAGGTACTATTGGAAATGCATCCCTCAAAGCATCTGCATCTCAACGGATGAGAAACATCTCAGGATTAAGAATGAGATTGATTTGTAACTCTGATGTTTGGTGCCAGCGTGGTAAGGAAGACACTGAGTCACCCCCATTCACAGCTGGCATTATAGTTTTACATCCAATTTCAGATAACGCTCCTTCTAACACTTGACAAGTTGCCTGCTGCTGACACTTGTCCTAGAAGCAAGTGTCGAGGCTTTTTCAGGATAAACTGACATTTATTGTAGTATTTATGCATTTCTTAACCATTTACCATATGTAAAACTGTGTTACCATTTTTATTAGGTTTCTATCTGTTTTAGAAGTGTGTCAGTGAGGAAACTTTGGAGTGTTGTTTTTCCATACTTCCATAATCCCTGTGGTTTTTATTGTGAAACTTTTGCATAGCAAGGCAATTTAAAGAATACATATATCACATTATGGCAGAACTGATTGTATATTCAGTTGAGGGTAAGATGGCTCAGCTGCTCTTTTCTTTTCTTCTTTCTACTTTTTCTCCTCCTTCTTTATCTTCTTCCACAATTAAGAAATTAATGTTTGTTGAAAAATTTTTAAATCATAAAAAATTGTGTAAAGTTAAGAAAAAATTTTAAACAAAAGAAATTCACCACAATGACTTCTTCACCCTTTAGTCAGGCCTTTGGACTGTGATTATAAAACTAGATTAAGATATAAAAATCAAAGTGCATTAATTGTTAGTTCAGGTTTAACCCCATTGTTCACATGCAAGCAAAATCTGCTGTAATAAATATCATCAGTAGTTAAAGAAATAAGGCAGTATATCCATTTACTACACTTTCCAGTGGCCATATACACAATTAGTCTACAACCACAGATAACTGATTCATCTATATCATATCCAGATAAGTTGAGAGGATAAATTGTAAGTATTATTTAAACCAGTGTTTCTGAAAGTATGCTCCTGGAACAGCAATCTCAACATCACCTGAGAATTTGATAGATACACTAATTCTCTGGCCAAACTGACTGATTGAAAATCTCTGGGAGTGGGGCCCAGCAATCAGTGTTTTAATAAGCTTTCTACATGAATCTGATGCATGTTTATGTTCATATGTGGTAACCACTGGATTAAACACTCTCAATGGTAATTTAGGGCTAGAAACTTTGGGATCAGATTACCTGGATTCAAAAGCTAGGTTCTGGTACTTTCTGTTAATCATATAACCGTTCAAGTTACTTTAAATGCTGTATGTCTTTGCTCAGCTCTTTGAGGATTACATTAAATAATTAGTACCAATAGAATACTTAGAACAAAGCCTAGACCATAGTAAGTACTCAGTAAATGTAGCATAACATTTTAATCTCATTCTAAGCATCTTCTCTTGTGAGCATTTAATAGGCTGAATAAAGAAATGCTCAATTTATGTGATTATGATCCTAATCATGTTAATAGTATTTGAGTCATAAGTGATCTTGAATAATAGAGTTCAGTGATTGAGAATGTGAGAGGAACAAAAAAACCTTACCAAATATCGCAAGTTGGGGTTGCTTGAAAAAATACTGAGATGGACTCAGTAAAATACTGAGATCAACAGTTGTGGAAGGGAGAGGCAGGAAGTAGCATCTGGCAATAGGAGTAGTTATAATATTGACCGGATGACAACCTCAACCAGCTTCATGTGAAAGTCAAGCTAAAACAACCTCTTACAATTGTCCTTTCCAGTGTCAAAATGATCTGACATTTACACACCCTCATCCATCACTTATTTGATGTGAGCTGCTCCCTGAAGGGCATGACTTTGGGTGAAGTTCTCCGAAGCTGAAGTCATCCCTGAAGGTGCTGCCAGCTGAAGCTTGTCTGCCAATGGCATCACTTGCAGCTAAGACAATAAACCTTCTTAAAGGAAAATTTAAGCAACAAGTAATTTTTAGAAGGGACAGGTGAAAAGGGCATCACCATGGCTGCTGCAACTTCCCTTTCTCTTGTCAGGAAAGACAAGAGTGCAATTAAGGGTGGATCTTTGGTTATGCATACAAAAATAAGTAAAATTTATAATTTCCATAGAGGAAAAAGGAATGTAAAGTGAACAATAACAACAAAATATATTTTCCCAAATAAGTCATAAGTGTGTTCAAAACAGGTAGCATTATTTATATAATATAAAGCAGAGGGATCCTTTCTGTAAGGGAGGTGGGAGCTTAAATTTCAAAAAAATGCGTGATGTTGTGCTTTGTTCTGCTGTAGTCTGGAATGGATTTAAGATGGTGGAAACTGTATGATGAGTTGGTACTGCAGTTATATCTCTTACAGTAACTGAAAGTGAGGTCTGGCTGCTTGCCACTCTGAAGACAATAAAGAGGCAAGTTTGGTGGAAAGGAAAGTTTGCTTCATTTTGGATGCTGCAACTGGGGGAGGGGGAGGGGAGGGAAGACTCCTGTCCACAGGCTGATTCCTCTCCATCAGCCTCTGACGATTAGGGGGCGAAAGATTTTCTAGACAGAGAGAGGGGGCTACATGCAGAAATAGCACAGTCAGCTATGACAGTCATCTTGAAATTGGTCACCGGTGGTCTGACCAGTGTCATCTTGATTGTTTTAAGTACAATTAATCTTTAGTTCCAGGGTCGATTTGTTCCCATTTCCTTGAGGCCAATTCTTGGAGTTGTGGCAGCTTATGTCATGGCTACCTCTGGTCATTGTGTAGTTAACTTCTTCTGGTGGGGATTTCAGTATCTATAAGACAGTTCACAGGATGTGGCTCAGAATATCATCTATAGCTCTTGAGAAGGAGCTAAAGGTCCTTAACTTTGCTTAATGACTAAACTATTATTATTTAGTCTTGTTGGACTGTTTTCCTTTGTTTCTGTATTTTCTCACTTCTCTGATTAAACTTATTCTTTGGCTAAGGTTTTTCCATAGACAAAATGCAGGCTGAGGACATGGGGGGAAGGACCATGGGGTCCTGCTCCATTCCACTACCATAAGTAAATCAAATTAAACACTGTAGTAAAGATTTACATTATCTCTTTCTATTTCAAGAAAATAAGCCATTCCTTAGATGTGACATTTTGATTATATAAAGAGAGGGAAATCAGGATAATGTTTTACTAGATATTAAACAGTATAAAATACAGAAAAAGATAAAATTTCTTCCAAAATACCATTATTTAATTAAAAAAAAAGTTTAAATGTCTATGGCTTAGTAAGTTTAGGTTTATATAATAAAATTTAAAGTTAGAGAAAAATCATATTTCTGTATTCTAAGCACTTAGCTCTCAACTGTCTTATAGTCTATGGTCTTTGTCAACATCTTGACCTAGAGCCTAAAGGTGAGAGGGCTACATATTATGTTTGTATTCCCAATCCCCAGGAAGCAATTCTCTGACAATTGTGGTCTGACCCATATAGAACCTAGACATTAATTTGTGAATAATTCCACTGTATTTTGAACTTGGTGCTTTTGATTAGATGTTGCTGTGAAAAGGTTATCTTATCAAACTAATAAATGAACTGCTGAACAAGCTGACAGCTTGTGGCTGGAAATGGCTTTTGCCCCATGGCTCAATTACAAATCAGCCAATAGGAAGGCAGAAAAGAGCACTAGAGGTGATTAATTGATTGCAGTGTCACAGTGAGCAAGTTCACTCTCACTGCCCTAAATGTAAGTTGACACTATAAATGAGAATAGGGGAGAAACAAAACAGTTAGGATGAAAGCTATCAGACTACAACGGAGAACCATTGAGAAACAAGTAAGGGCTCAATTAAAGAGAAAAAGGACATGCCTCCAAAAGAAAACATTTTCACCCCCTTTGATTTGATAATACTCCCTGTCTTGGCCCTTCCCTTTCTCTGTGTTTCCTACCTTATATAATTTCTAGCATGCTAAAAAAATAGATTTCCCAAGAAAATTACTTGAAAAATAAATCTAGAAATGTTTAAGTTATTGAATGAATTTTTATGGGTCTCAAAAAATCTTATGGGCAGAATTATAACTGTCAGAATATGAAGAGATAGTTTCTCCCATCTAGTCCATAAAGGAAGAAGGATCTGGGAGCAGCAGCCTACTGTTTTGTTCTATAAAAGGTGTCCTTCTTCAGACATTCCTATTTCTCTACTTAAAATGAAATCTGATTTCCAAATAGTAGCCAGATCAATGTGAACTACCTACTGAGTAATCTGGTGTCAATGTAAGGAGGCATTTGGAATGAAAACCTAAAGGTAAAAAAAAAAGAGGAGAAATGAGAAGAAAGGGGAAGAAAAGGGATCAAAGCAAGGTTAGAATGCTGTGTAAAGCAGAATAGAGAGGGGATGTGTTAAAAGCCCTTTATAATAGGTAATTTTTTTTTTTTTTTTACAGCCTGAACAGAATGGGGAGGAAGCTGCCAAAGAAACGGCAAAAGATGGTGACAATGAAAAAAAAAAAGGAAAAGAGAAAGATTTAAAGCCTCTTCAAAATACAAAGACAAGGAGGACAACCTGAGAACAAAAATTTAAGCTCCTGTTATATGAATTGCATGGAACTCAGGTTGTTCATTCTTCCTATACCCATATATCAGCTCAGGTTTTGACAATGGGAAGTAGAACAAAAAGAGGAAATAAACCATCCACTTTGTGATTAATACATACAGATCTAAGTTCCCCAGAGCATGAGACTCTCTGCAAACATTTATCAGGTACCAGCTTTGTTAGGAAATGAAAAAGAGTCAAACCACTTCTTTAATCCAGAGCCAGTGAAAAATTAGGGAGACTCTTGGGGAATGAAGACTAAGGAAGAAAGAAATTTTGTTTGGATGTACCTTCATTTAAATGTTCACTGGGAAAATAACCTTATCCATAATTAATACTAGAGTTACTTTAAATCCTTTTGTGAACCCATGGCTGGTTGTCTGTTTTAAACCAATATAATTTAAACTAGCCATATTATTTCATATTAATCTAAACTATGTAAAATATTGGGGAAAAATAAAATGCTAATATATTGTGTTTCTTACCTACTGCTGAGGATTACCAGTTATTGTGTATAGTCTGAACAATCAGCATTTTATTCTGTCCATCTTCCATTCAGTTAATACATAATCATGGCTTTGGTCAAAAGGCATTTTTCAAGCAAATCTTTCATTTTGTTGCAATGTGGTTATTAGTTTAGTAAGCTGTGATTTTTAGAGCAATATACAATGACTAAAATTATTCTAAAGACTGAGGAATATGAATAGATGTTTCTACCATATATTATTATACTAATATGTTGAAAACATTATAATTTGTAAATGAATATTTTCATATTATTTATATGTAATCTGCCCTAAACTATTGCCAAAAAAAGATGGAATTTTAAATTAAGCAAATAAATTAAACATTTTATCTCAGAAACCTTTTATTTTAGTAAATAAGAACAATGAACACTATGGAATGCATGTACAAAGTGGTTTTATGAATAATCATTTTTCAAGATAATTTATCTATTCATTGCATGTTCAGTGCAAGAAGAAGAAACTTCACATAGAGACTCATTAGTAGCTTTTTTGATAGTGCGTTGCAGATATGATTTTCATTTACCAAAGAAAATTTGAATTTGCCATATGTAGTGATACATTTATAAATGTTCTAACAAAAAAGACAAGCAATAACTACTAGATTATTTTAAAATTATTGTTTAGGGTCAATTCATAGTATAGTTATTCAATCAAAGATAGTATTATATAAAAGTAGAAAAGTCAACATGCCTTCTTTTGCTTCTTTTCCATCTTATTAATAATTTGTTAACGTGTCAGTGAATTATTGCAAATAAAGAATTATCATGAAGGTAAAAAAAATTGAAAGCATTCAAATGCCCATCAATATATATATGTCATATATATATGATATTGTAAAACATATCTGATGAGGTTAATATCTAAATCATATAAGGAGCTCAATAGCAAAAGTACAAGTAAATCAATTGAAAAATTGGCAGAGGACCTAAACAAACATTTTTTCAAAGAACACATACAACTGGCCAACAGGTACATGAAAATGTGCTCAACATCACTAACAACCAGGGAAATGCAAATCAAAACCACAATGAACTATCTATGACCTCACAACTGTAAAGATGGCCATTAACAAAAGACAGGAGATGACAACTGATGGTAAAGATGAGGAGAAAAGGGAACCCTTGTGCACTGCTTGTGGCAATGTAAATTGGTGTAGCCAGTATGGAAAAAAGTATCAAGGTTCCTCAAAAAATTAAAAATAGAACTACTGTATGATCCAGCAGTCCTACATCTGGGTATATGATCAAACAAAACAAAGTAAGTATCTCAAAGAGATAACTGCACTTCTATGTTTATTTTAACATTCATTTTACAACAACCAAGGTGTGGAAAGAACTTAAGTGTTCATTTATGGATGAATGGATAAAGAAAATGTTGGGCATAAATATTATATACATAGTATAATAATATATATGTTGTATAAATACATATAATGAAATATTATTCAGTCATAAAAAAAGGAAACCCTGCCACTTGTGACAACATGAAAACATGGATGAACACAGAGGGCATTATGCTAAGTGTAATAAGCCAAACCAAGACAAATAGTGCCTGATGTAACTTACATCTGTAATCTAAAAAAGTCAAACTCAAGGAAACAGAGCCTAATGATGGTTGCCAGAAGCTGGAAGGTGGGGTAAATGGAGAGATGTTGGTCAAAGGGTACAAATTTTCGCTAGTGAAATGAATAAGTTCTGGAATCCAATGTACAGCTTAGTTAATAACACTGTATTGTATTCTCAAAACCTGCTAAGAGAGATCTTAAATGTTCTCACCACACACACACACACACACACACACACACACACACACACACACACACACACAAGGTAACTGTGTGAAATGATATATGTGTTAATTAACTTGATTGGCATAATCATTTCACAAGTATATATATGTGTGTATATATGTGTATATGTATATCATATCACATTGGACAACCTAGATTGATACAATTTTATTTGTCAGTTATCCCTTAGTAAAGTTGGATAATTTTTTTTTAAAATAGTATCTTTTGATAGCATAACAACAAGAAAATTGGATCTTTAAAAATTCAGTAGAGGCTAAGAGAAACTAAAGAAACTTGCCATGATCACATAGTTACAAGTTATAAAATTAGAAACTTTAAGATATGTTTTTACCTCAGTCCATTCAGTTTCTAATTTTAAAGTGAATTCTATATGTGTTACATATAGTCACAACAGAAACAATTTTACTAATTATGTTCTAATATATTAATACAATGTTTTCATCAATGTAAGCCTCCATATTCTTAATGCATGTTTGACATTTATTTAACATGACCCAATAGTATCAAAATAAAGTCAAAAATAGAAAGAACAGACAATTCTTTAAATTAATGTTAGAAAGAGGTTTCATCAGATTTTTAAACTAAATACTCTGTTTTTGCCTCATTCAGAAATAGTTAATGCTTACTCTATTCTGGTCTAGAATAAACAAAAGAACATATTTACCTAATAATAACACAATGTTCATCCAGTCTCAAAATTACAAAGTGACAAGCATGCTTTTAGACCCTGGGATAGACCCCAAAATAAATATGTGTCTTTAAGATATTCAATTCAATTTCAATAAAATGTAATTGCACTCCAATAAAGTATGCATCAGATATTCTCAGGATATGTAATTGTGCACACTAAACTCAGTTTTATATGGTTAGAAAAACTTTTACAGAAGAAGTGATATGGGGATTTTGGGAAATGGGTAGGAGTAAACAAAGTAATTTGAAAACGGAAGAAACTCCAGTTCAAAGGCCAGCAACATAGGAGAGTATGATACGTTCCAAAGGAAAATGCCTTTTCACCAGACACTCAGGTCTCCACTGGGATCTAAGTTCCATGGGCAGAGGTTTTTTGTTTTTTGTTTTTTTCTTTTCTGTATTGCCATGTACCAGGCATTTATTTAATACTCAATAATTTGCTGAATACAATTTGAGGTCAGATATCATTGTAAAGCAAATATACTGTTGAGAAACAAGAAATATCTTTATATATAAAGTTTGTTTTTCAAACTTTCTTTTAAACTTTGTGTTTATCTAAATATGACTCCCCTCCCTTTTAGTCCCTGTAGAAGAGTAAATATAATAATCACATTTTTCTTTATTCTCTCTTCTCCACATACTGCTAGGTCTACAGGCAATATTGTCTTTAGAGCTGTTGAAAAAAATACATAACACAAAGCAGAGTTATTGGGAAAGTTTTCCTCTATTCTTATTTTACAGAGACTTATTTTTCAGCTCAGCCTATTCAATTGCCACTTTGAGACTGAAATGATTGTCAGTTTCTGTTAACAGTACAAGGAAGAAGGTAGTATCACATTGGCTGTCTACCTTTCTCTGGGTACTATCTCATGTCAGTCATTGGGCTTTCCATTTGCTCTTTCATAGCTGGAAGTCTTTACCTAAGCTTATCTATCTCATCCCCGAATTATCCTTTGTTGTCTTAATGTAGAATTATGGCATGTCTTTTTTTCCTTTTTCCTATTTTAAGTATTTAATATTATCTAGACAGCCTGCCTGTAGAATGTAATGGTGAAAACATTAGTTAACATACTTACTAAACTTGTTATATTTGTATTTTAAATATGTTATATAAGCATGCTGCTACAGATAAAAATATTAAACGATATTTATTGATAGCATAGGGACAGTTACACTAGTAGATAAGGAACCTAACAATATCATTTATCACCATCAAATTCACTTGTCCATCCAATATAATGCAAATCTCTAAGGTACTTTCTACCTGATAAAACTCCCTCTTGAGAATAGGGCTGAAGTGCCAGTGCTTCATTATAATTTCTAATTCTGGAAATGATTTTAGTAGGCAGAGACTCATATAGGGAATGGATCAGGTTTTCATTGTGGCATTGCTGTGACATAATATTGACCAGAACACTGAGGACAGAGTAGGTGTGAGTTCAAATTATGTTATGGGACAAGGTGTGAGATTTAACTTCTTTATGAAAACATATAAATATAAACATACAAGTGTTTAAAACTATGAATATTTAACATATAAATGTATAATACACACACACACACACACACATTCAGCCTTATAGAAATGTTGATGGTGATCACTCTTTCAGTTTCTCTATATTGGAAATATGGTTATGTTCAGCCTCACTCAGAATTTATTACCTACTTTAATTTGTTTTCCCAAATACTCAAACTCTCAGTAGAACTAGGCATGTATCTGAATATACATTATGGATTTCACAATCGATAGGCCATGGTTGGATCAAAGTTTAGGGACATCACTAGTGATATGAAGTAAAAGTAAAAGTGTGGCCCAAGCCAATAAGTTATAGCTTGCAAAATTTTACTGCCTTTTGTTGGCATTTTCATGTTTGTGTTACACAAATGTAGATGAATACCTCAGAAAACACTGCCACAGTAAGGCTTATGCTTATTACTTCTTCATCATTGTATTCCAGGGGTGTTTTCTTTGTTTTTTGTTTTGTTTTTTTTTTAATTTTGGTCAACTGCAGCTCACTAAACAAAGACAATAAAATAAATTATCAGTAATTAACTGATTGTTGAAGTCTTTGTTGAATTTCAAGGAAAGTAATTACTAAGTTTCAAGTGAACTCCTAGGTGGAGATAATATTGCTTGCCTATTAATTCTATTCACAGTAGAATCTGATATCAAAGGCATAGATTCTACAAGAAATATTATCCTTACTATTGGAATCTGGGGAAAATGTACTTCCCTTTCATTTCTTTATTGGAAGCTTGTAACTCATTGGCTTATATTGAATCACATTGCTCTTTTTCAGTTAATCTCTGAAAACAGATAAGTGGGGATCATTCCTAAAATGGAGGGTGGAACATCTTCCCCTGAGATCTATGGATGACACCAGGAAAGAGGCTCTATTAGGAAGGAGGAGAATGAATGTTGGATAGGCAATCAGTAACGTCCATTAATGTTTGCTGTGGCTCAGACAATACTATACATTATTTTTTTTAGTTCAGCATTGGAAATGGTTCCAATTATTTATATATTGACTACAACAATTTTAAGCCTGTCATGTATAAAATTAAAATACCTGTTGATCATAAAAGCCTGAAATGCAAAATATCATATTTACTGATAAAGTGTTTAAAGAAAATTCTGAGGAAAATTGCTCCATAAATATTCATATACATTAAAATAATACACAAATATGAACTACTAAAATATAAACTATTTTATATTTTAAGTGGATGCAAAAAAAAAAAATGGCACGAAGTAGAATGACATGGAATGCATCCCTCTCCACAGATGCATTAGGAATACATCAAAAGATGCAATAATTCCCATAAGAAAACAAGCTAAACACCAGCAGAAGACCTTGGACACCAGAAAGGACTGCAAAGATCCTGACATAATTGGGTAGGACAGAGGGAAAAAAATGAGAAAGAGGAGGAAAAGAAAGGAAAGGGATGGGTCCTACACCCTGGGGCAGGGGGGAGCTGAAAAAGAGGAGAGATTGCCAAATTAGGGGAAACCTCCCTTATCTGATGGGGAAACACCCTTAGCAATGGGCAATTTGATTGGGTCAGAAGGGAGACATTTGGGACTGTCCAAAGAGGGTTAAGTGGCCAATCTGTGGCAGACAGGAAAGAGTGAGAAACACACAGAGGGTCCGTGCCATGGCTCTGCATGTCCCAGACTGAAACGTGGGTTCACAGCTGTACAGGGGGTCTGTGAGCTAGAGGGTGGGAATCAGATAACTGGTTCAGGGTGAGAAACATTGTTTGCTGTGGGGAGATGGACTGAGGGGACAGAAGGGAAGAAATCCATAGAGGAGAATGTCTACCACAGAAAGCCGGGCAGTCATGGTGGTGGCTCACTACTACTGACTCACAAGCAGAGGAGAGGAGCCATGGTTGTAGCCTCTCTCTTGGTGCCTGCGATGAACAAAGGGAGGCCCCTCTGGGCGTGGCTGCTGCAGTCAACAAGGGCCCCCTGATGGGATGTCTTGGTGTGCCTGCAGCTGAGAGCCAGAAGTCAGCAGAGTGGCCCAGCTCTGGAGACATTCTGCTTACACCTGAGCCTGCCAGCTTCCATCTGCAATAGGTACTGCCACCACTGGCAGGGCTCCTGAGACCCAGGCAGGTTGCTGCTGCTCACTCACACCCAGGGGAAGGAGCTACTATTGTACGCTCTCTCTCCCCACACACCAGCACCTACAGAGGAACAAAAAAGGAAGCTCTGCTGGTTGCAGAGTAATACAAAAAGCCCCCAAGGGCTGCCATTCATGCACCTTGCAGTGGGCACCAGTAAAGAACCACATTAAGGCCAGATTTCCTACACCCACAGCTGTCAGCATTCAACATCATCCACAGGACTCCTGTGATCCAAGCACGGTGCTACTGTTGAGTCACATGCAGGGAGAGGAGCCAGTATCAAGGCCTCTCTCTCCCCACACACCTCCATCTACAGATGAACAATAAAGGAAACCCTCACAGAGGCAGACCCAAAGAGTTTCAAGGCATCCTCAGGACCAGACTCTGGTGGTTAGGCCACATGCAGAAGCAGGGACAAAATCAAAGCTGAACACCAGGGATGGGGGACTAAGTAAGAGGTCCTAAAATCTTTCCCTCAGATATGCATGTTGCAGACTAAATCCCCATGATCAGCTAGGTAGACGCTATGTCTTTAGAATATCTGAGTAAACAATGAATGTTCCCACAAATGAAAAAGGTCTAGCTCTAGCAGCTGTGGACTATGGGAGCAAGCACACACAGGAATTGGGCCAGATCAGAGCTTAAGTGGACCCCATAGGACCCACAGCAGTTCCAGAGTCCAACCCAGAGGCAGAGGAGGGCATCTTGGGGAGGCAAAGATGGCCTGAGGCCCAAGGTGGGTACAAGGACACCTATAGCTGATACCCCCAAGGAAACAGAATTATTATTATTAATTCTAATGATCTGATCCATTCTGTGGTCAGTTCTAGCTTTCTTTTTTCTTTTCTTTTTTATAATTATGATCTTAGTCCTAAGGGATCTTCATGTCTTAGAGCATATTTTTTTATTCTATTTTTATTTTTAGGCTTTTTATGTATTTCTCTTTCTAGCCAGCTTTTTTGTAGTGCTGAGTTTATCTCCCCTACCTTCTTTTCTTCTTTATCTTTCATACATTTCTATTTTTTTTCTTTTTATATTTCCAGTCATACTACACTCTTCTGTTGCTCTGTGTTCTATCCCTTTTTAGTTTATTTTATCTTATTACACTTTGAATCAATATTATTGATCTGCTCTATTTCCTTGCTTTATTCCTCAGATGATGCACTGCTTTGGTTTTTGGTATTAGGTCTTATTTTTATCTTAGTTCTAATTATAATTGTTTGATTTCATATGGGGATCTTCAGTCTGTCTGGTTGTTCTCTTGCTCTTTAGTATATTTAATTATCATTTTCATAATTTCACTGGTTTTGTGTTTTTGTGTGGGTTTTTTTTTTTTTTTTTTTTTTGAATTTCATTGGTTTTCTCTTTGATTGTCTGATTGCATTCTGGGGTTCTTCTATCAGGTTGGTCCACGGCTTTATGTTCTGTTGGGTTTGCTTTTTGTGTTTCTTCTGCATGTACATCCTTCCTTGATTTAGTATTTGTTTCATTTAACATTTTGCCATTAGTCTGGGGCTTGGATAGTTTTTTTTTAACCCCCTGTATTGCCAGGACAAGCGACCTCTGGAGTCTGGATTCCTCAACCAGAGATCAATTTGGAGGATATGGGGAGGGAGCACTGAGTCCAGGACACTAGTCCATTAGAGAGTCCTCAGTCACAGGGAAGATTAACAGCAGAGAACTCTCACAGAGGCCTCTATCAGAGTTTAAGACCCTGCTTTGCCTGACTGCCTGCAGCTGCCAGTGCTGGATACCTCACACCAAACTAAAAACAAGACAGGAACACAAACACACATATCAGCACACAAATTACCTAAAGCCATATTAACATCACAGATATTCTAAAACACATCACCTGACACAGTCCTGCTAATCAGAGGGAAAAGACTCAGATCCACACAGCTGAAAGCAGGCATCAGACACTACTACCAGGAAGCCTACTCCAGACACTGGACCAATCCCACCACAGGGGGCAGAGAGCAGAAACAAGAGGAATTACTACTGGGCAGCATAGCGAAAGGAGACAGCAAGTACTATAAATTAGATAAAAAGAGAAAACAAAGAAACACCTTGCAGGCAAAGGAGCAAGATAAAAACCCACAAGACCAAATAAATAAAGAGGAAATAGGCAAATTGTCTGAAAAAGCATTCAGAGTAATGATAGTAAAGATAATCCAAAGTCTAAAAAACAGAATAGAGAAAATACAAGAAACATTTAATAAGGACCTAGAAGAACTAAAGAGCAAACAAACAGTAATGAACAACATAATAACTGAAATTAAAAATACTCTAGATGGTATAAACAGAAGAATAACTGAGGTAGAAGAATGAGTAAGTGAGTTGGAAGACAGAATGTTGGAAATAACTGTCACAGAGCAGGAAAAAGAAAAAAGAATAAAAACAATGAAAGACAGTCTCAGGGACTTGGTGACATTACACATATCAACATTCAAATCATACACGTCCCAAAGGAGAATAAAAAGAGAAAGGGTCTGAAAATATTTCAAGAGGTTATAGTGGAAAACCTTCCCAACATGGGAAAGGAAATAATTAATTGAGTCCAAGAAGTGCAGAGAGTCCCATACAGAATACACCCAAGGAGAAATACACTGAGGCACATATTAATCAAACTAATGAAAATTAAACACAAAGGAAAAATATTAAAAGCAGCAAGAGAAAAGCAACAAATAACATATAAGGGGAAACCCATAAGGATAACAGCTGCTCTTTCTGCAGAAACTCTGCAGGCCAGAAGGGAGTGACAGGATATACTTAAAGTCTTGAAAGAGAAAAACCTACAGCCAAGAATACTCTACCCAGCCAGAATCTCATTCAGATTGGACAGAGAAATCAAAAGCTTTACAGACAAGTAAAAGTTAAGAGAATTCAGTACCACCAAACCAGCCTTACAACAATTCCTAAAGGAAATTTTCTAAGCAGGAAACACAAGAGAAGGAAAAGACCTACAAAAACAAACCCAAAACAATAAAGAAAACGGTAATAGGGACATATCTGTCAATAATTACCTTAAATGTAAATGGATTAAATGCTCCAACTAAAAGACACAGACTAGCTGAATAGATACAAAAACAAAACCCTTCTATAGGCTGTCTACAAGAAACTCACTTCAGACCTAGTGACACATACAGACTGAAAGTAAGGGGATGGAAAAAGATATTCCATGCAAATGGAAGTCAAAAGAAAGCTGGAGTAGCAATACTCGTATCAGACAAATTAGACTTTAGAGTAAAGACTATTACAAGAGACAAGGAAGGACACCACATAATGATCAAGGGATCCATCCAAGAAGAATATATCACAATTGTAAATATCTATGCACCCAACATAGGAGCATCTCAATACATAAGGCAAGTGCTAAGAGCCATAAAGGGGAAATTGACAGTAGCACAATAATAGTAGGAGACTTGAACACCACACTTACATCAATGGACAGATCATCCAAACAGAAAATAAATAAGGATACACACATTTTAAATGACACATTAGGCCATCTCGACTTAATTGATATTTATAGGACATTCCACCCCAAAAGTATAAAATTCACTTTTCTCAAGTGCACACAGAACATTCTCCAGGATAGATCACATCTTGGGTCACAAATCAAGCCTTGGTAAATTCAAGAAAATTGAAATTATATCAAGCATCTTCTCTGACTGCAAAGCCAGGAGTTGTAAAAAATGCAACTGTAAAAAAATACAAATACATGGAGGCTACACAAAACATTATTAAAAAACCAAGAAATGACTGAAGAAATCTAATAGAAAGAAAATCTAGAAACAAATGACAATGAAAACAACAAACTAAAGCCTATGGGATGCAGCAAAAGCAGTTCTAAAGAGGAATTTTATAGCAATACAGACCTACCTCAAAAAAGAAGAAAAATCTCAAATACACAACCTAACCTTATACCTAAAACAATTAGAAAAAGAAGAACAAAAAAAAAATCCCAATGTGAGCAGAAGGAAATAAATCATAAAGATCAGATCAGAAATAAATGAAAAAGAAATGAAGGAAATAATAGCAAAGCTCAATAAAAGTAAAATCTGGTTCTTTGAGAAGATAAACAAAATTGATAAACCATTAGGCAGACTCATCAGGAAAAAAAAGGGAGAAGATGCAAGTGAACAGAATTAGAAATGAGAAAGGAGAAGTAACAAGTGACATTACAGAAATACAAAAGATCATGAGAGACTGCTACCAGCAACTATAGGTCAATAATTGGATAACCTGGAAGACATGGATAAATTCTTAGAAAAGTGCAATCTTCCAAGTCTGAACCAGGAAGAAATAGAAAATATTAACAGACCAATCACAAGTATGAAAATTGAGACTGTGATTAAAAATCTCCCAACAAGCAAAAGCCCAGGGCCAGATGCCTCACAGGCAAATTCTACCAAACATTCAGAGAAGAGCTAACACCTATCCTTCTCAAACTCTTCCAAAATATAGGAGAAGGAGAAGCACTCCCAAATTCATTCTACGAGGCCACCATCATGCTGATACCAAAATCAGGCAAAGATGTCACAGAAAAGGAAAATGACAGGCCAATATCACTGATGAATATAGATGCAAAAATCCTCCATGAAATATGAGCAAACAGAATCCCACAGTACATTAAAAAGATCATACACTATGATCAAATGGGGTTTATCCCTGGAATGCAAGGATTCTTCAATATTTGCAAATCACTCAATGTGATACATCATATCAACAAATTGAAGGATAAAAACCATATGATCATCTCAATAGACGAGAAAAAGCTTTTGAAAAAATTCAACATCCATTTATGATGAAAACTCTCCAGAAAATGGGTGTAGAAGGAAATTACCTCAACATAATAACAGCAATATTTTACAAACCCACAGCCAACATCATTCTAAATGGTGAAAAACTGAAAGCATTCCCTTTAAGAACAGGAACAAGACAAGGGTGCCCACTCTCACCACTATTATTCAACATAGTTTTGGAAGTAGCCACAGCAATCAGAGAAGAAAAAGGAATAAAAGGAATTCAAATTGAAAAAGAAGAAGTAAAATTGTCACTCTTTGCAGATGACATGATATCATACATAGAAAACCCTAAAGATTCTACCGGAAAACTGCTAATACTAATTGATGAATTTAGTAAAGTAGCAGCATACAAAATTAATGCACAGAAATCTCTTAAATTCCTATTCAATAACAACAAAAGAGCAGAAAGAGAAATTAAGGAAACTCTCCCATTTACCATTGCAAAAAAAGAATAAAATACCTAGGAATAAACCTGCCTAAGGTGGCAAAAGACCCGTATGCAGAAATGTATAAGACAGTGATGAAAGAAATCAAAGATGATACAAACAGATGAGTGGCATACTGTGTTCTTGGATTGGATGAAACACCATTGTGAAAATGACTGTACTATTGAAAGCAATGTACTGATTCAATGCAATCCCTATCAAATTACCAATGGTATTTTTCACAGAACTAGAACAAGAAATCTTACGATTTGTATGGAAATGCAAAGACCCCAAATAGCCAAAGCAATCTTGAGAAGGAAAGATGGAGTTGGTGCATTCAGGCTTCCTGACTTCAACCTATACTACAAGGCCACAGTGATCAAGACAGAATGGTAATGGTGCAAAAACAGAAATGTAGAACAATGGAAGAGAATAGAGAGAGCAGAGATAAACCCATGCACATATGGGCACTTTATCTTTGACAAAGGAGGCAAGAATACACAATGGAAAAAATACAGCTTCTCAAGAAGTGGTGCTGGGAAAATTGGACAGCTATGTGTCAAAGGATGAAATTAGAACACTTCCTAACACCAGACACAAAAATAAACTCAAAATGGATTAAAGACCAGACACTATAAAACTCTTAGAGGAAAACATAGGCAGGACACTCTATTATATACATCAAAGCAAGATCCTTTTTGACCCACCTCCTAGAATAACGGGAAAGAAATCAAGAATAAACAAATGAACCTAATGAAACTTAGAAGCTTTTGCACAGCAAAATAAACCATAAACAAGACAAGAAGACAACCCTCAGAATGGGAGAAAATATTTGACAATGAAGCAACGGACAAAGGATTGATCTCCAAAATATACAAGCAGCTCATGCAGCTTAATACCAAAAAAGCAGATAATCGAATCCACAAATGGGCAGATGACCTAAATAGACATTTCTCCAAAGAAGACATGCAGATGGCTAACAAACATATGAAAAGATGCTCAACATCACTAATCATTAGAGAAATTCAAGTCAAAGCCACAGTGAGGTATCACCTCACACCCGTCAGATTGGCCATCATCAAAAAATCTAGAAGCAATAAATGCTGGAAATGGTTTGGAGAAAAAGGAACCCCCCTGCACTTTTGGTTGGAATCTAAATTGTCATAGCCACTATGGAAAAAAGTATGGAGGTTCCTTAAAAAACTACAAATGGAACTACCATATGACCCAGTAAACCCACTACTGGGCATATACCCTGAGAAAACCATAATCCAAAAAGAAACATGTACCACAATGTTCATTGCAGCACTATTTACGATAGCCAGGACATGGAAGCAACCTAAATGCCCATCAACATATGAATGGATAAAGAATATGTGGCACATATATACAATGGAATATTACTCAGCCATAAAAAGGAATGGAATTGAGTTATTTGTAGTGAGATGGATGGACCTATAGACTGTCATACAGAGTGAAGTAAGCCAGAAAGAGAAAAAAAAATATCATATGCTAACTTATATATGGAATCTAAAAAAATGGTACCAATGAACCCAGTGACAGGGCAAGAATAAGGATGCAGATGCAGAGAATGGACTTGAAGACATGGGGTGGGAGGGGTGAAGGGGAAGCTGGGATGAAGTGAGAGAGTAGCATTGACATATATACACTACCAAATGTAAAATTGATCACTAGTAGCAAGTTGCTGCATAACATAGGGAGATCAACTGGATGATGTGTGATGTCTTAGAGGGCTAGGATAGGCAGGGTGGGAGGAAGTCACAGGAGTGAGGGCATATGGGGATATATGTATAAATGCAGCTGATTCACTTTGTTGTACAGCAAAAACTGGCACAACAGTGTAACACAATTATATTCCAATAAAGAGCTTAAAAAAAGTAGATGCATTTTATGCAAATGCAATATTATATGTTTCTAGAAACAAAAGTATTTCTAAAAAATCTTAAAAGCTTCATATGCAGATTAATAAATCAGTTGAATGTAGACAAAAGAATTATATTGTTATATTTATGAGAAAACATAGCAAGTAGAGGGGTAAGTTATTAAAATATTAGAAAAGAAGACATTTTGAGGATAGTGCATTTTAATAAATTTGGAATAAAATATGTTATTAGTTTTCCTAAGTAGCTAGGTTTATAAAAACATTGTATCCAAAACATCACAGATTCTGGCATTAAGAAATAATGGTTGATATGCTGAAGCTAAGCTAAATCCAAAGTATTGTTTAGCTATCTACAAACAGGATGTATTTATATGTAATTATAGATAATTGACATATTTCATAGGTTGTTCTTCAATTAAAAATCAACATTGAAAAGTGAGAGGTAGGAAGAATACAATATAAGCAGAAAATTGCTTTTATCAAAGTTTAGGAAGTAATTAGTTAAAACTGACATCTTTATAAGTACAAAATCACAAGAGAAATTTTTGAAAGCAGCCACATCAATACCATTTATACATGCAAATTGCAGATTATTTCCCAAGGTGGTAGGTGTTTGTTTCTGGGCTCCCATGCAACTAGTTAATCTTTTTTTTTTTTAATTCATAACTGTATTAGCATGCTAGAAGCAGAACATGCACAGTTGTCAGAGATGAACATATCTATCAATACTAACATTCCTATGTACCTACACCTAATTGCTTCCAACTGCAAGCATCTGTGTCTTTGACTGAGGCCTTCCCTTAACTGTTTGACTGCACTCTGCCCTCCCATCAACTAAGTGGGAAGTGTTAAGGAGTTACCACTCTTTTGAAGTAGCTATTAGCCAGTGATTAATAGGTTTTCTTGTCAATTATTTGTTACCTGGTCTTTCAAAATTTTACAGTGAGATGAAGCACCAGTTGCCTACATGGAAAACATATGCAAACTTTACACTTTATAGATTTATTTCTCCATGCCTCTAGCTGAGGTTAACAACCAGATACCAACTTGTATTCACATTGTTATCTTAAAGTCCATTTCTGGGGGAACTCAGCCAAAGATATTTACTGCCGAGACCAGCTCGGCAACTTGAGGTGAGTGACGGGTGCCGCAAGCTTGAAGAACACACAGACACAGACTGAAGAGAAAAGTGGGACCGGGGGGCTCAAGACCTCTCGGATCAAGAGCCCTGCTGACTCATCCCAGGTTGCTTTTATTGAGTTCGTGGGCTAACATTCTCAGGTTACACCCATAAACAATCAAAGGCATCACATGACTGCGGCAATTATCTTTGTTTACTTCCTGGGTCCGAGTTGAGCAGGTGTGGATTTGAGCTGGGGGTGGAGAGCAAAACAGCCCTGGGGGCAGGAGACCTCTCTCAGATATTGGGGGTCTGTGCCCCACCCGTGTTGGCCCCTCTGTGACTGTGCCTGTCTTAGGTTGTTCCTCCCTTGAGGAATCTTACCCGTCTCTGGCTAACCAGTCATCCTCCAGGGCCAAACAGGGTGATATAAGGAAGGCTCTATGCACCACCCCTGTTGGCCCCTCTACGGCTGTGCCTGTCTTAGGTTGTTCCTCCTCTAAGGAATCTTACCCATCTTTGGCTAACCAGCCGTCCTTCAGGGCCAAACAGGGTGATATTAGTCTCCATGCCCCGCACCCTCAGCTCCTCCACTGCTCAAGCAGGACATTCTGAATCCCATCACTCGGCCCACATACTTTAACATTTTCAAGGTTTCAGAAAGGTTCCCGAATGTCTTCCCACAATTTACTCTTATTTTTATTTGGATAATATCCCATTTGCATTCTTTGCCTGTGATTTGGATGGGAATAACCCTGCCATCAAGTCCTGGGGTAGGTCATCACTCAAGCAAATAGTAGCAGCACAATTTCCTGTTCAGAGTAAATGGTGTAGGAATGGCCAAGGATTTTGGATAATAGGAAAAAGTAAGCATGAGCATTAGTGTAAAGATATCATAAGTGACTATCAGTGATTTCTTCTCCAATATGATTGGTATGGGGATGTTTGCAGCTGTCAAAACACTTTTGTAACAAGAGAAGTTGGTGGAAATGGACATGTTGGTGGAAATGGAGAGGAACATATATGGCATCTGAGAATAAGGTTGAAATAGTAGAAGGCAGGTGATGGGATGGCATTTTGATGACATTGACCCACTGGATCAAGCTTCTCTTGATAATTGCATTTTCTGATATTTAACATTAATTCTTAACATATTCTTAGACAATAATTATCCTATATTTTATGAAATTTAGAACTAGATTTTCTGTCTTTTGCAAGTTAATCAGTCAAGTCCAGAATAGTTTATGAGAACCCCAAATAGAGTGGTATAAATATTTATAAATATTAAACCAATAATATGAAACCAATAAGTGAATTAGGTTTCCTCTAAGAGACAGGTTAAGTTAATGCTTGAAACTGGATGTTAAGAGCCAAAAGTTCAGTCTGTGTTTCAAACTTCTCCTTCATTATGTTTACAAAACATTACTATGGGTGAGACAGAAATTAGAAAAGATTCTGTATTTAACCTAGAAAAAGAAACAAATAGTTAAATGATGTGCCAAACATTCAAAATAACTATCGTATTGAATTTCTGAGCAAAGTCTGTGAGGTTTTAGTTTGAACGTCACCAATATATAAAGTTAAATGAATATCAGAAAATTTAAATATAACTTGATTAAATTTTACCATTGGGAGAGCCCTCAGACCCTGGTAACCATCATTCTAAGCTCTGTTTTTTTTATTTGGCTGTTTTAGATTCCACACAAAAGTTAGGTCATACAGTACTTATTTTTCCCTTTCTGATTTATCTCAGTGCAATGCCCTCAAGGTTCATACATGTTGTCACAAATGGCAGGATTTCCTTTCTTCTCATGGTTGAGTAATATGCCATTATACATGTGCATGTACTTTACCCATTCATCCACTGATGGACACTTAAGGCTGTTTCTATATCTTGGTTATTTTAAATAACACTGAAGTAAACATGGGAGTGCGGACATCTTTTCAGTATCCTGTTTTCACTTCCTTTAGATATATATATATATACACAGCAGAAGGACTGCTGGATCATATAACTCATAGTTTTAATTTACTGAGAAACCAACATACTGTTTCCCATAGTGACTGGACAAATTTACACTCCACCAAAATGCATAATCATTTCCTTCTCTTCACATCTTCACCAATACTTGCTGTGTCATATCTTCTTGATGACAGCCAATCTAATAAGTATGAGGTGATATCTTACTGTAGTTTTGATTTGCATTTCTCTGATTATTAGTGATTTTGAGCATCTTTTCATGTACTTATTGGCTAGTTGTATGTCTTCTTTATAAAATTGCCTATTCAGCTCCTATGCTCATTTTCTAATCAGATTGTTTGTTTCTTTGTTACTGAGTTTATGAGTTCTTATAAATTTTGGATATTAACCCCTTATCTAAGAGATGGTTTGCAAATATTTTCTCTCATCCTGTAGGTTGCCTTTTTATTTTGTTCATAGTTTCTACTGTTGTGCAGAAGCTTTCTAAGTTGATGCTATCCCACTTGTAAATGTGTGCTTTTTTTGTTTGTGTCATTTTGTCTATATCCAAAGAAATCATTGCCAAGGCCAATATCAAGAAGCTTCTTCTCTATATTTTCTTCTAAGATTTTTACAGTGTCATATCTTGTGTTTATGTCTTTAATCCATTCCAAGTTAATTTTTGTGAGTGACATAAGTAGAGATCAAGTATGCTTTTCCTGCATGTGGTTATCCAAGTTTTACCAACATCATTTATTGAAGTGACTATCATTTCCCTAATGAGTGTTCTTGGCTCTTGCCAAATATTAGTTGACTGTATATGCTGGGATTTAATTCTGGGCTCTCTTTTCTGTTCCATTGTCCTGTGTGCTGATTTTTATGGCAGTACCATACTGCTTTAATTAGTATAGCTTTCTAGTATAGTTTGAAATCAGAAATTCTGATGCCACCTGTGTTCTTTCTCATTACTACTTCGGGTATTCAGGATCTTTTGTGGTTTCATACAAATTTGGGAATTGTTTTTTTCTATTTCTGTGAGAAAATACTATTGGAATCTTGATAGATATTGCACTGAATTTATAGATGCCTTTGGGTAGTATGAACATTTTAACAATATTGACTCTTCTGATCTATAAACAGGGGATAACTTTCCATTTGTTTGTGTCTTCTCCAATTTCTCTCTTCAGACTCTTGTAGTTTTTATTGCACAGATATTTCACTTATTTGGTTAAATTTATTCCTAAGTATTTCATTGTTTTTGATGCAATTGTCAATGGGATAGTTTCCTTTCTTTATTTTTCAGTGATTTAACTGTTGGTGTACAGAAATGTTACTAATATGTGAATATTAATTTTATATTTTGAAACTGTACTGAATTCATTGATTGGTTCCAACAGATTTTTGGTTGAGACATTAGGATATTTTTATATAGTATCATTTGCAAATAATTAAAAATTTACTTTTTCCTTTCCTATTGGGTATTTTTATTTTCTTCATCTTGCCTAATTGCTCTAGCTAAGACTTCCAATACCATGCTGAATAAGAGTGGTGAGAGTGGGCACACTTGTCTTGTTCCTGATCATTGAGAAAAAACTTTCAATCTTTTATCAAGTATGATGTTTGCTGTTGTTTTGCCTCATATGGCTTCTATTATGTTAGGGTATTTTCCTTCTATAACCAATTTGTTGAGGGTTTTGTTGTGAAAAAAAGTTATATTTTGTAAGATGCTTTTTGACATTTATTATGATGATCTTAAGATTTTAATCTGTCATTCTATTAATGTGGTTATCACACTTATAGAATTGTGTATGCTGAACTATCTTTGCATTCCAGGAATAAATCCCACTTGGTGATGCTTATGATCCTTTTAATATGCTGTTGAATTTGATTTAATATTGTTGATATTTTTATGTCTATATTCATCATGAATATTGTTCTGTAGTTTTTTTTTTTTCTTGTAGTGCCCTTATCTGACTTTGGTATCAGAGTAATGCTGGTTTTGTAAAATGAGCTTGGAAGTAATCTCTCCTCCTCAATTTTTTGGAAGAGCTTCAGAAGGACCAGTATTAATTAGTCTTTAAATATCTGGCAGAATTTGCTAGTGAAGTTATCTGGTCCTAGGATTTTATCTGCTGTGAAGTTTTTGATTACTGATTCAGTTTCCTTACTAGTATTTGGTCTGTTCAGATTTTCTATTTTTTACTAATTCAGTCTTGGTAGTTTGTATGTTCCTAGGGGGAATTTATTTATTTCTTCTGGACTGCCTAAATGTTGACATATAATTGTTCACAGTACTCTTATGATTCAATGTATTTCTGTAGTAACAGTTTTAATGTCTTTTCTTTCATTTCTGATTTTATTTGAGTCTGGCCAAAGTTTTGTCAGTTTCATTTACCTTTTCAAAATGTCAGCTCTTAGTTATCATTTTCGTTTTTTACAAGGTTGTTTCTGACTTCCCTTTTGATTTCTTCATTGACCCACTGGCTTTTTGAAGTGTGTAGTTTAGATTCCATGTGCTTGTAAAATCCCCAGCTTATTTCTTATTGTTAATTTTTAGTTTCATACAATTATGGTTGGAAAAAATACTTGGTATGATTCCATTTTTCTTAAATTTGTTAAGACTTGTTTTGTTCCCTATCATAAGGTCTATCCTGAAGAGTGTTTCATGTGAACTTTCATGTATGACAAAAAGTGAGAGATGGTTGGAACAATGACAGTACTTGAAATGTATCAGCTGCAGCAATTGGCACAAGTAAATTAAATTTTGGAACATTTCCTTTGGGTTGATAACTATGAGATCATTGTTAATGAGAGTTAATGATGCTAATTTTAGGCAGAAGAATTTGGAAGGAGCACAGGTTTGATTTCAGAGGTTAGACAGGTTAAGGTGAACAGCTTCCCAGACTATACTTGATACAGAGTTTCCTACTGTTCACTAATTTGCCCATAGACTAGAGCTACTTACAGTTGTCCTGCTACATCTTGAGGCACTTCCATCTGGCAACACCTCCAAAGCCAGCAAAGTTAAAGAATGTAGGTGGTTATCCTGTTTCCTCACTTCCTTCTCAGTCTCACAGTATCTAGCTTGGATTACTGAAATGGATATAAGTAATGATGGGTAAACATAGTTTAGAGACATTTTAATCTTAGATCTTACTTCATTGCTAACTAGTTTTAAGTTAAAGCCCTTCATAATTGGGGAAAGCTTAGGAATCATAGTGAGGATTTCAAAATTTCAACTCAATACAGCACTTCAGGAAAGAGGCTTGTATTTGGGGCAAGGTAGCAGATCTTCAGCTAGTCTGATGTGATAAAGAGCTAAATCTAATCTCATAGACTGTAATGATAATAGTTATGGAAGAAAGAGGGTAGGTAATGGTGCAACATGGAATTTGCAATCAATTGGACACCAGGTTTACTGTTTTATGTAATGACAGCTCCAACATTTTTATATAGGAGTTAGTTATGTGTTCTGATTGTCAGTTGAGTAATGTCTAGAATTTTATAGCATGCCCAATGTTTTCACAAAGAATAGACAATTTTCCTCTTGAAAAGATGCTAAAAGAAATAATAAACATAAGCAATAAATGCACATAAAATTTTATCAAGGTCATATTGTTGATTCTTATCCTGTTATTTAGAATGTAAAATCTGAAAATATTTCTCATGCTGGGACTTGTGACAAATTAGCTGGGCTGCAATTTATTTTTTGTTAAATTCTGAATGCCAAGAGGAAAAATTTGGCAAAATCTAATGATGATTTGGGAAAAAAGTTGATAAAAGTTATTGTGAAATAAAACTTATAGGAAAAATTAAAAATTGTGAAATTAGCCTGGAGTATTAAATATATGTTTATGGAAAGAATTCTTATTAGAGATAATTCACTGGCTCTTGTAATAAGGGAGTGTAGACTACAGATTAAGCTGCAAGGGAAGCTGAAAACGCTATTACTCTGGTACCTTAAAAATCAAAACCCCCAAATATTCATATTTTGTTATTAAACATGGTCTTGCCTGGGTGACATAACCAGTAGATAGGTTATCAGTTTCCCTTTGAAATCAGGATGCAGTTGACAGGCCACACTGTATTACAGAAATCTGAGGAGGTAAAGACTGCTGAGAGATAGATATATGGGCCTTTGTGAATGAGGTTTTAGAAAAGAAAATGGTTTTTAAATGTTGGAAAACCACTAAAATAAATTTTATAACATCATTGCCATTAACCTGGTCTAACTTATGTAAACATGGGCCAACAGCAGGGTTCAGAACATGTAACAAAGAAAATAAAAGAAGAAACTAGTCTAACAAGCAAACTGATTGTTTTTGATTATTAAAGCAAACAGGAGCTCATTAAAATTAAAAAGAAAGGAAGAGAGAAAAAAGAAAACACAGTCTGGGAAACTTTACCTACCCATGGTTATCTTTTTCAGTAGATGCAATTAATTGGAATTAATTAAAATTCTCTTCTTGTTTCTTAATTATATAACATAAAGCATATCCCAGTTTTCCTGTGGGGAGCTGATTAAGATTCTTCCATGTATGTGAATATACAAAGTAAATGCTCAGAAAAAGTTTAGACTTATTCATACTGAGAGAAGGAGAGAAATCGAATGGGCTAAAGAAAGTGTGAGGTGGGAGTGGAAAAGTAATTTTTATATGTAAAAGTTCAATATAGATTTTTAAAGAAAAAACATATTTATATTTCAGTAGTAACTTAGAGTAAAAGAAAGTTCCATCACTAGTCTGGTTTTCTGTCATTGGAACATTGAAACTTGAGAAGAGTCACATGAAAGAAAAATATAGAGAATTTTTTGATGTTTTCTCTATAAAAAAGAGGTTTCTACATTTCAAAACATGCTTCAACTCTTTTACCTAGAATTCTTCTAGATTATGGTAAAAGTTTGGATCATTAGTTCGAGCTGGAAGGAGAGAAAGTGACTTATAACCCACATGAGCCTACAGACTATGACTTTAAAGTGATACCAATTTGCTTAAGTCTATTGTTTTCTGTAGGAAGAAACAGAGAAGGCGAATTGTAGTGGTCTTGCAGGAATGTGAGGTGATTATCTGTATATTGCAAAATCATGGTGTATTGGAAATGCTTCAGAAAGTTTGGTAGAGACAATTCATTTAGGGTTGAGCCAAGGTAGAGAAAAATAAATGGAGACAGTAAGAGGGATAGAGTATCAAAAAGGAGAAAAACAAAGGACTGGGTATCTCAATTATGTTTTTATTTCCCCCAGGGAGTTTGATATTTTAGTTTAAAATTGGATGAGGTCAGATATTCCAAATGACAAGATCCAGCAGGTTTTCATAGGAACAAATGCCTGATGAAGTATAAAGACAGATAATCAAAGTGGAGGTGTATATATAAATGGATATGAGTTAAGGGTATGTACTTTAATATGGTTGATAATTTTAACCACATCTTGCAAAATGTTGTTAAGTTCAGGTGACATTTTCAGCTAGCTAGCATTTCTTTATGGATGACACAGTGTGTAGACTCACACTCAGAAGTGACCTCTTTGACCCGAGTAGTGAAACCAGAAAGCGGTCCAGTCACAGAAGCTGCTCTGTCTGTGCATATACTGACACAAATGACCAATTCAGTTTTCCTGATATGTAATCATTCAAAAACTTGAATAGTTCTGCAGCTGTGGTGTTGTTTGGTAACAAAAGTGCACATAACATATCCTTATGCACAACCTTCTGAAAAATATGTCATGCAAAACAAGCATTGTTGCCTTGTTGTCAACATTGGTAGACTCATCAACCTGGATTGTGTACCATGGTGACTCATTAATATTCTCTAACAATTGTACTTCAATATCCCCTGTTATTTCATCAATTTGTCTAGTCGTGGTGCTAGCCAAAGGAGAAGCATGTGCCACCATTTGAACTGCAGCCTCTCCTTAAATTTCATGACAAACATCCTTGCAGGAGGCAAGATCAACTATTCAGCAATAGTAAAGGGCTTCTTAGCTTTAGCAATACAGTTAACCATTAAGAATGATGCTCTCGGGGGAAAAAGATGGCGGCGAAGTAGAGAGACACAGATGTATTGGGAATGCAGGGAAGGACAGAGTAATTCCCACAGAGAACCAGCTGAACACCAGCAGATGGCCAGGAACACCAGAAAGGACTGCGGGGAGCCCAACATAGCCGGTAGGGAGGCATCTACTACGGCTCAAAGAGGGTGAAGCGGTGGAGCTGTGGCAGATGGGAGGGAGTGAGAAACATACGGAGGGTCCGCAGCGCAGCTCAGCATTCCCAGACCGAGACATCGATCCGCGGCTGAACGGAGGGTCCAGGAGCGGGAGCGTGGGAACCAGAGAGCTGGTTCAGAGTGAGAAACATTGTTACCAGTAGGGTGACGGACCAAGAGGACAGGAGGGAGGAGGTCCGCGGAGAGGAGTGCCCGTCCCTGAGAGCTGCCCGGCCATGATGGCGGCTGGAGGCTGCAGGCTCACAGGCAGGGGGGAGGAGCTGTGCGCATAGCCTCTCCCTCTCTTTCGGCGCCTCTGCAACAGGCAGTGGAGAGACGCCCTATGGGCCACCTAAGGTGCTCAGGGATAACAAGCACCCTCAGGCGCTCGGGCGGGGCTAGATTAAAACCCCTTGCAACGCCAGCAGCAGGGAGGCTGTGAGAGAAAAAAAAAAAAAAACAACAGCAACAAGAACAAAAAGAAAATGCAAGAGAGGCCCAACTCTAAGACTTTCTGTTTATGCCTGAGACACTGGCGTCCCTCTGCAGCAGGCACCTCCAAGCCCAACTGAAACAACAGTGCGCCACTGCTCACTCACTCCCAGGAGAAGGAGCCACTATTGTACCCTCTCCCTCCCCACACACCGAGGCTTACAGACGAACAATAAAGGAACCTCTGCTGGTCACAGAATAACGCAAAAAAACCCAAGGCAAGGAGAAGGACACTTACAGCTGAGACACTAAGGAAACAGAAATAGTAGTATCAATACCTATTGAACTGGTCCATTCTGGGATCAGTTCTGGATATTTTTTTTCTTTTTCTCTCTCTTTTTTTTTTCTTTATTAAATACAATCTTAGACCTAAGGGATCTACAAGTTTTATAACATAATTTTTTAATGATATTTTTTATTCTTTTTTTTTTATGCCTTTTTATATACTTCTATATCTAGCTAAGCTTTTGGTAGTACGGACAATATATCTCTCATACTTTCCTTTCATCTCTATCTTTTATACATTTCTATTCTTTTCTTTTTATTTGCATATTTCCAACCACAGTACGCTCTTCTGTTCCCCTTTCTTCCAGCCATTTTAAGTTTATTTTATCTTAATATACTTATAAGCAACACTATCAGTCTGCTCAGACTCCTTGCTCTATTCTCCAGATGACGCACTGCCTTGGTATTTAATATTAGGCTTTTGTCTTTACCTTAGTTCTTAGTACAGTTGTCTAATTACATTCTGAGAATCTCCATTCTCTCTGGTGGTACTCTGGCTCTTTTCTATATCTGATCCTAGCTTACGAAATCTCTCTGGATTAATGTTTGTATGTGTCAGGTATTATTTGTTTGTTTGTTTGCTTTTGCTTTTGTCTCTGATTTGTTCTGTTTCAATTGTCAATTTCTGTTGGGTTTCTCTTTGAATATCTGATAGCACACTGGGGTTCTGTCAGGTCTTTCTAGAGCCTTATGTCCTAACAGATTCAGTAATTGTGTGTCATACACATGTATGTGTTTCCTAGACTTAATATTCGTTTAATCCAATACTTGGACATTAGTCTGAGGCTTGGACAGTCTTCTATAAACACCTCTATTGCCAGGACAAGCAACCCCAAAAGTTTGGACAACCATGAGGAAACAAAGAAACACCATGCAGGCAAAGGAGCAGGAAAAAAACCCACAAGACCAAATAAATGAGGAGGAAATAGGAAAAATGCCTGAAAAAGAATTTAGAGTAATGATAGTAAAAATGATACAAAATCTCGATAACAAAATAGAGAAAGTACAAGAAACAGTTCATAAGAACTCAGAAAAACAAACAGCAATGGATAACAAAATAACTGAAATTAAAAATACTCTAGATGCTCTAACCAGCAGAATGACTGAGGCAGAAGAACGAATAAGTGAGTTGGAAGATAGAATGGGGGAAATAAATTCCACAGATCAGGAAAAAGAAAAAAGAATAAAAAGATTAGAAGACAGTCTCAGAGACCTCAGTGATAACCTTAAACATACCAACATTCGAATTATAGGCATCCCAGAAGAAGAAGAAAACAAGAAACGGTCTGAGAAAATATTTGAGGAGGTTATAGTGGAAAACTTCCCCAACATGGGAAAGGAAATAATTCACCAAGTCCAAGAAGCACAGAGAGTCCCATACAGAATACACCCAAGGAGAAATACACCAAGACACATATTAATCAAACTAACGACAATTAAGCACAAAGAAAAAATATGAAAAGCAGCAAGAGAAAAGAAACAAACAACACATAAGGGAAAACCCATCAGGATAACAGCTGACCTTTCTACAGAAACTCTGCAGGCCAGAAGGGAATGGCAGGATATACTGAAAGTCCTGAAAGAGAGAAATCTACCACCAAGAATACTCTACCTAGCAAGAATCTCATTCAGATTTGAGGGAGAAATCAAAAGCTTTCCAGACAAGCAAAAGTTAAGAGAATTCAGCACCACTAAACCAGCCTTACAACAAGTGCTAAAGGAACTTCTCTAAGTAGGAAACACAAGAAAAGGAAAACACCTACAAATACAAACCCAAAACAATAAAGAAAATGGTCATTGGAACACACATGTCAATAAGCACTTTAAATGTAAATGGATTAAATGCTCCAACCAAAAGACACACACTGGCTGAATGGATACAAAAACAAGACCCTTCTATATGCTACCTACAAGAAACCCACTTCAGATACATATAGGGATACATATAGATTGAAAGTGAAGGGATGGAAAAAGATATTCCATGCAAATGGAAGTCAAAAGAAAGCTGGAGTAGCAATACTCATATCAGACAAATTAGACTTGAAAGTAAAGACTATTAAAAGAGACAAGGAAGGACACTACATAATGATCAAGGGATCCATTCAAGAAGAACATATCACAATGGTAAATATCTATGCCCCCAATATAGGAGCACCTCAATACATAAGGCAAATGCTAACAGCTATAAAAGGGGACATCGACAGTAACACAATAATAGTGGGAGACTTGAACACCCCAAAACATCAATGGACAGATCATCCAAACAGAAAATAAATAAAGACACACAAGCTTTAAATGACACATTAGACCATCTCGACTTAATTGATATTTATAGGACATTCCATCCAAAAACGACAGACTACACTTTCTTCTCAAGTGCACACGGAACATTTTCCAGGGTAGATCACAACTTGGGTCACAAGTCAAACCTTGGCAAATTCAAGAAAATTGAAATCATATCAAGCATCTTCTCAGACCACACCGCCATGAGACTAGATATCAATTACAGGAAAAAACTGCAAAAAATACCAACACATGGAGGCTAAACAATTCACTCTTAAACAACCAAGGAATCACTAAAGAAATCAAAGAGGAAATAAAAAAAAATCTAGAAACAAATGACAACAAAAACACAACAACCCAAAACCTATGGGACGCAGCAAAAGCAGTTCTAAGAGGGAAGTTTATAGCAACAGAGTCCTACCTTAAGAAACAAGAAAATGATCGAATAAACAACTTAACCTTACACCTAAAACAACTAGAGAAAGAAGAACAAAGAAACCCCAAAGTGAGCAGAAAGAAAGAAATCATAAAGATCAGAGCAGAAGTAAATGAAAAAGAAAGGAAAGAAACCATAAGAAAAATAAATGAAACTAAAAGCTGGTTCTTTGAGAAGATTAACAAAATTGATAAACCATTAGCCAGACTCATCAAGAAAAAAAGGGAGAAGATGCAAATCAACAGAATGAGAAATGAAAAAGGAGAAGTACCAACGGACACCTCAGAAATACAAAACATCATGAGAGACTACTACAAGCAACTATATGCCAATCAATTGGATAACCTGGAAGAAATGGATACATTCTTAGAGTAGTACAATCTTCCAAGACTGAACCAGGAAGAAATAGAAACCATGAACAGACCAATCACAAGTACAGAAATTGAGGCAGTGATTAAAAATCTCCCAACACACAAAAGCCCAGGACCAGATGGGTTCACAGGAGAATTCTATCAAACATTTTGAGAAGAGTTAACACCTATCCTTCTCAAACTCTTCCAAAATATTGCAGAAGGCGGAGCACTCCCAAACTCATTCCATGAGGCCACCATCACCCTGATACCAAAACCAGGCAAAGATGAAACAAAAAAAGAAAACTACAGACCAATATCACTGATGAATATAGATGCAAAAATCCTCAACAAAATACTAGCTAACAGACTGCAACAGCACATTAAAAAAATCATACACCATGATCAAGTGGGGTTTATCCCTGGGATGCAAGGATTCTTCAATATACTCAAATCAAGCAACGTGATACATCATATCAACAACTTGAAGGATAAAAACCATATGATCATTTCAATAGATGCAGAAAAAGCTTTTGACAAAGTTCAACATCCATTTATGAGAAAAGCTCTCCAGAAAATGGGCATAGAAGGAAATTACCTCAACATAATAAAAGCCATATATGAGAAACCAAAAGTCAACATCATCCTAAGTGGGGAAAAACTGGAAGAATTCCCTCTAAGAACAGGAACAAGACAAGGGTGTCCACTCTCACCACTATTATTCAATATAGTTTTGGAAGTTTTAGCCACAGCAATCAGAGAAGAAAAAGAAATCAAAGGAATCCAAATTGCAAAAGAAGAAGTAAAATTGTCACTCTTTGCAGATGACATGATATTATATATAGAAAACCCTAAAGACTCTACCAGAAAACTGCTAGCACTAATTGAAGAGTTTAGTAAAGTAGCAGCATACAAAATTAATGCACAGAAATCTCTTGCATTCCTATACACTAACAACAGAAGAGCAGAAAGAGAAATTAAGGAAACTCTCCCATTCACCATTGCAACCAAAAGAATAAAATACCTAGGAATAAACCTGCCTAAGGAGGCAAAAGATCTGTATGCAGAAAACTTTAAGACATTGATGAAAGAAATCAAAGACGACACAAACAGATGGAGGGACATACCATGTTCCTGGATTGGAAGAATCAACATCGTGAAAATGTCTGTACTACCCAAAGCAATTTACAGATTCAATGCCATCCCGATCAAATTACCAATGGCATTTTTCACAGAACTAGAGCAAGAAATCTTACGATTTGTATGGAAACGCAAAAGACCCCGAATAGCCAAAGCAATCTTGAGAAGGAAAAATGGAGTTGGTGGAATCAGGCTTCCTGACTTCAAACTATACTACAAGGCCATAGTGATCAAGACAGTATGGTACTGGCACAAAAATAGAAAGGACGATCAATGGAATAGAATAGAGAACTCAGAAGTAAGCCCAAACATATACGGGCACCTTATCTTTGACAAAGGAGGCACGAGTATACAATGGAAAAAAGACAGCCTCTTCAATAAGTGGTGCTGGGAAAATTGGACAGCAACATGTAAAAGAATGAAATTAGAACACTTCCTAACACCATACACAAAAATAAACTCCAAATGGATTAAAGACCTACATGTAAGGCCAGACACTATAAAACTCCTAGAGGAAAACATAGGCAGAACACTCTATGACATCCATCAAAGCAAGATCCTTTTTGACCCACCTCCTAGAATCATGGAAATAAAATCAAGAATAAACAAATGGGACCTCATGAAATTTAAAAGATTTTGCACAGTGAAAGAAACCATAAACAAGACTAAAAGGCAACCCTCAGAATGGGAGAAAATAATTGCCTATGAAACAACGGACAAAGGATTAACCTCCAAAATATACAAGCAGCTCATGCAGCTTCATACCAAAAAAGCAAATAACCCAATCCACAAATGGGCAGAAGACCTTAATAGACATTTCTCCAAAGAAGACATGCAGATGGCCAACACACACATGAAAAGATGCTCAACATCACTAATCATCAGAGAAATGCAAGTCAAAGCCACAATGAGGTATCACCTCATACCTGTCAGAATGGCCATCATCACAAAATCTGGAAACAACAAATGTTGGAGAGGGTGTGGAGAAAAGGGAACTCTCCTGCACGGTTGCTGGGACTGTAAATTGGTGCAGCCACTATGGAAAACAATTTGGAGGTTCCTTAAAAAACTACAAATAGAACTATTATATGATCCAGTCATCCCACTCCTGGGCATATACCCAAAGAAAACCATAATCCCAAAAGAAACTTGTACCATAATGTTTATTGCAGCACTCTTTACAATAGCCAGGACATGGAAGCAACCTAAATGCCCATCAACAAATGAATGGATACAGAAGATGTGGCATATATACACAATGGAATAATACTCAGCTATAAAAAGGGATGAGATGGAGCTATATGTAATGAGGTGGGTAGAACTACAATCTGTCATACATAGTGAAGTAAGTCAGAAAGAGAAGGACAAATATTGTATGCTAACTCACATATACGGAATCTAAAAATGTTACTGATGAACTCAGTGACAAGAACAAGGATGTAGATACAGAGAATGGACTGGAGAACTCGAGGTATGGGAGGGGGCGGGGGGTGAAGGGGAAACTGAGAAGAAGCGAGAGAGTAGCACAGACATATATATACTACCAACTGTAAAATAGTCAGCGGGAATTTATTGTATAACAAAGGGAGTCCAACTCGAGGATGGAAGATGCCTTAGAGGACTGGAGCGGGGAGGGTGTGGGGGGGGGAGTCAAGGAAGGGAGGGAATACGGGGATATGTGTATAAAAACACATGATTGAACCTGGTGTACCCCCAAAAAATAAAAAATAAAAAAAAATTAAAAAAAAAAGGAATGATGCTCTTATACGGGGATATGTGTATAAAAACAGATTATTGAACTTGGTGTACCCCCAAAATAAATAAATAAATAAATAAATAATAAACAAATAAATAAATAATAAATAAATAAATAAATAAATAAATAAAAGAAGAATGATGCTCTTGGTGCAGACACATTTGATGAAGTGGCGGCCTTCAAAATTTGCTTCTGTTTTTCATGTTCACATTTTTTTTGTTTTGAAAGACTCCAAAGGCTTGTGTCTTAATGTAGGGTGTTTGGTCTCCATGTGGCAAAGCAGTTTTGAAAATTTCATGGCTTCCTTGGAAAGCCAGTTGCCACATATTATACAAAGCATGCTTGGAGATTGTGAATCACCTGTTGCAATGAACCCATAAGTAGGACTCAATATTTTCTTTTAAATGCAGCTTTCTTTTTTGTTGGCATCTTTAGAGTTTTCTGCTGCCTCATCATTGGGTCTTTCCCTCTTTTCAAAGAAGCTCTCCAGCGACATTTGTATTTTACTCATTTTGGCTAGGGTTAGCTTGGGGGCTTACCAAAACTGTGACTGAGATAAGTGTGTAGTGTGGGAAAGAGGCACAGATGGAAGTGGTAAATAAAATAATGGGTGGGCCACGTGCAGACTAAAATAAGTGTTGGATTCTGACTTAAAATCTGCCACCAGATGCAGCTGTGCAATTGAAGTACATCAACTCACTTGCCACTATAAGGCCTGCCACCATTTGCAGCTTGTCACTTGCCACTCACTGATATGGTTTTGATACAAGTCTGCAAGCAATTGTTTTATTATGGTCACTGTGCATTCAAACCTCTCTGATAATGATGATTTGCAGCTGCTCCCCAGCGCTAGCATCACTACCTCAGTTCCACCCCAGATCATCAGGAATTAGATTCTCATAAGGAGCACACGACCTAGATCCCTCACGTACACAGTTCACAGTAGGGTTCGTGCTCCTATGAGAATCTAATGCTACCACTGATCTGACGGGAAGCAGGGCTCAGGCAGTAATGCGAGCAATGGGGAGCAGCTCAGATGTAAATACAGATGTAGCTTCACTCATTCATCCACTGCTCACCTCCTGCTGTGCAGCCCAGTTCCAAAGAAGCCACGTTCCACCACCTGTACTGGTCCATGGACTGGGGGTTGGGGACACCTGAGTTAGATTAAACTTGTCCAATTTGTCCTTTGAGTCATGTGAGTTTTGTTTTTATGGTCTATAACAGAAGGAGAAAGTTAAATCACAGATTACCTTTGTCTGAGATTCCACTTGGATGCATGCCCATGAAATAATGTCATTCTAAGTTGCTGTACTTCAACTACTTGAAATAATAGGCTGACTGGATGGAGTTATTTTCAGTGTGAGGGTAAGAATATGATGAAAGATATGCCACATCTTCAAAGTTATGTTACTTTGCTCATGTAAAATTTAAATTAAAATGGCTCCAAATAAGAATTATTCAAACAATATACTATTGCTGTAGACAACAAAAATAAACTATGTCCTTATTTTTATATACAACTTAAGGAGAAAATTCTTAAGTGGCTAATTCAAGCAATTTAATATAAATGTGTAGTCTTTGGAAACCACGTTTTAATAGACATCCTTATTTTAGAATTAGAAAGCAGTGAATAGAATATGCAGTATTAAACTTGAATGAGATTTATGAAATAAGAGATTTTTTCATTTTCCACAATGTACACAACCTATTTTATAGACAAATTGGTATAGATAAAAATGAGAGTTTAAATTCTTTATCACACACAAAAAAGGAGGTGCATTAAAAAAAAAAAGGAGAGCAATCTAAACAAGTCACTGTACAGCATAAATACAAGGAAAGGTTACGTTCTGACATTTTTCTTTGAAATCTGAATCTACAAAGACTTTGCATTTAATTGGATCAAATATGAAAAAGCATATCCCTCGGGCTCAGTGGTTAAGATAGAATGGTGCAATTTGGTGTAACTGGTTGCTGTATTCTCCACCCAAAAAAGTAAAAGTTTTTAAAGACGTGTATTTCTTTAACAGAAAGAATATTAATTTTATGATTAAATAGAAAAACATTCAGAACTTACCAGAGCCATTCAAGCTGAAAAGAAAATACACTAAAAAAACCCTACCAACTTTCATATTTCATAATTGCAGAGGCAAACAACAAACAATGAACCTGACTGAATTCCAGAAATCCATTTAGATATACATCATGGCTGACAGTTTAAGAAAATTGATTTAAGCTTCTCACTGACTATATGCCAAATATGTGAATTCCTTGAATAATTTCATTTATTTACCATACCATTTTTAGGCTCCCAATTATTAAAATTGCACAGATAAGAGGAAAAGAGAAATAACAAGACATCACACCAGCTGTGCTGAGCTATTTAGGATTACACTGCTTGAATATTAAATTATCCAGAAGGTGAAACTGTGCAATAAACATGAAAAGTATATTCTCTCAGAGACTCAAACCACTTTCAGAACTAATAATGATATTTCTGCACATCTCTGTAGTTAATGAACAAATCATTTCCTAGTGTATACAACACGTATAGAGATTCATCCTTCATTGGATGTGTAGCACAAAAACATTAGCTGAAGAATAAGATTCTCACAGAGTTTTAACTACACACTGCTTTAAACTAAGAAGCTTTTGGAAGTTACTTTTAATCACAATGATCATCAGGGTATCAGCTTATTTAATATAAGAAAGTAATAAATTGTGCTATGCTCTGATTAAAGAATTGTTTTGGAAGATAGTGTGATGACCACCAGTGTGCTGAATAGGAATCTGGAGAATAGAATTAGTGAAAACATCTTCCAAAGATGTCTAATTTACAGCAAGGGAGTGCTTTAGGCACAGGAAGGATAACTGCAATTATAAACAGGAAATAGTGAAATTTCATTATGCAATTCCTTATTGGGGTGGTAAGGGTAGAATAGATAGCTCAATTAAGAATAAAACCTTTTTATAACTATGTTTGCCCCCTTTAGAATGAGTCTTATTTTACATGTCACTTTGCCTTTCTATTCATATTTCTGTTCTTACAGTTTGCAGTGCTTTGTGTTCATCTTCATACTCAGCAGGAGGAAAGACTGAAGCTGGTTCAGTAGGAGAGGGCAAATTGCTTCTCTCTAATCTAGTTGAAGGTGCTGAAACATAACAATTGCTGAAATTCTGGATTTTCCTCAGGTGGGTCTTAAGAGCAAAGAACATTAAGAAACAGAAGAAGCTATGAGGCCACCATCACTCTGATACCAAAACCAGAAAAAGATACTACAAAAAAAGAAAATTACAGACCAGTATCACTGATGAATTTAGATGCAAAAATCCTCAACAAAATACTAGCAAACAGAATCCAACAACACATTAAAAGGATCATCCACCATGATCAAGTGGGGTTTATCCCTGGAATGCAAGGATTCTTCAATATATGCAAATCAATGTAATACATCATATTAACAAATTGAAGGATAAAAACCACATGATCATCTCAACAGATGCAGAAAAAGCTTTTGACAAAATTCAACACCCATTTATGATAAAAACTCTCCAGAAGGTGGACATGGAGGGAACCTACCTCAACATAATAAAGGCCATATATGAGAAACACACAACAAACATTATTCTCAATGGTGAAAAACTGAAAGCATTCCCTCTAAGATCAGGAACAAGACAAGGATGTCCACTCTCACCACTGCTGTTCAACATAGTTTTGGAAGTCCTAGCCACAGCAATCAGAGAAGAAAAATAAATAAAAGAAGTCAAAATTGGAAAAGAAGTCAGTCACTGTTCACAGATGACATGATACTGCACATAGGGAATCCTAAAGATGCCACCAGAAAACTACTTGAGCTAATCAATGAATTTGGTAAAGTTTGAGGATACAAAATTAACACACAGAAATGTCTTGCATTTCCATACACTAACAATGAAAGATCAGAAAGAGAAATTAAGGAAACAATCACATTCACCATTGCAACAACAACAACAAAAATACCTAGGAATAAACCTAACTAAGGAGGTAAAAGACCTGTACTCAGAAAACTATAAGACACTAATGAAAGAAATCAAAGATGACACAAACAGATGGAGAGATATACTATGTTCTTGGATTGGAAGAATCAACATTACAAAAATGACTATACTACCCAAAGCAATTTACAGATTCATTGCAATCTGTATCAAATTACCAATGGCATTTTTCACAGAACTTGAAGAAAAAATCCTAAAATTTGTATGGAGACACAAAAGACCCCAAATAGCCAAAGCAATCTTGGCGGAAAAAAATGGAGCTAGAGGATCAGACTCCCTGACTTCAGACTATACTATAAAGCTACAGTAATCAAGACAATATGGTACTGGCACAAAAACAGAGATATAGATCAATGGAACAGGATAGAAAGCCCAGAGATAAACTATGGTCAACTAATCTATGACAAAGGAGCCAAGGATATACAATGGAGAAAAGGCAGCCTCTTCAATAAGTGGTGCTGGGAAAACTGGACAGCTACATGTAAAAGAATTAAATTAGAACACTCCTTAACACCATACACAAATATCAACCCAAAATGGATTAAAGGCCTAAATTTAGAGCCAGACACTATAAAACTCCTAGAGGAAAACATAGGAAGAACATTCTTCAACATAAATCACAGCAAGATCTTTTCTCATCCACCCTCTAAAGTAATGGAAATAAAAACAAAAATAAATAAATGGGACCTAATGAAACTTCAAAGCTCCTGCACAGCAAAGGAAACTATAAGTAAGACAAAAAGACAACCTTCAGAATGGGAGAAAATATTTGCAAACGGATCAACAGACAAAGGATTCATCTCCAAAATATATAAAAAGTTTATCTAGCTCAATATCAAAAAGCAAACAACCCAATCAAAAAATGGGCAGAAGACCTAAATAGGCATTTCTCCAAAGAAGACATATGCATGGCCAAGAGACACATGAAAAGCTGCTCAACACCACTAATTACTAGAGAAATGCAAATCAAAGCTACAATGAGGTATCACCTCACACTGGTTAGAATGGGCATCATCAGAAAATCTACAAACAGTAAATGCTGGAGAGGGTGTGGAGAAAAGGAAACCCTCTTGCACTGTTGGTGGGAATGTAAATTGATACAGCTACTCTGGAGAACAGTATGGAGGTTTCTTGCAAAACCAAAAATAGAGTTACCATATGACCCAGCAATCCCACTGCTGGGCATATACCCAGAGAACATCATAATTCAAAAAGACACATGTACCCCAATGTTCATTGCAGCATTATTTACAATAGCCAGGACATGGAAGCAACCTAAATGTCCATCAACAGATGAATGAATAAAGAAGATGTGGTACATATATACAATGGAGTATTACTCAGCTGTAAAAAGGAACGGAACTGGGACATTTGTAGAGACATGGATGGACCTAGAGAGTGTCATACAGAGTGAAGTGAATCAGAAAGAGAAAAATAAATATCATATATAAACACACATATGCAGAATATAGAAAAATGGTACAAATCAACTGGTTTGCAAGGCAGAAATAGAGACAAAGATGTAGAGAACAAACATATGGACACGAAGTGGGGAAAGCAGGGGTAGGGGTTTGCAGGGAATGAATTGGGAGATTGGGATTGCCATATGTACATTACCAATAAGAAAAAAAAGTATCAAATTTTACACTTTAAATATATGCTGTTTCTTGTTTGTCAATTTTATCTCAATAAAAGTTCTTGAAGAAAAGAAAACGAAACAGAAGAAGGAGGAAAAAAGGAGGAGGTTGTGGAGAAGAAAGAGAAGATGAGAATGAATCTGAATAAAACAGAAAAGGAAACAAAGAGAAGAAGGTGAGTAAGATGAAGATCAGAAAAAGGAGGAAGTGGAGGTGGGAAGGGAGGGAAGGTACTAAGTAGTCTGAGTTACTTTTAGATCCAGAAAGAAAAAACTTCAATGGAAGGAGAGGGGCCAGTAGGCATAATGTTGACAAATGTGTCATGTCCTTAGTCTGGAACAATCCTCCCACTGAGGTCCTTGGATCACAGCTATTTCACCCATTTACCTTCGTTAACTCTTGCATAATCTATAAATATCAGCACGGAAGTTTCTTTCTCTGGAAATCCTTCCTCACCCCTCAAAAATGGGATTAATGATCTTATATTCTTATTTTTTGTGCCCCTACTAGATTTTATTTACCTAAGGGAAGGGATTATGTGATTTTTAAAATGTTACATCCTCAAAAATATTATACATTTCCTTGATCATACTATTTATTCCTAAATGCCATTAGAATAAATGATTAAATAGAGTCTCAGAAAATCCAAATATTCTTATAGGTCATTTGTTTTCCTATTGATTTTGTGGAACCATAGTCTTTTTTTTAAAAAAAAAAAAAAAGCTCTTTATTGGAATATAATTGCTTTACATGCTTCTATCAGTTTTTGAGGCACACCAAAGTGAATCAGCTCTATTTATTCATATATCCCTATATCCCCTCCATTCCACGACTTCCTCCCACACTCCCTGTCCTGGCTCCCTAAGGCTTCACCCATCATTGAGTAGATCTCCCTTTATTATACAGCAACTTCCTGCTAGCTATCTATTTTACAGTTGGTAGTGTGTATATGTCTATGCTACTCTCTCACTTCATCTCAGTTTCCCCTTCACCATCCCCCCAACTCCGTGTCCTCCAGTCCATTGTCTGCATCTACATCCTTATCCTTGCCCTGTCACTGGGTTCATTAGTAACATTTTTTTAGACTCCATATATATGAGTTAGCATATGGTATTTGTTTTCTTCTTTCTGGCTTACTTCACTCTGTATGACAGTCTCTAGGTCTGTCCCCCTCATTACATATAGCTCCTTTTTATGGCTGAGTAATATTCCATTGTATATATGTGTCACATTTTCTTTATCCATTCATTTGTTGATGGACATTTAGGTTGCTTCCATGTCCTGGCTATTGTAAATAGTGCTGCAATGAACATTGTGGTACATGTTTCTTTTTGGATTATGGTTTTCCTTGGGTAGATGCCTAGGAGTGGGATTACTGGATCATATGGTATTTCTATTTTTAGTTTTTTAAGGAACCTCCAAACTGTCTTCCATAGTGGCTGTACCAACGTACATTCCCACCAACAGTGCAGGAGAGTTCCCTTTTCCCCACACCTTCTCCACATATTTTGTTTCCAGATTTTTTGATGGTGGCCAATCTGACTGGTGTGAGGTGATATCTCATTGTGGATTTGACTTGAATTTCTCTGTTGATTAGTGATGTTGAGCATCTTTTTATCTGTTTGTCAGGCATCTCCATGTCTTCTTTGGAGAAATGTCTATTTAGGTCTTCTGCCCATTTGTGGACTGGGTTATTTGCGTTTTTAGTATGAAACTGCATGAGCTGCTTGTATATTTTGGAGATTAATCCTTTGTTGCTTCATTGTCAAATATTTTCTCCCATTCTGAGGGTTGCCTTCTTGTCTTGTTTATGGTTTTTTTCACTGTGCAAAAGATTTTAAGTTTCATTCAGTCCCATTTGTTTATTCTTGATTTTATTTCCACTATTCTAGGAGGTGGGTCAAAAAGGATCTTGCTTTGATGTATGTCATAGAGTGTTCTGCCTATGTTTTCCTCTAGGAATTTTATAGTGTCTGGTCTTACATTTAAGTCTTTCATCCATTTTGAGTTTATTTTTGAGTATGGTGTTAGAAGTGTTCTAGTTTCATTCTTTTACATGTTGCTGTTCAAATCTCCCAGCACCACTTATTGAGAGGCTGTCTTTTTCCCATTGTATATTCTTGCCTCCTTTGTCAAAGATAAGGTGCCCTTATGTGCTTGGGTTTATCTATGGCATCTCTATTCTGTCCCATTGATCTTCCTTTCTATTTTTGTGCCATTACCATTCTGTCTTGATCACTGTGGCCTTGTAGTATAGTTTGAAGTCAGGAAGCCTAATTCCACCAACTCCATCTTTCCTTCTCAAGATTACTTTGGTTATTCGGGGTCTTTTGCATTTCCATATAAATCGTAAGATTTCTTGTTTAAGTTCTGTGAAAAATGCCACTGATAATTTAATAGGGATTACATTGAGTTTGTAAATTGCTTTCAGTAGTACAGTCATTTTCACAATGTTGATTCTTCCAATCCAAGAAAATGATATGTCCCTCCATCTGTTTTTTTTTTTTTTTTTTTGTCTTTGATTTCTTTCCTCAGTGTCTTATAGTTTTCTGAATGTAGGTCTTTTACCTCCTTTGTTAGGTTTATTCCTAGGTATTTTATTCTATTTGTTGCCATGGTAAATGGGAGAGTTTCCTTAATTTTTCTTTCTGATCTTTCATTTTTAGTGTATAGAAATGGAAGAGATTTCTGTGTGTTAATTTGTATCTTGCAGCTTTACCAAATTCATTGATTATCTCAAGTAGTTTTCTGGAGGCATCTTTATGATTAGAGATTTCTGTGTGTTAATTTTGTATCCTGCAGCTTTACCAAATTCATTGATTAGCTCAAGTAGTTTTCTGGAGGCATCTTTAGGATTTTCTGTGTGAAATATCATGTCATCTGCAACAGTGAGTTTGACTTTTTATTCCAATTTGGGTTCTTTTTATTCCTTTTTCTTCTCTGATTGCTTTGTCAAGGACTTCCAAAACTACACTGAATAGTAGTTGAGAGAGTGGACATCCTTGTCTTATTCCCGATCTTAGAGGGAATGCTTCCAGTTTTTCACCATTGAGAATGATGTATGCTGTGTGTTTGTCATATATGGCCTTTATGATGCTGAGGTAGCTTCCCTCTATGCCCACCTTCTGGAGAGTTTTTATCATAAATGGGTGTTGAATTTTGACAGAAGTTTTTCTGCATCTGTTGAGATGATCATGTGGTTTTTAGGTTTTTATCCTTCAATTTGTTAATATGATGTATCATATTGATTGATTTGTGGATATTGAAGAATCCTTGCATTCCAGGGATAAACCCCACTTGATCATGGTGGATGATCCTTTTAATGTGTTGTTGGATTCTGCTGGCTAGTATTTTGTTGAGGATTTCTGCGTCTAAATTCATCAGTGATTCTGGTCTGTAATTTTCTTTTTTTGTAGTATCTGTGTCTGGTTTTGGTATCAGGATGCTGATGGCCCCATAAAATGAGTTTGGGAGTATTCCTTCCTCTGCAAAGTTTTGGAAGATTTTGAGAAGGATGGGTGTTATCTCTTCTCTAAATCTTTGATAAAACTCACCTGTGAATCCATCTGGTCCCAGACTGTTGTTTGTTGGGAAATTCTAATCACAGTTTCAATTTAATTACTTGTGATTGGTCTGTTCATATTTTCTATTTCATTCTGATTCAGTCTTGGAAGTTTATACCTTTCTAAGAAACTGTCCATTTTATCCAGCTTGTCCATTTTATTGGCATATAGTTGCTTGTGGTAGTCTCTTATGGTGCTTTTTATTTCTGCAGTGTCTGTTATAGCTTCTCCTGCTTCATTTAATTTTATTGATTTGAGTCCTCTCCCTCTTTTTTTTTATGAGTCTTGCTAGAGGTTTATCAATTTTATGTATCTTCTCCAAGAATCAGCTTTTAGTTTTATTGATTTTTGCTATTGCTTTTTTTGTTTCTATTTCATTTATTTCTGCTCTGATCTTTATGATTTCTCTCTGTCTACTAACTTTGGGTTTTGTTTGCTATTTTTTCTCTAGATTCTTTAGGTGAAAGATTAGATTGTTTATTTGGAATTTTTCTTGTTTCTTGAGGTAGGATTGTGTTGCTATAAACTTCCCTCTTAGAACTGCCTTTGCTGCATCCCATAGGTTTTGGATCATTATGTTTTCATTGTCATTTGTCTCTAGGTATTTTTTGATTTCCTTGTTGATTTCTTCAGTGATCTATTGGTTCTTTAGTAGCGTACTGTTTAGCCTTCATGTGTTTGTGTTCTTTGCAGTTTTTTTTCCCTGTAATTGATTTCTAATCTCATAGCATTGTGGTTGGAAAAGATGCTTGATATGATTTAAATTTTCTTTAATTAACCAAGGCTCGATTTATGACCCCAAATGTGATGTATCCTGGAGAATGTTCCATGTGCACTTGAGGAGAACATGTAATCTGCTGTTTTTGGATGTAATGTCCTATAGACATCTATTTAATCAAGCTGATTTATTGTGTCATTTAAAGCTTGTGTTTCCTTATTAATTTTCTGTGTGAATGATCTGTCATTTGGTGTAAGTGGGGTGCTAATGTCACCCACTGTTATTGTGTTACTGTCTATTTCCTCTTTCACAGTTGTTAGCATTTGCCTTATGTATTGAGGTGCTCCTATATTGGGTGCATATATATTTATAATTGCCATCTCTTCTTCTTGGATTGATCCCTCAATCTTTATGTAAAGTCCTTTCTTGTCTCTTGTAACATTTTTTATTTTAAAGTCTATTTTATCTGATATGAGTATCGCTACACCAGCTTTCTTTTGATTTCCATTTGCATGGAATATCTCTTTGCATCCCCTCACTTTCAGTCGGTATGTGTCCCTAGGTCTGAAGTTAGTCTCTTGTAGACAGCATATATATGGTTCTTGCTTTTGTATCCATTCAACCAGTCTGTGTCTTTTGGTTGGTGCATTTAGTCCATTTACATTCAAGGTAAATTATTGATATGTATGTTCCTATTTCCATTTCCTTAATTGTTTTGTGTTTGTTTTTGTAGGTCCTTTTCTTCTCTTATGTTTTCCACTTAGAAAAATTCCTTTAACATTTGCTGTAGGGCTGGTTTTGTGGTGCTGAATCTCCTAGCTTTTGTTTGTCTGTAAAGCTTTGGATTTCTCCATCGAATCTGAATGAGATCCTTTCTGGGTAGAGTATTCTTGGTTGTAGGTTCCTCCCTTTCATCACTTTAAATATATCATGCCACTCCCTTCTGGCTTGCAGAGTTTATGCTGAGAGATCACCTCTTAACTTTATGGGAGTTCCCTTGTATGTTATTTGTCATTTTTCCCTTGATGCTTTTAATAACGTTTCTCTGTCTTTAATTTTTGTCAATTTGACTACCATATGTCTTGGCATTTTTCTCCTTGGGTTTACCCTGCCTGGGACTCTCTGTGCTTCCTGGACTTGGATAGCTATTTCCTTTTCCCACGTTAGGGCAGTTTTCAACTATAATCTCTTCCAATATTTTCTCAGGTCCTTTCTCTCTCTCTTCTCTTTTTGGGACCCCATAATGCGAATGTTGGTACATTTAACATTGTCCCAGAGGTCTCTTAAGCTGTGTTCAGTTCTTTTCATTATTTTTTTCTTTATTCTTTTCCACATCAGTGATTGTGAACATTCTGTCTTCCTGGTAAGTTATTCACCCTTCTGTCTCAGTTGATCTGCTATTGGTTCCTTGTAGTGTATTGTTCATTTCATTTATTGTGTTGCATATCTTTGTTTGTTCTTTAATTCTTCTAGGTCTTTGGTAAACTTTTCTTGCAACTTTTCGATCTTTTCATCCAGTGATTTTTCAAAGTCCTGGATTGCCTTCACTATCATTATTCTGTATTCTTTTTCTATAAGGGTGCCTATCTCCTCTTCATTTCATTATTTTCATGGGGTTTTAGCTTGACCCTTCATCTGGTACAAAGTCTTTTGCCTTTTCATTTCCTCTATGTTTCTGTGGCTGTGGTTTTCAGTTCCATAAGACAAAATACTGCTGATAATGCTTGATACTGCTGTCTGCCCTCCTGTGGAGGAAGCTATCTAGGAGGTTCATGAGTGCTTCCTGATGGGAGGGACAGATGGTGGGTAGGGCTGGGTGGGTGCAGCTCAGTTACACTTTAATCTGCTTGTCTGCCAATGGGTAGGGCTGTGTTCCCACATTGTTGGTTGTTTGGCCTGAGGCTGCCCAGCACTGGAGCTTACAGGCTTTTTGGTGGGGCTAATGGTGGACTCTGGGAGGGCTCACACCAATGAGCACTTCCCAGAACCCCTGCTGCAAATGTCCCTGTCTCCTCAGTGAGCCACAACTGCCCCCCACCTTTGCAGGCAACCCTGCAATACCAAGAGTTAGGTCTGTCTCAGTCTTCTATGGGGTCACTGCTCCTTTTCCCTGGGTCCTGGTGAGCACAATTTTTTGTGTGCCCTCCAAGAGTGGAGTCTCTGTTTCCCCCAGTCCTGTGTGGGTCCTACAATCAAATTCTGCTAGCTTTCAAAGTCTGATACTCCGGGGATTCCTCCTCCTGTTGCTGGACTCCCAGGTTGGGAAGACTGACCTGGGGCTCAAAACCCTCACTTTAGTGGGTGGACTTCTGTGGTATAACTGTTCTCCAGCTTGTGAGTCACTAAGCAGCATTTATAGGATTTGATTTTAATGCAATTGCATCCTTCCTACCATCTCAGAGCAGCTTCTCATTTGTCTCTGGATGTGGGGTGTCTTTTTTGGTGAGTTCCAGTGTCTCTCTGTTGATGACTGTTCAGCAGTTAGTTGTAATTCTGGTGCTCTTGCAAGAAGGAGTGAGCACATGTCTTCCTACTCCACCATCTTGATCCTCTCTCTGATCATATACTTTTTGTATGTGAGTGTACAATTTTTTTTAGTGTGCTGTTGGATTATGTTAGCTAGTATTTTTGGAGGATTTTTGCATCTACATTCATCAGTGATATTGGCCTGTAATTTTGTTTTTTTGTGACATCTTTACCTGGTTTTGGTATTAGGTTGATGGTGGCCTTGAATAATGAGTTTGGGAGGGTTCCTCCTTCTGCTGTATTTTGGAAGAGTTTGAGAGGGATAGGTACTAGCTCTTCTCCAAATGTTTGATAGAATTCGCCTGTGAATCCATCTGCCCTGTTCTTTTATTTTTTGGGAGATATTTAATCACAGTCTCAATTTCAACACTTGTGAATGGTCTATTCATATTTTCGATTTCTTCCTGGTTCAGTCTTGGATTGTACTTTTCTAAGAATTTATCCATGTCTTCCAGGTTATCCAATTTATTGGCCTATGGTTGCTTGTAGTAGCCTCTCATGATCTTTTGTATTTCTGTGGTGTCAGTTGTTACTTCTCCTTTTGCATTTCTATTCTCTTGAGTTATATCTTCTCCCCTTTTTCTCCGGATGAGTCTGGTGAATGGCTTATCAATTTTATTTATCTCCTCAAAAACCAGATTTTAGTTTTATTGATCTTTACTATTGTTTCCTTCATTTTTTTTTCATTTATTTTTGACCTGATCTTTATGATTTCTTTCCTTCTGCTCAGTTTTGGGATTTCTTTGTTCTTCTTTCTCTAATTGTTTTAGTTGTAAGGTTAGGTTGTTTATTTGATATTTGTCTTGTTTCTTAGGGTAGGAGTGTATTGCTATAAACTTCCCTCTTAGAATTTCTTTTGTTGCATCCCATAGGTTTTGGGTCATTGTGTTTTCATTGTCTATTGTTTCTAGAGATTTTTTGATTTCCTCTTTGATTTCTTTAGGGATTTCTTTGTTGTTTGATAGTGTTGTTTGGTCTCCATGTGTTTGTACTTTTTACAGCTTTTTTTTTCAGGTATTTGATACCTAGCCTCATGGCATTGTGGTCAGAGAAGAAGCTTGATATGATTTCAATTTTCTTGAATTTACCAAGGCTTGATTTATGACCCAAGATGTGATCTATCCTGGAGAATGTTCTGTGTGCACTTGAGAAGAAAGTGTATTCTGTAATTTTTGGATGGAATCTGCTATAAATACCAGTTAAGTCGAGATGGACTAATGTGTCATTTAAAGCTTCCGTATCCTTATTTATTTTCTGTTTGGATGATCTGTCCATTGATGTAAGTAGGGTGTTAAAGTCTCCTACTATTATTGCATTACTGTTGATTTCCCCTTTTATGGCTCTTAGCACTTGCCTTAAATATTGATTTGCTCCTATGTTGGGTGCATAGATATTTACAATTGTTATATCTTCTTCTTGGATTAATCCCTTGATCATTATGTGGTGTCCTTCCTTGTCTCTTGTAATAGTCTTTATTTTAAAGTCTAATGTGTCTGACATGAGTATTGCTACTCCAGCTTTCTTTTGACTTCCATTTGCATGGAATATCTTTTTCCATCCCCTTACTTTCAGTCTGTATGTGTTCCTAGGTCTGAAGTGAGTTTCTTGTCGGTAGCATGTATAATGATCTTGTTTTTATATCCTTTCAGCCAGTCTGTGTCTTTTGGTTGGAGCATTTAATCCATTTACATTGAAGGTTATTATTGACATGTGTGTTCCAATTACCATTTTCTTCATTGTTTTGGGTTTGTTTTTGTAGGTTTTTCCCTTCTCTTGTGTTTCCTACTTAGAGAAGTTCCTTTAGCAATTGTTGTAAGGCTGAATTCTCTTAATTTTTGCTTGTCTGTAAAGCTTTTGATTCCTCCATCGATTTTGAATGAGATTCTGGCTCGGTAGAGTATTCTTGGCTGTAGGTTTTTCTCTTTCAAGACTTTAAGTATATCCTGTCACTCCATTCTGGCCTGCAGAGTTTATGCAGAAAGATCAGCTGTTGTCCTTATGGATTTTCCCTTACATGTTATTTGTTGCTTTTCTCTTGCTGCTTTTAATATTTTTTCTTTGTGTTTAATTGTCGTTAGTTTGATTAATATGTGTCTTGGTGTATTTCTCCTTGGGTGTATTCTGTATGGGACTCTCTGCACTTCTTGGACTTGATTAATTATTTCATTTCCCACGTTGGTGGAGTTTTCCACTATGATCTTTTAAAATATTTTTGCAGATCCTTTCTGTTTTTCTTCTTCTTCTAGTATGCCTATGATTTGCATGTTGGTGTACTTAACGTTGTCACCAATGTCTCTGAGACTGTCTTCCATTCTTTTAATTCTTTTTTCTCTTTCCTGCTCTGTGGCAGTTATTTCCCCCATTCTACCTTCCAACTCACTTACTCGTTCTTCTGCCTCATTTATTCTGCTGTTTATACCATCTAGAGTATTTTTAATTTTGGTTATTTTGTTGTCCATTTCTGTTTGTTTGCTCTTCAGTTCTTCTAAGTCCTTATTAACTGTTTCTTGTAATTTCTGTATTTTGTTATCAAGATTTTGGATCATCTTTACTATCATTACTCTTTCCTCTTCATTTATTTGGTCTTGTGGGTTTTTTTCCCTGCTCTTTTGTCTGCATGGTGTTTTTTTCTTTTCTTTTCTCATTTTGTCTAATTTATAGTATTTGATGTCTCCTTTCCCTATGCTCCCTAATAGTAATTCCTTTTGTGTCTGCCTTCTGCCCTCTGTGGTGAGGTTTGTTCAATGTTTTGAGTTGGCTTCCTGGTGGGGGTACTGGTGCCTGCTTTCCGATGTGTGGCTCTGTGTCTTTTCTCTCTGATGAGCCGGCCCAAGTCAGGTGGTGTCTTTTAGGGTTTCTGTGAGCTTAATATGGCTTTAGGTAGTCTGTGTGCTGATGGGTGGTTTTGTGTTCCTGTCTTGTTTTTAGTTTGGTGTGAGGTGTCCAGCACTGGCAGTTGCAGACAGTTGGACAAAGCTTGGTCTTAGAGTCTGATACAGGTCTCTGTGAGAGTTCTCTGCAATTAATCTTCCCTGCGGCTGAGGACTTCCTAGTATTCTAGCATCCTGGATTCAGTGCTCCCTCACAGAGCCTGCTACATGACTTCTGATGGAGTTGTCCAGACTTTAGAGGTTGCTTGTCCCAGCAATAAAGGGGTTTCAAGACTACTGTCCAAGCCCCAGACAAATGGTAGTGTTGAGTCAAACAAATACTAAATCAAGGAAACACATACATGCTCACGGCACACAAATACTGAATCCAGTAGAACATAAGGCACTAGAAAGACCTAACAGAAGAACCCCAGTATGCAATCAGACAATGAAAGAGAAAACCAACAGAAATTCAAAACCAAACACACACAAAAAAACAAAAGCAAAACACACACACTCACAAACACAAATCCAGGGAAATTTTGAAAGCTAGGATCAAATATATTAAAGAGCAGGAATGCCATCAGAGAGACTGAAGATTCCCAAAACAAAATCAGACAATTATACTTAGAACTAAGATAAAGACAAAACCTAATAATAAAAACCATAGTAGTGTGTCATCTGGATAACAAAGCAAGGAAACAAAGCAGAGCATTAATATTGATTATAAGTATATTAAGATAAAATAAACTAAAAAAGGATAGAAGACAGGGCAAGAGAAGAGCATAGTGTGACTGGAAATATGAAAAGAAAAAGAAAGAAATAGAAATTTTTAAAAGATAGAGAAGAAAAGAAGGTAGGAGAGATAAAGTCAGCACTACAAAAAACTTAGCTAGAAATAGAAATATATAAAAAGGCTACAAATAAAATCAGAAGAAAAAATGAAAGAAAAAATATGTTATAAAACATGTAGATCCCTTAGGACTAAGATCCTAATTTAAAAAAAAAAAAAAAAAAAAAAAAGCTAGTAGTGACCCCAGAAAGGACCAGATCAATAGAATTAATAATAATATTTCTGTTTCCTTGGGGTCTTAGCTGTAAGTGTCCTTCTACCTGCCTTGGGTTTTTTGTATCATTCTGCAACCAGCAGAGCTTCTTTTATTGTTCTGTTGTTCATCTGTAAGTGCCGGTGTGTGAGGAGAGAGAGGGTACAATAGTGCCTTCTTCCCCTGGGAGTGAGTGAGTAGTGGTGCCCTGCCTGGGTCACAGCAGCTCAGTCAGTGGTGGTGGCGCCTGCTGCAGAGGGATGCCAGCAGCTCAGGTATAAACAGAATGTCTCCAGAGCTGGGTGACTCTGCAGTCTTTTGGCTCACAGCCACAGGCACTCTAGGTCAGCCCCATGCAGGGGCCTTTGTTATCCATGACTGTGATAGCCAGGCCCAGAGGGGTCCTTCCTTTGTCTGTCACAGGCACTGAGGCATTGAGAGAGAGGCTACACCTGTGGCTCCTCACCCCTGCTTGTGAGTCAGCAGTATGGAGCTGCCGCCATGGCTGCCCATCTTTCCACAATAGGCATTCTCTGCTGTGGATTTCTTCCCTTCTGTCCTCTCAGTCCATCTCCCCACTGCCAACAATGTTTCTCACCCTGAACCAGTTCTCTGGTTCCCACATTCCAGCTCCCAGACCCCCTGTTCAGCTGTGAACCCACATCTCAGTCTGGACATGCTGAGCTGTGTTGCAGACATTCTGTGTTTTTCTCTTTCCTGTCTGCCACAGATCAGCCGCTTCACCCTCTTTGAACAGTTCCACATGTTTCCCTTCTGACCCAGTGAAATTCCCCATTGGAGAAGCGGTTTCCCTCTCATATAAGGCATGTTTCCCTGAATCATGCAATCTCACCTCTGTTTCAGATTCCCCCATCCCAGGGCGTGGGACCCATCCCTTTCCTTTCTTCTCCTCTTTCCTTTTCCTTTTTCCCCTCTGTCCTACCCAGTTTTGTTGGGACCTTTGCAGTCCTTTCTGGTGTCTGAGATCTTCTGCTGGTGTTCAGCTGGTTCTCTGTGGGGATTATTGCACTTTTGATGTATTCCTGATGCATCTGTGGAGAGGGATACATTCCACGTCCTTCTACTTTGCCACCATCTTTCTCCCTGTCCCTGGTACCATAGCCTTTTCTAGATTTGTTTTTAATTTGTAATTGCTTAATATAAAGTTTTAGTTTTAAAATTATTTTAGATGTACAGAAAAGTTGGTGAAATATTATGAAAAAATCCCTTATACTTCAATCTTAATTGCGCCAAATATAAGCATCTTACATTAGTATAGTACATTTGTCACAAATAATGAACCAATATTGTTACATTATTATTAACTAAAATACATACATTTTTCAGATTCCCTTAGATTTTACCTTATGTCATTTATCTATTTCAAAATTTCTCTCCAGATTACATTATAGTCATCATGTCTTCTTAGACTTCTATAGACTGTGACAATTTCTCAGACTTTCCTTGTTTTTGATGACATTGACAGTTTTAAAGTGAATTGGTCAAGTGCTTCTACAATATAATGCCTGTGGTTTGTGGTTTGTCTGATGTTTTTGTCATAATTAAGCTAAGGTTATATGTTTTGGGGAGGAAGATCTTAGAGTTAAAATGTCATTTTCCTCATATCTTATTAAAGATGCATGCTATCATCATGACTTATCACTGTTGGTGTTGACCTTGAGTTCCTGATTGAGGTAGAGTTTGTCATGTTTCTCCACTCTAAAGTTACCCTCCCATTTTCATACTATACCATTTGGAAGGAATTCACTATGTATAGCCCATAATTAAGGAGATTCTTTTTGTTTTAGATTTTCAGGTATTTCAATATAGTTAGTCCTGTGATTATGAATGAAGCCATTTTTTTAAATTTCCAATTTCTTTAACTTTTAGGTATTTTTCCTTTGCCTTTTTGCACTAGCTAGGATTTCCAGTTTGATGTTGAATAGAACCTGTGAGAGGACATATTTGCATTATTCCTGATGTTGGAGAAAATGTATTCAATCTCTCACCATTAAGTACAATGTTAGGCATAGGTTTTCATAAATTCACCTCATTAGATTAAAGGAAATTTCTTCTAATTCTAATTTTGCAAGGTTTTATCATGCAGGGGTATTGAATTTTGTCAACTGCTTTTCTGCAGCTATTGATATGATCATATGTTTTTTTTTCATATTTATTCTACTGAAATGATGAATTACATTGACTGTTGTTGAGCCCACATTGTTTCTTGGAATGTAATCTGCTTGACTGTAATGTACTAGTCTTTATTATATACTGCTGGATTCAGTTTGGTATGGATTTTTATGTCTAGGTTCATGAAAAATTATGATGTGTAGTTTTCTTTCTTGTGATGTCTTTTATCATCTTTATCTTACTTAAGTATTAGAGAATTGCTGGTCTCATATATTTTCATATTATAGTATTAGGTGCATACACATTTAGGATTGTTATGTCTTCTTGAAGAATGATATTACCCATGTTTATCTTTCATAATCTCTCCTGTTTTGAAGTCTGTTTTGCTGAAATTAATATAGCTGCCCCAGCTTTCTTCTGAATAGTGTTAGCAAGTTACACCATTCTCCATCTCTACTTTTAACCTATTTGAACCCTTATAATTAAAGTGGTTTTGTTACACATGATGTAAAATTGACTCTTTTTTTTAAATCCATTCTGATAATCTCTGTTGTTATTTGGCATATTTTGACTATTCACTTTGAAAATGTTTATGATTATAGCTGGATTAATATTTATCCTCTTTGTAACTGTTTATTATTTGCATTTGTTGTTAGTTCCTTTTCCCCTCTCTTTTTTTGGAGGGGGACATCTCTGCTTTTAATTGAACATTTTATGTTTCCATTTTTTCCCCATCTACAGTGTTGAAAATTAGTGGCTATTTATTCTAACATTCAAAATATATGTGGTAAATTATGTAACTGTACCTTCAAATAATATGAAAAAATAGCTTCACATGTAGTATACGTTCCTTATAGCAAATTATTCCCAGTCCTCTTTCTTGTGCCTTGTGATGTTGCTATCACTTATTTCACTTGTTTTTATATTATCACAGTATAAATAGCTATTAATATGAATTTAGACTATTATCATTCAGATTAAGTATAAGAAAATTAAAATATTTTATTTTACTTTAATTTATTCCTCTAACATTCTTTCTTTATGTAGTCTCACATTTTTTACCTATTTTATTGTTCTTTTGTCTGAGGAAAACTTTTAACATTTCTTGATTGTCTAAGAGAAATATATTCCCTCAGTTTTTGTCTGAGAAAATCTTTTTTACTTTTTAATTTACAAAGGATGATTTTACTGAATTTAGAATTTTAGGTTGGTGTTTTCTTTTTCATTTTTTCTTCCTTTCAGTACTTTAAGGTTTAACTTCACTCTCTTTTTCTTTGTAGTGCTTTTGAAGAGGTAAGTCTTCTATAATATTGTTCTTGTTCCTTAATGGTTATGATTTTTTTCCCCCTCTAAGGTGACTTTCTTTAAGATTTTATCTTTATGCATTATTTTCTATAGTTTGAATATGATCTGTCTAGTGTTTTGGTTTTGGGAATTTATGGTGCTTGATGTTCTCTGGGCTTCCTGAACCTGTGGTTTGATGTCTGTCAATAAATGTGGGTAGGTCTCGGACATTATTAATTAAAATATTTCTTCCTTTTGGTTTTCTCTTTCTTTTGTATCTGACCTTAAAATTAGGTGTTTGCTATACCTTTTGATAGTGTCCCACAGTTCTTGGATATTTTTCTCTTAAATTAATTTTTAAAAAAGCTTTGCATTAGAGTTAGAGAAGTTCCTACTGAACTACCCCTATTGAACTACTTTTCTATTGAACTATTTTTCATGAGCTTATTGAAGACATTCTTCATTTATGATATTATGGTTTTGATTTCTAGCATTTCCTTTTGACTCTTTCTTAGAGTTTCCATCTCTCAGTTTATCCATCTGTTACTGCATGTTTTCTACTTTTTCCATTATAGCATTTCATATATATCATAGTTCATTTAAAATCCTTATCTATAATTCCAACACCTCTGTCAAATCTCAGACTGAATCTAATGATGTTTTGTCTATTTATTTGCATGCCTTGTAATTTTTTGGAAAGTTTGACATCTTGAATTGAGTGATAGAAACTCAGATAAATAGGCCTTTAGTGTGGAGGTTTAAGTTAACCTGGGTAAAAACGTGCTGTATTATTATTGTAGCTATAGGTAATAGAGTCTTTCAATTGGTCTCATGTGGCTTGTTTGTTTGCTTGTTTGTTTTTTCTTGTGCCCCTCTAAAATCTGTGCCTTGCAAGTCTTTCAGTTGCAATCCACAGCTGTTATCCTGGAAACCTTTTCATGTTTTAGTAAGATGTGTGTGAGAGTGAGCATTCTATAATCTTCTAGTTAAATCTAACCATATTCGTGGACCTGTCTCAGGGCTGTGACCTGCTTAAATGTTTCCCTTTGGTTATACTTCCCCCTGACCCCCACTACTTCCTTACCTGGCTACAGTACCTGCAGTCTTTCTTTGCGGTCCTGATTCCTGTTGACCATGTTTTTTGTTTTGTGTTCTTTTGTTTTTCCCCTTAAGTGTCAGAAGAAGACTGGAGGGAACTATATTGGGAGATATTCCTTTCTTCCACTTGGGATATAATTTTAGAATTACACCCTGTCAATATCCTTTACCCTAGAAAACAGACCTTTTGTTTTAAATGTTGAAGGCTTTAGTCTTATTTCACAAAGACTACATTCCCCCTCTCTTCACCAGAGCCATGCAGGGATCTTTCTCGGATTCTTACAATGGGAACCTGCTGGAGCTACTGGAGGAAAATCCCTTGAAAGTGAGAACACCTGGCTAAGACTTTAGTCCTAAGGAGTTTATTGATCTCATACAACTCTACACTCAGCGGATACTCCTCCACACATGAAGGTCTCTGATGTTGTGTCCTTCTGAATGATCACATGTCTCCACAACTCAGGGTATCATCTGTACTGTGAATTCTATCTTTTGATGGGTACAATAAATCACTGCTTTTCAGTTTGTCTAGTTTTTCTTTTCTTTTTTTGAAGGACAGTTTCCAAGCTTTTTACATTTTTACATGTTGGAGCTGAAACTGGAAATATCCTCGATTTGTTTTTAGAAGGAGAAAAATTCCCACTTCTCTTCATGAGTAATACCTCATTTATGTATGTTGCTGTAGAGTCAAACCCTGTGTTTATGAACAATTATTGATTTTCCACTAATAGACACAGGGCTGCTCACAGGTGATGCCATGTTATCCCCAGATAGAAAGTGGCTGAAGACGGCAAAGATTTAACACATTTTGTATTTCAAATGAAGTACAGAGCCCATTATAATTTTCTTATGGTATTATGAGTGTTCACAGGGTGAAGATGTTTTCCCCACTCTATCAAAAGTTTCTCATTTGATCTTTCCTTTGATCTCCCCTTTGATATCAGAATGAACTGTCTTGCTATTCATGAGAGAATTTCATAGGAGGGCTGAGGAATAAGAGATTAACTGCCTTCCAAGCTTTCCAGAAAATTGTTCTTCATTGACAACTAATATAAAAAATATGCTTTAAAAAGTTAGAATGCATCTCCTCACCACATCCTATAGTCTATTTATTTAACCTCAATTCAGTTATGATTGCATTCAAAGACCAACACTGAATGCACTAATGCATTTTTACTGGACTGCAGTGACTTTCTCTTACTAATAACAGATATAATAGATAGCAAGTCTATGCTAATATTATGAAATGTTGAGTTAAGGGAAATGAATAAAATATAACTACACGAGATGGTAAAGGCTAAAATAATCTCTGTATAATGAGTTAAAACTTGGCAAGCATATGTAATATGCTTTCTATACCCTGAAAACTGGTATATTGTTGAATGCTAGATTATATTTTGAAAGCTAGATTATTATGCCTTACAACATAAAGTGTTAGAATGCATAGATTTTTATACCAATTGTTGCCATTTGTATATATACATACTAAACTAGATTAAATACATACACACACTTTATCAAATGTTGAGCATGTGAAGATATGGATTCTGATCATGCTTTTACCATTTGTCACCAATTATGTCTCAAAAGAACAATAATAAGATATATTGCACCTTTTAGAATTTTTAGTATGTATCTATTAATTTTTTACACATATAATTTCATTTTCATCTCACACTAGCCCTGTGAGGGAATTAATATGATTTTCACTATTTTACAGATGGGAAAATTGAAACTTGGATTTTGAACATGTGTTAAAGTGTACCCATCTAATAAGTAATAAAGTATAATCAGATTTACTATTAGGCCTGATTGAAATCCATATCCTCATCTTCTCAGAACTCAGAAATAAGGCCAATTGTCAGACATGTCAGTAAAGGAAATGATTTAAATTCATCTACATAAAGAAAAATAGCATTCTACATCATATGTTGTCAGGGAAATATAAATTAAAACAACGAGAAACCACTACACACATATTGGAATGACCAAAATCCGGAACACTGACAACACCAAATGCTGCAAAAGATATGGAGCTACAAGAATTCTCATTAACTACTGGAGGGAATGCAAAATGTTACAGCCACTTTGGAATTCTGTTTGGTAGTTTCTAAAAAAACTAAATATATTCTCACTATATGATCCAGCAATCACACCTTTTTGTATTTACCTAAAGAAACTGAAAACTTACATCCACCCAAAAACCTGCATGAGAAAGTTTATAGCAACTCTATTCACAATTATCAAAACTGGGAAGTAATCAAATTACAAAGTAATCAAATCAAATCCTTCAAAAAGTGAATGGATATCCATCTAGGTCTTCTGCCCGTTTTTTGATTGGGTCATTTGTTTGTTTTGTTATTGAACTGTATGAGCGGTTTGTATATTTTGGAAATTAATCCCTTGTCAATCCCATCATTTGCAAATATTTTCTCCCATTCGGTAGGTTTTTGTTTCATTCTGTTTATGGTTTCTTTTGTGGTGCAAACAAACCTATCTTCTCTTTATTTGTCTCTGAACCTCATCATGGAATATTTTATTTTTTTCAAAGAAAAATTAAATTGTATTTCAGTTTCAAGTACTGTACATTTTTATGTAGTATGTAAAAATCATTGTCTTGAAGTCAATGTAACTCTAACTCAGTGAAAATGGATAAAACTTTATATTGAAAATAATAAGGATCAATTATCATTAGAAAAATTAATGTTTTATTTCATGAAGTTTTGTATATACCAAATGATATAACGTATAATATGATAAACATCAATGAGCTCATTAGCCAGTTTAAAATGTAATGTATTATTATTATTTTAAAATTCATATTAATTGAAAGTTTTATGCACCCAACAAATGTTTAAAATATACGTTAATATTTAAAAACCTATTTGGGAATTTTCACTTTGTCAAAAAGAAAGGAGAATAGGTTTTCATTCTCATGACTTGTATAGATCTCTTCACACAAGGGACATATGGTTTTGTATGGTAAGGGTCAAATTGACTCTTCTTGTCAATTTAGGAAATTACTATTTGAAAATTTACTATTGACCATCTGTTTCATTGACAGAATGGCAGGTGTTCCTATTTTGCTTTACCAAATCTTAATCATTTATTGGACAGCTTAATGACATTTATGGAGATATAAAGAATTCTTCTTGTTTTGGTTTGGTAGTTAGAGAACATAGCTGTTCTCATTGGGAAAATCTACCTAATACAATTCTAATATGATTATCTAACTTCAATCAGCCTGTTAACATGCAGAAAAGTCGATTTAATCATTTTAAATGGATGTTTAATATATTATCCCAGTTTTTAATTGGATGTAAACTGAAAAAATAACATGATTTCTGGAAGAATATATCTATAATTTCTCTGCATCTATATTTACATTAATTATGTGATTCTCTGAGAATTTTATCACACTATTTTACAATGTTTATAAATGTAAATTGTCATGTATATAGCTCTCTGAAGAATAAGTAGACATATAACAAGGAGAATTTCTTTTCAGAGTACACTGAAATTTTACTTAACCACCAATGTTATTTTCAGGCATTAAAATTTGCACCATCTTGTTAAAATCCATAATTTAATTAAACCATTTACCTGCTGAAATTGTTATATATTACAGGATTTTTCAGTAGCCATTAATTAGGATTAGGGTAATATTTCCAACAATAGAAAGTAATTTTACAAGTGACATACTGCAAACTTAGTGTCATCACAAAAGGATATGCTACATATATATATATATATATATATATATATATATATGCTCAGTAGAAATATTACAGATAACTCTCCTTTGAAAAGGTGTACTTTCTAGATTGGGAAGCATACTGGCTCCTCGAGAGAAAACTCTCATGCAGTTCAATTGGTATGTCTTTTATTTGACTCACAGTAACAGTCTTTGGTTTAAAAAAAAAAAAAAATCACCCCTGAGGACAGGTTCGATTTTGCCCCTTCTCTGAACCTTTTGAATTGAATGTTACAATGACCATTATGACAGCATTAACTACATTACCTAAGACAGGGAGAATATAAATCATGTACAATATGCATACATTAAAGCTTTATTTCAGGGATTGCTGTAATGTAAAATAAAGGCAAAGATTACGTGACTCAAATTCACCTCTATTCACTTTCTCTTCTGTAAGCCTTCTAACATAAAGAATGCTGCAATACAATTACCTATGTATGAACTGACAAGACTGTATAGTAACAAAATACTTTAAGATGAAATAAAACTTTGCCATGACAGTGTCCAGAAAACTGGTCAACACAATATGGTCTGTCTTGTCCCTGGAGTAGTTTTTTGTTTGTTTGTTTGTTGTTGGCATTCATCAATCTTAAAATACCTTGGGAAACAGAAGGTGAGTTTCTGATTTATTTATTATCCTCCACTGTTCTTGCTGCATATTGATAAATGGCACTGGCTGACAGATTGACAAGTTGTCAATAAACTTTGATATACATGAATTTACACAAAACTGTAGTTGCCATTATAGGGAGATTAGAAGCAACATAGCATTGAATGCCCCCATTAGACTCATTAAAATGAGTTTGTGTTTCACATGTATAGAAGGAGAATGATTTGAAGAATTTACAATGCAAGGCCCCCATCTCCTGCGCATCCTTGTTTCCCAGAGTCCATGCCACCAGTTCAGGCAGTTGGGGTGCTCCAGTCTCATGCATTCAGAGTTGAAATGGTACTACAGTGATGCAGAAAGTTACTGCTCAGGTTGAGTTTCTTTAAATATTTCACTCATACTCAAGGGTTCAATGATTTTTTTTCTCTTCATGTTATTGTTAACTATGATTAATTAAATACAGAAAATAAAGAAAACATTTTCCATTTTTTAAATTTAGTATCTATATGAGATGTTGGATGTTCACTAAACACTGCGATAATCATTCCATGATGTATGTAAGTCAAATTGTTATGCTGTGCACCTGAAATTTATACACTGCTGTATGACACTTACATCTCAGTAAAACTGGAAGAAAAGTTAAAAAAAAAAAAAAAACTGTAGTTGCCAAAGCATGAAGAAAGGGTGGCCACCATTTAGAAAGATGATATATGCACATAGTATTTTAAAAAATATACCATCTTAAAATAATATTCTCTTACACAAAAAAATAGATTAATCTTCATTTTTTTACACTTGCTTCATTTACCCCAGACCCTCTTATATTTGCTAAAACACTTTAAATATTCATATCATCTTAGTCCTAGACACTTAAATATTCATTAATGAAACTATGGGTGTTTTCTCCTTGACTATAATTATACATAAAATTAATAATGCATTTTTGAATTATCTAATATCAAATCCATATTCAAATACTTATATTGTTGGGAAAATGTCCTCTTACAATTTTTTTCTGGAAATCAGGTCTAAAACAATGTCAATATCACATGTGGTTATTATTTTTCAAATCCTTTTTAATCTCCAGCTGCCCTTTTCTCTTTTTTCCATCCCATTATCTTGTTAAAGACACTGAGTTCATAGTAGAAAAGCCTAGTTTCTGGATTAGTGTGTTGGTTTCCTTGAAATGTCATTTCACTTGAATTGTTTCTCTATCTCTGTATTTATAGACAATTGAAAGTCATCTCTAAAGACAGGAATACATTCATGCTCAAGCTTTTTTTTTTCTTTTCTTTTTTTTTTCTTTTCTTTTTTTAAATCCCACTCTCAGGGCTACTAAAACTGTGCAGTGAGTCAGGGACTAACTGTCAGATCCTTGCTTTGTAAACCCCCACACACTAAATTTTTTTTCTAAGGATTTGCTTACTAATGATCTTTAGCTGAATAAAATATTTCATTTAAACTGAGATGTTTATTTCTCACAAACCAATACTCCAAACAGTTTGCAAAATCTCTGCATTAGGCAACTAATCAAGATTTCCCCTTCTTGACTATTTGAGGTAAAACATCCTCAGCATGTATTTCTTTTATCAAATAATCAGACATGCACACATCTGCTATCTGGCAGGCACAGAGCAATTTCAAACCTTTAAAATATGAAAATGCTGTATGTCCCTCTCCAAACATAGACTTATTCATTCTTAGGTATCCTGTCTAGAATGTTCACATGCCATTTTATTATCTGCAAATTGCAGTCTCACAAATTGGACCCTAGACCAAGTTATACTGGTATTGACTATTTTGACACATTTTTATTACCTTATGGAGAAATCTGTAAGTAATAATAAATATCGACCTTTCCATTGCCTTTGATTCTCTGTAAAGCAATAATATATCAACTAAGCCACCTGATGTAAACAGGCATTCACCAGTAAGGGCTTTCAAATATCTTGCATCTCAATGCACAGTAAAATTGGGAGTATTTATTAACTCACTCTTTAGTATATTTAACTAATATTACTGAAGTATTTAGTATAGCAGGAACTGGAAATACAATAATGAACAAAGCACAGTCATTTTCTTATCTGCAATGGAAGTGATCATTTGATGGGTAAAAAGGCAATTTAATATCAATGTGGTAACCACTATAACAGGGGCAAGAGTCATCTGTATCATAACACCTAAAAGAAGCACTTTAGAAGACTTTAGGAGATAGTGGTAGTTTTCCTAACGATGTAGTGTCTAAGCTAAATGTTGAATGAATTAAGTTGAAGGAACTAGGAGTGGTCTTGCAGGAAGAGACAGTTGCAAATACAAATACGTGATAGAAACTAAGGCATTGTGCTTAATGAAACAGAAAACAGTTTTCTTAGTCCTGATCACCCCTGAATAAGAAATGGGGCATAATGAGAGATGAGGCTGAATGGGTTGTTAGTTATTTTACCTTTATGGGGCAAGGTGGCACATTAAAACATCTTAAGCATTAGTCTAATTTTTATTTGAGGAAAAAATACACTATATAGCATGTGAAGAATTAGCACAATTAGGAGCTAAAACTTATCTTAGTTGGCAACTAGCTACATTATGTAAATACTGCCAAAAAAGCAGGTCTATAGGTTAAATATTTTCAAACAATATAAATCTGATAGCCATCTACCTTTAGCTAATTTTTGTAACTAATACTACATAGTGAATTAAGACATTCAATCAACTAGACATATACTTTGTGATGATGTCACTTGGAGAGTACATAAACTCACTGTACAGATCAAATTGAAAGTGTATTTCACAATGGTAATTTACTAAAATAACTATCTTAGTTGTTTTTAAATTTTAAATAATTTATTTTTTAATAGCAGATATGTTTACTGATCTCTTTCACATTTTTTTTCAATGTTAACATGGTTTTGTTTTTTTAAGGCTTTGAATCTTGAAGTCTTGACCATGCTTAAACATATACTGTGTGTAAACCCAAACACCTGTTTTGTTTGTGTGCTTTTGATTGAGAGATGGATAATACATTCCAAGCTGCTGGTTTTGGAGGGCTTCCTGCATATTATATTAGAAGGTCTCAAATTTACTTGATTTCAGCTCCCTCTCCTCATCTTTAGGTGATGATAAGAAAAACTATCTTGTAAAGTTGTTATGAAGATTAACATAGAAAAAAAAAAGCCAAGGAAATTGTTTAGCATGGTGCTTTGCATAGAGTAAAATTTCAGTGAAAAATTTTAAATTGTCTTTCCATAATCATGAGTTCCGTATCAGTGAATTCAACCAAAATCAGATTTAAAAATATTTGAAACAATTCCATAAAGTTCCAAAACATAAAACTTGAATGTGCCATGTGCAGAAACTATCACACAGCATTTATTCTGTTTTATGCTTTGCAAGTAATCTAGAGATGATTTAAACTCCATGTACAGGAGGATGTGCATAGGTTGTATGCAAATACTAGGCCATTTTATATAAGAAACTTGAGCACCCATGAAATTTGGTATCCTAGTTAGGTGGTGGTTCCTGGAACCAATCCCCTTTGGATATGGAGGGTCAACTGTATTTTATCATAATTATGATTATTTGTATGTTAAGTATGTGACTGTGATTCCTTGGAAACAGAATAGTTATATTCTTAACATTGCTCAAATGCCTTACCTCTTAAAAGTCATTAATAGCTTGGCAGTGATAATATATATGAAAGATTGGCTAAATAATATCTAGTCTATTTATCCTTCTAAATAAAATATGGCACATATATTTTATCTCATATGGAAACTGAAACCAGTTAGTATTGGCTGCCTAGTATGGTGATGAGAAAGATTATGAGTCCAGGCTCAATTTCAGAAGGAAATAGAAAGGATAGATGAAAAACATGTTTGTGTATGTCATTATAATGTCCAAATACTCCAGAATGTGGGCTTGTGTTAAATAAGAAAAGAATGGAACTACATACCTGAGTTTTCTTATTTTGGAAAGAGAAGAATTAATTTTGCTGAACTTACCTAAAACCCGATGCACTCGGCACTAAGGAATAGGCATTTCCAAGAATAGTTCTAGGTGACTCATTGCTATATTTATTGGAAGAAAGGTTATGAGGACATTGTTCAGACATTTATACAATATTTAGCTTCATTACAAGCCTAAGGAGAAATGTCTTTCTCATCTTGTTGCCAGGAGTTACTTGGCTTATCCTGAGTAATAAAGTTGATTCTAGAAACTCTGTGAATGCTGATAATACATCCTTTCTTAAATTTTTACTGTTAGAAATTTTAGAGACAATTTTTTTGTTTCAATCCTAGTAAACATAATAGAGGAGTTTTACTGATACAGAATTATTTTTGTCTTTTCATTTTATTCTTGACTTCATTTTCTATTCTTTTTTCTATTTCTTTATCTTCCTTTTTGGTCTTTTTCATCATTTGTCTTTCCTCAATGCTTTCAGTCTTTATTGTGTGTGTGTGCATGTATGTGTATATGGCCTTAATTTTTCCTGGAAGAAGATAGAGTTTTATAAATAAATGCAAAATAAGTAATTTTAAATGCTTGGGAATTGTGCTGCAGTCATTTTTCCACATAGCATGGCTTTTAATAACTCACACTGAAAAAATTTTAAGTACTTATTATTTTTCAGGTAATTTTCCAGATATTGGGGAACTGAGAGTGACCAAGAAAGACACACACACACAATAGTAAAAAGATGATAGCAATTGAAGCTAATATTTGAAGAAATAAAATGAACTTTGTAGGAACAACTATAACAATGGATGCCAATTTGATAGAAATATATATGTATATCTCTGTCAATAGGCCTAGAGAAATTAAAACACTGTAAAAAGAAAAGCTGTTACTTTTGTGCAAAAATCCATTATTAACCAACAAAGATGTGTGGAAATGTATTTAATTTTGTAAATAAAAATTATGGCCATATTAAAGGAATTACTAAATGTGAAATAACATTATTATGAGTATGAAACTGTCTAGCTTTTGTTTTTTTCTTATTGGAACATTTTAAACCCAGTTTTGATACAGTGCTGCTTAGGAATGCAACCATCATATCACACTGTGAACAAAAAATCTATGAAATACAGGACCACTTTGGGGGAATTGTTACTCAGTATAAAGATACCCTAAGGGGAAGGTAAAAGACTAAAATATTCAACTTGCCTTTTCAATTTAATAATTATCAAATTATCATTCCATTATGTTAGGTATACTTGGGTAATTTTTCCTGTTAATTTTTAAATTTTTCTTTTGGAATAATTTTAGATTTCCTAAAAAGTTGCAAAGATAGTATGGGGAATTCTCATATACTTTTCATTCTGTTTCCTTTAATGTTAACATCTTATGTAATCATGGTACATTGCCAAAACTAAGAAATTAACATTGGTTTTTTAACTGCTATAGACTTTATTCAGATTTCCATTAATAGTTTTTGTTCTAGGAGCCAATCACATTCCATATAGACTTGAATCCTTTTTAGAAAGTAGAGTGAGCATTTGAGAAAATGGAATTTATATCAAACAAACCTGGAGTTCAAGTTCTGGTCATGGCCTCCATAATCTCCACTTTTGGACAAATAGATTAACTACACTGAAATATGTTTTCTTCATTTGCAAAACAGAAGGATATAGTATGTAATTGTATCAATGAGCAATGTAAACAATGTATACATTGCCTGACACTTGAGCTCTCAATAGATGTTCAATCCTTAGTGGGATTTTAAATTTTCTTTTCCCAAATTCTTGACTACTAGCTCCAAGCTTCCTACAGAGATTCCCAGCTCATGCAAAATTTTAAATTCTGACAGCATGTGCTAAGATGCAGAATGATGGTGTTAAAATATTAAACGTGTGTGCAGCTTTGGCTGCAGTGGTCTGTGAAATTATTCATAAAGGTAGCATGATAAATTGAGCAAAGCTTTTCAACTGCACTATGGAGGGTTTAAATGGTAATTTCTATTTTTATATGGAATGTCATTCAGTGGACAAGGATAGATTACAAGCAAAATCGTCAAAATAAACACACTGCATAGTCTTATTTTGTTGTATAAAATTAGCAATGCATAGACCTGAACTTTAAGAGTAACTTTATTTGTGATTTGGAAAGAAATTCATAATTAAGGCATTTGTTCTCTGTCTTTTATTGTGTACTATACTATCTAGTTTAATTTTAGGAAAGTTGATTTCAAACACAGCAAAAATTATAGTTTCTAGATTTTTCTAGATTATAGCTCCTTAAATAAATCTGATAAATGAAGGATTAAATTAATTGTTTTTTTATTTCAGTTATTTTATGATTCACCTGCATAAAAGCAAGATAAGTACAATTCTTAAAACTTAGCCTTCTAATGGTACATTGAATTATTACTTAAAATTCCAAAATTTCCTTTATGCTTTCACCTCAAATCTGAATCACATAAATGCCCCTTATTTCATAAATGTCAATATTTCTTAGGTCAAAACTTTACAGTTAATCAAAACTGTGTTCTTGCTATATTATAAATGAAGTTGATGGTAACATTTATTCTTTCACATGCTTTTTCATCTTTCTATTGTGAATTAGAAGTAATGTGTTTACATACAGATGAATTATTTTATCAGAGTAAAAACTGAATAATCACAAGATGTAGAGAATCACTTGCTGATTGTACCTTCATCCTCACTGGGTTTAAAGAATGTTTCAAGAGTCTATTTGAGGGATGATATTGCAAACAACAGATGAAAGTTGCTACTATAGGAGTGATCTAATAATGGGTGAATTTAGAGAAATAATTCATTATTTGATCAAAATAAATATTCCATTTATAATTCTAATATAACAACTAAATGAAAAAACAGTCCTCATTTATTTGCAATAGTACTCTTATGCTAGCAATTTATTCAGAGATGAAGTTACAAGCTGAACCTTGGATTTTGCACTAAAATTTGTTCTATATGGTGAATTGTAAAATTGCTACTTTGAATAAAAATACATTTTTGCCTTCCATAAAACTAGTAGTTATTATGTCAACATAGCTGCCTATAATAATCTAGTTCCTTTTTAACCCCTTAGTTATACTTGTTTTTACTTTTTTTTTTGCTTTATCACTTTGAAAATCTTTATTTTATGAAAACTATCCAGATTTTAACAGATACATGAATTTTATTATATTAGAACCCATTATTGAGTGATTTTTGAACATTTCTATTTATTCAAAAATAACAAATTGAACATTTATTCATATGAACAGTGATCACATGGACATTTTTACTTATTCAAAAAGTTTGTTTGAGCTAAGACATTTACCAAAAAAGTTGTTCTTGTGATGAATCTATTATATATTGAGAATGACAATAAATAGTGCTTTGGAAAAATGGGGAAGGTAGTAGTCATACAAGGAATATTATGAGAAGCTACCTTCTAACAAATATCAGAACAAAGAGGGAGGGAACTTGTGAGCAAACTATCTGAAAATATTGCTTCAGGAGGAAATGAAACATGATAGTATTACATAAAGAAATTATAAAGAAACTCCTAGTTACTCTATACGTATTTAATTTTCCACTCAATGTTAGTAGGCATATTAGAATCCAAATCTCTAAACTGGAGATGGTAAAGTATCTATTTATTTTTCTTTTTATACTTTTATATTTTTGAATTGTTACTTTGATCAATTATTGTCTTTGTAAAGAAAATGATATCACAAACATTCTCTTTCCAACAAACAGGAGTTTGTGATTACCTGTCAGAGATGCATTCAAAAATATTCCTAAAGTCAGGAAATTGCATTGTTACTTTTATAAAAAAATAAATTTATTTATTTAGTTTTATTTATTGACTGTGTTTGGTCTTCATTGCTGCACACGGGTTTTCTGTAGTTGCGGAGAATGGAGGCTATTCTTCATTGCGGTGGCAAGGGCTTCTCATTGCAGTGGCTTCTCTTGTCGCAGAGCACAGGCTCTAGGCACGTGGGCTTCAGTAGTTGCAGTGCACGGGCTCAATAGTTGTGGCTCATGGACTCTAGAGCGCAGACTCAGTAGTTGTGGAGCACAGGCTTAGTTGCTCTGTGGCATGTGGGATCTTCCCAGACCAGGGATTGAACCCACGTCCCCTGCATTAGCAGGCGGATTCTTAACCACTGTGCTACTAGGGAAGCTCCCATAAGTTACTTTTTAAAAGGCTCTTTTCTAATTGAAGATTTGAGTATTCTGTGTTTCTTTTTTCTGCAAAGTAACAGCAGCAGAAAGAAGAAATTTTTCTGTGGTGATCAGTGATGTGATTATTTATTCATTACTGTATCCAGCATTTTCACATAAGTGAAATTCACATTTCGTATTACTGTAGCCAGCATTTTCACTATACCAGATGCTGTGGGGATGACAATTAACAAGACCAACCACCCAGTTTGCAGCTTGTTCACAATGTGAAAGAATAGGCTTATGACAGAACTATATAAAGTTTTAAAACACATAGACACAATAAAATGTATTATGCAAATATTACTTGGTATTTTCTAGCTTGTTAGTACATAGATATCAGAAATAAAGATTAAAATATTCTTCAACCTCATTCACACACACATTGTTACTCTAGGCAACACTACAGAGTAAGAATTGCTTGAGTTAAGAGGTGATTAAATTTATTAAGAACTATAAATCTGATTTTTAAAAGCAAATAGGAAAAGCATAATTTTACTGTAGCTTTTTCACTAGTACATTTAAGGAGTGAAAAAAATGAAAGGGGAATGGTTACCATAGAACACAAGTTTTAATAGAGCTTATCTAGATCTGGAATCGCCTTTGATCAGTGAAACCTTTCTTGTTCCGTGTTTCTTGCACTTCAGTGTTTCTCTTTCACACTCATTGTAGTGATGTGCTAGGACAAGGACTGGCTCTCCTTGGCTATGTCACAGCTATATCTTCACTTTGTAGCACAGTACCTAACTGTATAGGCACTAAGTTAATATTAAATGATTGATTGAGCAATGAAACACACAGTTTGATACCACTAGCACTAAAAATTGAACAAATGTCTAACTTTCTTTGCTCTGAGTCTGAGCTCACTGATACAAACCTTTGATTAAAGTATGTCTTCCTATTGGAATTATTTTTCTTTTAATTAAAAAAAATTGGAGTATAGTTGCTTTACAATGTTGTGTTAGTTTCTACTGCACAGCAAAATGAATCAGCTATTCTTTTAGGGATAAAAAAATTGTTGAAAACTGTATAATATGATTATCAAATTTATCTACTAGTAGAAATACATTAAAATTATAGTTTATACATAAAGCACTTCTAAGTTTACATGAGGTAAAGAACATTGTAAGAAATCAAACATCTCTGCTTGCAAAGACTAAATCTCCTCTTGTATCTGCATATTCCAGGACCAGCTCTGGAAATGTTCTAGCAAAAACATTGTCACTCTTGAGAGCCCAGTTTTATCACAACTATTTGGAGTCAATATCTATTTTGACAACCTGAAGAAAGCTCTTGAAACTCTCACTAGGGAAAAAAAGTTTTCCTATACAGATACACAAATGTACATTTAAGTGTGCATGTTTGGAAGGACTTTATAAATTCACTGACTGTAATCTATAGAAAATCCTTGATGCAACATATTAGAAAATGTTATTATCAGAAATGGGGCTAATTATGTTTAGTTTGATGAATATTCCTTTAAAAACAATAATGCCTTAACAGTGTAAGACACAATGTAAGTGTGAGGTTTGGAAGTAACCTTGCATATTGAGAAAATACAGCTCTAGAACTGTGAAGAAATAAATTTCTATTGTTTAAGCTACCCAGTCTGTGGTTTTTGGTTTTGACAGCTTCAACAAACCAATTTGATAGCCTTTACTTTTTTTAGGCAAAGTTGTTAAGGAAATGATCATAACAGATTTCTAATAGATGATTATTCTGTTACTGAATTTGATTTAGCTCTTCAAATATTTTAGGAAGGAGCCTAATATGTGCTTACTTCACATGGAATATTTACAAGTTGTAAGCAATATAAAATTCTACTCCCCAAAGGTAATAGAGCACTTGTATTTATAATAGCATATAAAAAATAATAGAGTATATTCTAAGAGTCAGAAGAACATTGTGGATCCTTTCCTTTATTGTGGTGGATTCCTATACCATGACAGGATTTGCCTTGAATACAATATCCAGAAAAACATTGGATTTGGAAATGGAAAAGGAGGTTTATTTCTCTGGAGTCAAGGAAATACCTTCCTATGTGCAAAGTAAAGGTGAAAATATGACCATAGAAATTGACTAGAAAAAATTGCTAACCTTCTTTAAAGTCTCAAAACTACTTCCTTCACTATTTTCTTATAGATCTATCCAGACAAATGGGAATAAGGAGGACTTTATTGGTTTGCAATATTTCTTTAGATTTGCCACTTTGTATTGTTTTAAACCTGTCCTCTAACTTATTTATGCAGGTGTCTTGAATTATTTGTATTGTTCTGTTTGCTCACAGTCTACCCACATCATTTCAAGGTTAATCTCTCTGAATTCACTAATGTTTGTGTTCAGAATAATCATTTTTGACTTCCCAATTGTAGCCAAGGAGCTGTACTGTTTCTTAATGTCCATCAGTTTCACATTTCTTTCAGCCTTTTTAGGAACTGCTAAGGAGATTGAAAATAGCAATGATTGCAGTCTTCTAACACTATTCATTGCTCAAGGAAACATCTTCAACTACCAGAAATTCCAATTTTTCTAGGTTCCCTGCAAAATGCATATTTCAAAGAGAAATCTTTCCAGATGGGTTGAAAATCTACATTTAATATTTAATCCATTAATTGATTTAGCAAATATTTACTGAATACCATTTTTTGCAAGAGATACTGGGTCATGAAATCAGAACACAGGAAAACTATCCCAGTCTCTGGCCTCAAAAACAGTTACAACAGAAAGACAACAAGGAAGTGGCTGCCAGTGTTTTAAAATATTATGTTACTTTCAAATTATGTGTCAAACTATTAAAATGAAGGAAATGATTTTTTTCTCAGTAGTCTCTCTAATTTTTGTTATTAATAAAGTATTATGAGTTTTAATAAAGTAGCTTGACTTAGGGTTGTCTTGATTTTTGAAGTATTTACAGCATAAATACTCTAGCTGTTCTATGGTAACTGATTTTATAACTATAATAAGATTTATCTTCTTTGAAAAATGGAAAATATAGTGGACTTTTATTTGGGATAAATGATGTTATATGTATATATATATATGAATATATATGCGTGTGTGTGTGTGTGTGTGTTCATGTACATTCATACAGTACACTGTGATATTCTGGTAATCGTTTAGCAACGTACTCTCCAGGAAAAAAAGGCCCTATGTGTAGTGTTAATGATTTCCATGACATAAAGATTCTGTATGACTAATTTATTTTTTTTTAATTAATTAATTAATATTTATTTATTGGCTGTGTTGGATCTTTGTTTCTGCGCACGGGCTTTCTCTAGTTGCAGAGAGTGGGGGCTACTCTTCATTGTGGCATGCAGGCTTCTCATTGTGGTGGCTTCTCTTGTTGTGGAGCAGGGGCTCTAGGTGCTTGGGCTTCAGTAGTTGTGGCACGTGGGCTCAACAGTTGTGGCTCACATATTTAGTTGCTCCACAGCATGTGAGATCTTCTTGGACCAGGGCTAGAACCCATGTCCTCTACATTGGCAGGCAGATTCTTAACCACTGCACCACCAGGGAAACTCCATGACTAATTTCAAGTTATCAACATATCTATCAGTTTGCAAAATCTCTGGAAATCTACAAATCGGTTTTGTAGATCCAGTACAAGCCCTTCACTGTGCCACTTAGAATACCACTTGTAACACACTAGATGTCTGCTAAATGATACTTTTTTCATAACTGAAATATGTACATGTTTAGGAAGAAGGAATACATTAACATTTATCTGCCCTTTGTTTGTTCATTGTGATGTGAAACAGAAGACTTTTGTCTGGGCACTCACAACAATGGTTTCTTATAACAGCAGGGGTTGGGGTAGGTTGGAGAGCTTTAGAAGAGACTATTTTTCAATGATTAAACATAAGGTAAAAATGTTCTCAATACCTAAAGGGTGCAACATTGACAGAGAAATATTAAATGATAGATATGCTTATTATTAAGTAGGGTTCCCAGCCAAAAAAAAATTAGTTTTAGTAGAGTTTTATTTTTGTTTTTGCTTTTTGCCCAAATTTTAGATTCTACCCTCTTCTAAGAGCCATATGAAGTAGGTTATGGCATAGAGCCTGGTGAGAGCATTATCAGTAGTACAAAGCCCATTGTAGATAGTTATATTGTTAGAAGAAGGGTGGGCATTTGAGTTTATGTGTAGAAGATACAAAATAGCAGTGATATGGTTTCATATAAGAAATAGCTGTATTAGAGGTTTTAAGAAAAACTGACAAGGAAGAGCAAACTGTATTCAATGGGAAAAGGCAACCTAATTATCTTATTTTGGGACTTTGTTTCCCCTAAAAATACATTTGGAAAACATTGTAAACTGAAAGAAACAAACATGTCCTGTGGAGAAAGTTGTATTGTTATCTGTTCAAGATACACTCGTGTGTTTATAAATATGAGGATAAGAGGAATGAGGTGAAGAGGTTTCTGCAGAGAACCAGTTTGGTTTCCAAGCTGTAAATTTTTTCTGGCAGTTTCAATAGGAGTTGTGGCTAGCAATTTAAAGTTTTTCATTGTGTGGGAAAAAATAAATCCTAAATAATGTACCAGGGTGGGGAGAGGACCATTTGAAAACAGAAGGGCAGCAGAGAGCAGATCACATGTTGCTTAGAACTCAGTTTATAGATTTCCTCCTCACAGAAATAACTCCTAGTCTTCCTACGTGGTGTCCCTCATGTATGAACCCATAAAATCCTGTCTATATTGCTCTCATTGCATTAATTAAACTTTATGAAAATTACTTTTTTAATTAATTTCTATCCTGCCTTGGAATGAATCGCTGGGGAGAATAAGGCCACTCATGTTGGGAGTAAGGATGGAGGTTGTTTCTAGCCAGGAGCCAACTAGATGGTAGGTTAGTGGAAAGTCTACAAATTCTGCTTTCCTCCTCTCCCCATGTTTCCTCCCAGTGTTCATTCCCTTTCTCTTATAGACATATGCAGCCACTAAGGTTAGTGTCTGAGGGATAATAGGATAGCACAAATGTCTGTCATGATGAGGAACTGATGAAACAGGTTCTGCCCTTAAGCATCACCTCCACACTGTGTCCCCCTGAAGCCCAGGGTTATATATCAAATTTTAAGTGACCTGTCCACTCTCCCTGTTGCTTTCTTCTAGTGATACAAAAGTAAAAATCTATCCTATCTATAGTCTTTGCTGGCCAAGTTATTAGCAATGGTTCTCTGATGCCTGAAACACATTGCCTAAGAGACAATATTTAAGTACTTTTAAATTCAGTGGAAGGGAAAAAAGCTGAACTTGTCTATCTTTTAGACCTTGTATATTTGTCTTTTACAAAGTAACTGATGCCCTAAAGAAATGTAAGCCCAAAGACAAAAATCCTAGATAACCTTGGAGTGCAACTAGTGTATGAAAGACACAACATGCCAATTAACATGTAATGATTGATAGAAATAATAAAAGAGATAAAATCATTTTAAATAAATTGATCTGATGTGTTTAAGGCTATAAGGCAGGTTATTAACATGTAAGAAGAACAAGAATCTTTAAAAAAGAACTAGGTAGAACTATTATGTCTGAAGAAATTAGAGTTTAAAATGAAATTGTTTGAAAAAAATAAATGAATACATACCAGGGTAGGTATAGTTTATCTTGCATATTCTGTTTTCACTGCTTCTAGATCCACTCTCCATGGTTATCCACCTTGTACTCATACCATGAACTGTTCATTAAGAAAAATAACTTGCAAGAAACCCTCCTACACTGTTGGTGACAATGTAAATTGGTACAGCTACTGTGGAGAACAGTATGGAGGTTCCTTAAAAAACTAAAAATATGGCTACCATGTGATCCAGAAATCCCACTCCTGAGCATGTATCTGGAGAAAATCATCATTCAAAAAGACACATGCACCCCAATGTTCATTGCAGCACTATTTACAATAGCCAGGACATGGAAGAAACCTAAATGTACATCGACAGATGAATGGATAAAGAAGATGCAGTACATATATACAATGGAATATTACTCAGCCATAAAAAAGAATGAAATAATACCATTTTCAGCAACATGGGTGGACCTAGAGATTATCATACGAGTGAAGTAAGTCAGGCAGAGAAAGACAAATATCATACAATATCACTTATATGTGGAATCTTAAAAAAATGATATAAATGAACTTACATACAAGACAGAAATAGACCCACAGACATAGAAAACAAACATATGGTTACCAAGGGGGAAAGGATAAATTAGGGGTTTGGGATTAACATATATGCACTACTATATATAAAATAGATAACCCACAGGACCTACTGTATAGCTATAAGGTAAAAGAATCTGAAAAATAATATATATACTAACAATTATTATATACATAACAATTACTTTGCTGTACACCTGAAAGTAACACAATGCTGTAAATCAAATATACTTCAATAAGAAAATTAAATTTAAAAAAGAATGATTGGATACATGAAATACTGTATAACCATCCCTAGGTGTTAAAAATTATTAAGGTAGGGATGTTTAAACCCTGAACTGGATATTGGATTACATTAAAAACTTAAAGTTATGTTTAAAAAAAAAAAGAAAAAAAAAACTTTCTCTCAATTTTTGTCAGAATGGGTCAGTGGGTTGCACAGCAGGAGATCAGAGGAAGAAGACATCATTCATTTATTCGCATGTTGCATTCATGGCCCACAACAGTTGTGCAGTGTCTGCTTGTCTCTGTCAATTAGATCTAGTTCCAGTAACTGCTCCCTACACTTGTCTCTTGAGGTATTGAGTGGTAGCAGTTAGATGTTACTATCTACTACTGGGCTGCTTCATCAGACCTTACTGCTGTCCCTTAACCCTGCCAACACCTCTGAAAATAATCCCTACATTAAACCCTTTTCAATCACCCCTTCTGTAACTATACTTCTGCTTTTGAACCCTGGTCAGTATACTCATTGGTATCATCACTGGCCCAGGAAACAGACCTTGACAATAGAATTTGGAGATTGAAATGTTACATATAAGAAGAGTTGCATGGATTATTTTTTAGTTGGGGAAAACGGAGAACTATAAACGATCCACATCATGCAATGAGATGAAGTACCGGTGGGAGGCAAAGTGATGGGAGACGAAGTAGCTGAGGCAGTTAGGTGCTATAGCAACACAGTGGTTTCAACAACTGTGGTGAATTAGTGAAGCATATGCTGGCCCTAAAGAGTACATAGAGTAAGGCACGTGAACATCATGATGATTTCATGGCTTCGTAGACCGTCTGTGGTCATCTCTTATAGCTGTGGGATGGGCATGGCTGAGGATTATGTCTTATAATCTTTTTACCTAAAGGCTGAACTCAACAGGGGCCTAAAGTTAAAGATGATAAAATGTCAGATACTCTCCAATGTTAATATGTTAATGTGTCTATGAATTACTGGTACCCATCGCTCGTCTTGATCCTGAGAGTCTTCATTTCTAACAAGATCTCAGGGGTTATCAATGTTGTTGATCTACAAGTCACAAAACTGTAGAGAAAAGAGTCTAACGGTTCAAAAATTAGAAGTGTTGAATTGAAACTTTCACATATCATCTGCTCAGTTTCCCCTCCCTGGAGCTCTCAGGAGACAGATACTTCACCACAGCATTACAAAAAAAAAAAAAAAAAAAAAAAAAAAAAACTTAACTGAAACAACAGCATCCTTGGAAAGCTCTTGGATGGTGGCCTCTGTGGGCTGGATACAAGATTGAATATGCTGCAGTGAAATTGGACTCAGTGTTTATGGGGAGACAAAGTAGAGGCCGGAATGCTGCACTTGATCACCAGAAACAAGTCATAGGGACAGAGTCTTTTGACTTAATGGATACCTATGGTAAAGGCTATTTGATTACAGGGCCTTTAGAAATGAATCAGACAGGCAGCTGGCATATATTAGTAGGAAACCAATCTGGGAGCAGACATTTACTTGGAATCAGGCTTTTAACTCACTTTCCAGAAATAAGTATGACCTAAAACAAACCCCTTAGTTGACTAGAGGTCACATCCCTCTGATGATAATCTTGAAACTCTGTAGATGTATATTATGTGACTCTTCTTCCTAACTCTCTTCAGAAGGATGAGTGACTCTCTGCTAGAGTGACTTTGTACTAGAACTAGGGAAATACTCAGACTTTCTTAGCAATCATAGATAATGGCCCTGTGCTATGACTAACTCCTAGAGACATGGGTTAGATTTTAGATTATGGATAGAATATTAACCAGCATGTACCTCAGTCTATTTAGTAAGAAAAATGTCTATCCCTTTATTTTTCCAGTTCCAGAAATTATACACACATACACACACACATATATGTATATATAATATAAATTACATACTGTATATTATATAACATATCCTGAATATATTATCTGGAATAATTGCCTCATTGATAACAACCCACAGAAACAGACAGACAGACAACCACCATGGTGAGAGAGGACAATGCAAACCTCTGAGAGAAGTGTAAACTTACCCACTAACTAGATATGCATTCTCATTTAATTTATTTGCAGGTTCAAACACAAGATGAGACTTGAATGACTACAAATGATCATACACCTTAATCCGGAAATGCTCATTTCCACTGCCATTCCAGATTTTATTTCTTTACTGGAGCAAGTCAAAGAACCCGTTTTATGCTACTATTGCCCTATAAAATGCATTGTTTTCAATTCCCATCAGCAAAGGTAATCAAAAACATTTTGCTTTCCTGTGTTAGGGATTGCAGCGTATCTTTACTATTATACCCATCATTTTGGTTAAGTCTTTTCTCTTTCTGATAAAAAGTCGGGAGGACCTTCATCATTTTTGATCAAAACAAACCATTCTGATCACAGAAGTGAAGGCAGTAGTAATTATGTTTAATGGTAATTTGTTATATTACTTCCCATATCCCCAACAATTTATATACAAGTACAGTGTTTTAGGTTTCAGCTGGGAGTGTAATTGAATTATTGTCACTGCATGATATTACAAGCGCTGATAGGACCTAGTGTGCTTCCTGTGTTGGAAATACACATTTTCACTAGACAAAAACAAGATGAATATTCAAGGACAAAGGGTTGGCTATGCTGAGTAGTCTCTGTTTGCCCATCTAGATCCTCTTTCTGCCCTTCTCTAACCTAAAAGTGAAAAGTAAACAATGATGGATTTGAAAGTTTATTATATGTGTCTATCCCATGCAGTTTGTGCAGATTTTTCGTGATTGCCTCATCTTGAAATTTTCCAAAATGAGTCATAGTTTAACTACTTACCTTTCTCTCATCTTGGCAATATCTCAGATATCTCTGCCTCACTGAATTACTTAAAAAATCATCTTTGCTCATAGCATGTTCTACTATACATGGATATATATTATATGTGATATATATATATATATATATATTTTGTGTGTGTATATATGTAATGTTTTAGACTAAAGACAGAAAGAATGTGGATGACGAAAGTAGGTAATAACCATGACACCTAAGATTACATGTTCAAACATGAAGATCTTAGCTAAGTAAGGGAATGATATAAGCAGGTCTTCTATGTTCTGGAACCAATTTAAATATGTGTTGAGGGGCAGTTTCTTCAGATGTCCAACAAGCAATTCTTGGGGCATCAACCTAGGTCCTACAATTCAACTCAACTCTGACACTATCTACTTGGAGACAGCATCAGATTCCACAAGTTAGGAATTCAGTACTGCAAGACTACACTGCCCACACTCCTCCAGCCCCACCACTCCTTGCATTTCAATCAGTCACAAGCCCAGGCTGTTATCTGTATTTCTGGCTGCTCAGCTATAAATCAGACATCCCCAAGAACCACTTCCTTGGGGTCTATTAATTTTCTAGAGTGGCTCACAGAACTTAGAAAACCTATTTAGTCACTGGATTACTGATTTATTACAAAAAGATACAACTCAGGGATAACTGAAAAGAAGAGATGCATAGGGCCAGGTGTGTAGGAAGGGGCACAGAGCTTCCATGCCCTCTCCAGGAATGCCATTCTTCCCCCATTTCCATGTGTTCACCAATCTGGAAGCTCTCTGAATCCAGTCCTTTTGGGGTTTTATGGAGGCTTCATTACATAGACATAATTGATTAAATCATTGGCCATTGGCAATTGATTCAATCTTCATCCCCTCACCCCTCCCTGGGGGTAAGGCGAATGGGACCAAAAGTTCCAACCCTCTAATCACAAGATTGATTCATCTGGTGACCTGCCCCCATCCTTAAGTGACCTAGGGGTATTCCAGAAGTCATTTCATTAATATAACAAATGATACCTTTATCGCTCTCATCACATAAGAAATTCCAAAGGTTTCTAGCTGCCCTGTGTCAGAAATGAGGACTAAGTTAAATATATCTTTCTCATTGTAAATAGCAGTATTGTAGCAGGTAAACAAAGTATCTACATATGAAGTGTAATGAAGCAAGCACAATTTAATTACTTTTAGTTATTATTCATACTAGGTATGTGTACGCAAAAAATAAAATTAAAGCCCTAATACTAGAAATTCCAGGTAACAGATTCAGTTAAGAAAAAGACTGTACATTGGTTTTACTTAGAAGTCATAACTTTAAAAAAATTTGCTACAGCGTCTGAATAAAGGGATTTTTATATGTACAGAGTTTAGAAATAAACCAACATTCTTGTATTACCATAGGGGATGTTTTCTTAATCTTATTAGCAGTAACCATATTGTTCCCAGTAATTTGTCTCCTTGTCTTTGCTTTTAGTCATTACATTAAGTTTTTAATAGGATTTGAGTAAGATTGTACAGAGTATAGCTTTGGCATCAAATTATTTGGGTTCAATTCTTGCCTCCATATTTTACTGTGTAGCTAAAAATGTCACTTAACCATTTTCCTGGGCTTAAGTTTCCTATCTTATAGATGGGGATAGTAACATTGCCCAAGCAGCCTTTTGTGAAGAATCAGTGAAAAGTACATGAAAACCACTCAAGATCGTGTCTAGCACATAAGAGGCATTCCATAAATCTACAATTTTTTGTGATACCTGCTGTAAGCACAAAGACAAAAATGGAATAATTCCTACTCTCCAGAAAGACAGATTTGAGTTCTTGGAGAGCAAGATACATTGCAAGCATGTCCCAAAATACTGAATAGAGGAGAGTAATGTTGGAGAAAAGTCTGAGTTAATATTGATCTATTATGTATAGCTCTACAGGAAAACTTCCTGATGGAAAGTAAGACAGACGAAGAGGTCTGTGTTGAAAACAATAAAGAGATAGCATTCCTATTTCCTGTAATTGTTTCAAGAGGGGAAAATTATCATGGTTAACAACAAGCTTAGGAAAATTATTTTTTATTTTAAAGATAGGCCATTCAGACAATGTTTTTGCTGGTTGGCCTAATTCATTTGAAAAACTTGATAGGAAATCCCTTGCTCCACAGTTCCAAAGAAACATTATTGTACACATTTAAATATTTTCCCAACCCTTGAACTTAGTGACTTAAGATACATAAATATGTTAGTGATGGTTCAAGTTTCTCATAAATTAAGATTGCATTTTATTATTTCCATATTTTTGCTAAATATCTTTTGCTCACAAAGAAATATGTGCTGATTATTAAAATCAAACAGTACATAAAGACATATTTAAAGAGTAGTTTAATTTTTTCCCCTATTTTCTCCCCCAACATTACTCTATTGTAGTAATGGAGATTAATATTTTTTTATGAAACCTCAGTGGTTTTGTATATGTTTATGAAATAATTTGCAAACATGATACATAGAAAATATTTATGCATGTATATGCATATTCAGAATATCTGCTTTACTTTTCTTTAGTTTCATTGGTTTGTTTTTCAAAATTAGGACTATACAACAGAACTTGCTCTTTAAACTTTACAGTATCTCCAGGTCAATGAACATTCAATCTAGGACATGCTATGTTTTAATTAACTTTTTTTTCTTTCTGTTTTTCTGTTTTCTAATGCCAATCAGAGCTTCTGAATAACACAAAGTAAAAAAAAATATTACTTTACCAACTTGATACCATTCTGGTCAGGAGCAAAATTATCTGACATTTAGAATAGAGAGTTTCTATCACTCTTCTGGCTTTTTCAGGCCTCACTTACTTACTTACTGGAGAATCCCAGACTGGACTGTCATCTCTGGGTTGTGAGTTCCTATCCTCCATGATTTTCCAAACCATAGGTTCTCCACTTATCTATCGATATATCACCAAGACCTGGCAGCAGAGCAAAAGTGATATCAAGGTGAATGACCTAGATGAAAAATAATTTTATGTCAACAAATTTGACAATTTACATGACAGGGGAAATTTCCTAGAAAAAAATTAATTACCAAAAGTAAATAAAGAAGAAAAAGTAATCTGAATATATCTACAACAAATAGAATTAGTATTTAGAAATATTTTTCTCTCCTCCCACTCCACATATACATAAAGAAGCCCAGGACCAGATACAATTAAGTAGGGAAATTTTATCAAATAAGTAAATAAGGAATTATATCAGTTCACAAACACTTTATAAATAGAAATTAGACCATTTCTCACTCTATGAGACCAGTATTACTCTGATATTAAGGCTAGACTAAGACACTTAAAGAAAGTAAAATTTATGGATGAAAAAATCTTAAGAACATATATACAATACTTTAAAAACTTTTAAAAAGCTCACACTAACATAGAAATTATTATATAGTGTAACCAACTGGAGATTATCCTAGAAATTAAAAATTGTTTTAACATATAACAATTAATAAATGTAAATCACCTTATTAATAGAATTAAGTATCCAAACCACATGTTCACCTTAATATTTAAAGAAAAAGCATTAGAAGAAAATTCAAAACTGGTTTTGATAAAAACTCTCAGTACACTATTAGTAAAAGGAAACTTCCATAACCTAATGAAGACACCTAGAGAAAGTATAGAGCTAACATAATGCTTAATAGTGAAAGAACAAATACTTTTCTCCTAACATTGGGAAGACTTTGCTTTCACCACTTCTACTCATAATTGTACCTGAGGTTCCAGAAATTAAAATAATACAGATTATAAATAAAATAAAACTGATTTACTTGCAAATAACTCTATTTCATATGGAAAATCCCATGGGCCACACACACACACATACACACCCCTAATAAATGTTTTAGCAGTGCCTAGGATGCAAGATAAATATACAAAGTCAACATATTTTCTATATACTAGAAAGAACCTAACGATAAAATTTAGAAGACAATTATTTTGGCAATAGCATGAAAAATCAAAACATACTGAGGTATAACTTTATAAAAATTACAAAATATTGGTGAGAGAAATTTAAAAGATATAAGTAAATATAAAATCATATCATGATGATGGATTAGAAGACTCAATATCAGCAAGATGGTGGTTCTCTTTAAATTGATCTATAGTTTGAATCAATCCATATCAAAATTCCAATAGGTTTCCCTTTTTAGGCTATGCTATAATTTATATTGAAAAGCAAAGAACTTAAAATTACCAAACAAGTTGGGAAAGAAGAAAAGATGCTATGATTTACAGATCTTATTTTAAAATTCATTAGAAAGATACAGTAATGAGGTGTTGGTCAAGAAAAGAATAGAGATATTAAATTAGGAGTCTAAAAGCTAGTCTTTGCAACAAGAGTACAGAGCAAATTCAATTGGCAAATATTCTCCTCAACAAACATGTTGGAACGTCTGGATATCCACATGAAAAAAAAAGGGCATTTTTCCTTATCTCAAATCATACTCCAAATATATTCCAAATAGAAGGTAATATTAAATATAAGAACTAAAACAATAAATCTTCTAGAATAAACATAGGAGAATATCTTTGCAACCATGGATTTGGCAAAAAGGTGTCACCAGACATGATCCAAAACATTTTAAAAAGTAATTCATGTGTATTTATCAAAATTAAAATTTGTTGTGCTTCAGAGACATCAATAAGATAATAAAAAGACAAGACAATGATTAGAAGAAAATATTTGCCATCATGTACCTGTTAAAGAAATTATATCCAGAATTTATAACACATAAATTAATAAGTAGAAGGTAAGAAGCAATTAAATTAGATGAAAGAATAAAATAAACATTTTGCTAAAAATGATCTGAGTCATTAATAGTACACGAAAAGATGCTTGATGACATTATTAGGGAAATGCAAATTAAAATCACAATGAGATACCAGTACACACATTCACTATATATATATATGTATACACACACACACACACACACACACACACACACATACACATAAATAAGCATTTCATCTCTTTGTGAAGGTGTGGAAAAATTGAAACCTTCACACATTGTATGTATAAGGTAAAATGATAGTCACTTTTCGGAACAGCTTGGAAATTTCTTAAACATTAAACGTATGCTTACCATTTGACATAGCAATTCCAGTGGTAACATCTCCCCAAGAGAAATGATACATATCTTCACACAAAACGAGTGTTCATAGCAGCTTCATTCACAATAGCTAAATAGTTGAAGGAAATTAAATGTCCATCAACTGATGAATCGGAAAACAAAATTTGTTGTATGTATACAATAGAATATTATTTAGCAATACAAACTAACAAAACACTGATACATGGTCCAAAATGAAAGAACTTCAAAACTATTATGCTATGTAGAAAGTGTCAGATGTGAAAGTTGATTTATTGTGATTCCATTTATATGAATTGCCTAGAAAAAGTAAATTCATAGAATTAAAAGGTAGATCATTATTTGCCTAGGGGTGAGGTGGTTCAAGATATTAAGTGCAAAGAGGTACACTCATGAGAGAATTTTTAGGACTGATGAAAATCTTCTGAAACCGGATTGTCCTGAAGGTCATACAGACCTACTGAACTACTGAAGTGTACAGTTACAGGAGGTGAAATATTCCTCAATAAAACTGTTAAAATTGAATAGGGATATTATAAACATATAAAATCTATTTTTTCACTTACAGCAAATATGGGTAAATCTGTCTATCTATAATTAAATTCTCAGATAATAAAAAGTAATACGTGTTAGAATAATAAAGAATAGCGCAAGGAAACTAGACTAGGTTTAAAGTGGTTTTCTATTCAAAATATCAAGAACTATTGAAAAGTATAAAGCTAGATAATCTTCCAACATGTCATCACTGTTTTCCTTGACATTATATTTTTCTTAGCTATTGAATTAGTTTACTGTTGAATGTAAATATGAAAACATGACTGGTGTAAAATGGAAATGCAATCTAGTGGCACAAGGATATTCCACTAAATCATGGAACTCAGGAACAGGAATTCAAGGGCTGGAGCACTGTGAAGAACTAAAGGATTCCCCTCCTGATTTGTTTTAAGTTAGTTTCTTTTTTCTTTTAATTTTCATTCCCACTTCACCATCAATGACTATTTTATTGTTCTCTCTCACTACATAACAGCTTCATTGTTTATACACATGGCAAAAACTGTCTTCCAATTGCACCTAAGTTAATATGTGATGAGCCACTTAGATAACTCCTGAACCAACACTGCTTCTGTCAAAGTCCATACTCTCTGAGAAACTATGTAAGGATCCACTTTTCAATTAAATACCAAACTAAAATGATAAACTGTGGCTTAGTGGAGTAGGGAATGAAGTTTCCCATGTTTGAGCATGTCTGCTTTCAGTGAAACCAGAGATAGAAATGGAAGTTCTGATCAGAAAATAGAGGTACTAGACAGATTATATGTTAAATAATTAACACTGATATTTCTAGAATTTTCTCTAAAAGATAATATTTAACTTAATTTGATCATCTATATATATAGAATACAAAGGGCACTGAGGAAGATACTAAAAATATTCTAAAAATTAATAGAAATTACCATTGAAATTCCAATAGAAGAGCACAATTATCTCAAAAAGAAAAAAATGTGCTCATTTCCTCTGCATCTTGTCTTTTAATTTATTTATCAAAGAAATTACAAAAATGTTTGTAAGAGAGGTTTTTAAGATAAGGATATGTGGGGGGACAAAGTCAGAAATGTTAGGAAAAAAGTACAAATATCGGTAATATAATTATAAATAAATACATAAGTAAATCAGATTCGTTACAAAAAGTTCCAAGTAAAATATTTATTAAAGCCTTTTTTTTTAATGTTTAGTAGTTAAGTAATGTTACAGTTTCTGACACATCTGGGATAGTAATAAAAAAGCTTTTGGTAATTCTCTTTAGAGTTCTGACAGCACCCTTCATAGAACTGTGAGCTCAGCAACTTTGAGTGGTTTAGTCATTGCAATTTATACAAATGCTTACGTCTCCATTTCAGAGGAAAGGGCTCCCTTGGGAAACTCAGACATGCCAAGCCAAGCTGTTTGGGATGGATACATTATACTTTCATTCTGAAGAAGTCTGGAAACTCCTTTTCAGTATAATTTCCATTTCCCAGCCCTGACCCTTCCCTGGACTTGAGATACTTGTTAAAGTCATCCCCACTGATTAGCAGCCTCACATCAGTAATCAGAATAAGGTATGGAGGAGAGAAAACAGTGCAGCTGTGAATGCTTTTTCCAGAAATAGTGGAACTTCTAATAGGGGAGTGGGCGTGGCTTCTGAGATACCTATGAGAGACTTTGCTAGAAAACCGGGATATATAACACGTCCATAAGTTTTGTTTTAGGATTCATAGAATCAAGATTTCTCAGTTTTGAAAACAAAAGCTTTTAAAATTCAGAAGTTCCAACACTTACGAATGATGTCCTGTCGCTTTTACTATATTTTATTTGTTAGAAACAATTCACTAAGTCCAAAATTCTAGCTCTAGCCCACAGGAACCTTCATGACCTCACCTTCATGCCTCCCTCCCACCACCTCTCTGATGATATCTTTTGCCTCTTTCTCTTAGTAACACCACTCTAGCCATTCTGGCCTCCTTGTTCTTCAAAAGTGCCAGTCAAGCTACTGCCTCAAGAGTTCTTCCATTAATATTTTCTCTGCCCATACGTTCAAATTGCTCACTTCCTTATTTTGCTGAGAATTTGCTCAAATGCCACCTTAGCAGAGAAATTCTCCCTTACTGCTCAATAGAAAGTAAACATTAAAAGAAAGACCACTTTCACTCTCTACATCACTTACACTGCTTAATTTTCTTGTTGAACCCAATGCCAAAAATACATTCTGATTATATACTTCTTGGTAGCAATAACAATTTTCTAATCTTCAGATATCACCCTGACTTCTTTCTTCCTCTAATCCCACTTTCTTCATTTTTCTCTCATATATTTTACAACACCTCATTAATTATACTGTGCATTAAATCCTTTTTCTGCCAAAAATATGTAGAATGGCTTCTGTCCTCCGGCCTGATAAAGTCTTTTGTCTCAGGAATAGTTCCATTTAACAGACTCTCAATGGTGGGGATTGCTGTTTCTGACCAGATATGGTTTGAATGTGTTGATAAGCACACTGCCATTAGAAAGTGAGATCATGGTAGCCCATGGCATGTAGTGGTAAAGAATTCTCTCAATTATAAATTTTGATTGCCTGAAATGAAGTGTTTACTGAAAGCAAGTTTTGTGGACACCAAATGGGTGCAGCAATTGCCACTGTTTGGAGAGTGAGGGCTCTGAAGGCCTTACCACTGTGTGGATTCCTGTTATAGCACCTGAGAGCTTACAGAAAGAATTGATTAGTTATGGACCCTAAAATCTCTGCACAAGATGTGGTCAGGAAACTGGACATTTTGCACAATGACCCTAAAAATATGAAGGTGATATAGATATGAATAAGACCTCAACTGTTTACTATCTAATAGAATATAAGAATGTATTTAATAACAGTTAACATTTTGAAATATCTATTACATTATTTAGCATTCCATTCATTACATTAAAAGAAAATTACCTCCTACATTGCAAGCATAGTGTAAGACCTCTCAAATACAAACAGACAAAGAAAGCAAAATCATTCTTTTCAAATTATTCACAGTCCTGGGTGAAAACACTTATGAAAGAAATGTTCCAATGTAAAATGTGCCAATGGTTTTCAAACTGTGTTATATGTAAGATATGAAACTTGTCTAAGATTTTATAAGAAACATGTATAAATGGAAAATGTTAAGGGAATTGATCTTTAAGTCCTCAATTTCCACAATATTTAATCTTGTCTAGAATTGATCTTCCTGATAATGCACTTGAAATAGAGATGTAGTGATATAACTTCCTGCTCACTTTCCCTTTCAAAATTCCTCAAACTTTTGAAAGTGAAACCCTTTTCTTCAGAACAACCTAACCATGGTGCATATCCCAATGCCTAACAACTTCATGGGCACTATGCAAAAGAGCAATTAGAGTTAGCTTCATCTAATGTGAAAATAGAGGGAATGAAGAAACCAAGAACTGAGTAAAAGGTTCTATATTATTGCTTTCAACAAAATTGAATAAAACATGTTTCAGCTGAGAGGTCACTAAGATAATTTTTGAGAATAGGGTATTGTGATTATTGACATGTAACTCAAAAGATGTTTAAAAATTGGTTAAATTTCACTGATAAAAATACATTCTCATTTGTTTATATAAACAAAGTGTATGAACAATTACATCTATAAAAACAATAACAGAAAATGAATTACATTTCCTTCTAGAAATAAGTAATTTTGATCATGAACATGAAAATTAATAGATAAAATAAATTGCCATTTTTCTCATTTTCACTTTTTTATGATTGTTTGTCATTTACTAACATTTTAAAATGCATTTATGTTGTTTTGATCATGTATGTGCTAATGATAGTATGGTAATTAAAGTGTAAATATGCAATCCTCAGAGTGTATGTTCAATGAAATTTTAAAAAATTATGCAACTTTGTGCCTCAAAGAAATATGATAGGCTGATTGCTAAACTCTTTATCATAAAATATGTTACCTGAGAAAAAAATACATAGAAATGTGGAATATATTTATTCAGGAATCAAAAGGAATACTGACTTTTTTTGATTATTATAGCAGTTGTTCACAGGACTTCCTTGATGGCCCAGTGGTTAAGACTCCGCATTCCCAATGCAGGTGGCCCAGGTTCAATCCCTGGTCAGTGGACTAGATCAGGCATGCTGCAACAAAAGTCCACATGCCGCAACTAAAGATCCTGTGTGCCAAAACTAAGACCCAGCACAGGACAATAAATAAATTAATTCAATAAATAAATTAAATAAATAAATAATAAAAGAATTTGTTCACGAAAGTATTAGTTGAACTCTGGGTATTAAAATTCTTTAATATTTCTATTCTATTGACTATCTTAAAAAGGTTTTTTAATTAACATTTTCCTTATACTGTAAATTAGATCCTTTGAAACTTTTAAGCACATAATAACTATTTTAATTGTCAACATAAAAATGGTGAACAGATATATGGTTTAAAAAATATTTGAGATGTGTGTTATTAAGGATGATTAAAGAAGAATGATGTTTACTGTGTGCAATCTATTTGATGGGAATGTGGAGAAGAAGCTTGGGGATGCTTAATTTGAAGTCTGTCAAAAGTAGGAGAAAGCACTAGAATGGCATATGAATTGTAGGTGGATGGAAAGAATCTAATTCTAAGAACCTTAGCGTATAGTAATGGGTAAGCAATTAAAAAGACTATTGTTCCTAGAAGCTCAACACAATTAGAAATTGAAATGCTTGTGACTGAACAATTTTTCTTTTCTTTTTTTTTTAAGTACGTATATGGAGACCCAAGTTTTATATGCAGACCCAAAGATGTCTACATTTAAAATAATTCTCTAAATAAAATAATTCTTATTGATGCAGATGTAGAGAATGGACTTGAGGACTCAGGGTGGGGGCGAAGGGGAAGCTGGGACTTAGTGAGAGAGTAGCATTGACACATATACACTACCAAATGTAAAATAGATAGCTAGTGGGAAGCTGCTACATAACACAGGGAGATCAGCTCCATGATGGGTGATGACTTAGAAGGCTGGAGTAGGGAGAGTGGGAAGGGGTCGTGTGAGGGAGGGGATATGGGGATATATGTATAAATACAGCTGAATCACTTTGTTGTACAGCAAAATCTGGCACAACAGTGTAAAGCAATTATATTCCAATAAAGAGCTTAAAAATAATTCTTATTAAAATAATATTTAAAAGATAAACTTACTGACTTGAGTTGAAAGTACACTTTATTATATATAGCCTACTAATTATAAAATTTAAACTCACCTTTCTGTTGATCACAGGACAAACCACACATCATTTTTGCATCATTTACTAAAGACATCTCGATGTGCATGTATTTTAATTTGACATAGAGAAACGTCTCCCGATATTATAAATGATGATCATGACATTGTATGTGGTACTATAATTGAAAGTGGTCCTTATCACTGTGGCTTCATGATGAAACAAATATAAAAATAAAATTCTGTATTTTCAAAAGGCAGCAAAGTAACAATTTGAAAGAAAACATAATGTGATGTTAAATTAGGGACAGGTCAAGGTCGAGAACCAGGTAATGCCCAAGAAACATCATTTTTTTTGCAATCTTATTTAGAATAAAAGAAACTTTGCCCATTTGTTGGTTTTAAAAATATACAATGTGTCTACATTCTTTCAATTCATCTACATTCTAAGTTGTTTAGCATAAATTCTAGATATGATGTTTATTAATTGGACCTCATCTATTTAAAGTTTTAAATGCTCACTGATAAATATAAGATTTGATTAAAAAATCCATATAGACAGAATATGGATCAACTCACACAAATTTCAGATTTGGTTAGAAATGGGGGATTAACCTCATCAAGAAAGTAAGAGTCATGAAATAAGAAAGCCAAGAGAGCAAAATGGCAGATTGAAGTTGATAAACCACTTCTAGGAAAAGCAGCAAGTAGTCAAGGGATCGCCTAGTTAAGCACAACTGGATAAACTCAACCAAACTAAAATTGGGCATGTTCAAGGACCATCAGCACGGGTCCATATGGGAGCTTTGTTTGTTTGTTTTGGGTTATTTTTTTTTAACCAGATCCTAACAATTTTCTCACTGGGAGCAAATAAAATCAAGAAGAGTAAAGACATTTCTGGTTGGTACATCATCATGGTGCAAGAGCTGGATCTGAGGAGTGAAATAAGCGGGGAGATGAGGGGAAGGACTTATAGGTAGAAGGACAATAAAGAGTGGGATGTGGCAGGCAGCTCAAGATGTATAAATGCACAAAACAAATTCCAAGCAATGGTGCAAACATGCATGCGTGCACCTGGAGATACAATTAGCACTAGATAGTGCAGTAATTTACAACTAACCTACATTGTATGGACTCAATTCTAGAAATTCATTGCAGGCTTTTTGTAGGAGATCAAGCAAAGAGACAGTGTACCATCTCATTCCCTAAGAATAGTTCCTACTCTCCCTCCCAAGTTACCCCACATACAAAATTCTCTATTTCATTGAAGCATCTGACAGATAACACAAGTCAGCTTTCAAGTTTTCTAAATATACATTCATTAGTTTCAAAGTGAGGCTAACTTTTTAAAATTGGTTCCAGAAGAAAATAAGATTTTGAATAGAGAAAAATTCAAATCTACATAGAATAATACTCAAATTGTTTGTTTTACAGACATACTTCTGTATCACATACAGAAAATACAAGTCAACTTCTAAGTCCACATAAATATAGCATTTAACAAATCACCATTATCACCAAGAAGAAGATATCTGTTAACTTCACTGTCTATTTTGTTTTAATGATGGCATTTTACTTCACAAAGAACTGAACCAGCCAGCTAATATACAGTAAGTAAAGTAATTATATTGCAAATGACAAATTTGTATTTTTGAAAATATAGTCTTATTCAAACTGGTGACCTTGAGGTGAAAATTCTGTGTATTATATTACTGACCATAAGAGTTTTTTTGTTTCTTTTCAATACTTATTTTTAACAAATGCCATGAAATGGTATAACTTTACTCTACAGCTATATTACCACTACCATACCTTTTCTATGTTAATATAAATGAAACATGGCAGATGTTACATTACTAAGGTTTGTATTGCAAACACTCTCACTTGTCTATCTTAGACTGGTTCACTCAGTACTCCATGAGGCAAACAATTCTGCCTGTCAGCTTACCTCACAGATCTAGGAATAATGAACACATCAGATGCTGACCTCAAGCAATATTCCTTCTGATTTGTTCCCTTTCACAGCACACTTGGGTTATGCCCCATTAAGTCCCATGCATTGTTTCATCTCATGGATTTCTCAAAAAGTGGAGATGTGGGGAGGAGAAATAGAAAAAAAATGATGGATTTTCCAGTAATAGAAAAATTGCTTTCAATAAGGATCAAATATGTTGAAAAGCAAAATCCATAGAAACTCTTTGAATAAGAGGCAGAGCCCTTAGGTTTTATAGACTTCTGTGATCCTAATACTGATTTAGTCTGCTCCTTTCTAATCTAATCCCGAAGATTACAAAAGCTGGTGGCCCCGACGAATAATTTTTGTGTGTTTGTTTTAAATATTTATATCTGCTGCTGCTTTCTCATACTGGGAAAGTCAGCCTCACTATAAAAAAAAACTACACCATGTAAAAATAACTTTGAGAATTATTAAATCAATGATACTTCCTGCATCATTTTCTTGAAAATGTTATTAAAACCTTTAAGTACAAGTGTATCTTCTTCATGATATATGTGTTTATTGTTTTTTAGGAGCTAAAATAATCCACTCTTTTGCCTTGCTATCATCTCTGTTTACATTATGTATGTATTTCCTTTGCCTTATTGTTTGTCCCTATGATTCGTGATTACCTTCCATGAAGGGGGTGTATTAGAAGCCAATAAAATTAGATGATCCAACTCCTAAGTAGCATAAATCAGAAAAAAGAATGCGGTGGCATCAATGAGGTTTTGCCTTTTGGTTTTATTTCTCAATTCTTCATGCTAAATTCCTCACCTGCTTTCAATTTTCAGTAGACGATCCTATACTGAATCCAGTGTTAGTCCTGGCCAATAAGAAAAAAAACTTAGCTCATAAAAAGCAACTTCTTAATTTCAAGCACTGTGTCTTGAAGACACCATTATTACCATAATGCACAACTTGGTTGTTTTGGACTGTTTGTTGTTTTGACTTGTTAACCAGGTTTATGAATTTTATTCAGATTTTCACCTTTAAGTACTGATTTTTTAAAAATTCCCTAACCACATTGTTTTAAGTATATGTATTATAGTCATGAACCTAAGTGGGAAAAACCCACATAAAGCATGTTGCAAGTGGATTCAAAATTAGGTCCAACTCTCTTTACCAAAAAGATAGATCTGAAAGGTGAAAAAATGATCAACCTAAGTGACTGAAAATAAAGAAATGGGAAAATCATATGGTGGGTAACTTCTACTAGAAAGAAAGCCTTGGTTATGACATTATTTTATTATTTTACAGAAAAGGTGAGAAAATATTGTAAGTTCATTTTTTTCATGAAACTAGTTCAAATGTGAAACATAAACACGGCAATTCCAATAAGAAAAAAAAAGAATAAATAGTGGAAAGATAAGAAAAGTTGATCCAAGAACTACAGAGCAATATTAAAAGTATAACATACGTCTGAGTGGAATCCCAGAAACAGTAAAGGAAGACAACAAGGCCCCCAAATATGTGAAGAGACAATAGCTAAGAATTTACTAAAACTAATAAAAGACTATGAGTGGTGGGTCTATGATGGGTGTGGAAGCCCAAGCATGATAATTCAGAAGAAGAGCACAACTAGGCACAGGAAGACGAAATCTTAAAGGGAGGCAGAGAATAATATATATTCATGGACATATTTTATAAAATAGATCATGCAGGGATAGTGAAATTGTTTCTCCAATTTAAGTTCATGCTAGATCATCATTTGATTTGATTAACATCAAGAATGTGGACACATACCTATCATTGTTTGCTACCAGCTATAGTGGAGAAATAGGTGAATCTATCAGAAAATAATACTATTAGACAGTACTAATTTCTGTGAAAGAAAAATAATATCTCTCATGCTGGGAGAGTTATTCATCCCATATACCACATGTGTTATGTATATACATGGGACCCAGTCATAACATCCCTCTTATCAATCAATACTGGAGCTTGGAAATAGACTCCATACCTAAAAGCTCCTGGATCATCTCACTCGCAAAAAGCACCAGCTAAGGTGACATTTTTGGCATGTGTATCTCTTCCTGATGGTGAGCTTAAAGAGCTCAGCCATGGCAGATGTTTTCTCCTCTCTTCAATCAGAGCTGTTGCATCTGCCTCTGCTCATTTTTTAAATAAATCACTGGAATTTTGCCAATGTAAACATCATATATTCAGGAAATAATTAGATATGATCGCACATCATGCCAAGGAAGAACGACACCTTGTGGGGAGGGGGGTGGGGTGGGGGGGTGGCGGAGGAGTGTTTTGGAGCCTCCCAGGCTGGAAACTGGAGCCAGGACAGAGATCGACTGGGCGCAGAGAGAGTGGAGGTCCTGGGGCTCTAGCTATCTGGGTCAGAGCCTGTTTACCTTGTCCTGGTCTGTACCCCAGACGAAGCCCAGCCTTTCTCCAGCTGTATGCCTTTTGTGGTATCCGGGATTCTCCTCCTTGCATAATTCTGTGTCCTGCTGCTCTGAGGTTCAAGATCCCTCAGGACACGCAGCTGCTGTCCCTTCACTGCCCGCCAGGGCATCCATTCTTCATCTGGTCGCTAAGATTCTTCCTGCCAAAGCATCTGATGTCGACACTTACTGCTCCTTTTTGTTTATTTGTTTGTTTGTTTGTTTGTTTGTTTAAAGAAAACCATCTATGTTCTATATGTAGTTGGAAATTTACCTGCTACAGAAAAAGAAAAAAGAAAAGGAGAGAAAAAAGTGCTTAGTTAGTTTGAGAGAAGAGAGAAATCGAGTGTCATGCAAGAGAATCAGTAGCTTCTCTGAGAAGGCACCTGGTACAGGGAAGAGAAAGGGCACTGTGAGCTGAGCCAGATCCTGCAGCCCAGGCCTGGTTAGGCACCTTCCGAAGTGTCTGAGCGCCTCTGGTATGAAACCAGATTCCTGTTTACTTAGCCCAGCTCTGGGGAGGGGGTGCTGGAGTATATGGGGGCAGATTTTGTTTCCTTGCAGTTTTTTATTTTGAACTTTACAACCCAATGAGATAGGATGGTACAAGGATTATTCTCTCTATTTAGTAGAAGCAGCAGCAGAGGTTCAGGAGTTGAGGCTGTTTTCTGAAAGGCTCTTTTCCTGGTCCAAAATCACACAGGCTGGATTTAAATCCAGATCTCCTGTCTGATGGATTCATTCATTCATTTATCTTTGGAGGCAGGCATTCATCCAGGAGAGTGTTTCTTTGGCACTTTCTTCATACCATGTCTTTTGCTCAGGCAGTGGTGACAGCTGTCAACAAGGAAGACAAGGTCTCGCCCTAGTGGGGTCACCCAATCACAGCGTTACCCATCTTATAGTCATCCCTATCAGACTGTGAGGGCAGAGGGCAGAGGCTATTGCAGCAATGACCGAGGTAAAAAATAAAAGTATATATATGTAATTATATATATATATATATATATATATATATATATATATATAACAATTATATATATATAAAATTTAAAAAGTTTAATTCAAAAATCAGGAGTGCATGATAAACTGGGTAGAAACTCAACAATTTAAAACCTGGAATCACTAATTGTTCAGAAACTAAACAGATGGATCATCGATGATGGGGAGCTACAGAAAGGGATTATGGATGAATCTGCACTGATCTAGCTACTCCCCATGTCACCTATCTCAGAGGAAAGCCTGACATTAGATACTGAGCCAGGCTAATGCTGGCAGCCTGTATAAGAATATAATCATAATTAACTAAAAAACAAATGAACAAAACCCCAACTTACAATGATTCCCCATAACTTTCAAGGTGAAGTCTTGAGTCCTTAAAATTGGTAAAATATTCATGTTGTATGATCTTTAGCTTTCTTCTTTGATCTCTACTTTCATTGAACTCTACCTTGAACACCACATTTTCATCAGTGAAATGCTTTTTGTAATTCACTGTGAGTGTCCAACTTCCTCTTACTTCCTGGTATGTGCATAGGCTTTTTTTCTCCTCTGACCTTCCCCAGAGCTTGGTTATGTCATTCAGATATCTTCCCATGGAAATATCTTTAATGTGTATTGCAGCAATAGTTACATTTACACATTTATTGTATATCTTTTCCACTAGACTACTTTTTGTGGTGGAAGTTATCATCATTTTATCTATCATTTTTTTCCCCATAATTCAGTATAGTTCTGGAGTACTATAGGCACTTGGATGTATATGTAATGGTGAAGACAGTAGATAGGAAGTAGTGAAGTGCAGTTGAGGGGTTGCTTGACTACATATTATGTTAGAAGTACTGAAAGGGTGACATAGGAAATTAACATGAACGGGGCACAGCATCACAAGATATTTACAACAGAAGAGACTTTCCTCTTGAATACTTGTCTCTGAAACCAAGATTAATAGAAAGACTGTGACTGTATGGTGTTTCAGCTAGGAGATAGTTTTCAATATTGTGGAAAGACAACACATTGATGAGTTAATAATAAAGAAGATGTGGCACATCTACACAACAGAATATTACTCAGCCATAAAAAGAAGTGAGATTGAGTTATTTGTAGTGAGGGGGATGGACCTAGAGTCTGTCATGCAGAGTGAAGTAAGCCAGAAAGAACAAAACATATACTGTATGCTAACTCATATATATGGAATCTAAAAAAACGGTACTGATGAACCCAGTGGCAGGGCAAGAAAGAAAGACAGATGTAGAGAATGGACTTGAGGACACTGGAGGGAAGGAGAAGTTCGGACAAAGTGAGAGAGTAGCATTGACATATCTACACCACCAAATGTAGAATAGATAGCTAGCGGGAAGCTGCTGTATAACACAGGGAGATCAACTTGATGATGCGTGATGACCTAGAGGGGTGGGATAGGGACAGTGGGAGGGAGGCTCAAGAGGGAGGGGATATGGGGATATATGTATAAATACAGCTGATTCACTGTTGTACACTGGCACAACAGTATAAAACAATTATATTCAAATAAAGAGCTGGAAAAAAATAAATTTCCCATCTGGAATGCAACAGAAGTAGTTTGCACAGAATCTTTGGCTTCCAGAGAAGATAGTAACGTGCTTTATCCAAGTACCCAACCTTTTGTTCCCAGCTTCCATGAATTTATGGGCATAAACAAACTCTCTTACAGTAGGAACTTCATAACACTTTTGGCAATGGAGTATGCAGATTTAATGTTTGTCCTATTACCTATCTTATGTATTTGGTACACAATACACTCATATTTTTCAACATTTTAGATCTGATTAAACTATCAAATATGTTAGGACATTCCCTGCATGTTTACATATAGAAAATAAAGCAAACCAAAACAACAATTAAACCAAATGGAAAAACTATTTCTTGGAGTGTTGAGAGTTGGTGATATGATATGTGACTACAAAACTAATGTTAGTAACTAGAGAAATCTAAGGGACCATAAAGCAATCATAAATACTTAAGAAGAGTTGGTTTAAACACAAGCTTTAAATACGAGATTTAAAACTTTAGCCTAATTTTTCCTTTCTTCTAGCAAAAAGCAAATGGGGTACATTAAGAAAACTCTTTTATGGACAGATCAAAGATAATATATTTTTAAGTGCATATTTTAATAAGATATAATTTAAAATCATAAATTCCATAGAATGAAATTTAGATTATTCAAGTTGTTTTAATATTAATATTTATTTTGGGGGAACTATTCTTGATATAAGTTGCAGTAAATCCTTAGAATATACAATTTAATCCAGCTTTTGAGATGATTTTCTAGTCCACCACAGAGTATATGAAATAAGTAATTTCAGGTTTGAAAATCTCATTATCTGCCTGATTTATGATATTTTTATCAACCTTATCATTCTTTTAACTTGTAATTCTTATAAAACTATTATAGGGCTAGTGGGTTTATGAAAAACTATAACTTCACTGGTTACCATGCCCTTATTTTATCAAATCAGAAAATTGATTTGATCCTTAGGTTATCACATTTTAAATGCGGCAATAAAATATCGCACAAATGTGTATGGGGGGAGAGGTATAAACAATACAGAGAAGGGTCTGAAAACTGATCAGTTAAAGCATGCTAGATATATAACTTGGAGAAAGGAAATATAGGAAGAGGAACATTGATGTCTTCTAATCACTGTGCTAATGGAAAGAGGGATAAATTGTTATGTGTAGCTCTGCTATGGCAGGTCAGGTTAAGCTCCTTATTAAAAATAAATATAAGAACAATCCTTTAATAATTGATGCTACAGATTTGTTCAGTGGATAAAGATGTGGTCTCTGGAAATATACTACCTGGGTTTAATCCATGCATCCTGATTTATTAGCTGTGAAACAGACAAGTATTTTCACATCTTTCCGTATGTAAAGTTGACAATGGCAATAGGTATCAAATCCAAGAGTTAGCACTTGGATAAATGAGAGAATGTAATAAAACTTTTATAAAAGCATTTACAACGTGTAGAACTGTGAAATATTATTATTGTAACCAAACTGATGTCTTTGTATTGTAATACAACCTGTGTCATTGTAAGAAGAAAAATAGATGTAGTATAGAGGAAATTACTACCAGAGTTAAGAGAATTGAAGCTTGTGGCTTTAGAGATAATCACAATTAAAGCATCTAATATTCTCTGGGTAAATGCTTTAAATGATAGTGTTGCCTCAGTTGGATAGAAAATATACAATATTTTTGACTACATATGGACTCACATTAGTTATTAAGGTAAATATAATTCAAAAAGTTTCCAGTTTAGTGGAATGAGTTGGATAAATATTTGTGGGTTTTAGTAAAGTGTCATTAATTACACTATAAGGGGGAAACCCCATAATTTCTGACTTATGTCCTTAATATACTTTGTTGAGTTATTAAATATTATAAGATAAATTGGGAGAGTCACAGCTTTGCAGTCACCTTCACTTTTTATCTTCACTAGTGTAATATGTTATTTTTTCTCTCTCTGAAACCTGAAACAATAGGACAGTAGTGCTTGCAGTTAGAATCTAGACATTTTACACTGAAGCCAGTGTGAAGCTCAATAACCTTATTGAGAGAAAACAACCAGAAATAAATTGTTACAAAACCCAATTTCCCCAGAGAAAAGTTATCAGGTTACTATGTAGCAAAGAAAACTCAAAATGCCAATGCAAAGTTCTGTCCCCATTGTAAGTTGTTTGTTGTTTCTATAAGTTGCTTATTCACCTTATTGAAAGCTTGCAAGCTAAATCTTGATCCAAATCCATTTTGTTCTTACTTGAGAAAATGAAATTCCACTTCATTTGTAAATCCATTTATAAAATTCACTATTCAAACATTTTTAAAATTGGGAGTTCTATCCAAAAAAAAAAAATACTATTAAAAAATGAAAGTGTGTAGTGAATACTCTATAATTCTGAGATGATTTAATTAAAAAGTGTAATTCTTCAGATTCTAAACATATTTATAAACTACCATTTTCAATTCATTTAAGCTGGTAAAAAAAGTGGGAATATTTCATATTAGTATGAATATTAGACATTTGAATATCTAAACAAAACAAAATAATGTCTGAATCTTGAATGTGTGATTTTTTTTTCCCCTCTCTATTGGACTTATTGGGGTCTAAAAATATGCAATTACATTATTTCTTGCACAAGCTTTGCAGAAACTGATCCACACAAACACTTGAGAAACAACATAAAATGCAAATTTATCCAGGCTTTACTTACCAGGGAAAGAATGAGCAAAATTACTGATTCATGTCCAGTGTTCTTACCTTTGCAGAACATCAGTTGTTTCCATGCAGTATTAATGTGATCTATTACAGAGCTTTTATTTCCACTTTAATAAATCTTTCCAATGGGAACATGTATATTTTAGGAGGTCAAACAATAATATTCTGCAAATGACAGTGTGTAAAATATTTTCCGATAAAAATATTTAAATCAGAAAAGTGATAATTGTTTAGATAATCAGCTTTGACAATAAAAAAGATCAACATTAATTATAGTCTAGACTTCTAGGCAATAAATGTGACATTTCCATTAATGTTAATGGGAATTTTATGTTTTAATTTTCACTGCTTTGAAAATATATTCTTATATAAAGGCCATGTTTCATTTTGTTATCATCACTAAGTGTTATTTTTTACCTTCAATATCATGAATCAAGAATATTTAGATGTTGGTAATATAATTCAACCAAGGAAATTAAAAGACTTATTTTCTATAACACTAGAAAATAAACAAAGAGACAATGTTGGTAAAATAATCAATGCTTTTACAGACACACGTGCACACTCATAATTTACAGAAGGCAAATTGGTTTCATTTTATTGTTCATACCCATAGTAAATGAGTTAGCAGAGTTAAAAAGGCAGCTCAGATTATATACATGTAATGTCTTTACACCTTTAAAAGCAAAAGAATACATACCTATATCCCATATACCATATATGTACATATGTATATATCTACAAAACCCCTAATTTGGCTGATTTTTATGATTGAATCAAATAAATCACTGTACTGTTTCTGCGTCATCTACTCCCAGCCTCTTATTGGTAATATTTTCTCTTTTGAATTTCACAGGACACTAGCAGCATGGTTTCTTTTACATAGAGTTGAAAGTCCTTGTTTCAACTGCTGCTGAGATGGTTGATAGAGGTACGTTTTATTTTAGAAGAAAATAATTTTTCAGAAATAACATGCTGTGCTATGAGCTCTGTAAGGGCAGGTACATTATGTTATTCCCAGTTTGTCTCTCAGTTTTCTTAAATCTGTTTTCTCATTTTATTAATGCATTCTGAGCTAAAACCTCAATGGAAGCAGGGAGTATATCTTTCTCAGACATTCTGGTATCTCTGCCCCATGAGTGCCATTATTCTATTCATCTATTCATTCAGCAAATATTTGAGTGCCTAGGAACACCAGGTACACGGTTTAACGTAACAAGCAGGACACACATGGTCTCTTCCCCATTATATTCTAGAAGGTAAAAAACATTTTTTTTTAATGAACCAATATAATTTCTCTTTGTGCAATCCAACAACCAGGTGAGGATGACATCATGATACTGTTGACACAAATAGTCAATAAAAAAATCTATATTAATGATTAAGCAATAGTTTATTGGAGCCAAACTGAAGATATAGCTTGTGAGACACAGATTCAAGAAGCACTTGAATAGTGTTCCTCCAAACTACAAAATGGGGGAGGCTTATATAGGCAAAACCCACAAAGCTACATAAGTTGTTTTTCAAGAATTAGTCTTGGAGCTGGCTAGAAGTAAGGGTGCTGTTTAAGCAAGGATTCGCTGTAGTCTTAAACTGTTGTATATTTATAAGGGGAGATCTTGAGAACATACAGTTCCAGCCAGCAGCTGCTTTCGACTTTGTTTTGAGAATGACTGGTGGTGTCCTTGAGTCTGATACTGTTCACAAAATTCATGTTCTCAGGATGCAGGAACGTGTCTGAAACCACATCCACAATGGCCACCTGGCTCCGTTTTAGGTACCTGAAACCCTGTTTTACACCTTCTCATAGCAAAGAAGAAACATCAGTATGACAGCGGTATATCCCTTCCATGTTTCAAAAGAGACAGATTTGTCCATACACAGCTAGTCAGCATGACCTTGGTGTCTGGAAGGGAACATCATATTTGCAGGAGTACTAGCATTAGTGTCAATGCATTTATCTTAAGTATCTTTATCTTCAAAGTGGACATTGTAAACAATCTGGTAAATGAATTCTTTTTTTAATGGTTAGAGCAAATGTGCAATATATGTTTGAAAGGCCATGAGACTGGCTGTTAGAGTTAGCATAAAGCCCAAGTTAAATTATGTATAAGCCAGAATGACATCCCCATACCTTAATATGTGAAAATTCCTTCCATCAGTACACATGCCATGGATGAGGAAACTGAAGCAAAGCCAAGTTCCAAACCTCACTCAAGGTCACAGAGTAAGATGGATGTGAATCATTGCTGTCCAGGCATTAAAGGCACCCTATCTAATGTTATTTTGATAGTTAAATTGATTAGCCCCTGGGCATTACTTTATTTGAGGGCTATTTATGAATTTAAATTAAAGGTTTACTGGTACTTGATGCAAATTTATGAAACAATAATCTTGAAAGCTTCAGAAGGATGGCAGTTTCCTGAGGGCATGACAAGAGAAAGGAAAATAGAACAACACTCTTCAATTTCCAGTGATTATATGGCCTTCATGACTTGCAGTGTCACCAAATTTTGCCTATATTTATAGTATGGGTGTTCGATCAGAGAGTTTCTAAGGTCTTTTTCAACTCTATAGAAGTATCTAACTGCATTAAATGGTAATATATAGATGTGTATACAATGTATATTGTGTGTGTATATATATATATATACACACAACATACAATCACACTTTTTCAGTGGCATCTGAAGAAGAGGTATTCTACACAAGAGGATTTTTGGATAGCTGAAATTCTCCCAATAATTCATTAATACTTAAATTTATGGAAATCTTCAATGTGTTTCTTGTTATTTTGCTTTTCTGTGATTTCTTAGATTCATCATTATAAACATATGTTATTGAAAACTAGCTGGAATAACCTCAGTTTGCTTTGTTTTATTAGTGCTGTGATTATTTTTTAATTCTTTGGCATATTTTCAATATTAGGCTATTGCTTTTCCCAACTGTCTATCTTCTCTAATGACACTACTCTCTTTATATTTTTTTCCTTTTCTTATGATTTTGATTTGGACAGAAAAAAGCTTTATGTCTTGAATTGTACTTTTGCAGAAAAGAATGACATAAAATTCTGACTTACAATCTACAGACCTCTATAGAAGAAAAGGAAGAATATCCATGCATATCCTTCCTTAAGTACTGGAATATTTTCCTCTATGGTTTACACTATATTTTAGGAGATTGTGTCCTTTAATTTATTAGAATCTTTATTAAAAACTAGTTTATAAAAATAACATTTAACAAGTGTTTATTGATTCTGGATGTATTCATGTATACATAGACAGTAGGGCACTGTACATAGCATTTTACTTATTTCCCTGAAACAAAAATTGGAAAAAGGAAACATTTGACAACTATAAGATTGTAGACCAATGTTACTACTGTATAGAAGCTACATAAAGACTCTCATGTTTATTATCTGTCTCTCACAAGGCACTCAGTACCATGGAGATAATCTTACAGTTGCTTCCTTCACATCCATTGTGTCACTGAATGCAAGTGTAATTTTAAATGCTGAGAAATATCATACGGATTCCTTGTTTATGTTTCATAAGATAAACAGGGCTCATAAAATACAAAACTGAATACTTTGTAAGCATCATGGGAATAACCTCAGGTCTAGAGCTCGCTGAAATACCTACTTCATATGTGAGGAAGTCAAATTTGCAAGAGATGATTTATCTGTGCATATGTGTGTGTGTGGTTATGAAACACAATGATGAATTTAAATAAATTTCAACTTTAAGTGTTTTCATATATGCATTCACTACTGTTCCTTTTGCTATCCATCATGTGTGTCTTTATTACTTTTTTTATTTTGTAAAAAATCCTTTTAAAAACCTGAACTTAAAAAACTGAACATTTTTATATTTATCTTTACAAATTTTATATCATTCAAGTTTCATAATTTCAAAGTTGTTATGAAAAAATTAGATTTATTTTATATGTTTGATAGAAACACTGTAGCACCATAATTTCAGAATACATCATACTAGTTGTTCAAAAAAATAAACATGATTTTCTGTACCTATTTGCTTCTAAGGGAGCTATTTAATTGAATACGACAATGTGGCATATTGAAATAAAATTCCTTCTTGACCCAATGCTATTAAAATATCAAAGCATAATATTTCATAGCCTTTACCTTCCTTTCATTATGTCTAACTATGGGTTTTATTGACCATAAAACTATGTAACCCTTCTTAAAAGCTAGCCATATAAACCCTTAGAACAATTTCTTTCATTTCATCATTTAAACAGTACATGTGATTTTTCCTCTTCTCAGAAATATTCTTAGAATAATAGGGAACATGAAGATTATTTCCTTTCAGTATCCACTTGATATATATGCTAATGTATTTGCATATAATTAAATAAAAGCATTTTTATTTATTATCTGCCTCTTAGTATATCTTCTTAATATCATAATTAGCATCAATACTATCAATTATGTATATTTAGCTTTCAAAACAGAAGGAAAATTTTTATTTTCCTACAGTGTAAATAAATCATACATAATCAATTTTGATATGCATATAATCATGTACATACAATTATAATAATTTTATCATATCATATTGAAAATACACCACCATTTTGAAAAAACAAAATATTTTTTGTTCATTTGGATGAAAATCATCAACCATTTTCAATAAGTCCCTTTGTCTCATGAATTGAAAGGCAAACACTCATTTTCATATATTTAAAAAATCTAACCCACATTAATTTAAATCTGCACACAGTTGTTTTTATTTTAGAAATACTCATATTATTTATAGTTATCTTTAAATTGTAAGTTTTCTTCTCTTATGACAGCTTGTGGTACCAGCTGACCTTTTCAAAGAGAGTTCATATAAGATCAGCTCAGAATTTTAGATGCTGTACAAAAGGAAGAACATGTCAATTGCATCTATTTTCCTTCTCCTTTTTTGTAAATTTATCCAGTTTGTTCCACAGTATATTAGGTGAAACATCAAAAATGAAATTAAAGTCAGTCAATCTAGGGAATTTTCTTCGTTCTAAATAATGTAAGGTTGGCCAAAGGGAAGCTTGAAATTTCATTACTATAAAATGCAGGGATTGTCTGTGGATATCATATAGTCAAGCAGTTTCTGAATCCTGTTAGCATAGGTTATTACAGTTTCAATATACAGTGAGATTTTTCATGTCATAAACTATAGCACAGATCCCAATAAAGTGAGAAGTATATGTAGCATCCCATTTCCTCCAAATGCCTAAATAAAATGATCTGCAGTTGAAGGTAAAAAATAAATTAAGCTACTCCTACTTGCACATTACTCTGGTACCCATTTCTACCATCAACCATGTCATAAGATAATTATAAATGATCCATGAGAGCACAATAACATACCAGTTATGGATTGGGGTGGCTCTCTTCCAAACTGCACTCAATTCCTTTCTGATTTAAATTCCCAATTTCCCTACATTCTAATTTTATATATAAATATATTTTTTCCAGTCATCATTCACAGTCATCATTTAGGAAACAGGGTGTTACACATATTTTTATTGCTGTGATACCCAAAACAGATTATTCATGTAGGTGACTATAAAAATTATTGCAAAGTGAATATAAGTATAAAAGAAGATAGCGTATTCTTAGATATAAACATTTAAAGACTGAGTAAACAAAAACTGGAAAATTTCCAAAATAATTCTATCACTTCCAGGCATTAATATGCCACCTTCCTCCCTAGAAATATTACATCAGTTTTATACCATTACTTTTCTTGTTACATTATTTCAGAGTAACGTGGTCAGCATTAAAGCCACATTATGTTTTTTCTTTCACTTAAATGTAGTATGAGTTAGCCCCTAGAGAACTGATATTTTACTGAATGATTGTCACACTCAGTTTGTCTTTAGGTCTATACAGAACAGGTGGCATAATGGGCTTACTTATCCTTGATCACACGGCCAAATTGAAGAGCTTCTCTGTTGGTTGCTAAGCACCAGCATGAGAATATATTTTTGTGATAATTGAGAGAAAATTCTGAGATGAATTGAGGAATATATGATGAAAGTATCTCACAGTCAACAGACACTAAATAAGGGATGAATGTCTCTTTAACATTTCTCTGTAATTATCAACATGATATGCTTTCCTTGAACCAGATAATAATGGTGAATAATAAAGGATTGAGAGTCATATAGGAAAGCCTCTGGTTAGCTTGAAACCTAGAGCATATTATCAAATTTGCCATGTTGTTCTTTAAGGTAAATATGCAAACCACTAGCTATATAGGGGCATTAGAAAAATGATGCCAAAGTAGGCTGTCTCGCAAATGTGATCATTTGAATATCTTAGAAGAACTCTCAGAAAACTTTTATTTCTGAGAAATAAAAGGTGTAGAAGAGATTAATTAAAATCAACAAATGACTCAAATACTGAAAAGACCTGACTGAATCTCATGCAGTACACAATGTATAGCTATAAATTAATTTGATGTATTTGCAGTTTTGTCTGTGATATTGAGCAAATAAACATGGTTTCTCATCTCCGGAGCTTGCATGCTCATTCTCTGCAGTTAGGGGCTGAATTGCATCCCACTTAAATTCATACCTTGAAGTCCTAATGCCTAGTCCCTCAGAATGTGACTTACACATTTGGAGATGGAGTCTTTGAAAAGGTAATTGAGGTTGAATGAGGTCAATAGGGTGGGTCTTAATCCAATAACTGTTGTCCTTGTTAGAAGGAGATATTAGGAGACAGACACACACCCAAGGATAGTCACATAAAGCCATCAGAAGAGGACAGCTCTCTATAAGCCAAGGAAAAAGGCCAGTTCCTCTAAAGAAACCAGTGTTGTTCATACCTTGATGTTGGACTTCTAGCCTCCAGGACCATGGAGAAATAAATTCCATTTGTTTAATCCACCCAATTTGTGTAATTTGCAATGGCAGCCCTAACAGACTAATGCACCTGATGAATTATTTTCCTCTTGAAATACGTTCTATTATGTGAATCTTAATTCTTATTGTGTTTTATTATAAGCTCTTTGAGTCTGGTATCAGGCCATTGGTATTCTTACACCATCATTTGTCTCTGCAAAATTGTATGATCTTATGTAGATTGGGACTCCAAATCTTTTTTTAAAATTAGCATTGATTGTTACCAGAGTCATTTTTATTGTAACAGTCCCTGTAGAATATAGACAATATGGTCTCTACTCCAATGGGTAATATAAAATGAAAAAAATATTATGCTCTTTACTATGAAAGATACTACCTCGTTAGGTAAAAACCACAATATGCTATCCATGTCACTCTGGGTTTTCACCCTTGTACGAGACTTGTAAACCATTCCACTTTTCTATGCTTCAAACTCTGTTGTTTCTACTCATTTTTATTTTGTGTGATGATTTCTAGAAGGAACAGGTAGATGGTATTTCATCTGTAGTAATTTCATCTCCTTTAGGTAGCAGAAATAATGTCAATCATATCATATTTCTTCAACTGGGTGAATAAAACAGACTACAGAAGAAACATAAAATCACTAAAAGAACTAAAAGCTCTCTTCCCTAAAATGGAAATTACTTGTAAATTTCAGAACAGGCTTTATTTGAAGTTCTTAGACTATCTATTTAAATTATTTAGATATTTATTCAACATATGTTAATATTCCAAAATTAAGTTGCTACTATATGCTAATCATCATGTTACTGTGAAAGGAACTTGACCACATAGAGCCACCAAATGATTAGTTTGACAAAACAGTTTGAGGAGAACTATGAAGAAATGTAAACATTATGTGAATAATGCTTTATGATGGGCATGTAAACAAAAATATTATCAAATCAAAACTAATTGTGAGATTTTAATCTCATAAAACTTGAGAATTGACAATTGAACTAGTCTGGATCCTCAGTTCTTAGATCAAAGACATCTTAATGGAAAATTATGCCTTTGGATTAGAATTTTAAAGCCTATGTTTATAATAGACTCTCTACTTCCCCTCACTGTGGGAATGAAAAAATACATATATCCTCAGCTTTTGATTAATCAGTTCCTTTAATAACTAGTTATCAATTGTGCAAAATGAAGAATTATTTGAGGGCTATAACTAACAAACAAAGTATATATCATGGTCCCTAGGCTTGAGAGACTATTTAGTTTCAGAAAATCCTTTTCTTAGCTATCACAGAACAAAGGGAGATGGTATGGATAATACATTTGCAAAGAAATCAGAGGTATCTTTATTGAGATGTTTATTTACTAAGATAATCTTTCAGAAGTAATATCTACGTATGTAATCTTTCACATATAATATATAAATAGGTAAAAAGCTTAATGTAAGATCATTATGATATTTTGGGTATGAAGATGCTGAGTTTTTTTTTTTTCTCTAAATTTAGTAATTATTCTTTGGAAAACCATTATTTTTTGAAGTGATCTTAGTTATTAAAAAAAAAAGCCCTGTAACTTACTGCAAAAAGTTAATCTGTTGATGTTAGCATTTAACCAAAAAGATGATGTCTTTTTATTCTCTTACTGGAGCTTAAGTTTGTTACCTTTCTATTTAAGTGTTTAGCAATAACAAGAACAACTCCAAGTTGTTTTCATTGTTCTATTCACTACTTACACTAAAACGGTTGTATATTAAAAACTATTCATCTCAGAAAGGCTGTTTAATGTATGAAAGGAATAGAACCAGGAAAGGAAAAAAAAAGCACTAAACACAGTCATTCTTAGATTGAAATCTATGTCTCAAAATACTCAAATTCATTTTCTGACACTAGGAAGGCTTAGTTGAAGCCTCTGTCTTTGTTCCTCCCACAGCAGATACTTACCCCAAAGAGCCCTCTTTTCAATTGCCCTTTATAAGTGCACCTATAAATCAATATTATGAGAAATGTCTTCAATGTATATAGAAAAGCACTGTGTATGACTGGTAAACAGTGATTTGAGGCTTTTCAATTGACCTCAAACCTTTCATATAAAGGTTTCCTAGGAAAGTAATGTCTTTATTCAGTATCTTAAGTGCGAAATTATTGATTTACTTAGACGACTTCTTTTTCAGAGCAACAAACTCCTCTGATATATTTTCTCTTCCTATCTACCCAATTTGGTGTTTTCTTATAGCTTAGATTTTTATTAAAATTTAGAGATGCCTGTCCCCTTACCTTCTCAATAATTGAAATTTTAGAGATTTACTGTAAACACATTACATCAAAGTCTGCAAAGTCCTTTATTAAAAAAATAAAAACAAAATGAATCAATTTTATTGAAATTGCAAGCAAATGCAAGATCAATCAACCAGTTTAATGGTGTTGTTGGTAGCTTTATTCTTTACATCTTATTAAAGTCAAGAAAAACCTGTTGGAAAGTAGAATGTTATCATCTGTTATCTGCTTGGTTGCATCAGAATATGGAAGTCACATTTGATCTGTACTCACCCCTCCTCAAAATAATTTTTTAAATATTCAATAATAATAAAGAAACCACAAAAGACACCATTTTACTATTAATGACCAATTCCACTCAACACAAAGCAAAGTAACAATTTTGGTAATGTCTTAGACATTTAGCCAAACTAAATCAGATTATATTGGTATTAGGACTTAATAAATCTGATTTAATTTTGTCATAGATAAAAATTTTTTAAAAACTCTTGTATGTTTATTTTGTTTTATGTTTATCTGTACTTAACAATTTTAGTAACCAATTTCTGCTTTCTTAATGAAAGTTCTGTTTACATTTAAGTTAGATTTAAGGTCAAATGTACTAGATAAGGAAGAATATCTCAAAATTAGTGCAGTAACATAACTTCAAGAGAGGTGCAAGTACACTTTTAGGACAGCCTGGTAAAGCTTAAGGGACTCAATTCTCATCAGTATATTGGATATATTATATTAGTTTATTATATGTAAAAAATTAATGGATTTAGTTGAATATTAACATACATATGAATAAACCGTATCAAGTGCTAATAATTAAAACTAAGATACAGACATAAGTAGAACAACAATCCAAATAAATAAAGGAAATTCAAAGAAAGTGCATTATCAGGCCAGCTGCCAAAATGGTAAGCTAAAACTTAACCTTACAGGTCTCTCTGGGATACAGTGTATCAAAATGCTCCTTAGAGTTATCCCACTAGCTCTATCCATCAATGATAGAGAATTCTTATTAGGGTAGAGGGTAGGGCATTAATTCCCAGGTACTTCTATTCTCCTGTGCCCTTAGGTGGAGCAGAACCTTTAGCTAGAGGAAATTGAGGGAAACAGATATAGGTTCTGGCCATTAAAGAAGATGGTGTGGACTAAAATGTTAAAGGTTAAAGACAAGGTATCCAGAGCACTTGTATGTACGTGGAAAGGTTTTGCATTCTAAGACAAACATCTCTATACCAAAGAAAATCTCAGAAATAGTACCAGATACATCCCTTAAAAAATGATGCTTGCACTGTATACGGAGATGCATGGGAATACATCACTAAGATATATTCCTTGAATAGAGTCTTATCATAGGCCTGGTGCATAAGCAGAACTCACTAAAATAATTTACATGGTTGAATTATTGAGTCAGCAGTAATAATAACATTGTACCTTACATGTATAAGATTTTGTGTTTTATAGAGGCTGTTCTTATATATAATCTCATTTTATTTTGAAACAAGAACACATGAATATGTCATAGATAACTGTCTGGTTATTTACTTCATCTGTCTGCCTATAAGTAGAGATTTATCAAAATCATCACTGATATGAGAAAACACATGCACATACAAATCTTAGTACTCATTTGCACTATCATGACCATTTTACCTTAAGTTATCACACTAAAGAAAGCTAATTTGATGACATTAAAACTTTCATTGGCAATTCTATGTAACAAGTATGTATTAAAAATAAACACAGTTTTGAGGAGGAAAAGATGGCGGCGAAGTAGAGAGACGTGGAGTGCATCCCTCCCCACAGATGCATTGGGAATGCACAGAAGGACGCAGTCATTCTCACAGAGAACCAGCTGAACACCAGCAGACGGCCTCGGACACCGGATGGGACTGCGGGGAGCCCGACATAGCCGGTAGGGAGGCATCTACGAGGGCTCAAAGAGGGTGAAGCGGCGGAGCTGTGGCAGACTGGAGGGAGTGAGAAACATTCGGAGGGTCCGCAGCGCAGCTTAGCGTTCCCGGACCAAGATATCGATCCGCGGCTAAACGGAGGGTCCAGGAGCGGGAGTGTGGGAGCAGGAGAGCTGGTTCAGTGTGGGAAACATTGTTGCCGGTAGGGTGACGGACCGAGAGGACAGGAGGGAGGAGGCCCGCGGAGAGGAGTGCCCGTTCCTGAGAGCTGCCCGGCCATGATGGCGGCTGGAGGCTGCAGGCTGCAGGCTCACTGGCGGCTGGGAGGAGCCACGCGCATAGCCTCTCCCTCTCTTTCGGCGCCTCTGCAACAGGCAGTGGAGAGACGCCCTGCAGGCCACCTAAGGCGCTCAGGGATAACAAGTACCCTCAGGCACTCGGGTGGGGCTAGATTAAAACCCCTTGCAACGCCAGCAGCAGGGAGGCTGCCGAGAGAAAAAAAAAAAAAAAAAAAAGAAAAGAAAAAAACCCCCGAGAGAGGCCCAACTCTAAGACTTTCTGTTTACGCCTGAGCCACCGGCGCCCTCTGCAACAGGCACCTCCAAGCCTGACTGAGACATCAGTGCGCCACTGCTCACTCCCTCCCAGGAGAAGGAGCCACTGTTGTACCCTCTCCCTCCCCACACACCGACGCTTACAGACGAACAATAAAGGAACCTCTGCTGGTCACAGAATAACGCAAAAAAACCCAAGGACAAGCAACCCCAAAAGTTTGGACAACCATGAGGAAACAAAGAAACACCATGCAGGCAAAGGAGCAAGAAAAAAACCCACAAGACCAAATAAATGAGGAGGAAATAGGAAAAATGCATGAAAAATTAGACTTGAAAGTAAAGACTATTAAAAGAGACAAGGAAGGACACTACATAATGATCAAGGGATCCATCCAAGAAGAACATATCACAATGGTAAATATCTATGCCCCCAATATAGGAGCACCTCAATACATAAGGCAAATTCTAACAGCTATAAAAGGGGACATCGACAGCAACACAAGACTAGTGGGAGACTTGAACACCCCACTTACATCAATGGACAGATCATCCAAACAGAAAATAAATAAAGACACACAAGCTTTAAATGACACATTAGACCATCTCGACTTCATTGATATTTATAGGACATTCCATCCAAAAACGACAGAATACACGTTCTTCTCAAGTGCACACGGAACATTTTCCAGGATAGATCACATCTTGGGTCACAAATCAAACCTCAGCAAATTCAAGAAAATTGAAATCATATCAAGCATCCTCTCAGACCACACCGCCATGAGACTAGATATCAATTACAGGAAAAAAACTGCAAAAAATACAAACACATGGAGGCTAAACAATTCACTCTTAAACAACCAAGGAATCACTAAAGAAATCAAAGAGGAAATCAAAAAATATCTAGAAACAAATGACAACGAAAACACAACAACCCAAAACCTATGGGATGCAGCAAAAGCAGTTCTAAGGGGGAAGTTTATAGCAATACAGTCCTACCTTAAGAAACAAGAAAATGATCGAATAAACAACCTAACCTTACACCTCAAATAACTAGAGAAAGAAGAACAAAGAAACCCTAAAGTGAGCAGAAGAAAAGAAATCATAAAGATCAGAGCAGAAATAAATGAAAAAGAAAGGAAAGAAACCATAAGAAAAATAAATAAAACTAAAAGCTGGTTCTTTGAGAAGATTAACAAAATTGATAAACCATTAGCCAGACTCATCAAGAAAAAAAGGGAGAAGATGCAAATCAACAGAATTAGAAAGGAAAAAGGAGAAGTAACAACGGACACCTCAGAAATAAAAAACATCATGAGAGACTACTACAAGCAACTATATGCCAATCAATTGGATAACCTGGAAGAAATGGATACATCCTTAGAAAAATACAATCTTCCAAGACTGAACCAGGAAGAAATAGAAACCATGAACAGACCAATCACAATTACAGAAATTGAGGCAGTGATTAAAAATCTCCCAACACACAAAAGCCCAGGACCAGATGGGTTCACAGGCGAATTCTATCAAACATTTCGAGAAGAGTTAACACCTATCCTTCTCAAACTCTTCCAAAATATTGCAGAAGGCGGAGCACTCCCAAACTCATTCTACGAGGCTACCATCACCCTGATACCAAAACCAGGCAAAGATGTCACAAAAAAAGAAAACTATAGACCAATACCACTGATGAATATAGATGCAAAAATCCTCAACAAAATACTAGCTAACAGACTGCAACAGCACATTAAAAAAATCATACACCATGATCAAGTGGGGTTTATCCCTGTGATGCAAGGATTCTTCAATATACGCAAATCAATCAACGTGATACATCATATCAACAAATTGAAGGATAAAAACCATATGATCATTTCAATAGATGCAGAAAAAGCTTTTGACAAAGTTCAACATCCATTTATGAGAAAAGCTCTCCAGAAAATGGGCATAGAAGGAAATTACCTCAACATAATAAAAGCCATATATGCAAAACCAAAAGCCAACATTGTTCTCAATGGAGAAAAACTGGAAGAATTCCCCCTAAAAACAGGAACAAGACAAGGGTGTCCACTCTCACCACTATTATTCAACATAGTTTTGGAAGTTTTAGCCACAGCAATCAGTGAAGAAAAAGAAATCAAAGGAATCCAAATTGGAAAAGAAGAAGTAAAATTGTCACTCTTTGCAGATGACATGATATTATATATAGAAAACCCTAAAGACTCTACCAGAAAACTGCTAGCACTAATTGATGAGTTTAGTAAAGTAGCAGGATACAAAATTAATGCACAGAAATCTCTTGCATTCCTATACACGAACAACGGAAGAGCAGAAAGAGAAATTAAGGAAACTCTCCCATTCACCATTGCAACCAAAAGAATAAAATACCTAGGAATAAACCTGCCTAAGGAGGCAAAAGATCTGTATGCAGAAAACTTTAAGACATTGATGAAAGAAATCAAAGACGACACAAACAGATGGAGGGACATACCATGTTCCTGGATTGGAAGAATCAACATTGTGAAAATGTCTGTACTACCCAAAGCAATTTACAGATTCAATGCAATCCCGATCAAATTACCAATGGCATTTTTCGCAGAACTAGAGCAAGAAATCTTACGATTTGTATGGAAACACAAAAGACCCCGAATAGCCAAAGCAATCTTGAGAAGGAAAAATGGAGTTGGTGGAATCAGGCTTCCTGACTTCAAACTATACTACAAGGCCATAGTGATCAAGACAGTATGGTACTGGCACAAAAATAGAAAGGAAGATCAATGGAATAGAATAGAGAACTCAGAAGTAAGCCCAAACACATATGGGCACCTTATCTTTGACAAAGGAGGCAAGAATATACAATGGAAAAAAGACAGCCTCTTCCATAAGTGGTGCTGGGAGAACTGGGCAGCAACATGTAAAAGAATGAAATTAGAACACTTCCTAACACCATACACAAAAGTAAACTCCAAATGGATTAAAGACCTACATGTATGGCCAGACACTATCAAACTCCTAGAGGAAAACATAGGCAGAACACTATATGACATCCATCAAAGCGCCATCCTTTTTGACCCACCTCCTAGAATCATGGAAATAAAATCAAGAATAAATGAATGGGACCTCATGAAACTTAAAAGCTTTTGCACAGCAAAAGAAACCATAAACAAGACTAAAAGGCAACCCTCAGAGTGGGAAAAAATAATTGCCTATGAAACAACGGACAAAGGATTAACCTCCAAAATATACAAGCAGCTCATGAAGCTTAATACCAAAAAAGCAAATAACCCAATCCACAAATGGGCAGAAGACCTAAATAGACATTTCTCCAAAGAAGACATACAGATGGCCAACAAACACATGAAAAGATGCTCCGCATCACTAATCATCAGAGAAATGCAAGTCAAAGCCACAATGAGGTATCACCTCACACCAGTCAGAATGGCCATCATCACAAAGTCTGGAAACAACAAATGTTGGAGAGGGTGTGGAGAAAAAGGAACTCTCCTGCACTGTTGGTGGGACTGTAAATTGGTACAGCCACTATGGAAAACAATTTGGAGGTTCCTTAAAAAACTACAAATAGAACTACCATATGATCCAGTAATCCCACTCCTGGGCATATACCCAAAGAAAACCATAATCCCAAAAGAAACTTGTACCATTATGTTTATTGCAGCACTCTTTACAATAGCCAGGACATGGAAGCAACCGAAATGCCCATCAACAAATGAATGGATACAGAAGATGTGGCATATATATACAATGGAATACTACTCAGCTATAAAAAGGGATGAGATGGAGCTATATGTAATGAGGTGGATAGAACTACAGTCTGTCATACAGAGTGAAGTAAGTCAGAAAGAGAAGGACAAATATTGTATGCTAACTCACATATACGGAATCTAAAAATGGTACTGTTGGGCTCAGTGACCAGAACAAGGATGCAGATACAAAGAATGGACTGGAGAACTCGAGGTTTGGGAGGGGGCGGGGGGTGAAGGGGAAACTGAGATGAAGCGAGAGAGTAACACAGACATATATATACTACCAACTGTAAAATAGTCAGTGGGAAGTTGTTGTATAACAAAGGGAGTCCAACTCGAGGATGGAAGATGCCTTTGAGGACTGGGGCGGGGAGGGTGGGGGGGGCTTGGGGGGGGCGTCAAGGAAGGGAGGGAAGATGGGGATATGTGTATAAAAACGGATGATTGAACCTGGTGTACCCCCCCAAAAAATAAATAAAAAAAAAAAAATGAGGAAAAAATAAATAAATAAAAGTGAGCAACAATACCTAGCAAAAATTAAGTACAGTGGGAAGAAAACAAGATTCTCATTCTATAACAGTACATATTTACACAGCTTTTCTTGATTTCATTACACATCAAAAGTGGTGGAATCATTTGTTTTTTTACAACTAGTCTGAAATTAAGGTTTTTATCCTAAGGAAAAAAATTTAAAGAAAGAGTAGCCTACACACATTAACACGATCATTCCAGTATTACATGTGACAGAAAAACTTGAAAACAACCTAAATATCCAAAGAGAGACACTCATAATGATTGTGACGTGAGTTATGACTCAGTAGAATGTGATACGGTCACTTAAAATTGTAACATTTAGGTCTGTGTAATATTTGGGGGAAAATGTTTAGAATATGCTAATAAACAAAAGCCTGAGTATCTGATTTTAAGCATAAAAAAAAATAAACACAGTTTTTGTTCCATGAAAATTCTTAGTAATTTTGCATTTGGAAGTATTCAACTGCAATAAATACTTTTCCATGTATTAGTTTCATGAACTTGTTATATGTTTAGATAGGAAAAACTTCTGACTGAATATTCCTACTAAACAGCATAAACTCTTGAGAATGGTTTTCTTTCAGCTTCTTAAATAATTCAGAGGAATGTGATATTATAGTCTTCCTCATTACATTTGCAAGTGTTTAAAATCCCTTGCACATGTGGCTACTGTGTATTATAACCATTTTTTCTTTTTCTGATGGAAAATTTGATGTTCTTGAAATAAAACCAGAGAGTAGTGGTCTCCATCTAATGAAGAAGTTTATAAATTTGAGTTCTATTATTGGAACATCACCAGTATCTCACTTGTTTATATCAATTCTTTAAATATTTGTTCGTGAATAATATTTCTCAAACATTGTATTTTGTCTTTATTCCCCTGTATACACATTTAAACACTTGAAACACAAGGACATAAAATATATATGAATATAAACTACAATAGAGTGTTACATTTTTTATTGATTTATGATGAAAAAGGAATTAAATACCCCTATTTCCACTTTTTTTTCATAATTTACTCATCTTTACAATATCCATGGCTTTTCACTTACCTAAAACCTTCAATAAATGTAAAGAATAAGTTTGTTATATTGGAATCTCTTACATTAAAACTCATTGTCAACACATGAATGTGATTTTAAATGTTAACATTCTTAATAATAATTTTCTCAGCAAGTTTTGCTATAAAATAGAATCCATGATTTTTTGATTGAGTAAATGACTTTGATTGTTATAATCTAAATATAAGACTTGCAGTAAGGAATAGTTTTTCTTAGGCAAAGAATGGAGGTCCCTTATAAAACTAAAAATGGAACTACCACATGATCCAACAATCTCACTCCTGGGCATATACCCTGAGAAGACCGTAATCCAAAAAGAAACATGTACCACAATGTTCATTGCAGCACTATTTACAATAGCCAGAACATGGAAGCAACCTAAATGTCCGTCAAGAGATGAATGGATAAAGAAGATGTGGTACATATGTACAATGGAATATTACTCATCCATAAAAGGAATGAAATTGAGTTATTTGTAGTGAGGTGGATAGACCTAGAGTCTGTCCTGCAGAATGAAGTAAGCCAGAAAGAGAAAAACAAATACCGTATGCTAATTCACATATATGGTATCTAAAAAAATGGTACTGATGAACCCAGTGACAGGGCAAGAATAAAGATGCAGATGTAGAGAATGGAATTGAGGACACAGGTTGGGGGGCAAAGGGGAAGCTGGAACAAAGTGAGAGAGTAGCATTGACATATATACACTACCAAATGTAAAACAAATAGCTAGTGGGAAGCTGCTGCATAACACAGGGAGATCAACTCGATAATTGGTGATGACTTAGAGGGGTGGGATAGGGAGGGTGGGAAGGAGTCACGGGAGGGAGGGGATATGGGGATATATGTATAAATACAGCTGATTTACCTTGTTGTACAACAAAAACTGGCACAACAGCATAAAGCAATTATATTGTAATAAAGAGCTGAAAAAAAAGTAATGCTCACTAAGGAAGCAACCATACCACTTACAGATTTTTCTGACAGAAAAAATTTATTCTGAGTGTTCCACATTTTCTATTAAAAAGTACAGTTCCAATCTAATGTCTGCCTTTTTCTGACAAATATTAGGAAAGGTCTAGGTTCTAGAATTCCTCCTTATATAGTACAAATTCAATTTTGTACCTTAATGACTAAAAAATGCCATAAATTCTGTGTAAAGTTGAACACTATTTTTACCCTGAACACTGACATATTTCATTTTATACTGAGAGTATTTAATTTCCTTTTGAATTTATCAAAGCTTTTTGCATCTATTTTATGTAATTGGATATGCTAATGGAGTGAATTATGTTAATAAATTTTATAATTTAAACATCTTTGGATCATTAGAAAATAACATCTGGTCAAGATTTATGTTTCAACATTGCTATACATACTTTGATAATACTTTATTTACAGATTTTTCTCCTCTGTCCCGTAATTGGTATTATTTGTTTGTTGTTTTTGTTCTCCATAGTACCCTTGTTTGCTTTTCATATCAAGGTAAATCCAGTTACATATATCAATCACAGTAATCTAAGTTATGCTGAAAAGAAAAACAGTGTTTAAAGTCAACTTTTCTTTTCTTTTTTCTCTCACACAATACTCACAGCTAGCTCAGCAGGGGGCAGTGCTCCTTATATAAGTCATTCCTGAATCCATGCTGACAGGACTTCAGCTTCACCAGTGCCTCTCTTGAGCCCTCCAGCAGAGGAAGCAAACACAATGAGTTACATATTTTATCTAAAAAGCTGCCATCAGAAAGTGGCACCTGTTTGTTTTCCTAAGAATATGCTAATATTTGATTTTATCTTAAAGATTGAGAATATGACATTTTATTTTCATTATTTTGGAAATAAGAGATATGCATCAATGTTTTTATATATATGTGTAATATACCTATGCCATACACATTACCATATATACATATATATAAAGTTAATTTGGAATGTAGTTCAAAATGTCTGTTTTACATCAACTGAATTTTTTTTTCTTTTTAATTTTTGACCTTTTCCCCCCATTTCTCTCATGCCCCTGCCTGTAGCAACCACCAACCTGGCTTATTTCACTTAGCATAATGTCCTCGAGGTCAATTCATATTGCAAATGTCAAGTTTTCCTAGTTTACTATGGCTGAAATATCTACATCTGTATCTATATCTATACACGTATATATCTCACAGTTTCTTTATTCATTCATCCATGTCTGGGCACTTAGCTTGTTTCCCTATCTTGTCTATTCTTGCAGAATAATGCTGCAATGAACATTGGGGGTGCATATATCATTTCCCTTTACTGTTTTTTTTTCCCTTCAAGTAACTACCGCAATGTGAAATTGCCAGATCATATGTTAGCTATATTTTTAATTTATTGAGGAACTTCCATACTGTTCCCCACAGAGGCTGCATCAGTTTACATTCCCACCAACAGAACACAACTGTTTCCTGTTTTGCACAAGTGTGAGGTGATATCTCACTATGGTTTTGATTTGCATTTTCCTGGTAATTAATGATGAGCAGTTTTTCATGTGACTGTGGGCCATCTGTTTGTCTTCTTTGAAATAATATCTATTCAGATCTTCCACACATTTTTCAATTGAACTATTAGGATTTTTGCCATTGTTTTGTGTGAGTTCTGTATATATTTTGCATATTAGCACCTATGCAGATATATGATTTGCAAATATGTGCTCCCATTCAGTAGGTTGCCTGTTCATTTTGTTGATGGTTTCCTTTGCTGTCCAGTAGTTTTAGGGGAATGAATATTGTTTTGTTAGTGATAATCTTGAGAAATGTGCATTTTATTTAAATTAATAAGATAATTTCGAGACATCGGTCATCATTGCTAGATAAATTATGAGTGGCCTAATTTTTCTGCTGCTGCTCAGACTTCAATACATAAGATTATATTATGATGACTATTGGTTCTGTGGCTGCTGCTGTCAATTTCATCTCTACCATGTTGCTGCTGCTTTTACTTTATTAATATTGTGGCTATGTTGAACACCACAACCCTGTAAATATGCAGCATGTCATAATTAGGAAGTGCCTTCAAGTACATTGACACTCTATCAGTATCAATCCTGAATTCTAGCAACAGGTCCCAAGGAGGGGCTGGAAGACCCAGCTTCCACAATTCCTGACTCTTCCCAGGTAGCCTCCTCCTTACAGCATGCACTAACTTCAGCAGAGTGTAATTGACTTTTTAGTTTATCCAAGCTCTTGATAGTCTAACTCCCTCAGGTCTGGGATTGCTGGCAATAGGAAGAATGAGCCTGTCTTGAAAAAGCTAGATAGAGCTTCAGCTCTTGTGTACTTTCAGATTTGCTGGCTTAGGGTACACCTTGTGTCTCTCATAGCACTTGCTGAAGGCCATAGGAATTACACAATGGCATTCAACATGCTGACATTTTTTAGACTTTTTTTAAAGTTTATTTTATTGAAGTATAGTTGATTTACAATATTGTGTTAATTTCTGCTGTACAGCAAAGTGATTCTGTTTTATGTATATATATATGTGTGTGTCTATATATATATACATATATATTCTTTTACATATTCTTTTCCATTATGGTTTATTAAAGGAAATTGAATATAGTTCCTTTTGCTATACAGTAGGACCTTGTTGTTTATCCATTCTATATACAATAGTTTGTGTCTGCTAACCCCAAACTCCCAGCCCATCTCTTCCTCATCTCCCCTCCCCTTTGGCGACCACAAGTCTGTTCTCTATGTCTGTGAGTCTGTTTCTCTTTCATAAATATGTTCATTTGTGTCATATTTTAGATCCCACATATAAGTGATATTGTAGGGTATTTGTCTTTCTCTTTCTGACTTAATTCACTGAGTATGATAATCTGTGGATAATCTCTATCCATCCATGTGTTGCAAATTGCATTATTTCATTTTTCGTGGTTGAATAATATTCCATTGTATGTATATACCACATCTTCTTTATCCATTAATCTGTTGATTGTCATTTTGGTTGTTTCCATGTCTTGGCTATTGTAAATAGTGCTGCTATGAATGTATTGATGCATGTATCTTTTCTTTCTTTTTATTTTATTTTATTTATTTATTTATTTATTTATTTATTTATTTATTTATTATTTTTGGGGGGTACACCAAGTTCAATCATCTGTTTTTATACACATATCCTCTTATTCCCTCCCTCTCTTGACTCCCCGCCACCCTCCCTCAAGTCCCCCCCCACCCTCCCTGTCCCAGTCCTCTAAGGCATCTTCAATCCTCTAGTTGAACTCCCTTTGTTATACAACAACTTCCGACTGGCTATCTATTTTACAGTTGGTAGTATATATATGTCTGTGCTACTCTCTCGCTTTGTCTCAGCTTCCCCTTCACCTCCCGCCCCCCCAAACCTCAAGATCTCCAGTCCATTCTCTGCATCTGTGTCCTTATTCTTGTCTTGTCACTGAGTTCATCAGTATCTTTTCAAATTATAGTTTTTCCAGATATATGCCCAGGAGTGGGGTTGCTGGATCATATGGTAGCTCTATTTTTAGTTTTTTTGAGGAAACTCCATACTGTTTTCCATAGTGGCTGCACCAATTTACATTCCCACCAATTGTGTCAGAGGGTTCCCTTTTGCCTCACTCTCTCCAGCATTTGTCATTTGTAGATTTTTCAGTCGTTTGTAGACTTTTTAATGATGGGCATTCTGAGTGATGTGAGGTAGTACTTCATTGTAATTTTGATTTGCATTTCTCTAATAATTTATGCTGACATTTCTATACTCGGTTTTCAAAAGCTCCAGCATTGTAAGGAACAATTTCAGAATATTCCAGATAATAATTTAAGAAACTGTTTAACTAGTGTCTAGCATGGATTAGCATCTTTCTTACTTGGTTGAACAAATACTCATTGTCCTGTGACCAAGTAAATCTCCTATTGCCAGATCCTAGTTTCTCTATTAATTAGAATTCTTTCTGTTGTAAGCAACAACAATCCAACCTCAGTTTATGTGACAAGACAGGATTTGGGGCTCATGAAATCAAGCTGGTAAGAGCAAATGGATCCAGGCATATAGTATAACTAATATGATTTGTCACCTGCTTAAATCTTTACTGTTTTCTACATTCTGGTTTCCCAGTTTTCTACAGCTGACTCACTAGCTCTGTGTATACATTGGGAAGGATAGCCATCAACAGCTCCTGGATCACATCTCCAATTATTCTGCTTGATGTGAAAATGCCTCCAGCCTGGATCAGGTCCAGCTTGGGTACGTGTCTAGTCTGAAATAAGCCCTAAGATTAAGGCAATTGGTGTTATGAATAGTTATATCCATGATTCTTTCCAGGTAGGCAAAATTGTGATTGGAGACTCAGTAAAAATCTCATGTTTGGAAAGAGAGTAGAGTAGTTCATAATACCGGGGCCAGGAGGTGGTTCTTCCTAGAAGGCAGGAGGAGGGATGGACAATAAAGCAAATAAAGTTTTCAAAAATGCTACAATCACACTAAAATGAAAGGCTGCCATTCAAATAGTCCATATCTGTGAATAGTTAGTAACTAATCTCTATATCTTCAAAGTGAGGTGTGGCCAGACTCGCTAAATGCAATGCTGTTTTTTAACAGATTCTGAATTTCAGTACTTTGGGGTGATTTGCTTCAATGTGCAAATGTTACTAGTGTTGGCAAAACAAACTAAGGTGGAAAATCAAGTGGGATAGGATAAAGATTGACTTCAAATCTTTTTAACTTTCAACTTGCACAATCTAATTTTACATATCATCATGATCATTCTTTTTTACATTTCAACTTGGGGTGAAAGATACTGATTAAGCCAAACACCTGTTTTTGTTTTGTTTTCTTTGTTTTTTTTTTCTTCTATACACTCACCAAAATTCAACTTCTTTTTCTCATCCAGTGAGTAAGGAGTCCCTTTTCCCCCCACGGAAACCAGTTTTAGTATTATACACCTGAAGTTGAAATTAAGTTTTCTAGTCTAAATTAAACAAATGTTACTGTTTGCCACTGAAACTCTCTTGCCTGTTATTTGATCTCATAGAGGGAAAATGATTTGCTAGCTAAGGGTCACTTTAGCTGCTTTTGATCTATTTTAGCCAATATCAAAATGCAATTGGCCTTTTGAATGCTTTTATTTTCTTTGTCTATTTCCTCCCCTATTAAATTTGTGGCATTGACCAATCACATAGTTACTCTGGTCTTGATTTACTCTTCAATCCAACTAAAAATGAACAATATCAACATAGATATGTTTAAATGAGTGACTGAAGCCTGCTTGGAGCAATACCATCTAATTGGTGGTAACCATTTGGACTAAATGTTTCAAATTAATATGGAAATAGAATTAAAAGAAGAAATTTAAAAGTTGCCAAGTAAGAGAGAGAAGATTTTGTCTTCATAAGCATTTACCAGCAATTTAAAAAATGTGTACATGTACCCCCAGCCCCCAAACACACACACACATACACACACACACACACACACTTTGGAGGACAGCGTTTTTATGCAAAAAATTCAATTTGACCACACCTAAAGGGGAACATTCTTTTTTGGTTATATCCTTTTTTTTGTTGTTGTTGTTGTTGGTTGATCTTAATCTGTTATATCCTGCACTTTCAAAATTTAAGGACATGCAGTTTGAGGTTCACTTTCATTTTCAGCAATCATTAAAATGCCTCAAAGAAGTGAGGTGCAGAAGGAAGTTACCAATGTAGGGAACTCATTTTCTTTTATTAGAAGCCATTATGATGCCCGGTGAAAAGGGGAAGTTGTTGAAAATTATTGAAATATATTCAAAATACATTTTATTGAAATATAATAAGAAAAGTGCACAAATTCTGACTGCAGTTTTATTACACACCACAAAATGATCACATACACGTAAACCATGACCCAAGGTAAAATACTACCACCACCTTGGAAATCCTCTTGTGCACACTCCCTTCTAACATTTTTATTGTTCTCCCCAAAGGAGAAAATTGCTGATTTCTAGGGCATAATTTTCCTTTTCTTGGTATTTCATATACATGGCATCACAAAGTATGAATTCCTTTTTGTCTGGCTTATTGACTTGACATTGTATTATGTGATACATTTACATCATGTGATGCAATAGCATATACTGTTTCATTTCTGCATAAATTCTTATTGTACTGTATATGATATAAATAACTATACACATCCATTCAACTTGTTATATACATTATTGTTTCTAGTTTTGTTCTTTGTACAATACTGCTGTGAATAATTTTATAAATACTTAATATTCACATGCACACACTTCCTTTTGGTTATATAAATAGAAGTGGAACTAACAGGCTGTAGAGTAATATACATTTAGGTTTTTGTAAACACTGTCAAAAAACTTTCTGAAGTAGTTGTAATAATTTAAATACCACAAACTAGTTTAATAGTATATGAGAGCTGTAATAGCTTGAAACCCTAGATTTAATTTGAAATTACCATTTTTAAAAATTTTTAGTTAATCTGATTTTAGTTCAGTGGTATTAAATTGTAATTTTCATTCTATTAATAACAAATGTTGTTGAGCATCTTTTCATATTTTTATTTTCTATTGGCATATCCATTTTGTAAAGTTTTTATTCAAGTCTTGAATATTTTTAACTGATTTATTTTCCCAATTGATCTATAGGAGTTACTTGCACATTCTGGAAAAAAAAACCTTTTGCTGTATATTTACAAAGTGACCATATGGTTTATTGACCATATGATGAGACATTTGAAAATGGAAGGTGGTTCTATATATAATTTCACTAAGACAATAGGCAAAAATCAGACTTAACCAAATCAAGCCATACATAATATAATCTTCAGCATATATGTAGCACATATTTTAGTTTGGTGGCTTGTCATTTTTCTCTCAGGAAGGTGTTTTTTAAAGAACAGAAGCTCTAAAAGATAATATAGTCCAGTATTACCTTTCATAGCCTTTGCTTTAAATCAAGTCTATTTCAAAATGGCTCATATTGTTGGTCTCTTTTTTTCTACCCATCTCACACTGTCTTAACTACTGTAACTCTGAAATAATAGATTTTGAAATAGTGCCTTCAACTTGTTTTTTTCAAGATTGCCTTAACTATTCTTGGCCTTTGACATATCCCTACATGTTTTAGATTTGGCCTGTCAATTTCTATAATAAACTGGCTGAGATATTACTGATCATTTTTTACATGTTTATTTTAGAGAAGCTTCCAATCAATAAGCATGGTATATCTCCCATTAAAAAGGAAAACTATTTTCTCCCAATAATCTTTCTTAATTTTCTATATATGGTTCTTACACAACTTTTACTAGATTTATTTTTAGTTATTTGGTGATTTTTATATTGTTATCAGTGACAATTTTAGAAATTTGAATTATTTAAAAATCTCCACCTATACAATTATTTCATTATGAATTATGACAATTTTATTTGTCCCTTTCCAATATTTATATATTTTATTTATTTTTTCTATTAACAAAATCTAGTACAAGTTTTATTGAAGGTGGTAGTAATAGACATTCTTTTCTCTTTTCTCAGGCAGAAAGTTCTCAACATTTTATTTTTAAGAATAATGTTTCTGGAAGGTTTTCAAGAATATATATTTTATAAGTTTAAAGGAATTTATTCCATTACTAGTTTTAATTCTTTAATATTGCATTTTATCAAATGCTTTTAAATGTCTATTTTAATTATTCTGTTTTTCTCATTTATTCTGTTAATATGGTAGCAATTATGAATTGACTTTTTAATAAATTGTTAAACCAACTCTGCATGGTTGAAAAAAATCCAAACTTGTCATGATATATTCTCCAATTTATATATTACAAATTTACTCTCCTCATATTTTGATTAAGATTGTTGCATCAATGGTCTGAATGAGATTTCTCTACAATTTTCCTTTTTTTTTTTTTTTTTTTGGCACACGGGCTTAGTTGCTCCGCGGCATGTGGGATCTTCCTGGAGCTGGGATTGAACCCATGACCTCTGCATTGGCAGGCGGATTCTTAACCACTGTGCCACCTAGGAAGCCCCAACAATTTTCGTTTTTATAGTAGTGCTTGGTACTGATAACAGTGTTACATCAGCTCCGTAAAGTGTCTTGAAAAGTGTTCCCTTTTTTGTTTCTATAAAACTATTTGGATGATACTGTTGGTATTAATATTATGCAGCTGGTATCCCCACCTGATCCTTCACTTTGGCTCTGGAATATTCTTCCTGGTAAGGTTTTAACTAGAGATTTAAAATTTTTAATAGACTTTGAAAGATCAAATTTTCTCTTTTTTCTTATTTCAGTTTTAGGAAGTTGTGCTTTCCAACAATTGTTTCCATTTAATCTACATTGTTCAAGTTGTTGAGATAAAATTTTCATATATTTACTTGGCATTTCTTATGCCTGGTTATTTTTTATTGACTGTTGGTCTTTGGGTATGAAATACATTAGAGGTTCTTTGAGCTCTGGTTGAGGCTATCTGCATCAAGAACATAATTATTGTTGATATATGCCTGGCAAATAGTCAGGGTTGGGCATAATTATCTCATTCAGTCATATTGAGTTGAATCATTGTTGTTTTTAGCTTTTTTAAGACTTTGCCTGCTTGCTGTTTACTCTCCATTCTTGCTGGCAGCCCTCTGTGGTCCGACAGGAAAGTATGGGATGATCACCAGGGCCCTATTTATTGGCTGGGCTTCCTTAGTTGCGTGAGGCTACCAGAACAGATGCTATCAACTTAACCTTCTAGTGCCCTTTAGGAAACAGTAAATATCTCAAGTGCAATAGCAGTGTCCAATATTGAGCTCACCTCTCTGGACACCCTTCCCTTTGGAAATTGCCCCACAAGTATTCAATGCTTTCATAGCTACCTGACTTATACAAATACAACAGAATGACCTTGCTCTTGTGTTTTAGCTATTTAGAACTTGTATAGATGAGGCAGCTAGGTGGGCTACAGATAATTTTGAGAAAATCCACAATAAAGACAATAATTCTTTGTGTATGTGTGTACGTGTGTGCTCACTGCGTGCCTAGGAATGACACTGCCTCCAGATTCAAAATAAGAAACAGATCGATATTAAGAGATTGATTTTTTTATGTCTGTTACAGAGTGTGGGTAATGGGATTTTACTAATTATCTATCATTTGATTTCAAACAGTGTCTACATTTATGCAACAGTAATTTCTTAGTCAGTTATATTAAAGACCCCTCAGAATTAATCTGAAGTATTGAAAAATTCCCAGGAATTTAGTCATTATTGTAATATCACAGTCACAAAGAAGAGATCATGAGAATATTTTGTTCATATATTCATAATTTTAAATGTTGTCTAATAGAGCTGGTGAAGAGCTTTAATTAAATGCAAGATATAATTTCCAGTTAAAAGGTCAATTGTGGGTTTAGAAAAAAAGATGTTACAGATCAGCTTTTTAAATTTGATGGTATTTTAGGCAACAGGAATAAGAGTAGAGATTTCCCCAGATTAAGAAAGCTTTAACTTTAAAAGTTTCTAAGAATATGAAAGGAGGGCATTTGTGGAAATAAGGAATAAATTACAACATTGTGAAAAAACTTGTACATTTGGCATCTGGAGATTGGTTAACATCTCATCTCACTTACCAGCTGTATAATGTTGGGCAAGCCATTTAACCTCTTGGAATTTCAAATTACTAATCTTTAAAATAGATCTAATAACACTGACCTTATATGATTCCTATGAATACCAGATGTGATCGTAGGAAATGGCAGCATGAATAGCTCCTGACAGTTATTAGGAGCTTGACAATTGTTTATTGAACAAAACAAATTTAGTGTACATGATAATGCTAACCCAATGCACAAATTATTAATATTATTTTGTTGAATCAAATAATAGGAATTTCTATTCAACAGTCCCCGTGGTCTGTCACTCTTATACATGAAGTCTTCTCTCCCTTTCTTCTCCATCCTCTCACTTCTCCTCTTCTGCCTCCTCTTTCTCTCTGCTTCCTTCTCCTCCTTCATCTTTTCTTTCCCTTTCCTCTTCCCTTTCCCTCCCCACTTCCTTTTTTCTTCCTTCTTTTCTCTCCTTTGAATCTATTCCTCCCTCTACCTCCCACACTCTTTCTCATTTAAACAGTGCATATCTTCATTTTATTTTTTCTCATCTTCTAGGAAAACTTGACATCAATTAATCCAAAAAGTTTGCATAAGAAAATGTGAGTGGAATAATTGTAAGTTGAAGATAACATAGGAAATAAGAAGCTTAATGATCTCTGATAATTCTTCTGTTACCAAGCTTTATTTTCTCCTTATTTGTTGTCACCGATCAGCTTGATTATTGCTGTCTCTTCCCCAGTTCTTAGGAAATGTTATATGAGTAAACATGGCATGTCAGTGATTTTGGACCCTTTAGATAGACAAGTTTAGGAGAAAAAAGTACTTAAAATTCTATCTGGGTTAATATTCAGGTCTGACACTTTTTATGTAACCTTGGGTAAGTTGTTTAACTTTCTGGGTTTCCTCTTCTGTAAAATGTGAATAATACTACTACCCATCTCATAGGGTTGTTTGTAGGTTATATACGCCAGTCTTCTATAATACTTATTATAGTGCCTAGAGCATGGAATGTACTTCATAAAAATAGGATGTAGTTTTTAGAGAAAATATTAAGAACATCTTCTAATGAAATTGCTATGAATATAACAATGTCACTCTGGAAAGAAGTATTACCAGAATCCATGAGATAAATAATTAAAATTGAACATATTTAAAAATAGAATGAGAGATGACTATTTTAAGTTGAGATCCCAGGGAAACAGACTCTGAAGCAGAAATCTGCACGTAAGACATTTTTGAGGGGGTGCTATTTAGAACAACTGCTCAAACCCCTGATCCCCCAAATCCCCTGTAGGAGCATATGGAGGAAGTTTGGGAGGAAAAGGACTTGAACAGTGATGCAATTCTAAAACAGGTTTTGGCTGTCTTACAGGGGATTCTGGAGCTGAGGTTGTCATAAAGAGATGCTCCTAACTGAAGTAAAGAGGTTGGGCCTTTGTTCCCCCACTTGACCACTGAGTGCTAGATATACCCAAGGAGGTATCAGGCCTAGGGCAGGGCAGTTCCCTTCCTGAAGGGCAGTTATCAGATAAGACTTACTCAGTTGAGAACCATCAATAAACACCCACCTTCCTGCAGTTTTCCAAATGAATGCTTTCATCTGAAGGAAGCATATTGTTGCATCCATTTATACATATACATATAATATATTTATATATTGCTATATATGAGGATATATATGAAATGTACATGATTTTAACACAGGGACATTTTAAGCATGCTTTGTATATGTATTTGAACTAATCTACTTACAATGATGAATGTTTCATTTAGTGGATTTTGTATTGAAGTCTGCTTTTACACTAAACAAGCAAAAATATAAACAACTAAAAATATTTTTGCTAGATAGGCAAACATCATGTTTTTAATGCTGAATGCATAAACTTATAAAGCACCTCAATTCTTGCAGACACTAGAAAAAATTACCCCACTGGCAGTACAGAAAACAAGCCACTCCCAAGGCTCTAACAATCTCAGACATCCAGACAGATTTCAGCAAAAATATACACTTCTATAAGCCACTTGACATGTTCTTTGAGAAGGCTTTGGTTATCTATCAGTTTGAAATTCACACCTACTCAAATATATATCAAAATTGAGATAAATATTTTCTTTAGCTACAAAGAATGATAAGACAAGATTTAGTTCATCCCAAGACATTGAGTAAGGAAATTCATAAACTATTACATCTTATTTTCATTAGAAAAATAGTTTGGAAGGCAAAAAGATAGGCTAGATGTGCTTATTATTTTATAAAGTACACATTTTATAAACTTTGAAAATAATTTGACTTTTTAAAAGACTTTTCTGGTTTTACATTTGAAACACAAATTTTAGAATTTATATTCCAAGTTGCTATAATTATTTTGTAACTTGTAAAGCTACAAATTATTTCTAACTTTGTAAAGCACAGAAGGTTTAGAAGTTCTTTATCTCATAGCCTCCTTGTCTGGAACAGAGCCCCTTATCATTTGGGGACATCTCACCTGTGATATACCTCATATTGTTTCCTCAAAAGATCTGGAAATTATTTCCCAGAAGAGCATTTCCGAGTAGGGGCGAGGTGTCCATTGAAACAGAAATGGCAAAAAAAAAATGAAAATAATGTAACTATGGCTCAAATAACAAATGAGGACACTATAGGTAGGTATATAGAACAATATAAAAGAATTCATCTATGTAGAGGTGATTTTGTGAACACTTTATAATTATTTCCATCTTGTTTTAAACACTGATTTTTTTTATTATTTTTTATTGGAGAATGGTTAATTTACAATGCTGTGTTAGTTTCAGGTGTACAGAAAAATGAATCAGTTACACACATACATATATCTGCTTTTTTTTTTTTTTTTAGATTCTTTTCCCATATAGGCCTTTACAGAGTTTTGAGTTGAGTTCCCTGTGCTATACAGTAGGTCCTTTATTAGTTTTCTGCTTTATATATAACAGTGTGTATATGTCAATCACAATCTCCCAATTCATCCTTCCCCCACTTACCCCCTGGTAACAGCAAATTTGTTTCCTATGTCTTTCACTTATATGTGGAATCTGAAAAATGGGTACAAATGAACTTATTTACAAAACAGAAATAAAAACACTGATTCCCAATTATTGATTTGCATTCTTCCTTACTTTTTGCGTGAGAAAGTATCACCACAGCTATGGAAAAAGGGGATGGGGAAAAGATAGGAACAAGGGAGAGGGAAAAAAGAGGGGGAGAGAAGGAAAGGAGAAGTATATAAATAACCCTTTTGTACAAATGAGGAAACAGAATCGTACAGTTGTACATCTAGGAACAGTCAGGTTTAGGATTTACGTATGGTCTGGTCTGTTTGAATCATTTAGATATAATATCAAGCAGACTTATGAGATGGGACAAAATGATGAAAATGTTCTGAATGGCTTTCAGAAATGAAATCCTTTCTCACACTTTTGAACTATGGTACTTTATGTCTGTTTGTAAAAAAATATTCTCAGTTCAAAATTTTGGCATATTTTCCACTTGGCAAAAGTGACACACACACACACAAAATTTAAAATGTATGTGTATATTTTAGTTGAGGAATTTATATATTTTAAAATTGTATTATAGTTTCATTTAATAAATTACCTTTCTGTTATACAAGCATTGTCCAGTTGAATATACTGTGGTTTGATTCAATTAGGATTAAGCCAGTTCTAAACTGGCTTTTGGTCCTTGTGAGGTCTGGCCTATTTCTGGTTCATCTACATTTCCAATTGTGGCAGAAAAGTTCAGAAATTTTGTAATGTTCAACAGGGCTCCCTTTGGTGGGCCCTGCATTTCGATGTCCAGTCGCTGAACCTGTAAGACTGGCTGGAACTCTGCATAACATTATGGCCTCTCAACTACCACCCTTTGTGAATTGTTTCTGCCTCTTGGGTGCACTAGAATATTGGTAAAAGAGGAAAAACAGATCAGGCTTAGGTCTCTGAACTTGCATTCTTTCCTTGATCTTAAACTCTAAATTTCTGGCTGCCACTGTACTTCTCTTACCACAAAACAGATTCATTTAAACAAGTTTTGTTCAATTTCCTAAAATTCAACCCAACCCCCAGTATGCTTTGGGCTAGTTAGCCTGCCATCATCAGAAACAGCTACCAATACTAATACATTGGTATTTTAAATTAAAAAAAAATCATAAAATATTATAGACAAATGAAAAGTTGTATAGTGATAAAGGCTCATAATTTAATCTCTGATTTAATACCAAAACTTAAAAAATTCATGCTATACTCATATATGAACTTTCCCTATTTATGAGAACTAAAAATATCTTCTACATTGGCATCATTAATGCACAATGATACTCTTCTTCCCTGGTTTGACAAAGTAGTACTAATTGAGGAGAAGAGTTAAAAAAACCTCCATATTGTCCTTAGGTATATGTTGCTTTTTTGGGCTACATTTCAGGACAGAAGAATAAAATCTGGAAAGAAAATGAAACCAAAAACCAATGTATATATTTTCAAGCAATGTAGTCTAGTGGATATTGCTTTAGCCTGGGGAAATATTTCTGAATTAAAAAGATAGACTCTTAAGAACCCATGCTTTCTTCTGAGTGAATATTTTCCACTCAAACATGCTTATGAGAAGCAACCATCATTGTCCTTGACTGGAGTTAGCTGTCAAGGAAGTAGGTAGGGAGAGATTAGGGAAAACCCAGATATGCTGTTTACTAGCTTTCTTTACAGAAGCACTTAAACTATATTTTGCAGCAACATCCTACTACAGGAACATATTTACTTTTGAGTGTCAAAGCAGGTGATTCCACTTTGGAACTTGAGAACACATAAATTTGTATTTTTGAGTAATTTCTCTGTCCTTCATTGCACTATATGCTTTAAATATCATACTTCATTCAGGTGACCTGAAATAAATAGATTTCCAGATATTTCTCCAGCAAAGATAGGTTTATTCAGGATCAGCAGAAGATTGCACTTTAGGGTTGCCAACCACGACAAGACGTGCACGTTTTTGCACAGGAAGGGGAAAAGAAAGATAGAAGGCTCTAAGAGTCCCTGATTTTTCATTGGTTGAGTCCTTGACAGGAGCAAAAAGGAGTCTTTTCTTCTTCATGTCCTGCTCTGCTATCCTTGTAGGGTGTGAGAGTTCCCCAATCTGGTCTTCCAAATCTATTTAGTTGAGGTTTCTGTTTATTGATTTTTTACTGTAGTATATTAACTCCACATTACAGAACAGAAAACTGAGACTTAGGAAAGATTACTTTCTTTCCTAGATTCACAGAGATAGTCAAGTTTGGACAATAAGCCAAGCTTCAGAAGATCTTCCTGGTCTATAAAACCTGTGCTGCTTATAGCTATATTATTTTGCTTTTACATCACATTATTCCATAAAACAGGTTACAAAAATAAGGAAACCAACAAGTTTCTTTTCAGTTTTAAAACCTTACTTCTATTACCATAAAGTACAAATGACTTTGGTTGATAAAAATGAAAGAATAACTTACCGTGTGAAACCAGAATCCTGCAATAAAAAGAGTTCACAACAGAACATAGTTCTGAGCTATTCCATTGGAGGGAATTTGATTTATTCAAATCCTGCTATAATTTTTCAAAAACTAAATGAAAATGGAATCATCTATTATCATATAGAAGGATTAAACCCTAAATTGGATTTCCAAGTTTAAGATGAAAAAGTATGCTAACCTCCAAAATGGCTTAAAATTGAACTTTATCTCCTGATATGGAACAGCAGCTTTAAGAGATTTAGGGAAACAATGAGTCCTATAAAAGAATCTCTTAAAATGGTGTAGTAATAAAAATGACAGTTTTAGAAGCAAATTAGGGCAAATATTCTATTTTGCCCTTTAACCTGATATTACTGTGAACTATGATACATTGTATAATCGTTTAGTAAAACTTCTTTTTGTCATATGTTAATTCCTTGTAGGTTAAATACAGAGTTCGAGGATAAGCACTAAAGTCCCACACGCACTTGCGCACACACACATCAGTATAATATGAATAGCTTATTTTCCTAATTTAGAAAGATAGGAATACATTGCTTTTTTAACTATATGTATTTCTACCTAATAAGGAGAGCAGGTAATGTCCTGAACAATTTTGCCTGCTTTAAGGTTAGAAGATCCTTTGTAGAGTTTCTGGTTTTGGTAGTCCTCTAACAAGACTACCCAACAAAACTGAAAGAAGTTTAGGAAATATCCACAGGTGGAGTGCTTTGGCTCTAACTCTAAAATATGGTAACATATCAGTGGTTCTCTACTGGGGCCTATTCCTCAGTCCCCACCCCCAGATACATTTGACATTGAGACATTTTTGTTTGGCACAAATGTGAGGAGGATGCTCCTGAAGTCTAGAAGATATAGACCAGGGATGCTGCTGACCATCTTACAGAGCACAAGACAGCTCCTCACAACCAAGAACGACCCACAGGAATCAACAAAGATTTTGTGTATAGGTTTATACTGCTTTATATTGTGGACTCTGACTTTTGATGCACAGTGCCAAAATAGGCATAATACTGTTGTATTGGACTCAACATCTCTGTGCTTCAGAGCATATACATGGGTAAATGCTTTTTTACTTTGGTAGGAAAATCAAAGTAACACCCCCCTTCACATGAATGGTTGCATTAGGAAAGCAAAAGCTAATGTTCTAAGTTATATTTCTGTCTATTTCATGATTAGGATGGAATTTGTGTACATTAAGCCAATCAGTTCCCAGATGGAAATGTTTGAGACACGTGCAATATATTCTCAAAATATCTGTGATTAAATGACCTGGTAGGTTTTGGAACAATAGAAATGTCCAAATCCTACACTAGAGGGTTGTTTTGACTTATATAAGTGTAGTAAGGGCCAAAGCATTTCTATTATAGCAAGAACATCACATGATTCTGTTGTGGTTAATTCACTTGAAGCACTATTTGAGAAAATGGAATTGAATCCCTTTAGAACCAGCAGCTCCAGTAGCATATTAAGTAGCAATTCATAAGTTCTAAGGGCATCTGTGATACAAAAATTCAATGCTAAAAGAATAACTGTGATCTAGGGCTTGAAAACTGCAAAAATGATATGTTAAAATGAATCCTATGGCTTTAGATCAATATTTATTCAAATACTGCCACCTTACATATTTCAAAAGGTAACTTTGTACTTAATATATAATGGTGTCTCCAAATTACTGTCAAATGAATAAGCACATGAAAGAATGGTAGACATATACAATAAGTATATATGTCACATTACATTTCTTTACACTTACACAGAGTGCCAGCAGATAGTAATAAGGAGGATAGATTTCTGGCAAAAACATGTGATAGAAAGAGTCCATTAGCAGGGAAATAAATGAGAAATGTAGATGTATCTACTCAGAAATCTAGAGTTTTAATCACTGTCTATTTTTCTAGTCAAGTTAAAATTATTTGATTAAACCTTGATGTGAACTATTTGACATTATTTACAGAAGCTCGGAAGAGAGCACACTACTGACTAACACGATGGGAGACAAAATAATGAGTGAATATCCGCTTTGGAGAATCGTTGGAAGAAATTGAAAGAGAAAGGTGAAAACAAGAGCACAAAAACGAGGACCAAGAAAAATGTACTAGAATAAGGTTCTCTGTATTTTTCATACTCTTTGCCTAGCTTCACACTCACTAATGATTAAGATGGGTATTTCAATATAACTCCAAGATCTCAGTCATGCTATGAGAGATAACATTAGCAAGCAAAATTTCACTCTGAAAATAGTCTGCTACACGTAATGCAAAGATTCAAGGACAATGAGAGTTTAGAAAAGACATAAAGAAAAAGTGTCAATACAGAAAAGCAGCTTACAATAACTGGGCCCTGTCAACTGTACAGAAATAATTGTACCATTCTTTGAACTCCAAGTGTATTCTGAATCAAATACAAAGAGTACTGCTTCTTTTCTCATGATGAACTAAGCCTGTAGACTTTGATCCACTTACAAGACTATGATAAGAGCTAAAGGAACATATGTGTTTGACAATTAAAACACACATATAGTCACACAGCAAACACTTGCCGCTGAAGTAGATGAGTGTATGTCAGTGTGTAACTTCCTGTATGAACATGGAGGTAGTATGTTATAAATGGCTGCACATTTATTGTGTGTTCTCTTTCTTCTTCCTTTGCCTCTGCGAAGGCTCAGTGACTGCTTGACCAATGGAATATGAGAGTGATATTGTGCCAGTGTCTAGGTGTAGGCTAATCTGGGAGCCCCAAGCTACACGGTAACAAGTCCACCTATTCAGAGACATGCAGACGAAGCACTGGGATCCAGGCCTCGTGGTCACTCACACACAGAATGTCAGATATATAAGTGAAGTCTTCTCAGACAGTCCAGATTTAGTCCACCCACTAGTTGAATACCATCAAAGGACATCAGTTTATACAACTTTGAGAATTGCCCACCTGGAGCAGAAGAATTCTCCTTGCCCAATACTGGTGACACAACTTTATAAGCTGTGATAAAATCTTTAGCTTTCATATTTTGCAATAATTTGTTAAACAGAACTAGATAACTAGAATAGAAGCATTCTTTCACTGTCTGTACCTAAGTGTCAACCACTTTCCCAATTACTCACCATCCACTGTGTGATTAATTTTCTGAATAATATTTATCAATGCATAACATTATATTCCTTTTAGTTATCTCTTTTCTCCTACAGAATATAAATGAAATAAAATGTAAGACTCCATATGATGTGTTTACGAGTGTATTCCAGCCAGTAGAACAATGTTTGGCATATCACAGGCGCTTAAAATATTTACCACAATGTTGAAATTACCAAGTGATATAATATCCTAGCAAATACCATCAAAAACCATGTTGCATTTAGCTAAATACTCTCAGAAATTGACTAATGGAGATTCTACTAAAATATGTTCATAAAAACAACAAATTCAACAGAAAATGAAAATCTTGGACAGTACATTGCATTTTTTTGGTAATTTCTTAGGGCCAGAATATGATTTAGGGAGATGATAAGAGACGTGCAATCAAGATGGTATGAAATGGTATTTAAGAGCAGTTTTAATTATGACAAAATTATTTAAATGCTAAACTCAAGGTGATGTAAGTTTTTTTTAAAGAAACTCTTATGTGTAGCTGAAATGATGTTTTTTGTTTGTTTTTTTTCCTCTGTGTTTTCTCACTCAAAAAGGTGATCATATTTATAATTTTGCTAGTGACTTCAGAGAAATCAGAGATTTAAGAAAATGACTAATAGGAAAATAGGAATAGAGAACAGGCACTATGGTTCATACTTTCATTGAAATATCAGACCGAATCCCTTTTGACACAAAAACTGCTATGATTAATTACTCAAAAGCTGCAGAGCTCACTCAGTAATCTTAAAGAGTAGCTTTGAACTGAGGTGTAACCTCATAAAAATCAGTTTTGTCTGTAAATTGGTTCTGCACAATACACAGCACACACGCTCAATTCTTCAAAAACTGTCTAAATCCACAAGGGGAGCAGTGTTCAAATATTCATTTGAGGAAGACCCTTCAGAGTAACTGTAGTAAATGAAACAACAACAAAAACTTATAAACAAAGTAACAAAAAGAAAATAAAACATAAATATGCATTAGAATCAGATTTTAACTGAAATGTATTTTCAGTCATGTCTTTCTAAAAATATTAAATATAAGACATATAATTTTGACATGCTTTGGCTCTAGATTCAGAAAGATATAATTTTGAATTTAGATTTCACCATGTTAAACCATGTGACCTTGAAAATTTAAAATTTTTTTAACCTCCAGTATCTTCATTTATAAAATTTGACTGAGAATAGCATGTACCTCATTGTATAGTACGGAGGGTTACATGAGATAATACATTTCCTGCCACAAGAGATGCAATTATAAACATTGGTTAATATTATTATTAATGCTAAAATAAAAATAATTATATGAAATTATTTTATAGCTAGTTATTTAAGATCAAATAATTTAAAATTAGTAATGAAAAGAGAGAGCAAAACAAATTTCTTAGTGGTTTTCAGATATACTAATTAAGCTGCTAACCACGTATTGTTAAACTATATTCATAATAGAAAAAAATCAATTTCCAAGTTCACTTCTACTTAATTACAAATTTATTATCAGTCAAATAATATATTATGTGTTCTTGCTCAAACAGTAATAACATTATTTGTTTTAATATGTAAACTTTTGACTCAGGAAACCACTTTGATGTTATGACATATATACATAATATTTTTGTGTATGTTTCTTCTAAAAAAGTTTGTTTTATTATCTTTTGCTTGTCAAATTTTAGTGGAACATTTCATAAGACTTTCAAAAAGCTCTAAAATTTGGCTTTTTAAAGTTCTCTTCATATTTTAGCTATTTTTCACACATTTTTTGTTGGTTGGTTTCTACTTGCTGCTGCTAATCAGTGATTCCATACTGGTTTTAACCAGCAAGATCTTCATAACAGGTTTAATGATTTCAAGTACTAGCCTGAGTTTTGTGTGTGACATCTTACTATGAACATGTATTTGTTTAAATTTCCACATATACTCCAGATTTCTTCATTGGGAAAACATTTTATGGCATATGTATTAGAATGAAATATGATAATACCACTGTTAAATACATATATATGTCTATACATGTATATAAATCTATCAAATTCAAAATCCCAGTTGAAATACAGGATGATATGTGCTGTTATTCCTGAATTAGGTTAGTGGCCATTAGTTACTTCAGAGGGCAGTGATGAAAATAAATCTTTGGTTCCCAGAAATTAGCTAATACTAATTTCTAAAATATTGATGACAATGAAGACAACAGGGATGAAATGTGACAGGCACTGAGTGCTGTGTATGATGTATTGACTATATAATCACACACACTTTATAAATAAGAAAAATGTGTTCGATAAATAAAGTGTGCCAAGTCACACAGCTACCAAGTTTCAAAGCTGAGAGTTTCCTTAAATGTACAGGTTGAAATTCAGGCAAGTGGGTTATTGATTCAAAGGTACATCATTGTAATCACTATTCATCATACACTTTCAGTCTCCTTATCTCTAACTTTGCCCTAATTATCTAGTTTTTTTTTTTTGAAATAATGAATAAACTTTAATTTTATCATCATAAACCTAGAAAATATAAAATCATCAGATTAAATATCCCATATTTTTTAACATTTTATCAAACATTTGCAGAACTTAGAATTATTCATTCCTCTTAATCATCTTTAAGATGGAAAAGAAATTTAAGATTTTAATATGTTATTAGGAACAATACATGTACATCATTGTGAAATAAACAAGTGAGTGTCTGCTGTGGAAATTATTGATGATTTTTTTTGTAAAATAGCAAAATGTTTTTAAAATTTTCTTGTAAGAGAGTTAATCAACAGACTTATTTTTTAAGTAAAAAGGATATATGACTGTGATATTCTGATGGCTCAGGTGAAAGTCAAATGCCTCAGCGTTACTTATAGAACTCTTCTACACAGTTTAAAAAGATATTTGAGGGAAAATAAAAAACAAATAATCCCCAAAGTTCAGAAATGTCATTTGTATCAACAGGGAGGGAATTGGAGGTTAAAAATAAGTCATTGATAGCATACAAGGCAAAACTTAGAATATAACAGAAGTGGAATGAAATTTCTTCTTTCTCCATCTCCATCTGTCTAGTTAATTTAATTCTATACCAATGCAGTACATTGATCTGAGAGGCTGATTGTGAATGGACAAAAATGCACAACCATGCTTCACAGACAAAGAGAACAGATTTGTAGTTACCAAGGGGAAGGGAGGTAGGGGAAGGAATGGGCTGAGAGTTTGGGGTTAGTAATGCCAGCTATTACATATAGAATGGATAAACAAGGGACAGGGAACTATAGTCAATATTCTGGAATAAACCATAATGGGAAAAGACATATATAGATAAAACTGAGTCACTTTGCCGTACAGCAGAAAGTAACACAACCTTGTAAATCAACTATATTTCAATAAAAAATAAATTAGAAGAACACAAAATGCTGACTGTTCTTCTTTTAAAATTTTTATTGGAGTATAGTTGATTTGCAATGTTGTGTTAGTTCCAGGTATACAGCAAAGTCAACCAGTTATACATATATATACCCACTTAGTTTTGTTTTTGTTTTTTTTTTTCCCATACAGGCCATTCCAGAGTATTGAGTAGAGTTCCCTGTGCTATATAGTAGGTCCTTATTAGTTATCTATTTTATATTTAGTAGTGTGTTTATGTCAAAGACAAATATCATATAATATCACTTATATGTGGAATCTAAAAAAAGGGTACAAATGTACTTATCTACAAAACAGAAATATAGTTACAGATGTAGAAATGTAGAAAGCAAACTTACGGTTACAAGGTCGTAAAGGAGGAGGGAGGGATAAGTTGGGAGATTGGGGTTGACATTTACACACAGACATGCTGACTGTTCTTGATTTAAATTTATGACTATGAATCATAAGCCCTCAGCATTTATCAATCCTAGCAAATTTGCTTGCCCTCTCTCAGACATTACCTCTTCCTTCTTCAAAACTCCAACACCCCTTTCTTACTCACACTAAGATGTTGGATATTGTAAACTATGCTTCCAACTGTAGAATATGTCAAACCACCTTCACTTGTGCTTATTTACTGTGCCTTACACTTTAAAAAATTTTGGTAATTGCCACTGTGCCCAGGCTCCTCTCTAGGAGCAGTTACTCAGTTTTGCTCTGGATTCCATTCCCTCTTGCCTAAATGAAGACAGCAATTACTATGCTTTATCTTTTCTATTGTAGAATCATCAATATTTTCTTCTCCTATGGATTATTCACTTCATTATAAGATCTCCCAGGTTTAAAAAGAAAAATTCCTTTGACTCCTTATTCCCCTATATAATCGCAGTTTTCTAATTTTCATTATAGCAAAATTCCACTAAAGTTTTGGTCATACTCATTGATGTTACTTTCACATTATCACTCTTTTTCTCTTTTTAGTTTATGTTAATTTTCTGCAACTGTGAAAGTTACATGAAGCACCAGCTTTATAAATGTAATAGTCAATTCTCAAGGCTTTTACTCTAACTCTTAGCATTGTTTACACAGATGATCTTTTAACTTTATTTAATACATTACTTGAATTTGATGTTGCTATACTGTCCAGTTTTCTTCCTACTTCACTAAATTTTCCTTTTAAGCTCTTAAATTCTTAAATGTAGGTACTAGAATGCCTCAGATCATAGTCCTCCTCATCTTTCTTTCTTTTGTATCCACCCTCTTTATCTGAAAAGGTTTTGAAATGCCATGACTTTAAATATTTTCTGTGAAGAGGTCAATTTGCATATCAAGACCCTCCCTAATATCTCCATTAGGATGTCCTGAAAGACAGAGCATTTCTTTAGTCTTTCTCAGATCATAATTATTTTATCATTTATCCAAACATTCAGAAAATTTTTTATTTCTTCTTACCCATAGAGTAGTCATCCAAGCCCAACAACTTGTTGCAGCCTGCAATACAACTTCTCACTTCCTTAACCACTACCACTCTAATTCTAGCAACTGTAATAATTAGCCTGGAATATTGTAAGAGTCAAACTCATCTCCTAAATGGTCTTCTTTGTTCCTCTCTTACCTCTCTGCCATTAAACATAGAATATACCCAAGTTATTGGCTGTAATACTTATTATAGTCTGGCATTCATTTAAGCCTTTTTCTGCCTCTCTACCACGTCTCTTCTCTTCCTATACCATCACAATTTTGTCCCTAGCCACCCTGACCTCCCTGCTCCTTCTCAAATACTCTAAAAGTTTTCTAGCTCAGAGTTTGCATTTGATATTCCCTTTGCCCACAACTATATCACCTCAGAATTTATATGACTTGCAACTTCATGTTATTCAGATCACTGTTTGAATGTTACATCCTTAGTTGTCTCTGACCACTCTCGAATCCCTCTGTCCTGTTTTATTTTTTTCATAGGCTTATCAATTATTATATCATATACTAATTTGTTTATTGCTTGTCTACCAACATATAAAAGATGTTCTATGGAATTAGGGACTTTTGCCGTCTTGTTCAATATTTTATCACCAGTGGCTAGAAAAGTCTATGAAACACAGTAGTGAAAGTAAGTATGTTGCATGAAAAAATAAATTTAATCATTATTTCAACACGATTTTAGCCATATTTAAATGGGGAAGTGAAAAAGCAGAATAATACTGCTGACATAAAGTTCTGACATCTATCCAAAAATTTAAAAGTAAAAAAATGAATCATAGAAAGATGATTCAGATTCTCATGAGCACGTATTTATTTACAAGTAAATAGGTTGATATATAGTAAAAATTACCTCTGCTTAAGAATTTTAAATAGAGTTGTGGAGACAAGTCACAAATTATGAAAAAGTAGTAAGCTAGCCAAGTTTTGTTTTGTTTTATTTCCTTTTGCACAGAAATAGATTGTACTGATTTTTTTCTATTTCAAGAACTATTTAAAATGTTTTAAAATGAATACTGAATGAACTCAAACATAAACCAGTTTCTAATTAGTAGATGGATATATTCATGTCATATTCAAAATATATTCATCCCCTAATATAGATGTCCTTTTATAAGCGGTTGCAAAGTCTATTTTTTAATATTTAATGTTGAATAAGAGATATCTCTTCTAAGCTTAACTAACATTCTGAAATACAACATTTTAAACTAATAAAAATGCTTTTACTCTTCCAAGTTAATCTGTTAGTTAATAAAGAGATGGAAGTTTGTAGTAAAAAAATAAAAATAAAAAATAAAAAAATAAAAAAGAAACCCTCTTCAACCTGAACTGTTTCATTTACTTTGTTTGCTGATGAGATGTGTCAACATTTACACAGTGAAGTGTGTCTAAATGTGTATTTCTATTTAAATCAAATTCATCTTCTTCAGAGTTTATGTGTGTATTCAAGGAATGAAATTGGATTCTCTTAGAGAACTAAAATCAGTTACCATTTATTTCAGGCAAAGAGGTAATCAACATGCTTGACTGGAGAAACCATTCAAGACATGAGAGTTCCTAAACTGTTTTTTCACAAACATTCTAAAACATGAAATATTAGGATATCTACTTACCTAATTTCAGAGGAGTAGTATATTACACACAATTTATGACTGTGGGTCTTATATGCCCTACATAAACCTATTGAAAAAGGAACCCCAGAGTGTCATAAAGATTGGGAAGTAGCTAAAACTCAGAAAAAAAGAAGTGAGTTTATGAACTTATAAATTTAATCTGTTTAATTTCCCAATATTCTCACCTTAGAAAACAGAGAATGATGCATTACTTTAGAGAGATGTTATCAAAATCACATTGCTGCATGCCCTTTAGTTGGCCAAACTCTCCACAAATGGGCATTTTCCTACCCACTAGAGTAAGGTATCATGTTAGTAATCCCTCCTGAAGAATACTATGTTCCAGGAAAATAAAAGCGGTGAAAACAAAATTAGACTTTTATCACTTCCCCCTCTAATCCCTGTTAGAATAGAGATTGAACTGATTATTTGTGTTATTTGATCATTCCTCAAAAATCTGAATGTAACACATAGACAACTGAGGCAAATACCCACAGGACCTTATAAATGAATTACTAGCTCAGTGAAAACTAAAATGCAGAGGAATCTGTTTGCCAAAATTCTTGAGCCCCAATTTAATCACACATAAAGAATAAATTACATGCAAAATTAGTTTCATAATATGACTTGGGATATCTGGCTTAATTCTTAGGAAAGCTTTCTAAGTACCCAGCATTTCCATTTGCTTCATGACCAGTTCTCAGCTACCTGTGCCATCTCTTATGGAAACATAATCAGCATCTCTCAAGTACCCAATAGTTTGTTGTCTCTCTCTGATGCCTTGAACTCCATACTATAAGTTTGCACTTGTCCCTTCAGCTTTCAGAGTAACATATACATTCACCTTCCATTTATTGAACATCTGTTATTTCTAGAACGTGTGATAGGCCCTTATACATTTGTTTAATATTCACAATAATCATAGATATTCCATTTCCATTTCACAGATGAAAAGACTAAAATGAATTGAGATTTGCATAAACAAAAACTAAGTTTTTCTTGGTTAAAAAAAGTATTTTTCTGATTAGAAACACACTATTGTTTAATGCAATACATTCAAAGTATTTGAGGAAGCACAGACTGAATAACATAAATAAATAGAAAGAAGAGAATAAAAACTATTTATAAGCCCACTGCCAAGTGATAATTACTCTAAAATCTCTAAGTAGTTCAGTCAAGTCTTTACATACACACATATGATGTAATCCCACTCTAAAGGAGTCAATACTAGCTCTTTATAATTTACAAATATTTGTATACCTCAATAAGTTTTCTTAAAAATTGCATTTCAAGAATTTCTAACTACCTGATAAATACATCATAGGATTCTCAATCCAATGACAAATTCGACATGTTTAAAACTGATTTAACCACTCTCCAAATGTGTTCCCCCTACTGACTTCCTCACAGCACACTTCCAAACATCAAGACTGAAAACTATGGTATCAACTCTGATTTCTCTTATTCTTGTCAGAATCTGTTTATTTTCATATTTTGATTTGCATTTGCTCTTTTACATTTGCCCTACTAATTCCAGTATGTTTTTTATTTGAAGATTGCAATAATTTGAGGTAGGTCCTTGCTCTCCTGTCACCCAGAGGTACCTGCAAATGGTGCACCTTTAAATCAAAAACCTTCAATGATTTCAATATGCATGTCAAATAAACATCAAATTCCTCAGCTGGAATGAATGCCTTTAAAATGTATTAAGTTCTAATTAATTAATTTAAAATAAGAAAAACTAACAACTTCTCTTCTCCAGACAGTTACAGAGCATTTATGATATAATGATGAACAGGAAAATCATGTTTCCCCATTTTAATGGAGATCAACTCAGTGGAACATACAAACAAGTAAACATGTATATACATGACAGTGTTAAGTGTGAGATGATGGGAAAATAAAACTTCTTTGTAGAAAATAAAATAGACACTTAAAGTTGAGGGATAAGAGAACACTTCTAGTAAAAAATTCAATTTAATTGTATATAAGTATCTAAATCTGTATCTATCTATCAAGAGAAAAAGAGACAGACAGATGGGGGAGAGGTAGATTTGACCTTGTACAATGGGGAGCTGTTTAAACAGTCTTTCTAACAACATGTCTGATGTTTAATTCTACTGCTAGAACTTGAAGTACATAGGGTAGATGATTGGGAAGAAAAGAAGGATGTCAAGTATGGGAAAGCAAGACAATTCTTGAGCATAAAATCTTGAGCCAATGACCTCTGGCTTGATGTGTTCTGCACAAATGCCTTTCCTCATGGGGAGCTAAGAACACACAACTGGTCCAGAAAGTTGGAGAAGCTTAAGGAGAATCTAGGGGGAAGTGGAAGTTTTAAGCCTGGTCATTACCTTACTTCAATAAAGGAGTGAGGTTTGTGAGCTAAAAATGGCAGTTGCTTCATCTCCTTCCTCTGAATCTTAGACTGGAATTGCTCTTATACCCAGTACTATCTGGAAACATATAGGAAGAATTCTGGGAAATGCAGTCCACTTGAGTCAAGGTGATACAATACAAAGTGATCACAGGTTGGTCTAAAGATTGATTTAAAATTAATCAAGAGAGAAGGCAATGGAAAGAAAATTTCAGGCAAAGGGAAAAATATGTAGAAACATGGGATTTTTAAGAATGAGTCCTCTTAGATCTGGTTAGAGCAGGAAGTGAATGGATTGCATGAGTAGTGAGAATGAAAATAGAGAAAGCAAAAAGCTTCTGATTTTTAAGTCATTTAGGAATTTTTTTTTAATGTATAGAACACCTCCATTACAAATGAAATTTCTCTGTGCTTTTTAAAGGCATACTCTTCCCCAAATTCAGGCAACCACTGATCTGTTTTCTATATCTATAGTTTTACCTTTTCTTATGTATCATTTAAATGACATTGTACAAGAAGTAATCTTTTGAGTTTCACTTCTTTAAGCTAGCATAATGGATTTGAGATTCATTAATGTTTTTGACTGTAACAGTGGCTTGCTCCTTTTCATTGATGAGTAGGTTTCCATTATATGTGTGTTCCAAAGTTAGTCTGATTATTTAGCAGATTAAAGACATTTGGTTATTTCCATTTCTTGTTTATTATGAAGGTTTTTATATGAACCTAATTTTTTTTTCACTTGGCTAAATACATAGGAGATGGTTGAATCATATATCTACATGTCTAACTTTATAAGAAACTTCCAAAATGTCCAAAGTTATCTGTCGAAAGACTTGCAAGCAATGTATAAACTTCAAGTTGATTTTCCTCTGTATCAATATTTGGCATTATCAGGTTTTTATTTCATGAATCTAACTGGCATGTATTGAAAGTTAGGATTTAAATTTGCATCGTACTAATGATTAGTGAGGTGGAGAATCATTTCTTTGCTAAACTGCCATTTGCATATTTTCTTTGGTGAAATATCTCCTCAATGTTCAAATATTTTGCTGATTCTTTATTTGGTTGTTTTCTTATTACTGAATTTTGAGAATCTGTTATATATTCTAGATACAAGTTGCTTATCAATATATGGCTTGCAAATACACTTCCCATCTACACCTATGTAGTTTGCCTTTTTATTCTTTTAGCTGTAACTATCCAATAGCAGATTAATTACTTTTGATGTCCAATTTATCAATCTTTTTCTTTGTATATCATTCTTTAATTGCTGTAGCTAACAAATCTTTGCCTAACTCAAAGTCACAAAGATATTCTGTTTCCAGAAATTTTATAATTTTATCTTTTGTGTTTAAGTCTAAAATATATTTCAGTTAATTTTTTTTGGTGGGCATATACATTGAGGTTTATTTCTCACATATGAAAACCCAGTTTTTCTAGGCCATTAGATGATAAAACTGTCCTTCCTCCATTGAATTTCCTTAACACCTTTATTGAAAAATATATATGTTGGTTTATATGGAGCCTTTAGTCTTTTCAATTTATCTGTGTGTATAAACATTCACCAACACAATACTATTTTGATTATTGTGACTTTATAATAATTTTTGAAATATGATGGCATCTTCTAAATGTTTTCATTTCCAATTTTGTTTTAGCTAATCAAATTATTTTCCTTTTGTTGTTGTTGCTGTTTTTGTTTGTTTTTGTTTTTGTTTTTGTTTTGTTTTGTTTTTTTTACAAAAGAATACACACTGCCAGGATTATGACTGGGTTTGCACTGAATTTACAAATCAGCACTGGAAGAAATGCCATTGTAACAATACTGAGTTTTCCAATCTATATGTATCATGTATTTCTTCATTTACTTAAGTATACTTTGATTTATTTGATCAGTATTTTGTAGGTTTCGGTTTCATAGATTGTTCTTATCCTATCAGGTAATTCTTGCCCCGAATTTAAGTAGTTACCTCACATGCACATGCTTATCAATACTTAGCTGAAGACCTGGGGTAGAGAGGGCACCATATGCAATCCCCAGGACTGTCTCTCTTTTCTTAGTTGTCCTCTCCTCCTCTTCTGTATTATGATGAATGAACTCTAGCCTGGATCATCTAACCCTGGTTCTTTGAATCTGGGCATTGTGGCCTGATCGTGTAACTTGATCTTGATCCTCTAACTCTGTCTCTTCAACTCTCTGCATTGTGGCCTGGAAATATTCTCAGGCAGTAGCCTAGGCCAATCATTTTAGGGTCATCTCATTTTTTTTTTTTTTTCACCTCTCTCACTGATCACTGTACTGAGCAATCTATCATCTGATAACTGAAAACTCATTTATAATGTTTTTTGATTACTCAGTTGTTTCAGGCATGAGAATATATATGGTTTCCCTGTTACTCTATTTTGGCCAGAAGTAGTTGTTTTGGAATCAACTTCTTCAGATGGCATAGAAAAAAATCTTGGAGTATTTTATTTATTTTTATTTTTTTATAAATTTATTTATTTATTTATTTATTTAATTTATTTATTGGCTGTGTTGGGTCTTCGTTGCTGCACACGGGCTTTCTCTAGTTGCTGCAAGCAGAGGCTACTCTTCGTTGTGGTGCACAGGCTCCTTATTGTAGTGGCTTCTCTTGTTCTGGAGCATGGGTCCTAGGTGTGTAGGCTTCAATAGTTGTGGCACATGGACTCAATAGTTGTGGCTCATGGGCTTAGTCTCTCTGTGGCATGTGGAATCTTCCCAGGGCAGGGCTTGAACTGGTGTCCCCTGCATTGTCAGGCACATTCTTTACCACTGCGCCACCTAGGAAGTCCCTCTTGAAATATTTGAAACAAAAAATTCACCCAGATTCAGATTTGTAGTTTAGAACTAGCATTCTGGTCATAGTGTGGAGAATAGGTTAGAGATTTCAAGACTGAAAGCACAAACTATTTAGAAGACTATTATGATAATTTAGAAGAGCCAGGTTTGCTGTTTATACTATGAAAGTGACAGTGAGTATAGCATGATGTGGACCTACATATAGAACTTGAGATGAGATAGTTGGGAGTGTCTTAAGAGGGAGTCATTGCCTCAGAGCCCTGGAAGCTAAAAGTGTAAGATCAAAGTGTTGGCAAAGCCATTCTCCCTCTGAATCTGTTCCAGACTTTTCTCCTAGCTTCTGGTAGTTCCCTTGGCTTATAGCAGCATACCTGCAGTCTTCACGTGTCATTCTCCCTGTGTGCATGTCTCTGTGTCCAAATGTTCTCTTTTTTATAAGCATACCAGACATAATAGATTAAGAACCACCCTAATTAGTTCATTTTAGACTTGTTTACCTCTGTTTATCTCCAGATAAAGTCATATTCTGAGGTATTGGGATTTAGGGCTTTAATATATGAATTCTGAGTATGTGAAATAATAAATATATATGTATATATATTTGGCTTTTCCCCCAGTTCCTGACACAGAGCTCCTAAAACCCTAGTAAAATGGAGCAGGACCCCATGAAGTCTTCCCAGGACAGATCCACACCCTCACCACATCTTCAGCCTGACTTTTGTCTGTAGAAAAACTTTAGCCAAATAATAAGTTTAATCAGAGATGTGAGAAAATTCAGAAGCAAAGGAAAACAAACAGGACAAAATAATAATAGTTTAGCCATTAAGCAAATTCAATGATGTTTAGTTCCTCCTTAAAGCCCGCAGATAATATTCTAAGCTATATCTTTGAGTTTTGTAGATACTGAAACCCCTACCAGGTGGAGGAAGTTAACCATATAATGACCAGACTAGCCATGACATAAGCTGCTATAATTCCAAGAATTCTAAAAAATGGGAACAAATTCCAAAGAATTCTAAGAAATGGGAACAAATTGACCCTGGAACTGATGATTAACTGTACTCAAAACAATTAAGATGACTCTGCTCAGACCACCACATGACTGCTTTCAAGAGGACTGTCAGAGCTGACTGTGCTGTTCTGCATGTAGCCCCCTCCCTCCACCTATACAGCCCTGAAATGCCCCTTTAAAAGCTTTTGTCTCTGATTATCAGTGAGGAGTTGGCCTTTGGACATAAATCCACCCTCTCTCCTTTGACCTCTGAAATAAAGGAATCTTTCCTTTCCACCAACCTTCCTCTCAACTGTTGGCTTTAAAGCAGAGAGCAGCTGGACTTGACTTTCAGTAACTGTTGTAATTTTCTAAGGGATAAGGGCACTAAGAGCATCTTTTGTTCAAATGAGGCAACTCTGGGTAGGCTCCTGAATGCTCCTGGCTGGGGCATGGTCACCAGAAAAAGGAAGCCATGATTGGAGGCTTGAAAGCTTCAGCCCCAACTCCCCTCCATCCACCAGAGAGGGCAGAAGAGCTAGAAATGGAGTCAATAAAAGATCATGCCTGCCTGAGGAAGCCTCCATAAAATTCCAATAGTGTGAGATTTAGAAAGCTTCTGGATGGATGAACACATCCTCATGGGGAGGGTAATGCACCCCAACTCCATGCAGACAGAAGCTCCTGTACTTGGGACCCTCCCAGACCTTGCCTTGTGTATCTTTTCATCTCTAACAGAAGGGAAAGAATTCAGCCCATTACACATACTTACCTCTAGTTTTTCTTTCCAAAATCCTAAATTCTCTCTTCTTCAGTAAAATTGAAACCCATGTTCAGATTTATTGATTTGAAACTCAATGCTATTTTACCATAAAACAATAACTCTTCACACAGAAGTAGTATTTTTTCCATTAAAATTTTGAAAAATTTAGGCCAGATTAATAGTGGCAAAATTTCCATAACAACTTAGTTTTCTTCTTTTTGCTAATTATTTCCTATAATTCAAGACTGTTTATGCTTCATGTCTTATAATAGACACCTTTAATATTTATATAATAAGAGGAAAAAATTCTGAACAAATTTTGCTGCAAACATTAACTCTTAAATAGCAAAATGTCAAAATAGGTAAAAAATAATTCATTTTTCTTTGAACCAAAGAGAGAGTAAATAGTGAAAAAATACTCTTTCTGGCTGTCAGGAGAAGGAGAAATTAGAGTCATGTGAAATATATTAATAACTTAGCTTTATGATATCAAAATACATCAAAAAGAGTGCTTATATTTATAAAGTTGCACCTAGAACCCTTGGGGAATATGATCTATAAAATTAACTTGTGTTGAGTCCAAAAACAATGTCTCTTTTCCATTTGGTCATACTTAAAAAGAGGACATTCCTATTAGAGAGCGATTTTGCTCAATACAGATTTCTCCCTGTATCTCCAATAATTTTATTTCAGCTGTATATTCTAAACTAATTTAATGGACTTTATAATTTATCAACAATATAAATAAAGTCAGTGATATTAAACATTAGTTAATAAAAATCATAAATTACTTCTTTAGATTTGAAGGGACATATAAAAAACTAGTTTGAAATTATTAGCTACATAGATCATTGCCTCCACCTAGTAATCAAACCCACAGTTGCAATCTACACATCTTAACAGAAAAAACAATAGTATATAACTAATAATCTGGAGGTGAAAAAGAGATGAGGGGAGAGGAGGAAGAGCAAGTGCCTTATCTACACTTGTCTTTTATACTGGTAAGTCAAAGATAATGTTTATACTTAATCTTCTAGGCACAACTAAGGAAATTAAGAATGCATATACCCCTGAAGAAATTTTGAAACTATTAGAGAGTTGTTATAGGACTAACCAAATCCTAGATCTATGTGAAGATATTGTTCAGAGATAGTTTGTTAAAAAGGGGCAAATGATAAATGAGGAAAAGCAAAAAGACACTCTGGGAATGGATTGGAATTAGACAAATCATTGATGTAAAAACTATTTCTAACAATATATATGTGTATATTCATGCATAAGAATATGAATATGTGGCTTATCTGAGAAAACCAAAAGCACTTAAAAAAAGCAAGAAAGATACACACACACAACCACACATACACACACAAATTGATGCTTACTACAGCACAGCTTCTAGAAACAAACAAAAAATAGAACAACTTGCATGTCTGACAAAAGTGGAAGAGTGAAATAAATTGTTGGGTAGACATAAAATATATTTAGCTTGTGTTAAAAAAGGAACAGTCAGTATTCACTTACACAGAAGACAGTTCACGACATATCAAGTGTAAAAGCAAGTGCAGGTTTTGTGTGCATTAGTATCTCTTACACTTTTTAATGACAAAACCAATGAAAAAGATAGGGGAAAAAAAAAGAAAGGGAGGAAAGAAAGACAGGGAGGAAAGAAGGAAGACAGGAAGGAAGGAAGGTCCTCAGATTAGCCCTAAATAGCCTTTGGTTACTTCTGAAAAATGTGAATGGAGGCAGAGGGTAAGATTACATATGTATATAAAATAGCATTATATATATATATATGTATATACATCTTCTCACACACAAACACACATATCATCTTATACATACATTTATATAAGATCATCTTAATTTTTATATAAAGATATTAAAATAAAATGATTCTGAAATTAAAAAATAACAAACATATTGCATCATATAGTTGAAATCAACACAAGGTAATTTATCACCATATCAAAATTCAAAAACATCTTATTGAAAAGAGAATAAAATAAAAATAAAATAAAAGTATTAAGAAAGCAAGTCTTTTCAAATACATATAAGCAATTCATGTGTGAAAACTGTAGCATAATTAGTATTTTTGTTGAGCTAAATAATTATTGCATCAATATCAGCTGCACAGTTTAATTCAGATTTGGGATTCTGAGTTGCATTCTGTGAAACCCATTTTATTTGGTTCTCAAACTTCATCCCTAATGGTGTCTGTTTTACTATGCTGACCTGATAACCCCTTTAGCCTCTAAAAGTATATCAGATTTTGATGCTCACCCCCATATTTGTATCAATTATATTTTTGATAAGCCCGTATTAGTTCTTCATGAAATCATGAACAAAATTCATGGACACAATGAAGCTTGAGTGAATTTTAAGTCAGTTAATCAACATGATTTAAAGTAAATTCAAGTAATTTAGCTAAGTGCTATTCTTAAAGCAAAGTAATAGTTGAATGACTTAGCTTCCTCAAAAATATTTTAAAATATTATATCATTTGTTCCAATGAACAGCCAAATCACCTCTAATTACTTTTTTAGTTGTAAACACATTACCAAAGTTAGTTCAACTGTCTTTTGGATTTTCACAAAATTAATTCTGTTTAAGTTTTAATTTTTGTGAGAATAATATTACAATTCTGGACACTAATTTGGAATATTTCTAGATCTGAAGCTCTGAAAAAGTTCCACATGGCGTCAATGTTATTTCTTTGGAAGTTTCCCCAATTTATTTTCTCACAAAAATTATTGTGCTTTTATTCTAAAAACATTGCTTTTGAAATGCTTTTCTCTTTTTGAATATGAGAGGCTTAAATGGGGTCTCTAATTTATTGAGAAAAAAGCTATTAAAAATAATTACACAAAAAATTGATTTCTATTGTTGTAAGTTCAGTGAATGAAAAATTCAGTATAATCCTCATAGATTCAAATTCCTATCTCAGTTTAAAGCTGAGTGAAAAGTGGTAAGAAAAAGTTTGCTGAAGAAAGTGACATGTAAACAAATACCTGATGTTATAATTAGCCAGGCTGGAGGTAAGCAGGAGGTATGATAATTCCAAGCAAAGGTAATAATATCTTAGAAGATCTTAATGAGAGAAAGAACAGGACAAATTCAATAAAATTAAAGGAGGAAAATCTGGCAAAATAAATATAGCAAGGAGTAGAGCATCCTGATATGATGGTGGAGAGTGGTAAAGAGTCAGATTATACAAAATCTTGAAAGCCATATTAAAGTTTAGATTTCAGAAGCTTTTAATGAATGGTTACAGTTAGAAACTAAGGGGCAGGGTCATTTTGGATTTAAGTGATTTCTCTGACTATTGGAAGGAATAATGCATTAGTGAAAGAGTGGCTACAGGTACATGAGGTGGAAGGCTATTACTATAGGGTTAGAGAGGGAGAATGAAAGCCTGGATTAGAGTGGAGACATTGGAATGAGAAAGAAGTGAGATGAATTGAAAACATATGTTGGAGATTAAATGTTCTAAAAAGATTGAACTAGATTTGAGGGAGAAAGGAATGTCAGGAATAATTCCTAGTCACTTTGCAAGATTAATTTAGTGGATCCAATGCCAAATATTCAGGTGGCAGTTGCCATTTTAAATCTATGAGAATAGTATGCTTCTAATTCTCAAACTTACAAAATATGCACACACTGTACTTATTTAACCAGCAGATTTACTGGCTGCCTATAAATGAACCATTGCATAAGATGTGTAAGACATTTCTGTGTAGAATTATCCCAGCTTCAAGGTAAGTAAAATAAATAAACTGTAATAGTATTTATTAAAGCTTTAGCACAGATATTTTAACAATATTCTTTATGGAAGAATGAAAATAAACAGATACAGATCCTAAAATCTGGTCATCAAAATTTTGTCAGGAAAAAAATAGCATTCTTTAAAAGTGTACCCATAATAAGACTAAAAATGTCTATCAATAACAATTACTCCCTTACTTCTTAGTGCAGAATGTCGACTGAAGACCTGGCTCTAATCTGAGATGAACTGAGATCATGAGTTTTATAAATGGTCTGAATGTTTCATAGTCTGAGGTTGCTATAGTTACATCAACCTGATGTAACTATATTCAAACTATGTTTGGATAATGGTCTGGTATCAAACATCATCTGATGTATTATTGGCTTCTGCTTAGAATACAGAAAGCTGAAAGAACAGCACTCACATCCTAACAAGAAAATATAACTTATAAAATCCAAATATTCTTTGAACACATCAACTTGCAGCAGTTACAAGACCAACAATTAACATAGAATCTAAGTGGAAACAGCTGTGCCCAGGAATAATGGGAAGTGAGTATTGACTACTGGATGGAAGGGTTGAGTTTCAAGCTAAAAATTTTAATAATTGGATAATGGCCAAATAGCTGGCATGAGAGGATAAAACCCATAGAAACTACAGATATAAGAAGAGTCTGCACCTATGACATTCTCTTTCCAGAGAGGCCCAAGATGTGTACATTGCACATTCACAAGAAAGGTCAGAGGCAGGTCAGGATACTGGAGGAAGCTTCCCTCTTGGTACATGAAATGATGAGCGTAGTAGTTGTTGCTATCATAATGATGGGAATATCTGCTTGATACTCCTTGCCTGTAGAAATTAGGCCTTAAACTGCTGGGGAAGGGCAGCAAACTCTGCTACCCTCCAAATATAGTTGAGACTCACTACGGCTGGATCTTTTTTTTTTTTTTTTGAAACAAAAATAAAACCTGTACTTCTAAAGAAAGGGCATGAAAGTGTCCTGGGTCCAGAATATGAGGGGCTTTTTACCAATGGAACAGGGGCAGGATCAATGAGAAAGTCTCATCCCTGAGATGCAAGGACACAGAGCTTGCCTAAGATTGAGAACATAACAGAACAATAGTGAATATATTCTACACCCATCGCCAATGTAGCAAGCTATAATAGTCAGTGTTCTCCAGAGAAACAAAACAAATAACATACTTGCCTATCTATCTATTCATCATCTATCATCTATTTTTCTATTTATTATTCATTTTAAGGAACTGACTCACACAACTATGGAAGCCAAGTCCCAGGATCTGCAGACAAAAGGACTGAAAACCGGGAAAATTAATGGTATAAAATCCCAACCTGGTTCTGAAGCCTGAAGGAGACTGATGTCCTAGCTCAAGACCTGTAGGAAGAGAAAGCAAATTCTTTGTTGCTCTGCCTTTTGTTCCATTCAGGCCTTTAATGAATTGGGTGAGGCCCACTCACATTAGGGAGGACAGTCTGCTTTACTCAATCTACTGATTCAAACATCATTACAGACACACACAGAATAGTATTTAGCCAAATATATGCGTACCCTGTGACCTGGTCACATTGACATGCTGAATTAACCAGCGTATACAAGACATGAATAATAACCCACAACAGTTTACCCTTGGTAGTGGGCAAGACAGAGAGAAACCACATACATGGAAAGTCTAAAGCTGAGAGTAGATAAAACCCACCAGCAAACCATGCTCCATGTTAAGAACAAGATAAAGCTAGAGGATTTTGTTACTAAACAGATTTTTAAAGTATAATTGACATTACAGATAACTTTATAAAAGCAACAACTCAAATGAAATGGATAATTTTCTAAAAAGGTACTAATTTTTAAAGCTCAACCAAGAAGAAAAAGATAATTTGAATTATCTATCAAACATTTACACAAGAAACAATACCAAAACCCTTTCAGAATAAAGAAGATGCAAAAGCACACTTTCACTGATTTTATGTGCATATTTTTATTCTGATATGTAGCTAATCAAAGACATTACAAGAAAAGTAAACAACAGAACCATATCCATCATAGAACAAATGTGGAGGACTGATATAATGCCTGATTTAATTAGTTAATATTTTGTTGAAGATGTTTGCGTTATTCATTTTGGATGAAGGTACAAAGCAATTAAATGGATTAAGTATGATCTTTTCTGCCAATGATGAGGGTACAATTAGTAATCTATATGGGAAAAAAGGAATCTAATTTAACGCTTTGTGGTAATACAAACACTAATTCAATAATCATACATTTAAATTCATATAAATTCAAAATTGTTGCTATTTGCAAAGTCATATCACAGATAAGGGGAAATATCTTTAGAATGTTTATTTGATACAGGTCCTATATTCAGCATATGAAAAGAACTCTCAAAAATCTATGATAAGAAAACCAACAACCCAAGAAAAAAATGGGTAAAATATTAGACTGATACTTCACCAAGGAATGTATATAAATGGAAAAGAAGCTAATGATAATATGCCCAAAATTATTTATTAAATAAATTCAAATTAAAATCACATACTTATAGAAAGGCTAAAAGAAAAAAAAAGAAGACAAAACAAAATAAAACAAAAATGCACAGTGTTGACGAGGAAGGAAAGCACAGGAACTCTCAGTCATTTCTGGTTATAGTATAAATTGATACACTCACTTTGGAAAACATTGTATTTGTTAAGTTAAATATGTATATATGTATATGTATATTATAAACATACATATACATGCCATATGAGCCAGCAATCCCACTCCTAGGTGCATATTTATCCAAAAGAAATGAATATTTATGTTTACACAAAAATCTTTATGTGAGTATTAATTGGTTCTACTCATATTCAACAAGGAATCAACCCAAGCATTCTTCAGAAATAAGCTTGGTAGAATGGAATACTACACAGCAATAAAAGGGAACATGCTGTTGATATATTTAATAACATGAAATAATCAAAAGTACATTATAAGTGAAAGAAAGAGCTTCTTTTCTTCCATGTTACATGATTCTATTTATATAACATTCTTGAAAATGCAACCTATAGGGATAGAAACCACATCAGTTGTTGTCAGACACTGGGAATGTTGCAAGATTTGACTATAAATGTACGTGAGAGATTTTATGAAGGAGATGGAATTGTTTTATATATTAATTGTGGAGGTGGTTACATGATAGTAAATTCATTGAACTGAATGCTAAAATGCATTCATTTTTTTATCTTATTTTTAAATTTTACTTAGGAAGAGAAAAATTTTTGACTGACTTTACCTATTAAATGAATACTTAGTGAAAATACAGTAGTATTAATATATCATCTGATGTCACCCCCAAGTAAACTGAAATAGTACTCTATTCATAAATATATACCCTAGTGCCTGATGTGGGAGACTGAGCAACAGACATTCATTGCTAGTTCTATGTTATAACATCTGCATTTAATTTTTAAAATAACTTAAAGAGTTTTGCATTTATTAAGTATACTGTGATGGATTACAGAAAATTGGATATGTTAGACTAATTTTGTCTTTTTTTACAAGGTAAGTATTGGATTTTCAAAAACGTAAGTACTTCAACTATGTACTCAGTTTTCAAAAATAAGGAGGACTGATTTCTTGCCCTAAAGACCATCTCAGTACTTTGGAGCCCAGAAATTTTATCGAATGGTAACAATATATTTTATACATGCTGTAATCCTAGTATGTACAGGAATTTGAGAGCTTTTACTGACAGTGGCCTTTCTAATAACAGGATTGCACAAAGAAGCAAAGGACTGAGATCCAAGCTTCTGTAAAAGAAACAATCGATAGAATCATGGCTGTAATAAGGTAGTAAGTTCCCAAGAAAGACAAATATGTATTTCCCCCATTTGATTTTCACCCAATGCAAGTCCCGTCGTCTCCCATACACATCCAGGCTTACTTTCCTTCACTTCCTTCTGCCTCTACTGCTGTAGTTACTGAAATATACATACACATTAATTTGTTTTTATTATGTTGAGTGGTTCATTTCTTCTGATTCATTTATAAAACTATATTTCCTTATCTAATTTCCCTGTTGAAATTTTATCTGCTTCATACTTAGCGGTTTTCAAGTAACTTTAAGCAATGGAGCTAGCAATGAGTACTTTTAATAAATGGGGTCTGAGGTTTCTGAAAGGCTTGATATCCTGTAATATAAAGCAGTGTGGCCTAAAAGACAGAAAGTCACTGCTGTCTTCACAGAAGTGATTTCAAATTGACTCTTTGATAATTCTTAAGATTTTCCAAACACTGAATTACAAATTTTCTTTTTGCCAATGTAGTTTCCCTGTCCTTCAACAAAGTGTTCCCAGCAGATAATAGCATCAGATATAAAACTGATTTTGAGTAACTCTTCACATGCTGACATACAGTAAATACTTTTGACAGCTCTCTCTGATTTACTTGTAGTAGTCACTTGGGGCATTGGGGATTTTCTTTTAACCTCACATTGTTTCCTACAGAGTGGTCACAATCCTGGCTATGAAGTGCCTGATTTTTAGACAAAGGGGATAACTAACTGGGGACATCATTTCCAACCACAGAAAAACAAGTTGTTTCATTCAGAAGGATCTCTGCATTTTCTTTCGTGGTATTTTGGAAATGCATTTCTAAACAATGAGTTTAGCAGACCCAGTGTTGGGTGCACATCTTTATTATAATGTGCTATGGTTTTACCTACTTCCCCTGTCACCAACATAATGAAATCTGACTTTGATGAACACGCAGAACAAGAAAACAAAAATCCACTGAGCAGAATCTAGCAAGCAACAATGTTTAGTCCTATAGCAACACAATTTATCCACTACCTTTTGACATTTGATTGGAGCTATTCACAGGAAGCATACTTCATTCCCTTTATCAAGACCTCCAGGTTTGGATTTATTTTCTGAGAGGATAATCCTGCTGTATGTTCAATAATTCCACAGTTGAAGCATTTAGTCACTGATCTGTTGCAACAATATGATAGGAATAAAATGGGTACTCCTTGAAGGAATGGATTTTGCATTACAAATATGTAGTCATAGAGCAAATAAAGAAAGCACTGAGTAAAAATTTCCACGTCCTAGAATAATGTATGTGTTTTATATTGAAGATTTGAAATGTATTTAACATTTCCTTTAGGCCAAATGCCTTGAGGAATAGAAAGATGCCGTATAATACATGTTTCTGAGCACAGTCAGGAAAAGAACCAAATTTAATACCATGAGAATCCAGGCAATTTGGATCCCTCTAATTAAGGGAAAGTGATCTCATAAAATTATTATAACCTTATAAAATGCAGGCTTTCTATTTTAGTATTTTGCCGCTGTCTTATCGCCAATTATTTTTCCCTGCTGCACTGCTCATACATTAAAAAAAAATTTATACTGATATTGAAAGTCTATGAGCAAACACAAAGGTATTCTTGATATATCTAAATATATAATCAAACATATAATATTTAAATTGATATTGTATTATGTTATTATAATTATCGTATAATATAAACTACTACATTTAGTATATGTATAACTTATCAAAGATGAATATAGTTTGTTTTACCCTTAATCATGTTCAAGTATTATATTTAACTTAATGAAACAATTTAAGTCTTAATTCCTTAACATGAATATGTTAATTACAATTTTGCTGAAATTTTTATCTTTAGCCTTTTATAATATTCCTTAAACATGTAACATTCACATCATATTCTAAATAATTCAACTTTATTTTTGTGTTTACTTTGTTTCTTATTGGTATATCATCAATCCTGCTAATTGAAAGGTTTTACTTCCTTCTTATTGCAAATTCCTTCCTTCTGATTCACTCTTCAAGTCACATACAGAACTGCTGAATTCATTCTTTAAGCTGCTCTAATTACCAAATGAGCAATTTCCTTTTACAATCTTTCTCTCTCTGTGACATGTGACACTTTCCAAGACCCTCTGTTTGAAACTGTTTCCTTGACCCTTGAGTTTTAAATTTCCACATTTCCATGACCTGCCCCCTTCACATATGTGACTCTTCTCAGACTCGTGTGTGTGTGCGTGTGTGTGTGTGTGTGTGTGTGTATGTGTTGTGACATTCCTCCTCACTGGTTAAAACCTGGTACATTCTGAGTTTCTTTACTATGTAACCTTCTCTTTTCACTTTTCTGGGTGGTCTTATTCACTGTTTGAGAGAATATATGTAAAACCACAATAATATCATTACCATTCACACATCTGTAAGACTCCCTAGTACATTTTCTCCACTATCAAATTCCCATGGAGTGATTAGAATGGTGTTATGGACTGAATTGTATCATTTCAAATTCCAATGTGATTGTATTTGGAGACAGAGCCTTTAAAGAAGTAATTCAAGTTAAATGAGGTCATAAAAGAGGCCTTTAATCCAATAGGATTGTAATCCAATAGGTCCTTATAAGAAGAGGAAGAAACACCAGAGATGTGTACACTGAGGGAAGACCATATGAGGATACAATGGGAAGGTTGCCATCTGTAAGTTAAGGAGAGAACCCCCAGGAGAGACCAAACCTGTTGGCACCTTGATCTTGGATTTCCAGCCTCCAGAACTGTGAGAAAATAAATTTCTATTAAGTCACTCAGTTGGTATTTTGCTATGACACCCCTAGCAAACAAATACAAATGGCATCTATTGTTTGGTTTGTCTGAGACATGCATGAGGATTACTACATCAATACTCCAACAACAGCTTCAGTGTCTTTGCACTTCTCAGATATATTGTTAAGGTCAGGCTATGGTCTGAATGTTTTTGTCTGCCGCTAAATTTGTATGTTTAATTTTAAGGCCCAAAGTGATGATATTAGGAGGTGGTGACATTGGGAGGTGATTAGTCATGAGGGCTCTTGAATAGGATTAGCGGCCATAGAGATGAACATAGAAAGCTCCCTAGCCCCTTCAACCATGTGAGGGTATGAGTCAGCAACTTGAGGGAGAGCCTGAACCTGGCCATGCTGGCACCCTGATCTCAACTTCCAGCCTCCAGAGCTCTGAGGAATAAATTACTGTTGTTTATAATCCAGCCAGTCTGAGATATTTTGTTACAGAAGCTTGAGCAGACCAAGACAGGGAAAGACTCCCATAGTACTAAACAGTTCCTGACCGCTAAGAACCTTGCCTAAGGACAGATGCAGAAAAGGGCCTGCATTGGGGACTAAGCTGACAATTTAGTAGCCATATTAGCTGCCTTAGTAGTCGTATTAGCTGCTGTACTTACTATTGACTGCTCTCATATTCTCCTGTTTTAGCTTTTTTTGGTTTGCTTTGTTCTCTGAAATCCTGGACCTAACCCTACCATTTATTGGTCAGGACTTCCAAAAACCAGACCCTCCAGTGCTTATAGAGACATCTCTTGATAGAATTTTGAATATATATATTGTTTACTTCACAAGATTCCCTGCACTCTGTAGAACTATTCTCTACCTTCTTCAGATCTGCACAGGTAAATTCCAAGGTGAGCAGATTATGATGGACAAGCACTGGAGGCAGGAAGAAAAATGTGTACAGACACCAAGTCAGTATTGCAATCAAATTATCTTTACATGTTTTTTTAAATATGTGGGTTAAACTACCCATAATTCATCTGTTGAACAAAGATGTGTATGTGTACAATAAACATTATGTGACAAAAGGGCTGTATGCTAGGAAATAGAAAACTGCTAACTGGATGGAGCATTTACATCACGCCAGGGGAATAGGTTAACTGCTTCACAGACATTAATATGTTTTATATGCACCATAACTTTATAGCCATTGTTGTTGTTATATCCATTTTATGGATGAGGAAACTAATATAGCAAGCTTCCACAAGGTCACAAAGCAAGATACTATTCTCTGATCCTCAAAGATATACTGACTTTGCAAAATAAAAATAAATATTTTCTGCAATACCTTACCAAAATTTGTATTTCAGTCTAAACCAACATCAGGACATGAAGTAAATAAAATTCTGGAAGTCAAAAGACCTGAGAATTATTCCCAACTCTTGTCTCTTACTAGATTACAGACATATTTTGTCTTAGGTTAGTCATATAAGCCCTACATTTTTAATTTCCTTTAACATTAGGGTGTCCAGTCCAGATCAAAACTCATGTATTCAATTCTTATCATAAAGAAGGAACAGGAATAATACTGAGTACCCAGAATATAAGAATAGAAAAAGATTCTGTTCATAGTGAACCATAGTACAAGGTCTGAACTTGATTTTCTGTGAGTTTCTTTAATCATACTAAATTTTTAATAGCAAAGCTAAATAAAAATTAAAAATTAAGAAATTCTAATGTATAAATAGTTTCAATAGACTTTCAAACTTTTATTGGAATGAATGTGGGCTTTGATCACTACAGTTGTCACTATTCATCAGAGAAAGTAAAAAACCACAAAGTTTTCAAATAAATTTAGAACTAATTTTAAGTTCTATGCACTCATAATAAGTTTGTATTCATTATAGATTGTAAATAGGATAAAGATTGTTTGGATCAGGGTCTTTCCATTAAGAACCTCCGTGTTTGATATTCAATATTACTTTGACCTTGCAAGTCTTTGAATATGACAAAAAAGGTGTTATACCACTACACAATGTATTTCGCTTACAAATGAACTTTGTTTACTGCATTATCTTCTTTTTGCACGCAGCTTTATTCGTTTATAAAACTTTTAAAAATTAAAATGATACATGCACTATTTTTATAACATTTTCAAATTCCAAAAGAGTGTGATATATTTTACTAAAACAGATGTAAAAGATGAAAATTTTTGTCATCTTATTAAGCTCTAGATTGGTTTGGCTAATTAGAATAGCCAGGCAGATCTATTTTCTTTTATGTAGGCTTTATTTACATTTTTTTCAAAATTGCATGCTTAGCTCTACTCCCTGGTGTCTAAAATCCCTGATCCAGTGCTAAAACATCTCCATAATCTGTTTTCATGCATTTTAGCCCACCTAATATCCTACTTACTCTAAACATAACTATTCTACTTCACTTAGAGTGGTAATCTATATATTTATGGAGTTGTGTTGTGACTTACATTTCCTAGCAATGGTTTTCTCATTGTTCTCCAATTATTTATCCATTCAATAGTCATAGATTCATTCATTGTCCAAATAATTATCAAACATCAACTTTGATCAGGATTATATTTCTTCACTCATGGAATTTATATTCTAAGAGCCAAATATTTCTTGGAATTCTTAATTTTTTATGCATTGAACTAGACATGGAGAACAAGAACATAAAGACCTGGTATTTGAACAGGTCTTCTAATGTTATATTGCTGTCATCATGTGTGGAGGACACACATATATTTAATGAATGAGATAATATAATATACTTTAAAATAGAGAGAAGTACAGGGCACTGTGTAAGGGGGAACCCAAATAATATTGAAGTGATCATGGAAATCTTTGTGAAGAAAATGACATGAGTTAAAATTTGAAGGATTACTGAAGAAATAAACAGGGAACAGTATTGGTGAGATAATCTCAATACCTTGATTCACATTCTAAACTTTAGATAACTGTGTATTAGATCATTCTGCAATTCATGGAGAGAGTAAACAAAATAGAAGAAATGGTTTAGAGGTGAGAAGGGTGTTTCCAGTTTTGAACACTTGGACCTCAACATCAGTGTCATCATCAGATAGGCAACTATTGATAGCTTTATGACATTAGTCAGGTTTCTTCATTTTCTAAGTCTCCATCACCTCACCCCAAGTGGGCATAATAGCAGGAACTATTTCATAGAGTTTCTGTGAAAGATAAAGGGGACAATTTATGTAAAGCATTCAGTACAGCATTCGAAACATGTTTGTCTATGAGCTCAAGAAATAACTCCTCAAATAAATGTTTCTTTGTCAGCCTAAATCCTCTTTCAAAAATCTTATGGTTCAAATTTTTATAGTCTAAAAAAAATTTTTTAACAGTGTTTAAAAGTTTTCCTCAATTCATATGTATGAATATTGTTTCTTTATTACACAGTAACTATTATGTAATTTTGATGAGCCAGTGTACCCAATTTTCCAACTATTCTAACTCATCAGTTTTTATTTTAATTTTATTATATATCTATCCCAGTGTTGTATTAGGTTAGAAAATTATCTCTCTTGAGATAAATTACTGTTCTTCCTTCTGCTTTGCAATATAGAGTACATAATATTTTGTTCTAAGTATGTATTTACTTTGATGCTAACTTACCCTCACATAAATCTGTCAATGCTAACTCGATAATAAATCATATCCTCTGTTTATATTATATGGCATTTACAGAATTAGTTTATTTCCTTACACCACCTTCCTCCATGATATCTTATACAATGCTATCAAATTATAATTTTAAAATACAATCTACATTACCTTTGGGGTAATAGAATAATATCATCTGAAAACAATGGAGAACCACAACTTATTTTTGAATAGAATTTAGCATCATAAAGGTAACAATTCTATATTTATTCATATGTGTTGACATGTTCTCAATGTCTAGCATATTTCATAATTTGTTTTGGTTAGTTGGGATTATAGAAGTTAAATTTTATGTGAAAAAATAAACACTTGAATCTAAAGAAAATTTCTGAGTATAAAAATAGTAATTGAGTGATTATATTATCAAGTACTAGACTATATTACAATTTCTTAGTAAGTACTATAGTGTGTATCTGGCCCATGGATAAACAGATGAACAGAACAGGTGCTACAAATTCTAAAAATGATACAGCTATATTGTGGAATTTAATAGTTAAATGAAGTAGGACACAGATGAATTATTCATTAAACAGTTTGGACAACTGAGTGTCCATGAAGCAAAACATAACTTAATCCACACAGCTTTTACCAGGATAAATTATGCAAACAAGAAATTTAAACAGAAATAACAAAAGTGTAAATAATTAGGAGACATCTATATGAACTTCTTTAAATTTTCTGAGTTATATTTAACTCTGACACAAAGTTCAGAAGCCATAACAGAAAAATAATTATAAATGTGATTTCATAAAAATGTGAATGGAAAAACTATCATTAGCAAATTCTAAAGACAAGTACATATTATTGAAAGTTTTTGTAATTCATATTGCAAACACATGTATTTATTTCATTTTAAAAGTGTGTCTAAAACTCAATAAGAAAATAACCAAGAAGGCAATACAAATATAAAAATATATAGGCATAGATATCACTGAAAAGAATTATAAGTGCTGATAAATATACAAAAATGTTACATTTTCATTAAAAAGAGAAATAAAAATTGCAACACTGTCATAGAAGTTTTGATTTCTAGAATGAAATACTATGCAGTCATATTTTTACAAGTATGAAGAGATAATTTATACTGTAAGCACTTATATGGAATGATTTCTAAGCTAAAATATATTAAAAAGCAAAATAAATAATGGCAGGTATTATGCTTATAAAAATAGATTATATGTATATCATATATGATTTGTGTACATAAAACATTCCTAAAAGGATAATATTTTTTGCCTTTGATGGGATAAATTAGTTTGAGTAATGTAACTATCCTTTTTTGTGGCTTTGGTTATAAAGTGAGTTGGAGTTGTAATGTTGGATTTTAGAGTTATTAAGTATATGAGATATATACAAATCAACTGGCAAAACAAATTTAAGTTTTGCTTACACTAAAGATTGTATTGGAAGGAACAACCTTATTCTTCAGATAGATATGGTCTGTAAACTGAGTTTTCTTCTTTGCCCATGTGAAATAGGTAGAATGTGTGTTTTTATTCATTTTCTACAGAGTGGATCTTTTGCCTTACTGGCAATACAATGTTGCCTTGTAACATTGCATTAAGAGCTAGCATCTAGGATTGAGAAAAGAACTATGGAATTAAATCTGCCTCTGTAATGTATAAGTATTTCAAGGAGTTCCACCTGCTAGAGTTATCTAGTCTTTCAAGAAAACTCCAGTTTATATTTATTTTATTGTACCCTGGATATTTAGAGAAACAGACGGGATATCTAGAGGACCCCACTGAACATTAACCTCTTACCAAAATTCCTGAATTTACTAAATTGTAAATTACTGTTTATCACCACTTTCCCCATGGATGTGTTCTTATTTATCTCTGCTTTATCTTTGATAAACTGTACTATTTTTAATTAAAACACAACTAATCCAAGGCTCTTGTATGTACCAAGCCTTTGTTGAAAATTTAGGGAAAATAGAGTAAGATTAGAATAAACCACATAAGAAGAAGATTGGAATTCACATGTAAATTCTGGACATTTGGAATTACTTGCTTATTCTTATCATTACAATAGTAAGGTTATTTTTGCCTATTTTTCTTCTTGCAACCAGTGTTTTGTCAGCAATATCCTCCCATAACAATATTCATTTCCCAGGGTTCCAGTTGCCAGGCTCTTGAATGCCCAGAGAAATTTTAATTTAGCCATTCTTTTCCTCAACTTATACATAAAAATTGTGGCTTGGCTTTCTTAACAAAATATCATTTAACATGTTTCTAGTGGAACCATCTGTTTCTGAGGTGAAGCTGCCCTGTAGTCCATCCCCAATGTGGGATCTCAGAAATAATTTCTTCCAGGAGTACTTTTTCTCCCTGATACACATATTGCACTTTTATGTGATTCTTAAAATAACATTACTATTTTCTTTAATTATGGATTTAATTACCTTTAGAAATGTGAATCTTAGTTATCAGATTTTACATTACAAAGCAATGTAGCACATATCCGGAAGCTTAGCATAAATTTTGAATTTCTTCATTTATATTACATAGACCTAATTACACAACACAACAGGAGGACTTGATATATTAGTTTAAATTTTATGTTTTTTTGTTTCCTTTCTATTAAACTCTAATAAACAAACTTGTAAAAGTGTCCCACAAAACCCCTGAAGGAAAAAAAAAAAAAAAAAAAAAAACAAGCTACTTAAATGTACTATCATTTTTCTAGAAACAAATCATTGACTAGAAGAAATTGCTTATTAATTATTACACCAATTGGAATTAAGGAATTGAGTAATGCAGTCCTTTATTAAATGTATGCAGAAATTCATGACCTTATTAAACATCTGCCATTGTTAACTCAGAAGAGCTAAGTTTGGAATAGCTCAATTCAAATCTGAAAAGATTCTTGGTGAGCTATCAATTAAAAGGCTCACCATACAACTAATATGACAGGTAATTTTCAATATCATAAACTTACACTCAACTGAAGTGTCGCTGGGAAGCATGGAATATTTTTAGCGGTTTTACATCCATATGACAACAGAGAACAAAGCTCCCTAAATCTGTGTTACCTATGAAAGTAAAATAAAACTCAGGAGCATTTTACTTTGTAGAATGTTTCTGAGTTTGCTTATCAATTGGAAACTGAGACATAAAGCTATTCCTTATTGAAAGCCAGTCTAGCATAAAAATATGGAGTAAAATATTTTTCTTCAGGGAATTTCTGCAGAAAACTGAAGAGAATCCAAGGCAGAAGGTGAACTTTATGTGAAGTGTGAAATATTTAGGTGAATTTTAGATGGATAAATTTAATCTCCTTTGAGTAGGATTCTTACTAAGGTATATGATTCAGACTATGCTTGGATAAACATGGATCAAATAGCCTGAACCCATAGTTTTTCAAGTTTGGAAAATGTTACTTTCAATTGAAAATAAACTATGGGACTTATGATTCTGTGGCAAGTGAAAATTTTATTTCCCAGTTGGATCATTCACTTCATAGTAGATCATGCTTTTTCCATTCATCTATAGTTATTCATACTATTAAATGTCTGTTAATTTTACTTGACTTTCCAATGCAGGTCTTGGAGGAAAAATCTCTGAAGCATATCTAGATGAAAGAGGAATTTCTACTGCCCCCATATCTCTCCTCTTTTCAAATTATCTGCCTTCAGAGATAGGAAGATTTAAATTTTATTTAGATACCTGGATGCTGACAAGCTCTAATTCCACACAGTGTCACTGTTAAAATTTCTGCCCTTGCATGTCCCCCTTTTTCTCTGCTTCTTTTCATTGTAGAGTTAAACCTGCATTTGTAAAATGTACAGTTGCAATTTAAGAACAATAGCTAACACTGAAATGCCAGAAATTATTCTAAATTCTGTAGAGGTACTATCATATTTAAATCTCAGAATAAATTTATAGTATAGCTGCTTATACTGTCCCATTTTGGAGATGAAGAAAACAAGACAGACATTTGTATAAATATCTCAAGATCACAATGCTTTATAGGGGGAGATATGCGTTAAGTAGGCAGACTAGATTCCCCATGGAGTGATCATATTCAGTACACTACACTCCTTTTGAAATGAATACAACTAAAGATAGACATAGATATAGATGTAAGCCAATGTAATCAGTTAGTATTTTTATTTAGGTGATTATCGATGTGTAATTAGATATAGTTAATAGATATAGATAGTATTCTTCTTACAAAATATTGCAGAGAAATAGCAAGAGTGGCCAAGGGAAAGGATAGGATTTAAGGAACCATTTTCCTTTATTTATGATGGTTTTGTCAGAGCAGTGCACTGAGAGATTTCACTGCATCCTCTCTGGTGGCCACATGAGCTTTTTTTAATTTTTTTTTAAATTGGAGTATAGTTGCTTTACAATGTTGTGTTAGTTTCTGCTGTACAACAAAATGAATCAGCTATACACACATATATATCCCCTCTTTTTTGGATTTCCTTCCCATTTAGGTCACCATAGAACATTGAGTAGAGTTCTTTTTGCTATACACTACATGTGAGCTTTTAAAAAAATGTTGTTAACAAAATGTCAAAGATTTTATTGTGAAATATAAAATATTTGAATACATTTATTTTCATTTATGTGTTTTATTGACTGACCTACAACACTATGTTAGTTCAATGTTTCTACATGTTAAAAAATGATCAGCACAATAAGTCTATTACCATTTGTGACCACATAAAGTTATTACAATATTAATGACTATGTTCTCCTGGCTGTACATTTCATCCCTGTGACTCATTAATTTTGTACCTAGAAGTTGTACTTGCTAATCTCCCTGACCTATTTCCTCATCCCCTTATATCCCTCCCCTCTGGTAACTGCCTATTTTTTCTCTATGTTTATGACTCTGTTTCTGTTTTGCTATGTTCATTTGCTTTGGTTTTAGATTCCACATATAAATGAAATCATGTGGTATCTGTCTTTCTCTGTCTGACTTATTTCACTTAGTGTAATATCCACTAGAATCATGTTGTTGAAAATGGTAAGATATCATTTCTTTCTTGGCTGAGTAATATTCCCATGTTTGTGTGTGTGTGTGTGTGTGTGTGTGTACGCGTATTACCACATCTTCATTTTCTGTTCATCTATCAATGGACACTTAGGTTGCTTCCATACCTTGGCTACTGTAAATAATACTGCAAACCACATGGCGTTCTTGACATCAACAGCTTGCCATTACTATATTACAATGGGACATTTTGATATATTGAGAAAATAAAACTTGAATTGTTTGTTTTATAATTATTAAGTTATAAACACAAATATACTTTCTCACCACACATCCGTAATCTCACACTTTCCTTCTTTTTTTCCTTTACCATAAATAATGCCTTTCCTTACCAATAAATGAAAGCAAATGACATCTCTGAGTATCAGCCTTTCCCTGAAATTCATGCCACTCACGACTTCTCACATAGTCTCCTACCACACCACAGCCCAGGAATTTTAATAAACATGAACAACTCATTTTTACTACTAAATTAGCAGATAGTGCATGTAAGGATTTAAACCGTCTTAATGGTGAGTAGTATCAATAAGATGATTATTTCTACTTTAGGTTTGGTTAGTTCCTATAAGATATACTGACAGTAATTATGAATGTCTGACATTAGAATTTTAGGAGGGCTATCTGATGATTTTAAAATGTATGCTTAGAATTTGCTAAGTTCAATTCAAAGAAAAAAGAGGAGACTGCATTTAAGGCCATGTGGAAAATGACTAAATTGGAAAGAATTTTGATATATCCAAAATAATACAAAGTGAGTAATAACTTCTATTTTTGAAGTGAATAACTCATCGCCTTCTTATGTAATAATTATTAAATAAACATCATTCATCTTTTGATCAATTCTTAGATATAATTTCCATATGAATTCTTTTCTAGGAAATCTTTTATTTCTTATTATTTTTAATCTGTAATTCCTTACTGCCCTCAAAATAAGTTGGCATAAGTAACTGTAGAATCTTTTTGCTAAGGAAATGGAAAGGATTGGAAAGGGACGAGTCAAGGAGAGACTCAGTTTGATGTGAGTTGGTTCTTTTAATTAAGGTAAGTTGGAAGGAGTAATGGTTTCTATTTCAGAACTGACATCAGGTAAAATTAGTGACTGCCCAAGAGGAGAACCAACGTGTTTGGGGGTGGGGGGTCTTCTTCCAAGATGTTGAATTTATGAGCAGAAAAATTGCACCTTATATTAAATTATTTCACTATAAGCTAATTTGCCAAGAACAACATTTGCATGCTTATAAGCAAGGCCTGATGAAAGAGAACAGAGGTGATATTTCCAGGACAGTGTTTGTTTCTAGTCCTTAGAATGCTCCTTCCAAGACAAAGGTAAATTATGTTAAAATAGTATCATCATACTTGGGGACATACATTTCTTGCACATAACTTCTTCAGAATAAAACGTTAATTTATTCCCTGAAAAAGCAAGCATAAGGAGGACCTAGAATTGGTGTGAACCTAGCTGGACTGATTAAAGGTTTCATCAGGTTAAATCTTTCAACACAGATTTCCCAAGCACACACCTGGCGTTTGAGTGTGAATATTAGTTAATAATTAGTACTTGTGTTTGAGGCCACATGCCACAATAAACTTGCGATATTTCACATTTCAGTACCATGCTAAACAAGGAAAATTCTGAACTGTTGTTAGAACACATTTAAGTGATTCAGGGATTGAAAAACTCAGAGGCAGAGATATAATGATGATTAGTAGAGAGCATTCTTAGATTCTTAAAACATTAAGCCATTTCAGAGCCATTAATGTTTATTTTGCCCCAAGTCATGAAATCACCTATTCTTCAAAGAACTTGATTCCTTATATGGGAGAAGGATAGTACTGGAATCTAAAATCCTGAACAGAAGCACACACCGTATTTTTCTACTTGAGTACTGAATGTAGGCAGGGTTGTTCAGGCTATGTAAGGAAAGCAAAATGAGATTCTTTTTTCTTTGCATTTAATTTGGGAGATTATCAGTTTTACTTTCTGCACCTACAATGAACTACCTGTTTTTTTCTTCGGCTGTTAAATTTAACATATCATGCTATATATACTTCTTGATTTTAAATGTTTTAAAAACATTACAAAGAACAAAAATGTGTATTAATTACCTATATTAATGTGAAAATATTAATTCAATTGTACAAATACAAAATCAAGTAATATAAAATACATTTAAGATTAACAACCCAAGCATCATTCATATAAATAGAAATATAAATTAATATAAATGTTATAAGATGGAATTTTTATTAAAGAGATCTGGATTGCTAATCTTAATTATGTGTGTATGCTGTTCAAGAGCGGAGCTCTGTTTCTGACAGCCCACCAATAAGCCCCATTGATTTTCAAACCAGCCATGGGTGGTCTCTTCCCAGTGTTAGACCTCAGGCCTGGGGTGCCCAGTATGGGGCTTGAATCCTTCACTCTTCAAGGAAGATCCCTAAGCCTGTGATATCCCTCTCTTCTTCTGGGTTACCCACTAGATGTGTGGGTCCTGATTAGACTACGTCTCTTCCCCTCCTAGCAAAATCTGTGTTTTTTTTTTTTTTTTTTTTTTTTTTTTTTTTTCTTTGCAGCCTTGGTTGTAGAAGAGCCATTCTGCTAGTTTTCAAGTCATTCTCAGTTAGAGTTGTGTTATACATAGTTGTAGTCTCTATGTGTTTGTAGGGGGAGGTGAGCTCAGGGTCTTTTTACTCCACCATCTTGATTCTACCACCTCTAAAAGGTTCAAACTGTTTTCCTAATGGTAATTTTTTAATGATGAGCAGAATATACATTTAATTATTTTCTATTTGGTTAGCATATACTGTTACACATTTTTTAAATATTAATTTTTGATTTTTCTCTTCCATATACCTGATACAGTCCATCTTTATGTAAATGTTCCTTAATTTATCTTGACGTAATTTCAGCATGGGGCTTTGAATAAATTTTATCTGATTTCTAGAGGTATGCATACCTATGAATTAGTTATCATGCACACCACACACATTATTATTATTATTATTATTATTATTATTATTATTATTATTATTTTTAAGAAAGCTGAGGCTCTGGGGATTTATTTGATGTAGTCACTATGTGATGGACAAGAGGTCCATTTCCTTGCTCTCTATGCTTCTTTAGAAGCAGTTAAAAGAGTACTGGAGTTCTCAGAATAAATTTTTTTTTCAATGAATCTGCAATTTGCATTCTACTCAGTCTTCTCATAATTTCAAAAAAAAGTATGAAAGTTTTATTATTTTTAGAACATTTTCTTAAAAAATCAAATGAGATATAAAACAATCAAAATATTACATAAGTGCATTGAGGTTGTTCAATTTTCTAAACTTAATATGTAATTAATGAGAGAAATAACAAACTATAAGCTGAAGAATGATGCCTTTAAACTCAGTCTTGCTGAGGAAAATATTTTCAGCATTTAATTGGAATGATGCTTTCCCTCTCAGAATCAGCATTTTCTCACACACATGCACACAGACACCCACCCACACACTTGTTTTTTTCCCATAGTAACTTCTCACCTGTCTCTAATAGTCCATCCTGGTTTCAAAGGTGACATAGTTACATATCTTCACTATGTGTAAACAAAAAAACACACTACATTATGATTTTGCAGCTAAGGAAGCCAAAACAAAATTTAAAAGTCATGTTGTAAAGCATATTTTGTAAGATCTGCTGAGAAGAATTGAATGTTTTGATTGATGTTAATCCATAATGCAGACTGGCACATTTGAGTGCAGATAATACCTATAGTTTTATCCAAAAATAACTTCTATCACTAAGGCTTATGATGAGTGTGTTAGAAAGTGAGAGAAAAATGCTTTCTGCTATTTCTTCAACATGTCTTCACTGTCTTATTGTGGGGTGGTTGGTATGTTGCTCAGTGGACCTGAGTCAAACACTTCTTAGGTTAATCAGAAAATGGAACACATTTTGTAAGTCCCTTTTCCATGTCTGCAGAATAAGACATTTATCATCCAGCTCTAACAGAAGTGGAGAATAAGAACACTTAATTCAAGAAATCTTTAATGAGCATTTACTATGTTCCAGGTGCTGTATCTGATGCTGAATTAAGTTCTATTGTTGCAGGGTTTTACAGAGTGAAGCAAGACACTGAGGCTATATGTAGGAAGCAGTGTTTATTTGTGCCGGCACAGGCCCAGTGGATTAGTGTCCAAAGGCTGAGCCCTGAACAAAGCGGAGCATTTTCTTTTACACCTTTTGTTAAGCTCCTATATGTTAGGCTTTCTTTGTCCGCCAAATAAGGTAACAAGGAAGGCAGTAAGTGATTTGATTGGATACTTTTCTTTCATGGCCTCTGGGGTTTTAGAGTTACAAGGGCTACATAGTAACAGAGGTAGGCAGGAAACATGCAAGAGGAGTTGCAGGAGGAGGCATACATAGATAACAACTTGACCCAGCTACATTTCTCTCCAGTTGAGTTATAACCTCTGGGTCCTAAAGCTCCTAGAGTTCCCACCACGCTATTAATGCTGTTCCAAAGACATTACCTAGGAGATGATAAAGGTGCATGGTACTTCCTAACAGAACTCTCAAGACAAAACAAAACTCCAAGCCTTCTAGCAACTATCACTAAATGTTCTTTGGGGTACTAAACTCTCAAAATATACTGCTATCCAACTAAAATTTTCTTTTTTTTTTATTTGCTTTTAAATCTCTTAGTGATTTAAAATTGAAACCTAAATAAAGTCTGCAGAATTGTACTGAGGTTAAACTTTTACTTTTGGTAAATATATCATTGCTATGTAAGATGATAACTTTAGGGAAATTTGGGTGAGGGGTACATGAACCCTCTGCACTATCTTTGCACTGCTTCTGTAGTCTAAAATTATCTCACCATTAAAAAAAATTAATAAACAATTTTTTTTCAAAGTGGCTTTCACATCAAAGGGATTTGTTTGCAACTGCCAGGTATACTTTGTTAAAGCTGAAGTCTAGAGTAGACTCAATAAAGACAATATCTAGGAACAGGAAAGACTATAGGATCAAACACGTATTTAAATTGTCTTTTTAGTTGAATTTATTACTCCTTCTTTATGTTTATTTTGATTTTATTTTTAACTCTCTTCTGAGGAAACTCACTGTCTTTGTTTCATTGAATATAGCCCAATCACGGCTTCCCCAGGCAAAAATGTATATGATCTTCTAAGTGAACACACATCACTCACTGATAATTGACCTATTTTTTCACAAACCTTACACTTCTACGTGGAATGATCTTATTGTTTTGTTGAGTCTATAGATTGGCTTATATCTGTGGAGTCTTAATGTATAGTACAATTATTTCAGGCCAGAGATAGGTGAGGTCACATAGGACAAGCAAGACTAAAAGTTTTACTTTTTTGAGTTCCTGAAGAAGTCTCAGAGAGCAGGATCTTTTAGAGACATCTCATAATTTGGATAAACTATGTTGTCACTTCTGATGTGACTATACCAAAGAGAGCAAAGTATGCACTAACTTAGAAATCTCTTGTATTTAATGACAGAAATTTGACAATATGGGTGTGTAGAGAATAATTATTGCTTATATTGTATTTATTATGATTCCTTGGGGTTTGGTATATACCAGCATCATATAAATCATCCTTCACTAAGAAAATAGGCTAGGAAAAATGTCATGAAAAAAAGGCTCTGTTGTAGCTATTATAAAATAAGTAATGAGGTCTTATATCAGTTATTATCTATAGCCCTATTTGTGGTATAGTTTTCTTTGGGTGGACTGTGACATCAAATAAGGTATACCAGAAGAAGTTAAAACAATTATTAAAATATTTAGTGAGCAACACTACCAATGATCAACACTACTAATGATCATTTTCTTATCTTTGCTCTGTCACTGCCAAAAAAAATCACTTTATGGGTAGATATTAACAGCTGACAAGAATGTCTAACAGTCTTCTGAGTACGTGATGCCTAATTAATTCATGTACTAACCTACTTGCATGGTCTGGGCAAACCAATAGTTAAGGTAAAACTTCAGTGATTCAGTCAGATGTATTAATAAAGTTGTGTATTTCACAATGTTTTGACTAGATAAATGACACGAGTTACTTCATTTAACATATGTGGTATTAAGTGAATCGAGCACTTTTGCCTGTTGAAAATTGTTCTTTTTCTTTACATTAAGATACTAGGTTAACAGAAGACATTAACTACCTGACAAGAGAAAACATTTTAAAAGATATTTTCCTTTGTCAATTAGTTTCAAATAAATTTATTTTCTTAAAAACAAAACAAAAGAAACCTTCCTATTTTTTCTAGTTTTGGTGGCATTTATTGTTTTTTGCTTTTAATGTGGAGGGCAGAGTGGAGTAAATTATTCTCTCGAGTTTATGGTACAATAATATTCTATATTAATGCATAATCTTGTTCATGCTTTTGGATTTTGTTCCTTTTCATATCCAATCTTCATACACATTTTTCATCCTTCATTGAAACAACGTTCTAGCATATTTGGTATATAGTCTCAAGGTATTATTGAATACTTGAAAATCTAAATACTGATTCTATTTTGTGCATATAATTTAAAACTATACAACATTTACTGTTTATTTTCTTTTCCTTTAAATCCTATGTTTTAAACATCTACTCAAGATGTCATGCACACATATACTAGATTTTAGTGCTACATCACAACCGAATATGTGTAAACACAATGAATTATCAAGTCTCCTTGATAATCAAAGTTCCTCATCCTTAAAACTCTCCAAGTAAAACATTTCAACTTACTTCTACCAAAAATTCAAGGTGGCTTATTTCCATAAAACAAAGAAACAAATGAAAAATAATTGAGCATTGTGCTACTCATTATTTGAAGCTAATGTAACCAATTCAAAAACATTTTAAAATGTACAAAAGTAAAATTATAGACATAATTCAGTTATTAAGTTTAAATGTGAAAATTCAGTATGAAATATTGGCCTACTGATTTCAATGATGTGTCCCCAAATAATGCATAATGATCAAACAAATTATCTGAACAATTCAAATCTAAAATACACTGCAGCATTAATAATCTAAAAGAGAGACATTATTTTTTAACTTACTAGATAAAGAAACAAAGCATTGTCTAAAGTTTAACAGTTTATTGTAACTAAAATAAAGTTAAAAAAATGAAAGTAGGAAAAATTGGTTAGGTTTGTCTACTGAATTACATCAGTACACTTTCAATTTTATGAAGAAAAAATTTTATGAAGATAAGACCAGAATGATTCTTGCTCACTGTACTTCCCAACCAATAACACAAGCAAGAGAAAAAAAGTGTTTTAAGAAGTAAAAAATATAAAAGTTAAAATAGTTATATTTGCAAAAAAAATAGCCCCATTAATCCAAAACATAACACAATGGACAGGTAGATATTAGATCTGACAACAAACTTCAGAAAATGTGTCAGCCTAAGATCTTTCTAGGGAAATAAGTTGTATTCATTTACTTTGACACTAAACAATTAGACAAGTGAATAACTTCTGAGCTGGGGACATACCTGGAGAATCATTACATTGATCAGACCCTTCACAGTTACAGCAGGAACCATATGTGTCAAAAGTGTAACATGAAAAAGTGTATAAAAAAAACTATGAAAACACTTTAAATTATTTAAAACATAAGTAAATGGATAAACATACCATTTTTATGAATATGACACTTTGCCATTGTAAAGATGACAGTTTAACTCAAATCATTTTAAAAAATGCTGTGCATGACATTTCTCTGGAATTTTCAAGAAAACTTTAAAAATTACTTAATTTTAATTAAGTATTTTTACTAATGTTTATGGCCAAGTGATAGACATAAAAATCAGTGAAATAAAATAAAGAACCCCAAAATAGCCCCACACAAGTGTAACTAACTGATTTCTGACAAAGGCATTATTTACTAGAATTAAAATGTTATAACAAGAGACAGACATTATTTCTAAAAGAAAGGTATTTTTGAAGTTCTCCCTGGAGACAAGAACTCCTTCCAAATTTTGACTTGGATAATGCTCTTTAATGGATTCTCACATAAAATGGAACATTTGGAACATTTCCAGTTATAATCTCTAATTCATTAAATGGAAAAGGAAGAACATAAAATGTTTTATCTTTAATTTAGAGGTGAGGTATGGACAGTGATTGCTTTCCTTGTAATATATACATACATCTCGTGCCTCCATTTTTATTATTTTAAAAGAATTAGACACTGTTATAGCATTAGTCAGTCCAATTGCAGAATTTTTTTGATTCTGCTATTTTGCTCCATCAAAAACCTCAGGAGTAATACATACAACAATCTCATTATATGTATCATATATATAAATATATTCATCTAAAATACATGTTCATGGAATACTATTGATGCAATATAGACATAATAATAATAAATATGAAAAAATATTTTTTCAGACTGTCAAGCCCCATCCAATATTTATTTTTGTCTCTGAAATACTTATTTCCTTAAGAGCTTTACTCTGCTTTCTTCACTTACTATATATGAATGTAGAATGTGTGAAATTTCATTTAGACTGTTATATGACTCTTTCATAATATTAGGCTTGACCTTGAATACTCTCAAGAGGGCACTAAATTTATTCTTTAAAGAGTATTATATAATCATCTATTACCATTAATGTCATCAATGGCAAAGCAAAAATAAAATCTACTTCAAAACCAAAATCTGATCATTGCACTTTCTTATTTAAAACATCTTATCATATTTGCCTTTCCATTGTATTAATATAAATTGAAATTTCTAGGCCTTCCATGATCTAAATTCTACCCATCATGTGACAGACTGGACTATAAGAATGAAAAATTGGAAACATCTAATCCAACAATTACTATGGAATTTTGATGAGAGTAAGAGTTGAAGAGAATTAGAAAGCAAGGTTTTATTTTTCTGATAAGTGTATCAGACAAGAGATTAAAAATATTTGTTTCTTTCTCTGAGCTTAAATCAAAACAAGATATATCTTAGATTCCCAAGGTATCCCTAACTATAAAAAATCCTGAGGTTTTTCAACCAACATACTTTTCCTTTTCCTTTTACCCAAAAAAAACATAACTACTTAAGTAAAACTATGGCTGCCATCATTTAACTGTGAACTGAATATTGTTTGAAATATTTTCCTAAACAATATGTCTATTTAATTACTGATCAAGACATTAATGAGGGCAGGCCCTTTGAAACCATATTTTATACATTAAAATAGAAGCATTAAAAATTATTTTATGTATGCTTATTAGGGGATGTTTCATAAAACAGGATACATAACCCCTGTTTTACCTCTGTTAAAATATCCCAGAGTCTAAAGAATATTTAAAGCAAGCTGAGGTTGCCAATGTAAGATGGTTAAATCAGGCTGAAAGACAGCTGAAACTGACAAAAATGGAGAGATGTGTGAAGAAAGCAAACAGATGAGGAGAAAGACAAAGAGTTAAAGATACATTGAGCTGCATGTAGTTGCAGCATTTGTGGGTCTAGTAAAGTTTTGATCTAAAATCTGTTTCTGAGCTCCCCTGAAAGGGACTTTCTAATACAGTCCCCTTATTTTTCTCATGTTATTTTGAAATAAAATGTGGTTACTTGTAACCAAAATTATTTTAACCTAACAGATTGGTAAAACCAAAGGTCAACTTTGATAGAATAATTTAAATTAATGTGATTTTAAAAACTAACCCAGGAACTGTTTTTTTTCCTTCAATTCCCATAAAGTGATACTCATTTAAATCATTTAACTAACATCTTAAGTGTTAGTCATACTATTTGAACAAAACTCTGGAAACAGGAGAAAGAAGTAACTATACAATGCTGTGGATAACTTGAATACATGACTCATAGATTCAAATTTATTGCCTTATAATCACACCTGCATATATATACAATTTTTTGTCAACAAATAAAGCAGATATTTATTTTGAATCATAAATAATGATAAATGTAATTGCTATTATATTACTTGGTAATTAGCTCTAAATATATAAGCAGCTCATAGAAATGACAGCAATTATTATTACTGTCATACAGTCAACATGATCTTAATTTCTCTGGCTTTAACTTGTTAGCTCCCTGTATCTACAATCAGTCTGAATGCTAAGTTTTCTCTCCTTAAAGGAGTATTTTGAGAAAAAACTTCAAAAGGTAAATTTAGATTTTTAGTGGCTATGGTTACTTAGCTCTGGTTCTTTGCCTTGTAGCTTAAGGATTCCTGTGTGTTACATAATAGTTTATAGCCTGTGTAATCCTCTTTTAAACCTACTGTTTCTGATACTCCCTCACTCACTATGGCTACTTATTTGAGGAGGTGTAGATATAAAACTTTTTAAGAGAGTTACTCTTTGCTCTTGTTTCCTAGCTTCCCAATATGTTCCTTGAGGCAGTGAGAGAAAAGCAGGTGAAAATGATTCTGAATATCAAGCATCTGGATTTTGGTGATAAATAGATGAGCTGCAGCATAGTATATTCAAAAATACAGAAAGGGACAGGGTCTGGGCTTACAGGAAATCACACTACACTTTTTGTTTTGTTTGTTTTATTTCTTCTGAATTTCCACAGTCCTGAAGCAAGATATGTTACAACACAATCAGTGGCTTTAAAAGAATCAGAATCAATCTGCAATAACCAGAATTTTCTAATGAATCTGTTATATTTTACAGTATGTTATAATCTGAATCATAGATTTATTATACAACAGGTAACTGAGCCACTTGAGGTCACATGCGTGTCTGTAATCTGGGCCAGTTGGCTCATGAATCTGTAATCAGCTGGTGCTGGTTTCTGAAGAATTTGGCTTGGGTGGCTGTAGATCAAGGCTTCTCTCCACATTGACTCTCATCCTCCAGAAAGGTAACTCAGGCTTGTGTATATGGTGGTCACATGTCAAGAACAGCAAGAGAATACAAGCCCTGGTGTGCAATCATTTTCCATGCTTTTGTCATGTTTTCTACTATACCTTTCACCAAAGTAAGACATGAAGTCAGCCTGAATTCAAAGGATGAGAAAAGATTCCACCTTTCAATGAGAGGAAAGTAATTGCTAGTGTTGATATAGAGAAGAGAATGTTTTGTGCCAGTTTTGCAATCTACCACAATAGAGGAGCAGAGAGAATAATAGATATGGTCAAATATGGGTGAGGAATTAAAGCTGACCTGCTCTCTTCCTTTAAATACTATGCATAAAGCCCAAACTTTCTTTTCATAAAGGCCAACCTTATATGAAAATCACTTCAGGTGTATTGTGGAGTCAGAATAACCTTAGAAAATTTCCTCCACTTGCTTACTCCTTCATCAAAAATTAAATCATTTCTATCCTTAATTAGATAAAGTGATGAACATAAAATGAAATAGGAGTAAATGGAAGAGAGAGTGAATATCTTTAATATATCATTCAAATTTAATTAACATTTTTAGTGCAGTTACAAGCAAAACTGTAATAGCTTGGCAAACTCCTTAGTATCATTAGGAAAAGGACATTATACTTGAAAGAACATTATAGAAGCAATTTTGAAAACAGAAAATATAAGTTGGTTCCCAGGCAGATTTCCCATTCAGTGGAGGGACATCAAAAGAGGGAAAAGAAAGACACCTAGTCAAACAAGACAGAAAAAATTCCCTTGAACTACATATCTTTTCTATTAGAAACATTAAGTTAACTGCATCTAGGCAAATAAATGTCCTGCTTTTCCTCTTTTACTCATGGTACTAGGACACAGAGGCAAAGAGTTCATTTTTTTTATCAAGTTCAAAATAATGCCTTTGTTCTAGTCCAGTTGTATAAATCAGAAATCCTACATACAAAGCAGAAATAAGAGGTGTTTCTAAAGCTGGAATATCAGTAACACATTAGAAATATGGTGTCTTTGTAACTCCAAAATAGTCTTCAAACTAGTGAGATTGAAAGGAAGTGAAAATTTGTAATTTGATTTTTGCAATAGATTTAAGCACTTTTGTTGATTAACTGGCATGCATTACTCATTACAAGAAATGTTTGCTTGTGTTTAATTCTGCTAACTGCCATTGACCTATATGAACTAAACTTTGACAACATCAACTGAAACAGTGACTCACAAATATTCACACCCATGACTTTTTTTTCTCTAAATATTATCCTTTATTTCACTGGATTTGATGTAATCTTGTTTTTACATTATAAGGCAATTTTCCTTTAGACAGAGTTTTGGGAGAAAGATCTGACAGCTTTGTTACTAGGGGGAAACTTTTTTATTAACCTTGGGAAAAAATTACTCCGGAAAAATAAATTAAAAATCCTGGAAGTCATCACCATGTTATTAATAGTGACTTTAAGTTTCTTTGATTTATTTATTGAGACTATGTCTCTGGAAGCTGGCTGGATTAAGTATATCTCTTACTTGTTGGAAATAGCCACATTTTAAAAGTAAGAACCAAATAATCCCCAGAAGTTTCCTACTGGATAGAGTGGTCCTGTCCCTTATCATACTCAATGCTGGTCTGCATGAGATGCCAATCTAAACAGTGCATCAGGTGTTATTCTATATCTTTTAAAATATCATTAGACGGGTCTCCCAGAGCTTTGTTAAATAAGTATTTATCAAAGTATGAGACAATATGTTGATGTTATTAAATGTTAAATGGAAAATAACCTTACTGTTGCTGTATATTTGAAGATCACTTTTTACTTCAAAATTTCTCAGTAAAAATGATTTAATGGATGATATGTATTTTTGTGATGAGAAAATTGCAGTCAAAATTCTTAAAACCTCTATGTTTTGTCCTCTTACCCACCTACGTGGCTAGTGTCTATTTGGTTAAAATATTTAATTTGAAAAGAACTCTTGTTTTATTGAAAATACTGTCTATAATTATGAAGAAAAAATTGAAATTTATAATGACATTCATTAAATCCATGGACTCCACTGACTTCAGACAGTAAGAAACATATTTCTTTTCTACTAAGACCCCATTAAAATATCACTGTATAGTTTTACAGAACAAATAAATGAAATATAATCTTTGCATTTGACCTGAAGTTCCCAGTCATTTCTAGAAAAATCTCAGCAATCACCAATTCCCAATATTTGCTTCACACATAGTAGGTGCTCAGTCGACATATATTGAATTTAATATATGTATACTGAATACATATATATTGAATTTATCTAATATAAATATACATATTTAATATACAACATATATTGAATTTATTTAACAACTGACTGCTCATCTTTGGTATCTATACATTGGAAATAATTAATGGAAATTGCTGCAATAAAACTATTTGTAAAGTTGTATATCCATGCAAATTGAGAAAAATTGACACACAAGTTAAATCATATAACATATTTATTTTGACTGCATAGAACCTAAAATTTGACCTGTCTGACCACATATATTTGCTTATCTATACTATTGATACAATTTGACACTTAAGTATTAATTTTTAGTTTTTTCTAAATTAATGGTTTCATAAAATTACTGATTACTCATGATATAAATTTATAATTATTTAAATAATCATGCAGATATCCATGTTGAGCCAATTTCATGTTGCTTTGTTTTTTAGGAAAACAATGTTTTTTGAACTTATTTTTATTCCGGCATACTAGCATAGAGCTTTGCATTTATTCAGTACTCTATTATGATTTTTCTCTTAATTTGATGTCCATCAGGACAGTTTTTCAGAATATCTACGTTGGCGTTTTGGCAGTGATTTCTGCATGAATTAGAAATGAGATGGAAATCATTAATAATATTGGAAAAACAACAGCTGTTACTATTTACGTATACTTCCAACAGCAAGATTAGGAATCTCCACATTTGTTGGATAAACGAAATTTCAGTCCATTAAATATTCACTAACATTGCAAGAATTTCTGTTAATAACTAAACAAAAATTGAAATAATTATTTTTCCTAATAAAAAATTTATATTTGTATATATGACATCTACACATGGCAGGCTATTTTATATAAAAATATATTACTAAGCAACTATATTGTCCATAATAATCTCAGTGAATTAAAGATTATTTGGCTTTATAATTCCTTTTCTTTTATACCATTAAAAATTAAAATGCCAATCTTGAGATAACGTATCCATCTTTGAAGCAGTAGAGTTTTTGGGCTGTTGGAATTTTGTTTCTTCAGCAGCCAAGCTGAGCCACGTAAGACCTATAGAAATCGGGTTGTGTGTCTACAACCTCTAAGTGACTGTTAAGGATCAACTGAGTTTTTCATTCACTCTTGTTTTCAATCTCTCCTTAAAATATAGGCCCCTCAACCTGGCCAAACATTTACCAAACCATTGTCTCCACAGTAGATGATGACTTCTAGTTTCTGACCAAGGAATATACCCTTCTCTTCCTTTTCAAAGCTTTACAAAGTACCTTCTAAAATTGCAGTTCCATGGCTAGCTACTTTCTTATAATTTCTTTTTTTGAATTTTATTTTATATTGGAGTATAGTTGAGTAACAATTTGTGTTAGTTTCAGGTGTACAGCAAAATGATTCTGTTACACATATGGGTGTGTTTATTCTTTTTCAAATTCTTTTCCCATTTAGGTTATTACAGAATTTTGAGCAGAGTTCCCTGTGCTATGCAATAGGTCCTTGTTGGTTGTCTATTTTAAATATAGCATGTCAGTCCCAAACTCCCAATCTTCTCTCACTTCCTTTCTCTCAATTGTTTGTTTGTTTTTTATACAAAATGAATTTCAGGATCAAAAAATGGAATTTTTGTCATGAATCCCCATTTCTTTCAACTGATGATTCTAATATCTTCTCCTGTTGTTATAGAAAAAAAAAAGGGATAGATTGCAGAGCCCTTTTTGAGACCTTTTTTTGGTTGGTTGGTTGTTGATTTTTTTTCTCAGGCTTCATGCTAAGCCCTGCATTCATTCAGGAAGACACTGAGATTAAGGATTACTTTCCCTGTTTTCTCATTCTGATGATCTCTTCCTTTCACAATCATTTTCTCAAAGTCATTTGGTGCTCTGTTACAATGTCCAACTTTGTTACCGCCCAGAACTTCTCTTCCTCCTTCAATGTGAATTCAAGCACCCCACAGTCTGCTCTGTTTTCAGTTAGTTTGTACAACTACCTCTATGATAATTGCTCTTTGATCTCATAGGATTCTCCAATATACTGACCTTTCTATATTTCTGCCAATTCATTAGCATTCTCTTTCATTTACCTCATGATCAGATTAAAAGTATCATTATTTTAATAACACTCTTGCCATTACCTGAAATCCCTCTTCATCTGCCATTTGGCCTTACCATTTAAGCAGAACATGAACCTCTGAAAACTTTCTATTTTCTTTCTGTATGCCTATACCTAAGTACCTTAGCACACACCACAGCAAGATAGAAGGGCTCCACTACTGATTAAAGATTGCCAACCTCAAATCACATCTTACAATTTTTTCTAGCAATCTCAATCCAATCCTGAGATATGTTTGACCTCCCACTTGACAGAGAAAGAGATTTTTTTTTCAACTTCCTGTAGCAAAACACAAACTTAACTATATCTGCACCCAGCCTACTTATATCCTGCTTAAAATAGTGTAATTTCCCCTGCTTTTACTCCCTTTAATAATATTTTGGATTTCATCTCCTCCAGACTTTTAAGCAACTTAAAGGATCTATTTTTCTTTATGTCTCCTTATCATCCCATACATATTCTCCTTCAGCTGCTTCCAAATCTGTTAGAAAGTATGTCAAGTAAACCATTTCAAAATCAACAGCTTCATTTCGAAATAGACAGGCTTCATTTCCTCATCTCCCATTTGGTATTCATGTCATTCCAAATATACTTCCACTTCGATTTTTCTAACTAGACAACCGTGGCTAATAACAAAAAGTCTTACATCAGAGTTAATTTGAGGACTTCCTAGTGGCTCAGTGGTTAAGAATCTGCCTACCTATGCAGGGGACCCAGGTTCAAGCCATGCTCCAGGAAGATCCCACATGCCGAGGAGCAACTAAACCCATGTACCACAACTACTGAGACTGCATGCTAGAGCCCATAAGCCACAACTATTGAGCCTGTGTGCTACAGCTACTGAAGCCCACATGCCTAGAACCTGTGCTCTGCAACAAGAGAAGCCACCGCAATGAGGAACCTGTGCACCACAACGAAGAGAAGCCCCCACTCGCTGCAACTAGAGAAAACCTGTGTGTAACAATGAAGACCCAACACAGCCAATAAGCAAATAAAATAAATAAATAAATTTATTTTAAAAAGTTAATTTGACATTTTTTTTAAAGATTTATTTTTTTATTTTTATTTATTTTTGGCTGTGTAGGGTCTTTTTTGCAATGCATGGGCTTTCTCTAGTTGTGGTGAGTGGGGGCTACTCTTCATTGTGGTGTGGGCTTCTCATTGTGGTGGCTTCTTTTGTTGTGGAGCATGGGCTCTAGGTGCGTGGGCTTCAGCAGTTGAAGCATGCAGGCTCAGTAGTCATGGTGCATGGGCTTAATTGTTTCATGGCATGTGAGGTCTTCCTGGATCAGGGATCGAACCCATGTCCCCTGCATTAGCAGGTGGATTTTTAACCACTGTGCCACCAGGGAAGTCCCCTAATTTGACATTTTTTATTCTCAACTTTACTTAGTCTCTGAAAATGATTTCACATTGTTGTTCACTTACTGTTTTTAACATTCCTTTACCTTTGTGTCCGTAATACAGCCCCTCTCTTTTCAGCCTTAAATGTTATTCCCTTTCAATCTCCTTTTAGCATCATTTTCCTCTAATTTTTGTGTAACATTGTGTAGCAATCTTGTGGCTTTTTTCTTCTCAGTTCTCTATCCCTATTGTCTCCATAACTTCTTTCACCCATGTAAATGATGTTATATATAGCCATATATGAAGATGACTTTCACGTTTACATTTTCAGCTGAAATTCTTTCCTGAGGTATAGACCTTTACAATTAGGTCCTTTACAAATGTTACTTCTCGAGTAACATTTTTGAAGACGATGACTGAACACACTTTGTTATCTATCAGTCCCAGAAAAATTAATATTTCTTCTCAAACATAATTTTTGCTTGTGTTTTCCAGTCTTATGAATGTCAGTACCATTCACCCAATCACACAAGGCAAAGAGTAAGAAGTCACCCTTGATACCCCCTGTCCTCACCACCCTCCATTTACAATCTCTGACAGTTTTACCTCTGATTTACTTCTTTGTATTTCTCTGACATGACCTTTTTTTGATATGGCATCACTGTTTTTCCATGTAGATTCAGTAGCCTTTTATCCATCTTCCTAGGTTAAGATATGTTTCCTTCAATCTTTTTGTCAAGAAGCATTAAGACTAACTTTGACATTGCAAATCTGATCATGTTACCTGTTTTCAGCATTCAGTGGTTTCCAATGGCCATGTGTGACTCAAATATTTAAAATCATGTACAAGTTCTGCAAAATCTGGCTGTTACTTACCTAGCAAAGGTTACTTTATACTGTCAAGCTTTTAAACAAACTATATGATCCATTTTGAATCATGTTTTCAAGGATGTGTTAACATTATCCTAACTGATATGTTTCCTAAACAAAAAGCATATGTATTCAAAGAGTATTGCCCACCATTGTGCCTAAGACTGGGGTTGTGAAATGGAGAGATAAATAGTTGGAATCACTTCCTGCTTCCTTAACAAAACTCAGTTAATTGACCTCTTTCTTTTTTAGAAACCTATGGGCTAGATGAGGTTTGGGGATCAGTAGACAATATTTGAAATAACTCCAGGGAAACTTGACTTTATATTTACATATATATTATAACTTACATATATAATATGTATATCATATGTTATAAAAGTGTATCATAACATTTATAGCATATCATTTTTTTTCTGGGATGTTAACATCATTATCCTAAATGATTTGTTTAGTAATGAAATCATGATGCATGAAAATTTTTAAATTTACACCTTAAGATAATATTTCTTACTGATAGAGAATGTAATAAAATTACCAACTTTAGGCAGTAAAATATTAAGTAGACTAGCAGAAAGTTCTAATGATAAGGTTAAGAAAATTGATGCTTTAAGTATTGTATTTAAAATTACTAAGTGAGATTATTATTGTGCTGAAATAAAATAAACTATATGTTTATAACATGACATTCATTAAATACTGAAAGTGACATAAAAGTGACATAAAAAATAAACTCTTTTTTAAAAACATCTAAATATATGTCTTGAGCCTTAATCAAACTATGCCAAAATCTGAAAAATGACTGTAAAATGTAATCTTAATAAAAGGCAGTTTTTCCATTTCCAAGAAGTGTTGGAACAAACTCCATTAGATCTAGATCTAATCCTTAGGTTTGTGAGCTCTGGCACTAATTTTTTGACTAATACACAACCCAGGTTAAATCCAGCTGTAAACCTATTTCATGCCACAGGTACATAGCTAAATGTGGCTGGAAAAGAATGTGTTAACTACCTGATTTTTAAACTCATGCCTACTAATCTCAAATGAGAGTGAGCTTCTAAAACAACCTGAAAACCATTTAATCAGTCATATCTGTTTACTTTCTTTTCTCTTCCTCTGGGAAAAATAGAAGCAATAGAAAAACTTATTCCAGGAGTGGCATTTGTGACATATACTCTCCCTTACACTCATTGCTACATAAATGTCCTTGGCTTCTAGCCAAGGCCAAGCCTTTGTGCATTAGAATTTGTTTACTATTGTCTACTCAAAAATGCTACTCCAACAATCCTTCCCTATCTCTTCTGCATCTTTCCTGAACCATTTCTTTTCCTCATTGGCTTATTTACTTGCAAATTCTGTGCAAATATACATTCAGCTTACATCCAGACTTCAGCCACTGATCACCAATACCATGACCTCCCCCGCCAGTGCAGACTACCATCACCTCTTATCTGACTGATCAAAACGTACCCTTTACTTGTATCCCCCCTGTAGCCCTCATCAGTCTAATCTCATAACAGCAGTCAAAGTGATTCTTTTAAAATCTAAGTCAGATAATGTTTAACATTTTAGCCAAATTCTTTAATGCTTTTCTAACGCACTCAAAGTCAGAATCATCACAGAGGCTGATAATGTCCTACATTATTTGTTTCCTTGTTAAGTCTTGAAATTCATATCCTATTATTCATATTCTCCCCATATTTTTTTCTAGAATCATTAACCTCACTTTTGTGCTCCTGAAACATACTAAGAATGCTTTCACCTCATGGGCTTTTAATATGCTCTTTCCTCTTTCTACAAATGCTTTAATTCACTTTCTCACTTCCTTCAGGTCTTTACATGTATACTACTTTCTCAAAGAAGCCTTGCATGCATTCTTTCTTAAAATTGCAGCCTCTACCCTCTAATATTCAATATCCCTTTCTCTGTTTAATTTTTCCCCATAGCAGTCAATGCCACCTACTGTAGTCTATATTTGACATGTTTTTATACTGTCCATCTTCATTAACTGGAGTGCAAACTCTAGGAAAGCAGAGGTTTGTTTTTCCTTTTGTTTACTACCACATTCTTATACCTAAAATAATCCTTGACACATAGGTGGTTTTCAATAAAAATATGTTAAATTAGTAGGTAAATTTATTAATTTGTATATTTAAAATATCTCTACTTAACATACAAAATCTGCCAACATTCTCTTAATCTTTAGTAGGTCTCACCTTTTAAATTCTCCTGAAATAGGATAGGAAACTTTAACATTTGCATTCTAATTCTAATGCACGCTAAAATAAGAGCTACCCTGGGAACTATAATTCTTGGCCATGTACATGACATTTGAACCTCAATCTTCCTCCTGTTCAAACTAATGTGGTATAAACTTCTCTTATCCTTCCTACAATAAACTTTCTTATTTGTAGTCTCAGATGACAAACTAGACGTGAAAATATTATACTTGTCTTTTGTCTCTAGGTATACTCCTTCAGGCCAGACTAAGACATACTGGTTGTGAAGGTAGTACTACTTTAGCTACAGCTGTATTTGTTTTGGAGATAATTAGTTTTCCATCTGGCATTTAAGGGAGTGTACTACATTTGCTTTAGGGAGAAAACAGAGAAACTATCACAATTGTGTAACCAAGCACATTCTTCCAACGGGCACAGTGTAGAAATGACATATAGCACTTACTGTATAGTGTCTTAGCAGTTAAAGTGATAAATGGGTAAACCAACTCTGTTTATATGTGCTAAGATCTGTGCGGAAAAATCTCAGTAAACAACTACTACTGTAGTTGGCAACCTGCCTCATTGTGCAGTAATTTACTATGCTTATCAATTGGGTGATTCCCGATTTCAGTTTGAAAACTAATTTAACATGCATGAATTTATAATGAACTACTTAAAGGGATAAAATGCTTACCTATTTAGGGGGAAGTAAGAGCTCTAGGAAATTAAAGGCACAAATTCTAATCATATCTTTCAAGAATTATGTGCAGTATGGCTTGCAATGTCATTAAGCCACACATATGCAAAGGCACCAGCAAATGTGTACAAAAAGGCTGTGATACTTATGGTACCCTTGTTAAAAATCTGTTAATAATTGCTTTTGAAAGACATATCTAGGATAGAATAGTAATAATTTTAACAAAGTTATTGAGAGACGCTTGTGTGGGGAGAAGACCAGATAACAAAGACTGTCAGTGTTGGCAGATGGAACAGTATTATTTGCTGCTATGGGTTTATCTTTCCCACCTGTTCCATCACATGGCATTTCAATAACTTACTATCAAGAGGAAGCTTTACTATAGATATCTTCACTTAGACACTTTCATAATAACTAGAGCAGTAAGTATGCAGTCTAATGTTGAATTTTGCTTGTTCCAACTGATATTTCAAAACAAGGTTCTTAGGCATACCCAATGGAGGCAAACAAGAAAAAGTAATGCATTCATAATCATCACTTCTGTTTGAATGATCATAGTACATTTCAGAAACATTAGTTAGGAATATAAACAAGAAAATTTCAACCTAGGAGCTTTGCTTTTGATGTTGCTCAAAACTCTGGTTTTAGTTCTGAATTGCATATCTAATAACACTTTAAAGATCATCATAAAAATATTAAAATTGTGAAGCAAAGAGTAGGCAAACATGATTTGAAGATAGTGGTAAACTAACATAAGAAAAAAGATCACTGTGTTTACTGTTCATTCATTTAGAAATAATAGCTCTAGTACTTTCCATTAGGATAAATCTGAACCCTCTACCAGAAGTAGAATTTCACAAACTTTCTTCATTAAGTTATATATCAATATGTGAGGAGTAACCTAAAGAGAAGAGATTTGAAAATGTTTGATAATAAAATAAAGACCCCCATAAATTTATTATAACAGAAAAAGATGTGAGATATGGTACTGTCATATAAATACATTAATGCAATATTACCAGAACTAGACTTTGGATGCCATGCATTTCAAACAGTAAATAACCACATGATTAAGAATTTAAATCTGGACACTAAGTGGGGAAAGTGGGGGGTGTTAGGGTGGGATCAATTGGGAGATTGGGATTGCCATACATACATTACTAATAAGAAAAAAAATCAAATTGCACACTTTAAATATATATTGTATGTCAATTTTATCTCAATAAAAGTTCTTAAAAAAAGAATTTAATAAATATACTAAAAAATTTCAGAGGTCATTGAGGGAGCATCATGGGTACTGGGGCAAATCTCTCTAAGGCTTTAACTTATTTCCATAGTACTCTTAAAAAAATAACACTCACTCCACAATATTGTTGGCAGTTTTGCTGTTTTCTAAAACTTCTGAACTTGAAAATGTTGCTATGTCAAGTGAAAAAGCAAACAGAGAATTAATAGCATGCATTTCTGTGTGGTTCAATTATTAAGTGCAAAACAGGACAAGATCAGAATCCTGCATAATGTTGTATTATTAGAGAGAAAGTGGAAGATTATACGTTAAAATTTTAATAAAAAAACTACATTGATTTTAGTGAGGAAAGCATTTCAAATCTTAAGAAATCTTCTTGAATTCTTTGGATTTAATTAGAAAGTATCCTGACTCGTTCAGTTGTTTAAAGATGATTTATCTTTATATTTAGTGAATTGAAACTATCAATGTCTGGTTTCTCAATACTTTGTCTATTTACTCTATGCTTTCCTGAAGTTGACATGTGTGTCATGCTTGATAACAGCTAACTGAGAAGAGGTGTAGTCTTAGTTGTGACTTCAAAAGTCTAATCATAAGTTATTGTAGGTTTCACAAAGAGTAAGGGATGTGAATGCACCATGATGTTGTTTCACAGGAGGAAGTAAGCTCAACATAGCCAAGAAGTTGTCAGATCTTCCACAACTGGACAGGTCCTTTTAAACTCAATACAGTAAAAAAAATAATTCACCATTACTCTTCTCCCATTGCAATCAAATATTTCTACCTTGTCTACCTCCCCTCTGTCTCAGAAATCATCATTCACTTGGCCAAGTGAGAAAAGCCTACTGCTTCAGCTTACCATACATGGTCCTGCCATTCAAATCATCATCTCCTTTTTCCTCTAACTTGTCCATTGCCCACTTCTCTCCACTTTAGTTTGGACCATTGGCTCATCATTTCTCCCACAGGTGGCTGTAATGGCCCCACCAAATGGTTTGTCTGCTTCTAATATCTAGCCAAATTCATCTTCATAAAGCACAAACATGAACATGTTCCTATGCTAAATAAAAATCTTTAGACCACATTTAACATCAGGATAAAATCAGAAGTCCCTATGGAAACACATAAGCAAGCATTCACCTGCTCCCTCCTGGTTATTTTCCTGATCTCTTAGCAATCCTGCCTTACACTCTACCTTCCAGTCATGACAGATTATTGATATTTGCAGTTGTCCAAATAACTAGACTCTCTTGACTTTGGACCTTTATATCTGTTGCTCTGTCTTCATGAAAGAGTCATATTTGCATATTTTTAATACTTAGTCTTTGTATATCAATAAGGTTTCTGGGTAGTGCTTTTTTTGTATCTCCAAAAATGGGTCAGATTCCCTTGGAAAGTTTAAATATAGTATCTCATATATATATCTTATATTGTAGTTATGTTTTCATCTATCATTTTTATCATTTCCTTTCAATGACTGAATTCTGTGTTGTTCCATTCCATAGCATATTAAAAACTCTTAATACCTGTTACTAAACAATATAGTATAGTTTCATCCACTAATGCTGGCTACTATGATGTACACCTCATCAAGTATTTGAAATTGTAAGTCCTTACATGAGAGTTTACATATAATTTGGCATCATTTATATCCTATTATAACTCATTGACATTAAATTATTTATTTTCACACATAAATAAGAGTTTAGAGGTTTTGCATAATATATGGAAATTAGAGACTTGGTAAGTGACAAAATCAGAAGATCTTTCAAGTTATTTTATATTAAATATTAAGAAATTTATCTTATTCTATCTCCAGGTTTCTTTATAGCCCCCCACTAATTTTGCAGTGTAGAAGAGTTTAGATATTTAAGCAATTGAGTATTTTCAAAATGGTAAAATACATAGCTGGGTGAATGAATGAGAAAATTCAAGGCCTCTAAATTATGTTCTGCTCATATATCCTATCATTATTTCACCTTTAAAAGAGATAATTCTAAAAGGCATTTCAGAATTGCATCTTCTTATGATCTCAAGTAGTAGCTACTGTTAGAATAAACATTATTTCCAATGTGACCCAGTAATTTGCATGTCAACATTTCACAAATTTTCAAATTTCTTTTCATGAGAAAACCAATTGTTTAAACTTTGTTATAATTAATTGTGAATTATTTACAAGAGTTAAAAACTGCAATTCATTTGATCAAAACAAAGTGGGAACCAGATTTGTATATATATATATATGTATATATATACATATATATATATATATATACATAAACATGTGCATGTTTACTATATTTCCATTTTGATATAAATATGCATTCACATATATATTTTATGTGATCACATCTGCATAAATATACTGTCTCACTTTTAATTCTTTCTACATAGATGTTAATTTTACAGTGTTTTAGGTCTGCATTTGCATACTGTAACTAGAACTGTGATGGGTAGAAAAGAAAAATAAAACAGGTAAAATGCACAGAACAGGAAATCTCTGTGGAAAGGAATCATTACCTGACATTCAAGAAGCTAATTAAAAACTATGTTACTTGGTTAAGGCATCTGGGTGATATACTTCCTCCCAATATTTCTATCTATGCTTATAAAATTTAAGGATGATGTCTAGTTGACAAAAATCACACAGGTAGGCATTTTATTTACAAAAGTACGTGGTTGGTGGTAAAATCTGATATGGAGATAGCATGCTAAGTAGAAACTAAACACAAATGGAAAGACAAAACTATATCAAAGTTATGCATTTGCTCTGTGGACCCCTAAGAAATCATATTCCTCAATATATTCCACCCAGAAAGCACAGTCAAGTAATAAAACATTCTAATATTTGAATAAACATCACAAATGTAAGAGATACTGTGGCATGTGAATAGTTTACTCTAGACATGCTAATTTGCAATGCAAATTTTTCAATTAGATTTTCAAAGAATGAGTGAGAATTCAATAAAATTTCAAAATGTCTTGGACTGTGATAATCTCCACTGAAGATCTCAGTTGTCTTCTTACCACAAACAAAACAAAACAAAAACAAAAACCTCACCACAACTGCAAAAGGGCTCAAGGAAACTTTGGGAGGTGTTTGATAGTTCTGTTAGCTTTGATTGTGGTGAAGTTTTCACAGGTGTTTATGTACTACAGTCTTTGTATATTAATCATACCTCAATAAAATTTTTTGAATGTAACAGAAAAACAGGATTCTTTGCAGATGCAGATTTTCACATTTGCTCAATAGTTTTAAGTGAGTATTTATTCTGCGAAAGAAACAGTGCTGATTTTTGAAGGTCTGTGCTGGAACTTATGAATCTGCTTTATAATTAACACTTGGTATGCATTTTAGAGATATACTTGAATATGCACCTCACTTTTTCTGATTTTTAGTCCTTGAAAGGATCACATTAATATATTACATCAAATGTAACTAACAAGGCCAGCAACTACATGAAATTTAGGACAAAATGACCTGATGTGAATTTAACAGGAAATGCAGATACCATAAAATGAAGTGTCCATGAAGTCAAGGAAAGGGAATACCTGAGGCTGGTTGATAGTTTCGATTACATGCAGGTGAAGCAAAAGGAGAAAAGAGAATCCTTGGATTACATAAATATATGGTCCCATATAATTTTGGACTTTATTTTTTAGCAAGTAATTCGAAGGACAGGGACAGTTGTTGGCTGTGAGGAAGCAAAGTAAGCAGGAAAATGTTTAGCTTTCAGTTTCTTGTTAGGAGGACCACTGCAGACAATAATCTGTCAGGATGTTCTTGTCTTTCTATGCCTTGATTCTTTCTTCACATAAATAGTTTGATATCACCATCATGGCAGTAGGATTTACATCACATAAATGTACAAATGCTATGAAAACTTTTTGTGCTTTCCCTGGAGTCTATTATTAAAATTTGCCAGTCCCCTTAATGACTTTTGACTGCCATATAATGCACGTATGTGTGTGTGCATATACACATATTATTGCCTATTTTTGACCTGTATAAAAATGATCATATTCTTCTGAGAATTGCTTAACTCACTTGAAACTTGTCATTTAAAATGCATCTATGTTATTTTATGTAATTATATTTAGTCTTCACTATTCTCCAATGTTCTATTGTATGTATATACCAAAATTAATTTCTCAGTTATCCACTTCATGATATTTGGGTTGTTTCCCATTTTCCACTACTATTAACAATGCTGTGCTAACTTTTGTAACTGTTCCTTGCTTTGAATGAATAGAATTTTCTCTTGCTTACGTGGCTAAAAGTACGACTCCTAATAGTTTTGAATTTTTAAAATAATGCCACTGTTTGTCCAAAGTGGTTCTAACAATTTCCATATTCACTAGGACAAACTCAATTCATAGTCTTCATATTCTTTCTATCATTTGATTACTATCACAGGTTTTAATTCTGTACAGGTGTAGGGATAAAATTTCTCATTTTGATCTAAATTTGTATTTTTATTGCTAATGGTTTATTTGGGTTTCTTTTTGTGTGCGTGTATTTAAAGCCATATGTGCATTATTTTCTATGAATTGTCAGATCCTGTCATTTGCAATTTTTCTATACATGGTTTCTTTTTTATATTAATTGGTAGAAGTTATTTATATAGTCTCAATACCACTCCTTTGTTGACAGTGCAGCTGATGTGAACAAGTATGTATATAATGACTATTTACAAATGTTTTCTATTCTTATAAATCCATGTCCAGGCTTTATTGATTACAAAAATTTTTGAATATTCATCTTAGTATATAAAATTATCCTCTTCTAGTTCATAGACTTTCTTTCACTTAAGATGTCTTTTGCTAAAAAGTATTTCCCAATTTAATGCATTTGTATTCATATACATTTACACACATGTAAACATTGATTATATTATATTGACATTGGGGGAGGGGGAGAGAAGATTAAGAAATTCTTCCTTACATTAAGATTGGAAAATGTTTACCTGAATTTTTTTTAACTTTATTGGTTACTAAAAATTTTGAGTATTAATGTTAGAATATATGATTATCCTCTTCCAGTTTGTAGCTTTTCTTTCACTAAAGATATCTTTTGGAGTTAAGATGGTGGTGGAGTAGAAGGATATGGAGTTCATCTCTTTCCATGGATGCATCAGGAACACATCTTTACATGCAACGATTCTCACAGAAAACCAGCTGAACACTAATAGAAGTCTTTAGACACTGGAAAGGACTATAAAGATGCCTGCATAACTGGGTAGGATAAAAAAAAAAAAGAAGGGAAAATGATGAGAAGAGGAAATGGGATCAGACTTGCACCCTACTGCAAGGGAGCTGTAGCAGAGGAGAGAGTCCCAAATTCAAGGAAATGCCCTATCTGACAGAGAAACCCCTCTTGATGGGGAAATTGATTGGTACACAAGGGAAGCATTTGAGGCTGTTGGAAAAGGGTGAAGCAGCCAATCTGTGGCAGACAGAACAGAGTGAGAAATACACAGATGGTCTGTACCACAGCCCTACATGCCTTGGACTAAGACATGAGTTCACAGGCCTGCAAGGGGGCTGGGAGCTGGAGCATGGGGATTGGAGAATAGGCCCAAGGTTAGAATTGCTGTTGGTTGTTGGGAGACAGATGGAGAGGACAGAAAGGAGGAAATCCACCACAGGGAATGAATACAGAGGAAGATAAGACTGCCATGGAAGCAGGATGATACTGCTGAGTCACACACAGGAAGAAGAGACACTATTGTAGCCTCTCTTTCCCCACATACTGGTGCCTGTTGGCAAACAATAAAGCAAGCTCTCTCCAGGGCTGACTGTCAGGTGCCAGTTGCCAAGTAATAGAAAAAACCCCTTAAGGCTGGCCCTCGTATGCCTGCTGCTGAGTGCCAGAAAATGCCCTCACTAGGGCCATATCTCTCACACCCATGGCTGCTCACTTCTTTGTGCATTTGGCACTGGCTTTTGGGGCTTCTACAATTTAAGTAGTCATACCACCTCTGTGCCCTGTTCTCACTGAGGTGGATCCAAGAGCTCCAAGGCAGTCTCAGGACCAGACTCCAGTGGGTGGGCCACACACAGAGGTGAGGATAAAACCAAAGCTGAATCACAGTGATAGGGGTACTAAGAAAGAGGGTCAAAACTCTTTACAACAGCTATACAAGTTGCAGACTAAATCCCCACAATCAGCTAGGTAGACCCTGTGTCTATGAAATTCCTGAATAGACAATGAGTGTTCCCACAAATGAAAAAGGTCTAGCTCTGGAAGCTGTGCACTTTGGGGGCAAGCTCACACAGGCATTGGGTCAGATCACAGTCTAAGTAGTCCCCACAGGGCCCACAGCAGGTCCAGAGACCAACCCAGAGGCAGAGGATGGCCTCTTGGGGAGGCAAATGTGGCTTGTGGCTCAAGGCATGTGCAAGGACACTTAGAGCTGAGATCCAAGGAAACATAATTATGACTATTAATTTTAGTATGTTTTCATTCATTCTGTTGCTGGTTTGGGCCTGTTCTTCCCCTTGTTTGTTTGTTATTGTTGTTGTTTTAGAATTTGTTTGTTTTTTTAATTTAGTCTTGTGGGATTTTTGTGTTTATAACATATTTTTGTTTTCTATTTTTTTTAATATTTCCATTTACACTTTGCTTTTCTGTTGCTCTGCATTTATTCTTATTTTATTTTATTCTTTTCTTTTTAATGATTTTTATCAGCTTGTTTTATTTCCTTGCTTTATTCTTCAGTTGGCAATTTGCTTTGGTTTTGTTTTTAGGTTTTGTGATTTTCTTAGTTCTGATTCAAATTGTTTGGTTTTCTTTTTGATTTTTTGTTTTTTTTTTTTTGTTTTGTTTTTTTCATTTATTTGGTTGTTCTCTTGCTTTTTGTTTTATGTGGTTCTGTTTTTATTTCTTTTGCATGAGCATGTGTTTCCTTGTTTCTGTTTTTGTTTGTTTTTAACATTTCTACAAGGTTTTGTTTCTCCTTTTTTTTCCTTTAATATATTTTTCATTTTTTAAATATATATTTCTATTTCCATATTGGTCTTCTGTTATTCTGTATTCTTTACCCTTTCTCTCTCTCTCACTCTCTCTCTTTTTTAAATCATTTTTCTTGGTTTGTTTTGTTTCTTTCCTTCAATCTTTAATTGGCACTCTGCTTTGATTTGTTTTTCTGGTTTTGTGTTTTTGTTAGTTTTCTTTTTAATTGTTTGATTTCATTCTGGGGTTCTTATGTTTATCTGGTTGTTCTCTTGCTTTTTGTTTTATTTGGTTCTGTTTTTGTTTCTTTTGTGTGTGTGCATGTTTCCTTGTTTGTGTTATTGTTTATTTGATTTACTTTTTACCATTTGTCAGGGCTGTGTTAGTATTTTTTTTAATCCCATTTATTGCTGGGACAAGAGACAGGTGGGGTCTTGGTTCCTAGACAAAAAGTTGACCTGAAGACTCTGGGGTTAAAGCACTATGTCCAAGACACTGGTTCACTAGAGAATTCCCAGCTCCATTGGGGTGGGATGAATTGTGAGATTGGGATTGCCATATATGCATTACTAATAAGAAAAAGAATCAAATTGTACACTTTAAGTATATGCAGTTTATTGCATGTCAATTGTATCTCAATAAAATTCTTAAAGAAAAAAAAAGAGAGAATTCCCAGTCACAGGAAAGATTAATCACCAAAAGCTCTCATGGGGGCCTCTATCAGAACCCAAATCCAAGCTCCTTCCAAGTCCCTGAAGCTGGACACCTCACTCCAAACAACAAGGACAAGAACACAAACCCACCCATCAGCACACAGACTACCTAAAGTCATACTAAATTACAGACACTCACAAAATATATCACCTGACAGTCCTGCTCATCAGAGGGAAAAGACTCAGCTCCACCAATCAGAATGCAGGCTCCAGTCCCTTTCATCAGGAAGCCTACACAAGACACTAGACCAACACTACCACTGGGGGCAGACAACAGAAGCAGGAGGAACTACAACCCTACAGCCCAGGAAAAGGGGACCTCAAATACTGTAAATTAGACAAAATGAGAAGACAAAGAAATATCTTGCAGGCAAAGGACCAATATAAAAACAAACAAGACCAACTAAATGAAGAAGAATTAGTCAAACTGCCTGAAAAGGAATTCAGGGTAATGATAGTAAAGGTGATCCAAAATCTCAAAAACAGAATGGAGAAAATACAAGAAACATTTAACAAGGACCTAGAAGAACTAAAGAGCAAATAAAAAGTAATGAACAGCACAATAACTGAAATTAAAAATACTCTAGAAGTAATCAATAGCAGAATAACTTAGGAGAAGAATGCGTAAGTGATGTGGAAGGTAGAATGGTGGAAATAATTGCTGCACAGCAGAATAAAAAAAAAAAGAATGAAAAGAATGGAGGACAGTCTCAGAGACCTCAGGGACAACAGTAAGCACACCAACATTCAGATTATAGGTGTTCCAGAAGAAGAAGAAAAAAAGAAAGATTCTGAGAAAATATTTGAAGAGATTATATTGAAAACTTACCCAACATGGAAAAGGAAATAGTCAATCAAGTCCAGGAAGCACAAAGAAAAAACATTAAAAGCAGCAATGGAAAAACAAGACATAACATACACGGGAACCCCATGAGCGTAACAGCTGATCTTTCAGCAGAAACTCCACAGGCAAGAAGGGAGAGACAGAATATATTTAAAGTGATGAAAGGGAAAAAACTATTAGCAAGATTACTCTACTTAGTAGGGATCTTATTCAGATTTGACAGAGTAAACAAGTGCTTTACAGACATGCAAAAGTTAAGAGAATTCAGCACCACCAAACCAGCTTTACAAGAAATCTTAAAGGAAGTTCTCTGGCAAGAAACACAAGAAAAGGAAAAGACCTACAAAAAACCTACAAAACCAAAGCCAAAACAATTAAGAAAACGGTAATAGGAACATACATGTCAATACTTACCTTAAATTTAATAGATAAAATGCTCCAACCAAAGGACACAGATTGGCTGAATGGATACAAAAATAAGACCCATATGTGTGCTGTCTATAAGAAACCCACTTCACACCTAGCAACACATACAGACTGAAAGTGAGGGGATGGAAAAAGATATTCCATGCAAGTGGAAGTCAAAGAAAGAGTAGCAACACTCATATCAGACAAAATAGATTTTAAAATAAAGCATTTACAAGAGAAAAGGAAGGACACTACATAATGATCAAGGGATCATTCCAAGAAAAAGTTATAACAATTGTAAATATCTATGCATCCAACATAGGAGCATCCAACTTCAATACATAAGGCAAATGTTAACAACCATAAAAGGGGAAATCAACAGTAACACAATAATAATAGGGGATTTTAACACCCCACTTACATCAATGGACAGATCATCCAAACAGAAAATAAATAAGGAAATACAAGCTTTAAATGACACATTAGACAAGATGGATTTAATGGATATTTATAGGACATTTCATCCAAAAAAAACAGAATACATTTTGTTCTCAAGTGCCACAGAACATTATACAGGACAGATCACATCTTGGGTCAAAAATCAAACCTCAGTAAATTTAAGAAAATTGAAATTATATCAAGCATCTTTTGTGACCACAACACTATGAGACTAGATATCAATTACAGGAAAAAAAAAATGTAAAAAGTGCAAACACATGGAAACTAAATAATACACTACTAAATAACCAAGATATCAATCCTACTCTAATAAACAAGAAGAATTTCAAATAAACAACCTAACTTCACAACTAAAGTAATTGGTGAAAAAACAAAAATTCCCCAAAGTTAGCAGAAGGAAAGAAATCATAAAGATCAGATCAGAAATAAATGAAAAAGAAATGTGGATGGACCTAGAGACTATCACACAGAGTGAAGTAAGTCTGAAAGAGAAAAACAAATATCATATATTAAGGCATATGTGCAAAATATAGAAAAATGTTACAGATCAACTGATTTGCATGGCAGAAATAGAGATACGTGTAGAGAAGAAACATATGTACACCAAGAGGAGATGCAAAGTGGGGGAGGCTTGGGGTGGGATGAATTTGGAGATTGGAATTGCCATATATACATTACTATTAAGAAAAAGATATCAAATTTTACACTTTAAATATATACAGTTAATTGTTTGTGAATTATATCTCAATAAAAGTCCTTAAAAATGAAAAAATAAATGAAGGAAACAAGAGCAAAGATCAATAAAGCTAAAAGCTGATTCTTTGAGAAGATAAACAAAATTGATAAACCATTAACCAGACTCATCAAGAGAAAAAGGGAGAAGATGCAAATCAACAGAATTAGACATGAAAAAGAAGTAACTGACACCACAGAAATGCAAAACATCATGAGAGACTACTACAACAACTCTATGCCAATAAAATGGACAACTGGAAGAAATGGACTCATTCTTGAAAATAACAACCTTTGAAGATTACACCAGGAAGAAATAGAAAATATAAACAGACCAATCGCAAGCACTGAAATTGAAATTGTTATTAAAAATTTTCCAACAAACAAAGCCCAGGGACAGATGACTTCACAGGCAAATTCTATCAAACATTTAGGGAAGAGTTAACACATATCCCTCTCAAACTCTTCCAAAATATAGCAGAGAGAGGAAAATTTCCAAACTCATCCTATGAGAACACCATTACCTTGATCCCAAAAGCAGATATAAATGTCACAAAAAAGAAAATTACAGGCCAGTATCACAGATGAACTTAGATGCAAAAAATTCTCAATAAAACACTAGCAAACAGAATCCAACAACACATTAAAAGAATCATACACCATGATCAAGTGGGGTTTATTCCAGGAATGCAAGGATTCTTTAATATATGCAAATCAATCAATGTTATACACCATAATAACAAATTAAAGGATAAAAACCATATGATAATCTCAATAGATGCAGAAAAAGGTTTTGACAAAATTCAACACCCATTTATGATCAAAAGTCTCCAGAAAGTGGTCATAGGAAGAACCTACATCAACATAATAATATATGACAAACCCGCAGCCAACATCATTCTCAATGGTGAAGAACCGATAGCATTTCCTCTAAAAACAGGAAAAAGACAAAACTGCACACTCTCACCAATATTATCCAACATACTTTTGGAATTGTTAGCCACAGCAATCAGAGAAGAAAAATAAATAACAGGAATCCAAATTGGAAAAGAAGTAAAACTGTAACTATTTGCAGATGACATGATATACACAGAAAATCCTAAAGATGCCACCAGAAAACTATTAGAGCTAATCAATGAATATAGTAAAGTAGAAGGATACAAAAAACAAAACAAAACAAAACAAAACAAAACACACACACACACACACAAATTTCTTGCATTCCTATACACTAATAAAAAATCAGAAAGAAAAATGAGGGAAACACTCTCATTAACCATTGCAACACAAAGAATAAAATACTTAACAATAAACCTACCTAAGGAGGCAAAAACCTGTATACAGAAAACTATATAACACTGATGAAAGAAATCAGAGATGAAATAAACAGATGAAGAGATACACCATGCTCCTGGATTGGAAGAATCAATATTGTAAAAATGACTATATTACTCAAAGCAATCTAAAGGTTCAATGCAACCCCTATCAAATTTCCAATGTCATTTTTTAAAGAACTAGAACAAAAAATTACATAATTTATATGAAAACAGAAAAGAACTATAGTAGGCAAACAATCTTGAGAAAGAAAAACAGAGCTGAAGGAATCAGTTTCACTGAGTTCAGACTATACTACAAAGCTACAATAATCTAGACAGTATAGTACTGGCACCAAAACAGAAATATAGATCAATGGAACAGGACACAAAGCCCAGAGGTAAACCCAGGCACATATGGTCACCCTGTCTTTGACAAAGGAGGCAAGAATGGAGAAAAGTCAGCCTCTTCAATAAGTGGTACTGGGAAAAGTGGACAGTTACATGTAAAAGAATGAAATTAGAATACTTCCTAACACTGGACACAAAACAAACTCAAAATAGATCAAAGACCTAAATGTAAGGCCAGCCACTGTAAAACTCTTAGAGGAAAACATATGCAGAACACTCTATCATATAAATCACAGCAAGATCCTTTCTGACCCACTACCTAAAATAATGGAAATAAAACCAAAAATAGACAAATGGGACCTAATGAAACTTAAAAGTATTTGCACAGCAAAGGAAACCATAAAAAAAGATGAAAAGACAACCCTCAGAATGGGAGAAAATATTTGCCAACAAAGCAACTGGCAAGGGATTAATCTCCAAAATATACAAGCAGCTCATGCAGCTCAATATCAAAAAAACAAACAACTGAATCCAAAAAATAGGCAGAAAATCTAAATAGACACTTCTCGAAAGAAGACATACAGTTGGCTAACAAACACATGAAAAAGTGCTCAACATCATTAATCATTAGAAAAATGCAAATCAAAACTACAATGAAGTATCACCTCACACCTGTCAGAATGGCCCATCATCAAAAAATCTAGAAACAATAAATGCTGGAGAGGGTGTGGAGAAAAGGGAACCCTCCTGTGCTCTTGGTGGGAATGTAAATTGATAGAGCCACTATGGAGACCAATATGGAAGTTTCTTAAAAAACTAAAAATAGAACTATCATATGACCTAACAATCCCACTACTGGGCATATACCCTGAGAAAATCATAGTTTGAAAAGATACATGTAGCACAATATTCATTGCAGAACTATCTACAATAGCCAAGACATGGAAGCAACCTAAATGTCCATTGACAGATGAGTGGACAAAGAAGATGTGGCACATATGTACAATGGAATATTACTCAGCCATGAAAAAGGAACAAAATTGAGTTCTTTTGTATTGAGTTGGATGTCATACGGAGTAAAATAAGTCAGAAAGAGAAAAACAAGTACCATACACTAACATATATATTTGGAATCTAAAAAAACAGTACTGATCAAACTAGTGGCAGGGCAAAGATAAATATGCAGATGTGGAGAATAATGTTAAGGACACAGGGTGGAAAGGGGAAGCTGGGAAGTAATGAGAGAGTAGCATTAATGTATACACTACCAAATGTAAAATGGATGGCTACTGGGAAGCTGCTGCATAACACAGGGAGATCAACTCAATGATTGGTGATGACCTAGAGGGGTGAGATAAGGAGGGTGAGAGTGAGGCTCAAGAGGGAGGGGATATGGGAATATATGAATAAATACAGCTGATTGTCTTTGTTGTACAGCAGAAACTTGCACAACATTGTAAAGCAATTATACACCAGTAATGATCTGAAAAGAAAAAAAAAAAAGGGGAAAGCTTGGGGAGAATATAAGCAAAAAATTTTAAATATATATTCAGTAATCATTTTAGTGATAATAACAATCTTAATATTATTGTTCTCAGAAAGGAAAAAGATACCTTTTGATAAACAGTTTCTCAATGTTAATGTATATTAATTATATATGTATACATGTATATATCGATTATATTATGTTGAAATTTTTTTGAGGGGTAGAGTTAAAAAATTCTTCCCTATATCAGGATTGTAAATGTTTACCTGAATTTTTTTCTATGAGGTTTAGATACATTTTCTTTCTTATTCCCTCCTTTCCTCTCTTTTTTCCTTCCCTCCTTCCATTCTTACTTCCTCTTTTCTATTTCATAAAGAGAAACATTTTTTCCTATCTGTCTGTTTAGTCTATATTATTCTTGACTATCTGTTATGCTATCTTTGTCAGATATCATAAATTCCTCTCTATGTATGTTTGTTTCAAAATTTTTATTTTATTGCCTTCATTCAATTTGTCTTTTCTATTTCTGAGTAAAACTGATTTGTTTATTATAGATTTACAATAAATCTTCATGTATTTTAGAGTAATGTCCTCCCTCTTTTCTTCAGACAGTCTTGGATATTCTTTGATCTTTGCTATCCTATATTCAATTTAGAATTAACTAGGAAAGGTCATAAAAAGTCTGTTTGGAATTTTATTAGAATGCTGTTAAATTTCTAGAATGATTTTGAGAAGGCACTATCCTATGGTAATAAATCTTTCTATGCACAAACTTTAAATACTATATTGATTATTTCGGTCTTCTTTAGTGTCCAACATTGCAGTCTTTTAAGTTTCATGCAAATTTGTATTGGCTTTTTCTCCACTAATCTGAAACTTTTAAAAAATTTTATGTAATATATTTTATAATTGTTTCTATTTGTTTCCTGATTATATGTAGAAATACAGATAACATGTATACTGATCTTTTTACAACCACTTTAATAAAGTTTCAAGTTAGTTTTATTAATTTGTCAATAAGTTCATTTAAATGTTCTGTGAAACAATCATATTACCTACTAATAAATACAGTTTCATTTTCTCTTTTTCATTGTTATGTAATTTGTTATTAATATTTGTTAACTAATGTCTGTGCAACTACACAACCTTGCCTGAAGGGAGTCATTTAACAAGTATGAGTTTGATAGTTTGAAACAATTATAAAATTTTAACGTGCAATAGAACCACCTGGAGGGCTTGTTAAAATGCATATTGCTGGACCCTACTCCCGATGTTTCTGATTTTGATACGTTGTTCTGGATATCTGAGAAATTGCATTTCTAATTTCTGAATGTGGCTAATGACTCTGATGAGTTTCCAGACAATGCTAGTGATTCTGGTTTAGGGACCACAATGGGAGAACACTAGTCTTGAATACCCAGAATGAACACCGAAACGTCTCTCTTAGAAATTAGTGACTTGGGACTTTCCTGGTGGTGCAGTGGTTAAGAATCTGCCTGCCAATGCAGGGGACATGGGTTCAATCCCTGGTCCGGGAAGATCTCACATGCCATGGAGTAAAAATGCCCTTGTGCCACAACTATTGGGCCTGTGCTCTAGAACATTAGAAGCAAAACTATTGAGCCCATGTGCCACAAGTATTGAAGCCTGCACACCTAGAGCCTGTGCTCCACAAGAGAAGCCACCTCAACAAGAAACCTGTGCACCTTAATGAAGAGTAGCCCCCTCTCGCTGAGACTAGAGAAAGCCCACGTGCAGCAATAAAGACCCAATGTAGCCAATTAATTAATTAAGTAAAAAAAGGAAATTGGTGACTTTATTGAAGTAATTTCACATGTCAAATACACAGTTGCCTATGCCATCAAATAATAATATTTTCTACCTTATAAATTATGTAAATATTAAATATTGGAGCATTATAAAATATTTATCCTAGCATTTTGAGGACTTGTTGTTTTTATCTACATTGTATCTACAGAAATCAACAAATGAGCTAAATGTATTACCTAGATGTTTCTACAAAGTACCAGGAATTCTAAATTGAGTTAAAGATTGAGATCTCTGATATGACAATGCATTCCAACCTGAGCTCAGGTAAAACAGGTTTCTTCAATAAAGTTTTGGGGATAGATGGAAGTAAGAATTAACTGAACATTTCTTTGACAACATCAATAAGGAAGCAAATAATGGCATATATTTTTGTGTGTAATTATTTATAATAAAGCTTAGAACAACAATTACTTGGAAAAGAATCAGAGAACCATAGAGAACTGGAAAATGACCAACTTAAACACACAGTTTGCAAATGGTATTACAATAATTTATGTTGTTTTTCATTAATGCAAAAATCCATTAAAAGTACATTGAATATAGCCTACACATTGCACAGAGGCTATTGCATGTTTTCCAATAGAAATCGCCAGACTTAAAATCATATGAAGTACAAGTTTTGCCTAATTTCCCTCTTGAGACTGGAAAATATAATTGGCCAATTTATCACAAACATCAAGAGAAACGATTGACTAAGACAAATAAATCTGGCTCCATATTTCTTTCTAAAAGAGCTGGAAAGGGATTCGTTTTTGTATAATCATAGTCTGTGTGTAGATAGACTAGAATCACCTTGTTGCTTTATAAAACTGGTCTAATTTTTAAGTTCTCTCACTTGAAGATAGAAGTTAATTTGTTGCTTTCTTATTCTACCTACAAATGTAGTAAATCATCAGGCTAGCAGAATACGAACCATTGGAAAATAGCAATTCTGTCCTATTTACTGGATTAAAGAAAAAGCAATGTAAACTTAACTAACATACTGTATGTTTCAAGAGCTAATAATTGTAAAGATAATATAAATAACGGTATCATTGTATTTCATGGGTGTATGTTTATTTCGTTAGAAAAAATTATATTGGACTAAATGAAGCACAATCTCAATATGAGAATATTATTTGATTCAAGAAGTAAGAGCAGTCATCTATAGTAACCCTAGTATAAGCATCTTGGAATAAATGACTTAACCCATTATCTTTCAAATTTCTCCTACTTCTCAAGAAGTCTTCCAATTAAGGGGTACTAACACACATCTCAAACCTAAGAAACAATAGCATTTAACAAATGGGTCAGAATGTCTTAAGGACTTAAGTACCTCCTTAGTACCAAGTTGAGCAAGTGGAGAAGTGCATTAATTTTTCCAAATATTGGGTATTGTAGCATCTCTATCAATAGCAGTGAGAGGGTCTTTAGTTCATTGCTTTCACATTCCCCAAATTATATTGTAATAAATTAAAATAAAACCATAATATCTTTCAAAATTTTTATTACATTAACACAATAATTGCCTAAACCCACAATCTAATGAATTAACATATGCATAAAAGTTTTTAATCAAATATGCATTCAACAATTTGTTAATTAATTAAAAATTTAAAAAGAGTTGCAAAAATTAAAAACACCTAGAACTGGAACTCAGCAGATACTGCGCTTCAGTCTGACCTTTGACCTGTTGCTTAGCCTTTCTCAAGGTAAATTCCCTCAACTATGTGAGAGAAAAAATGATACTTGGCAACTTACGTCATTACAATTTTGTGAGGGTCAAATGTTGTTTGTTTTTGTTTTATGTAACATGCTGCTAAAAAGATCTATAAACATATGCAATGAAGCCTTATAATGCTAATAAGTATTACAAGACTTACAATAGATTGCTTTAGTACCATGAAAAACATTTCTCCTGTAGGGAGATTTCATAAATAATGTTACATTTGTTTAACACAGAATCAAATGCAAACATTGAAAGAAACTTTCACACTTTTAAATTTTCAATAAAGTGCATGTCTTGTATTAACATGTATATGTAATATATGTTAAACATATACACACACCTATCTATCATCTATCTATCATCTATCTATCTATCATCTATCTATCTATCTATCTATCTATCTATCTATCTATCTATCATTTATCTATCCATCTATATATTTTCCTTGCGTGATGGAAATGTGCAAAATAGGGTACCCATGAAATTTGCTTTCCTATCTCTTCTAGGTTGAAAAATGACACATTTCAAATGAAATTATTTCTGAAAAATTTGCCCCCCTTCATGTTATTTTGTCAAATATTTTAGTCAAATAATTCACAGGCACTTTTTGTGTAGAAATAACAACAAAAACAACAAAAATCATGCTAAAAAGCCAGTGGAACTTTCCAGGAAACCTTTCTTTCCTCAGTTTATGAATAATTATATTTTGAAGAGGGAAAGTTAAACAAATGTATTCTCTTTTATTTCTACCTTTCATTTTCCACTTTTATTTAAGAGATTAAAATATATATATGTTTGAAGCCAACCTCACATCTAGATTTTGGAAAAAAAAAATACTTGGCCAAATAAAGAAGCCTTGCAGGATGTATCTGACAGAGAGAGAGAGGGAGAGAGAGAGAGAGAGAGAGAGGGAGAGAGAGAGAGAGAGAGAGAGGGAGAGAGAGAGAGAGAGAGAGAGAGAGAGAGAGAGAGAGAAGAGGTTTGTTTTTATAGTGGGCATCCATATCTCTTTGTGTTTGTTTTTACCCAACCACTACCTTTGCTAGAATCTTCCCCTCCTTAAAAAAGCGTTAGTTATTCTTGTTGCTCTTCATTCTATACACACCCAGAACTGTGCCATAATTATAGAAAAATATTGAATTAGAAAGCTACTATTGGCTTCTAGTCACAGATTTTTCTAAAAGAAAAATACATCCATATTATCTGGGAGGCTCCAATTAGGAATAAGAAGGTAGATTTTTCTTTAGTCTATAATTTATTTTTGAGTCCTTGATTTAACAAATTTTATTTTTAACCTTGAGCCTTTAATTTGAATATCATAAAGAAGCTGAGCAAGATAGTTTTGGGTAACATTTCATTTTTAAATGATCAACAAAATCTCTCTTATTAGAGGGTAAATATCCAATGCAATGATTTTCATTTTGCTTACAAAATACACAAAGTATAACTTTAAATTCTATTTATCTAAGGTTAGTTTGTTAAGGTCACATTAGAACTAAATACGACATGCATATCAATAACAATTGTTTAGATAAGTCAACCAACATTTGCCTATTTTTATATTATGTTTACATTCAAAATAAAGTTTATTAACTATGTTAATACTTTATGCTCTTTAAGGATATGAAGTGACATTTTACAATACCTTTCATATAATAATTAGTTGATATGCAAAATCATTTTTATAGACCTTATTGCATTTAAATACTTTGGAAGACTGATTATGTAAATAAATGACAAAGTGAGTCTGTATTTTAAAAAAAGTATTTGTCATACAAATGATTGATTTTCAAATTCAAGTACATTTTTTAATACTTAAAAAATTATAGCTGTTAAATATCTCACTTTAAAAATCTCAACTATTGGGAGGGTGGGGGGGAGTCAAGGGAGGGAGGGAATACAGGGATATGTGTATAAAAACAGATGATTGAACTTGGTGTACCCCCCCAAAATAATAAATAAATAAATAAAAATAAAAAATCTCAACTATGATACACTAATAGCTTATTAGAATAAACCCCCCCAAAAGATGATGTGTACAGACATCATCTAAGTCCTGTTTCCTTTTAGACATTAGCTCTGTGTCTGTCTTTATGGTAAAAAGAGGTGATGTTGCTACATAGAGAACTGAAACATTAGAAGCATCAGCTTCATCATTTAAGGGATACATCCCTGTTCTAACCAGCCCATATAATTAAAACTTATGGATAAACAAGATTTTTCTGAGATTCAAAGGAATTCTAAAATAGACATGTCAGCATGACTTTTTTTTTTTTTTTTTGACAGAAGTACAAAGATGACAGCAGAAGCAACAGCTGCCTGAGCTGATACACAAGTCTAAAGTTGGTTGATATCTGCAATTTTGACATCCTGGGTTGGAGTCTTTTGAATGATGGGGTGAGAGAAAGACTTTGATCACTTCTTTGGCTTTTAGCCATCCACAGGATGGGTGCTTCATGACTGCAGTTGTGATAAGGAAACTGAAGATGCCGATGAGGAGAGCAAACTATTTTCATCTCTGCTTCTACCTTTTTCCCTAGCTCTCTCCTCTCACCTTTACCTGTTGCTTTCAACTTTCTCTTTTCTTGATTAGTTTCCTCTATTATCTTTCTTACTCTTCCCTTTTCTTCTTTTCCTCTATTACTTTAAGCATTCACTCACCTATGCCTTATTTTTTATTATTTTATTTATTTATGTTAGGTCTATCAGAGAATAAAACAGAAAGTGAACTACCTTTGGGAATTTAGATTATAGTGGAGGAAAACTAACAATAAAAGTAAATACAATAAATGAGTGTATTATACATCAAACAAGATGAGTAAATTAAAAAAATAAAGAACAGAGGAAGAGGATTAGGTTTGCACTTGGAAGTGGTGTGTAGTGTTAAAAAGAGAGAGCAAGGTAAGCATACTATAAAGATGCATTTGAGTAGATGTAAGAGGTAGGCTAATGAATTAGTGACGTGCTTATCTGCACAGTGGCCTTTGCAGAAGAAATGGCCAGTGCAGAGGCTGTAAGGAAGAAGTCAGCCTAGAGTCATAAGAGTGGTAAGTATGCAAGAATGGTTAGGGTTGACTAAAAGCTTTAAGCAGAGGAGGAGAGGTGAGAGAGAAATTTAGGGAAATAAAGGAAGGGGTGATCATCTAGAACTTTACAGGCCATTGTAAGGAATTTAATTTTTAGTCTGAGAGAAATCAGAGTCTGTGTGTGTGCGTGTGTGTGTGTCCATGTGTGGGTGCACATAAGTTCTCAGTCCTGTTACATAGAAAATTTGAAAGAACATCTGCTAAAGTACAACTTCCTCACTTCCCCCCAAAACTCAGAGTCTAAAATACCTATGCTGCCTCCAGTGTATTATTGAGGGCTTATGAATTGGGGACAGTGAGCACCATGGCTGTTTAAGGATGCCTGTAAATCACAAGAGAGTATGTACATTTTTCCAGAAACCTTTCTCTTTTGCTTTCCTGCCTCCATCTAAGTCACAAGACTATTGCTAAGGCAATGAGCCTGAAAAGAATGGAGGAAACATGGAGGAATACAGTTTTCAGAAAACATTATGTAGATTCATTTTAAATGAGATGAAATGAGAAATCATAGGTTGTCATTTTGTCTGATGTGCTCCTCTCTTGTATCTCCACATCTCTTTTCCACGTAAGTACTCTGATTTTTATATAGGTTTAGCATGGATCACAAAAAGCTATGCCTAGAGATAATGAGAAGTGCTTTGGGTTACTAACAAATTTTTATCTGATTTTCGGTACCTTCTATCTGCTGGTAATTTTGCCACAAGTTTATTCACCCTACTTGGGAAGGCAATTCAGACAGAAAAATATAGCAGGAAACCCTTAATTGCTTGTTCATTGCCTTTTATTTTTTAAGTAGGCTTTTGTAGTCCTTATTTTGTCCACAGTATATTAAATATAAACTGCAACAGCTAAAGTATTTTAAGATAGAAAAGACAAGCTGCATCAAATAAAATCCACAGGAAAGCTGTGATCCTGCAGGCTGATATGTTGCAATCTAAATTGAGCTCAGAACTCCCTCTAGAGAATAGGAAATTCATCATTCTTTCTGGGTCTCTGGCTCTGTAAAATGCTATATGAGTGGAGGAAGCATTGTCTGCAAGGAAAGGCCCCTACCTTAATTGAAAAATCATGAATGAAAATGATATTTTTTTCTGTTCTATAATTTTTTGAGTATGTTGGCTAGTTGGTGATTAAATCAAAAGCTATCTCTATAAAAAAGAACAACCTATAAATTAGCATATTTCTTATCTTTGCTAAGCCTCAATATTTTCATCTGTGAATGTTAAGTATAATATTAACATTTGGGAAATATATTTTGTTTGGATAAGTTTAAATCACTGCACTTTTAAAGGTACAGGGAAAGTGTGTGTTTTAAGAAACTAAAAGATAGTAGAAAAAAATCAGAACACTAGTCATTATAGGAAAGTATTTTAATGTTCAGATATGAAAAATTGCATATCCATTCAGATATATTAAAGGACATTGTGTAATGGCCTATTTTTCTGAAATGTTTTTAAAAAACTAATTTATTATTTAAAAAGTAATCAATTGTGGCATAATGGCTGTGGTAGGGAAACTTAGCGTCAAGTCTTATAGTATTGTTCAAACTTCTTAAATTTTAAAGGTAACTGAAATATGTAAATAAATATTTACAAAATAAATAGTAACATAAGCCAAAGATAAATAACATTAAGACATAAATAGATACATTAATAGAGAATAGATAAATAAGATAAATACACAAATATTAATATAAGATAAATGGTAAAATAAGCATTAACATTAACATGAAATAAGTGTTGTCTTTCACACAGATTATTGGATACATTAATACCTCACACAATGATGGTTATTACTGTTGTACAAAATACAACATAAATACTTGAAACATATCTATTTATAGCTATTTATTGCTTATTTGAAATGCTATATTTTATTTAACTTTAGCCCTTAGGCTATATTTTTAGCTATATTGTCAGAGACAGCAAATTTTCCAGTGATATTTGTACATGTATTATTAGTTTCATTAAATGTCCAAACAAAATGACCATTTGATGGGCATTTGCTGTTTGGAGACTAATTACAGACTTCCCATGGTTAGTAGTTCTTGTTTTCATTTAAAAACATTTAAAATATTCTTATTTAGTCTTATTTTTCATGTCTCCATCTCTTCCTAGCTTTGAAAAAACAAAACATTCTGTATAGGGAATCCAAAAATTGAAAATATGTTTTCTCCTAACAGCTTATTGATAATTCAGTATAATTCAGAGGTGTGTTTATTGAGGATGGGGCATTCTCTGATCCTAGGTAATTTGCAGCCTATTAGAAAGTACTTCAATTACCTTCATTAAAATTTGTCCAGTTTAACTCTACCTCCCCCATTCAAACAATTGCAATCATTTATTTCCCTCTCCTTATATGGAAATTTTTAGTATATAAATAATTTTTAAAAAGTAACCATTCAGTTTCTTAATCCTCTAATTTTTACTCCCACAGCTCCATTTAACTTGCTCTTTCTAGGCTCATTGGTATCTTGTTATTTTCAAAATCCATCTGTAATTATACCAGCTAACATCTGCCCCTCTGACACTATGAATTCTTTTATTAGAAAATCTCTCCTGATTTTGTTTTCCACTTAATATTCTTTTCATCTACTTCTCTTATTAACCCTTCCCAGTCTCTTTTGCTAGAATGACTCTATCTCTAGCATTTGACTTCTTCTATTTCTTATTTGTCTCTTTCTGACTTTATATGCTTACCAGCTTCAGGCATTGCTCATATCTTTATGATTATAAATCTATTTTTAGCCTTCTCTACAAAGTATGCCATTGGAAGTTCACTCTCAGCATTTAAAGATCAAATTCTGTACCACTGAAAAACTCTTCAATTCTGTCTTACTCTCTATTCTCATCCTATCTTTATTTCTTCAGTATCTTGCCCAGACTACTAAATTTAACCTCCACATTGTTGAAAATGTATTTTAAAAGATAGGTCACCTTTGAAAACTCTATTTACTAACATTATTTTGATGGCTTCTTGCCACAAAGTCATCAAATTCAAATGTCTTACTATGGCATTCAAGTTGTGTACAGTGTTATTCCAATCTAACTTTCTTTTCTACTGTTTTCCAGTCATACCCCATGCTTTGGACTCACTTTTGTGTACCTCAAACTTTTAGTCCTTTAACCATGATGTTTATTACTCTGGAATGTATTTATATCTCTCTTCCCTTGGAAAAGCATAATTAAATTTGGAATACGTGAGTTAAGTAATGCTATATATTTAGAAAAGTTCCTGATGCATAATACACACTCATTAAATGCCATAATTGTAGTCATAGTCATAATAAAAATAATATTCAGTGTCCACTTTATTGGTAATCACTTTTATTGAAGTTTACCACCATTTTCCCCTTCTTTTTTTCCCCAATTAGAATCAGTTGTTCTTTCCTTACTTTCTCTAAAGTTGCTTCATTATTACTTTCATTGAGATTTGACCATATTACTACAGCATTTGTAACTTTCATATATATATACATATATATGTCTTATTCTTAAATTATTTCTTCTTTCATGAAATCTGATATGTTCATGACAGCTTTAAAAATAAAGTGAGCTAGAGAGAAAACTCCTGCTTCCCAGATTTGCTGGGGATATCGAGTGAGTTTTAAATATGTGTTCATTTTAAAACAAAGAAACACTGGGCTAGGTGTGCTTATAGCCATTTCAATTTGTATGTTTAATAAGATAATAAGGTTTCCAGTCTCTTTAAGCCATAGTGCTTTAAGCACATCCATTTTATTAAAATTTTTCCCCTGTCCTGACTTATAAGAAAGGTCTTTTAATATTCAAATAAAATATAGGTATAAAGACTACTGTGTTTCAGATTTCAGGTTGAATGGAAGGTGGAAAACAATATTTCCATGTGAGTTTATTCTACTTTTACAGTGGAACAGAGAGTCTTTTCAGAGTTAGAATGAGGGAATGAGGAAATTATCTTTTGCTCAGCTCTGAATTAGACCTGCTTAGTCAGAATATTCAGACTCCAATTATTCAAGGACTAAAAGGCAAGATTCCAGAGAGCCTGCTACCCCTTCTAAAGGGATGAAGGTTAAATTCCAGAAGTAGGTTCAATTCCTGGAAGATCTTAATGTCTTTCAAAAAGAAAGACAAATTTGGTAGCAAAATGGAAAGGAAATAGGATTCAGTTTTACATAAATATGGATAGACACTACTATTAGTGGAAAATGTTCAATTTGGAACTAGTGGTAAAAGCAGTATTGGAACAGACTTGCTAAAACTAAGGAAAAGTGTCATGATCAAAAACACAAGAGTTAAGAGTTTTGATCTAAATAAGAGATCAGAGTGCATACAAGTGGGGGCATCCCAAGCAAGATTGCATGTAGTATGTATTAATAATATTGATAATTCTTTATTAATAGTTATTTCACAAACTTCTATAGTGTATACTATATGTTAGGCATTATATTAACTCATTTAACTGCCATAATCACCTTTAATTTAGGTACTTTTATGATGGGAGTGCTGGTCTCACCTACACAAATAGTTAATTGAGCAAGTTTGAATCCATATTCACTTCAGGGGACAAAACCACTGCTGAACATCCAGAAGAGTAGAAAGAGGTAGAGAGGAAGATGTGTGCAACAGTTTTGCAAATAAATTTTCTGAATTACATTGATTTAATTCTCTTGCTCTCTTTAAAAATTTAAACATATCTTCAAAAATGTAATGTATTTGCTACACTCATTATTCAAGAAACATTATTCTTAAAAAAAAAAAAACAACTTTAGAAAGAATTGAAATTAGTTACTGACAAAGCTGTGCCCCTTTATTTCTACTGCCAACCTCAGTGAACTTGTCTATCACAAATAACTACTAATAAGAAGTGACTGTCTAACATTTCAAATTTCTTATTACACTTCTTGTATAAAAGTATCTGTCACAGGTATATGTAGGTACTGGAATTGTGTATATCCACTGTATTAGTTTTGTAACCCTGTCATACACAAACTTAATGGTTTAACACAGCACAATTTTATTATTTTATAGCCTTATAAGTGAGAAATCTGGCATGGGTCTAACTAGGCTAAAATAAGTGTGTCTGCAGGACTGCATTCCTTCATAGAAACTCTAGGGGAGAATCCGCTGTCTTGCCTTCTTCAGCTTCTAGAGACTGCCCACATTCCTTGGCTCTAGGTCCCCTTCCTCCATCTTAAAAACTAGCACCATTACAGCTCTCTGACCATTCTCCAGTAGTCACATCTGCCTCTAACCCCAGATGGAAAAGATTCTCCACTCTTAAGACTCATGTATTAGATTGGGCCCACCTGGATAATCACTACTTCTCATATTTCATAACTTAATCTTATCTGCAGAGTGTATTTTGCCAGGTAAGGTCACACATGTATTCAAAGCTTATGGGGAGAAGGAGGAAGGTGTCTCTTGAATGCCATTTTCCTTTCTATCAAGCACACACATGACTTAATGTTATTTACTGGGATACTGTCTCATTTCCATAAGTTAAGTAAGTACTATTTTGGAGTTAGTGGCACTGAAAACACCAGTGATGAAACAATGTAACTAAATATCTCACTGAGAATAAAGGCACCTTTTTTGATAGGTATATAGGTAATAGTTATTTGCAAGACTAGTTTTCAAAGATTGTGAGTCCCCAAGAAACATGACAAAATTTGATGTCACTGAATTTTAACCATGTGCTTAGTGTTTAATTTGACTTTACAGATCAAAAGTGACAGGCTGTGTTGAATGACCTACATTTTTCAATAACATACATCCCTTAGCCTTTAGAATTGTTTACTTATTAGGTTCTGCTTCAAGTGCTCTGTTATTATATCACATTTTTTTTTTTTTTGGTAATCACACTTTTTTGTCTCTAATCTGACAGGGCATCTTAAAACTCAATGTTTATAGCATAATAAATAGAAGTAGTTGATTTCTAAGTTGAAAATGAGAATCAGGTCTAAGCCAACCTTTATTGTTACTTCACAGGAAGCCCATGCGAATGAGGAGATTAACCAGTTACATTAGATCATGTAATATCACACCTATCATTCTTTATGATCTGCATAATATTTATCTGTACTGAGTTTTTCAGTTACATAGTACCGTTAGAGTTGAATTCACTTGCTAGTCTAACTTGGCAATGCATGTTCCAGAAAGATATACGGTGTAGTGAAAGAAAAAGATTTAGTAAGACAAGACATTTTTCCTCTCTGTACTTTTTGGTACATAAAAGTCTTGTCTGTTTGACATTTGGTACTTTTGCTTTATGGTTTTGTCCTATTTTCTCTTCTTCCCATGCCATCTTTATCAAAGTACTGAAATATATTTTCTAAATACTCCAGATGGAGCAGTGGTATACTTTGACCCTGGATAGAAACTAGGAAAAATGCAAAGCTTCTATTAATTTTATAGCCCCACATTTTGAACATATTGTATAATTCTACTCTTGCTAATTGTTTATGAGATTTTTTGCTGAAATTCCAAATCCCAAAACTGAGTTATGTCCAATGCATGGTAGAACAATAGGTAGTAAAAAAAATCTGCTGAATGTTGAATATTTGTTAACTCTTTCATTGTATATAAAAATGATACTTTTAGCACAGAAAAACATATGCAATATCTATAATATGTATGTATGAGATGTAACACAGAGGGCAAATAAACTCAAATCAAGTCTTGATTTTAGCATGCTACAAATTAGTCATATACTGTAGAATTTCAATAAATATTTAGACAATGAAATATTGTACATATATTGTTTAACAGGCCTAGCTGCTTTACAGATGAAAGGGATGCTGACTGTAGGGTAACTGTACCATTTCAGTTTTGATTAGTTATAAAAATATTAAAGACTTCAATTTTGATTAATGGCAGATAAGATTCTTTGCACAAACTCTCCCACCTGGAATATCTAGAACACATGGAAGAAGTATCAGTGTTGTAAAATATCATCTAGCCAAGATCCAGAAGATGGAAGTATAAAGTTGAGCCAGGACAGAAAACTTAAAGGACTAGATACTTTTGACAGCTTTGCAGGAGTGGGAGTATAAAATTCGAGTTCAGAGCTTAATGGGATGGGAGAAAGGAAGGATTGCCTAGTAAAGCATTCACATTTTAGTTTGGGACCATAAGGTATATACAACAACTAGAAATAAACATAAACTGGAAGTAAACTGTCGCTAGTCTACACAGAAGGAAAGTAAAGAGAAACAACAATCACCACACTGTGGTATTTTGAATTGAATCCTGGAACAGAAAAAAAGCCATGGTGGAAAAAAAAATGAAGAAATCTAAGTAAAATTTGTAATTTAGTTAACAGTATTGTACCATTGTTAAATTCTTAACTTGATAATTGCACCATGTTTATAAAAGATGTCATTATTTTTTCAATCTGGCCATATGGAATTCTTTATACTAACATTGCAATCACTAAAGAAAATGTGGTTTGCATAGCTATGTTAATATTAAGCACAGTAAATCCACAACAAAAAACAATTCTATAATTAAAGAGGAATATTTCACAAAAACAAATGGTTCCATCCTCCAGGAGAATATAACGCTTCTCAATTTGAATGCACACATTTATGTTGTCTGACAATATATTACTAGGAAAGATCTACAAAGAAATTGTAGAGATCTTCAAGGAAAACCAGAACAATAAATTATATCTACAAAATATAGCAAGAAGGGCATAATAACAGAAATATCAGGGAGTAGTAAAAATACAATACAGAGGCAACAAACAAGTTGTTGCTTTGAAAACTATAATACAGTTTATAAAAACTCAAGAAAATATAGCAATAAAATGAAAGAGGAAGTACAAATAACCAATGCCAAAAATTAAAAAGTGTATATCAATACAGAATCTAGAGATATTGAAAGAGTAGAAGATTATCATTAACATATTTACACTATTACACATGAAAATGTAGAGAATATGGACACATTCCTAAAAATAAAAATAACTATCCAGAACTGACACAAGTTGAAAGAGAAAAATTGAAGTCTTATTGTTATTAAATGAATCCAAATCCATAATAAAACTATCTGCAATTAAATCCATGCTCAAATGACTTTACAACATCTTAATTAGTGAAAATATAACATCATTCTTCCAAAAATACAGAGAATAGAAAAAGGAGGGTTTATGTCCTGACTTATTTCACAAGACTATCAAAAACTCAATACTAAAGAAAGGGAAATTGTAATCTCTGACACAGATACATAATCAAAGATTATAAATGAAATATAAGTAAAATGAATACAGCACCTTAAAAGGAAAAAAACCTCCTCTTTTCAACGATAAAAATATGATGACAAAAATTTATTAGAAAATGTCTAAATCTGCCTATAACAAATATTGCTTGTAACAACAAAATATCATACTTAAAAGTAAAGTACTACAAGCTTTCCTTTTGAAATAAAGAATAAGGAATGTATGTCTACCTGTAACAATGCTAAGTTACAGACCTTAGTCATTATAATGCAAGATGGTAGACTGAATTTTTTGAAGTACATTTAAAATGTATTTTGAAACAATATCTCCTACTATACATGGTCTTGAAGAACATTACAACTTACCCATCAATGTAAGATGTATGTCCCCTCCCTTTCAAACTGACAGAACTTTGAAGTTATCATAACTAATAGATTATGGTGAAAGCGATGTTTTGTGAATCTCAAGATGAAGTCATTAAAAAGACATGCATTTTTTTCTTGCTTTTTGTGTGCTCAAAATTACAAAATGGTTTCTAGAAATTTTCAAGATCTCCAAGCTTACTGTTTCATATCACTCAGAAAGGGAAAGCATCTCCAGGAAACAGCTCAAGAGTGAGACACATTATTTTGGTATGCCAAAATATATTTTATGTATCTCACTTGCTTGGATTAAGCTTCTTATACTACCCTAAACTAAGCTGAATAGAGATTAATCATGAACTTAGTACTGATGTCTACTTGTATCAAAGCATACGAGCCTTGTAAGAGTGGTAAATACAGAATTGACAATCAGGGTGAAACAACAAAAAGGAAAGGTAAATAGATGTGGAAAACAAAAATAGCAAACATCTTCACTGACTAGAAAGACTGTACTCTGATGTAATTAAAACAATTTAATCTTTTATAAACACAATTTTCATGATATTTAGAAAAATCTCTAAAAAGTGTGTTATGTAATATTTTACTAAAAGTACTATTTATTAAAAATAAAAAAGTACATGCTTTATAAAATTTAATAATTTTGAGATGCATAGAGGCTATTCTTTTGCCCCTCTACCATCCTATTCCCAAATCTCTTCTCATATAAACATGTTTCATAATATAAACAGATTTTGTGAGAACAGAGTTTACTAAAACAGTTTCATAATTTCACAAAATATAACATTTATCAATCTGTAGTATTCTTTTGTTTTCATGGAATGGTATTTTGTGAAACTTTCTCCGTGTCAATGCATAGAGATTTGGCATTAATTTTAAAACATGTATAACTGTATTTTTGCCTCAAGGGCTGGAAGTACACATTTTAGAGGGAGTATGTGACAAAAGAAAATAGATGTTTATAAAACAGTTGGTAGTATGGTGGGGATTGCCCTTTATAACTTCCAAGATATTAGTAAATCCCTGAAACACAGGACTTGCCTATTAATGATCTCAGCTGCAGATGCTTAGCAGAAGTTCACATGGAAGCTGCTTCATACTTCACATCAGCCAAGGTGTCTTTCTCTTCCAGGAGACAATAATGATTTTCCTTCTCTTTGCCTTTAAGTATTACTCAAGTAACTTTCATGAATGTATATGAGAATCCTGTCTTTTTATCATTGGCCTGCATCTAATAAGCTATCTTCTCTGTGTATTCTCTTCAAGTTTCCTACTTTACATTTTCCAGAAAGCCAGACAATAGAAATTCTATATTCTACAATATAAATAGCATACTGACTGCAAACAAGAATAAAGTTGATGACAAGATACAGAGACATATTTTTCCCCTGGGGTTCAGAGAACTGATCAGGTAGGCTAGGGAGCATGTAGTTTGCTATATTATTTACATAAGTGGGGTTAATAATAATGTAATGCTGACCTAGTAGATAAAAACAAAACACAATCTTTATAATAACTAGATTTTAAACTACTAAAAATTCTTCAAGTCAAACCAAAGATTGGAAGTAATTTTTTTGCTGTTCTATTTTTATTTTTAGTGATGAGAGTTTTGGCATATCTCTCAAACTTTAAAATAGTACAATCTAGCAAAAGAAGTGAAAGTGCATCCCTTGAGATATTTGCTTTCATTATGTAAAACAGTGTAAAAGTATTCATTCTGTAATTTGAAGCAACAATGACAAGATTGGTAACGGGATGAAATAGTTTTGAAAATTCTACAGATTTTCAATTTACACATTTTTACATTCATAGTTTACTCATATCACCAGATAGTAATATATAAATTGTACTGTTGAATGAGTGTGGGATTCAGACTCAAGAAACCTGGCTTTACCTTTTGTTTCTCCCACTCTCAAGTTATAAATTTATCATTTAATTTTAATAATCTTTCTTTTGTCATCTCTGAAATATGAATAATATTTCCTGTGCAAAATGTTGTGAGAATAAAATGATATATTGTTGGTGAAAAAATGGGTAAAGACTATAATGGACTAAGGCAAGTTATTTACTATGCCTTAAACATGTTTCATAAAATTCATACTATATTTATTGCCAAAATTCTAAACTCAGAAAAGAAAACCTTTTAAAACAAGATGTTACAAGTGATTATGTGATTTTTAAGTAGATCAAAAGATGGCCTGGGAGTAACATTGTGGAAATGGCAGAGTAGGAAGTTCCCTGTTTCACTCGCACCACTGTAAAAATCACTAAGATGGAAAAAAACTGTAAGAATCAACTATTTTAAAAAACTGGAACCTGATCACTTACTTATAGCAACCAGGAGAAGTGCTTGATGAAGGGAAAGGCTGCTGAACTTTGGTGAGAGAGCCGAATTCATGTTTCTATCCCCCATTTTACACCCTTGCTGTACCTGTGAGGATGAAAGCCTGCATTCCTAGAGCATGTGGCTGGTGTTAGGGTGGACAGTAAGGTTTCTCTCCCCCAATAATTAGAATTTGTGTGTTTTGGTTAGTCTGGTGGTATGACTTTCCCCGCAGCATCTATTGGAAGTAACTATTTTGGTTTTTGATATAGAAATTTAAGGAAATCTGTATCTGATTACAGGCTGACCACACACCAAAAGGAACAAATATTTTGCCAAAATAGTTTAGAAAATCTACTGTAAAAATGGATGAATGCAAGTCTCAATAAGAAACAAAAGCAATCCCTCTGAAGGAGGAGAATCTGATTTCAAGAGTTAAATTGTAATACTTAAAATGTTTCATTCTCAACATAAAATGAAATGACAATGAAACAGAAAAGTGTTGCTCATTCACAAGAAAAAATAATTTGAAAAAGCTATCATAAGAAAGCCCAGACATTGGAATTCCTAGTTAAAGACATTAAATCAATTGTTTTAACAAATTAAGGGAAAACATAGACAAAGAACTAAAGGCATCAAAAAATAGACAATGTAAAATAGAGACAAAAATTATTAAAAAGATGAATATATAAACATATACATGTATATATATGGTTCTACAACAAATCTGAGCAGACAGAAGAATCACCAAACTTGAAGATAAGGCAATTAAAATTATCCAGATTGAGAAACAGAAAGAAAAAAATGAAAAAAAAAAAAAAAGGGAAAACCTGAGGGACCTTCAGGACACCATCAAGCACACCAACATGGGAAAAAAGAAGAGAGAAGTAACAAAAAAAATTGAAGTTATGATCCAAAATTTCTGAAATTTTATAAAAATACATAAATCTGCAAACCTAAGAAGCTCAATAAATTCCAAGAAAATAAACTGAAAGAAGTCTAAATTGAGACACATTATACTCAAATTTTCAAAAGCCAAAGACAGAAAAAAAAAAAAAAAACTTGAAGGAATAAGAAAGAAGCCACATGAGAAAACAGCTTACATGACAGCTGTTTTCTCATCAGGAAACATGGAAGCCATAAGGCAGTAATATGACCTATTTAAAAAGCTGAAAGAAAAAAAAATCTGTCAACTAAGAATTCTATATCTGGCAACACTAGTCTTCAAGAATGAAGGAGAAATTAAGATATTCTCAGGTAAACACAAGGTAACAGAGTTTATTACTAATAGAACTGCCTTATAAGAAATGTTAAATGGAGTCCATCAAACTGAAATGAAATGACATTACATAGTAACTCAAAGCATATGAATAAATGAATAATACTGTCAAAATAATTACATAGGCAAATATAAATGCTTTAACTATTGTACTTTTCACCTGTAACTTCTCATTCTTCTATGATTTAAAAGGCAAATGCATAAAATAATGATTACAAATATATGTTAATGTGTACAATACATAAAGTCATAATCTCTGACCATACAAACATAGAGCATGGAGAAGGGAGAGCTATAAGAAGAGAGTGTTTATATATTATTGAAACCAAGTGGGTATTATTCAAACTAAGTTATTATACATTTAAGATAATTTGAATGCCCAAGATAACCACTAAGAAAACAACTAAAAATAGATACAGAAAGGAAAGAAAATGGTATACTACAAAATAATCAACTAAATACAGAAACTCAGTAATAAGGAATTGAGAAATAAATCATGACATGCAGAAAACAAATAGCTAAATGGCATAAATAAGCCTTTCATTATCACTAATTATTTTAAATGTAAATGGATTAAATAGCTAATTAAAAGAAAGATTGTCTGAACAGATTAAAATATAAATCTACATGTCTACAAGAGATTTATTTTAGAACAAAGACAAAAAAAGATTGAAAGCAATGGGTGGAAAGAGATATCACATGCAAATATTCATTAAGTAAAGTTGTAGTGGCTTCATTGTCATCAGAAAAAAAAGATTTTGAGTAAAAAATGTGTACAAAAATAAAGGGAATTTTATATTAATAAAATATTTAATATATCCAGAAGATCCAATAGTTATAAACATATGTGCACCTAACAGAATGTCCCAAAATTAAAGCAAAAATTGACATAATTGAAAATGGAAAAGAGTTTTACAATAAATAGTTAGAGACACCAGTACCCCATGTTCAGTAAAAGACAGAACAACCCAACAGAAGATTGGCAAGAAAATAGAGGAACTGGAGATAGGATTACGATGGAGGAGTAGGAGTACATGGGCTCACTCCCTCTTTCAAGAGGACCAGAATTACAACTAAATGCTGAACAATCATTGACAAAAAGACACTGGAACTCACCAAAAAAGACACCCCACATCCAGAGACAAAGGAGAAGCCACAATGAGACATTAGGAGGGGCACAATCACATTAACATCAAATCCCATAAATACTGGATGGGTGACTCACAAGCTGGAGAACAGTTATACTGCAGAGATCCACCCACTAAAGTGAGGGTTCTGAGCCCACATCACACTTCCCAACCTGGGAGTCCAGCAATGGGAGGCAGAATCCCCAGAGAATCAGACTTTGCAAGCCAGCAGGATTTGATTGCAGAACCTCCACAGGACTGGGAGAAACAGAGATTCCACCCATGGAAGGCACACAAAAAAGTGTGCTCACCAGGACCCAGGGGGAAGGAGCGGGGACCCCAAAGGAGACTGAACCAGACCTACCTGCTGGTGTTGGAGGGTTGCCTGCAGAGGTGGGGGGCAGCTGTGGCTCACCAAGAAGACAGGGGCACTGGCTGCAGGGGTTCTGGGAAGTGCTCATTGGTGTGAACCCTCCCAGAGTCTGCCATTAGCCCCACCAAAGAGCCTGTAAGCTCCAGTTCTAAGTACCCTCAGGCCAAACCAACAAGGTGTGAACACAGCCCCACCCATTAGCAGTCAAGCAGATTAAAGATTTACTGAGCTCTGCCCACCAAATAGGATTAAAGTCTTACTGAGCTCTGCCCATCCAGTCCTACCCACCACCAGTCCCTCCCATCAGGAAGCAAGCAGGAGACTCCTAGATAGCTTCCTCCACTAGAGGCCAGACAACAGTATCAAGCAGTATCTGCAGTATTTCATCTTGGGGAACTGAAAACCACAGCTACAGAAAGATAGAGAAAATGAAAAAGCAGAGGACTTTGTACCAGATGAAGGGACAGGATAAAACCCTAGAAAAATGACTAAATGAAGAGGAGATAGGCACACTTCCAGAAAAATAGTTCAGACTAATGATGGTGAAGATGATCCAGGACTTTGAGAAAAGACTGGATGCAAAGATCAAAAAGTTTACCAAAGACCTAGAAGAATTAAAAAGCAAACAAACAGAGATATGCAACACAATAACTGAAATGAAAAATACACTACAAGGAACCAATAGCAGATTAAATGAGGCAGAAGGGTGAATAAGTTACCTGGAAGACAGAATGGTGAAAATCACTGATGTGGAAAAGAATACGGAAAAAAGAATGAAAAGAACTGAAGACAGCCTAAGAAACCTCTAGGACAATGTTAAATGCACCAACATTCACATTATAGGGATCCCAGAAGGAGAAGAAAGAGTGAAAGGACCCAAGAAAATACTGGAAGAGATTCTAGTTGAAAACTTCCCTAACATGGGAAAGGAAATAGCTACCTAAGGCCAGGAAGCGCAGAGAGTCCCAGGAAGGATAAATCCAAGAAGAAACACGCCAAGACATATAGCAGTCAAATTGATAAAAATTAAAGACAGAGAAAAGTTATTAAAAGCAACAAGGGAAAAATGACAAATAACATACAAGGGAACTCCCATAAGGTTAACAGCTGATTTCTCAGCAGAAACTGGGCAAGCCAGAAGGGAGTGGCATGATATATTTCAAGTGATGAAAGGGAAGAACCTACAACCAAGAATACTCTACCCAGCAAGGATCTCATTCAGATTCAACAGAGAAATCAAAAGCTTTCCAGACAAGCAACAGCTAAGAGAATTCAGCACCACCAAACCAGCCCTACAACAAATGCTAAAGGAACTTCTCTAAGTGGGAAACAGAAGAGAAGAAAAGGACCTACAGAAACAGCAACAAAACAATTAAGAAAATGGTAATAGGAACATACATCTTGATAATCACCTTGAATGTAAATGGATTAAATGCACCAACCAAAAGACACAGACTGGCTGAATGGATACAAAAAGAAGACCCATATATATGCTGTCTACAAGAGACCCACTTCAGACCTAGGGACACATACAGACTGAAAGTGAGGGGATGGAAAAAGATATTCCATGCAAATGAAAATCAAAAGAAAGCTGGAGTAGCAATAGTCATATCAGATATAATAGACTTTAAAATAAAAAATGTTACAAGAGACAAGAAAGGACATTACATAAAGATCAAGGGATCCATCCAAGAAGAAGAGATAACAATTATAAATATGTATGCAACCAATATAAGAGCACCTCAATACATAAGGCAAATGCTAAAAACTATGAAAGAGGAAATGCAAGGCAGAAATAGATACAGACATGTAGAAAAAAAACACACTGACACCAAGTGGGGAAAGCAGGAAGGGTTGGGGGGGATGTATTGGGAGATTGGAATATCAAATTGTACACTCTAATTATATGCTGTTTTTGTCTGTTAACTGTATCTCAATAAAAGTTCTTAAAAATAAAATAAAATAAAATAATATTAAAGAAAATAAAAAAGAAAATAGAGGAACTGGACAGCACTCTAAATCAATTAAACCTAAGAGAGGTATAGAGAGTGAGTGAACAGCAGCAGAATACACATTCTTTTTATGTGCACGTGGAACAGTCTCCAAGATAGACCATAAATTAGTCCACAAACCAAGTTGTAATAAACTTACAAAGATTGAAATCATACAAAGTATCTTTCTGACCACAATGGAAAGACTTAAACTGTAAAACTCCTAGAAAGGAACATAGGGGAAAATCTTTATTACCTTGGACTTGGCAATGGCTTCTTAATTATGTCCTCAAAAGCACAGGTCAAGGCACTGTCAATACAGTGAAAAGACAACACACAAAGTAGGAAAAAAAAATTTTTCTTATTATGTATATGAGATAAGGATTTAATATCCAGAATATATGACCTCCTACTACTCAAAAACAAAACAACACAATTACAAAATGAGCAAAGGACCCAAATAGACATTTAGGTAAAGAAGATATAAAAATTACCAATAAGCATATGAGAAGATGCTCAACATCAATAATAATTAGGGAAGTGTAAAATCAAACCACATGTAGAGAAATTGAAATATTTATATATTACTGATAGGAAAATAAAATGATACAGCCACTGTGGAAAACAGTTTGACAGTTCCTCAAAGAATTAAACCTAGAAATACCATAGGACCCAACAATTTCACTTCTTAGATATATATCCAAAACAATTGAAAATAGTGACTCAAACTCGTACTTGCACACAAATGAGCATAGTAGCATTGCTTATAGTAGCCAAAGGTAGAAACAACCCAGAAGTCTATCAACAATGAATGGATAAACAAAATGTGTTATATAATAGGTGGACTGTAGTCATAAAAATGAATGAAATTATGATGCATGCTACAACACGGAGGGAACTTGAAAATATTATGCTTAGTGAAATAAGCCAGGCATAAAAGGACAGATATTGCATGATACCACTTATCTGAAACACATAGAATAGGCAAATTCAAAAAGACAGAAAGTAGGTTAGAGGGTACCAGGGTCTGGAGTAATGGAAATTGGAGTTACTGCCTAATGGGTACAGATTTCTGCTTGGGGTTATGGAAACATGTTGGAAGTAGATAGTAGTGATGGCTGTACAACATGGTGAATGCAATTAATGCCACTGTATTTTACATCAAAAATGACTAAATTGTCAAATTTAAATGTTATCGACATTTTATCACTATGTGTAAAATATACTTACTCCATTTAACTTTTAACTGTTAGTTTTCTCAAGTTGTATAAAAATTATAGCTTATTTTTCATATTTTTTGCATTTCAGTAGTTTCAGAATCATTACTGCACTTAATAACCACTTCATAAAACCATTTTAAAGCTATTCTATTTATTTCTTTTTATTATATTTATTCCTAAGATCTCAATTCAGTTTTAATACACCAGGGTGTGGCTGAATAGGAAGACTGTTTTAGAAACACTGTTAAACACATAACTTTACTGCCCTTGAAATAGGAAATGTGTTGCATTGGGTTCTGTAATAACCAAGATAACTTTTCAATTTCAAGAGCAATACTATCTCAAGAGTCACTTTCTCCATTCGGCTTCATACCCTTATATTTCTGATTTGAACAGAGGGTTTCCTTTGATTTCAAAAAGGCTGTGTACAGAGATAGACTGTAAAAGAGCCTGGAGCCTAAATGAAAGCAGAATAGAGATTTGAAATGATCTGGAATTTGCTTTGGTAGCCTCACTCAATTGGAATATGGTTACAGTAATATGTCAAATAAAGTTTATTTACTCAAATGAAAACTGTACCAATGGTTTCCTGCAAAATAATGAAATTTTTTTGTTATTGTTTTAAAGATTTTCTTAAGAAAAAGAAAGGTTAAAAATAGGAGTTATTAGGGTGTTCTGCTATCTCCATCTAAGTTTCTTGATTAAAATTAAGATAGATGAATATACTTAATTTTTATATTATACCTTTATTTCATTCACTAGACTACTGAATGCAATAACTGAAATTCAGAAGTAAATAAACCATATGGACATACTTGGTGTAGAACATACGTTGAACTACTATAAATACAATATATTATTACATAAATTTATGTTATTTTAATTTAACTTAAATTTTAAAAAGTAATTACTATAAGTTCCTCCATACAGTGTCAAGAAGAAGCGATGAGAGAGGTCATTGTGACTGATCATGGAAGGAGAACATTCAGTCTTCATAATTAAGTATGATATTAGCTGTAAGTTTTTCATAGATGTCTTTTATCAAGATGAAATACTCTTTTATTCCTAGTTTTCTGAAAATTCTTATCAGGAATGTATAGTACATTTTGGCAAATGCTTTTTTGTATATACTCAGATGAGCATTTTTTTCCTTATGTGTTTGTTAATTTGGTGAATTACATTGGTTGATTTTTTAATGTTAAAACAATCTTGTTCTAACATAAACTCCATTTAGTCATGTTGTATTATACTACTAATGTCTTAAAATGCCAATTGAGGTCACTGATGTGACATCTTTCATTTTTCTATTCTGTAATTTTCTCAGAACTATTTTATCTGCATCACAATAATTTTGATATATTGAATTTGTATATTTCTTTAATTCAAAATGCTTTCTAACATTTCTTTCCTTCTTTTACCTAACTTTTATGTTAAAGTGTGTTGTTTAGTTTTCAACTATTTGGAAATTTCTCAAGCATCTTTCCCATAATTAACATCTAATTTAAACTCATTGTAGTTAGAAAATGTACTTTGTCACACTTGAACCCTTTCAGTCTTATGAAATATCTTCTACAACCCATAAAATGGTCTATATTTTTTTCCACATACACTTCAAAATAATATGCATTCTGTTGTTGTTAGGGGAAATGTTCTATAATTTAGGTCAAGTTGTTTGATAGTGTTGTTAAAATCTGATATAGCTATACAGATTTTGTCTACTTGTTCAGGAAGTTATTGAGAGAGTTATATTGAAATCCCCAATCATAACTTTAGATTTCTCAGTTTCTTCTTGTAGTCCAACAGATCCTTTTTCATGTATTTTGGTGCTCAGTTGTCATTTTTAAGATGGTTTTGTTCTCTTGATAATGCATTTTGATGCATTTATCCTCTGGTGTATTTTGATAAAGTTACCTTATTTTTCTATGATAATATTATTTGTTACAAATTTTATTTTTTCCAGCATTCATGTATTCACTTCAACATTCTTTTATTTAGTGTTAACATGAAATGCTTTTTTCCTTACATTAATTTTTATTATGGTAAAATATATATAACAATATTTATCATTTTAATCATTTTAATTGTACAATCAAGCAGCATTAAATACATTCACAATGTTGCATAATCATCACCAAAATTCATCTTTACATCTTTTTCTCAACCCAAACTGAAATTCTATATCCATTAAAAAAAATAGCACCCCATTTCACCCTTCACGCAGCCTTTGGCAAGCATTATTTTATTTTCTGTCTCTACCTATTAATGTTTGACCTCTTTGTGTCTTTACTTAAAATGTGCGTTTCATGTAGGAAGTATGGATTTGTCTTAGTTTTTTAATGCAATGTGATAATCTCTGCCTTTCTATTTGAACATTTAACTCAAAATTTAATATGAGTATTAATATTCTGAGGCTTAAATGTGTCATTTTGCTAATTTTTGTCTTGTGTTCTTTCTTCCCTTTTTCCTTTCTTCTGTCTTCTTTTGGGTTTAGTATTTAAATGATTTTATTTTATATCACTTTTTGGATGTTAGGCAAAAAACAAGTGTTTTTTATGCTTCAAAGTTCACTGTGTGTGTGGAGAGGATAGATTATGGGGAGAAGGAGATCAGCTAAGTTGTGGTCTGAGATGGGTGAGGTCAGGCAATTTGTTTACCTGCTATTCTGAGAATAAAAATGAGAAATTTGGTCATATGATATTGAGATAATGACTAGGTAGCTAAATTTTACTAAATCAAAATTAAAATTTTAAAATAAAATAAAGCCTTCTCTATATAAATCTGATGGCAGGGTCAATGAAAAAGTCAGTACTAGAAATGAAAAATTGGCAGTCAATACCATCCAGACCAAAGAATTCATTTTAAATCCATGGGGTCGATTATATAATCTTGCACCAGAATAAAGATAAAAAGATAAATTCTCTTGCCTAATCTGGGTAACTATAAAACTTATATTTGAACAAACAAAGAGATTAAGGAGGAAAAACCAATGAGTAGAAGAAAAAAAGCAGGTGCATATGGTATCATCAATAGCAAACAAAAACAGTATTATATAAGGGAGGGAGTGTATAAATGCAAAACATTCTGCCTAGACATCAACTAAAATGAAAACAGAGAAATGACCATAGATAACACTGATAAGATTACTATCAATAGTAACATTCAGACAAAATGACTTTGATTAGGATGAGGAAGTTGGAAGTTAAAAATGGTAATTTAGTGACTACAGATAATGTATAAATCTAATAAGAGTTTTCTGTGAAAAGTTATAGAGTGTTTCAGGGAGGGGATTGTGGGGTGAATGGAAGTTGCAGCACTGCTTTATTATGCTGTATTTGTTTGTTTTTGTTTGTTTGCAAATAGCAAACACAAGAGCATGGTTATATTTAGTAGAAAGGAATAAAGTAATAATTTAGAAGAAGGAATTTTACAGCTTCGGCTTCTTGAGAAGTTTAAGTGATAGGATTCAGAGTATAAGTAGAAAAGCTGGCTTTTAAAGGGAAAGGAATCACTTAGACTGCTGTGACTGGAGAAAATGCAAAGAGGGTGGGTCCAGGTCAGGTAAGCATATAGATTTATTGTTGAGAAAAATGAAGAAGCTCAAGATTGATTGCTTTACTGTTTCATGAGGGAATTTGAAACAATGTCTTTAGCTCTTTCAGGTAAGGAGTCACAGAGAGTAGAAGTGGAAGTTTGAAGTATAAGGGGAATGTATGAAGTAGTTGCTTTGGAGATGGAGAGCAAGAACATGCTAGCAAAGTGTGGAGAATTTTCAGGTACTGTTGAAGGCCTATATAAATTGAGAGACAAGCAGCATGACATTTTTCTCAGATGGTATTCAACTGTTCAACTTGGTACAGGCACCAAATAGTTAATATTTGTTTGGTAACAGGTGTGGAATTTTGCTGCTTTAGATACAGAGATGGATAAGAAGGAACAAGACATTAAGGGAGCATGTGATGGGTTAATTATATTAATGGTGCAGAGTCAATATATTCAAGGACCCAATGAGGCCCATAGCCATGACACTGAGGGACAGGTATCCCTCTCCTTGAGTTATTTGATGATGGATATGTATACAGTGATTAGAGAACTTCTAAGGCAATGGCTGAGATTGATAACCAGGTCTACTGGAAAATGTACTATACTGGGAGTCATAATAATAATAGAAGCAATATAATTAAAAAGTAATAGCTAACATTTATTTAACATTTCTATGTGAAAAGCATTACATTAAGTCCTTAACCTACTAAGTTCCCAAGCTTGTTAATCTTGTATCATTTTTACAGACTCTTGTTATGCATTATCATGCCTTTTGCTTTTTGTTTTATTTTTTCTTCCTTTTTTAAATAGGAAAACTCAGTCAGACAGAGGTTAAATGATTTGCTGAGGGTCAAAATCCTGTAAGATATGGAGTTTAGATTAGAAAAGACTGTCAAGTCTATGGTCCATGAATACTATTCTGTTGCCAGAGAACTGGATGATATCACTTGTTCTGTGACTGCCTCTGGTTTTGTGACTCAGAGAAAGTCACATTTACTTTAAATTTCCACCTCCTCATTTGTATTGTAGTAAATGCTGCAATATCCCTTTGTCTCTAATTTGATCTTTAATTTTCTAGAAAATTATCTTAAGGAACTTGCAATTAGGGGCATGACAAAAAAATCCATCTAACTGCTTTGAAATATACAGATGACACCTTAGAGAATGTTTGCAGTTTGTGCCTTAAAATTCACTATTAGACTTCATATTTCACTGTAACTCTTGATAGTACAAACATAGTACCTATTTAAAGTCAGGATTCTTTGCCATCATAAACATAATTTTGTCTCAATAGGATCGTGTGCTTGGTACACTTACACATACTTTTTTGTTTAATCCTTACAAATAATGGGAAACTATTTGATCTACAATGGCTAAGTTTACATTCAACATATGTAGCGATTTCAACATGTTTCTAAATAATACACAATTCATATAGTATTAAATCAACATAATGTCTGCATAATATGAGGAGAATTTGATGCCAAAAGGCTGTGCATTAAATATACATGCTACATAATTTGTTGCATTACACATCAAAGCACTAGATTTGGGTCTCAGAAGTTATTAGAAATGCTGAACAGTTATGGAAGCAAGGCAGTAATTTGTTCTATAGAAAGCCTCATATATAAAACCAATCACATGCATTCCGCAGTCTTTTTACACAACTCTAGTCTTGATAACTATATAGTAAAGAGTATTATATACATTAGTAGATTAATATTTTATATTACCATAGTAAATATAAATATGCATATGTGTGTGTGTGTGTGTGTGTGTGTGTATTAAGCATATGTATATACATACATTTTCCTTTCTGCTTAGATCCTTACTAAACATTCTAGGAACACAGTGCATCTCATATTGCCTTTTAATTCTCCAAAGCTGTAATAGGAAGTGCATAAACTTAAGTTATTGCATTTATTCACACTTTGATTCCCCAGAAATTGCCATAATATTATGAGGGAGTAAATGTCTTTCCTCTCGGTTGCATGAGGTTCATGATTTGGGGTTATAAATTAGTACCTTAGCGTATTTACTAGCTTATAAAACAGAGTCATGAAGACCAGATTCTCTACAAATTATGCATGTCTTTCAAAGAAAGATGTACTTGGAAGAATAAATTCTGTTTACCTTGGTTGAAAATTTTCAATAAAGGTTATTAATAGAATATTAGGGCTACATATTCAGGTAAAATGCTTGTGTCAAGGGAATATATGTGAGTGCAACAGAGCTTGGGTGTGATTGAGATCCTCCATTTTCTGCTTAGGTCCCTGAACCATGTTTTACCTGAAAATCATATAGTATGTATAGCTAGCTAGCCGAGTAGATAGATAAATTGATAGATAGAAAATAGGTACTGAGTAGACATATTTGGAAAAGAAGTATGATTATTTTACATTGATTTGAGAAACTAGTAAAACATTAAACTTGATACTAAATTTCATCATCTCAGAATATTCTTAAGAATCATTTTTTCAAAGGCAAAATGATACATTTAATTTGTACACATAATGGCAGTAAACTGTGCCTAACATGGTCCAACATGCACTATTTGACTATAAAAATACAAACTATCTACAAATAGCTTTATTGCTAGGATACACACACACATATGTATACATCTTTATATATATATTTGTATATATACATACTTGGGTGAGATGTTGCATGTTTGTAAGCTTTTATAATATCTAGACTATAAACAATGCCAGATAATGTTGGTCTCATTTAATTATGCATACAAGAAAATGAATTTCAAAAAATGACTTCTTAGTTTTGGATTCTTCTCATTTAGAGAAAATTGTTCAAAATGATTTTTGAATATGCTTAATATTTGAAGATGAGTTCTACATATTTTGTATAGACCTAAATTCCAAAATGTTAACTTATGTTAAAGAGCAATAGAGCACATGAAAAATTCTACCTGGACAAAAAAGACCAGATGCTGTTATAGTCTGTGTCTAAGTGATGTAACAATTCAACTCACTTTATCCAAGTCTAAATAAAAACAGTATTTGTAAGTTGGAAGTATCTGACATTGGTGTCTGCACTATAGGCATTATAACACTGGGAATTTTGAATGCTTGTAGAACTGAAAGAGACCTTGAGAAATTGTTTAGTTCCACCTTCTACAGGAAATTATGTATCATTGTAGAAATCTTATTTTCCTTTACCTTTTCACTGAGAATTGTCCCCAAGGTTTCCAAGAATTTATTTTGGAATGTAAAAATCTTTATTACCCATGCAAGTACATCTCATAATTTGAATCATTTAAAAATATACCAAAAATTTTGGAAGAATTAAGCTGGAAATACATCTAATGTATTTCACCAATAAATATGAAAATTATACCTAGAACTAAAAATGCTACCTAGATGGGAAAAAATATTTAGACACTAGCCAACTTTGGGGGTAAATTCTCAGAGTAGTCAACCAATTACATCTAATAAATCTTTAAATTTTTATTCTTCACTTTTTCAAATGTAAAATATGAAATAAAATAATATACAAGCAGCATAAATGTGATAAATTTCCCCAGATAGTGACTGAAAAAGATATGTTTTAACTTCTAGATGACTACATGTTTAGCAAATATGGATAAATTAATGCATATTTCAAAAATGTCAAATGTTTATATAGAGTGGGATGAAATTATTGATTAAAATTATTGATTAAAATTTCTTTTACATTTAAGGAAGTACCAGATCTCATATCACAACCTGGGGGATATTGACCAGATATACTACAATCTGTACAGATTCAAGAAAATATATCCTTACAATAGCCAGGTCATGAAGCAACCTAAATGTCCATCAATAGGTGAATGGATAAAGAAGATGTGGTACATAGACACAATGGAATATTACTCAGCCATAAAAAGGAATGGAATTGGGACATTTATACAGGTGTGGATGGACCTAGAGACTCATACAGAGTGAAGTGAGTCAGAAAAAGAAAAACAAATATCGTATATTAATGCATATATGCAGAATATAGGAAAATAGTGCAGCTCAACCAGTTTGCAAGACAGAAATAGAGATACAGATGTAGAGAACAAACGTATGGACACCAAGAGGGGAAAGCCAGCAGGGATGGGATGGGATGAATTGGGAGATTGGGATTGTCATATATACATTACTAATATGGAAAAAAATATCAAATTGTACACTTTAAATACAAAAATTCTTAAAAAAATAAAACATACCATTATTTATACAAAAGTACTGATTAAAACTTAGCTTCAAGCTGATGGATCTAATAGTATAGCAAAAGGATTTAGGATATAATTGTGTATATCAATCATTATATCCCCTATCAGTCTGACACAGAGCCTGTTTCAGTTACAATGGCTGTGTAACAAATTACCCCCAAACTTGGGAGGCTAAATAAATTACATTTATTTTGCTCTCAAAAAAAAAAAAAAAAAAGAAAAAAGAAAAAAAAAAAGAAAGAAAATATGTCATGATGAATATACAAATATCATGCTCTTAAGCTTGGAGTTAGGGAGACACATGGTCATGTGATCTTACCTTGGGGAATGTCACTCAGATCTATTTAGTCACTGCAGCCAAGGTAGCTGTGGAAATAATCAGTGGCAGCAAAGAAAATGGGGGCAAAGAAAAAGATCTCAATCACAATGCATGCTTATTTTTCTTTGTCTTAATTTCCTTTGTGGGATTTTAATCAACCTATCTGACAGCTAGAGGTAATTCTCCACTAGCCAGTCAAAGCCTGTCTCCATTTCAACAGGACAATATTCCAATATGGTGAGTTTGAGTTTCAGGTTCAGGAGCCTCATTTTAGAGAAGACACTAGAGGTGTAACACTGCGTAATAGCTTTCTTGATTTTCATTTCTTTTCTAGTTCTCTTTGTATCTCTTGCTGACAACTGGGTATAAATATCACTGTCCAGCTCTAAAAATAAATGCAAATTAAGTGCATGCAAGGCAAAAAGGAAGGGTAGTTAGATCATGAGACTATATCCACTCTCATTTTGGAAAAATGACAAACCCTGGAAAAAGTTTCTCCCTTGGGAAAAAAGAAAAACAGAAAATATCACTGGATATTTATTTTTTAAATCTATAGCAAAAAGCAAGGCAGGTAGGACTTCCTAGATGGCACAGTGATAAAGAATCCACCTGCCAATGCAGGGGACATGGGTTCGAGCCCTGCCCTGGGAAGATTCCACATGCCACGGAGCAACTAAGCCCATGCACCACAACTATTGAGCCTGTGCTCTAGAGCCCATGAGCCACAACTACTGAGCCCATGTGTCACAACTACTGAAGCCCATGTGCCTAGGGCCCATGCTCCACAACAAGAGAAGCCACTACAATGAGGAGCCTGCACACCACAATGAAGAGTAGCCCCCACTCTCAACAACTAGAGAAAGCCTGTGTGCAGCAACAAAGACTCAGCACAGCCAATAAATAAATTAAATAAATAAATAAATTTATATATATAAAAAAGCAAGGCAAGTAATACAGCACACAAGAAAACCAGGAAAAATGTATTATGGAATACTTACTAATACTAATACTTAAAATATTATGGAATGCTTACTAATATGTAAAAAGGAAAAATTAAAATAATCTGTACACATTTTCTAGGAAGTTAGAAAATTTTGGGACTAGTCTATATAAAAAGAAGTAATCAAAATTAATGAACAGAATTAAGAGAATAAATTTAGGGTAAACTATTTACAGCAATAAAAAGGATGAAACTGCTAATATACACAAGGATAAGCCTCCACAAGAGTATGTTCATCAAACACAGAAGGGTCTATACTGCATGATTCCACATGTTTTCAGTCAACAGATAGAAAAAAGTCCTTTTTGATGATAGAAATTAGAATAGTGTTTTCTTGGGAAAGCAAGGAATGACTGGAAAAGGACAAAAAAGAATTTTGGTGGTAGCAATGCTCTATATTTTCTCTATATCTGCTGGTAAGTGTTGGTTACACAGGTGTGCACATGTCAAAACTCATCATATTAAACTTCAGATTGGACATTTTACTATATACACTTATAATCTTACTGAAAATGGTTAAAAAAGTTCCTGATTTGAATGTAATATATATTGATATATGAACAGCTATAGCATGGAAAAAATTTTATTGTAATTGCCTTTTGAAACTCCTCTGGAATTATTGACAGAAACAGTTAATAAATTGATACCGGTAGCAGAAAACAGACATGTAAGTGCCCATCTATGAGATAGAAATGAATAATGGGTTGAAAAACAAGAAGGCAACTATCCTTCTTTTCCTGGTTCATAGTGTGCCAGATCAACAATCTCAAGTTAATTTAACTTTGCCAACATCCAAGTATGTCTCTGACCTATTTCAGATTGATGGATGGCTAATTGCATGTGTTCGATTCTCAGTAGAACAGCTAATGAAAACTTTAAATTAGTACATTTAAAATGATTGGAACTGAAGATTTATCCTCAATTAATGTAGAGCGAATATTTTTCTTTGTATAATTTGAAATTTAAATATGTTACTTAAGGTTAGAGCTGCTCACTTCACTCCTATATTCAACTCCCTGCAGAAAGTTAAATTTCTCTGTAGTTTATGACTGGCCTGATATTATGCTGATGACAGAAGGAACAAAAAAATAAATAAATTTAACATTGAAAAATAACTGTGGCTGTACTGTTAAAAAAAAAAAGAGAAATTTAAAACAATAAAGACAACATAGAAAGATTTGCTAACAGAATCAATGATGCTAAAACTTAAGCAACAACTTGGAATGAAGACAAGTTTTAAAAGTTCCCAGAGAGGAGGAAAATAAGCCCCTTACAAAAAATTTAAAGCAGAATATTTCATCAGAAGTTGAATACTTGGGCTTCCTAGGTGGCACAGTGGTTAAGAATCCTTTTGCCAATGCAGGAGACACAGGTTCGATCTCTGCTCCAGGAAGATCCCACATGCCGCGGAGCAACTAAGCCAGTGTGCCACAACTAATGAGCCTGCTCTTTAGAGTCCATGAGCCAAAACTATTGAGCCCATGTGCTGCAGCTACTGAAGCCCACGTGCCTAGAGCCCATGCTCCATGACAGGAGAAGCCACGGCAATGAGAAGCCTGTGCACCACAATGAAGAGCAGCCCGCACTCACCGCAACTAAAAGAAAGCCTGCACACAGCAAAAAAGACACAACACAGCCGATAAAATAAATAAATAAATTTATTTTAAAAAAAGGAATACACTGGCAAATGTATTAAAATATTTATTAAAAAAAAGTCGAATACTTGTGTTGCCTGCTGATTGACAAAGGACAAGGTCTTCAAATTATGAGGAGAATTATCAGATATTGTTTATCCTCACAACATTTAAACCTTCTCTAATATGATAGCTTTGGCAGAGATCTTAACTTTTATGGTCAATTTCATTTGTTAATAAACAACTTTATTTTCAGGTTCTAAGAAGTCAAATATAATCTGATATCAAAATTTCAATCTCCCATTCAGTTTAAAGTGCTCCCCAATTCTCAGATTCCTATCCAATCCTCAGTTTCTCCCCCAGCACAGGGCTGATCCAGGCTCAGACATTTGTAGGAGGAAATGTTGACACAGATCATTTCTCTCCTCTTTTCCATTCCACATCCTCTCTTCCTCACTAGCTACTATTTTAGTTCTCCTGTGGAATCTGGCTCAGAGGGTACAGGAGGTGAGTAGAAAAGGGCACAATTTATGTGGCTGGTCCTGCTGTACTTGTGTGTCCAGGGTTAGGGTTAGAGTTAGGGTTAGTGTTGCCCACTAACATCTTAAATCTTCCCCATGCTTTTCTTGGACACCACAAACAAACTTTCTCATGGGAGAGGAAATCAGCCTTTCTAACTCTTGTTGGCAGGCCTGTCTCTTCTAGAGTGTTTTTCAAAATACCTCATGCATGACAGCCTTCTGTAGTGCTCATTTTGCCCTTGGGGAAAAAAAAAAATTTGCATCTTTTCAAAACCAGAAACTGAAAATTCAGCATGCATTCCTCTCAGCCCTCCTTGCTTTTTTATTCTGACATGACAGACAGCCTTACCTGGTGTGATGATAATTCTTTTGAGCTCTACCCTGAAAGAAAATCTCATATCATTGGTCATTTCTATTTAATCCTGTTGCAAACTCTTATATTTAAGATAAAATTGGATGATGGATTATAAGGGTCTGTCAAACCTTTTTGGAGCTACTTTTTACACATCTAGCAAAGGTAGTAAGTACATTGCTGTTCTTAAGGACTTCTTTTTTTCATGTTTGGGCCTCAGCTAAATCATCTGGGTAAGAAAATCAAATTTTAGAACGTTATTAATAATTGAGTATTGGTTAATTTAGAAATGGACACTTTATTTTCCTTTGGTTTAATTATAAATTGATTTAACCTTTTTTGAAATACACTTTGGCAATATGTATAAAAACATAAAACAAAAATTTTCCAAAAAATGTGTAGGTATTAGGAATGCTCATTATAACACAATTCACTTAGAAAGAAAAATGGAAACACATTACATTTTCAATAATAGAGGAGTAGATGACTACAATATGAAATACTAGAAAATGGAACACTATGCATTTATTCAAAGTAATGATCTTTATTAAAATGAATAGGTATCCATGTGTGCAGTATTATGAAAACTATAGGTTATCCAACAGATAATATTTATGAATCTACCTATGTACAGTTTATATATATATATATATATATATATATATATATATATATATATATGTTTGCATATCTATTCCTATATAAGTGTCTGAAAGGATGTTCACCAAAAAATAACAATAATGACATTTTAAAATTTTGTGATAGTTTATTTCCTTTGTATATTTCTGTGTTGTTTCCAATTCTCATAGTAAGGACATGCTTTTTAAAAAAATAATTGACTGATATTTTATTGAAAATTAAATTATTGTACCTAAAAATCATTCAATGTGCTTATAAACACCCTTATAATTACCATTAATAATGATAATAATATTAATTGTATTATAAATAATAATCTTATGGTACTGGATAATTTTTCATATCTTTTTTTTTTTTTTGACCATGCCACGCTGTTTACAGGATCTCACTTGCCCAACCAGGGATTGAACCTGTGCCCTCTGCAGTGAAAGCACAGAGTCCTGATCACTGGATGGCCAGGGAATTCCCATCACATCATTTTAAAAAGTTAATGTGTTTACTGCAACTAAAAATATCTGTTCCTTAAATAATTCTCAAGTGGTGGCATTAGGTTGCCCCTGTGTGCTCTGCCCTTTTTTCATCATTTGCATTAGAATTTATAGCCACCATGATATCCTTACTGTAAAGGGGCTACCAAACAGGGACTCTGCATATGGCCATGAAGGTTTTCCACTGCACAAATGCAGGTGATGTTATTCACAGAGATTATAATCTGAAGGGGGTTCCCTAGATATGTGCAACATGGCAGCTCTGCTGTCAAGTGACGTTTCTGAGAATTGTCTGATTGTAACACATACTAGAAATCTCTAAAGGGATTATAACCAAAGATGTAGGATCCTCTGCTGGATTTCAGTATGAAACTGGCCTGTGACTACAAAAGAGAATGTGGCTTAGTTTTCATTAAGAAATTCCCAACTTTTGTGCTTAAAGTCCCAAGTTCAAGAATCAAGATTGCCCCTTTTAGGAAAAAAAAAATTGGAATAATTCCTTCATAACTGTTGTCAGGTTACATTACATTGTTTCTGATTGAGGCAAAAAATGAACAAACTAGCAAACAAACAAAAGGACACTAGCTCTACCATAGTTGCTCCATGGTGGCCATGGTGAACAGAGATTAAGGATGCTAGCCCTGTTTTCCAGGTTATTCTTCCTTTCTTGTTGGAATTTGCAGGTGATTTTTATTCTACAAGAATTTCTAACAGTGAGAAAAATGATTCAAACTCTTTTATCCTAGAAACAGATTAAGCCACAAGTCCATAACACAAGAGTAATATGGGGAAGATGTGTGTAGATGATTAACCTTGGTATCCTGAGGCTGCTGTTGCTCCTGCTGCTGGTTTTCCCTGCAAGGCACTGTGCACTCAGACACTTCCTTCATCAGAGGACTGGGAGGCCATGGAACTCTGCTCTGCTGTGCTTCCCACCAAGCATTGCAGTGCTAGTTTTTGAGGATGCAGAGAATGTGTACTGGTGATGCTAAGATTTCCTTTTGATTAAGGTATAAACAGGACAAAGTTATTAATTCTATGGTGCCAAATAAGCAGCATCTAAGTTGAAGTGTTATGCTCAGTTTTAATCTGGGATTCAAAAAGCCCAATTGTGTGCATGTGAAGAAAATCACAATCAGGAGCAAGGCAGACTGCCCATGTACAGATTTTGGCTTTGCCATGACTGACATACATAAACAGATCAGTTATCCAAACACTCTAAGCTTCATACTTCTCATCTGTAAGGTGCTAGTAAGAAGAAGAATAGCAATAGCCAACATTTACTGAGCATTTCCTCTGCACAGCTCCATCCTAAGCACTTTAGAAAGATCTCATACAATAACTGTATTCAGTAGGTGCTACTACTCTCCCATTTTACAGATGAGTGTACTTAGATAATTATTATTCTCTCAAACATCAAAATATATAAATATGGAATCAGAATACATCTTCAACCATGAACAAATAGAGTTACACTATTTTTTAATCTGTTGTACTTGAACTCACAAAAGGTCCTTGATTAGAATATGTCTTCCATGAACTTGGATAGAAAAATTTTTCAAGTTTATTTTTGCACACCTTTTCAAAACATCAGGATTTGTTAATTATGCATATAGATAAGCCATAGTGGTATTAACCGTACCTGTGAGTTTTTCACCAACAGAAACCATAGGCATGTCAAAATATAATTTACACTTACCACTACCTCACAATTACAGTAGCTACCTAAACCTCCTTAGAAGTCTCTCAAAGTTCCCCAACTGTATTAGTTATATCAGGCTGCCATAATTACTATAAATGCTATATACAAGATGGCCTAGACAACAGAAATTTATTTTCTCACAATCCTGGAGGCTGGGAAGTCTAAGACCAAGGTGCCAGTAAAATAGGTTTCCTTCTGAGATCTCATCTTTGAATGTGTGCAAAAAGAGAGAAATCGCTCTCTTCCTTCCTCTCCTTATAAGGCCATCTATTTTATCTGACTGGGTTTCTACAATATCATTTAATCTTACTTGGCACCTTAGAAGCCCCTCTCCAAATACACTGGGTTGAGGGCTTCAACATATGAATTTTGGGCAGATACAATTCAGTCCATAGAATCAATTATTAAAAAAAGGAGACTGGGGCATTTCTCAATCAGTGCCTGCTGCTTTTTTTGTCAGTTTTTCTGTGGGGAGAATTTACTCCCTCCACTTCCAACGTAGCTTCCCTGTGAGCAGAGCAGTTTCCCACAGCTGAAGAGAAGGAGAAAAATGGTGCCCCTTATGAAGGTGTAAAATATCAGAAAGAGTCTGAGCACTGAGGGAATTGTATACCACACCCACAACTGAAATCAGAGCTGAGCTAATGGCATAAATCAGGTGGCACAAAAACCTATTGTTCCCACCATGTTGTAGACTCTACACCTTTTAGAGAAGTGACAGCAGCTCTCAGTGGGCTTGATGGGAAGAAGCTATTTACAAATGAAATATGGATTTGTCTGATGTCTTTGAACACAGATCATGACCACTTCTTTGGAGACCAAAGAAGTAGTAAGATTTGCTCTTGGAAGCAGATAAAACTGTCTTTCATTGGATAAGTTGTAACTTACCTGTGTATTTGAAGTAAAATTTGCCTTTCACCTCTCCAGTGATTTAAAAATCTTTTTCACATAGAAAACCAGAAAGGTGAACACAGAGTAGCTGACATAAAATATGAGATTAACTGGATATTGGTGAGCTTTAACTGGCTAAAGTTTTTTTACCTGTATCTCCCCTTTATTATATTTGTTATTCATAAACATAGAATTTTGTTGTGTTTGACTTTAGGTCATAATACTGTTATGACATTTTTGTTGTTGATTGTTAAAAATAGACATTTTAGTGTACTAGCTCCCAAATTCTACTTCTCACTGGCTTATTTTTTTACATGATAAAGAATTTCAAACTATCTGAACTAAGATAGAGCACAGCATACCTCTCTCAATCAAATTCCAATTATTACCATCATAGTGATTTCAAAAACTCAGTACATGTGTGATAAAATTTATAAGAGCACAAAGCTGATTGGAGAAGTCCTATTTTAGGAGGAAAAGTCATAGTTTTGGACAAATTAAAATTTTAACCATTATTTAAATCTCTTAAAGAAGTCTTCCATTTGATATACTCTGATCCTAGCAATTAGATATTATTAAAAAAAAAAACTCAAGGGGAAACAGAACTATAAAATCAAATAAACACAAACAAAAAAGCAAAAATGATACCTATATAAATGGGTTTTGACTTTTCAACTCAGAATAGAAGCTGGAGAAAGAAAGGAATAGATATAGATCTTGGTGGCCAGGCTAAATAGAAAACAAAGGAAAATTGAAATAGTAACATATCTAAATATTGTAAACAGATTAGGAAGGAGGGCAATTTTCATTATTACAAAAACACAAAAGTTGACTAGGGTCCAAATTAAGCCTATAGCAAAGAAAGGGATGGTTTGTGGGTCTCTGAGGAATCTTGGATTCAGTAAATTATTTGAAACACCCTCATAGAAGACATGGGCAAAAAACAGCCCACCCTTTGATGTTTGTGAAATCTACACTGGATGGTTATACAATAGACAAGAGTGGGAAGAGATTGCCTGTTATATCACATAAAATACTTTAAGCAGGGTTAGATGAGATTTGAGATGTCACAGTTATTACAGTGTGAAGGAGGGAAAACATGGCATATTCCCTAAGGGAACATGTCTGAGAAATTTATTGAGTTAGGCCTCTAAGGATAGTTATAACTAAGGACAGAAAAACCAAAGGGGAGACAGGCAAGACACCAATAAATACAATCCTGGCATGTGTTTGATTTTGGTCTGATAGAGTGGAACCAACTGTTTGTAATAATTCTACTCAGGTAGGTGAAGACAGAGAGGGTCTGTTTCAATAACAGATTTTTTCTTTCAGACCCAGAAATTACTGACTTCTTATTTTATTCTGTGAGATATCCTACTCGAAAGGGGAAGATTTTCAGAGAGCAAAGTGTCCAAGTTTGAAATAAAGTGAAAATAAATGGTAGAAACATGTAATTAAGGAAACAAGGTTGGTTGTACAAGTATCAGAAAAATAAATGGACACACTTAAATAGGCTAAAAATGTTAAAACTCAGCAGATCCTATATGAAGAGAGTAGTGGAATATTGAGAACATGTGAAAGAAGTATATTGATCCTTATTTGATCACTGGGGTTGAAGAATTTGATGGAAGCTTTTTTTATTCCTTATTTATATTTCCCTTTTTTTTGAATTGGTAAACATATTCTTAACAACAATAATTAACAATAGATATAGCCTACCTCATTGATTTCTTTTCTTTATATTAGTATGATACAACTGTCCCTTTTGAACCTTAAATATCCTTTCAGCTCTTAGTATGAGATATTCTTCACTCTGCTCTATAAGTTTATGCTTTAATATTTTTTAAGCTCTTTATTGGAGTATAATTGCTTTACAGTGTTGTGCCAATTTAAGCTGTACAACAAAGTGAATCAGTTGTATTTATACATATATCCCCATATTCTCTCCCTCTCATGACTCCTTCCCATACTCCCTATCCCACCTTGGTGATGACTTATGCTTTAATCTTTTAAGAAAATTACTTTATTAAGTGCAGGTAATGGATTTTATTGAAAGTCTTTTTACCATCTGTTGAAATCATTAGTTTTATTGATCTCTTCTAATATATTAATATTTATACCAAAATTAATTATCCTTTGCATCTTGAGATAAATAACAGGTAAATATGGTCAATGCTTCTTTTAAGGGATATTTCTATTTTGCACACTTACATTTTATTTAGAAACCAGTGTTTTAAAATTGAATGCCATAGAACTGTTGTTCTTAAAGGCAGTTGTCAAAAACAAGGTTATATAGTTAAATAGATATTACAAATGATTCTTTAGCAAATATCTCTCAGAATATACCGTATACTCACATGTTAAATCTTCTAAAATCTTCCATTTAATCCATTATCAAATAATTCACTTATTTTGCCTTTTTTTAAAAATTATTTTCCTGATATTTGTCTAGCTTATTGTTTTAACACATCTTTTCCTTAAGGTATATTTGTGGTAGGTAGAATTTTGGCCCCCATGACTTTTGTCCCCAGTGTTATACCTGTGAATATATTACATTACATGGCAAAAGAGGCTTTGTAGATATAATTAAATTTGCCAATTAGTTGACCTTAATATGGGGAAATTATCCTAGATTATTCTGATAGGTCCAATGTATTCATAGAGGTGTTAGAAGCAGAGATTACCCTTGGCTCTGAGGAGAGAGGAATTTAAAGAGATGTGTAAAAGTGGAAGCCAGAGAGATTCAATGAATCCAAGCTGGTTGTGACAATGGAAGGGGCTACAAGTCAAGGGATGCAGGTGGTCTCAAGAAACTAAGAATGATCTTTGCCCAACTGTTAGTTCTCTGGCAAGAAAGAAGGAGCTCAATCCTACAATTACGTAGAATTGGATTGTACTAAAATCCTGGAAAACCTTACATGTGAATCCTCCCTTAAAGCCTCCAGCTAAGAGTCCAGGTTGGCCTGCATTTGACTCCAACCTTGTGAGACTCTAAGCAGAGTATCCAGTTGAGCCCATCTGGGCTTCCAACAGCTGTAACTGTGAAATAATAAATGGGTATTGCTTTAAATTGTTACATTCATGGTGACTTATTAGGACTGCAATAGAAATTGTGTAGTATGTAACAGAATTTCACTGAAATAAATAATAGAGAAGTGCATTTTAAATTAAAGAGGGATAGTGCAGTAAGCTTAAACTGTAGAATGACTCTAAAGTCATTACCAGATGAATTGATTTTTTGTGAAAAGTAGCCATAATATTGTTATTGAAAGATTTACAAAATATGAAATTAGCCCAGAATTAAAGAAGGAGCTGCTAAATACACTACTCAAAGTAGAGGAGAGAGAGAGAGAGAAAGAGAAAGAGAGAGAACGAGATAGAGACAGACAGAGACACACACAATTAGAAAGACAGAGATGTGGAGAAGATAGAGAAAGGAAGGGAAATGCATTTTGATTTTTCTCCTGCCCTATGATTTGGAAAGCACTGGCTGAGTTCAGCTGCGAGCCTGTTGACAGAACAGCCCAGGAACGACAGCCAGTAGGAATCAGGCAGCTTGTGATACCAAGCAGACCAGGCAAGGGCAAGAAATGGATTTCAGAGGAAAAAGGCCATGCTTGGAACAAATGACAAATCAGCTTTTGGCCAATTGCTTTCAGGAAATCAGTAAATTCACATTTTAAACAAAGAATTGCCTATAAAATAATGATATAGAGCTATCTTTCCTGAGCAAAAATATATACATGATATGATTGATATATACAATATTATAGTTTTTGAAACTTGCTTTCATGTATGATCATTTAAATTGTTAAAATTACATATTATCATAGAATTTTAGAAGCAGTGTTTTAAAGATCATCCAGTTCCCAAGTAAATGGATGAGACATTTGAAACCACTACAGTGTAAGTGACTTATCAGACCCTATTCTTTTTATTTTTAGTAATGCATTGTGTCTATGACACTGCTTCTTCCTTTGAAAAATTCTGAGAAAACATGTCTACTTTATAGTAAAAGATACACAATTCTTACATGTGAGATTATGACAATCTCTATACAAAATCTACTTGCAATTGCAACTTAAGACAATCATAAATATGATCTAAAATCTACATGATGTATATAATATGTGACAATGAAATATCTACAAATAATAGTTATATGTTTAAAGGGCTTATCTTTGGTAGGCTTACTAACCCTTTCTCCTAACAATAATCTGTGTGCAGAAACTATAATTCTCATTTTTTTCTATTGATAATGTTTTCTATAGCAGTTTAAAAAGGATAAAAATCATTCAGTTTTTAACATTCAGGTTACTTACTTGCAAGCAATAGAAATGTTACCTGATTTAAAGAGGAAAAGCAATTTAAGAAAAGAGTACTGTGTAGCTTAAAGAATTTTAAGAAAGCCTGAAGAACAAATTTTGGAAAATAAGAATCACAAAAAGGAGGTGATGGAGCCAGAGTTAGAGCCAAATTAGACTGCACATTAGGGTGACGAGAACACTGCTGACTGAAGCTGCAGCTGAGCCCTAAAAACTACAGCTTGCATTGGAACTCTTGGCTCTGAATTGCCAGTTTGCCAGCAGTGCAGGGCCAGAAAAAAAAAAAAAAAGAAAGAAAGCATGTTGCTACTGCTGCATCCAAAAAGGAATCATGGCTAGCTCTGTTTATTTGCATCACTTGATCACATCTCTAAGCAGGCAGCTGGTGCGTCTGGTTGCCTAAGCCTAGTTTAGGAACTATTGGGTTTGCATTAGCATCAACCCTAAACTACCCTTTGGCAGGAACTTCTGAATTGTAGAGACTTGAAAAATAAAACCTGCATTTCTGATCTCTCTTTTGCAGAAAGGGTAATTGATTTAATTCTGAAAATTAATTTCATTCTGCAAGACTTCAATTCATAGCTGAGTGGCTTGAGGATGTGAAGCATCCTCATTGCTGGTACAGATTATGTAGCGGTGATGTGGTCCTGGAAGGTGGCAATTTGACTCAACAGTGTCCTTAAGTGGTGAGAGGCAGAAGCTTTCTTCTCTCTCCACCTTTATGGCGTGATTTTGTGAGTCATCTCTAGAAGCTTCACTTAGAGTCTCCTTTTTCAATGCTTCTAATGATGTTTTGAGTCATATATGCCTCAAAAAATATCCTCATGCTTAAAACTGCTACATGTAGTTTTATGTGTGTTTTTTTTTTTTTTTTTTTTTGCCTATAAACCAAGAATGACTATAACATAATTAGAATCTGGAAGTGGTTCCCTGTAACAGACTTCAAGAAGCATACTTTAATATGTTATTTTTCCTGGGTTGTTTGAAGGTTGTGAGAATCCATGAACCCTAGAAAAAGGGACCCTGGAAGTTGAGGATATTCAGTGACAGAACAGTTAAATTTACTCCTGTGGTTTCCTGAATAAAATATACTGAAGGCAAGCTTTTCTGGATAAAGTGAGGGTGCAAGGAGGTGAGGAATATAAGAACTGTGGAATGGGCTGCTCACTTATAGCAACAGTGGAGAATTTAAAGCAAACATATTAGGCTCCATGTTAATTTTGGGGCTCAATTCAGAGTCAGAGAACCATGGACATTCTTATTCTGTTATTCTTATTGTTAGAGAACTCCCATACCTGAAGTTCAAATACAGTTCTAGTTCATGTGATGTGCTGAAGTAGAATTTGTGATGGTTTAATACTGTGTCAACTTGCCTGTGATAAAATTAAATTCTGAGAACCACCTTTATTGATTATTTCTAGAGTTGATCAAAACAGGCATTTGAAAGAGATTTGGAAAACAGAATTGCGTAAAAGTAGCTATAACTCTCTGAAGGTCATCCCGGATAGAGGTGATGAGAGACAGACAGAGAGATGATATCAGATTCCAGCTGGTCTGTTCTCTCTCCTTGGAGATGGACAGATGCAGAAATTCCAGTGGATTGGCATTTGTCCTCACTCTACAAAACTCTATGTCAAATTCTCCTCCTCTACTGCTGTCCCTGCTGATCAACAGTAACTCCACTGTAAGACTTGGGGCTATAGGCTTCCACACACAAGTCCATCATTTCTCTTCCAGAGTCTGATATACTCCTGCTCTGATATATCTGGCAACAGGAGGGTTGGTGAGTAAATACCCCTTTATCCTTTGTCTTCCCTTGTGGACCTTTACTTCCCCAGCTTCTTGCACACTATTGCCAGATATTATTCCTATAAAAACTCCTTACTCTATAACACTTATACTGATTTTGCTTCCTTGACTGAATCTTCACTGATGTATCTTGCAAGAGAATGTCAACTTTCCTTAGGTCTTATCACAACAAACTCTCATTACCAATTCAGATTCTAGTATCATCCCATGAACCATATAAGGCCAATGTCATATGGAAACTTTTGAATATCAAAAAAACTTCAAAGTTCCCATTTACATTGACAAAAATCTAGGGTATGTATGTAAGAATAGATTCTGTGAATATTGCACAAAACGGAGAGGAACAGAATTTCAGACTAGGTTGGATTTATCAATCTGGGTGCTCTTAAAGATGATTTCAATGTATTGTGCTAGTTTGATTAATGGGGAATGTTTCAAATTGTTTACTTCATTGGTTGATTAAATCATAAACTCAACCTTGGTCTGTATTGAACTAAGAGAGAATGAAAGACAATTCTTTAAACTATTCATTAATTATGTCCATTGCAGAGGTCAAAAGAATTTCCCTTAATAGTGATACTGGTTAATATTTTGAGAAGTTTCAATAACCTTGAAAATCACTTTAGTAACTCTAAGAGCCATGGGAGTCTAAGGACGCATGATGACTAAACACAATGGAGTATCACTGATAGGGTCCTGGAACAGAAAAAAAATCACATTATGTAAAACTAAGGAAACCTAAACAAAGTGTGCACTTTGGTTAATCATAATGAATCAATTGGTTCATTAATTGTGAAAATGTACAATTATAAGGAAATCTAAATAAAGTGTGCACTTTGGTAAATGATAACATATCAATATTGGTTCATTAACTGTGAAAATGTTCAATTATAGAGTACGATAACAATAATAGGAGAAACTGTGTGGAGTATATGAGGACTCTGTTCTCCCTAGTTTTTCTGTAAATCTAAAACTATTAACTAAAATGTTTATATAACAAAGGAAGCACTCCAGTTACTTTTCTCTGAAGTCCCGATATAAATATGGGAGGTATTGCTATTAAAAAGGAGCTTTGATTTTAGTGAGAATGAGATCTGGCTGCAGAGGCAGTTTTGGCCCCTTAGTACCAGGAGTAATGGGCATTGTCATAGAGAGCAGGGCCAATGCAATAATGCAAGTGCTTTGGAATGGTGGAAACTTTGAAGATGGCAAATTGCTCATTGCATCCCCAATTTTGTGGACAACCTTGAAATGTTCAAAACACACAAACAACAACACAAAAATCTTTAATTCTGGCTATTGGAAAATAACGTTTAGTCAGAATGTTTGTTTTGACACCTCATCAATATCATCATGCTTAAATCAGTTAATAAATGCAGAGCTCCTTGAATGAAGCCCTTTAATCTTCTCATGGCAACACCCTGAAATATTGCCAAAATCTCCCTGACCTTCTCCAGAGTGTATACAATCATTTACCCAGGTTTCTTCCCATGTCAACAAGTAATTGTCAACAAGTGCAGGGATGATTAGAAACTGACTTTAGAAAATGGTATTCCCTGGGTCCAGTGTGGGGACTTACAGGGTTCAGGTGATAAATGGAATCTGGCCTATGTCCATCCACAGTGGCTTGGTGATTGCATGAATCTATTATGTGTTGGTCACAGACATTGAGGAGTTTCATGAAATCAAACATGTTTACCATCCTTGCCACAGCTGACCCCCACTGCCATCAAAACTGCTTGCAGCTTCCAGAAGCAGAAACCAGTGTGAATACCAAAGTGACATCATAACCAGAATGGAGGGGAAAGTAGGGGACAGCCAACCACTCGACTATATTTATATTTTATTTAATGTCTTCTGTCATGGAGGAAACAATAATTTATTCACCTTAGAATGAATACTTACTCTGGATATTGATTTGCCTTTCCTTACTTGTTATGCTTCACATGCAATGCTAACCAAAGAATTATTTAAAAACCCTCCTTCCAAGGTATACCATTGTTTCTGAGCAAGTAAGTCATTTAATAGCAGAAAGTATACCCCATCACTGATAAAGAGTTGATCACACAGAAAGTTACAACTTATATAGGACTCAGTTATGGTACCAGCTAGGAGACAAAAATTTATGATCTTGGATTTCCCTTTTATAGCAGGAGATATATATTCTGAATCTGTGAACAGAATAAGATTTGTTTCTTTTGTAGTCAGATAAATTGATAGGTGGAGAGATGCCTCTGATCATTGTGTCTAGTTATTATTTCTCAACTTTTTGACTCCTGAATTGGAAATGAGAGCAGAAAGAGGTACCTTGAGCTGCAGTTTGAGACTGGCATTTGATAATATGTTGTTGACTAAACTCTGGGCCAACAGACTAAAGAATAAGGTAAAATGTTGATTGGGATGATTAAAAATTATCAAGAGAAAATAAGATTGCTGCTGCATTATGGGAAGAGAGACTAGAATACATGGAATGTAGAGAACTCTCTTAGGGAGTTTCCCACTATTTCAATATGTTTCATTGTAAACTGTAATAAAAGGGCTGCATAAACTAACATAGGTAGGAACAAGAGCTGTGAAACACACTTCAGGAAATATTTGGGTTACTTTCTAGAGAAGGTGCAAGGTTGAAAAACATTGTCAGTATGAAGAAGCTTTTAGGGGTTATGATATCTTTATTATTGTGTTGACTTAATTGTGTGTATATATACATATATATACACAAACATGTATCTAATTTTTAAAAGTGAATAATAACATGTACAGTTGATAGTATGTCATTTATTAATAAACCTATTTTAAAAATAAACAGATGACTTCATAGTTCTATACCTGTTAAAAAATTTGGATTATTTAAAGACATTCTTACAAATAAAATTCCATATCCAGATGGTTTCACTGATAAATTTTATCAAACTTTAAAAAAATAAATAATAGAATTCAATACAATTCTACACAAATTCTTCCATAAAATTAAAAGAGAGAAATAATTTCTCTCTTATTGAGATCAACATTACCCTTGTTATAAAACCAAAGAAATGGTCACAAAATAATACCATATGAACATATATGCAGAATTGTATTAATGCAATTTTTAAAAATCATACCCAACTATGTGTACATACTTCTTGACCAAGAGAAATTTATTCCAGGAATTTAGAGGTATTTTGACATTTAAAAAATGTAATTTATCACATTAATGAACTAAAAAATAAAAATATGTTTATCTATATAGATGCAGAAAAAACATTTGACAAAATATAATATCTATTCCTAATAAAATTTCACAACAAATATAACTATCCCTCAACCTGATAAAGAGCATTTACAAAAAAACATAGCTCTCACCATTCTTAGTAGTGAAAGAGCTAATATTTCTCACTAAACTCAGGGACAGGGCAAGGATTTTAGCTCTCCCCACTGCTATTCATCATTGCAATGGAGACCTAGTCAGTGCAATTAAAGTAAGAAAAAAAATCATTTAGGTTCATAAGAAATAATTCAAGTATCTTTATTTGCACTCTTTTTTTGTTCTCAGGTGACCTAATGGTTGGAGAAAATACTATGGAATCTACAAAATATCTACTTTAAATAATAACCAAGTTTAATAAGTGTGCAGAATATGTCCTATGGACAAAAAATCAATTGTATGTGCATGTGTGTGTGTGTATATGAATGAAATTATTTGACACTAAAATTTTTAAAACCACCATTTAAAATACAAATATATTATTTTACTTGTTCTACCCTCCAATCTCCATATATTCAAATTATAAAAATAACAAATAAGATAATACATTTTACATAACAGAAGACAGGAGGTTTTACATTGTAAGAGAAGTAAACAGAATATAAGAAAGGGGAGAAGACTTGAATGAACTGTGTGACGATGAATTAGAATCACTCATAGCTGTACAAATTCATATGGATTTTAGTATACATGCACATGGATAGATAGAGAAATAAATATTGAGTTGCATGTATAGGTGAGTTAGTATATATATGTATAGATTTCCTAGGTGTATCTGCAGAAAGGAGCTAGAGATAGCAACTTCTTGATGGTCACAAGCATGCCAGCACCTAGATCTTTGGTTTTAAAAGCAGTTAGTTCTCCAATAAAAGGAAATGGGTCCCCTTAGAGAACTGGATAGTTATCCAGTTCTCTAAGGGTTGAGGCAGGTAAATTACAAAATAAGCCAAGAACATCTTGTAATACCAGAAAGCAAGAGAAAAAAAAAATAGGGCATAGGGCATGTCACAAGGACATAGATGCCAAGCACAGTCAGCTCCCAAGGGCGAAATTTGTAACAAAATTAATGGCAACAGTAATTGATTATAATTCAAGGAATAAAATGAGTATCTGCAAGAATCTATACAGATAAAATAGGTGATTAATTAATCTAATGGATGAATAAATGGTGAAGAGGCAGAGAAGAAGCAATTAATTTGACTTACACAACGTAGTACCAAGCATTTATGTAAATTATACATACCCTACAATCATGAGTGTTTATATTTGAGTGTTATATATATGTGTGTGTATATATATAATATCCATTATATATATATATATATATTATATATGCATATCCATTACATATCTTATGCAGTCACAAACACTATCTATATACTCTATATAATTTATATATAGAAATTCACAGTAAAATGGATGCTTTCTATTGCTATTACTATTGCTTATGAATGCTTAGAGTTTGCTACTAGTGACTAAGGAGGAAGGGGAAGAATAAGTGCCCTTAAGAATGCTATGATAATAGTTTGTGATGAACTAAGAAGTGTGTATCAAAAGCAATAACAATAAAAATTAAGAAGTAAATGGATACAAGTAAAATGTAGTCCCTGATCACTTAAGTAATTAGCAATTATTTTAACAGGTATCTTACTTAATGACTAGTATAATTCTATCCTTAATAAAAGTAAGTTATAATTATTTCTCCAGAAGTCAAATCAAAATAGATCTATTCATCTATTTAGAATTTAAAATCCAGGCAATTAAGAGGGTAAGAAGAAACAGAGAAAGATTCATTAACTGCCCATTTTGTGGCAGACTCCTAATACATACATATTATCTAGTTGAATTCTCACAAGGAGGTAAGCAATATACACTCATTTTATATTAGAGGACCTGGAGGTTTAGAGAAATTGTATAATTTGGCCAAGTTCATACACCTGGTCTGTGGAAAAGCAAACACAGAAATCCATGTCTGTCAGACTTTACAAAATCACCCTTTTTATTGCACTAATTTGCTTTCCTTTAATTGAACCTTGTGAAAACCTTTTTCTTTCTGCAGTAAAAATTATTTATAAAGTATTAAAAATTCTCAAAAGAAAAAATATTGATATATTTTAGGAGTAGCTACTTATAATTTTCCAAGTGAGGTGGGAATTTTTATGTTCAAGCAATTATGAAGCTTCCTTTTTATGTTCAAGCAGTTATGAAGCTTTCCTTTTCTGTATTCTTGGTGGAGAGTGAACCACAATATCTCCAACTGCACAGGCACTGCTAACATTTGGCTACATAAGGATTTGTTACATGCTGGTTTTTAGATAAGAGATATTAAAAACAATGTGTCATTAAGGGAACATTTGTGTTACCCCTGTTTTCATATATCAGAAAATAAAATACTCCTTTTTTATTTTTATCATTTTTACTCTTTATTCTATGCCATGTTCTGTTAAATCCAAATACTGTAAATAAGCATAAGCATTTGTGAAATGTTATTATAAGAACATTTATAACAACATTTCATTATTAATTACCTGGAAATATTTGAATCCAGAAAGTGAAGAAACTTTTTGTTTAATGTGAGTTATTCACATATATTTGTGTTTGTTTTACATGAAAAAAAAGTGAGGCATTATTTTACTCAGAAAAATAAAAACAAGATTTCTTCTAAATATTTGACACAAAACTGCCTTTTGTGAGCATTTTTCTTAACAGCCAAATACATCTATTTTTGTCTACAATCTTATCTAAAATCTTCTACTATCAAGTCATCAAAAGTCATAAAATAATTTAAAAAATAATATATGCATATGTAGTAAGTAGTCAAGATGAGAGTAAATATTCATTCCTAAAAAAAAAAATAAGGATTAAGTTGATAGTAAGCAAATTGGTTAATTGTGTAGTACTGGAAATAGACATGCTTTTCTGAAATGCAAAGTTCATAATAATATGAATCTTTAAAAGGTCAGATAAAGGCATTACCAATAAGGAAACGAGGATTTTATAATCTGGTACTTTTTCAAGAAAGACCTCTGAGGTGGGGTTAAATTATTTATCTACTTCTCAGTTAAAATTCAGTGGAGAAAAAAATTAAATTCTCACAGTAATTTCAGTGCTGTTTGTAAGATTATTTTAATCCAAATCTATTTATCTGTGAATTGTTTGAAGAAAGGGATTCAGTTACTCTTGTCATTTATGTATTAGTTTTGTAAACCTGTTTTGTAAATTTTGCTATGTTAGATCCTAAAGCTGCAATGGCAAACTATTCTATTTGCTTTAAAAGACATGGGATTTCCAAGGAATAATAATAACTAAAAAGGTAACTATAATGTATCTGATAAGCAATAATTTTCATTAGAGAACAAGAGAGGGTCACCTAATTCAGCATTCAAATATCAAGGAATATTTTCTGTGTTAAGACCTTCTAATCTGTGGACTAAAGATGGTGAATAAAATTTACAGAGATAAAGGCAGACAGGACTGGGAAGTGATGAGGAAGGAGGATGAGTGCTCTGTGCCAAGTGAGAAGTTTAGACAGAGTGACAATTGGGAATCATTGGAAGAACTACAATTAGTACAGCATGTCAAAAGCAAGATATATGGTTGGCCATATAGATAAAGAAGTAGGAAACAAATAATAAGTGGATTTATAAGAATTTTTAGGGAAATAGATACCAGTAAAGAGACTGGTTGTATGTTTGCAGTGGTAGACTTAACTGGGCATGGTGATGGAACAAGAAAAATGGATGTGGGATTGGTTTGGGCAAGAGTTGAAGTCATGTTCTGAAAGGAGGAGACTCACTGGGGGAGCAAAGGCATTGATTAGTTCACTCTTTAGCACATTGAATTTGATGGGCTTTCTGTACATCAAGTGAAAACGTCCAAGAGGAAGTGGACCTAGAGCAGAACAGAGAGTTCTAGGAAGGAGACATAGATTTAGCACATCACCATATATAAGTAATCTATCTTCCAGGCAGTAGAGCATATCTTTCACTGAGGTGAGTCTAGTGAGAATGGAAGAGTGCCTAGTATGGTCTTTTTTTTTTTTTTTCAATTGATTTTATTGAAGTATAGTTGATTTACAATGTTGTGTTAATTTCTGCCTTATAGCAAAGTGCTTCAACTATATATATTCTTTTTCATATTCTTTTCCATTATGGTTTATCACAAGATATTGATTATACTTCCCTGTACTATACAGTAGGATATACCTTGTTGTTTATCCATTCTATATATAATAGCTTGCATCTGCTAACCCCCAACTTCCAATCCATCCCTCCTCCACTCCCCCTCCCCCTTGGCAAACACAAGTCTGTTCTCTATGTTTGTGAGTCTGTTTCTCCTTCATAGATAAGTACATGTGTGTCACAGTTTACATTTCACATATGTGATATCATATGATGTTTGTCTTTCTCTTTCTTACTTCACTTAGTATGATAATCTCTAGGTCCACCCATGCTGCTGTAAATGGCATTATTTCATTCTTTTTTTATGGCTGAGTTGTATTCCATTATATATATATATGTGTGTATATATATATATATATATATATATATATATATATATATATATCACATTCTTTATATAATTGTCCTGATAATATGCTACTTAGACAGAGGAAGAGCAGTTCGGAAAGGATATTTTGAAGCATTGAATGGGCAAAAGGAAAATGAGTATAGTGACATGGATTCTAAGGATGAAAATTTTTGTAAGGAGTGAGTAGTTTTTAACAGTGTCAAAGACTGCTGGAAAAAACATAAGATAAAAAGTGTGCAATGGATTTAGCCATTAAATCATTTTCTCATTAAGGTGATAAATCCACTATCAGTGAATCTGAGGGCAGTGGTAAAGAGAATTATGGTAGTAGCATTCTTAGCACTAAACCCACAGTAATTAGCTGTAAGACAGCAAATACTGAATATTTGTGAAAAAATGCAAAAACATTAGCTTGCTTATCAAATCTTAGATCATAAAACCTATGGTTAAACTATTACATTTCAAGAAAGTATTCCTTAAAACAAATTTAATAAAGTGGTAAAGAGGGTCTTTACAGTAAGTAATGAACTCATGTCCTATTTTCCAAATAAGTTAAACAGACTAAAAATAGGAATAGATTTATAAAGTAATTAAATGTTCTTTTCAGTTAGAGATAAAAATTTACATAAGCTGGGGCTTCCCTGGTGGTGCAGTGGTTAGGAATCCACCTGCCAATGCAGGGGACACAGGTTCGAGCCCTGGCCTGGGAAGATCCCACATGCCTCAGAACAAGTAAGCCTGTGCACCACAACTACTGAGCCTGAGCTCTAGAGCCCACGAGCCACAACTATTGAGCCCATGTGCTGCAACTACTGAAGCCCACTTGCCTAGAGCCCATGCTCCACAACAAGAGAAGTCACTGCAATGAGAAGCCTGACCACCACAACAAAAAGTAGTCCCTACTCACCATAACTAGGGAAAGCCTGTGCGCAGCAACGAAGACACAATGCAGCCAATAAAATTAAAAAAAAAAATTACATTAGCTAAGCAGAGAAGCTTAAGAAACTATGTTCTTAACTGTGTCTCACATTACTGAACATAATTATCAAAAATTTTATTGTAAGAAACAGTTTTCTATTTCTGGACCAATCTGGAATAGCTTACTCATACTAACTACATCAAGGAGAGAGAAGCGTTACCATTATGCAGTTAGAAATCTTATACAAAACATTTTTTAAAACAATCTAACAAGCTTATTAGGTAGAGTGAAGTAGGTGCAGTGATTAAGATCATAGTTTGGATTGTTGAATTAGCAGATTTTAGTTGTAATATCCAGAAATTATTAACTATATGATAGTTAATGATTTACTTATTTTCTCCAAATATAAACCTAAGTGTACAGATTAGTAAAATGTAGCCAGTAACAGCACTTATCTCATAGGGTTATGATGAAGGATAACATAAAACAATCCATGTTAAAACATTTACAAATCAGTACCTAGTGTATGCTTGATCTTTAATAAATCTTTGTCCTATTCTTGTTGTAGCTGGTTTTATTAAAATGAATCATCACAAAATCATATCAAATATCTTGTCTTCTGTTCAATAGCTAAGGGATGATATTGTACTTGAGTTAAAAAAACTCACTTATTTGCTGTTTATTATAGAAATTTAAAAAGTGTTATACGAGAATGATTATATGTGTAACACCCGCTGCCTCTGCGTCTTCCCAACATGAAGGAGCAAATATAGAGTGAGAAGTTTTACAATTTATCTGTTGCACCCCTGGGCCTCTGCCCAAGTATGAAACAACAGGAGATTAAGAGTTCCATTTCCCACAGTGTATTTGCTTTAAGCAGAAACCTCTAGTTTTTCAGGGGTATCTTCCTTGAGCATGTTTATTAGAGTAAGAGGTTTCATTTATTCCTCAGATTATTTTTACAGTCACACATATTGATTTTATTTTACTAACAGTATGGATCTTCAGGTATTTTGAGTCCCTCAGTGATTTAAATACTATAGGGCAGAAGAAATTGCCCCCAATCAACTCACCTATCTTCCCATTATTTTTAATATGTTTAATGTAAAACTGGAACAAATTTCAATAATATTGAATTTTATCAGAAAATAAGATGAAACTCTCTACCCATGTTGTTATGGTAGAGACATATAAACAGCATACAAGAAGTTAGTATTTTTACAGTTTTACATAACTTTAAGTAGCTTACAAGTTTTCTGTTTAAACTTTCTTTTTTATTTTGTCTTACCTCAGGCCAAACAAAACCATTTTATTTTTAGTTTATGTTTTATGACTTTGTTTTGGAAATTACTACATATAAATTATTCATAACAAATTCCTATTGCTAGTCATTCAATAAAGCTGTCCATAATATATTATGAATGCTATAGCTGTTCAGAAACATTTTAAGAGCAGAGACTTTTATAAATACAAAGTGAGAAATGGAAGCCATTAGATATATATTGAAGAAGTTATACAGTGGCAACAGCTAGCGGAAAAAAAATTTAAGCAGCAACTATAAGAATGACATATATACCTATACATTATTTTTTTTTTCTATTATTAGGCTTCGACTTGTAGAAATTTCATTAATAAGTTACACTGATTACAGTTCTTAAAATAATTGTATGTATTTAACAAAACTTTATACAGAACTCAGAAAATATATTTGAAGAAACTTTGTAGTCATGTATGTGCTTCCATTTTTCTTGCGTCTACCAAAAACAACAGAAGAATCTAGAATCTTGCTAAAAATCTTAAAAGATATTTAGTTATGAAGACCTACAACTGGGTCATGAACAGCAAGGCAGTTTCCACATTCTAATCAAAAATTTCTCTTTCATACACTGAAATTTTTCCTACATACTCTTAAATTCTTCTAGAGATAATGTTTTTCTTAACTTGAAAATCTATGTATAGTATATATTCTTAAGTCTACTTTCAACTTTCATTTTCTAGAATATAAATGTATTTCCTTAGGATAGTAACTGATTGCCATTTCAAGATGCCTTGAATATGGATGCTATTTTTCAAAATTTGTTATTTTTCTCAGTGTGTATACCAATAGTGTATTTCAATATCTGGGGTTCGTTATGAAATATCACTCCTTGTACTACTCATCTACAGAGCCAGAAATTACCTACACTTATTTCTTAAAGACTTTGGCATTCAGTTCACTATAAGTCTCTCTACTGTGTGATTTTCCAACAGCATGGACTTCAAAGTCTTCTCTCCCAAAGATCTTGTCCCCCAACCTACTTTAGCCACCCACTTCAATCATTTTAGCCCACATCAATAAATTTGGAATTGCAAACAGCCCTATGTCATTCCATCATCTCTTCACCTTAGTGCCCCCTTTATTAACCAACTACTACAATTTTTTTTTAACACTCATCAGATCTGTTACCAGCACCAAATGCCCACTGTTTCCTTTCTTTTTTTTTTTTTTTTTAGGTTTACTAGACAATGGTTTTTCTTTTCTAATTTTTTTATTAAGTATAGTTGATTTACAATGTAGTGTCAGTTTCAGGTATACAGCAAAGTGATTCTCTCTCTCTCTCTCTCTCTCTCTATATATATATATATATATGTATACACACACACGTATATTGTGATTCTATATATATACATAAGTATATATACACACATATGTATGTGATTTCATATATATAAATATATGTTTTTCAGCTTATTTTCCCCTATAGGCTATTACAAAATATTGAATATTGTTCTTTGTGCTATGCAGTAGGTCCTTGTTGATTATCTATTTTATAGATAGAAGTGTGTATATGTTAATCCCAAACTCCTAATTTATCCCTTCCCCTGCTTCCCCCTTTGATAACCATAAATTTGTTTTCTATGTCTGAGTGTCTATTTCTATTTTGTATATAGATTGATTTGTATCATCTTTTTTTAGATTCCACATATAAGTGATATCATGATATTTGTCTTTCTCTGTCTGGCTTACTTCACTTAGTATGATAATCTCTATCTCCAAATGACATTCTAGGTGATTCTCCTCCACCCACATACCCCTCCCCGCTCATTCACATCTTCATTTCCCTCTTTATGCAGGATATGGTCCATTGTCTATAATCATAATTGTTCCTTGATAGATCTCTTACATCTCCTCACTTCCCTCACTTTCCCTGTCCTTGAAATGGCAAAAATACCAACGCTTGTTCAATTCATCTCTTGGCCTACTCTGCTCTTATAGATAAGTAGCTTAAAAACACTAAGAGAAACTTCAACTAACCTTAAGTACTTCCCAGGAATTCTGTATAGTTCCCTATTCCATTCACTCTTCATCTATTCTCAGTAATTCTTTTATACTTCTCCCTTCTTTTCATTATATCCCTTCTTCAGGGATTCTTGAAACCATTGCCATTAGGTATTCAGAAAACATGTTCTTAGAAAGTCACAGGTGACTTCCAAGTTTTCAAGTTCATTGATCATTTCTCATTCCTCATTTTACTTGATCTATCAGAAGCATGTGACAATTGATGACATTCTCCTTCATGAAATACTTTACTTCCTTGACTTCCAAAACACTATTTTCAATTGGTTCCATTATAATTCAATGACTGATCTCTCTTAGTTTTATTTAACATTTCTCTGATGTATTCAATATTGTAGTGTCCCCATCTTTACATATCTTATTATCCACAACTATGGCTTAACATACCAAAGATGTGTTAACAACTCCCAAACCTGTACCTCTAGCCAGATATTTACCCTGAAATCCTGACACATCTGTACAACTCCCTACTTATCATCTCTTGTTTGTCTAATTTTAAAACTTAATATCTCCAAAACCAAGTTCTCCTCTCCACCCAAACCTGTTCTTCTTCCCATCTCTTCAATCAATATAATCTCTTTATTCAGTTTCAAAAGCTTGTCATTCTCTAGTTTCTTTCTTGCATATCAACATGAAAAAAAATTGGTAAAATCTGCCAAATTTATCTTCAAAGTATACTGAGAATCTTATCACTTTTCATAGTGTATAGGTCTACCACTCCCTTCTGAGAAATCATCATTTACTAACATAATTATTCTAATAGTTTCTTGATTGCTCTTTTTGCTCTCATTCTTATCTTTGTAGTCTGTTCTCCTCTGCCAGCCAAGGTGATCCTCTCAATATTTAAATTAGGTTATATAATTTCTGTCCTCTGGCTACTTAAATTAATTCCCATACTAATAGAGTAAAAGGCAAAATCAGTAAAAAGGATTAGACAGCCTACAGGATTTGATTTCATCTACTACTCTGGCCTCATTATCTATCAACTCATTCTGCCTTTCTCTTCTCCAGCTACATTAGTCTCCTTATGTTTTCTTTAGCATTCCAAGCATATTCTGTGTCCTGGCCTTTGAACTTGCTAATTTTTTTTCCTTTCTGGAATGTGATTCTTATGGATATGCACCTCTCTTCTTCTCTCAACTATTTTAACTCTTTTTGTGTATATAATGTTTTTATGTGTGTATAAGTGTTTACTATCTATATGCTCTTACCAGAATGTAGAACAGCTTTCATAATTCCTGACGTATAACATTCACTTAATAAAATAAATATATGGTGAATAAATGGATAAATTAGACTTTTAAATCTGAAATACATCCTTTGGTTTCAGGTACCTATATTTGGTCCCCCTGATATTTTAAGTCACTTTTATTTCCCTTATGGTTTCTGGTTTGGCTATCCTTATTGATGATCTGTAAAATCCTGAGCAAAAATCTATGCTTTAGCACAACATTTGAAGAACTCTATTCCTGAATCCAGTCTCATGTCCACTGATCTAGCCAGGTCATCTTACGCCCATTTAAGAAGGAATTATTTTAAAACACAATCATATCTTCCTTTTACTCAGGCTCATATGGTGATATATCACCATGTTAATGAAGGGATGATTTATTTCTGTTTCAAAAGCAGTTCCTTTGTCACTCCATCAAAGGCTTATTCCATTATTAATTTCTCTATGTGACGTTGATTTTAAAATTTATGGGTGTCAAGATCCTGGTCTAAATTGTCTGACTCCTGCTCTAGACATTTAGATGAATGTCATGAAAAAAATTCAATCAATCAGTCATTGCTGAAAGAACTAGTTGCTGTAAAATAAGTTAATTGCAAATTTAGGACTACCCGTTTTTCTTTTTCTTTTTTGATTTGTGTTCTAATAACATTTATGAAACTCTAATACATTTTCAACAAAGTATCATTTTTATTCTGTAAATGATAATTCCAGGTTTAAAATCATATGTGCTTGAATTTTTTGAACTAAAATAGGATGTATGGTTTCTGTACTACCTTACAAACAAAACAAAACAAAACAAAACACTGACTTGGAAGTAGAATAGTGCTGGTACCTGATTAAATCACACATGATGTATAATTAAAGCTACCATTTTAATTCAGTTGGAAAGGAATCACTATATCATGATATTGAATTGACTTTCTATTTGGAAAATACTAAGTATATATGAAATAAATTTCAGATGGATCGAAACTATAATTTTAAGAGTTTAGAATAAACTATAGGAAAATTATTTTACAATCCATGGAGCAGATTTTCTAAACCAAGATTTAAATATTGTTATAAAAATGTGATAAAATCAAAAGACTGAAACTGTATCAGTTATTTATATCTGAGTAACAAACCAGTTCAAAGAACAGTGTCTTAAAAAAATGAAAGCACTTATTCATGACTTTGAGGTTGTCTTGTAGTTCTGCTGATCTGGGCCAGGTTAGACTTGTGTAGCCTTGGTAACGTCATGGGTGGGCTGCAGGCTGGCTGGCCCTTTCACATGTCGGGACATAGGTTGATCGTTGGCTGAAGTGACAAGGATACCTGGGCCACTTGTCTCACCTCACCCATTAGGGTTGTCTAGGCATGTTCACATAGTGGTAGCTCATTTCTAGAATAATAAGCTGCAGTGTGTGAGGCTTCTGGAGGCTCAGGCTCAAAAGTGACATATTATCCTTTCTATCTAGCTCTATTTACCAAAGTAAGTTACAAAGTGAACCTAAATTACAAAACATTGGAAATAGACTTTCTGTTAATGGAAAAATTTCAAGTTAGATTGCAAGAGGTGTGGTTAGAGAAAGGTGTGAGGAATCAGGGCCATTTTTGCAAGCAATTTATTTCAATAATATGTGCAATTTATATGCCATATAAAATGTTAATACCCCCAATATAAATTGAATTCCTAAGGAAAGAAAAAGTAATATGTTGTAATGAGAAGAATAGAAAAATGCAATTCATAGAAGAATAAATACAGGTGAATAATAATCTGAACATTTTTAAAACTTATTAGAAGTTGGTGAAATGCAAATTCTGGATTAATATGTTTAACTTTGAAATGGGCAAAAACAATCAAACTATGATCATGAGGAAGTTTAAACAGTAGAGATTGTTTACACACTATTACTGTATTAATGGCAATGTAAACAAGTAAAAAATTCTTTTGAAAGAATTTGATATACATTAAAATACAAAATGGCATTTTTTCCTAAGAATCCTATTCCCTATATTTATTATACAGAAATAAACTATGTAGGCCCTTGGATGGGAGAAATAAATTATCTCATAAGTTGCTGTATATTTACAATAATGTTTCTGATGGTACCTACAGATCAAAATAACTATAATTTAATATAAATATTTATAAAGCTGAGAGTGATAAAATAAACAATGGTACTTCCACAAATAAAAAAATAAAAATATCAATAATAATAATAATCATTAGAATGTATGGAGATATGATGAGAACAAGTTGGGATCAAAAAAATGGTGGGAAAAATACAGTCTTTTCAGGAATTGACAAGAAGCTCATTCCCAATTAGAGGAGGGGAAAAAAAAAACAGGTCCCCTACCTCACACCACATGCAAATGTCACCCCCAAGAAAATTTGTTATTCTGAATACGTATACATATATGTAACTTTAGAAAAAAATAATGAAATATCTGGATCAGAAAAGTTTTTAAAGAGGTCACAAAAACATTATCCATACAGAATAAATAGCCAAATTGAATACAATAAAAGGAAGAACTCCAGTTCATCAAATAATATCATTAAAAAAGTACCTAATTAGTTATACATATATTTGTCTTTCTCATCAACTATACTCCAAAAAGTTACTTAAAAAAAAAAAGAATATGTAATGAGAATTATAAAGTCACATAATGGGAGAATATTTGCACCAAAGTAACAGAAAAACTTCATATCTAAATAATATCTTTGAAAATCTCTACAAACCTAATAGTAAGACAAATACCAAAATAAAACAAAAACAAATGAAAGCCTTAAACAGGCATATAGAAAAAGAAGATAGCCAAATGTGCTAATCCTGATTATTCATTAAGAAAATATAAATTAAAAGCCTCCATGTGATATCAAACTATTTACCATCCTTAACCACAAACGAAGAAAAGAAGGAAGGAAGGAAGGAAGGAAGGAAGGAAGGAAGGAAGGAAGGAAGCAGAGAAATAGGGATTACTAAGTGTTGGATAGAATGTAAAACAACAGGAATTCTCATATACAGATATATAAAATATATATTAGTTTAATCACTTGTACAAACAGAGGCTTTTTAATTGACCTTAGAAATATGTATTCCCCCAAACTTAGCAATTCTATTCCTAGGCATATACTAAAAAAGAAAAAAAAAATTGCATAGAAATGCAACTAAGAAAATGTTTCAATAAGGTTCATAGAAGCATTATTCTAAAAGACACAAACTGGAAACAACCCAGCTTTCATAACTAGCAAAATGCTTAAAGAATATGTGGTGTCCTCTTAAAATAGAATATTACACATAACTAAAATATTGGGGAAATATAATAGCAAAAAACAACAGATGAAAATGATGCATACTGTATAAAAGTCTTTAAAAAAAGAGAAATACATTGAATACTTCTTTAAGATGCAAACTTGCATGGTAAGATTATAAGAAACAAAAAGCAAAAATGTTACAAATTAAGATAGGGAGTATTTTTGCCAAGGAGATCAATGATTGAAAGAAAACATTACAGAGGCTTTAGGGTTGTTAGTGATGTTCTTTTGTGATGTGTATACCCAGCTGTTTACTTTGCTCTAAAACGTATTTGCTTTTCTTTTTGGTCCATTCTTATGAATATATACTATTTTTCACATTACAAAGATTACAAAATTCACCTTGACATTTTATTTTTTGAAGACGTTCTATTGAAAAGTCAAACATTAATACTCTAGGATTAAAGAAGAATCCCATATTAAAAAAAATAGTTATTATATCTATTCAATAATTGGGAAAACTTAGTACTTTACACTTTTAAAATAAAGTTTTTGTTTTTATACTTTCTATCTACCCAAACCCTATGAAAAAGAAAATGTCCCTTACTGTTTTGCAGGCAGGTACATTTGATGCACTCATTTTATAAGAAAGGAAATTGAGCTTTAGTTTTTTAATGTGTTTTCATTCAGAACATGCAGGGACTGGTCAATAGGGACAGAAAAAGAACAAAGGTCTATGCTCCAAAGTCAGTGCTCTTGCTAATACACAAGCTCTCCATTATGTAGATATATCAAAAAATGTGATATCTTCTATATGTTTACACTTTCTGTACCTCTGTAACACCCTAAATTACAGTTAACTTCTTCATCCTTTCTAGAGATTTTGATAAATAAACATGTTGGATTGGAAAAGTGTAGACTTCAAAGGTTTGGAACGATATAGCAAAGTGACATCTAAGGCAGTAAGCAAGCTTTGATGATAAGAAAATACAAATACTTTTGGCAGCTCTGGGAACCAATCTGAAAGTATCAAATTTCTAGAAAAAATCAGCAGGGACAGAACACAAATTTGAATAAATACAATTGACCTTATTGGACAAGCATGTTAATTGTTTATGTGTGCATATTTTTCCTTTCTGTATGAGGGACATTTTGTAATTACAGATGAAAATTTGAGGCTATGTTATTTTCAGTATGATGTATATTGAGTAGGGCCACTGAAAATAAAGGCAATATTCATGAAGATACAGCTTCCTAAAGTAACAGAATTAACAAAATATCTATCTACCAAACATTTAAAGAAGAATTGATACCAATTATTCTTAAACTCTTATAAAAATGGATGAGAAGGAAATGTTTTCAAACTCATTTTACACCGTCAAAATTGCCCAGATACCAAAACCAGACAAGGCACTACAAGAAAAGAACATTACAGACCAACATCCCTGATAAACATAGATGCAAATGTTGTCAGAAAAATATTAGAAAAGCAAATTCAGCAGTACATTAAAAAGATCATACACCATGATCCAAGGAGATATATCCAGGGATGCAAAGGGATCATCCAGGGATCAATATTTGCATCAGTGTGATGCACAGTATTAATAAAATGAAGGATAAAAGCAATATGGTCAGCTAAACAAATGCTGGAAAAGCCTTTAAAAATTTTCACCATTAATTCATGATAAAAATATATAGGTATTATGTTTCATATGTACATATATGTACATGTAATATATATTTGTTATAATATATAATATGATATATAATAATATATATAAAACATGATATAATGTACACAATATACAATTAATGATATATATTAAATGTAATATATAACAGTAAATATCTATATATAATAAAAATGTGTTAATATATGATATATATGTATTACATATTACATAGTGTATATAAAAATAAATAAAATGATATAATTTTATCTATTTTAAATAAACATATTTTAATAAATAAAAGAATAAATTTACTTAAATAAAATTTAAATAAATAGATGTAAATGAATAAAATAAAATATAATTATTATATATTAATTGATGATTACTGTAATTAATTATTAAACATAAGAATATATTACTATATTTATGTAATAATAAATTACATACATTAAGAACAATATATAATATATATTAATATAACACATAATATAATTATGTATTTTAACATATAGTAATGCAATATAATATATAAAATATAATATATGAAATATTTAATGTATAATGTACAATATACATAACATAATATATAATGTACAATATCTAATATGTATAATGTATATTACACATTGCATATATTATATAATAATATAATTATATCATGTAATATATTATATATTATATGTTATATGTTATGTAATATATTATGTTACATATTACTTATAATATATTATATATAATATATAATAAGTATGAAATTATGTATCATAGAATATAACTGTTATTATATTATATTATATATTGTATTCTATTATATATAATTGTATACAATATTAATACCATTATTTATCATTTATTATTATTTTCAATTATTATTAATAATTTTACTATTATTATTTGTTTATTACTATTACATTATTAATTTAATAATATTAATATATAATATACTTATAATACATTAATATTGATATATGCTACTATTAATATAATAGTAATATACATTAATATCATATATAGTATATATAATGTTATATATATTATATTATATAACATTGTGGTCTCTATATATTACATATCTTGTGTATACAAAATATATATAATTATATATATGATATATATATATATATAAATATATACCCTTTGTAAATGGATCGTACCCCCTAATTTTAGGACTTATGTAGCCATAAACAAAAAGAAAGTCATGACGTATGTGACATAATAGATGGACTTTGAGGTTATTATGCTAAGTAAAGTAAAAACACTGCCTGATCTAACTTCTATATGGAAGAGTAAAAAGTTGGATTGGTAGAAGCATAGAGTTAAACAATGATTACCAGGGGTGGTAAAGTGGGGGAAATAAAAAACATTGTTTCCATACGGGTGCATTGAAGACAGGAGTAAAATATATCTCCTGAGTATACACAAAGTTTCCCTTTTCTCCACTGCCTAACACACTAACTTGTATCTTTTATTTCTTGGTAAGAGACATCCTAACAGGTGTAGGTGATACTTTATTGTGATTTGATTTGAATATACCTGATGATTAGTGACGTTGATCAGCTTTTCATGTACTTGTTGGCCATCTTTCTGTCTTTTAAAAAAAAAAATGTTTATTTAGGTCCTTTTTAATTTGGTCGTTTGTTTTTGGTGTTGAGTTGCATAAATCTTTATATATGTCCGGTATTAACCCCTTAGTAAGTAAATAATTTGAAAAAAATATTCTTTCATTTTCATAGGTTGCCTTTTATTTTGTTGATTATTTTCTTTGCTATGCAGAAGCTTTTTAGATTGATACAGTCCCAATTGTTTATTTTTGCTTTCATTGCCTTAGTATTGGTGTCATAGCCAAAAGTCATGCAAATGCGAATATCAAGCCACATTTTCTGCTTTCTTCTAGGAGTTTTATGGTTTGGAGTCATACATTTAAGTCTCTAATCTATTTTGATTTGTTTTTTATATATAGTATAATATAAGGACCAAGTTTCTTTTTCATGTGGATATCTAGTTTTCCCAAAAGTAAGAGTTGGTGTTATGAAAAAATAAATATAATGGACAAACTCTTTGCTAGACTAACTAAGGGTAAAAGAGAGAAGACTCAAATAAAATCAGAAAAGAAAGAGAAGACATTACAATGGATGCCTCAGAAATAAAAAGGATCATAAGAAATTATTGTGAATAATTTTACACAAAAATAATATAATCTAGAATAAATGGATAAATTCTTAGTAATATACAACCTACCAAGACTGAATTATGAAGAAAAATAATACCTGAACAAAGCAATAACAAATAAGGAGATTGAATTAGTAATTAGAATTTTCCCAAGAAAGGAAAGCCAGATGACTTCATGGCTGAATTCTACCAAATGTTGAAAAAAGAATTAACAGCAATCCTTCTTAAACTCTTCCAAAAAAATTTAAGTAGACAGAATATTTTCAAACTCATTTTATGAGGATGTCATCACCTTTGTACCCAAACCAGACAAAGAAATTACAATAATAAGAAACTACATGCCAATATCTGTGATGCACAGATGTGCAAATTCCTTAGTAAAATACTAGCAAACTAAATCAACAACAAATCCAAAAGATTATACACCAAGATCAGGTGGGACTTATCTCTGAGAGGCAAGGTTGGATTAAGACATGCACATCAATGAATGCAATACACCACATTATCAGAATGAAATATAAAAACCATGTGATTATCTCAATAGATGCAGGGAAAAAACTGACAAAGTTCAACATCTATTTGTGATCAATAATCTGAAGAAAATAGATCTGAAAGGAAATTTTCTCAACATGAAAAAGACTAACAATGAAAAGCCCACAGCTAAAATCATAATCAATAGGGAAAACTGAAAGCTTTATTTATAAGATCTAGTACAAGGCAAGGAGATCTACTCTCTTCACTTCCATCAAACACAGTACTGAAATTATTAGAAAGAGCAATCACAAAAGAGAAAGAAATAATAGGCACCCAAATTGGAAGAAGAAGTAATTTTATCTCTTCAGGTGACATGATCTTATATGTAAAAAACCCTAAAGATACCACAAATTAAAAAAAAAAAGAAATTTTACACCTAAAACAATCTGAAAAGTAAATCAAGAAAAATTTTAATTTTTGAAAGTATCAAAATGAAGAAAATGCTTAGGATGAATTTAACCAAGGAGGTAAAAGATCTTACACCAAAAACTATAAAATAGGAATGAAAGAAATAAAAGATACAAATAAATGGGAAGGTTTTCCATGTTCATGGATTAGAAGAAGTAATATTGTTAAAATATCCATATTACCCAAAGTGTTATACAGATTGAACATTTCTCTATCAAACTTACAATGACATTTTTACAGAAATAGAATAAACAATCCCAAAGTTTGTATGAAACCACAAAAGAGCTCTAGTAGCCAAAGTGATCTAGAGAAAGAAGAATGGAGGTTGAGGGAGCATACATCTCAAGTCTCAATTTCAACTTATATTACAAAGCTAATCAAAACAGTACAGTACAGCCACTATGGAAAACAATTTGGAGATCCCTTAAAAAACTAAAAATGGAACTACCATATGATCCAGTAATCCCACTACTGGACATATACACAGAGAAAACCATAATCCAAAAAGAAACATGTACCATAATGTTTATTGCAGCACTATTTACAATAGCCATGACATGGAAGCAACCTAAATGCCCATCAACAGATGAGTGGATAAAGAAGATGTGGCACATACATACAATGGAATATTACTCAGCTATAAAAAGGAATGAAACGGAGCTGTATGTAATGAGGTGGATAGACCTAGAGTCTGTCATACAGAGTGAAGTAAGCCAGAAAGAGAAAAACAAAAACTGTATGCTAACTCATATATACTGAAACTAAAAAAAAAAAAAAAAAAAAAAAAAAATGGTACTGATGAACTCAGTGACAAGATAAGAAGGATGCAGATGCAGAGAATGGACTGGAGGACATGAGGTTGGGGGGGTGGGGGGCAAAGGGGAAGCTGGGACGAAGTGAGAGAGTAGCATAGACATATTTACACTACCAACTGTAAAATAGATAGCTAGTGGGAAGTTGCTGTACAACAAAAGGAGTTCAACTTGATGATGGGTGATGCCTTAGAGGGCTGGGACAGGGAGGGTGAGGATGAGTCACAGGAGGAAGGCAATTTGGGGATATGTGTATAAATACTGCTGATTGACTTTGGTGTACCTCAAAAACTGGTACAAGAGTGTAAAGCAATTATATTCCAATAAAGGGCTTAAAAAAAAGAACTATATTCAATATCCTATAATAAACCATAATGGAAAAGATTTAAAAAAAACAAAAAAACAAAAAATAGTATGGTCCTGACATAAAAGCAGACATATAGACTAATGGAATAGAATAGAAAGCTCAGAAATAAACCAGAGCATATATAGTCTCTTAATTTTCAACAATGGTGGCAAGAATACACAATGGAGAAAGGATAGTATATCCAATGATTTTACAAAGACATGTCTCCTAGTTTCCTTGCTCTTATCTGTTCTTTCCCACAAGCTCTTCCCTCCCTTTCTCTATTTCCTGTGCATACAAATAGTGTAAGATTTTTTATAATGATAATCACCAAATTAAAGTTTTTCAAAAGTGCCCTTTCTTTTCATTATGCAGAAGATAATAATGTTTAAATTGTTTAATTGACATTAAAGGATATTGATGACCTGGCCTCTTACTCTTATCTCCCTACCTCTCACAACTCCCATTTCTTAGCTTAATTTTTCAGTCAAATAGAAATACTCAAGCTGTCATAATTGTTCTGTAATTATATATTTATTTTCCTGTTAGCATAAAATCTGCCTTATTGTAAAATCACCTTTATCAATCCAGCATCTTTTATCACAGTGAAGTCCTATTTGTGTATCAAGCCTTAGCCCATAAGCTATAAATTTCAGAATTCTTTTCTCTCTCATACAAACTTAAGCTTCTTCTACTTTGCATTCTATGTATTTCATTGTTGAATGATAGTATTTCACTTGTTGAATACATTGTTGAATATATTGTTCAACACCTACACAAATTATATTTTCAAAAATATTTGTGTAATTGGTAATATATATCAAAAATTATTTATTTTCATATATTACATTTTAGAATCATATCATATATTTTGTCACCTCTTAGAATTAGGAACCACGTAAATTTCAACATGACTTTATAATGACCTTAATACAACCCAGATCTATATATTATCTGATGTGTCAAGTATTTATATTTTCTAATATATTTTATTTCTGGTTTTTGTAGAAAGAAAAATTACATACTTTGCTTTTTTATTCATTTTTTAAAAATTTTATTGGAGAATAGTTATTTTACAATGTTATGTTAGTTTCTACTGTACAGCAAAGTTAATCAGCTATATGTATGCATATATTCCCTCTTTTTTGGATTTCCTTCTCATTAGGTCACCACAGAGCACCAGTCAGAATGACTATCATCACAAAATCTACCAACCATAAATGCTGGAGAAGGTGTGGAGAAAAAAGAACCCTCTTGCACTGTGGAGGGAGTGTAAATTTATATAGTCACTTTGGAGAACAGTATGGAGGTTCCTTAAAAAACAAAAAATAGAATTACCAGGTGACCCAGCAATCCCACTACTGGGCGTATACCCAGAGAACACCATAATTCAAAAAGGCACGTGCACCCCAATGTTTATTGCAGCACTATTTACAGCAGCCAGGTCATGGAAACAACCTAAACGTCCATCAACAGATGAATGGATAAAAGAAGATGTGTACATATATACAATGGAATATTACTCAACCATATAAAGCAATGAAATCTGGTCATTTGTAGAGTCATGGATGGACCTAGAAACTTACACAGAGTGAAGTCAGAAAGAGAAAAATAAATATCGCATTTTAACGTATATATGTGGAATAGGAAAAAATTGGTACAGACAATCTCATTTACAAAGCAGAAATGGAGACACAGATGTAGAGAACAAACTTATGAATACCAAGGGGGGGGGTGGTGGAGTGAATTGGGAGATTGGGATTGATATACATACACTATTGATACTATGTGTAAAATAAATAACTAAAGAGAACCTACTGTATAGCACAGGAAACTGCACATATTTTACTTTTAAATATAAGTTTTAGAAATGGCAAAGTAAATTCTAATAATGCTTGTCATGATTCAGTGAATATGTAAATGTAAAAAATGCTAAGAAAAAATGTTTAATTAGGAAAATGCAATCAGTCTTCATGTACCAAAAGTAATTAGCACAGCAGGCTGCTATTCAGTTGTTGATTAAAAGTATATATTAATATATTTATAATAATTATTTTTGTTACTATATTACACTGTGCAATATAACAAAAGGAGATATTTTTCAGTTTTAAAGACTCTTTTATGTGGTAAGGCCTAAAACTTAGCATTCAAATATGTCTAGTTAGTGCAAATCAATGAGATAGTGGCAAAACGGAACAAATTTATTGGCTTATTGAATAACTTTTCAGTGAAGTAAAGGCCAAATGTAAACATTTCTGGATAAATATGACATCTTAACAGTGGCTGTTCTCAAACTGGCACAGTGATCTTCACATAGTCAGCAGAGGAAACAAAAGAAGGTAAAGGGGTAGAAGCCCCAGTCTGCATTGTCCTCTGACTCTATCAGCTGTCTGTAGCACAGCTGCCCTTAATCACACAAGCACAGTGCCCATCTGCAGCACATTTGCAGCAAAGAACCCTGAAGACATGAGTGCACATGCTGAACATCCTCCCACCGGCATAACTCTGCAGCTGTCCAAGCCATTCACCAAATAATACAGTAACCAACTAGGGCAACATGTAATATTCCTAAACATGTTACTATGCAAAATTAAAAAAAAAATAGATCATTGAGTTATCAGGACAAAGCACAATCATATAACAAGATGAATTCATTTACAGACATTTTTCATATTAGTAATCAATTAGTAATTATGATTTTAGCAATCTCACTTTTCTTTAGAAATTCTCAATATCTAACACTATTAAAAGGGGCTATTAATAGCTACTTTGTACATTTGTGTATGTTTAAGGACTAAAAATATTCAAATAAATTTTTAAATATATTTTAAATATAATACTTCCAAAATACTGACTAAATAAACATGCCCACATAATGAATTATTTAATTTATTCATATACATTAAGATGAGGTTTGCTAGCTCCATGGATAACCAAGGTGCAGATGTTAAAATGTGACACACCAGAGTTAAAAAGGTTTAAAACAATATAAGAAACATGGCCTTAATCACTGTGTCTCTGGGCATCCTCAAAGAGCAAATGAAAGAAGAAGCCAGATTGTTTTGTATAGGCAAAGGTCTGAGGAGGAAAAAGACATCCATATTCTCAAAAATATTACTCAAGATATTTATTAAATGCAAAAGCCAGTGTGGTAAACTTATACTTGAGTAACCCAGTAGACACCAAGTTAACCATGTGATCAATAAAAATCTCCAGTAATAAAACATATTGGCATTATGAACTCCAGGCTATTATATACTGAGAAGGGCATAATATCATTTTTTGTAGTAGTCCCATTTAAAATGTACAACCTCATTCCAATCATGGAAAAACATCAGACAAATCCAAGTTGAGGACATTTTAAAAATAACAGATCAGTGCTCTTCCTAAGTTTGAGGATCACAATATACAAGGAAAGACTGAGATTAAGGAGAAATCATAATGAAATGCTAGGTGAGACCCTCAGCAGGAACTTGGAACAGAAAAATATTAATAGGAAAAACAGTGAAATTAGAATGGGGTATATAATTTAGTTAATAATATATTACCAATATTTACATATTGTTATTGATAATTATATTTTTATTTAAAAACGTATTACTATTAGGGGAAGATGATGAGAAATATATGGAAACTATATATACCATTTATGCAATTTTCTTTAAGTCTAAAATTAGTTCAAAATTAAATGTTTTGGAAAATAAAATATATTGTTTTCATATGTACATTAATATTTCAGATTAGGCTGTGATATCTGGGACCTACAAGATTTTTCTTTCTCTACTCTACATCTGCTTCTTTTCTGCACTTAATTTTGATTCTAATTTTAATTCCAATTTCATCACAATTCATTACTTTCTGTACCTTTTCTCTCTATAAGAGAAATATTGCATTTATAAAATAATCCACTGGACTTATTTATGCATATCAACATTGCACACTAAAATGCTATTTCTCTTTTAATGAAATAAACTACTAAAACAGATATGATATATTAAAAATAGGCAAAAGAAAAACCTCAGAAAACATTTCTGTAAAAGATTGAATTCCCAAATAACCAATTAACATTCTTAATGGTAGCATTATAATCTAACTTTAATTTGTTTTGACATGGAGCTCTGGGTATTCCGGAGATCTGAGAACTATACACGATATAATTTTGAAGAAGATGTCAATGAAAATACCTAACTAAAAAGTTTAATTTGTGATTATTTAATTAGCTTTTTTTGTCTCAATTAGAATATGTCGAGTGTATCTTATGAGAATTAAACTATTGCTCTATTTTTATGTTTAAGTACATTAAGATTTAAATGAATTCATTTTCTACAAACATAATTATAATAGATTTTCCTGATGCAAATACTAAACTATACATATAAATATATGTGATGAAGTAGTGAACAAGGTCATTATCATAATGACCTTTTATAAACATAAACTGTGTTTTTTATAAACATATTTGTTCGTATTTATGAACACCTTCATGTACACTAATGACGTTAGTAATGAGAAAGTGTCTAGGAAAGAGAGAGTCTTGTGTAAAATGCAAAACTATACAACTTCTAAAAGATTACATAGGAGAAAACTTAGATGACCTTGGGAATGACAATGACTATAGATACAACACCAAAGGCATGATCTGTGAAGGAAAGAATGGATAAACTGGACTTCATTAACATTAAAAAGTTCTGCTCCTAAAATACAATGTCAAGAGAATGAGAAGACCAGTCACAGACTAGGAGAAAATACTTGCAAAATGTATATCTGATAAAGGACTGTTCTCCAAAATATAGAAAGTAGTGTTAAAACTCAAGAATAAGACAACAAACCAGCCTATTCAAAAATGGGGCAAAGACCTTAACAGTCACCTCAGGGGAAAAGCTATACAGATGAAAAGTGAGCAAATGAAATGATGTTCCACATCATTTATCATCAAGGGAATGCAAATTAAAACAATAACAAGATGTCACTACACACCTATTACGGCCAAAAGCCAGAACACTGACAACACCAAATTTTGGTGAGGATGTGGAGCACCAGGAACTCTCATTCATTGCTGGCAGGAATACAAAAAATGGTACAAATAGACACTTTGGAAGATTGATGGTTTCTCACAAAAGTAAATGTATTCTTACCACATGATACTGCAATTGCTCTCCTTGATGTTTACCCAAAGCATTTGAGAATTTAGGTCCACAAAAAAAACCTACATGAAAATTTTATAGCAACTTTACTCACATTTGCCAAAACTTGGAAGCAACCAAGAGGTCCTTCAGTAGCTGAAGAGATTAATAAGCAGTGATACATCCAGTCAATGGAATATTATTTGGTGCTGAAAAGAGATAAGCTATCAAACCATGGAAAGAAGTGGAGAAAACTTTAAATGCATATCCTCAGGTGGAAGAAATCAATCTGAAGATGATACAGACTGTGGGATGCCAGCTTTATGACATTTTGAAAAAGGCACAACAATAGAGACAGTAAATGATCAGTAGTTGCAAGGAGTTGGGGGGGGTTGTCAGTGAGAAAATGGCAGAACACAGAGGATTTTTAGGGAAGTTAAAATACTCTGTGTGATACCATCATGATTGATGATATATGTCATTATACATTTTTCCAAATCCATAGAATGTACAACACCAACAGTGAACTCTAATGTAAACTATGGACTTTGGGTGATTAGGCTGTGTCTATATAGGTTTATCAGTTGCAGTTAATACACCAGTTTGGTGGGATGTTGATAACTGGGGGGGCAATGCCTATGTGGGGGCAGAGAGTACATGGGAAATCTCTAGTTTCCTGTCAACTTTGCTGTGAACCTAAAAGTGCTCTAAAAATTTGTCTTAAACAGTCTTGTGTCTTAATAAATATAAATTCTTAGTTACATATTTAGTTATCTTTTAACTATACATATAAAATAGCAAAGACTTTTGTGAAAGATTGACATTTAGTCTTTTGAAATTTAACATTGCACTCACAGATAGATGTTTACCGAGAAATAAAAAAGCAGAGAATAATAAAACCCTTTTTGGAATATCTGAAATGAGTTCACATATCATTTTATTTAAATTTTTTGAATTTCAATTTACATTAGAAATTCAAGAACTAAGTATGTTAAAGATCATTTAATGCATTTTAATCACTACAGGATTAATCAGAATCAATAAGTTAGCAGTGATTGAGGCTTCTTACTTATTGCAAGTTTTAAACAGTCTGGTAGCAATAGATCTTTCCCTAAAATTTTAGACAATTAATCAGATGAATCAGAATGCTGACTGGGGATAATTCTATGTTCTATAATTTGCCTTAGTAAAATAATGTATCTAAAGTACACCTTAAATCAATGCTTTACACAGCAAATGCTATATGGTGGATTTTAATATGTTAATATTTAATGTATTTAAATGTTTACACATTTTGAATTTTGAAATTCAGTGGCAAGACTCACCATTGACATTTTACATTCTATAATATTATTTAAATTACTTAGATTTTAATAATATACATTATGGCTATTTCCATATTCTGCTATATATCATTTTCTTGCTGATATGAAACTTAGATTTAAGCAAAATGATCTCAGGTTTTCCACTGTCTGCTTTCATTTGCCAAATTTTTGCTTTACTTAACCCTTTTTTAGACAAATTCCTAAGTTGAATTTCCTTTCATAGAAAGGAAGATAGAAGCTATGCCTGTGAGGCAAGGAAACTACCACTTAAGAAGTTAAAAAGAAAATTCTTAGTGTCAAAATGTTTATCTTTAAAAATATTTCAGTATAATGTTGGTTTTCTCCCCATACCTGAGATGGCTTTGATCCAGAAACATTATCTCCCTGTATACAAAGTGAAACACAAAAAAAAATTTTTACTTAATTCCGTTACTACTTCATTCAATCAGTGCTCAAGTGTCAATAGCTCAGAGGCGCTTACAATAACCATATATTATTTCAAAATATAAATTTTTCCACATTGCCACCACTCATGGTTCCTTCATATACATATGTGTGTGTGTGTGTGTATGTGTATATATATATGTATATGTATGTGTATATATATGTAAAATTTGCCATGCACTACTTGAGTATTTGCATCAATAGGAGTTTTATGTTTCAGATAAATTATTTTGCTTTACTGCTTTCAAGTAGATAAATTTTACTGTCACAATTTATTCATTCTCTGCTCCCCACCTCAGAGAAAAGCAATCTTCTCAATGACTTAATCAGGTCAGGCCATGAGCTTTCTGTTCTCCACTTGGGATTTCAACTCACCAAGTCACTATTTTGGCTTCATGTCATATGGCCATACTTTAGACATTGGTGGTAAGGCTCTTAATTTAATCCCATTCATAATGCAGTTACAACATTCAGATAACTTTGAGATTGATGGGAGAGAAGACCACACACCAACATCTAGGATTATCACCTGATACACTTAGTCTAAATCATAGCATTTAATGGGACTACAATTAATAGAGTTCCTATCATTAGCATACATGTAATACATCTTGATAATATTTTCTTCTTGTTCCTTGGATCCTTAATGCAGTGCTTGTCAGTTGGTGACACTTTTGAGCTGATAGGTTCTTGTCAGAACTTAAAAATAAATCAGCTCTGACTATGCCATTGCCTTTTTTTCCCTTGGGGATAAGCTCTTAAGTCCATAAGAAAATAAACTTCTAAAACACAATATTTGTGCACATAGTTATTTTTTGAAGGGACTATTTAAAGTGTCTTCCTCTCATTGGTTAAATCACACTGAACACCTGAAAGACCGTATTATCATCTAGGGATGTAAAGCACATTGATAAGTACCTAGGTACTCCTGTATAAGAGTTGACAGAAAATACAGATGAGCTATGTAAGAGGAGCAAAGATGATAAATCTAATCCTAGATTGTTTATATGCAAATTGAAAGAACAGGATACCTGCCCTGACTCTCATTCTAGTAAAGATAACCCTTGAAGAACAATGCTTTCCTCTTTGAGAGTGTGGGATAAATCTCTTTGGAGGAAGGGGAACAATTATTTTTTAAAGTTCCTAAGATTAATTTGGAATAGTTAATAGAGAAGAGTGCTAGTTTATTTTCTGAAAATAGATTTAAAGAGAGACTATTGAGATTAGGGACCTTATAAAACATGTTATAGTTTAGCAATAGCAACACAAATATAATTTTGCATCATATAGTTAGAAAAAGTATAGGCTATGGGAAACTTCCTTCATGTTGGTGTGTACTAGAGAATGGAAGAGTGGGACTGAGCAGTGAAGAATAGTCATGCAAGATCAAATAATAATGTTACTATCTCTATTTACTAGTAGTCTCTAAATAATAAAATAATAATATATCAGTCTGGATTCAATAAAGGCAAGGCAATCACATAGTAATTAAGAGGAGAAATTTAAAAATTATTAAGCTATAAGAAAGTAACTTTATAAACATGTAAAGAGAATGCAAGAGGCTGCCTTAGAGCTGACAGAGAGTCCCAAATAAAATCAAACTTGGAAGGAAGGCCTCTTCACCAAGCTGAGACTCACACAACATTGGAGAAGGTGTGACCACAGTCCACTAGAAGGCAAGGAAATTCCTTGGATTACCAGGGAAAGAGCTATTGCAACAGTTGTCAGATGTGTACAAAAAGCAACTCAGGGCTCTGCTGTGAGTTCAAAGTCCAATGACCACATTGGGAGAACTACAGCAAACCCCTTGGTGCTGTGGTGCCATAGCTGATGGAGGGGCTGCTGAAGAGTGGGGGCACTAGGGCTATCATAAGCCCTGGAGCATACAATGTCCATGAAAAGAAGGCCCCAGGAATTTGATCACCAAGTCGGGGCTGGAGCTGAGAGGTTGCCAAGAAACTGCCAGGTCTGGGTATATGGCTAGGGCACAGAACCAACAGATGTCCTCAGGTACCGATAAGGTTAATCAACCACATATTGTATCAGGAGCCAGAATCTAGTCCGTTACCATAACAGAGGCTCTGAAATATAATTTTGAAGCTGAGAGGCAATGACTTCATAGTTGGTACAGTCTCCTTTTTGGGTACTCAGTTTTCATATACATCCATACATATTTGAACTCCCATCTGTAAACCAGACTCAAAATTTTTTTCCCACAATCAGCTAGTTGCAAGGAGGTCATAGGCATGGATTGTGGAACAGAAGGTAATGCAACTAGAGTTGGTATGAAAGGAGTCTCAGCTACTTGCGTATACAACTTGCTTCTACCTTCTGGACCTGCCCAAGCATGGTCTCTTATATACCATTTTAATTTGATGATTGATTGCAGCTGTGCTCACTCAATGTTATCGCTAGGTGGGTCAGACAGCACCAAATTCATGATGGGAAGCTGGATGGTCACCTGATGGTTGAGTTAGGCTTTCCATGTTTACCAAGCCCCAATAGTAAATAGAAGTTTTTGTTTGTTTGTTTTTGCAAAAGAATAGCTATCCAAAGAAGAATGCATAGATTTGTTTCAAAATTCTATAGGTCTGCACTATGACCCTCCTGTTGGTGCTTGCCCGACTGCATCAAGCATCTTCATTTGTGACAAATCTTTCAGGTATCATATGATTATAAAGCCCAAGTGGTCATGCAACTTGTACTGCAGTCTTAAGCTGCTGCAAAATCTGCTGTTCTGACACCCATTTGAAACTGGTCGACTGTACATGGGTCAAAGCAACACTCTCAAATGTTGTTTATGTCAACTCCAAAATTATAAGAGGTCCATCAAGCATTTGCCTTGATTTTTCTTGATAGATGGTGCAAACTGAAGCGCCTTGTCTTTTGATTTGGGAGGGGTATTTCATTAATTGCTAATATCATTAAATCCTTAGAAGCTTTTCTGACAGTGGCCCCTGAATTTTTCTGCCATCCTGTAGTTTCCAAATGTCTTACTAAGGTCATAAAGTACCTGTATTTCCAGCTGATTGGGTCAAGAGGACCCAATAAAGAGGTCTAGAGGACCCTTAATATAGAGGACCAGTGTGATGTTTTATTGATACCAAAATGATTAAGATCTCTGGGGACTATATTATAGCAGAGTGCAGAAGAAATTTTTTAGTCTTGAAGCAACAATGTGAAGTTATATTGTGGCCTTTATGAGTAAAAACAAACTACTTCAGGTGGTCCTTGCAAATTGAGATGGAAAAATAAAAGACATTAGCAAGGTAAATAGCTGGATACCAAGGACCAGCGGATGCACTGATTCCTTCCAGTAAAGATACTATATAAGGCATAGCAGCTGCAATGGGAGTCATCACCTGATGATGTTTTTGATGCTCTGCACTCACTTTCCAAGATCCAGCTGACTTGAGCAGAAGTCAAACTGATAGGTTAAATAGAACTGAGGTAGATATTAACACACTTTTTCTTTTAAGTCTTTGATGTGACCTTAATACCTGTGATATTACTTCTGGTTTACTTTCTTGGTACAGGGAAGTTTTCAGGGGCTTTCACTTAACTAGTAGAAGCCAATGTGAGGATTCTTCCAGTTATGAAGTATGTGTATTCCAATTACAGTTTCAGGAACTAGGAGAAAAATGCATAGTGAAACTATGGACCAACTGGACCTATCGTGAGTCTGACTTAAGTCTCTATCTAGCACCCTAAATACCCATTTTGGTGAACCAAAGTGGAACAGTGAGCCCAGAGGATTAGTACTCATTCTGATCCAGTGTCTCAAAGTCTCTAAAAGATATGAGTATTTAATTTTCCCCTATTCCATCACTCTTGTGTAGGACTTTTGGAGAAGACCCAGTGGAAGGTTTATTATGTGTACATATGGTAGTGGTCCATTTTTGCAGAGAAGGTAGTGAAGAGTGAATTTGGAGTAAAGGGGCAATAAATTGATACCTGGCACAGAAAGTGAAGAGAATATAGATAATTTCTAAGTGAAGGCTTAGACAATTATGATTAAATGTGGCAAATTTTATATCAAAGACAATTTCATCTCTAAGCTGAATAAATGTCTATAGGAGAGATGCTTTTCTTGAGGAGTAGATATTTGATACCATATTGTAAAACTTAAGAAGATATTCACCCCTACTCAACTCTACTATAGGGTTAATGATATCAAATAATGTGTCCTAGGAATATTATCCATCCTGCAGAGCTGGGCATATATGTGACACATAATAAGATCATACTAAATACATTTCTTTTCTCAGTGAGGTTAGAATATATAAATATTTCTAATGATTACACTATTGAAATTTTCTGTTGTGTGGGGGAATAACATTTTTAGCCATAGACATATCTTATTAAAACTGTGATACTTAACTATAAGTACTTTAATCTTATTTGATTTTCAACTCTCAATTTTATCATGTCTGTTAACAACTCTCTATTAACATCAGATACCAAACGTTTATCACTCCAAACAGGAAAATCTTAAAAATATATTGTTGCAGCTGATATTGTTACCTTGTTGATGGTGACTTAAATATTAGTGAATCTAGAATAAGTTAAGAGTATTCCTTAATAATAGAATACATTTGAGAATATGGAATAAGAATGGGAAAGAAAAACAATAATTTCACTGTGTCTATTTATGAACATGATATAAATGATAAAATAAATACCTATGAAGTAAATAATAAAATGAGTGATTTTCTATCATAGTGATGGGAAATACCTATCATAGATATTTTGTTTTTTTTGACTTGATTGTAACCAAGCTATTAGGTATTATCATAAAGTTATAGAAATGCCAGCATTAATTGATTGACTGTAATTGTCTTTTTGTCTTTATTGAGAAAAAATGAGTTGAGTGATTTTTAAAAATCTATGTGACCCAAACTCGATGATGGATGATGCCTTAGAGGGCCAGGACAGGGAGAGTGGGAGGGAGTCGTGGGAGGGAGGGGATATAGGGATATATGTATAAATACAGCTGATTCACTTTGGTGTACCTCAAAAGCTGGCACAAAAAAGGTAAAGCAATTATATTCCAATAAAGGGCTTAAAAAGAAATCTATGTGACCCACTGTTTAACTCAAATATATCAAATATATTACATTAAATAAACAGAGAACACAAATGTTAAGGTTTTTTTGTATGATTTTTCAGAGTAGGTTGATGAATTCAATATTTTATTAGTAGAACACATTTGAGTATTGTTCTAGGAGTTCATGTAAACAACATTCCCTAATAAAACAAAAGCACATCAATGAGAATTTATATCTAACAGAGAGAAAATACAGAATTTAGTGTGTGTACAATATGCATGTGTCCTTAATAACTGATCTTATGAAAAAAAAGGCAAATTTTCTCTCTGCCAACCATTAAGTATTAAAGATTTTTAATTAATTGATTATAGACTTTAGATATCACAAAAACACTTGGAGATTTTAGTCATCTTTATACCCATAGTTAAATTAAGCAAGACGCAAGGAGCCGGTGATTCCAATTTCCATCAAGGTTTTCAGAACAATTAGCAATTTAAAGCTATACTACATGGCATGATTTTATGGCTATATCATAGCAAATTGGTTATGCTTGAATATTTTAGTTCTATTCAAATCATGAATATGCACAACCTTTGTCATATAGGTAAAAGGTGCTCTGAAACCTTGGTGTAGATGTTTGACCTTCTTTAAGTAAACTATACTGCCAGAGAATTAGTTGGAAATAGTGAAGAAATTGTAGTATTTCTTCAAAACCTGGTAAATATATTTATTGATTATAGAATCCAAATAAGATAGGTTTAGAAAGTAAGTCCTCAGGGAGAAATTTTTTTTACAGCAAATCTTGTTCAAAATGGTCTAAATGGTATGAAGTTACTGCAGATTTGGATTATTCTCTCCCCCAAAATCTCTGTATTTTTATGTGAGTTACTTAATGTTAACCTTTTCTATTTCCTCAACTTTTCTCTTCTCTGTCATCTACTATGTAGAAATGTAGACAATTCTTAGATGAATTTACTAATTACTCAGATTAGCTTTGAATTATAATACAAATTATTAATCCATGTGAATCTAGCATCTCACTACATAGAAACAAATCTTTTCCCTTTATGACAAGATATATTCCATTTTCCTGCACAGCTTCCTCTAGCAAAATATTTGCTGACTAAACTTAGTTTCACTGTTTAAATAGCACTACTATAAAATATGTTTAGCATTGCAATATTCAAGAAAGTTAAGGTCTCTAATGGCAATATATAAGGGAGATTAATGATGTTAGAATCTTAATTAGTCTTACTGGAAAAAGTAAAGTTTCATGCATTTTTGTTAATCTAAAAAACATTTTAAATTTCCCTAAGCATAATTGTGTTACCAAAGTTCTGAAATAAAATCAAGATAGCTATAGGTAAAAAGTTTGCATAGCTAGGATATAATAAAATATTATGAAAACATTTAAAAAGTCTACTTTCATACCATTTGACTTTTATCTGATTTTTTTTTACTTTGAAAAAAGGCTTAGGATTAAGTTATTATTGCCTTTTCTTATTTTACATGCAGTACTTTTATTCTTTTTTTTTATTAAAGAGTAAGTGAAGGTCAATTGGTGTAGTATAATAAAAATAGAATGTTAGTTTTATAAGAAAAGAAATTCTAAATTTGACAAGAACGTATTTTTGAATTTTAACCAATATTTGTATTATAATGTTTCATAAATTTGATTAAAAATATTTAAGAATCATTTCTATGTATCAACCACACTACATGTGTTAACCCCAGAAATACACAGCATGTTTACACAGCATATAGTAAATAAAGAGACTGGGAATCAGAAATAAGTCTTCTAAATCCTTCCTGCAAATAACTTCTTGGAGTGTATATAATCCTAACACAGCTAGTGCTACAATGAGAGACCATAAGGTTGTATGTGTGTGTGTGTGTTGCACTGGAAACAAAAAACAATGAGAAAATTAATTTCAGACAAAACTTAAAGAAAATATCATTAATTTCTAACAAAGATTGAAGGAGAAATAAAAAATCCAGACATAAAAGTTGAAAATAAATGATTATCTTCATTTGTCTTTGCACTTTTCATTTTAAACAATTTAATGTTTTCAAAAGAATATTTTAGATATCAGTGATAACTGGTTGAATGATTTCTACCAACCTAGCATCAGATTTTAAAGCATACTAAACTAAATTACTTAATCCAAGAAATCACATTTTCACTACCCCCTGTTTCTTATCTAGATAAAGTAAATCAAGGAAGAAAGATATTAAAGATCCTAAGTACGAGAAGTATAAGAGATAGACACTGTGAAATCAGAGAGGTTAAATATTATTCTGCCTATTGAATGGTGATACCCTCATCCCATCCACTTTTCCAGCTTCCAAATGACAACTGTGATGCAAATATCACAAGGAAGGAGATTGAAGGTGCCTTTTCTTTTTCTGTAGAAACTGAAGAAAATATTTCTATGACTGGTCACCCAACTGTTTTTTTTTTTTTTTGTAGAAGCTCTGAATAATCTGTGGCCACCTTCATTTCCAACACACAAAACACCCCTAATCAATCTTTTATTACATCACCTATTTATTTATTCATTTGCTTTCTAAAATAATTCAGCTATATTGAGGTATAATTGACAAATACAATTATAAGATGTTTACAGTGTACATTGTGGTCATTTAATATATATAAACATTGTGAAAAAATTACCCTCCTCTAGTTAATTAACACAGCTATCAATGCATTTATTTGTTTATTCATTTAAATTTTGTGATAATATTTAAGTTATACTCTCAGCAAATTTCAATTAACAGTAAAGTTGCAGGATACAAAATCAACATACAAAAATCAATTGTACTTCTATATACTAAGAATGAACCGTCAGAGAAATTAAGAAAACAAACTCATTTTCAATTGCATTAAAATGATAAAATATCAGGAATAAGTTTAATGAAGGAGGTGAAAGATATGTACACTGAAAAGTATGACATTGTTGAAAGAAATTGAAGAGAACACAAATAAATGGAAAGATATCCTATGCTCCTAGATAAGAAGAGTTAATGCTCTTAAAATGTTCATACTACCCGAAGCAGTCTATATATTCAACAGAGGCCCTATAAAAACTCCAGTGAAATTTTTTACAGAAATAGAAAAAAAATTATAAAATCTTTATGGAAACAGAAAAGACCTCAAATAGCCAAAATAATCTTAATAATGAAGAACAAAAGTGAAGGCATCCTTTTTTTCTGGTGTTTCACTATATTATAAATCTATAATAATCAAAACAGTATGGTATTGGCATAAATACAGGTATATCGATCACTGGAACAGAATAGAGAGGCAAGAAATAAACTAGTATTATCACTCTTAGATAAGGATGGTCAGCCAAAGATTACCAGATGTTCAAGAAAAATTTCCAAAGTGGAAACCAGAGACAAATGCAAATGAATGAGGAAAGGGAGCCCATAAGCAACAAAATTAATGAAGAGGTAAGAAGACAAGTTAAATGTCATAATTATTATTTTCTCTTTTGAGAGATGAAGGGTTGTATTTCATGGTACAAATACCAAAGGTTATCAAAAAATTAACAAAGATAGAAAATAGATGTTGGGAATTAAAATAGTTTGGTCCAAATGTAGAAGTTCACAGAATGTAAGATGAAGTTGAGGTATTCTCTTAAATAAAAAGAAGAAAATAAATGGAAATTACTGGAAAAAATGATAACACAGGTCTCAATGTATCAGTGGACTCCTGAAGACAACGGAGACATGTTTTCATCACTCTGAGTAAAAAGTATTTTCAAATAGGATTTATACTGCTTGCAAGATTATGAATCAAATGTGATGGTATCAATACAATATTTTCAGGTATAATATTATACTTACCTTCCATAAGATCTCAGAAATATCTTTGAGAATGTGTTACTCCAAATATGAATAAGAGAGAGAGAGAGAACATGAAATCCAAAACTCACAAAACTCATCTCAAATGACAGGAAAAGGAAATTCCTAGAATATTGACAGGTAGAAATCCTTGGAGAATAATAGGACAGCAGGTCTAAAGAGCAAAATATATGAAATAAAACAGAACATCAGAGAGCTCCAGAAGGGGTTATAAAAAATTAAAATATTTTCATGCTTTTACTAGAATATCAATTAACAGGTATCTCATAGAGTTTAAGATGGATTAGCAAGAAGAACATACAAAATAAAGAAACAAAAGGGAAAAAATTGATGGCTAACTCTAGTAAAAATAAAAGTTCCAGAAGGAAAATATAACCATATAAAACTATTTGGATCTGTATTAAGTTATTTTTATGTAATTACAATAATCAAAATACTAAATATGAATTTAACCAGATATTTATGGGGAGGATGAATGAAGAAAGGTGTGAGCTTGAAAGTGATCTAATATCTTCATCTCTGATAAAGGAAGTCACTAAAAAGTTTAAAAGCATGGAAGAGATATAAGAATATTATTGTTTTCAATTTATGTTGATAAATTTCAAAACACGCATAATGCACATGTCTAACTATTGAGAGTGGTTTCCTTTTGAAAAGGAAAAGTGTTGAAAAAATGATGAAAGAGGAACTTTTGTTATTGTTATTGTTGTTATTGATGCCATAATACTTCTAGCACTTTAAAACTGAACAACTTTCATGTCATAATTTAAGAAAAATAAAAATTAACATTAATGAAATTTAAAGAATGAATTAGTGTTTTCAAAAAACAATAAATATAAGAATATAAGTAAATTAAATAATAATACATATGCTGCCTGGAAATTACAGCAGTGAGATGCCTTCAACTTTTGATCTTTCATTAATTATCTCAGCAAATTATTGTCCCAGTTTGACATTCCTAAGGCACTACTCTGCTTCAAGGACTTTTCTCCTCACTACTAGTTGGTAAATTCTCTATGAATGTAAATTGATTTTAATATTAATTTTACTAAAGTATAATTAGGGAGCTGACCTTGGAGCACGATAACCAACCTTCTGCATAAGAACCTATAATTTTATGGGTGTCTTATACTCCATAATAAGGATTTTTTAAAATATGTAATTTTCTTCATGTTATTTCAACTAGAATTATTTTTAATAATTTATTGTGTTTTTAATTGACACAATTAACATTATATTATACTCATCTCTGGAAAGACCCCAAATAATTAAAGTATTATTAAAATATTAAAATGCTTAAAACATTGTGTTAGAAACAAAATTAGCACAAAGAATAAATGTCATAAAATATAATTTAAAAAGGAATAAATTATTTACCTTCAGACAATCTATAGGGAAACAATATATATAGGGCAAAAGAGATTTTTCAAAAAGGCATGAAGTAACTGATAAATATAAGTAATGTCAGAGTTCTTACTGGCAAATTCACATAACTTAGAAATTAATACAATAATGCACCAATGGTCATTACAACTCTAAGAAATCATATTTTGGTTAACAAATATATATGCTACCAAGAAAATTACATGGTGGATGTCAAATTCATGAATATACATTTTTTAAAAAATGCTTTTTTATGTTATAAAATATATATTTCTTTTTATCTTCCTAGTCCATCCTTCTCCTTCTCTCTCCTGCTTTCTTCCTCTCTTCTTTTTATCCTTTCCCCCTTCCTTCCTTCCTTCCATCCTTTCTTCCTTCTTTCTTTTCTTTCTTCCTTTCTTTGACAAATAGATAGACCAGTATTTAACAAGCATTAAGCTAGCTGTATAAGAATACACAGATGATTGGTCACATTTCCTATATCTATCTATTTAACATTCTATATTAGCAATCAGTCAAGAAAATCTTTTGGTTTACTTTATTAAAATTATATAGGAATTACAAAAGAGGACACTATCTCTTTGTGATTAGAAACTCTGTCTTGTTTCCAAATCTATTCAAGTCTCTAGAAAGGGGGTTGCAGCCTTTCTTTAGAGTTTCAGATAGTAAATATTTTAGGCTTTTCTGTCCATATATATATTCTCTGTGGCAACTGTGACAAAAAGAAATCAACCTAGTTTATTGTAGCCTGTGATTTGTTGACCCCTGGTCTAGAAAAATTATAACTTAATTCTTTTGGATTATGGAACTCCATACTACCTTGATTTCATCTCATTACACTGACTGCTCCTTCTCCATCTCCTTTCTAATTCATCTAATTTTAGTCCCCTGAAAATGAGAACTTTAAAAATAAATTTCACAATACCTATCATCTGATTTAAAACAAAATCAGGCATGCAAAGTATCAGGAAAATACAACCCATAATATGGCAAAAAAACAGTCAATAGAAATAACTGCAGAAATGAGGCAGGTGTTAGAAGTAGTAGGCAAGCATGCATAGTATACTTTCCTTCATTTGTTCAAAAAGAGAAAATTGTGAAATGATAAGAAAACAAATGGGTGATATACTTGAGTCATGTTGAATTTAGAGTGAATATATGTTAGAGATGGAGTATACCCAGCAGATTATACACTGTGGAATCAAAGATTAAGGAACAAAGACCCTAGAAATAGAAACTATTCAAAATGAAACATAGAGGAAAAAAACAGAAATGATAAAACAAATAAACAAACAAAAAAAACAGACAAAGGGTTCATAGGAAGATGGTGGAGGAGTAAGACATGGAGATCACCTTCCTCACCACATATACATCAAGAGTACATCTATATGTGGAACAGCCCCTACAGAACACCTACTGTACATAGGCAGGAGACTTTAGACTTCCAAAAAGGCAAGAAAATTCCCACCTAATTGGGTAGAGCAAAAGATAAAAGAGAAAAAAAAAAGCGACAAAGGAATCAGGACAGGATCTGCTCCTTGGGAAGGAGCTGTGAAGAAGGAACATTTACACACACTAGGAAGCCCTCTCACTGGCAGGGACAGGGGGTGCTTTGGAGCCTCAGATGAAAGGGGAGCAACAGGTGTGTGGAGGGCAGAGCGGAGAGATATCCACTTGGATGATCAGTGCCAACCAGCACTTCCCAGCCTTAGACACTTGTCTGCTCACTCACTGGGGCAGAAGCAGGCTGGGTGCCAAGGCTTGGGCTTTGGAGATCAGACCCTAAGGAGAGGACTGGGGTTGGCTGTGTGAGGACAGCCTAGGGGAGCTAGTGTGCCACAGCTATCCAGGATAGTGTCTGGGAAAAAGCCTGGGTCTGACAGAGAGGCAGGAGACCTTTCTTTTGGGGCACTAGAGAGGTGGTCCACCACAAGGCTCCCATGATCCAGGGCTAACTTCCCTGGGAGAACACATGGTGCACCTCAGTCTCTTACAAATTTATGTTGGACATTACCACAGCAGGCACACTCAACACATTTCAATTGTGACTGCCTTATCCCTCCCTGCCCCCAGCCTAAGTGAGCAAGTGAGCCCTAATCAGCCACTACTTTCACCCTGTTTGCCTAGAAGGGGAACAGATGCTTGAGAATGGCCCACATACAGAGGTGGGTCCAAATCCAAAGCTGAACCCCAGGAGCTCTGTGACCAAAAAAGAAACAAGGAAAACAACTCCTTGCAGACACAGGAGCATGCCTGAATAGACAACAAGTATTACTGCAATTGAGGATGTGGACTTTGGAGGCAACTGTGGACTTTGAGGGCAAGTACAGATGGGAGTAAGGCAGATCACAGTCTGAGCTGGTCCCACAGTGCCCACAGCAGGTCCGGAGACCTACCTAGTAGCATTAGAGGGCTTCGTGGGTAAGCAGGGATTGGCTGTGGTTCACTGTGGGGGCAAGGACACTGACAGTCAAGGCCACAGGATGATATTACCATTTTTTATTTGTTTGTTTGTTTGTTTGTTTGTATGTTTGTTTTTTATGTATTCTGTTGTTCTTTTTCTATTCTTTCAATTTTAATTTTTTAATACTCTGCTTTTCTTTTCCTTTTTTTTCTTTCTTTTCCTTTTTATGCTTTTATTTTAATATATTTTTATTTTACTTATTATTTTTTCCTATATCTTTTGTTTTTGGGTTTGCTTATTGGTTTGGTTTCCCTCTTCTGCTTTGATTTCACTTTTTTTTTTCTTTTTGTGAGTGCATGGGTGTATGTTTCTTTGTGAATTTTTGACTACTTAGTTTTGCTTTTACCACTTGTCTTGGGGAGTTTGACTCATTGTGTTTTTGTTTTGTTTGTTTGTTTGTTTTTCTCTTCCTCCATTTCTTCTACACTGGCAGTTTGCATGGTCTTGGTGCTCTGACCAGGGGGCAGGCCTGAGCCTTCAAAGTGGGAGAGCCAAGTCCAGGATATTGGACCACCAGAGAACTCACAGCCCCATGGACTATTAATTGATGAGAGCTCTCCCAGAAGTCTTCATCCAACACTAAGACAAGGCTCCACCCAAGGGCCAGCAAATTCCAGTCCTGGATGCTTCATGCCAAACAACTAACAAGACAAGAACACATCCCACCGAACAGCACACAAGCTGCCTAAAGTCATACTAAGCTCACAGACACCCCAAAACACACCATTGGACATGGCCCAGCACATCAGAGGGACAAGATCCAGCTCCACCCACTAGAACACAGGCACAAGTTGCTCCCACCAGGAAGCCTACAGAAGCCACTGGACCAACATCACCCACTGGGAACAGACAACAGAAGTAAAAAGAACCATGATCCTGCACCCAGCAGACAGGAGACCCCAAACACAGTAAATTAAACAAAATAAGAAGGCAGAGAAAAATGTATCAGATTAAGTAGCAAGGTAAAAACCCACAAGACAACCAAATGAAGAAGAAATAGGCAGTCTACCTGAAAAATAATTCAGAGTAATGAGAGTAAAGATGATCAAAATGTTGTAAATAGAATGGAGAAAATACAGGAAATGCTTAACAAGGACCTAGAAGAACTAAAAAGCAAACAGACAGTAATGAACAACACTATAGCTGAAATTAAAAATACTCTAGAAAAAATCAATAGCAGAATAACAGAAGCAAAAGAAAAGATAAGTGAGCTAGGAGAGAGAATGATGGAAATAACTGCTGCAGAGCAATAAAGAAAAGAAGAATGAATGGAATAGAGGACAGTCTCAGAAACCTCTGGGACAATATTAAACTCCCTAACATTCAAATTATAGGGGTCCAAGAAGAAGAAGAAGAAAAGAAAGGGTCTGAGAAAATATTTGAATAGATTAGAGTCAAAAACTTCCCTAACATGGGAAAGGAAATAGCAAATCAATGCTAAGAAGCACAGAGAGTCCCATACAGGGTAAATTCAAGGAGAAACATGCCAAGACACATGTTAATCAAATTATCAAAAATAAATACAAAGAAAAAATATTAAAATAAGTAAAGGAAAAGAAGCAAATAATATACAACTGAATCCTCATAAGGTTAAGAGCTGACATCTCAGGAGAAACTCTGCAGGCCAGATAGGAGTGGCAGGATATATTTTAAATAATGAAAGAGAAAAACCTGCAACCAAGATTACTCTACCCAGCAAGGATATCATTCAGATTTAATGGAGAAATCAAAAGCTTTACAAACAAGCAAAACTTAAGAGAATTAAGCACCACCAAACCAACTCTACGATAAATGGTAAAGGAACTTCTCTAAGTGGGAAACACAAGAGAAGGAAAAGACCTACAAAAACAAACCCAAAACAATTAAGAAAATGGTAATAGAACATACATATCAATAATTACCTTAAATGTAAATGGATTAAAACTACAGCTAAAAGATACACACAGGCTGAATGGATACAAAAAAAAAAAGACCCATATATATACTGTCTACAAGAGACCAATTTCAGACTGAGGGTCACATACAAACTGAAAGTGATGAGATGGAAAAAGATATTCCATGCAAATGGAAATAAAAAGAAAGCTGGAGTAGCAATATTCATATCAGACAAAACAGACTTTAAAATAAAGACCATTACAAGAGACAAGAAAGGACACTACATGATGATAAAAGGATCAATCCAAGAAGAAGATATAACAATTGTAAATACTTATGTACCCAACATAGGAGCACCTCAATACATAAGGCAAATGCTAACAGCCATAAAAGGGGAAATTGACAGTAACACTATAATAGTAGGGGACTTTAACACCCCACTTACACCAATGGACAGATCATCCAAAAGGAAAATAAATAAGGAAACACAGCTTTAAATGACACATTAGACCAGCTGGACTTAATTGATATTTGTAGGACATTCCATCCAAAACAATAGAATATGCCTTCTTCTTGAGTCCACATGGAACCTTCTCCAGGATAGATCACATCTTGTGTCACAAATCAAGACTCAGTATACTTACAAAAATTGAAATCATATCAAGCATCTTTTCTGACCACAATGCTATGAGAATATATATCAATTACAGGAAAAAAAAACTGCAAAAAATCAAACACATGGAGGCTAAACAACATGCTACTAAATAACCAAGAGGTCACTGCAGAAATCAAATAGGAAATCAAAAAATACCTAGAGACAAATGACAATGAAAACACGATGATCCAAAACCTATAGGATGCAGCAAAAGCAGTTCTAAGAGGGATGTTTATAGCAATACAATCCTACCTCAAGAAACAAGAAAAATGTCAAGTAAACAACCTAAACTTACACCTACAGCAATTAAAGGAAGAAGAATAAAAAAAAAAAATCCCAAAGCTAGCAGAAGGAAAGAAATCACAAAGATCAGATCAGAAATAAATGAAAAAGAAATGAAAGAAATAATAGCAACAATCAATAAAACTAAAAGCTGGTTCTTTGAGAAGATAAGCAAAATTGACAAACCACTAGCCAGACTCACCAGGAAAAAAAGGGAAAAGACACAAATCAACATAATTTGAAAGGAAAGTGGAGAAGTAACAACTGACAGAAATACAAAGGATCATGCAAGACTACTATAAACAATTATATGCCAATAAAATGGACAACCTGGATGAAATGGAGAAATTCTTAAAAAAACAAAACCTTCTAAGACTGAACCAGGAATAGAAAATACAAAGAGATAAAATCATGAATGCTGAAATTGAAACTTTGATTAGAATCTTCCAACAAACAAAAGTCCAGGACTAGATGGCTTCACAGGAGAATTCTATCAAGCATTTAGAGAAGAGCTAACACCTATCCTTCTCAAACTCTTTCAAAATATATCAGAGAGAGGAACACTCTCAAACTCATTCTATGAGATCACCATCACACAGATACCAAAACCAGGCAAAGATGTCACAAAAAAGAAAATTACAGGCCAATATCACTGATGAACATAGATGCAAAACTCCTCAACAAAATACTAGCAAACAGAATCCAATAGCACAATAAAAGGTCACACACCATAATCAAGTGGGGTTTATCCCAGGAATGCAAGGATTCTTCAATAGATGCAAATCAACCAGTGTGATATACCATATTAACAAATTAAAGGATAAAAAAAGCATATGATAATCTTAATAGATGCAGAAAAAGCTTTTGACAAAATTCAACATTGGTTTATGATAAAATCTTTCAAGAAAGTGGGCAGAGAGGGAATCTACCTCAACATAATAAAGGCCATATATGACAAACCCACAGTCAACATCATTCTCAATGGTGAAAAACTGAAAATATTTCCTCTAAGGTCAGGAACAGGACAAAGGGTGCCACTCTCATCAATATTATTCGACATAATTTTGGCAGTTTTAGCCATAGCAATCAGAGAAGAAAAATAAATAAAAGGAATCCAAATTGGAAAAGAGGAAGCAAAACTGTCATTGTTTGCAGATGACATGATACTATATATAGAAAATCCTAGAGATGCCACAAGAAAACTACTAGAGCTAATCAAAGAATTTGGTAAAGTAGCAGGATATAAAATTAATATATAGAATTTTCTTGCATTCCTATACAGTAACAATGAAAAATCAGAAAGAGAAGTGAAATAATCCCTCCCATTTACCATTTCAAATAAAAGAATAAAATACCTAGGGCTAAACCTAACTAAGGACACAAAAGACCTATATGCAGAAAACTATAAGACACTGATGAAAGAAATCAAAGATGATACAAATAGATGGAGAGATATACCATGTTCTTGGATTGGAAGAATCAACATTGTCAAAATGGCTATACTACCGAAAACAATCTACAACCTATCAAATTACCAGTGGCATTTTTCACAGAACTAGAACAAAAAAATTCATAATTTGTATGGAAATGCAAAAGAACTTGAACAGCCAAAGTGACCTTGAGAAAGAAAAACGAATCTGGAGGAATCAGGCTCACTGACTTCAGGCTATACTACAAAACTGCAGTAATCAAGACTGTATGGTACTGGCACAAAAACAGAAATATAGATCAATGGAACAGGATAAAAGCCCAGAGATAAACCCAGGCACATATGGTCACCTTATCTTTGACAAAGGAGGTAAGAATACACAATGGAGAAAAGGCAGCCTCTTCAATAATTGGTGCTAGGAAAGTTGGACAGCTACATGTAAAAGAAAGAAATTAGAACACTCCCTAACACTATACACAAAAATAAACTCAAAATGGATTAAAGAACTAAATGTAAGGCCAGACACTATAAAATTCTTAGAGGAAAACATAGGCAGAACATTATGACATAAATGACAATAAGATCCTTTTGACCCACCTCCTAGAGTAATGGAAACAAAAATGAAAATAAACAAACTAGTGAAACTTTAAAGTTTTTGCATAGCAAAGGAAACCATAAACAAGATGAAAAGACAGCCCTCAGAAAGGGAGAAAATATTTGCCAATGAAGCAACTGACAAAGGATTAATCTCCAAAATATACAAGCAGCCCATGTAGCTCAATATCAAAAAAAGCAAACAACCCAATCAAAAAGTGGAAGGAATATCTAAATAGACATTTTTCCAAAGAAGACATACATATGGCCAACAGGCACATGAAAAGATGCTCAACATCACTAATCATTATAGTAATGCAAATCAAAACCACAATGAGGTATCACCTCACCCGGGTCAGAAAGGCCATCATCAAAAAATCTACAAACAACAAATGCTGGAGAGGTATGGAGAAAAGGGAACCCTCCTGTACCATTGGTGGGAATGCAAATTGGTACAGCCACTATGGAAAATTGTATGGAGAGTCCTTAAAAAACTAAAAATAAAACTACCATATGACCCAGCAATCCCACTACTCAACATATACCCTGAGAAAACCATAATTCAAAAAGATACATGTAACACAATGTTCATTGCAACACTATTTACAAAAGCCAAGGCATGGAAGCAACCTAAATGTCCATCAACATACAAATGGATAAAGAAGATGTGGTACATACATACAATGGAATATTACTCAGCTATAAGAAAGAATGAAACTGAGTTATTTGTAGTGAGGTGGATGGACCTAGAGCCTGTCAGACAGAGTGAAGTAAGAAAGAGATATACCATATACTAATGCATACATATGGAATCTAGAAAAAATGGTACTGATGAACAGAGTGACAGAACAGGAATAAGGATACAGTTGTAGAGAACAGACTAGAGGACACAAGAGGGGAAGGGGATACTGGGATGTACTGAGGGAGTAGCACTGACACATATACACTGACAAAGGTAAAATGGATAGCTAGTGGGAAGCTGCTGCATACATAGGGAGATAAGCTTGGTCCTTTGTGACAACTTAGAAGGGTGGGATAGGGAGGATGGGTGGGAGGCTCAAGAGGGAGGAGATATGGGGATACATGTAGCTGAGTATAGCTGAGTCACTTTATTGTACAGCACAAAGTAGCACAACATTGTAAAGCAATTATAGTCCAATAAAGATGTGTATTAAAAATAGTGAATGTTTGAAGAATATCAAGTGATCTAAAATACATGTAATTAGGGTCCCAGAAGGAGAGAAGAAATAATGACTGAGAATTTTTCAAAATATTGTGAAAAGTAACAACACACAGGGCTAAGAATCTCTATGAACTGCAAGTGGAAAACAATGAAGAATCACATAAATGCACACCACATGTTGCTGAAAACCAGTTATGTGGAGAAAATCTTGAAAACATTCATAGGACACAGACACATATACGGAAAAAAAATTAGAGTAACAGCTGACAATCAAAAAAGAGGACTGTCAAACAACACTCCCAAAATTCTAATAGAAAATAAGGAATACATTTTAATTATGTATCCATCAAAATGTACTTTTAAAAAGTGATATAAATACATTTTAGACATACAAAAGCTGAAATAATGCATTACCAGCTGGACAACACTATAAAAAATAACAAAGAAAGCTCTTCAGGCATTCCATATGGATGGAATTAGGATTGGTTTAAAAAAGAAAAAGCAATGAAAATATTTGGGTAAATATTTTAAAAACTTTGTTTTCTTATTGTTCATATATCTGTATAAGGTAAGTGTTTAAAGGAAAGTAATAATAATGGATTTTTATTACTGTATTGTTACAATATAGTAAAATAGCACATACAAGAGCACAAAGCTGCAGGAAAAATTGGAATTACATTATTTTAAAGTCTGTATGTGAAGTGGTATAATATTGCTAGAAGATAAACTGTGGTATATTAATGTTTTATTCTGTAAACACTAGAGCAATGATTGTAAATTCTATAAAATGAAAACAAGGAGAAATATATTCAAGAAGCAAATATAACCTATACAAATCTAACACAAAATATATTGCATTAAATCAAACATAAAAAAGAAATAGAGGAAGGACTGGGGGAAGAAGAGATAAGACAAATGGAAAACAAATAGCAAGATTATAAATTCCAACCAAATGATATTCACATTATAGAGTAAAAACAATTAAAAGGCAGAGATTGCCAAATTGAATAAAAATGAAACCTCTTACTATAGGCAGCCTGCAAGAAATCTGCCTTATTTATTTATTTTTTAAATTTTATTAATTTGTTTATTTGTTGGCTGTTGTTGGGTCTTTGTTGCTGCATGCAGGCTTTCTCTAGTTGCAGTGAGCAGGGACTACACTTCCGTAGATGGGCTTCTCGTTGCAGTGGCTTCTCTTGTTGTGGAGCATGGACTCTAGGTATGTGAACTTCAGTAGTCATGGCACTCTCACTCAGTAGTTGTGGCTCACAGGCTTTAGAGCACAGGCTCAGTAGTTGTGGCACATGGGCTTAGTTGCTCCATGGTATGTATGGATTCTTAAACACTGCCACCACGGTAGTCCCAAGAAATCTACTTTAAATACAAAGACTCAAATAAGTGAAAAATAAAAAGGGATAACTTATACCAGCTAAAACTACTCAAAAGAAAGCTTGGTTTACCATGGGTAGTAAGAAATGATCTGGCTATCGATAAGAAGTTCTTTATCCATTTATAGTTCTTCACAGATATCTTTTCTTCTCACTTTTTTTTTTCCATGAGGAATAAACGAGGTATAAAAGAAATGGTGATACCTACAGATAGCATTTACTCTGGGTCCTAAATTTGAATGGTTATATCTTTCCTTAACTTTGCTCTTTTTTAAACAAACCATAAATACTAACACTTCATTTGAGAGGTGCAAGTCAAAGATAATGATGGTGACTTAGGAAAAAGAAATTAAGCAAAGAAAGATAAGATGCAGTATGATTGTGTTATTATGCTCTCCACCTGAAGAGACACGATTTTGACAGCCAGTTGCTCTGCAGACAAATTTGCTATGGAAAGATTGAAAAGAGGAACCACACCACTGATAGTACCAGGTTAGACAAAGAGAAGGAAGCATATATTTCCTTGTTCTCTCTCATCTCATTTCCTGTTGCTTATGTTGCACCCTGAGTGGAAACTCTTTCCTCTATGCTTCATGTTGGATGCCCATAAAGTTAGATCCCAAAATCTGCCTGGTGTTTGTTCTACTGAAGTCCAGAAGTAAAGGTGATCTCTGGTGGCCTCAGACTGCAGCAGCTTGAAGCAGGCTTTCAGTTCTCCGCCAGTGATTGGGGTTGGGTAGAGGTGATGAGAGCACCGAATCTTAGCCACTAGACCAGTGGTCAGTGATAAGGCCCTGGCCTTTCGGCTTTGCAGAAAAGAATTCCCACAAAGGTGAAAAGTAGTGAAACAGTAAAGTATTTCTTAGAAAAAAAGGAGCATATGTGTGGATAGACACACGGGCTGGGTCAAAGAGAGAGTCGCACCCTCGTGGCAGTTTGAATCAATTTCATGGGGCATTTCTTCTGTGTTTCCATTGACCAATCATTTTTATTTGCCTGGTTCAAAGTCCATATTCAGTGTATTTCAGGATTTTCCCATCTTAGCCAAGGTGGATCCTACCAAGGAGGCCTCTGGATAGGTTTGGCCACTTGGCATCACTCCACTTTTGATCTCCAAGGAGCCTTTCTGTGCATGTGTAGTCGGTGGAGATCTGCTGACTTCAAGAATGAGGAATATGTGGTCTCTTATCTTCTATCTGGGCAGGGCCCAGTTTCCTCCCTCAATTGTCCTGTTATAACCTTCTCCTGGTAGTGGTATCAGTCCACAAGGAATGAACTCTGACCGATTGCCCCAGGGGGCCCAGCAGTCTGCTGGCTCAAAGGGTTAACTTCATATGAGTAAGGTGTGAGCCAAGATGAAGAAGAGGGATGTAATTGGGGGAGTCTGAGAAGCAGCACAAAATTCATGTATATTTCTCAACCTCACATTTCTTTGTATCCACCACCATCCATGCCTTATTCCCAAATTTTAAAGTCCCAGTTTATTTTGAGGAACAGGAATTCATTATATGCAATATTTATTGTATTTGTGAACCAAATCATCTTAATTGAATGATTGTACTTTAAATGTTACTGCTCCTCAAAATGTCATCTTAATTCTAAATGGGAAATGAATAATCAACCAAAAAAAGTTTTGAGTAAGTGAACACAATATTGTATGTAGAAGTGATAAAGAATGAGAGAAATAGACAATTACATTTTATTCCATTTGAAGTTGTTGTTTTTTTTTTTTTGCTTTTTTTGTTGTACAATGTAATCATGTTTCCTCTTTATTTTCAATACTATATTTTAAATTGATTGAAAAATTTTAATGCTGTCAGCGAAATAGATTAGATTTCCTCTGAACAGACCACTTAGCCACTTGATTTTTTTTTCCTATGTAGAGATTTATATGGCAGCATATTTCTTTTGGTAAATAGGTTATAGCATAAAGAAAAGTGGAAAGCTGGTGTTGGACTGAACATTTAATATCCTCTCCATGTGTAAAATCTTAAGTGTTGGCTGGGTTTCTACACAGTAAATGTGGAAAAGAAAATAATATATATTCTTCTTTTGATTTTCACCCAAAAAATGTCAAAGGAATGACATTTCTATTTTATTTATTCATGTATTTGGTTCTAAGGCCTAGAATTTAAAAATTATGATATAAAGGAGAAAAGGCAGACCAAGCATTGTGTACATTCATAGCAGGCAGTAGTATAACCACCTATAAAATAATATGAGGAGATTAAATATGAAATATGTTGATCATCTTTATCTGAATAATTTCCTAAATTCAGTCTATTAAAATTTTAGATATGTGGCTGGTCCATGTAGCAGTTTAAGACCCCCATAAGAAAGGATGGTAATTTGGATCAATAGTTGAGCCAGGTAAAACTAAGCCAAAAAAACTGGACATATTATATTATTTTAATATTTCTACATAATTTTATTGATTTTGATTTCACTAGCAGCTTGAATGTGAAATTGCTGAATACATATTTTCACTTCTGAAATTTTTTCAAGCATTGATAACCCTATTCTGATTTACTATTCAAAGCAGTCATAGAGACTGAACCATTCTTTAAAAGAATCTTGAAAGGATTTGTAAAATCTTTATACAATTGAAAGAATCCCTAATAAACATTACTGTGATTTTTTGAAAAGTGTAACAATAAAACTAAACTGTCAAAAATTTTACCCACTTCAAAAAGTGCTATATAAACATGTCATCAATAATCTACCCTCTTCATTTCTTGAAAATACTGCTAATAAAACAACAAAATTCCTAAATTTCTAAATGTTTTTCAATAAGGTAATGCACCAACTTTTACAAGAAGGCAGTGGCATAACTAAAAAGAATTGTAATGCAATGTGAAGTGTATACTTTAGGATATGCTTGGTTTCTCACAGATAGCAAGTGAATGTTTTAAAAAATCAGTTTAAGAGAAATTTAACAAATTATTGTCTTTTTTTCTTTCACATTCGAATGGTGATGGTGTGTTGTCTAAATTGAAAACTTGTGTGTGGCCTCTGACTACCACCTATCAATTTTTTAACCATTAAAACTTTTCAAAGCAACTTACAATAAATTATTTCTATTCATCAGCTACTCTCCATATCCACTGCTATTACACCCACTATCCCTCACCTAAATTTCTTTAGCAGCTTCTTTATCTAATCTTTTTTTTACCCAGTATTGTCCCCATAACATCCAATTCAGTGCAGTACTGAAGCAGGCATTGTGGAAGTTTTTGACCTCAATATCCTTTGAAATGCTTAAAATTCACTGAAGAAACTTTTTTTTTTTTAATTTGTGAGAATGTACAAAAAGGATTATACAATAGTATGCAGAGGAATACAGGCATAGTTTTGATGAAAGTTTAACTATTTCCTAAATGAAATCTTACAATCAATACAAGATTGTATGGGCTTAAAAAAACATAATTGAGTGAGATTGTAATTTATTCACTTATTTTGTGTGTTTATAATGTTTACCCAAATATGTAAAAATGTATATGGTACCCATTTAAGAATAAAGGGCAGACACTTAATAGAAAACAATGAGTAAATCTGAGTGGAGGGAAATAACAAATGCTAGGATAATGGTTATTGATTTTTAAATTTTTATGCTAGAGGTAAGTAATTAAGATTCAATAGTATAATAATAATAACCAGTGAAAATCAAATAATGAACAAATAAATTATCAAAAACCATATAATGCATATTTCTAACTTTAGGGTGTGGTGAAATAATTTACCTGATACTGCAGTGAAAAGTGTGCTTATGTTTATAACACTTAAAATATATTCTAATTTGTCTATATGTATTTGCTTCACAATACATTTTCAAATGATTCATTCACAAACAGATAACAAAGCACAATTTATAAAATTATTTATTAAAAATCAATACAGATAGCTTCCTCCACAAGAGGGCAGACAGCAGTATCAAGCAGTATCTGCAGTATTTCATCTTGGGGAACTGAAAACCACAGCCACAGAAAGATAGAGAAAATGAAAAAGCAGAGGACTTTGTACCAGATGAAGGGACAGGATAAAACCCCAGAAAAGCAACTAAATGAAGAGGAGATAGGCACCCTTCCAGAAAAAGAATTCAGAATAATGATAGTGAAGATGATCCAGCACTTTGAGAAAAGACTGGATGCAAAGATCGAAAAATTTACCAAAGACCTAGAAGAATTAAAGAGCAAACAAACAGACATATGCAACACAATAACTGAAATGAAAAATACACTAGAAGGAACCAATAGCAGATTAAATGAGGCAGAAGGACGAATAAGTGACCTGGAAGACAGAATGGTGAAAATCACTGATGCAGAAAAGAATAAAGAAAAAAAGAATGAAAAGAACTGAAGACAGCCTAAGATACCTCTGGGACAATGTTAAGTGCACCAACATTCGCATTATAGGGGCCCAGAAGGAGACGAGAGAGAGAAAGGACCTGAGAAAACATTGAAAGAGATTATAGTTGAAAATTTCCCTAATATGGGAAAGGAAATAGCTACCCAAGTCCAGGAAGCACAGAGAGTCCCAGGCAGGATAAATCCAAGGAGAAACATGCCAAGGCATATAGTAGTCAAACTGACAAAAATTAAAGACAGAGAAAAGTTATTAAAAGTAACAAGGGAAAAATGACAAATAACACACAAGGAAACTCCCATCAGGTTAACAGCTGATTTCTCAGCAGAAACTCTGCAAGCCAGAAGGGATTGGCATGATATATTTCAAGTGATGAAAGGGAAGAACCTACAACCAAGAATACTCTACCCAGCAAGGATCTCATTCAGATTTGATGGAGAAATCAAAAGCTTCACAGACAAGCAACAGCTAAGAGAATTCAGCACCACCAAACCAGCCCTACAGCAAATGCTACAGGAACTTCTCTAAGCGGGAAACATAAGAGAAGAAAAGGATCTACAAAAACAAACACAAAACAATTAAGAAAATGGTACTAGGAACATACATATCGATAATTACCTTGAATGTAAATGGACTAAATGCACCACCCAGAAGACACAGACTGGCTGAATAGATACAAAAACAAGACCCATATATATGCTGTCTACAAGAGACCCACTTCAGACCTAGGGGCACATACAGACTGAAAGTGAGGGGATGGAAAAAGATATTCCCTGCCAATGGAAATCAGAAGAAAGCTGGAGTAGCAATACTCATCTCAGATAAAATAGACTTTAAAATAAAAAATGTTACAAGAGACAAGAAAAGACATTACATAAAGATCAAGGGATCCATCCAAGAGGAGGAGATAACAGTTTTTAATATATATGCACCCAATATAGGAGCACCTCAATACATAAGGCAAATGCTAACAACTATGAAAGAGGAAATGCAAGGCAGAAATAGAGACACAGGTGTAGAGAACAAACACATGGACACCAAGTGGGGAAGCGGGGAGGGTTGGGGGGGGAATGAACTGGTAGATTGGGATACCAAATTGTGCACTCTAAATATATGCTGTTTATTGTCTGTTAAGTGTATCTCAATAAAAGTTCTTAAAAAAATCAATAGAAATACATGAAATAACAAAAATAGTAAGAAATCAAGTAAGCGATTTACAGGTTCTGGCAAGCTACCCTGCTAGGCACAGATTAAAGTTGATTAACTTAGGCTTTCACTATAAAAAGTTGACCACTACGTCTTACAACCCATATGCCTGTATAGAAAAGGGGAACTTTATGGGGTAATGAACATATAGAAGTAGCTATTCAATACCTGAAATGGTAGAAATTATATGCTTCAGAGACTGTTATTAACTTATAGATGGCAACAAGTGATGCAAAAAAAAAGATAACAAAGTAGCACTGTAAAAGATGTTGCCATAGAAAACGTGAATTCGCTGAGTTGGTTTCAAAAATATTATTAGTGTATACTATTTTACATCATTTTTAAGTTTATATAAAACTGAGTGGATAATACAAAGCTATCCAATATACTTTCTCACCCTCTCTTACCTCCTCTTTCCTCTATTAGGAATATCTTGAATTAGTGTAGCACATTTGCTAAAATTGATAAACCAATATTAACACCTTATCATTAACTCAAGTTCACAGTTTACATTAGATTTCACTATTTTATATAGCTTTAAGTTTTTTGACAAATACAAAATGTCATGTATTGACCATTGGAATATCATATAGAATAATTTCATTGCCCTATAAATTCTGTGTTCTTCACCTTTTTATCCTTCTTGTCCTCTCCACTAGCCCCTGGAAACCACTAATCATTTTACCATCTTCTGAAGTTTGCCTATTTCAGGATGTCATACAGTTGGAATCATAGAGTACATAGCCTTTCAGACTAGCTTCTTTCCCTAAACAATGTCTGTTTAAGGTTTCTTCAAGTATTTTTGTGGCATGGTAGCTCATTTCTTCTTTCTTTTTGTTTTTATTTTGACTTTTTTTTAATTGTTTAAGATTCATATGAAAATTAAAGGGAAGGTATAGGGACATCCCATATACCCCCGACCCTACAAATACAAAACCTCTCCCATTATTAACATCCACCATCAGAATAGTACTTTGTTACACCTGATAAATCTACCTTGACATATTCTAATCATCTCCAGATTACTATTAGAGTTCATTTTTTTATTGCACATTCTATAAATTTGGATGAATGCATAATTACAGGTATGAAAGAAAGAATGCATTAGATATTGGATCACTTGAATATTTGTATATACAATTTCTTCTGGATATTGTGACAGAAAACTAACTGATATCATTGAAAGTAGAAATGTATTATCTATTTTAAATTTCTATGTGATTGACACAAGAAATCAAAAAAGAACATTCATATTTAGTAATTGATTTTTACAGTGCACTCTCTCCATAAAAGTCTATCATTTCTAAGTAAAATATAGTTTTAAAAGCCATTAAAAATTGAAATTTCAGATAAACAGATTAAAACTCTAGAATCATATCACAAGATAATTATTTTATAAGATCATAAAATATTCAATAAAATTTTTCAATTTAAAATTTTACCAATAGTATTTTATAAAGAACAGACCTATTTTATAGCACCAATAAATTATGTTTAAAATATTATTCACTTAATAATTACAAGGGTGAGTCAAACATTATCTGCTCTCTGCTTATATTAAAACTTCTGTTGACCACACTGTCTTATCAGTGCTTTCCGATCAAGTCTACTCTCTCCCCAGTCACTGCTGTGCAGGACTGAACGTGTTACATCAGTTCATTTGTAACTGCAGTGAGAGAAGAATGGATTCCCCACTTGTGATTTGCATGAAAAAGTAACATGCAGTGATTCAGTTTTTTTTTTTTTTTTTTTTTTTTGTCTGAGAGTGTACCTGATGCCGCTATTTATTGAAGACTTTGTGTGTAGTATGGAGAAAGTGTTTTGTTATGAAGAAGTGTGTATGAATGGATAGGGAAGTTCAAGTGTTAGCCATCAAGTGTTAGCCATCAAGAAGGAGCCAGATGCCCGTCCACATCCATGGCTGATGACCACAGTGAGTGCACAGGTGAAATGATTCTGGTGAATAGACGAGTGATAGTGGATTGTGTGGCAAATCATTTGCAAATCAGCCATAGCTCTGCCTATGAAATAATCCATGACAGACTTAGGTTTTGAAAAGTTTGTGCTGAAGCCTACATTTTGGCTTAAACACAGAGGACTGCTCTCCAAGGGCATTGCGATCTTGCATGAAAATGCACGTCTCCACACTTCTTCCCACACTGTCAACGCTCTCTAAAAACTTCCTTTTGAAGTATTAAAGCATCCTCCCTATAGTCCTGATCTTGCTCCATTGGACTTTCACCTGTTTGGTCCCCTGAAAGCAACCCTACAAGTATGAAGATTCACTTCTGATGAAGAAGTGAAGACAGCAGTGCATTCATGGCTTGCAGCTCATCTTAAAACATTTTTTTTTTTTTAATGAGGGAATAGGAAAGCTTGTTGATAGATGGACAAAGTGTATTGAAAAGCAAGATTATGTTGAAAATGATGTATTTGTTGTTTCTAAAAGTTAATTAAAATAAAGTATACAGTCAGAGTATGGGTACTTTTTGACTCACCCTAGTATCTTAACTGTTTATCAGTTTAAAACTTTAAAAAAATTAAGTGATATTACTATACTATTACTGTTATTAATATTACTTATTATAGATCTGTAAGAGCATGAAACATAAATAAAACATAGATATGGAATTTATAGTCAAAGTGTTTAAGATCTACTGTTTTAATGGAAAATAAGCATTTTTAGGAAAATTATGATGGCTTGTTCCCCGTCGAGTGCTTCAAAGTTAGTCTAATTTTTGGTACATAGTAGGCTCAAAGTAAAGATTTATTTTAGGAAAGAATACTACCTCGAAGTTAAATTAATTAATTAAGGAAGCAATTATCATATTATAAATGAGGAAATTAGTTATTTTCTTGGAAAGGGACCTAAATCTAAAATTTCCGATTCCTAAATGCTAACGTTTCAAGATCCCACATCTTCTCAATTATTATGGGTTCTGTTTCATCACTGATATCAAGGTAATTGGAGAATTATGGTTTATTGGGCATAGAAAGAGATGTTAAAGGAAACAGTAATTCAAACAAAAATAGACATCGGAAATTATATCTGTTAATTCTTTATGCAAAGTGTCTGTTATAAAATGTGAAGAATTTAGAGATGATGGAGAGAAAAAGTGCTTATGTGCTCTCTTGATGCAGAATGGATGGATTTTGAAGAAATTCATCTGGATGGACCCCAGAAGGCTTTTACTATAATAAAATATCCTAAAGCTATCTTGACAGTAAAGAATAGGAATAATGTGCTATTTCCTGAGATTTAGTAAAAATTCATCAACTATATCAAGAACTTCCTCCTAAAGTGGCTTTAAAAGAGTAATATTTTGAGATATACCTAAACCACAATAAAAGAAGGTTATGCATAAGCTCAATTTTGTTTTAGATTGTGTCAGTTCAGAAATTTGATTATATCATTTCTAATATGTGTCAATTGGGATTCTCTGCATGTATTTTTTTGAAAATTAAATTGCAATTGCAAAATTAATCCTTCAATTTAACTTAAATTGTACATTTACATAAGTCTTGAGCCCTCTGAAGGCTTCCTTATCTATTTTCACAGGCAAGAGTATCAGTCCTGTAACTTTGCAAAACATACATTTTTTTGTGTGCATTTCTGGTACTGTTATCTCCAAAAATATGTAGGGAAAATAAATGAATAAACTTTAATGAGTAAGCTTTTAATATTCAAGAATATCACAAAGTATTTGGATTAACTCAGAATATTACTAACAGAAATATACTCTAGGCCTGGTATAAAATTACCTGCTATTAATACTGATTGCCAGCTGCAGCTGATTTATTTCTTTATAACTGAATTCACACCTAACTGGTAAAATAATAATGCTTTTTCCCATTTTCAACCCTTTCAAATGGATTAAAGATATGCAGAACCTTAAGCAAATATAAACTTCTAGGTCATTTTATAAGAAATAGAAAGGCAATACACAATAGACAAACAATTTTGTTTTGTTACACTAATCTTATGGGAACACAGAGTTCACTTGCACACAATTATTTTATTTTTCTTTAGGGGTTCCAGTCAATACCTAAGAAGGAGGAATTTACTAAGTTGTGTCTTGGAGCATTGTAATTTACAACACATGGGAGAATATTTTGCTTTGGGAAGGTAGTTATTCATGGCAAGATCAAATCTGTCCAGTTCTATTTTGCAATAACAACAGCAACTTGTATAAGAATAACAATTACAGCATAGAGTCCACTTTTCTTTTGTAGTCATGCTTTACTCTCAAAATTTTAGTCTGCTTTTATCTTCCTAATTGTTTTTCTCTGTGTAACAGTATAACCTTAATAATGTGACATAATTTAAAAAAGAATAACTGAAACATTTTGTATATGTATGTATGTGATTTCTACCTCTTCAATTAAGATTTCTCTTAACTCCACGAGACTATACTGATATCCATTTATATATGTCTAAAACCAATAATAGTGTTTCATTCAAGATGCATTTAATGAAGCACTGATTTATATTATTTTTGTTATTTGATCAGGAATCTTTGTATATATTATTTAATCTTCTGAAGAACTTTAAAAATTGAGTATTGGTTCTTTTCATGTCAAGAAATTAATGTTAGTAAATATGATATTCTCAAGGTCATCTGCTTATTAAATGGCAGAGCTTGGGTTCAAAACTTTTTGTGTAAATTTATGGTTCAAAAAATTTCTGTGAATTTAGATGTAAATTCTTATTTCTGTTTATCATGTCAGCCAAAATTGAACTTATCTATGTTGATGCAATAGATGTGACCCATACTAGGTGTTCACTAACAATTTAATATTGAAAGACAAAATTTTATCTCAATTTTGGACTTATTTGAAGCTCTAGAGCCATTCAAATACATTGTCATAAAAGAGACATGCCATTTTTATAACTGCTATACTGACACAAATTCAAATAACTAACTTGTAGATATCCCTGGAGTGTAACACCAAATAATAAACCATTCCCAGAGTTTCTGTGACCATTGTTGATGAAGTTCCACATGGTAATCTTTCAAAGCCCAAAAGCTTAGAAAGTAATATGAATTATTTCAAATATTTCAAATATTTAAGTGGTTGCAATTGAAGAATATTATTAGAATGTTCCCTCCCACAGGACCATTGTAGACTTAAGTTCTAATATGTCATTGTAACTATTAATAACCAGATACAATTTTACTCTTGACTGCCCCATTGCTTTGAAACCTCTCTACTAGGTAGAAATATGTGACAAGTCATGTTTAGTGTTTCTAATACTGCCTTATCTTTTGAACTGATTATTATGTTAAACAGTGCACTAGTAGACATTTTCTTTTTCTTTCCTTTCCTTTTCTTTTTCTGTCCCTGTTTTTAATTTCATATGAGTTCTCTTTTATGAATGGTTCTTTGTTACCTTCAGGATCAAATCCAAAGCTCTAAGTTTGGCATACCAGACCTTTTCTAATTTGCCCTGTGATTAGTTCTCCAACCTCACCATTTGGCAGGCTCCCCTCACACCTGTGCTCCAGGCACACTGAACAATTCCCTGCACCTTGGTAATGCTGTGTTTTCTCATGCCTGGGTGCCTTTGCTTGTTCTGCCTAGTGAGTGCTTCTGTTCATTTCCCTGCATGACTAAATCCAGCTAATCTCTCAAAACTCATCAAATATTGACTAGGGATATTTCTCACTTGACTGTAGCCTATATAAGATAGATATAGACAGGTAGATATAGACATAGACATAGACATAGAGTTGTACTACATGCACATTCAAATTTCCTCAAGACTTTTGAATATATCTTAAAAGCCAACCTCACTAACTTGTGCAGTCTTTATAAAAATAAACAAAAAAAAAAGTGGTTATGTTAAGTTTATTAAAGCTTAATATTACAATTGAATGTTGTAACACTAAAGGCCAGCAAGAAGTTAAGAATCTTCACCAATCTTCGTGTTTATCTCTGGGGATTCCATACTTGGCTAGAAGTGAGAATGGATCAAATATCCAGAACTGCTACAATACATTTCTCATAATCCTTTCTTTATTCCATCTCAAGTGTTCTAACTATTGGGTTTGCCAAAAGGTTTATTCAGTTTTTTCCATAAGATGGCTCTCGTAGCATTTAGTTGTCTTTAACTTCACTTCAAACAATTTTGTTAGATTGTACTGTGACAGCTGTCATGTCAGTGTGCATTTTTAAAAAACATCAAAATTGGTGAATTTTTGTGTAACCATTTTAATATTAAAAATGGGAGAAAAAGCAACATTTTTGGCATATTATGCTTTATTATTTCAAGAAAGGTAAAAATGTAACTGAAATGCAAAGGAAGATCTGTGCAGTGTATGGAGAAAGTACTGTGAATAATTGAATATGTCAAAAGTGGGTGGAGAAGTTTCATGCTGGAGATTTCTCTCTGGACAATACTCCACAGTCAGGTACACCAGTTAAAGTTGATAGCAATCTATTTCTGCATGCAATTCTCTATTTAAATGTAACAAAAACATTTTGTTTTTAAAACAAATTGTGACTGGTGATGAAAAGTGGATACTCTATAATAATGTGGAATGGAAGCAATCGTGGGGCAAGTGAAATGAACCACCACCAATCACACCAAAGTCCGGTCTTCAATCAAAGAAGGTGGTGCTGTGTACATGGTGGGAATGGAAGGGAGTGCTCTATTATGAGCTCCTTCTGGAAAACCAAATGATTAATTCCAACAAGTACTGCTCCTAAGTAGACCAACTGAAAGCAGCACTCAACGAAAAGCGTCTGAAATTAGTCAAAAGAAAATGCATAATCTTCCACCAGGATAATGCAAGACTGCATGTCTCTTTGATGACCAGGCAAAAGCTGTTACAGCTTGGCTGACAAGTTCTGATTCATCTACTGTATTCACCAGACATTGCACCTTTGGATTTCCATTTATTTTGGTCTCTACAAAATTTTCTTAATGGAAAAAAATTCAATTCCCTGGAAGACTGTAAGAGGCACCTGGAACAGTTCTTTGCTCAAAAAGATCAAAAGTTTTGGGAAGATGGAAGTATGAAGTTGTCTGAAAAATGGCAGAAGGTAGTGGAACAAAACAGTGAATGTGATAGTCAATGAAGTTCTTGGTGAAAATGAAAAACATATATTTTATTGTTACTTAAAAAGCAAAGGAACTTTTTGGCCAACCCACTATTTCCTCATGTATCAGAATTCACACAAAGCCACTTATAAAGTACTTTGTGAATGAGTTAAGAGATTTTAATAGTAATTTATTTATACTGCTTCAAAATAAGTATTGATTTTAAGGTGCATCTCTCAATTAAAATGTAACTCCAAGTATTTTATATACCCACATACTCCATTAGCAACCTGTGCTTTATAAACATTTTTGAAATCAAATTAGTATAATATAGTGATCTGCTGAGAGGTTTTTAAAAAACAAGAGGTATATTTTTTTTAATTTTGCATGGTAAACTTCCATTTTGGAGGCTCAATAACTTTTGGTTAATGCAATTATTAAATTAATTTATACATAGATCTTAACAGGTATATTTTCTCAAATCACAAAACTTTTATCGTCACTTTGTTATTGAAAATTGGAAAATTTGATCACACAATCTGAAATCTTTATTATTTCTGTCATTGCTTGTTCTATTGCCTTAAGTTCATCAAAGGAAATATATAATAGGGACCATAGGATCAAAAATTCTTTGCATTTGAATGAAAGTGTATACATAAAGTTATCAAAGAGATATTTTACTTAAGATTAAGATATATGAATCAGCATAAAAACAGGCAATGAAAATAATTATCAGTTTAAAATAGTAGTTTGAAAAATGCACTGTCTAAATAAGATTTTAAGTATTCCAATGATGAGAAACATGTACATGTAAGTCCTTATACTGATACCATTGTTGTATACCTTCAAGTAGCAAAATTTTCTTGGAGATTTAAATAATTACCCATTTTGCCATATTTTCCACTACTTTGGATCAAGGATGAGTATGTAAGCCATGACTTCAGTTCATCTTTTCACTGGCAAAGGAAGATGCTATTTGTCTTTATCGACCTCATTAACTCTAATATAGCCACCAGAGACCAGTTTTATAAATTATTTTAAAGTTATAGACACCTACAGAACTTCAAAGTTTTTGCTAAATGACATTGGAACAAGTATTTTATTTTTCTAAATAGAAATATGTTTTATGCCATTGAATTTTTAATATCATATTATTTATGATTTCTATAGTCATTGAATCAATATTTGTGCTACAGTTTATATAAGTCTACTTTGATGGTATAAACCTGTAAAATAATGCTGTTTTGGATTGTTAGGAGTGAGAGTTTTTCAAGATGGTGTGATGCTTGACATATAAATGCCAGTGAAGAGAAAGTCCTATAGAAGATCACAGCAATTCCATATGTTATATTTTTCAACAAAATTTTAATTTAACACATAATTGATGGGTTTTTTATTTATATGAGAAATCCAAATTAAAATTTATAATTATAAGAAATATGCCAGTATGTATCTACCTAATTTATTCATATAATTGAGATAAATTTGGGGGCAGGGTTTTAAGAACTATTCTTATGGAAATGTATAAAGGATGCTTACAGGTTGGGGACAATTTAGTTGTAGTCCAAACTCTACAATTACATATGATGTTTATATATGTTATAGCCAAAAAAGAATGCCATTTCACACCTTCAGTTTCCTAATCTATAAAATGGGTGGGTTGCAATTGTTAACACCTAATGTCCATTTTCTTTTATTATTATTAAATTGTCATAAGATTCTGGGAAATCTAAATAAACCTGATCCTGGGATTTTGTCTCCATCCTTTATTCTTCACTCTTTACTATATTGTACCATTTATGCTAGAGTAGTTTTACAAGAGCAAAGTGCCTTCCCTCTCATCATTATTAGAGTTCCTTTATAAATTAGAAAATAATTAAAATATTCCTCCTTCAGTGATGAACTAAAATATACATGGAATATAATCTTTAACAGTAAAATTTTCACACACATGAAAAGTATTCAATAGTCAATAAATGGAAAATGTTTTATGCACATCTATGTTTCACACATATAATTCAATCAATTCCTCAATTTATTTTTTGGAAAATTTGAACAAAATTCTTACATTGTAGGGCCTTTAATGGGGATTTTGAGAGAGTATATAAACTTATAGTGTCATAAATTACAAGGCAAACAGTATTACATGAAAGCAAAAAAATCTTTAATGATATCAAAACATTTTCCAATTCTGTTTTGAGAGCTATAGTGACCTCACAGGCTCAGTTGCTCCACAGCATGTGGAATCTTTCTGGACCAGGGTTTGAACCTGTGTCCCCTGCATTGGCAGGAGGATTCTTAACTACTGCACCACAAGGGAAATCCAGAAGCCATTTCATTTTAACTTAATAGAAAATTATTCTCTCTACAAATGTTAGGTTGAAACAGATTCTCTCATCAACTCATGGAAATTACTATGCCCTATTAGGGTATCGCTTGTTGAATGCCTATTAATTGTTCAAATGTATATACTGATTCCAATTTATTCCTTGAAATAATTCCTCAAAAATGAATGTTTTGGGCACTTTCATGGTGGCACAGTGGTTAAGAATATGCCTGCCAATGAAGGGGATATGGGTCAGATGTCTGGTCCGGGAAGATCCCACATGCCATGGAGCAACTAAGCCCTTGAGCCACACCTACTGAAGCCCACGCACCTAGAGCCTGTGCTCTGCAACAAGAGAAGCCACAGCACTGAGAAGCCTATGCAACAAAGACCCAACACAGCCAATCAATCAATCAATCAATCAATCAATTTATTTATTTTAAAAATGAATGGTTTTATTAAAATTTTATAGATGTGAACCGCATTGTTTAGAACAGTTAATGAATTCCCAAGTCTACTTAAGATTTTCCAAGTTCCCCAAGTTTACTGACTAAAACCTACATTGTGAACCTATTTACAAAACAGAAATAGTCACGGATATAGAAAACAAACTTATGGATACCAAGGGGAGAAGAGAAGGAGGGATAAATTAGGAGATTGGGATTGACATATACACACTATTATATATGTATAATAGATAACTAATGAGAACCTACTGCATAGCACAGGGAACTCTATTCAATACTCTGTAATGATCTATATGGAAATGGAATCTAAAAAGGAGTAGATACATATGTATGTATGACTGATTCACTTTGCTGTAAAGCAAAAGCGAACACAACATTGTAAATCAACTATATTACAATAAAAGTTAATTTAATTAAAAAAATAAAACCTACATTCTTTCTACCACCCCCCCCCCCCCACACACACACACGCACACACTTGCATGGACACAACAGCTTTTTTTTTTCCTAACCCATTATTTTTTACCTGTAGCTGAGCCTTATTTATTTATTTATCTCATAGAAACAAAGGTGAATGTTTCTTTTTTATATTTACTACAAATGCGTCAAAGACAAGATATGAAGAAATAGAAATCCAGAGAGAGAGAGATGACTAAGAACACAGATAACCTTGCACCTTGTCCAAATTTGGGGTAGGATTTTAGATTTCTAAGGAGCATGGAATAGGAATTTTAACCAAAGTTATCTAGATGTCAAGGCCTTGAAGTATCTTACCTAATATGGTGTTAAGTTTAAGAGATCTTTTCTCACAGCAGTCAAAGAATAAAATAGTAGAGGAAATGTGTTGCCTTAAACCATGCCTAAAGTCATGCATTTCTGACAAAGAGTTAGAGAGGTCAGAAAATTCAGGGTCATCTCTCAGCACAGCATTACACAGTATTCTTCAGGTCACTAACCCATAAATCTTTATGAATGAGGATGAGGTATGAATGAACAGGGATGAGTCAGCTGTTTGAGAAGTTGAAGAAAATGTATTGAAAGAAACAGCTTCATTAAATCACAGCCCATCATTTTTGACTGTCTCAACATTCAGCGTCAGTGTCAACAATCATCATCATGTCTTGTGTTTTCCATATGGTATTTCCCAAATGATACAAAAATGTATCCAGAATATTCAAATTTAATGATCATAAAAATGGATAATGCAAAAAGGAAATTCTTTTGGTGTCTATGGGAGAAAGGCTAATAACGACGCCACACCAAAATTTCCATGTTTTATTTCCCATAACCTATAAGTATGTTACTTTACTTGGCAACAAGAAATTAAGGCTTCAGAGGCAATTAATTGGCTAATCAACTCATCTTTTTTAACTGGGAAGGATTATCCAAGGTTATCTGTGTGGACCAAATCTAATGACATGATTCCTTAAAAATGGAAGAAGAGGCAGACAAAAAGTGCTGGGGAGTTGTGATAAGAAAAAGATTTCACTCTCTGTTGCTGGCTTTGAGGATGAAGGTTGGCCACAAGCCAAGGAATGTGGGCAGCCTGTAAAGCTGAAAAATGCAAGGAAAGAGATTTTTTTCGGCTGTTTCTGGAAAGTCACACAGCCCTGCTGACACCTTGATCTTAGTCCAGTAAGATTCTGTGTTAGGCTTGTGTTGTTTTAAACCATTAGTGTGTAGTAATTTGTTATAGCAGCAATTGAAAAAAAATACAGCGTTGCTGTGTTCAAATCTTTATGCTTTTGGATAGAGTGAGGAAATAGGAAAGCTATTTTTGTATGTGTCATTGCAATGGTTTATAAATAAGACCAGGTAAAAATGAAGGAAATGTAGCCAGTTAGATTTATACCTGGATATAACCACTGACCACCAATCTTCTTCTTCAGATCTTATGTGTATGTTTCCACTTCTATTGTTTCTTTGGTTTGTAGTTATATTAACTTGCCTGCTCATATATTTGACTATTTTTGAGTACTCAAAATTAAATGTTAAATATTATAGAGATAATCTAAGGTTAAGGCTGATATAACTTTCCTCAGAAAGAATTTATTTGCTTTTGGCAAGTACTTACCTAGGAGAATTAGCAACCCTATTTCACATTAATCTAGTCAGGGATCAATCTGATTCAAAGATGGGTTTTTATTTTTATGAGGGCTGGTTCATATTGGTTTCACTCTAACTTCTTGGGTACAGGCATTCTGGAGGGTTTCCACTTCCCCCAACCTTAGAGGGTTTTGCACTGCTATTTTGATTTCTCTCAGCTTGAGAGACTGCTGAGATCTCTGCTTATTTTCTCAGTGACCTATGTGGACATAGTTAGCATCTTTTGGGAGAAAGTGACTCAAAATGTTGGACTCAGCTCATTGGATTTCCTTTTTTTACATTTTACATAGTGCTGCTCTGTCCTCGTGATCTCATGTTTTCCATTTTTGAAAGATGTTTGTTCAGCTTTCTCAGCTGTTTTCAGTGAGATGATCAGTTCAAAGTATATAGCAGCATTAATGACTGTAGTTATTATAAATTTTTAGTAGTAGAAGGGAAAATTTGGCATTTGTGTGTTCTGGTCTAAAATAATGAATTGCTTATAAACTTTAAATATATATAAAAATGGAAACTTTTAAAACAACACATCTTAGCCTTACTTTAAATATGTAAAAATAAAAATGAGCATACACTGGTGTCCTAGGTTCATCTATAAACCTACATTCCTTTCATTTTTTAAATGAACAGGTTTCTCATTGAATATGGAATATCTCTTTTAATTGCAGCTTTTGGTTTATTGCATTGTTTTAAATATGGTTTAAGGAAAAGGATAGTAAAGTGCACAAAGGATGTAGATTCAAACATATACATTGGTGTTTATTCTTTAAAATAGAGCCATTACAACAAAATTGTACTCTTTATCTCCAGGATTATAACAAGGTTACATTGTATTTGCAAGAGGGAAGAGCAGAAGCAAATACCTTGGTGGGGATACTTTTAAAAATTAACACAACAAATGCGGATACTAACTCAAGGGCGGTTGCAAGCATCATGATGAAAATAGTTTGCCATCATGTTTTTTTTTTTCCCCACTGGAAATAGGTCTACAATTACACAGATGGCTTTTCCTTTTAGGAACTTTAGTTGTCATTCACATTATATTTGATACATTTTGGAATGAATCAAATATGATTTTCTTCCATATGTCTAGCAGATCAAGCCCATTTATAAGCACTAGTCACACCCATTTCAATCTGGTTCCACCATGTGTAATTCCCCAGAGATAAATGAATCTCCTATAAGTGCCTCAGATGACAGTAATGATACACGTTAGTTATAATTTCCCTGGAAAACAGTATGATATCTTCTGTCATATTTGTTCTTATGAGCTAGGAAAAAAGTGTCAGCAATTTGAAGTATTTTTATTTTATTCACTGACATTAGTTAAGAACCAAATATTTTCTTTATTGAGTCCCACATGAACACCAATAAATAGTTGTATTTCTTAACAGCCTTTGATGTAAGGGAAGAAAAAATTAGATGAGATTTTTATCTTTAGAAATTATCTTAATCTAATTGTTGGAAAGATAATTAGAGGTAATTTAGTTCAACCAGGTAGTTCAGTTATCTGTCCTATAACTCAGGAAAGTGCTTTGAATGTGCTTAAACACCTCTAAAAGTTGACAAGTCATTTCTCATATGCTGGGAAATTCCTCTTAAGGGGGTTTATTTGACTCATTGCAAACAGGTATTTTATTTCATGAATGTGACAGAAGCAAAATTTTGTTGAGGAAATTAAGAGTTCTTAACCTTTAACACTGTACCACTTACCTCAAACATTAGTTTAATGTTTTTATTTTGTCATTTGTTTAATAACAAATCACTAAAAGAGCTGTTCTTTTATTTCTTTTCTGTTTTGCTTTTGCTTTTGTACATAGTTTATTATCTTCAGCATTATTGAAAATTTTAGTCTCTTTCCTCTTAAAGATTTAGTCCTCTTTGCACTGCTCATTACAAATACATATCGTCTTATTCTACGTGCTCTCCTTTTTACACATCCTTTTAAATGAAAGCTTAGGGTAGAATCCTCCATGCAACCAAAGTCAATTCTATGGGCATATAGCATGTTTCATCTAACACATAAGAAACATTTGTGGTTATGAACTCATAATCATTATTTGAGAGCCCTGTGAATTTTTGAATAATCTTTTTTTGAAGAACATTATTCATAATTGATTTCAACAACTATGTGCAGGGCAGTAACTGCCACCCACTGTTTGCTCACGCACCTCATATTCCATTTTTCCTTATTCTCCTGCAGTGAAAGAAATTCCTTTAAACCCTTTTGTTTTTCTCAATTAGTAAATTTTTATTCATATGTATGAGCACATAGCATAGCAGCAGTGAAAAAGCCCTGTGGGGTAAGGCAGGAATATCTTTGTACTACATTTTGATCTCTTCCTCCAATATAAGAATGAAGTCCACTCACCTCAGAACCAGGTGGTCCTTGTTCTGAGGAGGCTGATCCTCTGATGCACAAAGAAAAATATGGCATTAAATGAATGGAGTGTTCTCAGAGCAGAAACCACAAAGTATATTTTTTTCCTTTAGCATCAAGAGGGACTTAATATGTGCACAACTGAGAGCTAGTCTAAAATAAAGGTTAAGAAAATGGATTTCAGAGTGCATTCTTTGAGTAATTTTTTAAAGAAACGATGTAAGAGTTCCATCTTTTCTGAATCCTAGAATGTCTGAAGTACCTTTCTTCTGCCTGGGTATTTGAACACCTTAGCTGATTATGTTTTCTATATTCTAGTTCTATTTTTTTTTTCAAATGTTTGAAAGCATTATTATGCCATTTTCTAGTCTTTAGTACTAGATAAGAGAAATCCTGTTCCTTCTCAGTGTTTCTCTCTCTGTGTGTCTGTGTGTCTGTATGTGTGTGTGTGTGTGTGTGTGTGTGTATAGTTCATACAGTCTAATGTGTTATTTGTGGCCAATGCATCCTTATTGATTTTCTGTCAGGATGACTTATCCATTGAAGTAAATGGGATGTTAAAATCCCTTACTATTATTGTGTTATTGTCAAATTCTCCCTTTATATCTGTTAGTATTTGGTTTATATATTTAGGTGCTCCTACATTGGATGCATATATGTTTACATATCTTCTTGGATTGATCCCTTGATTATTAAGTAATGTTATTCCTTGTCTCTTGCGACGGTCTTTGTTTTAAAGTTTATTTCATCTGATATGTGTATTGCTACCCCAGCTTTCTTTTGATTTCCATTTGCATGGAATATTTTTTTCTATCCACTGACTTTCAGTTTGTGTGTTATCTACTTATGGTCATTTTGCTAGTGGTTTTGAGATTTCTTTTTTATGTTTTATTTTTTTCTTTTGCTCTCCTCTCTTGTGATTTGAAGACTATCTTTAATGTTATATTTGAATTCCTTTCTCTTTTATGGGTTTGTGTCTGTTATAGGTTCTTCGTTTGTGGTTACCATGAGATTTTTATATATAAAAATATACATATGTACGTGGTAATTTTTAGTTGCTGAGTTAAATCTCTTGAGTTCAAATGCATTTTAACCACCCTGCATTTTTACTCCCCCACACATGTTTACTGTTTCTGACATCATGTTCTACATAATTTCACTTTGTGTATCTCTTATCTACTTAATGTAGATATAAATGATTTTACTACTTTTGTCTTTTAACCTTCATTATAGATTTAAAAGTGGGTAATTTACTACCTTTACTGTATATTTGCTTTTTACCAATGATATTTTTTCTTTTGTGAGTTTTGTATTTTTAATTATGGCCTTTTTTTTTTTTTTTCACATAGAGAAGTCCCTTTAACATTTCTTGTAAAACTATTTTTGAAGGATTGAACTTTTTTAGCTTTTGCTTATCTGTAAAACTTGATATCTTCTTCAAATCTGAATGATAACCTTGCTGGGTAGAGTGTTTTGGGTTGTAGGATTTTCCCTTTCATCACACTAAATATATTGTGCATCTCCCTTTTGGCCTGCAGAATTTCTGCTGAATAGTCAGCTGATAATCTGAGTTCCCTTGTACATAACTTGTTGTTTGTCCCTTGATGCTTTTAATATTCTCTCTTTATATTTAATTTTTGACATTTTATTTACTATGTGCCTTGCTGTGGTCATCTTTGTGTTGATTTTTCTGAGACTCTCTGTGCTTCCTGAACCTGGATGTCTGTTTCCTTTCTCAAGGTAGGGAAATTTTCAGCAATCATATTTTCAAATTTGTTCCCTGACTCTCACTCTCTCTAGTCTCTTTCTGGAACTTCTATAATGTAAATGTTCATAAGCTTAATATTGTCACAGAGTTTTCCTAAACTGTCCTCATTTCTATGTTTTTAATTATTTTTTCTATTTTCTGTTCAGCTTCAGTGAGTTCCACTACTCTATCTAATCCTGTATCCTCTAATCTACTGTTCATTTCTTCTACTGTGTTTCTTGTTTCAGTTATTATATTCTTCCCCTTTGTTTGGTTATTCTTTATATTTTCTAATTCTGTACTGAAGTTCTCACTATGTTCGTCCATTCTTCTCCTGAGTTCCTCGAGCATCTTTATGATAATCAACTTGTACTCTTCATTGAGTAGATTGCTTATCAATCTACTCCACTTCACTTAGTTCTTCAACTTGGATTTTATCTAGTTCCTCCGTTTGGAACATATTCCTCTGTTGCTTCATTTTGCCTAATTCACTGTTTTTATCTTTATGTATCTGGAAGGTTGGTTACATTTTCCAATCTTGGAAGAGTGGGTTTTTGTAGGAGACAGCTTATGTGTGCCAACAGCACATTCCCCTCTGGCCACCAGAACTATATGCTCTAGGGATGCCCCTGTGTGGATGGTGTGGGCCCTTCTGTTGTGGCCAGTTGACTGCTGTAAGCCAACTGGTAGGTGTGGCTAACCCTCAGTCCAGTTGGTTGCTATGTTCTGCCTTATATAGAGGCTGCCAGCTGCTGGTGGGCAGTGCCAGGTCACTAGGCAACTGGCTACAGAGCCCTAGGATGTACTGAGGGTAGTGTTTTAGGCTCTCTAGTGGGGGAAGCTGGGTCACAGGGTGACTGATTGTGGGGCCAGGAGTTTCTGATTCATAGTCTGCCTGCTAATAGGCTGAGCCAGTTCCTGACATGCTAGCTGCAGGGTCTGGTACATCCAAAACTATTGAGTGTGGCCCAATCCCAGAGCTTCTGACTGAGGGGCACGATGTACCTCAGAGCTAGTGTCAGCTTACTGGTGGGTGGGGCCATAGCCCAGGGAATCCCAAGGCATGTGCTGGTTCAGTAGTGGCTGAAGCTAGGTCACAGAGTGAGAGGTTGTGTGTTCAGGTTCTTGGACCTAATGTCACCCTTCTGATGGGGTGCATGCTTCTGACATATTTGCCTGCAGGGTTCACTGTTTCCAAAGCTTGTGTTAGCCTATTGGTGAGTAGGACTAGATCCCAGGTTCTGACACAGCAAGCTGCTGGGCTTCAGTGGTCCTGAACCTTCTGTTGGCCCACTGGTCACCATAGCTGGGATCCAGAGGGTCCTAGGGGTGTTACCTGCCCAGTGGTGCACTTAGCCAGGTCTTAAGTTCTCTCCCTGTGGGGCCTGTGGGGCCTAGAGCTGGTGTTGGCCCACTGGTGGATGGGGCATGGGCCCAGGTGGTTCTAAGACTAGTGCTGGATCACTGGTGGGTAGAGCTGAGACCTGGGGTCTCTGGCTGCATGACCCTGGGTGGTCCCTGAGCTGGTGCTTGTCCACTGGTGGGTGAGGCTGGTTCATAGGTAATGCCAGGGCACTGGTAGGTAGGGCCTTGTTGTCTTCTCTCCAATACTGTTGGATTTTTCTAGAATTTCATATTGTTGGAATCATGCCATATGCACCCATTTTGTAGTCAGCTTTTTTTTTTCTACAACACAATGATTTTGACATCCACCTATATTTTTGCACACATCAGTAATTCATCTTTTTTATTGCTGAGTAATATATTTTATATGGATGTAATGCATTTGTTTTATCATTGTTTTCTTTTCTATAATGCAGAAACTAGTTAAAATATCAGCTCCAATTAGCATAATAGGATACAAATAATTTGTAACTCAAGAAAGTAAATAGGAGACACATCATCCTTTGTGCTTGCTTTATAATTTGTATTATAGACCAAATTACCAAATTACAGACTTGTCATTTTCAAAGATCTCTGAATATATTCACAGAGTTTATCACATGGAAACCAGCAAGAACAAAAATGATTGCTTGTTGAAACATTCCATTCCTTATATTGCCAAAAATTGTTACTTTGAAACTGTTATGCATGAAACCATAATACTGGAATAATAGAACCCTAATGAATGTAAGTCACTATTTAAAATGGAAGCTAATCAGTGGGATAGTGCTGTAAAGTGTTTGAAGATGGGTATTACTGCTGTATAGTAACATCAGTCATGTTTCTAAAGCACTTTATGCATATGTTTGTCTTAAATATATTTCCTTCATTTAGTTCTAAGAGAAGTGTCATTTAGACTGCAATAACTCCCAAACAACCTATAAAAAGGAGAGTAATTTGAAAAGTTTTCTACTGGATTTTTTCCCCTCATGCCTTTCCTCTCTTCCCTTCTAGTTTGCCTTTTCTCAGTAGATAAGACAAGACCTTAAGCTCATGTAAGAGATTACAAAGCACAGGGAACTTCACTTAAAAGCATCTTGAACTTTAAGGAGTCCTGCACTTAACCATCTATGGCTTCAGGAATTACAGGGCCAAGGTGTGCTTCCCCATCTAGAATATAACCCCCTCCATTCTAGACCATGCTCCAGATACCTAATAATATTATTACAAGGCCCTGGGTCTAATTATTTTCTCTGCTGGCCTCTTCCCTAGTACTTTCTTTCCAAAAGCAGACACACCACTAGTCTGTGTACCTGAGGCCTTGAAGAGTGATTAAAGAGTGGCTGTTTGAAAGGAGTTGGGGATGAGAAGAGCAGGTGTTTGGGCTGGGTTGTCCCCATGCTCCTATGGGATGGCAAAAGAAGAGAGTCTCATGGGCTATGAGCCTGAAGGTAGTAGCCAGCTCTCCCTTTGCTGTGGTGTTCAGCCATGGATATATAAAGAATAAAGAATTCTAAATTTAAACCTGGCCTTCCAAGTCATCATGAAGAATATTTGTCAAGGTGTAAGCATAAGATATATTTTATTTAAAGGTTTGATGGCTTAACTTACATTTCAAGCTATTTAAATGTATGGTAAGTCTCCATGTGCACTCTTGCCCAAGTCCTCAAAGGTAAGAGACAAACTGAATTTGCTTTTGGACCTAATGTTAGATGAATATTACAGGTCTAATATGAAAAGTTGTTTAAGCAACTCTCTTTTAAATAAGTTTTTCCCAGTATACTGCTCAAGAGTTAGATTTGCATCTCTATACAAAAGAGGCTGAGAATAAAACGATCTGATCATTTCATTCTTTCTATGCTTTGCATTAGTGAAAGATGGGGAAAGAAGGTATATGTGATTTTGTTGTGTTTTAATAAAACAGGCTTCTTATTCCAGTCACGTAACTGCTCATTATTTAAAATAGTGATGACACTTTATTGTTTTCAAGTAGAAAATCACACCATTCACTAAGCTGTTGTTGTTTGTTTTATTTAGAATAAAATGCTAGAAAATCAAGCCAAAAAGTTAACTTTTCTCATGAATTTAAATGTGTATATTAAATGCTTAAGATGAAGTATACAGAGTTTATATTTTTAGAGTTGAAAGTTTTTATGAACAGTTTTACAAAGATATAGATCATCTATGTAAGTGTCTAACACAATAGATTTGAAAATACAAGTTTAAAACTATGTATGTCAAGAATTGCATTAAACATAGTAAAATGAAATAAAAACATTCTAACAAATAATTCAAATTTGTTACTATCTTAGTTATAAAGCATAATTATTAAGATGGAATTAAAAATATAAGCAATTCCAGAAAGTAAATAGGCAATGAATAAGAACAACTAACTGGAAAAATTAATAAAACAGCTAAAAGTGTATAAAATTTTATTCAACCTATCACTTGCTAGTAATTAAAGTGATAAAATAGAATAATGGCAAGCTATTTTTAAATCTGTCAAATTATATAAAGTGCTAAGATGAAAATAATGTTCTATGTTTGGAATTGTGCATTCAGATTGACAACTCTGTACTCTATCATTTAGTTTGTTTTTTTATCAAAAGAAATTTAGCCACGTGTATTAAAAAACACATCTAGTACTTTAACCTAAGAAAATGACCCCATACATAGGGATTTATGAATAATTTTTCTCATCTCACCATTATTAATATTAAAAATATATAAGGAAATTTATAGATTAATTATACCACAAGCATATAATGGGATAATCTGAAACCATTAAAACAATGTGTTAAAAAAGATATTGATGGTGTTGAATCATTAATTATCAAAGGTGCTGCCTTAAAAATTGTATTGAGATAATTATCACATTTTTCAAATACATGTGACCAGAAGGATAATATATATATTCTGTTTGGCTGTTTAGAACTTATAGATTATTTTTTCTTATGTCTCTTCATGGTTTCCAAAACACACGTATTATATTCTTTTTTATTTTATTTTATTTTATTTTATTTTATTTTATTTTATTTTATTTATTTACTTTTTTGAGGTACACCAAGTTCAATCATCTGTATTTATACACATATCCCCATATTCCCTTCCTCCCTCGACTCCCCCCCACCCTCCCCGTCCCGGTCCTCTAAGGCATCATCCATCCTCGAGTTGAACTCCCTTTGTTATACAGCAGCTTCCCACTGGTATTATATTCTTAACAAGGAAAAATACATTTTGAAGGATCATGAATTAAGCTCCTCATTTTACTGCATTTGAGGCACATGAAACTGGTGGTTTCTCACAGAGAGTTAATTGGTCAACCAGGTCCCAAACCCAGTACTCCAAAATTGGGTTCTCCCCAGGATATCTTTCCCCTTTACAATCTGATGTTTCAAGTCCTTTGTATATTACCGTTAGGACTGATCTGCCTGAATTCACCTTGAGTAATTTGTATTGAATCCAGTAGTGGTTTTGCAGTGGAAAGACCTTGTTGAAATATTAAATAACTTCACAGTAAAACTCTAAATCACCAAACAGAGGAGATGGATGGAGAGGAATTGGTGTTAGGAGTTTGGGTGGATGGGGGGACAATTTTCTGGAAAATGAGGAATTTGAAGTTAAGTTTTGTGCAGGATTTAGGTTAAAATAAAATAGTAAGAAAGTGAGACTCTACAAAATGGTAAGTGTAAATCATGTAGCAAAAGAATAGAGCAAATTGTGTAATGAAAGTAACCATATACCAGTTAAAAGTGGTACTTGGATTTCTCATTTCATAACTATAACTTACACAGCACCATGATGAAGAGAAATGATTGGCCAAGTGGGAATCAGCAATTCTCATTCTCTTCCTCTCATGTCAGCCCCAACCTATCATAAACCCATATTTTGTATACAAACACTGATGAGAAAACATTAAGTGGACTATAATTATATATGTGTGTGTGTGTATTGTGCATGTGTGCATATGTTTGTGTGTGTGTGTAAAAAGTTTTTGAGTATCTTGACAGGAAATAATTAGTTCTCTATCTTAATCTGATTACTGTAAGAATAGAAGTGTGTGCTATATCTCTGTCAGAGCAGACACTTGAGCATGTTTACAATTCACAGAGTGATGCCTGAGTTATGATTCCTGCAGGATGACTAGTTTCTAAAATTTCCATTACTATAAAGTGAAATTCCTATGAAGAGGACACTTTCTTTTGAAGCAGTGACTAAAAGATTTACATTCATTCCCATTTCCAAACTTTTTATTGATGATAAAAATTATCTAAGATGTAGTGAGAAAAGAGAAATATTAATTAAAATTTTTTTTCAAATGAATAGCAGCATTCCTAATTAAAGTATGATGTGTTATTACTCAAAAACTAATTAAATTACTATTTATTTCCAAATTCTCTATATAACATTCAGTTGTTTTAAGAAGTCAAATACTTTACCTTGTATCTTTTAATTTTTTTGATTTATAATGTTTCCTTTTTAATTCATATAATACTTGTTCAGAATTTTTACATTTCATAAATCCTCTGGTATACATTACTTTTTAGAAATATATATTTCCTAATCATACCTAAGCATCTACTTTAAAAATTGAACCATTTTGTTCAAGAATCTTAAAAATGGCTTTGAAAGATACTCAAAACAATTTTTTCAAAACTGTATCAAAGTTGAAGTCATCACTATGTAAGTAGATAAGCTTGTGACTTGTTATATCTGATTTGGAATGCTTTTCTGATTTCTCAAATATGTAAGGAGCAACCCAGTAAACTAGCTTTTGTCTTCTCTTCCATAAGGACTTGAAGCTCCACCCACAAAGATAACAGTCACAGTTTTCATTAAATGAAAATGATCACTTTTCATTTCAACAGTATTTTACCCATTTTATATTTACATATTTTCCCAAATAGACCTAAGTTATCTGAAAATAGCAATGCTGATATTAAATTGAAATTCTAGCATGTTACAATAATGACTGCATTTCTTTAGTAGTTGTAAACACTGCACCTACAAGGCCTCTTTATTCATAGTCAATGTAGAATAGGAAATTAGGACTATAAGAGGGAAATACATACTTATTGCATGAAATGAAGTATTGTATGAAAAAAGTCAACCTTCTTTTTTGCTCTATTTTGTATTATCTACAAAATATCACAGATTTTAAGGATATGAACATTTTAAAAGTTTCCATCTCTGTTTACTTTCTCACAAGGCAGAATTTGAAACACTAATATTAAACCATGGTCACAGAGGGGGAAAAAAAGCAGATTAAAAGAATAAGAAATTAAGACACTAATAAAAGGGATGGGAAACATCCTAATTACACGGTGTGGTAGGCAGAGAATCATCCTTGAAAGGCTTGGCTCATAGTGGGCTGGATTTTTATGTTAAGTAGGTTCATCCTTCATTAAGCGTGTCTGTAACTTACTTAAATTCTTTCCAATTCAGCACTTAGTGTTCAGAAACAAATAGAAAATAGCCCTGTCCCCCACCTTTAAAAATCCAAGATAAAGATAAAATAATTATTAGAAATATAGATTCAAAAATTTTAATTAAAATTTGAAAAAATAACTTTTCATTTATTTGGTGTGGGAAGATACTTTTTGTTGAACCCTTTTTTTCCTCAAGAGTCAAGTACAAATCAACTTTGACAAGTTTAAGAGACGTCATTTGGAAGGGGTACCCAGGTGGCAAACAGGAAGGTAAGGAAATCTAGGAGGACTGTTTTGCCATGTGGCTCACAGTCTTGGTGTTATGGTGATGGGATTAGTTTATAGGCTGTCTCTGGCCAAACATTCTGACTCAGGTGGCACACACATTGCTCAGCCAAGATGGATTCCAGCAAGGAGGATTCTGGGAGGTTGGGAGGACATATGGACTGGCATCTCCTTTTGACATTTCCCGAATTCTTCCAGTTGGTGGTGGCTTGTTAGTTTCATGTTCCTTACCATGCTCTCCTATTGTAAAATAACTCATGCAGATGGTTGCTATGGTCCCTGGCCAGGGTGGAAGGTTTCAGTCAGTGTTTTCCCTAACACCTATAACAATAACATTGTTGCTAGTAATGTTAGTGATTTTTTTAAAAAATAGTAGACTTTATTTCTTAGCATAGTTTTAGGTTTACAGAAAAATAAAAAAAGTGCATATATTCCCTGCCAGTGGCCCCACCCAGTTTCCCTGTGATTAAAATTTGCATTTATATGGTACATTTGTTACAATTAATGAACCACTATTTATATATTGTTTCTAACTTATGTGCATAATTTATATTAATGTACACTCTATGTTGTACAGGTTTGACAAATGCATAATGTCATATATCTACCATTAGACTATCCTATAGGATAGTGTCACCTCTTCTTTCCTCCCCCTAAACCTCAGGAAACTCTAATCCTTTTATTGTTTTCACAGTTTTTCCTTTTACAGAATGCCATGTAATTGGAATTATACAGTATGTAGCCTTTTCAGATTTACTTCATTCATTTAGCAATATGCATGTAAATTTCCTTCATGTCTTTTTGTAGTTTGAAACCTCGTTTTGTTTTAGCAATGAACAATATTTGAGTGTATGGATGTACCATAGTTTATTTATCCATTCATCTATGGAAGAACATCTTTGTTGCTTCCAGTTCATTGGCAGTGAATAAAGCTGCTATAAACAATCTTTTGAGGGTTTTGTGTGGACATATATTTTCAACTAATTTGGGTAAACACCTAGAAACACAATTCCTGGATTATATGAGAAGACTATATTTACCTTTGTAGGAAGCTGCCAAATCTTTCTTCAAACCTGCTGTACAATTTTGCATTCCTTTCAGCAATGAATGAGAATTTCTGCTGCTCTTCATCCCTTCTGGCATTTTGTGTTGTCAGTGTTCTGGAGTTTAGTCATTCTAACAGGTGCATGGTAGTGTTGTTCCCAGTGAACCCGAAGTTTCTGCCTCATCCGGAAGGAATTTGGAGATGAAGCAGGGAGGTTAAGGAAGTAAAGTGAAAATTTATTTAAGCAAGAATACGCTCTCAGAAGGCAAGAGAGCAGACAGGTTGGGAGTTGCTGCTCTGGGTTTCTTTGGCAAACAGGTTATGAGGGTCATACAAATGAAGGAGCAGAATATTCACAGGGAAAGGAGGAGCTGGGGGGTCATGTTCCAATTTTCATCCCAGCTCCATCTTCCCAAGGGGAGGAGGGATTTTTGTCCTTATTTAGCTTATTACATCAGAAGTGTCATGGCTTTGGTTCATGATGGATACTTCTTATCCATAAGGCTAATTTTATTATATTGAGGGCATAATGAGCTACAGGTTACATTCAGATGCAGGAGATTCTTGCCTTTCCTCATCTTTCTTTGTCTGTTTTCAGGACCCTTATCATCCAAAAGGTGCAGTTTCCTGTCAGTCTGGAGGTTCTTGCTGTCAGTCTGGAGGTTCATGCTGTTTGCAAGATGTGTGATTTCCTGCCACCTGGCCCCTGCCTCCATGTTTTTCCTCATACCTAGCTACCTGCCTACTGTAACAGTATCTTATTGTTGTTTTACTTACAATTCTTTATTGACTAATGATGTTGAGTGCCCTTTCCTTTGCATACTGACTATATATCTTCTATAGGGAGGTGTCCAGATCTTTTGCCCATTTTAAAATTGAGTTTTTGTTTTCTTATTGTTGAGTTTTTGGAATTCTTTGTGTATTTTGGATATCATCCTTTACCTGAAATATTACTTGCAAATATTTTCTCTCAGTCTTTGGTTTGTCTTTTCATTTCTGTAATAGTGTTTTTCACAGAGCAGAGGTTTCTAATTTTAGTGTTGTTCAACATATGAATTTTATTTCATAAACAGCTTTTGCTGTTGTATCTACAAAGTCATAGCCAACCCAAAGTCACCTAGATTTTCACTTGGGTTGTTTTCCAAAGCTTATAGTTCTGTATTTTGCATTTAGGTCTATGATCCATTTTGAGTTATTTGTAGGAGGAAGGTTTAATTTCAGTGTCTAGATTCATTTATTTGCATGTGGATGTCCATTTGTCCTAATACCATTTGTTGAAAAGAGTTTTGTTCTCCATTGCACTGTTTTAGCTCCTTTGCCAGTGATCAGTTGACTCCATTTGTATGAATCTATTTCTGGTGTTTCTAGTCTATCATATCAATCTATTTGCTTGTTCATTTGCCAGTACCACCCTGTATTGATTCTTATAGCTTCATGGTCAGCATTAAAGTAGAGTGGCATCAGTTCTCCTACTCTATTTTTCTTCAGTATTATATTGGCTCTTCTGGGTTCTTGCTTTTCAATATAAACTTTAGAATGAGATTTTCAAAATCCACAAAATAACTTGTTGGAATTTTGAATGGGACTGTTTTGACTCTGTAGATAAATTTGGAAAGAATTGAAATCTTGTCAGTATTCAGTCTTCCTTCTCATGAACAGGTAACATCTCTCAATTTGTTTAGATATTCTTTGATTTCTTTCATCAGAGTTTTGGAATTTTTTTCATGTAGATATTGTACATATGTTGTTAGATTTATGCCTATTATCTTCCTTTTTGTCCTAATATAAATAATATTGGGTTTTTAATTTCAAATTCCAATTGCTCATTGTTGGTACATAGGAAAGAAACTGACTTTTGTGTATTTTGCAAACTTGCTACACTTATTTTTTCAGAAGTTTTTAAAAATTTTTCTAAGTAGATGAGCATACATATGTGAAAAAGATAGTATTTTTTTAATCTTCTTTTCAATCTTTATTTTTTTTCCTTTTGTTGTCTGATTTTATTAGCTAGTACTTCCAGTGCAATGTAGAGTAGATGCAGTGAGAGGGAACATCCTTGCCTTGCTGACCATTTTAGGGGAAAAACATCTAGTTTATTACCATGAAGTTAACCATGATATTGTAGGGTTTTTTTTTTTTTTCAGATGTTCTTTGTCTGAAGAAATTCCCTCTGTTCCAAATTTGTAAATACTTTAATTTTTTTAATCACCAGTGAGTGTTGGATTTTGTTAAATGCCTTCTCTTCGTCTATTTATATGATCATACAATTTTTCTTTTTCAATCTGTTAATGTGTGTTTATGGTATGTTTAAGCCCCTCATGGCAATGATAAAGTGCAAAAAAGATAAGCAGATAAAAATTATTTGACCCATGAAAACTGTACTACATGCTACATATGGGCTATGCATATACAAAGCACAAGAGTGAGTCATAGTGATTTCATCTAGAAATATGCTAAACTAATATAAATATTCAAGGAAAAAAGAAAGTGGTGTGATAACTTTCAGTAATTTTGTATTTCAGCTTATAAAATAAATGCTTGATGCATAGATATTTGCAAATTTTTCCTAAGTACCAGTGAATATACTTGTTCATGAAAATATAATTTTACTCTTAAAATTAGCATTAATTAATATATTTACACAAATATGTTTCAAATAATTTAATTCCACAATCAAAGTGAACTAAACTAATAAACTTATTTGAACATACATTATAAAGGGTCACTGTGCTGTGCAAAAAGAAAGATATATGAAAACATAAAATGTGGCCACTACTTTTCAAAATCTTGCATTCTATTTTGTTAAATAACATGCAATTAAATAAATTACTGTTTAAATAATAAATTATTTTAATATTAGTAAAATATAAAATAGAAGGAATGAAAAATTCCAAGGCAAAGATCATCAAAAAATTATAAAGGCAATAATGATTATGGCTTTCAATGAAATAAAAGATCAATATTATTCAAATACATATCATTTACAACAACTAGCTTCATAATAACAGACTGTCTATTCCATTCCCTGTATCTAAATATTTGTATTTCTCTCCCCCCCAAAAAAAATTACATACTTCATAACATTCACTGAAGATTATTCATGATGATTCATTACTTTAAAGCTACCTTGAAAGTATCATCTCCAGTATACTCTATTTTCTATTTCTTCTACAGACATTTCAAACAACTGGGCTAGTGATTTTTAACCTGAAAATGTTATATAGCTTTGCACATCAGTAGCTACTGTGAGACTGACATAAGCCAAAATTGTCAAAAGTGACCTTGAGAATTTGCTTGAAGTGTTTGGATTTCAGGAGGTGAGATCAAGATGGTGGAATAGGAAGACCTTGAACTCATCTCCTCCCATGGGCACACCAAAATTACAGCTGCTTACAAATAACTGTCTATGAGAAAAACCATAAGACTAGCAAAAAATATTTTCCACAACTAAAGATATAAAGAAGGAGCCATAACAAGATGGGTAGGAGGGACAGAGATTCAGTCTAGTCAGGACCCACACCCCTAGGCTGGCACCCCCAAAATGGGAGGGTGTCATGATCACAGAGTCCTTTTCTGAGAAGTGAGATGTCCAAGCCCCACATTGGACTTCCCAGCCAAGGGGTCCTGTGCTGGGAAGATGAGTCCCCAGATATCTGACTTAGAAAATTAGCTAGGCTCTGTCCAGGAGAGCTGGAGAGATATAGAAAACAGAGACTCCACTTTTACAGGGTCCTCACAAAATCTCACAAACTCTGAGTCCCAGTCCAGAGACAGTAGTTTGAAAGTTGCATGGATCAGACACACTTGCTGTTCTGACAGAGCCTCCAAGGGAGTCAGGAGACAGATAAGACTCCCTTCCCCCTGAGTTGGAACTGCCGGCAGCACCATTTTGGGATCTTGTTCTACCATACTGTCAGCAGTGCTGAGAAGCACAATTTGGGAATTCTTCCTCTACCCTATTAGAGCTAGGGGCTTGCCCCCACCTACCAAAAGACCAGAGCAATCATGAGATGCCAGGATTGCACAGCCACATGAGCAGAAGCCTGCCCTGTTCACCAGTGAGCTTGTAGCAGTCATGTGCCATCAGGCACTGAAATCAGCTGGAGGTACAGCTGGAATACAGAGTATTGGAAATCACCCAAGAACAACAGAAAAATTAAAAATAATTAAAAAATAGGACAGTTTAAGAGACATCTGGGGAAACATGCATTATAAAAGTCCTAAAAGAAGAGAGAGAGAGAAAGAGGCAGGGAACATATTTGAAGACATAATAGCTAAAAATTTCCCTACCCTGGGGAAGGAAACACACAAGATCTGTTGGCATATAGAGTTCCAAACAAGATAAACCCAAAGAGGTCCAAACCATGATAAGTCATGATTAAAATGTCAAAAACTAAAGATAGAATCTTAAAAGCAGCAGTAGAAAACAACTAGTTACATGCAAATGAACACACATAAGGTTGTCAGCTAACTTTTCAGCAGACATTTTGCAGGCCAGAAGTGAGTGGCATGATATATTCAAAGTGCTAAAAGAAAAATACCTGCAACTGGACTTCCCTGCTGGTGCAGTGGTTAAGAATCCACCTGCCATTGCAGGGGACACGAGTTTGAGCCCTGGTCTGGAAAGATCCCACATGCCATGGAGCAACTAAGTCTGTGCACCACAATGACTGAGCCTGCACTCTAGAGCCCATGAGCCACAACTATTGAGCCTGCATGCCACAACCACTGAAGCCCACGTGCCTAGAGCCTGTGCTCCACAACAAGAGAAGTCACTGCAATGAGAAACCCGTGCACCACAATGAAGACTAGTCCCCCTCTCCCTGCAACTAAAGAAAGCCTGCATGCAACAAGAAAGACCCAATGCAGCCAAAAGACAAAAAGAAAAAGAAAAAAAAAACACCTGTAACCAAGAATACACTACCCATTAAGGTCATCATTCAGAATGGAGAAAGAAATTGTTTTATACACAAGCACAAGCTAAAACAGTTCATCACCACAAACCACCCTTAGAAGAAATGTTAAATGGAATTCTCTAATAAGAAAAAAAAGGTCACAACTAGAAATAAGTAAATTAAGAAAGAAAAACATCTCTGGTAAAGACAAACATGCCATAAGGTAGAGGATCGACCACTTATAAAGGTAGCAGGAAGGTTAAGAGACAAAAGCAGTTAAATTAATCATATATTCAATAAGTAGTTAAGGTATACATAAAGTAAAAATTTGTAAAATATGACATCACAACATAAAACATGGAGGTGGAATAAACATATATCACTTTTAGAATGCATTCAAGCTTAAGAAATCACCAACTTAAAAAGAAACCTATATATATATATAAGTTGTTGTACATGAACCTAATGGTAAAAACTTATAAGAGATACACACAAATAAAGGAGTAAAGAATCCAAACAAAGCATTACAGAGAGTCATTCAATAACAAATGAAGAGAGCAAGACATGAAGGAGAAAAAAAAATAGAAGAATGACAAAAACAATGATAAAACAATAAACAGAATGGGAATAAGTACATACCAATCAATAATTTCTTTAAGGTAAGTGGACTAAATGTTCCAATCAAAAGATATAGAGTGGATGAATGGTTGCAAAAACAAGAATCATGTATATGTTGACTACAAGAGACTCACTTTAAATCTAAAAACATACACAGATAGAGAATGAGGGGATGGGATAGAAAAAGATATTTTCTGCAAATGGAAAAAAAAAGAAATCTGGGTTAGCAATACCTACTTCATATAAAATAATCTTTAAAACAAAGACTGTAACAAGAGGAAAAAGGGCATTACATAGTGATAAAGTAATCAATCCAAAAGGAATATATAACACTTGTAAATATATATGCACCCAATATAGGTGCATCTAAATACATAAAATAAATATTAGCAAACATAAAGAGAGAAACTGACAGTAATACATTAAATTCCACACAAAAGTAGAAGTATGGTATGATTCCATTTGCATAAAATATCCACAATAAGCAAATCTATATACACTGAAAGTAAATTAGTATCTGCCTGGCTGGAGATGTTGGGAGAATTGGAGGGTGACAGTTATTTGGGGTAATGAGAATATTCTAAAATTGTATCATAGTGGTGGTTGCATAGCTCTTTGAATATACTAAAAACCACTGAAATGTACACTTTAAAAGAGTGAATTCTGTGGCATATGAATTATATCTCAAATAAAGCTACTCTTTAAAATAATTAAAAAAACACATTAATGGACAGATCAGAAAGAAAATCAATAAGAAAACATCGGCCTTAACAAACACATATTCAGAAGCTTTAATAAATATAAACAAAGCATTCCATCCAAAAGCAAAAGATACACATTATTTCAAGTGCACGTAGAACATTCTCCAGGACAGCTCATATGGTAGGCCACAAAACAAATATCAATAAAACTAACAAGATTGAAATGATATCAAGGCTCTTGTCCAACCAAAAATCAATTAAAAGAAAAAAATCACCTAAAAGAAAAAAAAAAAACAGGAAAAAAACACAAATACACAGAGTCTAAACAACATGCCAGACTCATCAAAAAAAATAAATAAATAAATAAAAGAAATAGAGAGAAGGCCCAAATAATGAAATCAGAAATGAAAGAGATGTTAAAACAGACACCACAGAAATACAAAGGATCGCAAGAGTATATTATCAACAATTATATGCCAACAAATTGGTAATCTAGAAGAAATGTATAAACTCCTAGAAATGTACAATCTTCCAAGACTGAATCAGGAATAAATAGAAAAATATGAACAGATTAATTACCAGTAATGAAACTGAATCAGTAATCAAAAAGTGCCAAAAAATAGAAGTTGAGGACAAGCTATCTTCGTAGATGAATTCTGCCAGACAGTTAAGAAGTGTTAACACTTATCCTCAAACTCTTCCAAAAAAATAAAAAAAATAAAAAGGAAGGAATGCTTTAGAACTAATTCTATGAGCCTCCAATACTCTGATACCAAAACCATGTAAAGACAGCATAAAAGAAAAGAAAAATACCTGTCAATATCACTGATGAACATAGGTATAAATTCCTAAACAAATACTGAATGCAATAATACATTAAAAGGATCATATAACTCCATCAGTGGAATTTATCCCAGGGAAGTAAGGATGGTTCAATAACTGCAAATCAATCAGTGTCTACACCTTATTAACAAAATGCAGAATAAAAATGATACAGAAAGAACTTTTGACAAAATGCAACATCCATTCATAATAAAGTCTCAACAAGTGTGAATATTCCCCTCCCCCCCATCCTCCCTGCTCTTCTGATGCTGCTCTGAAGTGAACATCGCAGATAGTCATCAGCTGGATCACTCTCGCTCTCTGTGTTTTCTAGATTTCCAAAACTGGAGCAATCCAAAGTTCTCTTGGAAGAGTCAAACCTATCATCTTAGACAATAGTTAGACTTTGAGATATTTGGCAATCTTATGTAGTCTCTTTACTAGCTGGAAGAAATCTCTCAAATGTTCTGATCCTGAACTGTAAACTTTTCTACTGTCCTAATGTTAAAAGAAATTCATTCTTAAAATGAAAGAATACTTCAAACATTTCTGGTTCTCAATGAGCTCTGGAGAGATTAAGGCAAATTTTCAGTTCACCTTTTAAAATATGTATTTTAGAATATTCTTCTCTCACCTCCTCAGAATTACCATCACCCAGGCTCATTTTGATGAAGTATTCTTCCAAACATTTGAAAGACTAAGAGATAATGGAACATTAATCTTTGAAAATTATTACACAACTTTTACAATCTTAATTTAACATTTAAACTATTTATTCTATACACCACTTTTACACCTGCTATTTCTTTGATTTCTTAGATTGGAAAAGAGGTATGATTTTTCTGTTTGTTTTCTGATAGGAGGCTCAAGGTGCTCATCTTCAAAAACTTATATAGCACATCTGAAAAATTCTTAAAAAGTCTGAAAGTGAACATCATATGTTGAGTGAGGACAAAATTAAATAATGAAACCCCCAAATTTCAGCTCAATAATCAATCTCCCTAACCACAAGAAAATGTAGCACTCTGATGAAAAGGGAAGAACACAGAAAGAGAAAGCCCATATTTCCCTTCTTACATCATTTCTGACTCATAACTATAGCTTAAGCATCTGAGGATTGGAGCTAATGCAGCCATCTCATAATTGTGAGCAGATGCATCATCAACACACTCAAGGGGGAAGAGTGGACAGCTGGCAAGATTCTGGGCCCTTGATTACACAGATGAGCACTAAACCCCGCATGAGCGCCCTGTTGCCGACCCTTTTTTTATTGAGATAGTAAATGGTATGTGTCTCTTGCAGCTAAAACCACTTTAACTAATACAACACCTGTTACAATCTGACCCCACTATCCTAACATTGCACTTTCCCATTGTATTCTAACAACACTCTATTTGCCACCCAAATCACCATTTAAAATGACAGAATTCGACTCACATGTGAAGACCTAGTTAAAAAGTCACTTTTTCTTCGAAGCCTTCCCAAATAAAGGAGTTAAATACACTCTCTTCACTGTTTTCATACATCTTTATGAATATTAAAGCCCTTATCAAAATAAATTGCAAATATTTTATTGTAGATTAAGAATAGCATAATGGCTACATTTCTATGTTATTAATTATTATATTTCCCAACATCAAGAACAGAGTTAAAGGTTAAGAACCCTTAATTTCCTAAACAAAAGTTTTGCTTCTGTCACATTCATGAAATAAAATACCTGTTAGTTTGCAATGAGTCATCAAATATACCCCCTTAAGAGGAATTTCCCAGCATATAAAAATCACTTCTCAACTTTTAGAGGTGTTCAAACACATTCAAACTACTTGCTTGAGTTATAGGGCAGAGAACTGAATAAGATACCTGGTTGAACTAAATTACCTTTAATTGTCTTTCAAATAACTAGATTAAGATATTTTCTAAAGATAAAAAATCTCATCTACTTTTTTCTCCCCTTACATCAAAGGCTGTTAAGAAATACAAATATTTATTGGTATTCACGTGGGACTCAAGGAAGGAAACATTTGGTTCTTAATTATAATAAAAATTTAATAAATCCAAATGGATGAAATGAAATTTAAGAAGATAAAATTTCAATTAAAGTAATTTAAAATCTGTCTCCTTGAAATTCATACTCAAATAAGGACAGAAAATCATTTATCAAACTAGGCTGTTAATGGCATTTTTAACAATTCAAAATTACCTGTACTGAATTTGAATCTCTGACTTAGTTAACTTGCTCAGGAGTTGACTGTAGTGAACATTATAATTACAGATTTTTTGCCAAATGTAAGAGACTATCCCTACTATGGGATAACACAGTGTATACACTTTCTAAATAGAAATGGTACCAATACCATGGAGTTTCAATAAATAAGAGTAATGGCAGTTAATTTTGTGTCTTTTATTTTTCCTTGTAGATTAACGCTAAAAATTCTTCAAAATGCAAAATCTTTGCAGATATGTAGTAGCCAAGATACCACATATGTGGAAGAGAGCATGAGTTGTCACAGGATACCAGGGAGACTTGAAGTTATGTCTTGACTCAGGATAGCAGATGCTTTCTTCACAGTGTGAGATACAGTATTAATTCTTTTTAATAAATTTGGAGCTAGAGCTTGTTTGACGAATGTAGCAAATGTAATCTGTTACCAACATTGAAGAATACTTTTGTTGGGTCAGTGAAAGCTGTTTTGTTTTTCAGGAAAATTCAGCAGAGCTACATTGATATTTACAGTTATACTTTGTTTGATTGTACTTCACTTCATGGTGCTTCACAGATATTGCATTTTTTTTTTTTTACAAATTGAAGGCTTGGGGTGTTGAGCAAGACTATCAGTGCCATTTTTCAAGCAGCATTTGCTCACTTTGTGTATCTGTGTAACGTTTTCATAATTCTCTCAATATTTCAAACTTTTTCATTATTATTATATGCATTTGCTATGATGATCTGTGATCAGTGATATTTGATGCTGCTATTGCAAAAAAATAATGACTCACTGAAGGCTTAGATGATGGTTAGTATTTTTTAGCAATAAAGTTTTTTTTAACTAAGGTGTGTACTTTTTAAAGATATAGTGCTATTACCGCACACTTGATAGACTACAGTATAGGGTCAACAACTTTTATATGTATTGGGAAAACAAGAAATTTGCGTGACTCACTCTATTGCAATATTTGCTGTACTGTGGTAGTATGGAGCAGAACCTGCAATATCTCCTAGGTATGCCTGTACCTTTGAACTGTCTTTGAATAAAGTATGAACAAAGCAAATTAATAGTGTAAATAAAAACTAGAAAAGGGATATTTTACCACTTAGAAAAATAAAACATATTAAGTATATTTAGAAAAAAAACAATTGACTGGGTATTTTTGGACTATCTTTATTACAGGAGATAGGTAAGACATCAGTGGGGTAACACATCATTAGTATTAGATGAAATTATCTTATACTAATGATTTGTTCTGCATTTGTATGTACTTATTAGATACACAATGGCTTTAAAACTTTTATAAATAAGATTTTTCATTCATTCATAATGGTCCTCTCCCTGATTAATTAAAAATAATGTTTACTAGGATGAGTTGCATGAAAGCAAATTGCGTAAATAAAGTCACAACAGTCATCCCTTGGTATTTTGGTGGATTGGTTCCAGAACTCCCTGTGGACACCAAACTCAGTGGATGCACAAGTGCCTTATATAAGATGGCATAGTGTTTGCATATAACCTACGCACATCCTCCTGTACATTGTAAATCTTTTCTAGGTTATTTGTAATACCTAATATAATGTAAATTCTATGTAAATCATTGATGGAATGCAGCAAATTCAAGTTTTGCTTTCGGAAGTTTCTGGAGTTTTTTGGTCTTGAATATTTTTGATCTGCAGTTAGTTGAGTATGCGCAGGCTAAATCGGTGGATACGAAATCTGTGGATGTGGAGGGCTGACTGTGTTCACTGTATTCTTTTAAAAGAGAAACCATGGAAACAAATTGAGGCATAAATAATGTAAAGAAAATAAATATGCATATTGTACTAATGAGCATCTATTTCACACAGTAGTTATATTTTAATTATGGGAAGATTTTGCTTTTAAAGGTAGATCACAGTTATTATTTGGTTTATTATATATTTTTTGTAAAACTCTCAAAGTTTCACAAGTGAAAATATGACACCAGACGGGTATAAATGATGCAGTTGTATAATATTTTTATTACTATTTTTTTACCTTATAAAATATCTACTGAAAAGAAAATTCCTATCTATTTTTATCCATTCAATATTCATGCACAAATTTTTGGAGGAATTCTCATACAGGTAAGAATAAATCAATTACAACTGTGGACAATTAAGCTGATAGAGATAAGTTTTGAAGATTGTTAAGTATTTCTGTTAATAATGTGGTGCTATCAAAAATATGACCTTTTTTCTAAACTAAGAATCATTTAAATACAATTATTAAAAGTATAAAAGAAAGTTTCTACTTTCTCACAAACCCCTATTGACATTGGTTAGTTTATACAATTGCAATCATGCTAAATTAAGAATTAAATAATGTAAAATGTTAAATGTGTTAAAAGATATTTGAAAGAAGCATGTGGGAAATTGTATTAATCTTTGGTAATTAAAAAGACTGACATACATATCAATGAGGAAGAAATTTAGAAAAAAAAGAGACTCACTTAGAATAACGGATAATATTTTTAAAAGTCTGTAAGTTCCCTAATGCATTTAGAAATACAGCCTGTCTTGCTAACAGAGAAAAGCAAGCAGCTGCCACAAAAAAATGGCAGAAGACTTTGGATGGGTTACCGTAAAGTTGTTTTAATTAGTAGCTGTAAGGAATTGAAGAGGTTGTCCTAGAAAGATTGAAACTATAGTGAAGAAAACTATTTGAACATAGAGTTTTCAGCATGTATTTGTAAAGAACATGCTTATGATGTGATGGCACCTACTAGATAGAATAGACAGGGAAAATGAGCTGAAATCTGAAATGAGTAAATTGGGGGATGAGATGGGGTGTCCCATAGGGAGGCCTATGACTTAGGCAGGTGTAAATACAAGAGTATATAAGCTTTGGCTTCATTTTTGCCTGGCTCATACTCACAAATCACTGACTTTGGTTTACCTTTTTTTGTATTCCTTGGTTTCTTCGGCTTGTATTTTTCTTACTTGCTGTATCTTTGAGAAATTATTTTTTTTAATCGAAGCCCTAATTACCAGCTTCTTCTTAAAACTGTTATAGATTGAATACTTTGGAAAATAAACACAGAGGAAATATGGTTATTTGTCTTTTGAAATAATATTAAATTGAAGTAGGGCAAAGAAAAAAGATTGAGGTGAATTTTAAAAAGGTATTTCCTTTGAGAGCTTCACTTTGCATAAGCACAGGGAATAGTTTCTTGTTATTAATTTTTATTTAATAAAGCTAATATCCTTTTAATGCCATCAAATGTTTGATTTTTCTTTTGCAAAGAAAATATAGGATCAGACAATTGGAAAAGAGCATTTTGCATCCTGTAGCTCCACATGCACATTCCCTCTGAGTTTAGTGAGAATCCTAATTTCTCTGGGAAGACTTCCTGTTTGAATGCTTTTTCTTACAATTAGCCTGGCTGCGAAATTCAGAATCCTAGTGAGACTCAGCTTCATTCTTTCTCCAAGACTAGGAGAGAAAATTTGATTCATAGTTTTAATGATTGTGGCTTTAATTAAAGTTTAAATAACATCAGTTGCTCTAGTGTTGTTTTTTACTCTTCAGGGATTCCAGTCATTTTCAAGATTGTGTCTTGGGTGCTGATGCAAGTCTTTGGTTAACAAGACTGGTTTCATTGTTTAGAACAGGAAATTTCACTCACATTTTTTTGCCAGTTTTTTGCCAGTTATAATTTTACTGAATTTAATTGTGCTGCTTTGTGTGCATGCATGTGTGATTTCCAATGCAGACTTACAACACTTTACCATTCATTATTTTGTTTTAATTACCTTTCCTGATTTCCTAAAGGATGGGGTGATGATTAATCTTTATGTTTTCTGGCCTAAAGCTAGTGCTTTATCACAAATTAATAATTCACTGTCTTACCAAGCTTGAAAAGACTTTGCAGATCACTTTAGCATTTGGGACACAATGCACAACAGCTATTAGGGGACTGAATCATCTTTCAGGTGCTGGAATAGACAAGAAAATACTCCAGAGAGTACTTGCTTGATCTACTGTCCATACCTCATTTTTCCTGCTTTTAAACACATTCCATTTTTGTGTGATGTGCCACTTCAAAAACCACAATGGAACTCATGTGTAAAGCTTAACATATTCAGACTCCTCCTTTCCACAAACCAACAAAATTATTTGTCTACAGAAAGCGGGATGCTTGTGTTACAAGAGTGATCTTAATCCAAGAGTTCTTGTCTTTAAGGACTCTAATCACCAATTTGAGTAGAAAAGTAATGATATAATGATAGGATACCAACAATAAATCTCTCCTGAAAGATCTGCTAAGGCAACCACTAACAGCTTCCCAAGAACAGAAAATTATGACTGCTGGCTGTGTGTTCCAACCTACCTAGCAGAGAGCCTGGCAGGAAGTTCAAGCTCAATGTCCACTGGGTAAGAAAAAATAAGGAAGAAACAGATGAATGAAAGAAGAAAGTAAAAGAGAGTAAGACAGAGAGAGACAGACAGAGAGAGAGAGAGAGAGACTCCTCTTTAACACTCTTCAAAGATTTTCCACTGCAATTAAGAAAACAGTTTTCTTACTAGAGTCCTCAGGTGTGTGGTGATCCAATCTTTGCTGCCTCTCCAAATTCACCTCTTGCCACTCCACCATTTATTTGTGCCTGTGACTTTTACTCCCCTTTCAGGCCCTCTCAGCCTCCAAGCTATTTACTATGTCCCAAGAGCATCACATATTTTATTCCCTTCTGCTGTAATTTTTCTCACGCCCCTCAACCTCTCTACACATTTGCCTAAATAACCTCATTTTCAATTCCTTATTATAAGCATCATATTCTCAAAATTCTTCCCTGATCACCTGAACTTAAATTGCTCTCATTTCCATACAAGTTATTCACATAATACTTTAAAAACTTTTGGTTCACAGCACTGTAGCATTTTATGTATTTGTTTGATGATCATCTGTCTTCCCCCTTTGATTGTAAGCTCCATTGGATCAAACCCTGTCTGTCTCATTCACCAGAATACACCCAGTACTTTGCACATAATTTCTCATGTCTGCATAGTAGTTATTTCAAAATTTGTTTGCTGAATATGTTAATACATTTAAAGTCAATAATTAAATTTAAATTTGCAAGCATAGAAATAATTTATCAAGTGGTGATTATAGAGGAAATCACTGAGGTTTCATAAGATGAGGTAATTCCTAATAACTCTCTTATAATTGGGCATGGAACTGAGACAAACACATTCTTTCAAGTAAAGTTGAATAAAAGATAAGTTCAAGAGAGATGGATGATCTAAGCCAATGGTGTCTCAGTCTTAAGTTTCATATTGAGGCATGGCTCAGAATGTTTTGTCATAGCTGTAAACTATTTACTGAACCGTTAGAGATACTAAAGGTAATAAGTAAAATTTTCTTATATATTACATTATTTAAATCATTGATTTTCCAAAATAGACATTCAACATTATGAATTACTCTGAAACATTTCACCAATGGAAACTCTTTTTGACCTTTTATAGCTTTTCAAGTACAAAAGTATCAGATGTAATTCTAACACCCTTTGGTAGGTAGACACTTCCTAGGTAGTTGGGTAGATTAATATCTCCACGTACTATAAATCTTGAAAATGATCTTGAACCTCATTATCTTCCAAAGGCAGAATGAACTGAGATAAATCCAATAAGGACAGGTCTATTATCTAACATAATAGGTGCCTAGTAAAGTGTCTCCAGCATAATAGATTTTGAGTAAGTATCAATTTACATTGAATGAACAAGTATTCTTTGTTCTATAACTCAAGGTTCTTCCCTCTAAGTGTTTGCTAATCCATAGATGCATTTTAGGGTTATGTGGGCAGCTGACAGATACTCAAGAGGAAAGTATGAAAATGATTCCTGTTTTCAACATCTGGGCAAGAGAACAGTTCCAAAGAGAATGAGTAGAGGTAGGATCACCAAGGCGAAGATCAAAAGGCAGAGCTGGGTTCATAGTGAAGGGATAAGATCTGGAATAGAACCAAGAACTAAGTTTGTCATTTGAGATGAATTCATGAATATTGTACCACAAAAAATTATTCAATATTGGGATAGACATGATTAGAGGTTATATTATGGAAGTATTTTACAACCTGCAGATTGACAGATTAAGCACAGCACAGTATTCAAGACTAGAGGAGACAGCAGTGGAGTGGGTTGAGTTGTGACAATTTAATGGAGGAAACTTAGAAGGAGTCTAGGGATGTCATATTTTTAGGCAAACAAATCAAGCTACGATGAATTAGGAATTTGGGGTGGCATTATAAATATATAAAAAAGTATAGAAGCAAAAGCTTGTGTCTAAGATTACAAACTCAAGGCAAGGGCAACAGAGGTCTTTATAATGAAACAATCTCCTGCTATATGCTGTAGGTTTATATTTATTTAAATGTAGATACAGTTATTATACTTACCAGGAGATAATCTCAAGGCATAGAACAGAATTCTGCTCAGCTAGGTAAGTCAGTACATTTAACTGGGAAAAGCAATTGGAGCAGAGATAAAATAAGAAGTATGTAAATTCCTGTTTGTCTCAATTCTATGAATTTCAGAAAGGTGCTTATTAATTGAAGAAAAGTTAATCCACTGCTTTTAGTGTCTGTGATCTATAATTTATGAAGGATTATCTTCAAGGCAAACATAGTGAAGGATTAACAGATTGACTTTCTTATAAGATTTGACCCATTAATCAGTGGTTTTGAATCAACAACTGATGGAATTTCTGGATGATTTTCCCATGAGAAAATAAACAGTCCTTGAACCATCAGAATTCTAGTCATTATTACAAGTCCTCTGCCATAGACAACACCTATTTTCTTCTTCCTGTTTTATTTTAAACATATATATATATATATATATATACTTCTCTAGAAAACCTGATTTTATAGCAAAAATTCTTTTGAACACCTGCATCACTATGTGTAACTCTGTATTTATAATATCTACTTTATGTGTGCTCATTAATGAAGCTTAATTTTGGTTACATTAATAGTTACATTAAATATCTTAATATAAAACAAAACTTCATTCTACACTTTTGTCTCAGACCTTTTAAAATATAGAAAAGTATTTTCAGGTAGTCAAAAATTCCAGTTTTATGGAAGTAAAATTTACTGAAAGCAAAATTTACCTTATATAAGAGGACTTTGGGCAAATCATTGTAAGATTATATTGTCAATTTCCCTATACCTTCCTCATAAGTTTTTGTTTGGAATATGTGGTTTTTTTCATGATTGAATAGCAGATTTATTTTTCCAAGTTTCAGAAGTGTCAGAAAATACTGAAAAGTGTGATTAGACTTACCTATGAAACGTTCTCATGACATTTCACATGAAAGTCTTGAGCATTTTTGAGCACTCTATGGTAAATCTGTCTTGCTGAGCCTTAGAACAGAGCTTGGCACATAGTAGGTATGCAATACATATTTCTCAAATTAATATATAAAATAGAGATGGTCTGAGAAAGAAAGAAATATGGAAAACATAACAGGAAAGTCAGAAGGTGATAAGAAGTGTGTTGAATGAAAGGGCTGTATAAACAAATTTAATGCTGGGAAATTGAGCATATTCATCTGCCCACTTTATGAAACCAAAATTTAATTAAATACACTTGTCTCATAACATACTCAATGGTTAAGCTTCCTCACAGCTGAACTGAAATTGTTTAAATAAAACGAGACTCATTAACTTTTCTAATTGTTGTTTGTGTGAAGACTTGAACTTTGCTTTTAAAAAAGAAACTGCTCCATCTGTAGCTAGTAAAAAGTATCAGCTGGCAGCATTTAACCCTCATGAATCATCAATTTATTTTTCTTTCCCAAATCAGTGAGCATTAGGGAGAAGAGATTCTATAAAAAAAATTCAAGAAATGTTTCATTACTTTATTTTGTGCTTGTCTTCTGAGATTATACATACCAAAAGATATAGTTTGCCTAGTTTGTGTAAAGGTAAAAGTACATGCATCATGGGAATGCAACAGCTGCACAACTTTAGCCTTCTTAGTTGTCAATAGAGAGGAAACAGATCATCAACACTTGAATGCTTCATTTTATAATGATGCTTCATATTGTACATCTTTAAGATGGCATGTATCTCTTGACAAAGAAAATGTTTCATTGCTGCCAGCCAATAACAAATATATGTTTTTCCTTTAGAAAAGAAGTTTCAACTTGATTTTTAGCATTTTAAGGTTAATACAATTTTAAAAATAATAGAAATCTTACTATTTGTTGATATTTTAAAGAAAACAATTCATTACACCCCAATCACTTTTACATGTAATGGTACTTTCCATGGATTAAGTCAATTTCAAACGTAAATAGTTATTTTCAGAAACAGATGTCAACTAGGTTTTCTTATTTGGAAATGACTTTTTGTAATTTAGCAGGAAAAAAATATTCCATGATTTTCTCCTGACTGTAGGCATACTTAAAGACTTTTTTTCTAATAAGTGCAGATATTTTTACAATGAAAATTCATTGATGTAAGAGTTAAGAATTTTGTTCTGGGAAAAAGAGAAACTTGAAAAATAGTTATGCACTTATTCTCACATGCAAAAGAAGGATGGAAGTAGCCTTTGCAGGTAAAGTGGAAGCTCCAGAAACATCAGTGACTCATGCTCTGCATTTTTTCTTCCCTCTTCCGTTCTCAGTGGGAAGCTTCCAGCATGAAGTTCCTTCATGGTTGAATATTTGCCAAAGGTCTAGTCATTGAGTCTGAAGTTCAGAAAATGGGAATAAGAGAAATTGAGAGATGAAGGGCTGATCCTAATAGAGTCCCTAACAGAGAGACTGCTTGGAAATCCTCTGCCACATTTCTCATAATGGCTTCTAACTAACCTTGGAGTACTGGGGTCCCATAACCATGTCATTAGAAACACAGTTTTCTATGAGGCACATAACTTAGGGTTTTGCTCTGAATGAGGAAGCAATGAAAAAAATTGGTGAGGCCCTGAAGTCACTAGCACAGAGAAATAAATCTATTAATAGCAACATATAGAAAGAGTTAAAATGCAATATGAAATTTAAATTTAAAATACAAACAAAAATAAGAAAGAAAGAAATCAAACTAAAATGTGAGAAACCTTTAGTGTAGGGAGTGATAAATATTTATCTAAATGCATTAACATAGAAATAGAGAAATATGACATGTTCATTAACAGAAATAAGCTACACTTAAATCATATCAATTCTCAAAATAATTCATTTTTAGGTTACTAAAATTTCAATCAAGATCTGTACACACTTTTGGGGGGTTTGCTGAGGAATATGATGTTAATTTCAGATTTTATATGAAAATGTTCAAGAAGATGCAAGACACTATTTAGGAAGACAAATCTAAGTTCAAAGCTTATATTGAGTGATTATCTTTGACACCAAAAACAATGACAACAAAAGCAAAGAAAGTGGTCTACATCATACTAAAAAGCTTCTGCACAGCAATAGCAAACCATTAACAAAATGAAAGGGCAGCTAACTGAATAGAAGAAAATATTGTAAATCATATATCCAGTAAGAGGTTAATACCCAAAATATGTAAAGAACTTTTACAACTAAAAAAAACAAAAAAAGAAAAAGAAAGAAAAAGAAAAGAAAAGAAAATACATCAAAAAATCCAATTAATAACTGGAGAGAAGATCTGAACTGACATTTTTCCAAAGACATACAGGTGGCCAACTGGTCCATAATACGTTACCCAACATCACTAGTCATCAGAGAAATACAAATCAAAACAACCAAAAGCTATCACTTCATGTCTGTCCAAATGGCTATTATGAGAAATACAAGATAATAAGTGTTGGCAAGGATGTAGAGAAAAGAGAATGCTTGTGCACTGTTGGTGGGAATGTCAGTTGGTACAGCCACTATGGAAAACACTATAGAAGTTATTCAAAAGGTGAAAATAGAACTAATGTGATATAGCAATTCCACTTCTGGGTATTTATCCAAAAGAAATTTAAGCACTAACTCAAAAAGATACCTACATTCCTATGTTTATTCCAGCATTATTTATGATAGCCAAAATATGGAAACAACCTAAATGCCCATTAATGGATGAATGGATAAAGAAGATGTAGCAATTATTCAATATTAAAAAAAAAGAAGAAAATCTTGCCATTTGCTACAACATGGTATGGACCTTGTGGGTGTTGTGCTAAGCAAAATGTCAGAGAAAGACATAAAATAATTATTGTATGATCTCACTTATACTTAGAATCCAAACAAACAGACAAACAAACAATACCAAACTCATAGATAGAACAGATTGGTTGTTGCCAGAGGTGGGAGCTGGGAGGTGGGAAAGATTTGTGATGGTGGTCAAAAGGTACAAGCTTCCAGTTATAAAATAAGTCCTGGGGTGTAATTTACAGCATGATGACTATAGTTTATAGTACTGTATTGTATGTCTGAAAGTTGCTAAGAGAATAGATAAAAGTTCTCACCACAAGAAAAAAAAAATGCATAACAATGTGTGGTGCTATATGTTTGCTAGACATTGTACTGGTCATTTCACAACATACAAATATGAAATCATTATGCCATATACCTGAAATTTATACAATGTTATATGTTAATTGTATTTCAATAAAAAGAATGAATATAAAATTAGAGTAACAAAGACAGCATGCTATTGATATGATAATAAAATACATTAGCAAATGCAACATAATAGAAAATGCTAACACATATACTATTTTTTTTTTTAATTGCAATTTGGAGACCTTGCATTGGGGATCAGTGGATAAAAGAAGGACTATCCAATATGTGATGCTGGACAACTGCTTATTCATATGGAAAAAATTAAATAACATTTAACTCTAACATAATATAGAAAAATCTATTTCAGATAGGTTACAAATATAAATACAAAAAGCTAAGATATGAAAACATTTAGAAAGCCATATAAGAGAATACCCTTATGACTTTGAGGCAGGAAAGAACTTCTTTAACAAGTCCAAAAACAACAGTAGAAATAAAAAGTTTGTGAATTAAACTAAATTTAAATTCATGAACTATGCCTTGTTCAGTGTTGCCTTACAGAAACTGAAAAGACAAGTTGCATTCTTGGAAAAAATATTCAAAACACATATAATCATAAAGTATTAGTATTTGCATTATATAAAGAACACTTTGAAACCCATTAGAAATAGACAATTGAATGGAAAATGAGGAAAAAGATATGAAGATATTAGGTATTTTACAAAAAAGGAAACAAGAATTTCCATAAAGACAACTAAGTATTCACAGCTCCATTATTTTCAGAGAAATTTAAATTGAAATCACCCTGAAATAGTTTACTACTCCCAGCAGACTAGCAGAAATTAAGACAATAACAAGTGTTAGGCAACAAAATGGAGCAACAAGGATTTTTATACTCTGTAGGTGGGGAGTGTAAACTTACACAGGCTCCTTGGGAAGAGTTTGGTTTTGGATAATTGCCTTGAAGATGTGCACACTTTGTGTCCCAGCAATACTGCTTCCAGGTGACCACACCCAACATATAATTGTGCATATACTCAAGAAAACATTTTCAGGAATATTCATACCAACATTGTTTTTAATATCAAGAAACTGAAGGAGTACAAAAATCTCGAACAATTAGAGAAGTGAATGAATTATATTCAGAAAACAGAGTGCTATAAAGCTGGTAAAATGGTGAGCTGTGTTTGCAGGAATTAATCTCAAAAAATATTCAATGATAAAATCAAGCCAAAGAAGAATTTACATCCTATGATTTCATTTACCTTTTATTTTCAGTGTTCTGTACATTACATCCCATAGTTTATTTTATAACTGAAAATGTGTACCTTTTGTCTCTCTTCACCTATTTCACATGTCCTCCGCCCTCTTCCTCCTCACTTCTGGCAACAGCCAATCTGTTCTTTTTATCTATGAATTGGGTTATTTTATATGTTTGTTTTTAGATTTCACATATAAAAGTGGAATCATATGGTATTTGTGTTTCTCTTTCTGACTTATTTCACTTGGTATAAATGCTCTCAAGTTCCACCCACATTGCCACAAATGGCAAGATCCCCTTCTTTTTTATGGCTGAATAGTAAATCCCATTTTAGTAATGATTTTATAAAATTATAAGCAGGCAAAATTTAACAATATGCTTTATCATATACATGTAGTAAATTATTAAAAAAAAGGCAAGGCAATGATTAACAAAAAAATTCAGACTAGTGTTCATCTTAGGGGTAGGGTATATAAGTTAGGAGAGATTGATTATAGAAAGGCACAGAGGGAGCTTCAAAGCACTAATAAATTATATTTCTTAAGTTGTGAGATAGGTATGTGGGTGTTATGTTTTCAAATAATACATGTATATTATTTTACTCTGTTCAAATGATACATCTTACAGTAAAACTAATCTTGTTATATGTTATATCTGTTTGATGTAGCTTTCAAGAGAGTAATATGTGTAGATATAAAAATGTTATCTATGTAATATATTCATACTGATGCCAGAATAAACATTTTATGGCACCAGGTATTAAGGAATGTTGATTTCTTTTGCGAATATTGCAAATGCAAAGTACTTTTTTTTTTAGAACTTTTATTGAGATACAGCTAACAGACAGCAAACAGCATATATTTAGAGTCTACAATTTGGTATCCCATTCGCCCAATTCATGACCCCCAACCCTCCCCACTTTCCCCATTTGGTGTCCATGTGTTTGTTCTCTACATCTGTGTCTCTATTTCTGCCTTGCGTTTCCTCTTTCATAGTTGTTAGCATTTGCCTGATGTATTGAGGTGTTTCTATATCGGGTGCATATATATTTATAATTATTATCTCCTTTTCTTGGATATATCCCTTGTTCTTTATGTAATGTCCTATTTTGTCTTTTGTAACATTTGTTACTTTAAAGTCTATTTTTTTCTGATATTACTATTGCTACTCCAGCTTTCTTTTGATTTCCATTGGCAGGGAATATCTTTTTCCATCCCCTCATTTTCCATCTACATGTGTCCCTAGGTCTGAAGTGGGTCTCTTGTAGACAGCATATATATGTGTCTTGTTTTTCTATCCATTCAGCCAGTCTGTGTCTTTTGGTTGGTGCATTTAGTCCATTTACATTCAAGGTAATTATCAATATTATGTTCCTATTACCATTTTCTTCATTGTTTCATTTTTGTTTTTGTAGGTCCTTTTCTTCTCATGTTTTCCACTTACAGAATTTCCTTTAGCATTTGTTGTAGGGCTGGTTTGGTGGTGCTGAATTCTCTTAGCTGTTGCTTGTCTGGAAAGCTTTTGATTTCTCTGTCGAATCTGAATGAGATCCTTGCTGGGGAGAATGTTCTTGGTTGTAGGTTCTTCCCTTTCATCACTTGAAATATATCATGCCACTCCCTTCTGGCTTGCAGAGTTTCTGTTGAGAAATCAGCTGTTAACCTTATGAAAGCTCCCTTGTATGTCATTTGTTGTTTTTCCCTTTTAATAACATTCCTCTGTCTTTATTTTTTGTCAGTTTGACTGCTATATGTCTTGGCATGTTTCTCTTTGGGTTTATCCTGCCTGGGACTCTCTGCACTTCCTGGCCTTGGGTAGCTATTTCCTTTCCCATGTTAGGGAAGTTTTCAACTAGAATCTCTTCCAATATTTTCTCAGGTCCTTTCTCTCTCTCGTCTCCTTCTGGGACCCCTATAATGCAAATGTTGGTGCATTTAACATTGTCCCAGAGGAATCTTAGGCTGTCTTCAGTTCTTGTCATTCTTTTTTCCTTATTCTTTTCCACATCAGTGATTTTCACCATTCTGTCTTCCAGGTCACTTATTCGTCCTTCTGCCTCATTTAATCTGCTATTGGTTCCTTCTAGAGTATTTCTCATTTCCATTATTGTGTTGCATATCTCTGTTTGTTTGCTCTTTAATTCTTCTAGGTCTTTGGTAAACTTTTCAACCTTTGCATCCAGTCTTTTTTCAAAGTGCTGGATCATCTTCACTATCATTATTCTGAATTCTTTTTCTGGAAGGGTGCCTATCTCCTCTTCATTTAGTTGCTTTTCTAGGGTTTTATCCTGTCCCTTCATCTGGTACAAAGTCCTCTGACTTTTCATTTTCTCTATCTTTCTGTGGCTGTGGTTTTCAGTTCCACAAGATGAAACACTGCTGATACTGCTTGATACTGCTGTCTGCCCTCTTGTGGAGGAAGCTATCTAGGAGGCTCCTGCATACTTCCTGATGGGAGGGACTAATGGTGTGTAGGGCTGGGTGGGTGGAGCTCAGTAAGACTTTAATCTGGTTTGGTGGGCAGAGATCAGTAAAACTTTAATCTGCTTGTCTGCCAATGGGTGGGGCTGTGCTCCCACCCTGTTGGTCATTTGGCCTGAGGCCACCTAGCACTTGAGCCCACAGGCTCTTTGGTGGGGTTAATGTTGGACTCTGGGAGGGTTCATGCCAATGAGTACTTCCCAGAACCCCTGCTGCCAGTGCCTCTGTCTTCTCCATGAGCCACAGCTTCCCCCCACCTCTGCAGGCAACCCTCCAAAACCATCAGGAAGGTCTGGTTCAGTCTCCTATGGGGTCATTGCTCCTTCCCTCTGGGTCTGGTGAGCACACTGTTTTGGGTGCCCTCCGAGAGTGGAGTCTCTGTTTCCCCCAGTCCTGTGGAGACCCTGCAATCAAATCCTACTGGCTTTCAAAGTCTGATTCTCTGGGGATTCCTCCCTTGCAAGGGAGAGTGACCAAAATTCTTGACTGCAATTTTATTTTGGAATTCACCACTTTCTAACATACATTTTAACTGTACCTGGAGGACTTCATTCAATTAAGACATTATACATTATTCAGGAGTGTTTCACTACAAGTAACAGCAAACCAATTGAACTTAGGTAAAAATAAAAATTTATAGACTAACATAACATTGCCAAAAAGAGAACAGGAATGCCAGAGAAGCACAACAAAACCACAAAAACTCCACATTTACAGTATTTTGCACCTGTGCATCTCTGCTTTCTGCTTGCAAACTGGCTTTTAAGTCCAACAGACTGGACAATTATTGCTCGCAGCTCAGAGTTTGCATTTTCCAAACTTTACTACCACAATACACATTAATCTTAATCTCTAATAGACCTCTTTTACAATTCCCTCAACATTTCAATTATTTAATTCAGTTGTGAAACAATTAATGCATATTAATGCATATTGAATGACATATATGTAGGAGACATTTGAAAAGCAGGATGTAACACTTTCTGGGAAGTTTCTTACTAAAAGGAGACATAAAATGTATTCTTCAATAACTATCAAATAAGTAAAGTGTTTGTGTATGAATAGTATTGATATTGTATAGAGTTATAGACTATGGATCTCACAGAAAACTATGAGTATTTCATTCAGGGAAATATTTGCTTTAAAGAATTTAGTGTGTATATTTGGAAGTTAGAGAAGAAGCTAGGTTAAAATCAATCGATCAATCAATCAATCATCAATTGAAAAAATCTACTTGGACATACTAATTGTTCTTGTTATAAAATAGGCATTTATGTAAAGAGAGCTATAATCTAACAGCACTACAATTAAATTGTTGTTAATAGAGTCTAGAAAGTTATGTGTATACACAAGCCCCTAATTCATGCAACAGCTCTATAAATTAGTTTTGAATAAATGACTCATGAGAGAACAAAAAAGCATAGTGAGTTTACTTTTACATGACATTTAATTTTAGAACAATCTTATCCAAGATAAAACATTTACCTGTGCTATTTTGTTTCATGTGTCTTTTAAAAAAATGTTTTAAAAATTATGCACCTCTGCTCCCAAATTCTAATCCCAATAGTTCTAATTTTTACCCTGACATTGTTCTATACATTCTGTTTTACATGTAAAATGAAAAATACCTAATATTTCAGCCATCTGTTTTGTACCCACCTTTGGCTGCTTTTCCAGAAAAGACTGAAACTCACACAGTTCATTATTTTATCTGTTCTTTTATTAGCACTTTCTAATCCGTGTGTGTGTGTGTATCTTTTAACGTTTATTTATACAGGGTAATAATCTTAAAGCAACGCACAGACTTTCACAGAAAATTTCCAACTTTTATCTTTACTCCTTTACTCCCATTGCTGAGGTAGGGTTGATCCATTTCCCTTGTTAAGACTTTCAAATATTTATTTAAATACATCTCTTTTATTTTTGTCTTCCCTCTTCTGTACTCATTCAAGGCTTCTGTACTCATTCAATACTCCCACAGACATCCACACAATTCTTTTCCCTGCCTCCAGTCTCTCAGGTTTTTTAGTGATCCTACACATTCTTCAGCTTATCTGCCTTGTAGATATTGTATTTTATTCTTTGGGTGTGTCAGTCATATGTCACAAAAGTGTGTGTTTTATGAGATAAATAGCCTCACTCAGAAATGGTCCGATTTATTAGGTCAAAGATTGTTTGAATACATTAAGACTTTTGGGGATTATATTTAGGCTAAACTGTATTTCTCAGCCTGTGACATAAAGGAAATTCTTGATTCCAGTCAGGATCAGACCTCTCTTCTTTACAGAGCATCCTATTTGACCTCCCAGGGACTACTGACACAACCCAAGGATATAATATAGAAACATATCTTATCAATGTTAATGCTTCCTGAGTGTCAACAGGGTCTATATTTCATTACCTCATCAGAAACAAAGAATTTGTTACATCCTTACAACTTGAAAGAAACATTACTTAACTTCTTCCCCAAACTGTATTGGGATTTTACAGCAGGTTCCAAAAAGAGAAAGGGAGAGAAGGGAATGAAGTTGTCCTCACAAGGCTGAGATGATTTGTTAGTTTGACTGGGACTTCATGGTAGAGAGAAGAACGTAGTTTTAAAAAGCAAATTATATTGTTGCAATATACTCCTTTTTGTTAATGTTGAGCTAGTCTTCAGAATTTCCTATAGAGTACATCCTGACTGAAATCCACTAGGCTTATTCTGAAATTGAGTATTCACATATTAAAATGCTAATTCCCCTATATATTTTTTAAAAAAATTATTCTGTTGATGTATATTTGATTTACAATGGTGTGATCATTTCTACTGTACAGCAAATTGATTCTCATATATATATATATACACACACACACACACACACACACATACATATATATATATATATACACATTCTGTTTCATATTATTTTCCATTATGGTTTATCACAGGATATTGAATATAGTTCCTGTGCTACACAGTAGGACCTTGTTGTTTATCCATTCTCTATATAATAATTTGCATCTGCTAATCCCAAACTCCCAATTCATCCCACCCCACTGCCCTCCTTCTTGGTGACCACAAGTGTGTTCCCTATGTCTTTCTGTTTCTGCTTCATAGATAAGTTCATTTGTGTCACATTTTAGATTCCACATATAAATGATATCATGTGGTATTTGTCTTTCTCTTTCTGACTTACTTCACTTAGTATGATAATCTAAGGTCCATCCATGTTGCTGCAAATGACATTATTTCATTCACATTTATGGCTTAGTGGTATTCCATTATATATAGGTACCACATCTTCTTTATCCATTCACTTGTCCATGGACATTTAGGTTGTCTTGGCTATTGTTAATAGTGTTGCTATGAATGTAGGGATGCATGCATCTATTTGAATTATAGTTTTGTCTGGATATATGCCCAGGAGTGGGATTTCTGGATCATACACAACTATATTTTTAGTTTTTTGAGAACCTCCATACTGTTTTCTGTATTGACTGCACCAACTTACATTCCCACCAATAGTACAGGAGAGTAGTCTTTTCTCCACACCTTCTCCATCATTTGTTTTTTGTAAACATTTTCATGATGGGCATTCTGACTGGTGTGAGGAGGTGCCTCATTGCAGTTTTGATTTGCATTTTGCTGATAATAATTGCATGTTGGACTAATTATTCTTTTCATGTGCCCGTTGGCCATCTGCATGTCTTCTTTGAAGAAATGTCTATTTAGGTTTTCTGCCCATTGTTTGCTTGTGGGTTTTTGTTGTTGTTGTTGTTATTGAGTTGTATGAGCGGTTTGTATATTTTGGAAATTAAGCCCTTGTTGGTCACATCATTTTCAAATATTTTCTCCCAGTCCATAAGTTGTCTTTTTGTTTCATTTATGGTTTCCTTTGCTGTACAAAACCTTGATTAGGTGCCATTTGTTTATTTTTGCTTATATTTCTATTGCCTTGGGAAATTGACCTAAAAAAACATTGGTACAATTTATGTCAGAGATTGTTTTGCCTATGTTCTCTTCTAAGATTTTTATGGTGTCATGTCTTTTATTTAAGTCATTAACCTATTTTGAGTTTGTTTTTGTGTGTATGGTGTGAGAGTGTGTTCTAACTTCATTTATCTACATGCTAATTACCCTATATTCTGGAAACAAATCATAATCCATTTAAAATTATTCAAATATGTTTGAATTATTTAAGTTTTAGTTTGTTATTAATAAATGACACAGGAAATTTGCTTTGGGAGAAAAACAAGCAGAAGCCAAGTGACATTCTAGTTAACAAATTGTTAGAATTTTAGGATATGTGGGAGGAAGCTTACACCGAACTAGACAAAAGCTCTTACACCCTATACTAAAACTGTTAATGCTATTGTTAAAAGAACATTTCTAATTATGACTTTAATCTTCAGAAAATGAGGACATTAATTACTATCAAAGAGTTCACAGAGAACTTTAAAATTGTCCTTGCAGTAGAAAATAATATACCTTCCAAATATATTAGTATCATATGTAAACATGACACATCTTAAAGTGAAATACAGTTCCACATACTATTAGTAATTGAAGAGATAATCATTTCTAAACTGAGAGAATAAAATCAGGCACTATGTGAGAGAAAAATATGTGCTTAGAAGAATAGTTTTTTTTATATTAAAACTTTTTTATTTAATTATCACTGGCTGCTTCTTGGTATTATCATAGAAACTATAGAAAAATGGAACATTTCCTTATAAAGATAATAAATTATATTTTTGATCCATTTTTTCTGATATAATAATAGCAAAAGTCTCTTCTCTTACTATTAAATCAGAAATGACTTACTGTCCTATTTCAGAGTAAACAACTTTTTTCTTGTAGTTTTTTCACTTTTTCTTTACATTTAGAAAATCTTTCTATACTCTTGTTTTCCCTTAGTTTAGCAGACCAACATCACTAAAATAAACAGAAATCCTGAAAAAAAAATGAAATGATATAGGAGGTAGGATGACTAAAAGGAAAAACAGGAAAAATATAGAATGAATTGTATAGAAATAAGCACTCAGAACCAAGATGGACACAAATTGGGACAGTTTCTTTTGTTTTTTTGTTTTTTTTAATTTTGGGGGCTTTTTTTGACACACAGAGCAGCTTGTAGGATTTTAGTTCCCTAACTGGGGATCAAACCCAGGCCCTAGGCAGTGAAATCAAAGAGTCCTAACCACTGGAGTGCCAGGGAATTCCCATGATTAAAAAAAAAAAAGTATTAGAGAATAATTAGCTAATTTCCAAGTATAAAATATTTTCACTATCAAAATTAAATTATTTGTATGGTACTTAAGTGAAATGCAAATTATGTGTTAGTTGATTGATTCCTGAACCCATTTAACAGTCAACATCATACTTAATTTCTTCAAGAGAATGAAATATGTTTAAGATATTTATTATAAAAAATCAAGAATCTAGGAATAGGGCTTACATATATTTGAAGAAGAAAAGTTTGATGTCACAGAGATCATCAGTGTAAAACCAGAAAATCAATGAAATAATTATGTTGGGAGGAAAGTGAACAGAAATGTGATTTAACTGAGTTTAAATTCTTACATGCTCTTGGCAGTATTCAATACACAATATGCAAAGCTGATAAATCAAAAATAAAAATATTATTTGAAGCAGTTGATCCATTTATGTAACACATGGAAGTAAAATCAATTGTTAAAAATTGTGTGGACACAAAATTTGGCTAAGATAAGATGGCAGAAGAAAAATATTACACATTATAAATCTGTTTTATTGTTTTGACCCTCTGCATGTGTTTGTTATGGTAATAGTCAAAATAAAATAAGGTAACACAAAATGTGGACATCTGTTTGTTATAAGGCTTATAAAATGGATTTAAAGGAAACATTTAGTAATATAATAAAAGATTGATTTTTAGAAGGTGAGGCAGTGTAGTTTGTTGCATGTGTTCAAGCTACCAAAGACCTCTGCGATCTTGTGTAAAAGATTTTATAGCCAGGTTGAAAGGAATTCCATTAGCTCTTTCAACAAGAAGAAGAATAACTATAAATATGTGTAAATTAGTAAGTACATAGCAAATACTACAGCAATCCATGGTTCACGTTTGTGGAATGCTATTGGGCCACCTCATTATTTCAAAAATTGGTAATATGCAAAAAAGAATCAAATATTTATCCTGTCTTTAGTGCTTTACTGTAGAATAGGGAAATTTTTCATTAGGGAAAGTTCTTATTTATAGACAAATTTCAGCTAACAAGTGGAGAACCATGATAAAATTAGACTATCATAATCTTGTAGCCTTTAGTTGAGTGATCTAATCTAAGCAATCTACAACCATTAGGTAAAAATCAGATGGAAATTTTGTAATAAGCAGATAAGAATGACAGCCCCCAAACACATTATTCCAAATATCTGAAAAAGAAATTATGTCTCTTGATGGATAATATAGGGATTATCAAATTCTACATATAAAATGTAACTGTTAAATATAGAACTCAAATATTCGTCAAGGCACCAAAAAAAACAAACAAATAAACAAACAAAAAACCCCAAAATTACCTGTTTTTAGGAAATATGAAGGTTAAAGAGGACAAGGAATTAAATTAGTAAATTGCAGAATACAGGAATACTAAACTTATACTATAGGATGCTAAACTTACAAAATAATTTCTTGGAAAAAAATAGAAAGAGAATGACCCATAGAATAAATGAGACTTAAGACTTGTCAACCAAATGCAAAGTACAGAGCTTGTTTAGTTCCTGATTTAAACAATCTATACAAAAATGTTTGAGTTAATCAGAGAACTATAAACTAAAATGGGTTTTATAGTAAAAAGAGTTATTTTTAATTTTATTTTAGATATTGTCAATATATTAAAACAAGTTGGCCCTAGTTTTTAAGAAAAAAATTACTAAAATATTTATAGAAGGATGATGTCTAAGATTGACTCCAAAATCATCCATTGGCTTTGGTCAGCAGCATGGGTGGGATGGGGTGTTGCAGGAAGTTTGTGGGGAGAAGTGGATGCAGATGAAAATAAAAAGCTATATTGCTCATGGGTTTATATTGTTGAAATGAATGATGGATACCTGAGGGTTTATTATATTTACTTTTTATTATATTTGCTTTTTGTATATATTTATGATTTGCCATAATAGTGTTTTTCAAAGAACATATTCACTGTGGAATTTAAAATACTGGGGACAACAAGAAAATAAAACTATAATCCCATTATTTCAAACATTAAGCTTTATTTTTAAATTACTCTATAATGATAGTACATAAAATAATTAAATATAAATGTGAAAATAATTTAGAATTTTAATTGTCCCAGGAAATCATCATACCTGATTTAAAGAGAACATATAAAGCAAATTAGAATTTTCAGGGCTTTGTAATTTCCTTGTGTTGGCCACTGTTGTATTTAATTTCTGTAACGTTATATAATGCTGAGAAACATTGAAAGGGATAATTAACATCCCTTCATTAATTAAATAATATTCTTTTGATATTAAAATGTGAGACTTTTGATGTTTTATGAGTGATTATCACACTAAATTATATAAGATAAAATCAGGCATCTATTATTAATATATGTTGGATATAAATGATGATTTAAAAAGATCTGCTTTAAAAAACCTAGAAAACTATAATTGCCATTCCTTTGACTTAATGCTTTATTCCTGAAATTTTAGTATGAGTAGAGACTGTTGATTATATCTTGTGAGAATTGAAGCATATGAGCACAATGATACAAGCCAGGACAATAGAGAAAATAAACTATAAGGCTAACTGTAGGTCAATAATAAATGCATATTGCTGCTGGAAATTGTAAGATTTTTCTGAGCAGTGTCAAGGAGGTGCTTTTCTATTGAAATTTTTTGAATATAGTAGTAATTTAAACTCAGATAGACAAACCCATGGAGGTTATCTGCTTCAGTTTTTGAATTTTCTCAGAAAAGTCATGTTTTACTCTAAGGAATAACAATGCACTGTGATCAATGTCAGTTCTGCTACCTTTCTTTCATATTTTGGTCCTCCAAGAAAAAACTAATCTCATGATTCTAAAAATCTGGGCTACCTATTGTGTCAGTTGTAAAGAGTTAGCTCAAAAAGATAACTTATGATCAATTAGGAAATAATTTTCTAGCCCCCCAAAGAATAGTAGTACTGTGAAAATTAGCTAGCAAGAAAATTTACTGAGCTCCATAGAAATATAAATATTCCAGTAAGATTCAATTGGGTAATAAGAGTAATGATTAGTTTTTATGTAATAGATACATCTAAGAAGTGACACTGAAACTTCTCTATGGATTTTTAAATATAAATTAATTTTTGCAATATACTTTCTTTGTAAAGATGTTATAGCTTTGAAAAGTTCTTTCTAATTCCACTCTTTGAATGGGAAGAATAGCATTCATGGAGAGTGTGAGGCTTTATGAATCTGAGAAACTTGGACCCAAATTCTGTCTTTATACCTCTTTAAAGACCACCTTACGGCCCAAACACATATGGGCACCTTATCTTTGACAAAGGAGGCACGAGTATACAATGGAAAAAAGACAGCCTCTTCAATAAGTGGTGCTGGGAAAATTGGACAGCAACATGTAAAAGAATGAAATTAGAACACTTCCTAACACCATACACAAAAATCAACTCCAAATGGATTAAAGACCTACATGTAAGGCCAGACACTATAAAACTCCTAGAGGAAAACATAGGCAGAACACTCTTTGACATACATCAAAGCAACATCCTTTTTGACCCACCTCCTAGAATCATGGAAATAAAATCAAGAATAAACAAATGGGACCTCATGAAACTTAAAAGCTTTTGCACAGCAAAAGAAACCATAAACAAGACTAAAAGGCAACCCTCAGAATGGGAAAAAATAATTGCCTATGAAACAACGGACAAAGGATTAACCTCCAAAATATACAAGCAGCTCAGGCAGCTTCATACCAAAAAAGCAAATAACCCAATCCACAAATGGGCAGAAGACCTAAATAGACATTTCTCCAAAGAAGACATACAGATGGCCAACAAACACATGAAAAGATGCTCAACATCACTCATCATCAGAGAAATGCAAGTCAAAGCCACAATGAGGTATCACCTCACACCAATCAGAATGGCCATCATCACAAAGTCTGGAAACAACAAATGTTGGAGAGGGTGTGGAGAAAAGGGAACTCTCCTGCACTGTTGGTGGGACTGTAAGTTGGTACAGCCACTATGGAAAACAATTTGGATGTTCCTTAAAAAACTACAAATAGAACTACCATATGATCCAGTAATCCCACTCCTGGGCATATACCCAAAGAAAACCATAATCCCAAAAGAAACTTGTACCATCATGTTTATTGCAGCACTCTTTACAATAGCCAGGACATGGAAGCAACCTAAATGCCCATCAACAAATGAATGGATACAGAAGATGTGGCATATATATACAATGGAATATTACTCAGCTATAAAAAGGGATGAGATGGAGCTATATGTAATGAGGTGGATAGAACTACAGTCTGTCATACAGAGTGAAGTCAGAAAGAGAAGGACAAATATTGTATGCTAACTCACATATATGGAATCTAAAAATGGTACTGATGAACTCAGTGACAAGAACAAGGAAGCAGATACAGAGAATGGACTGGAGAACTCGAGGTATGGGAGGGGGCAGGGGGTGAAGGGGAAACTGAGAAGAAGCGAGAGAGTAGCACAGACATATATATACTACCAACTGTAAAATAGTCAGTGGGAAGTTGTTGTATAACAAAGGGAGCCCAACTCGAGGATGGAAGATGCCTTAGAGGACTGGGGCAGGGAGGGTGGGGGGGACTCGAGGGGGGGGGCGTCAAGGAAGGGAGGGAATATGGGGATATGTGTATAAAAACAGTTGATTGAACCTGGTGTACCCCCAAAAAAATAAAATAAAATAATAAAAAAAAAAAGACCACCTTACGACAAGTCTCTTAGAATCTTGGTGCCTCTCCAATCAAATTGTATGGCTTTCCAGTTTTTCGTTTGTTTTGTACTATTTTCTCTAATTCTCTTAGGTGATTCTTTCCTTAGCCTGGGGTCATTTGTGCATAGGACAAGCTGATCAGTGCTCTGCTGAATCCTTAGTCACAATCTCTTCCTGTCTCCTGACTCTCTCTTGGCATCTTCCTCCTCTTTAGTACTCTGTCCTGTGAACTCTGTCTTTCTTTGGGTGGGAGGTGGTATGTCACTGTGCTTTGATTTGCATTTCCCTAATTATTAGTGATGTTGAGCATCTTTCCATATACTTGTTGGCCATTTGTATATCTTCTTTAGAGAAATATCTATTTTAGTCCTTTTTCCATTTTTAAATCCAGGTTTGTCATTTTTGTTTTCTTTTTTGTTTTCTGCTGTTGAGTTGCAGAAAATTTTTATATGTTTTAGATATGAGCCCCTTGTCAGATATGTAACTTGCAAATATTTTTTCACATCCCATGGGTTCACTGTTCATGCTGTTGACTGTGTGTTTTGGTGCACAGAAGTTTGTAATTTTGATAAAGTATCTATCAATTCTTGTTTGTTTTTGTTGCCGGAGCTTCTGGTATCATATATAAAAGTCCTCGCCCTTTCCAATGTCATTAAACTTTTACCCTAAGATTTCTTCTAAGAGATTTATAGTTTTAACTCTTACATTTAGGTATCTGATCCATCTTGAGTTAATTTTTGTAAATGGTATAAGGTAAGGATCCAACTTTATTTATTTGAGAGTTGTTTTAAAAGGAGTGTGTTGATATTGTTGACCTAAAACAAATAAGACTGCCAGATATTTCTTCAGTAAACATGGGTGTATTTGGCATCAACAAAGAATTTCAATTTTGGGTCTGCAACCACTGTGAGGTACATACAAGGCTCTGCATTCACAGCAAGAGAAGAAGAATGCTTTTACAGAGAGGAAAAGGAAATTGGGATGGCTAGAGCAAACAATGAGTCCATGGATTTCCATTGGCTGAGTCTTGCCAGGAAAGTAGAGGAGTCTTTTTTTTTTTTTTTTTTCCTTTTGAGCTCTACTATTTCCACAGGGCATGGGCTTTCCATTCTGGTCTCTATTTAGTTGAGGTTTCTGTCTATTGATTTTATAATATAAAGCACTGTCTATACAAGTCAGTTGTCAAATATTATTATTGTTTGTAGAAAATGTGTTTTCATGATTCCATTTTAAATTTACATCCAGCACCTTTTGGAACTCTTCTTGTATTTGTAGAATTCCTCATTTTCAGTGATCTCCCAGCAGAACAAGTCAGAAGCTGATTTTTTCAGCTTCTCTTGAAGTTGGAAGACACCAGTCAGATGAACCCACATGATAATTTGATTTAAGAGTGAGTAAAGACTGGAGCTCTGTGTGATAGATTTTGGAATGGTGGAGGGATAGCTTACAGACATCAGGCAGTCAAGGGCTGTCGGGATTCTAGTGGCAGCATTTCTTCTCCAGGTCAGAAGTGTGAGCATCAGAGAGAGTTGACTATGTTCTTGGCCACATAAGTCCTAAACCTACTGATTATCTTTTCATATATTCCATCTCTGCTCAAAGTAGCCAGAGTAATATCTACTCTCAGCAAATAAGAATACAAACTGAAAAAAAAAAAAAAAAAGAATACAAACTGATTCTGGAAGGGCCTCTGCTCCTTGATAAAGTGAAGGGAATAAACCTTGATTTGATTGAACTCAGAATCACAAAATTACAGAAAGGAGAACTGTAGCATCTAGTGCAAAGGGTGCTATTTGGATTGCAAGATTACTGTATGCTTTCTCTTCTCATGTTTAGTTTATTCTACATATCATTGCCTCATTTCTTTTGATTAAGGAGCATGTACTTCATAAGGGAGGAACACAGGGAGTGTCTTTGATTCCATGCCCAAGCATTTTCATTGTTGACATTTTTCAGGCTACATTGTTAAAAATAGAACCAATTAAGTGATTTATCCACAAATATTAACCTGAAAATAAACTTTCAACAACCACCCAAACTTTACTGAAAGAGGGAGTTCAATGTGGAAAAATTTCTCTTCACTTTAAATTGCCCACAAGTCATGAAAGAAAATAGGGAAAAGAGCACAACTTTCAAAGATATGACACTTTACCTGTCTGTATGCACACAAACATACTATACACACACAAACACACACACACACACACACACACACACACACACAAAGTGACCCCGTAAAATATAACAGGGTTTTACTCTTATAAAATTCACAAAAGTCCCAATACTAACTTTCTAGACTCCATTTTGTCATTCAGCATGGAAGAAAACTTCATTTCTCTCATAAATGTAATACATCCATAGAATATAAAGAAGGTAGAGGAGAAGAAAAATACTGTTGGCTGATATAGTTGGGTTTAATACCTGATAGCATTATTGGAGGAAGATTGAATCCTTTTCATGAATTAGTAAGTGTAGCATGTATCTGAACTTCATGGAAATTAGGTTAAAACCAGGAGCCTTTGGTTTTTCTTTTTTCTCTTAAGATTTTTTTTTTGGGGGGTTACACCAGGTTCAACCAACTGTTTTTATGCACATATCCCCTCTCTTAAGATTTATCCTGAAGGATTTTCTTGCCTGAGGGATGTAATACCTGCCATTTATCTAATTCAAATTGTGGATCAGTTCTTTTTCATTTAATATATTATTTAAATCTCAAAACAATACTCCAAGCTAGAATTAATATGCCACTTTTAGAGATGGGAACATTAAGTCAACTTCATAATTATTAGGCTATGATTTAAATATATTTTTGTCTGAGTTCCAAATATTGTTATTCCTCTATTCTCTGAAATATAAGCAGATGTTCACCATTTAGAATACTTTCTGTGAACATGTGAATATACTAACAGTTAGGATCTCCCCTGTGTGTGTGAAAGGTTTTTTTTCACTCCTTGCTGCACATAGGGGGAGTCAGATCATCTATGACTTTGAATTTTGTTTTCAAACTTCCTTCATTTTCATAGATGTGTGAGACTATTTGCTTTGTCATGTGACTTTTTAGATACCCAATCATAGATACTCCTCAAACCTCCCTGCTGGTTTATTTCCCATTACCAGACTTGGTGTCATTCTCTCTTTAAGTAAGTGATTTAATAATTTTTCATTCATTGCTTATCATATGCAAATTACACAGAAAAAAAAAAACTAGTAAAAATGAGCCACAACTGAGTGAAAGTGGGAGAATATTCCAATTCTCCTCTTCCCACCACATATTATAAGAGGCATACAGATGTATCTCTGGTGAGGTGTTAGGAGAGTATAATTTAAAACATGATAAATGCAATCAGCTATCTAGGCTATATAAAGCATTGAGAATTGTATATTTTTGTAAAGTTAAAATTTGTTTTGAAATACATGCGGAAAGGAGGAAGTTCATATTGGATTAACAGCATTAGCCAAAGTATAAAAGTTCATTTTGAGAGAAATAAATTTTAGATAACCTGTGATAGAACTATGTTGAATATCTGATCTAATTCAGTGGGAGATGAAAATGATGAAGTAGTTTGGAAAAATATCATGGACATCTGCAACCAGCACTTAAAGCTTGAATTTTAGTCTGAAGAAAACTAATTACAAATAAAAACATTAAGAACTGACTTCTCTTTTCTATTTTAAGAAAATATCACTGGAAATTATGTAAATGTGGATGAAATGGGTGAGAGAATTGACTGTAATGGGACTGGTACAGAAGGGAGGTGATAAAGGCCTAAAATCAGACAGCCAGTAATGGAAAAAAAGTGTATCAGTGTATACTGTCAACATGCAGATGTGCAGATATAGGAAAGTGAGGGTTTAGTAAGACATGCAGTGAGGCCAAGAACTCGAGTGAATGAATAGACATGATCATATAATGATAGGTTCGGGGAGTCATGAGATCATAGCTTAATGATTCTACCACTCCACATTTTTCAGTTTACAAAAACAGTAGTGAGAGTCATTTTAATGATAGGAATATGTAGAGTTCTTCAGGTATCTTGGGGCAAGATCAGTATTAATAATAATTGATAGAGTAAGAGGATATTGATGGCTCTTGATTCTAAGCCAATATTATTCTTAATCATTTATTTACTAAATCAGAAACTATTAAGCAACTAGTGGGGTATAATGTTAGCAAAAGCAACTTAGCTCTTGCCTTCAGAAATTTTACATTCTAATTAAGAAGTGGAAAAAAAACCTGTAAATAAATAAGTTGGCTGTAAAATGAACAGTCTTTAAAGAAGAGAGTTATGACAGAAAATGGGAGAAAGAAAACTGCAGAAATAGAAAAATTATGAAAATCTTTACTGAGGATTGTAGTTTAAAAGGGAGACATGAAAGATAATTATAGATTCATAAAAAAACTAAGATAAAATCATTCTAGGTAGAGGAAACAGTATGCACTATGCTATTGATATTGGAGATACCTTGGCACAGATTTTACAAATATAGAGAAGAAATTCATATAAAGATTACAGCAGGAATTATTAAATTTATATTAAGGTTTTATAAGAGAGGTTAGAGATGGATATATTGCAGGAGTAAAGGGAATAGAAATAATTAAGCCAAGGAGAGTATGAAATTACATGAGAAAATCATGTAGAAAGTGAAAGAAGAAACCTAAGGCCAGAAATTTGGAGTTTCTTTTTATAAAGGAGTGGAGGCAGAGAAGTAATTGCAATAATATAAGAGTGACAAGAGAAGTAAAAGGCATAAAAGAACATATAAAAAGAACTCAAAGCAGAACAATTTCAGAAAGTAGAAGATCAACTACGCTAAATGCTGTTGGGTTGAAATATAAAATTAGAATATACAGGGCCATTGCTTTTTCCAAATAAAATTCTTCAGAACACAGTTTAAATATACTGTGGACAAGGAATGGTTAAGGGTTTGAGAGGCATAAGCATCATTTTCATTTAACAGTAAGTAGGTGATCCATAGGTGAAAAGTTTTAAAGACTTTGGTAAATTTTCCCTCTGTAGGATCAATATCTATGGATGACACACAATAAAACCTGGATCAATAGGTAATATTTAACTATAAAAAGAGTTAAAAGTGTTATCATGATATGTAAAATATCCACTGCTTGTTACTAATATTCAAACAAAATATATATTTACACACACACATAAAAACCTAATATAATATAAAGTTGAAAATAATCAAATGTAATTTTCACAACAATATATTATTCCTTTTTTTAACAACATGAAGTTCTTTCTCAGAAAGATTTAAAAGTGACATAAAAGGGAAACATTTCTGGAACAACTGAGTATGGGTCTCCAAAACCTACTCCTCCTTAAAAGAAGAGAGACCGCTGAGAAATTAGTTGTCAAATCAACTTTTTCAGAAGTCTGGAAATTAACAAAGGACTGCAAAAATTTACAGTTTTTGAGAAAAATAGCTGATTCTTAGTAAGAACAGTGAGCTTTATGGTGTTTTATTTTGTCCTGATTCCATCTTCTTCTCTGCAGAATCCTTGGAAAAAAAACATTCCTGCAACCACGGAGGCTGAGAAAACCAGCAGTCCAGCAGACAAAGAAGTAATATGGATCTGCAGCTCCCACCAAAGCCCCTTTCCCCAGAAGTATCTTTAGGTGACCTATCTAGCAGCTTTCTGGAAAATTCCCATCCACAAGATTCCTCTTTACTTGACCTGATTCATGGCCTTTTTCATGAGGAAACCCTATCCTCAGGGAATTTGTTAAAACAATCACCAGCAATTGTTTATCACTGTAGCTGCCTGAGAAAGTGATACCAAGTGATACTAAACAAGAGGCCAAAACAGCTTAAAAGGCAAGTCTGGAAAATATCATGCCTGTAGGGGCCTTTGAAGTGCTCCAACATATTTCTCTGGAGCTAGAAAGACACTTGCACATGCAGGTCTGTACTTGATAGCAAAACCTCTATATCTCACCTCTCTCTGACCTTAATTGTCTAACAATCAGCAAATGAAGAGTAAGGCTGAGTTATAAAATGCCAGGATGACAAATGTGTGTCCCAACACTCCCACACACCCCACAAATCCTTGGTAAGAACTGTGAGACTTATTGTTTTAAAATATTTAAAGAAATCTCTATATAACCATTAGTTGATCACTAAGGTAACCAAACACAGATCTCAGTGGTTTCATACAACAAAGAAAATTCTCTTCACAGAATTAGTGTAGGAAACTCAGGAAACAAACAACAATAAAACATAGTAACAATATTGATTCTTCCAATCCAGGAACATGGTATGTCCCTCCATCTGTTTGTGTCGTCTTTGATTTCTTTCATCAATGTCTTAAAGTTTTCTGCATACAGATCTTTTGCCTCCTTAGGCAGGTTTATTCCTAGGTATTTTATTCTTTTGGTTGCAATGGTGAATGGGAGAGTTTCCTTAATTTCTCTTTCTGCTCTTCCGTTGTTAGTGTATAGGAATGCAAGAGATTTCTGTGCATTAATTTTGTATCCTGCTACTTTACTAAACTCATCAATTAGTGCTAGCAGTTTTCTGGTAGAGTCTTTAGGGTTTTCTATATATAATATCATGTCATCTGCAAAGAGTGACAATTTTACTTCTTCTTTTCCAACTTGGATTCCTTTAATTTCTTTTTCTTCTCTGATTGCTGTGGCTAAAACTTCCAAAACTATGTTGAATAATAGTGGTGAGAGTGGACACCCTTGTCTTGTTCCTGTTTTTAGGGGGAATTCTTCCAGTTTTTCTCCATTGAGAACAACGTTGGCTTTTGGTTTTGCATATATGGCTTTTATTATGTTGAGGTAGTTTCCTTCTATGCCCATTTTCTGGAGAGCTTTTATCATAAATGGATGTTGAACTTTGTCAAAAGCTTTTTCTGCATCTATTGAAATGATCATATGGTTTTTATCCTTCAATTTGTTGATATGATGTATCACATTGATTGATTTGCGTATATTGAAGAATCCTTGCATCCCAGGGATAAACCCCACTTGATCATGGTGTATGATTTTTTTAATGCGCTGTTGCAGTCTGTTAGCTAGTATTTTGTTGAGGATTTTTGCATCTATATTCATCAGTGATATTGGTCTATAGTTTTCTTTTTTTGTGACATCTTTGCCTGGTTTTGGTATCAGGGTGATGGTAGCCTCGTAGAATGAGTTTGGGAGTGCTCCGCCTTCTGCAATATTTTGGAAGAGTTTGAGAAGGATAGGTGTTAACTCTTCTCGAAATGTTTGATAGAATTTGCCTGTGAACCCATCTGGTCCTGGGCTTTTGTGTGTTGGGAGATTTTTAATCACTGCCTCAATTTCCGTACTTGTGATTGGTCTGTTCATGGTTTCTATTTCTTCCTGGTTCAGTCTTGGAAGATTGTATTTTTCTAAGAATTGATCCATTTCTTCCAGGTTATCCAATTGATTGGCATATAGTTGCTTGTAGTAGTCTCTCATGATCTTTTGTATTTCTGAGGTGTCCGTTGTTACTTCTCCTTTTTCATTTCTAATTCTGTTGATTTGCATCTTCTCCCTTTTTTTCTTGATGAATCTGGCTAATGGTTTATCAATTTTGTTAATCTTCTCAAAGAACCAGCTTTTAGTTTTATTTATTTTTCTTATGGTTTCTTTCCTTTCTTTTTCATTTATTTCTGCTCTGATCTTTATGATTTCTTTTCTTCTGCTCACTTTGGGGTTTCTTTGTTCTTCTTTCTCTAGTTGTTTTAGGTGTAAGGTTAGGTTGTTTATTCGATCATTTTCTTGTTTCTTAAGGTAGGCCTGTATTGCTATAAACTTCCCCCTTAGAACTGCTTTTGCTGCATCCCAAGAAGAATCAACATCGTGAAAATGACTGTACTACCCAAAGCAATTTACAGATTCAATGCAATCCCGATCAAATTACCAATGGCATTTTTCACAGAACTAGAGCAAGAAATCTTACGATTTGTATGGAAACGCAAAAGACCCCGAATAGCCAAAGCAATCTTGAGAAGGAAAAATGGAGTTGGTGGAATCAGGCTTCCTGACTTCAAACTATACTACAAGGCCATAGTGATCAAGACAGTATGGTACTGGCACAAAAATAGAAAGGAAGATCAATGGAATAGAATAGAGAACTCAGAAGTAAGCCCAAACACATATGGGCACCTTATCTTTGACAAAAGAGGCAAGAATATACAATGGAAAAAAGACAGGCTCTTCCATAAGTGGTGCTGGGAGAACTGGGCAGCAACATGCAAAAGAATGAAATTAGAACACTTCCTAACACCATACACAAAAGTAAACTCCAAATGGATTAAAGACCTACATGTAAGGCCAGACACTATCAAACTCCTAGAGGAAAACATAGGCAGAACACTATATGACATCCATCAAAGCGCCATCCTTTTTGACCCACCTCCTAGAATCATGGAAATAAAATCAAGAATAAATGAATGGGACCTCATGAAACTTAAAAGCTTTTGCACAGCAAAAGAAACCATAAACAAGACTAAAAGGCAACCCTCAGAGTGGGAAAAAATAATTGCCTATGAAACAACGGACAAAGGATTAACCTGCAAAATATACAAGCAGCTCATGAAGCTTAATACCAAAAAAGCAAATAACCCAATCCACAAATGGGCAGAAGACCTAAATAGACATTTCTCCAAAGAAGACATACAGATGGCCAACAAACACATGAAAAGATGCTCAACATCACTAATCATCAGAGAAATGCAAGTCAAAGCCACAATGAGGTATCACCTCACACCAGTCAGAATGGCCATCATCACAAAGTCTGGAAACAACAAATGTTGGAGAGGGTGTGGAGAAAAAGGAACTCTCCTGCACTGTTGGTGGGACTGTAAATTGGTACAGCCACTATGGAAAACAATTTGGAGGTTCCTTAAAAAACTACAAATAGAACTACCATATGATCCAGTAATCCCACTCCTGGGCATATACCCAAAGAAAACCATAATCCCAAAAGAAACTTGTACCATCATGTTTATTGCAGCACTCTTTACAATAGCCAGGACATGGAAGCAACCTAAATGCCCATCAACAAATGAATGGATACAGAAGATGTGGCATATATATACAATGGAATATTACTCAGCTATAAAAAGGGATGAGATGGAGCTATATGTCATGAGGTGGATAGAACTACAGTCTGTCATACAGAGTGAAGTAAGTCAGAAAGAGAAGGACAAATATTGTATGCTAACTCACATGTACGGAATCTAAAGATGGTACTGATGAACTCAGTGACCAGAACAAGGATGCAGATACAGAGAATGGACTGGAGAACTCGAGGTTTGGGAGGGGGCGGGGGGTGAAGGGGAAACTGAGATGAAGCGAGAGAGTAACACAGACATATTATACTACCAACTGTAAAATAGTCAGTGGGAAGTTGTTGTATAACAAAGGGAGTTCAACTCGAGGATGGAAGATGCCTTTGAGGACTGGGGCGGGGAGGGTGGGGGGGGCTTGTGGGGGGACATCAAGGAAGGGAGGGAAGATGGGGATATGTGTATAAAAACGGATGATTGAACCTGGTGTACCCCCCCAAAAAATAAATAAAAAAAATAAATAATATAAAAAAAAAACATAGTAACAATAGCAAATCCTGTAGAGGAAGAATATGATTTTAAAAGTTACATTATATTGTTAAAAGCATCAAGTTTTCTACAAAAAAAATACATAACATGCAAAAAATAGGAAGGTATAACTTATACACAGGAAAAAGGGGTCAATAGAAACTGTTTCTAAAGAAGCCCATATATTGGACTTACTAAAGAAAGACTTTATATTAGCTATTATAAATATGTTCAAAGTACAAAAGAAAAAAATTAAAGCAATAAATGAGAAAGATGCTTTACCAAAGAACAAAATCTAATAAGGAAATATAAATTATATTAAAAAAGAAATAAAAGTTATGGAGTTGAAAACTGCTGTAACTGAAATAAAATGTGCTAGAGAGGCTAAACAGAATTGAGCTTTCAAAACAAAACAAAACAAAAAATCAGAAACTTGAAGACAGGTGAATTGAAGTTATCTAGTCTGAAGGAAATCAGTTAAAAAAAATTCATAGGTATTTTGAACACCAGTAGACACCAAGATAAACATAAAGTCCCAGAAGGAAAGAAGAAAAAGATAAAGGAGCAGAACTAATATTTTAAGAAAAAATTTCCAAAAACTTCACAAATTTAATGAAAAATTAATGTACATACTCAAAAAACTTAATGAACTTCAACTAGAGTAAAATCAAAGTTATCCACACTTAGACATAGTCGAACTGTTGAAAGCCAATGACAGAAAGAGAGTCTTGAAAGCAGCAAGAAGGAAATAATTAATCACATACAAAGAATTATTCTACATTTATATGAATATTCTACTTATTTTCACTTCCTCAATATGTTTGACAACCGACTAATCAGAAATCATAAAGGCCAAAACACAGTGGAATAGCCTATTCAAAATGGAAAAAGAAAAAGATTGTCATCAAAAATTCTATTTTCAATAAAACTATTCTTCGAAGATGAAGAAGAAATGAAGACACTCAAGGTAAAACAAAAGAATAGATTTCATTGCTACCAGTCTGGTCATACAAGAAATACTACAGTATACACAAATATTGAATCATTATGTTGTACACCTGAAACTAATTTAATGTTATGTGTCAATTATACCTGAATAAAATTGTAGCCAAAAAAATACTAAAGAGGGTAATTGAATCTAAAATGAAAGGACAATAGACTTTATCTAGAATCCCCATAAAGACATAAGTAAGACTATTAAATAATACCATACAGGTAAATATCAAATTCAATAGAAATGTATGTTTGTGTGTAACTCATTTCTTCCCTTTTCTGATTGAAATGACAATAACATAAAATGATAATTATAAAATTGGGTTGATGGCCTTTTAATATATAAATATATAATGTGAATAACAATAATAGAACAAAGGAGGTGGGAAAGGATGAAGCTATATAGAAACAAAAAAATTTATACTATTGAACTTAAGTTGGAACTACTTTTTTTGGACCTAGATTGTTTAAGCTAATTTTAATTTTAATGTCCAGAGCAACTACTAAGAAAATTTTTCAAAAATGTATTAAAGATGGACTTCCCTGGTAGTGCTGTGGTTAAGAACCCACCTGCCAATGCAGGGGACATGGGTATGAGCCCTGGTTTGGGAAAATTCCACATGCCATGGAGCAACTTAGCCCATGTGCCACAACTACTGAGTCTGAGTGCTGCAACTACTGAAGTCTGTGTGTCTAGAGCCCATGCTGTGCAACAAGAGAAGCCACAGCACTGAGAAGCCCATGCACTGCAATGAAGAGTAGCTCTCACTCACCACAACTAGAGAAAGTCTGCATGCAGCAGGGCAGCAATGAAAACCCAATGCAAACAAACAAAAATATATATACACGCACACACACACACACACACACACACACACATATATATATATACAGTAAAACCTTGGTTTTTGAGCATAATACATTCCAGAAACATGCTTGTAATCCAAAAAACTTGTGTATCAAAGTGAATTTCCACATAAGAAATAATGGAAACTCAAATGATTCATTCCACAACCCAAAATTATTCATATAAAAATGATTACAATACAGTAATATAACACAAAATAATAAAGAAAATACAAAATATAAAGAAAAATAAACAAATTAACCTGCACTCACCTTTTAAAACCTTCATGTCTGGTGTGAGGGAGACAAGAGAGAGGAGGGTTATTGTGTAGGACAACTTTCGCTATCACTAACGGAATTACTGCTATCTATTGGCTCAATGGAATCTTTTTCTTTTTGTTCAGCTTTAACAAGGAACCTATCCAATAACACTTGATTTTGCCTCCTTTTGAGAATTTCACAGAAATGTGACATTGCATTGTTGTTAAACAGATTCATTGCTCACACTGCTAGAGCCTTATTTAGGTGGTGCTTTTCTACAAAATTTTGCACTGTTTCCCACATTTTACATATCTCTCTAATTCTCCTCCTCCTCTGCAGATGAGATCTCCTCCATAACCTGTTGCTGTTGCTCATGATGCAGATCCATCAGTTTATCGGTGGTCAGCTCCATTGGCTCAGTTGTGATCATGTGACTTTCAGTGTCATGTACTACTCATATTGCAAGACATCACTCATTTATCAAGTTAAAATTTATTAGAAATGTTTGCTTGTCTTGTGGAACACTTGCAGAACAAGTTACTTACAATCCAAGGTTTTACTGTATTGTAAAGAAAATGACATGGGAATTAAAGTGGTACCTAAGGAAATATCTATTTTCAAAACAAGAAAGGCAGTAATGAAAAAAAGGGGAACAAAAATTTGAGACATACCGGAAAAACTAGTGAAGTTGCAAATGCAGTTCTTGCCTTATCAGTAATTAAACATCGATGAATTAAACACACCAATCAAAGGTAAAGAATGGAAAGAGTGGCACAATTAATTTTTTAAAAATATGTTTAAAACACAAATAAGTTCAAAGTAAAAGAATGGTAAAAATATACGTGCAAGTATTAACTAAAGGAGATCTTGAGTGAATATACTGCAGTAGACAAAATAGACATTAAAGAAAAAAAATACTAGAGGCATAGAAAGGAATGCCCTTCTTTTATGAATCTTTTATAATGATAAAACTGTCAATCTATTAGGAAAACAGCAATTATAAACACATACACACTTAACAATATAGTCCAAAATAAATGAAGCACGATTAGATATAATTGAATAAAGAAATTGAAAACTAAATAATAATTGGGTATTCCAAACTTAACTTTCTTTTTTTTTTTTTTTTTTTTAATTTTTGTTTGAGGGTTTCCCTGGTGGTGCAGTGGTTAAAAATCCTCCTGCCAATGCAGGGGACCTGGGTTCGAGCCCTGGTCCAGGAAGATTCCACGTGCCGTGGAGCAACTAAGCCTGTGTGCCACAACTAATGAGTCTGCTCTCTAGAGCCCACAAGCCACAGCTACTGAGCCCATGCACTGCAATTAATGTAGCCTGCACACCTAGAGACAGTGCTATGAAGCAAGATAAGCCACCACAATAAGAACCCCCTGCACTGCAATAAAGAGTAGCCTCCACTCTTCACAACTACAGAAAGCCTGCTCTCAGCAACAAAGACCCAATGCAGCCAATAAATTAAATAAATTAAATAAATAAATAAATAAATAAATAAATAAATAAATAAATAAAAATTTTGTTTGAAACTTTTTTTTAAATTTATTTGGTTGTGCCAAGTCTTAGTTGCATCAGGCAGCCTCCTTAGTTGTGGCTCACAGGCTCTTTAGTTGTGGCTTGTCTGCTTCTTAGTTGTGGCATGTAAACTCTTGGTTGTGGCATACATGTGGGATCTATTTCCCTGACCAGGGATCGAACCTGGGCACCCTGTATTGGGAGCATGGAGTCTTAACCACTACATCACCAGGGAAGTCCCTCAACTTTCAATAATGGAAATAGCAAGTAGGAATAATATTAGTGAGGAAATAGAAAACTTTAATGAAAAAACTATAGTCGAGAATTATTTATAGAACACTCTGCCAGCAACAGAAGAATATGCTTTGTTTTCAAGTACACATAGAACGTTCTTTAGGATAGATTATATATTAGGCCATAAAACAATCCACAATACATTTAAAAGGATAGACAACTTAAAAAGTATGTTTTTCCCCTACAATGGAACTAAATTAACAGAAGGAAACTTGTGAAATTTATAAGAAAAAATTGGGAAATTTGGAAGTATGTTAAAATTAAACAACACATACCTAAATAATCAAAGTATTAAGAAGAAATAATAGGAAAAATGAAAGCATACTTTGAGGTGAATAAAAATTTAAATACAATATACCAAAACTTATGGAATGCAGCTAAAGCAGCACTTATGCGGGAATCTATAACTGTTAACAATTAAGAAAAAAAAAAGAAAAATCTAAAAAATCTGCAAACTTATTTTCCATCCTAAGAAACTAGGAAAAATATTAAGCTAAATTCAAGGGATCAGAAAGAAGGAAGTTATGTGGACTAGAGTAGAAATAAACAAAATAGAAATAGTAAAACAGTAGAGGAAATTAAACTGAAAGTTAATTCTCTGAAAAGATCAACTTAATAAGCACAGAAAAAGCATCTAACAAATCTAACAAAATCCAACACCCTTTCAAGATAATGTCATTCAACAAACTAGGAATGCAGAATTTCATCAACATGAAAAAGGACATCTATGAAAAAAGAGAGCTAACATCATACTTAATGCAAGAAAACTGAATGCTTTTTTTTCTGTGATCAGGAACAAGACAATGATGTCTGCTCTCACCACTTCTATTGAATATTGCACTGGAGATTCTATCCAGAGAAATTAGGAAGTAAAAGTTATACAGATTAGAGAGGAAGAAAAAACTATTCCATTTGCAGATGACGTGATCTGTATTAATAAAATCCTAAAAAAATTCACCAAAAAGGACCCAAAAAGGCAAACTCCTAGAGATAAATGTATATGTGTTTGCCTGAAAGGGAGAGATTGGGGCTGTCTGCTGGTTGGTATGGAGTTTCTTTTGGGGCTTGTACAAATGTTCTGGAATTAAGCAGTGTTGATGGTTGAACAACTCTATAAATATATTAAGCTGCACTGAACTCTTCAGTGTGAAAAGGTGAATTTTATATGTTAATTGTATCTCAACAAAGCTGCCATTAAAAATACACAAGGTTAGGGTTAGTAAAAAGGAGACCTGTGATTTGGACCTACATCTAAATTCATGTTCTTTTTATTGTAAATGCTTAATTATGAGGAAAGTATTATACTCATTAATGAAAGACATTGAGCCTGATATACTGAATGATTAAAAGATATGGCCACATTCACAAACAGAAGAGCTGGAAGTAAGGTTCAATGTAAGATTTGTCTGCTCTTGCAAAAGCTGTCTACCTCTCTAAGAACCTTACACAGAGTAAGCATATTAAAAGAACAGAATCTGAATTTGTATCAGGTAAGATAATTTTACATACAGCACTCTCAGTTTCTGAATTTATTGTAACCAACAATACAGGATAAATTTTGTTTTCAAGACTTTTATTCATTGGTATTAAATTTCTGACAGATTCAGTTTCTTATCTGCATTTTATAGGCATGTTCTACTTAATTTTTATTTCTATAATTCAACCATTTGACTTTTGTATACTGAGTGTCTAATAGAAGCCAAGAATTATTATTGGCATTGGGTAAAGTATTTTTACTTTTATTTTCTTTTTCTCAAATATTTTTAAATGCTAGTTCCTATTTATAACCTTTGTAAGTTTTCTTGTAATTGATGGTGGTAGTCTTTTTATTGTTAGCAATATTTACACATTCTCAAGGTGTTTTGTTCATCCATCAATACACTGTAGAAAAATGATGCAACACACAAAAAAATAGAAATACTAAAGAGATTCCTTTGTTAATTTGAAAAAAGTCTTAACTATAAATTAGTAAAATTAACATATATATGTGTATATTTGTGTAAACAAACACACACAAACACATGATGTACAACCAAACTAAAATCAATTACAAACATTTATTTTATCCCACATAGCCCTCAAATCTGGCAATAGGCCTCTATTGATTAATTATTCAGGATAAAAGCCATACTCTCCTGGTTTCTTCATTACTCAATCTTGATTCAGCTTCATTTTCTTTTAAGGTTCATTGCAATTAATGATGCACTCCATTTAGTACAACAAAAGGATTTTAATTCTCTGTAAATTCAGAGTTTGTTCCCTTGTGAATTACCACTCTTTTGGTAACTACACAGCCTTAATATATGCTAGTTTTTGTTTGATGACATAAAGGCCAAAAGGAAAGGTCATCATATGACTACTTTTAATGAGTTATTAGATAAATACATTTTCTAAATAGTTTAATCTCATCATTAGATTTAAGAAAAGCCTTTCAATGTGTGTTTCAGTTCTCAATTATCTACGTTAATGGAGAGGAGCAGCAGTGTGTATAATGCAAAATGGATGAAAATATACATATATTGATGCAGAGGACACCTGAGTCATATGCTCAAAGAATAAGTAAAATGAAATCAAACAACGAGATGAGTTAGAAAGATCCTTCCCAGTAAGCAATCTGTTTTTGCCATTGCATAGTCCATGCTTCTGCTAAACTTCTGCACATATTTTCTCTTTCAATCCTAATGGTGAAAATTATCATCTTCCACGTGTGAATAATGGTGCTAGCAGAAGAAAAGAAGTACATAACCTCCTTTGAGTCTTCTAAATAAATGTCTTATCCCTACTTGAGTAGCTGAGAGAGAAAATCATACTGTATTAGAAATACCTTTTGTTACACTTGCTGGACAGAATACAAGGGGTAAAGACCCCCAGAGAATCAGGATAGATAAAGGGAATTGAATAGTATACTGAGGACCTATGAAAAGCCATCTTCTTAGTATAATTATTGCTAAGAGCTAATTTCAAAACACTGATTCAGACTCCTACTATGTGCAAGAAAATGAGCTAGGAGCTGAGGATTCTATGCTGAGATAACTTGCAGCAGGAAACACCCATATCAAAAGAGTAATCATGAATTACTTTGTCATGAATTTTGTAATTTATTATTTCAAAAAGGCAAATGTTGAGAGTTAAAGAAACTAATGGAAAGTGTGCTTACTTAGTATAAATAGAAAAGAGATCAGGAAAGACTTCAGTTTAAATGATATTTGACCTGTGACCAGACTATATGACAACACATTGTAGGATGATGTGGGGAGATGATACAGAAAAGCAATCTATGTAGTAATCTAGAGTCAGAATTGTAAAGCATACTTGAGGAACTGAAAGAATTTTAATATTAGCTTTAAGCTGAAGTAAATACTCTGCAAAAGGTAATAAAAAATTTGGTTCATGGTTGCTTACTTCCAAGGCCACTGCGAGAGTGCTCCCTTGCTGTGAATGGTATTCCAGTCTAAAAGGGAAGCCAGGTTATACTCCAGAAGCATGCCAATGTAACAATGTCAACCATTTTTTTTTATTTTCAAAAATTTTTGAATTCTGAAAAGAAAGAAATCTGTATCTCCAAGGCTTTCTTAATTTGATGAGATTTATTTACTCCTGCTAATAAGTATCAACTTCAGCACCTAACTTTATATTTACATCTTTTTTTCATCGACAAAATTGTATAAGCTTCAGACTCCTCAAGCCCATATATCTACCCTGGCTTTAAGTAAGCAGATAGCAAGTTGAACACAAGATAGCGCAGCAATAAGGAATCAATCATGATTCTTTCCAATTTTTAAGACTGCTAAAGACGATCACATTTACATTTCTCTACAGTGTGAATTATTGCAGTCCTTGTTTATACCTTTAAGATAAACAATACCAACAATCATCACAATTTTAGAAATAACAAATATGGTTCTATTTACTTAGAGAGATCAGGATTTAAAAATTGGATTTTCTCTTTGGAAACAATATGCAAAATTCTTAATAGCTTCCAGAATATTGTGAATTGTAGAAAGAAGAGAGATTGATTAGAAATGGTCAGTGGTGGGAAGCTGCTGCATAGCACATGGTGCTATGTGACAACAAAGCTCAGTGCTTTGTGAGGATCTAGAGGGGTTGGGCAGAGAGGGTGGGAGGGAGACTCAGGAGGGAGGGGATATATGTATACATGTAGCTGATTCACTTTGTTGTACACAGAAACTAACATAACATTGTAAATCAGTTATACTACAATAAAGATGTATTAAAAAAATGATCAGTGAGTTCTCATATGGTGGTACCGAAAAATGGAGAAAATGACCATAAAAGAAAGAGAAATTAGATTAGTTATGTTGGGATCTTGTTCCATTTCTCTTGAGGGAAAAAAAAAATCAAATATTGTAATTATAGATGTAAGGTTTTTTCCTTCCTAAAAAATATCTTAAAATGTTTGTCTTTTTTAAAGTTATCTTTATTATTAAATCTGACAATAAGAAAAACATAAAGAATCAAAGAGAAAAATAGGAAATACACCTTAAATTTGTGTTCAGGCTGTGTAAGGCTGAATAACTTACTTCTATCAGTTTTCCAAAGAGTGAAATGGAGATAATAATAGTCACTACCTCATAGGGTTGTTAAGAGAACCAAGATCATTTATGTAAACTTTTAGCTTCAAGCAAGTACAAAGAACCCCATGAAAGCAGGTTGAGGCTATATTGGCAAGAAATTCACAGAATATAGTATATTAACATACAGTGTCATTATTGGTAATCAATAAATTACAAGTTAAAATACTGGAAAATTATTCTTTTTTTTCTAACAATTGTCAAAGAAAATTAAAAATCACTATAGCCGGTATTTTTGATAGTACTGGACAATCTTACTCATCCACAAGTTTATAGCATTATAAGTGGATGTGATATTTTCAAAAGGCAATTTTATAGTGAATATCAAATTTTAAAATTAGTTTTAATAGGGTGTATTTCCAGTGGTATTTGAAAAAATATAGAGATATTCTAAGTAGCTGTCAATATGACACTCATAAAATAAGTGTGATGAGTCTAAATTGCATAAATGTGATTTCAAAATATTTAACTTATTTTGGATATTCATGAAAATACAATGCCTGTACAGACATTATAGGGAGTAGATGCAATATCAAAGTCAAGTTTATCTTATTCTGTGAATAAAAATGTTTAGTAGTCATTTAGATAAGACATTATAAGTAGCAGAAAGAAGCATTGAAATAATGTTGCCATTTATATCAACTTTAGAATTGCAAAATAAGATCTTGTTAACTTGGAATAAAGTTATAGTTACTGAAAGGTTTAAAAACAGTGAATTGCTGAAGTGAAACAAAATAATTTGTATTACTTTTCTGAAATGTATTGCCAATGTTCAGATTTCTATAATAGAATATTCACTTTATGGTCAAGACTTCAGTATTCTGCATAGTGTATTAGGTTTTGTTTTAGGGAAAACAAAGGCATCTACATATTTTGTACACTAAAGATATATCAAGGTCTGTGTTATTTACTTTAATTCATTCACTTAAAAAATTAGGGCCTGCTATGTGTTTCACCAAAAACAAAACAGACAATAATGTTTCCTTATGGAAATTGCATAATTTTGGAGGGAGAGTGGTGGAATTAAGCAAAATACATTAAAAAGTATTTTAGTGGCTGAGGAGAGATAGATAGAGATGGCACTTCCTGGTTCCTCTGAAAACAAAATCTGAGACAAGGATTTGGACAGGAGTTTATTTGGAAGTAATAAGGAATGATAAAGTAGACAGTGTGTTAAACAGGAGGAGGAAAATCCAAAAAACTACAGATCACTTGAGGTTGCTCATATAGACAAAAGATGCTTGAGTCCGCAGATATTTCCAGAAAATGAACAGACAGGCTCCTAGAAAAGTCCATCCAAAGAGCAGAGTTTGGGCCATGTATCCACTGCTTCCATCCCTCATTGTTTGGAAAGCATCCAGGAGACTTATGGCAGGCTTAGGCTAGCAGTGTCACAATGGCTGAGCTGAGAGAATGCACTAGCAGAGCACGGAAGCATTAATTGTTGGGTTTGAGGCTCATTTTCTTCCCCAGTTTAGTAGACAGCCAGCCTAGTAGAGAGCTGGCTCATATTATGTGCACTCAGTGGAGAAGAGAATTGAGGATTGCCCACTTATCTATCAAGTTGTGGCCATTGCTGAACTGACAAAAGCAAGTGGAAGGGTAAGAGTGAAATCCTAGAGGGGGCCAAGATGAAATGTGAGCAGAGGGCTCACGAAGAGATGTTTGGTGTTGACAACTATTTGCAGAGATTATCTGTAGAAGGACAATCAAAAGAGGAGTTTTTATTCTGTGTTTTTTAAAGACTGCAGCAATAACTCCATTCTTGTATGCTGAGGGGAATATCCCAGGAGAGATGGTAAAAACTTGATCACACAGAGATCAAAAAGGGAATTGCTGAGGTGATGTCCTAAGAAGGCAATGTGTTACTTAAACTGATGACACTGATTTGCTGCTGAGTGAGGATTATGAAATGTAGATTTATCATGCAGACATCACTCTCTGATAGAAAGAGGAAGCTTAGAGGCTTACATTAAATTAATAGAGCACACAATACTTTTTGCTTAATTTTCCATGGTGTATAATGGAAAGTATAGGAAAGTATAGGGTGCAAAATTTCCTGTAAACTACACTTGGTACTTTCACTGAGTAAAAGCTTAGCTCTGAGGACTTCTTTTTCCTCTAAACCCTGTGAATATTAATATTCACATTCTATGAGTCAATAACAACCAAGCATAAAGCTAAAGTTAATTACTTCTTTTCTGGATGTATGCAAACCTGTGATTTTCTATTTTATGATACCCTGTGCTGTTTAATAAAATACACACACACACACAAAGAGTTACTATGGTAATACATGGGTAATGTCTCTGTGTTTTTTTAGTATGTGAGTACTTAACATAATTTTAAAAATTACTTTATTGTTAAAAATATAAAAGTAACACCTTGGAAAAAGGTAATTTAGATGAATTCTTTGCCATTTTTTCTAATTACTTTTATTTCAGTTCCTTTTTCACATTTTATATTATCACAGTCATAGACAAAATGTCAAATGTTTTAAGTCACATTTATTTTAAAAAAGAACAAGGATGTATGGAAATATACTTAGCACTCTCTGGCTCATATTAGGCAACCAGGTAGTTACTGAAATCATGAGTTTGTTTATTACCAGATCAATATATTTATTCCACAAAGATTTTTTTTAATTACCATGTAACAGATATTAATTTAGCTCTAAAGTTCAAGTACCATTCTCATTTCTTAATAGGCTTAAAATTTACGTGTTTGTTGAGGAGTTAGTAGAGGTGAGTAGAAAGAGTTAGAAACTTGGAATTAAAGGTGAAGAATCTAGAAAAAAGAATGTAAGAGTTTATTTGTATTTGAAATGAAGTTTTGATATCCATATCGTTTGCACATCTTTCATTTATCCTGATGCAAATGATTAAGCAATGACCATCATACGGAAAGAAAAACATGGAAATGTTTGTATAAATCAGATGCCGTTGATAAATCATGTGACATGCAGAATTAATATAATAATGATTGCCACAGACTTCAATATTTTATTTTCTTTAGAAACAAATTCTTATTTATTACTGTGCAGCTGTCTAACAATGCATTTATTTAGGAGTCAAGAAAGATGAATGTATAACTTGCACCGATAAAATGCCACAAGTAACCAGGTGTACTATAGGACTATAAAATTTATTTCTGCTTATAAGCACCCATGTGCAATAACATCAAACTTTATTTACATAAGCTCACTAAAAATAATATCTTCTATAATATGATGTGCCACTCTGTAAAAGTCATAGAGTACAGTTGAGATGTATTTTTAATAAAGAACAGAGGGCTTCCCTGGTGGGGAATCTGCCTGCCAATGCAGGGGACACAGGTTGGAGCCCTGGGCCAGGAAGATCCCACATGCCACGGAGCAGCTAACCTGGTGCTCCACAACTACTGAGCCTGTGCTCTAGAGCCTGCAAGCCACAACTACTGAACCATGTGCTGCAACTACTGAAGCCTGCACACCTAGCGCCCATGCTCCACAATGAGAAGCCACTGCAGTGAGAAACCCTTGCACTGCAACAGAGTAGCCTCCGCTCGCCACAAGTAGAGAAAGCTCGTGTGCAGCAACAAAGATACAACACAGCCAAAGAAAGAAAGGAATATTTTGCTTCTGATTTTAATTTAATACGACAAATCTTATCTAAATGTGTTTGAAAGTTATATTAAGTTGCATGGTTTTTAAGCCATTCTTTCAATTGTTAACTGATCAACTCTACTTGATCTTTCTGTAATGAGTTCAAGAGTCAATGTTTCTCCTTTCTGATAAACATAATTGGTTGAAAAACAATATAGCTAGATTATTACAAAAATAAGAAAAAATAAATATTATGTGGAAAGATCTAAATGAATAAATTTAGAAAATGTATATTATACATGAAAGACTGTAAAAAAAAAAGTATTGTTTATGTTGCCAAAACTCAGCCTCTGTTCACCAGTGCTGAAGAGAAATGTGGAGACAGAGTTTTGGGTGAAATGGAAAAGAATAGCTTTATTGCTTTACCAGTCAAAGGGGACCACAGCACGCTAATGCCCTCAAAACTGTGTGTACCACCCTGGAGGGGGTAGTGAGGATTCTTGTAGTGTTCAAAGAGCAGGGCATGATCTGCTCATGGACATTCTTGGATTGGTTGGCAACAAGATGAAGTTTCAAGCATTATCTACCTTCTGGTTTGAACCAGTCTAGGGTTTACATTCAAAACTGCTTGTGGTCAGCAGTTTTCATCTGGTGGGGGTTGGCTTCCTGTAAAAACAACTTAGGAATGTGTGTCAGGGAGCTATATCTTTCAGGGAACTGTGAGTTTGGTGACTCTGCTATGTGGAAGACATATAGTCTAAATTGTTACCAGTTCCCCAGCCTAACAGTTATTCTTCATTTCTACATCTTCACATTTCCCAATCATTAACTCCATTCAGCCTTTTACTTCAAAAGACAAGGACACAGGGGCTTGTACATGGTTTAATTTTAAGACATACTAATTTAACCAAAAATGTTTCAAATTTTGAAGGAGGAGGAGGGAAAGCATCAAACAGGAAGCTATGCTTCTCTACCTTAGAAGAAATGGCATAATACTTGATGAGCACAGTAATTCTGAGAATCAAATAATAATACTTAAGATGTTTAGATATCTAAAATGACTGTCCTTTTTTTCTTGTGTTTCAATTTCTGGCTATCAAGGAAGCCCACTAACCCAAACTGATCATCTTATGCACCATGATCTCTAATATGTTTTTATTTGGGGGTAGATCACACATATGTGGTTCTTCTGAATCTCCAAAGGCTATGCATGTTGCATAGTTTACAAAGCTTTAACAGCTTTTACAAAGTTATTTAAAGTTCTAAGTAGGTACCTTTCAAGGAGCATAGAATTCCCATCTTAGCCCTTGCCTTTCAAATGGTATTTGAAGAACCCTCCCCAGGTGTGTGCCTGACAAAACTCAGTTCTGGTGCTCAGTTTATGTCTAAACCACTCAGGCTCAGCCACTGCCATGGGTTTGATACGGGATTCAAGTGCTAGCTCTAAGTTACTCCCGAGTGACCTCATACTTTCCTGTGCCATTTAAGTTAATGTTTCCCTTTGGTTTCCTAAATCAAAAGTAAAACTAACTGAGTAAACAAACAAAAAAAAAATGGCAAAAGCACATGAAAAAGAGTCCCACCCATGGGCATATATGAAACATTTCAAAGCAGAATTAATCATCTATAGCTTTTTGCTCTGGCTTTCCTTAGAGCTCTCTCTCTAGGTAGAACACTGAAATATTATGTACAATTTTTGAAGGGAGAAAATTAGCAAGAAGAGACCTCACATACAGCCAACTAAAATTAAATTCCAAATATAAGTGGGCAAGCATACAGAAATTTAGTAGAATGAGATGGCCACATAGAGTAGAAACAAATGCAGCATATTTCTGCACATGGATTTTATGCTCTCTGAAGCACCTGATGGAAGTGTGCACTTGCTGATAATCTGTTTTCCAGAGCATAGACTCCCATTGTTTTACTTTTACTCTAATGTAATTCTTAGTACATATTGTTTCTTTCATTCCTCTTGGACCACCACGTATTACATTTTGCAGTTGGGGACTACATCATACAAGATGTACTCATCTAGTCCAGATTTCCACTTCTTCCTAAATATCTTCTCTTTTTGTCTTAAATTTGATAGGTAAAAATATTGGAAGTCCAACACCATCTCTACTGCACACTATCAAGTATGTAATACCTATGCCTTTCATATAGTGAAGAAATAAGACCAAGTATATACTGCTTCAAATATATATGAAGTCAATTGTTTCATGCCTCAATTAAAATTCAAATCTTCATAGATTGAATTAAAATAGAATATAAATTTGAAGAATTTATTTCAAATAGCCACAAAAATAAATTATTTTTCCACCTATTTTTTTGTTGTTGTTGATATTTCATCAGAATCTTCGAAGATTTTAGTCTTAGGAAATGGACCCTTCTATTTCAAATCTCCCAGCCCCACTACATGCTTATTTTAAGATAGGAACCTAGTTATGCATGTAACCATTTGCAAAGACCAATAATTTTATTTTTTTCCAAACACTGTAGGTTTGGTGTTTGGCCTGACGATACCTTTAGCTAATCTCATTACTGTTTAATATCAGATTTGAAAATGTCCATCCAAGATGAATTTAAAATATTGGTCTCTAAATATATATTTTTGAGTGCTGTATCCAATTCAAAGCTGTTCTCCTCCCTGTATTGCAAATCTGATCTTGGGAAGGCCAGGTCAGAAGGGAATTCATTGTCTGTTTTGATCTTTCCTTTACTTCTTCCATCTTCCACTTTGAGAGTGGAGAAATGTGAGACCTAGAAAGAGAAACAAAAAATTTTAAATCATTGATGTTAGTACAGTCCTACCTTAATCAACATTGACTGGCTTGCATGTTTCTGTTACAGCAGGAATTCAAGCCAGGCTTTTTCATGGGTCATCTTTGTGGATTCTTTGGAAGCGCTATATGACCTTTTGAACCAGGTGATACATAGGCTGGCCTCTTTAGAAATTCACTGTGCTTTGGTCACTATAAATTAGCCCCTTACAAAGTCCAATAAAGAAAGCATAATCCAGGTTTTTTTTGTTTGTTTGTTTGTTTTAATGTCAGCACCTGGACATTATACCTCCTCGGCCTGCCAAGAAGTATATGTACGAGCTGCTCCCAATGCTGTCTTCTCTCTTTGCCAAACCGTTATAGGCTGCTTGGAGTAGGATTTTCACCTCCATTTTGCTTTTCAACAGAAAACAATATATTTGTCCAAACTCTTGATAACAGATGTTGAGGTCATCAAAAATAAACAAACAGACAAGCAAACAAACAAAAACACTCTCACCACACTTTTCTGCAGCATACCATAATAGAACTCTGAATTTTTGCAGCTCAATCCCCTCTTCTTGTAGGCACATCAATTTCTATACCATGTTTTACACCTTGTACCTCTCCTCACTTTGTTTGTGATGCTGCAAAGATGTGAGATGAAAACTTTAGCTATTAACACATAGCTTGGAGAAATCCCCTACTCCATTAAATTCCCTTGAAGCTCATTATTAAAAAATTTTATATGTAGACTTGTTATGAGGTAAGGTAAAGCCATCTCTTAATTTACTTTTTATAGTTTGACAGTCCAAATTGCTTCTTTTTTTTTTTTTTTAGCTCTGAAGACTTAGCTGCATTTCTGAGACAATAAACATATATGATTTAAAATCCTGTTATAAATACAATCTCAGGTTTTATGTTATTGAATCTATTTGTCATTATTACCACCAGTCTGCAGTTCCATGCAAGCAATTTGTAGGCCTTCTTCTAGTGTTTGGATGATCCAATGACTCACTCCCTCTTCCTTTTCCTATTTCCTGGTTCTTCTAAAGTTGTGAAATGATGTAGCACATGGAAAAAGTCAGTCCTCTCCTCTGCAAAGCCTTTCTTAACACTCACTCTCATCAGCTACCTTCTAAGATTTGAATTAAAAATATGTACCTTTCTTAATACTCCTATTAATTGATCCACTAGTAATATCTTTTCACCATTTTCAAACTAGCACAGATGGGTGTGATCCCATGGGCAGAGATTCTGAAAAGAAATTAATGTCAAGAATCTAATAATGTTTTAAACATTTCTCTATGATCAGTACCTTCAATTATACATAATTGTTGTCCACAGTTCATAGTTCCCTACTCACCAACCCAACAGTTAACTTTTACCAAATCTTCCTAAGTCTTTCACTAAAACCACCCTCCATATTTGCAAATCCTTTAACCCTTCCTTCCTTCAAAGCAGAAGGGACTTCTAGCTTCTTCTAGAAGGTAACCCCACCCATGTTTAAACTCCCATGTTCTACTTAGATACTAACTGAACAATAACTCTTTTCTTCATACTCAGCCTCATCCTTTTTGCTGATTCTTCCACAAACATTGAAATATTCAGGCATTGGAGACCATAAATAAAGAAAAATTTCCTCCCAGAGCAACAGATTGCCGATTTAAGGCAAGCTGTGAAAGCCACAAAACCTCTAGGCTTTTGAAAGGAGAATTTCTTCTCTTGAAGCCCTTTAGCATACTGCTGAAGCTCAGACCCAGGATCCAATTATAAAATTGGAAGGGATGCAAAGGACAAGGACTGCTTAGCCTTAAATATCTACAAAGATAGAGCCCTGAAAAAGGAAACTGTCAATACCTGAGATGTGGGAAGCCTGAGAATCATGTATTCCCAAATTCTCTTGAACCTTACTTCCATACAGGTGTTATTCCTCCTTCCAGGCAAGAGCAGACCAATCTCCCCATAGGTAACATGTAGCGACCTCAGCTGAAGCAGGTTCTTCACATGATGAATCTTGTCCACTTCAAGATCCAGCCTTGACATTATTTATGGCCTCCAGGACAATATCCAGAGTCATGTCTTAGCAAAATTTGACTGGCAAAGTATAGTCTCATCTAGGAAGAAGTAGCCTTAATGCCAGAGGAACTACAGGGACTGGCTAATATCTGATGGTATTAATGGAGGAAGCAAACATTCGAGAAGATCTTAGGTGTGTTAGACTAGATATAGCAGAACATAAAACTGGATAAATAAGAATCACTTGACAAAAGTCACTCAGTTGTGACTTGTGATTTAATATTCTGACAATCACATGGAGCCTCAATTCACTTTGCTGTTTTTTTTTTCTTTCTTTAAGAACTTTTATTGAATACAATTGACATAAAATAAACTGCATATCTTTATAATTTGATATTTTTATTAGTACTGTATATATGGCAATCCCAATCTCACAATTCATTCCCCCTAAAGCCCCACCACACCCATGCTTGGTGTCCATATGTTTGTTCTCTACATCTGTGTCTCTATTTCTGCCTTGCAAACTGGTTGATTTGTGCCATTTTCCCATATTCCACATATATGTTTCAATATACAATATTTGTTTTTCTCTTTCTGACTCACTTTACCCTGTATGACAGTCTCTAGGTCCATCCATGACTCTACAAATGTCCCAATTTCATTCCTTTTTACAACTGAGAAATATTCCATTGTATACATGTACCACATCTTTTTTATCCATTTGTCTGTTGATGGACATTTAGGTTGCTTCCCTGTCCTGGCTATTGTAAATAGTGCTGCAATGAATATTGGAGTGCATGTGTCTTTTTGAATTATGGCATTCTCTGGGTATATGCCCAGTAGTGAGATTGCTGGGTCATATGGTAACTCTATTTTTAGTTTTTCAAGGAACCTCCATACTGTTCCCCATAATGGCTGCATCAATTTACATTTCCATCAACAGTGCAAGAGAGTTCCCTTTTCTCCACACCCACTCCAGGATTTATTATTTGTACATTTTCTGATGATGCCCGTTCTAATTGGTGTGAGCTGATACCTCATTGTAGTTTTGATTTTCATATCTCTAATTATTAGTGATGTTGAGCAGATTTTCACGTGCCTCTTGGCCATCCGTATGTCTTCTTTGGAGAAAAGCCTATTTAGGTCTTCTGCCCATTCTTTGATTGGATTGTTTGTTCTTTTCATATTGAGCTGGATGAACTGTTTATATATTTTGGAGATTAATCCTTTGTCTGTTGATTTGTTTGCAAATATTTTCTCCCATTCTGAGGGTTGTCTTTTCATCTTGCTTATAGTATCCTTTGCTGTGCAGAGGCTTTTAACTTTGATCAGGTCCCGTTTATTAATTTTTGTTTTTTATTTCCATTACTCTGGGAGGTGGGTCAAAAAAGATCTTACTGTGATTTATGTCAAAGAGTGTTCTTCCATGTTTTCTTCTAGGAGGTTTATAGTGTCTGGCCTTACATTTAGCTCTTTAATCCATTTTGAGTTTATTTTTGTGTATGGTGTTAGGGAGTGTTTTAATTTCATTCTTTTACATGTAGCTGTCCAGTTTTCCCGGCACCACTTATTGAAGAGGCTTCCTTTTCTCCATTGTATATTCTTGCCTCCTTTGTCATAGATTAGTTGACCATAGTTTATCTCTGGGCTTTCTATCCTGTTCCATTGATCTATATTTCTGTGTTTGTGCCAGTACCATATTCCCTTGATTACTGTAGCTTTGAAGTATAGTCTGAAGTCAGGGAGTTTGGTTCCTCCAGCTCCATTTTTTTCCCTCAAGATTGTTTTGGCTATTTGGGGTCTTTTGTGTCTCCATAAAATTTTTAGGATTTTTTGTTCTAGTTCTGTAAAACATATCATTGCTAATTTGATACAGATCACATTGAATCTGCAGATTGCTTTGGGTAGTATAGTCACTTTTACAGTGTTGATTCTTCCAATCCAAGAACATGGTATATTTCTCCATCTGTTTGTGTTGTCTTTGATTTCTTTCATTAGTGTCTTATACTTTTCTGAATACAGGTCTTTTACCTCCTTGGTTAGGTTTATTCCTAGGTATTTTATTATTTTGTTGCAGTGGTGAATGGGATTATTTGCTTAATTTCTCTTTCTCATCTTTCATTGTTAGTGTATAGAAATACAAGAGATTTCTGTGTGTTAATTTTGCATCCTGCAACTTTACAAAATTCATTGATTAGCTCAAGTAGTTTTCTGGTGGCATCTTTAGGATTTCTATGTATAGTATTATCATATGTGAACAGTGACAGTTTTACTTCTTCTTTTCCAATTTGGATTCCTTTTTTTTCTTTTTCTTCTCTGATTGCTGTGGCAAGGATTTCCAAAACTATGTTGAATAGTAGTGGTGGGAGTAGACATTGTTATCTTGTTCCTGATCTTAGAGGGAATGCTTTCAGTTTTTCACCATTGAGAATGATGCTTGCTGTGGGTTTGTTGTATATGGCCTTTATTATGTTGCGGTAGGCTCCCTCTATGCCCACCTTCTGGAGAGTTTTTATCATAAATGGGTGTTAAATTTTGTCAAAAGCCTTTTCTGCATCTACTGAGATGATCATGTGCTTTTTATCCTTCAATTTGTTAATATGGTGTATCATATTGATTGATTTGTGTATATTGAAGAATCCTTGCATTCTAGGAATAAATCCTACTTGATCCTTTTAATCTGTTGCTGGATTCTGTTTGCTAGTATTTTGTGGAGGATTTTTGTATCTAAATTCATCAGTGATATTGTTCTGTAGTCTTTTTTTTTGTAGTATCTTTGTCTGGTTTTGGTATCAGGGTGACGGTAGCCTCATAGAATGAGTTTGGGAGTGTTCCTTCCTCTGAAATTTTTTGGAGTAGTTTGAGAAGGATGGGTATTAACTCTTCTCTAAATGTTTGATAAAATTCACTTGTGAAGCCATCTGGCTCTGGAATTTTGTTTTTTGGGAGATTTTTAATCACAGTTTCAATTTCATTACTTGTGATTGGTCTGTTCAGAGTTTCTGCTTCTTCCTGATGCAGTCTTGGAAGGTTATACCTTTCTAAGAATCTGTCCTTTTCATGCAGGTTGTCCATTTTATTGGCATATAGTTGCTTACAGTAGTCTCTTATGGTGCTTTTTATTTCTACAGTATTCATTGTAACTTTTCCTGTTTCCTTTCTAATTTTATTGATTTGAGTCCTCTCCCTCTTTTTCTTGGTGAGTCTTGCTAGAGGTTTATCAATTCTATTTATCTTCTCAAAGAACCAGCTTTTACTTTTATTGACTTTTGCTATTGGTTTCTTTGTTTCTATTTCATTTATTTCTACTTTGATCTTTATGATTTATCTCCTTCTACTAATTTTGGGTTTTGTTTGCTATTTTTTCTCCAATTTCTTTAGGTGTAAGGTTAGATTGTTTCTTTGAGATGTTTCTTGTTTCTTGAGGTAGGATTGTATTGCTATAAGTTTCTCTCTTAGAACTGCTTTTGCTGCATCCCATAGGTTTTGGATCACTGTGTTTTCATTGTCATTTGTCTCTAGGTATTTTTTGCTTTCCTCTTTGATTTCTTCAGTGATCTCTTGGTTATTTAGTAGCATATTGTTTAGCCTCCATGTGTTTGTGTTGATTTACCATTATTTTCCTGTAATTGATTTCTAATCTCATAGCATTGTGGTCAGAAAAGATGCTTGATACAATTTCAATTTTCTTAAATTTGCCAGTGCTTGATTTGTGATGCAAAATGTGATCTGTCCTGGAGAATGTTCTATGTACACTTGAGAAGAATGTGTAACCTGCTGTTTTTGGATGTAATGTCCTATAGATATCTATTAAATCTAGCTGGTTTATTCTGTCATTTAAAGCTCATGTTTCCTTATTAATTTTTTGTCTGGATGATCTATCCATTGGTGTAAGTGGGGTGTTAAATTCCCCCACTATTATTGTGTTACTGTCCATTTCCTCTTTTATAGTTATTAGCATTTGCCTTGTGTATTAAGGTGCTCCTATATTGGGTGCATATATATTTATATTTGGTATCTCCTCTTCGTGGATTGATCCCTTCATCATTATGTGCTGTCCTTTCTTGTCTCTTGAAACCTTTTTTATTTTAAAGTATCTTATATGATATGAGTATCACTACTCCAGCTTTCTTTTGATTTCCATTTGCATGGAATATCTTTTGCTATCCCCTCACTTTCAGTCTGTATGTGTCCCTAAGTCTAAAGTGGGTCTTTTGTAGATGGCATGTATAATGCTCTTGTTTTTGTGTCCATTCAGCCAGTCTGTGTCTTTTGGTTGGTGCAGTTAGTCCATTTACATTCAAGGTATTTATAGATATGTATGCTCCTGTGACCATTTTCTTACTTTTTTTTGTTTTTGTTTTTATAGGTCCTTCTCTTCTATTTCTCACTTAGAGAAGTTCCTTTAGCATTTGTTGTGGATCTGGTTTGGTGATGCTGAATTCTCTTAGCTGTTGCTTGTCTGTAAAGCTTTTGATTTCTCTATCAAATCTGAATGAAATCCTTGCTGAGTAGAGTATTCTTGGGTGTAGGTTCTTCCCTTTCATCACTTTAAATATATCATGCCACTCCCTTCTGGCTTGCCCAGTTTCTGCTGAGAAATCAGCTGTTAACCTTATGGGAGATCCCTAGAATGTTATTTGTAATTTTTCTCTTGTTGCTTTTAATAATTTTTCTTTGTCTTCAATTGTTGTCCAATTGACTACTATGTGTCTTGGTGTGTTTCTCCTTGGGTTTTTCCTGCTTGGGATTCTCTGTGCTTCCTGGACTTGGGTGACTATTTCCTTTCCCATATCAGGGAAGTTTTCAAGCATAATCTCTTCCAATATATTCTCAGATCTTTTCTCTCTCTGTTCTCCTTCTGGAACCCCTATAATTTGAATGTTGGAGTATTTAACATTGTCCCAGAGGTCTCTTAGGCTGTCTTCAGTTCTTGTCATTCTTTTTTCTTTATTCTTTTCCACATCAGTGCTTTTCATCATTCTGTCTTGCAGGTCACTTATTCACCCTTCTGCCTCAGTTAATCTACTATTGGTTCCTTGTAGTGTATTTTTCATTTCAGTTATTGTGTTGCATATCTCTGTTTGTTTGTTCTTTAATTCTTCTAGGTCTTTGGTAAACTTTTCTTGCATCTTTTCAATCTTTGCATCCAGTCTTTTTTCAAAGTGCTGGATCATCTTCACCATCATTATTCTGAATTCTTTTTCTGGAAGGGTGCCTATCTCCACTTCATTTAGTTGTTTTTTTTTTTTTTTTTGGTGTTTTATTTTGTCCCTTTTTCTGGTACAACGTCCTCTGCTTTTTCATTTTCTCTATCTTTCTGTGGCTGTGGTTTTCAGTTCCACAGAACAAAATACTGCTGATACTGCTTGATACTGCTGTCTGCCCTCTTGTGGAGGAAGCTATCTGAGAGGCTTGGGCATGCTTTCTGTTGGGAAGGACTGAGGGTGGGTAGGGCTGGGTGGGCATAGCTCAGAAAAACTTTTAACTTCTTTTCTGCCAATGAGTGGGGCTGTGTTCCCACCCTGTTTGTTGCTTGGCCTGAGGCTACCTACCAGTGGAGCTTACAGGCTCTTTGGTAGGGCTAATGGTGGACTTGGACTCTAGGAAGGCTGACACCAATGAGCACTTCCCAGAATTCCTGCCACCAGTGTCCCTGTCCCTGCAGTGAGCCACAGCTGCCTCCACCTCTACACGCCACTCTCCAACACCAGCAGGTAGGTCTGGTTCAGTTTCCTATGGGGTCACTGCTCCTTCCCCCTAGGTCCTGGTGTGCATACTATTTTTTGTGTGACCTCCATGAGAGGATTCTATGTTTTCCCTAGTCCTGTGGAGGTCCTGCAATCAAATTCCTCTGCCTTCAAAGTCTGATTCTCTGGGGATAACTCCTCCCATGCCAGACCCCAAGGGGTCAGAACCCTCACTTTAGTGGGTGGACTTCTGTGGTGTAACTGTTCTCCAGTTTGTGAGTCACCCACCCAGCAGTAATGGGATTTGATTTTATCATTTGCACCCCTCCTCCCATCTCATTTCAGCTTCGCATTTGTCTCTGGATGTGGGGTGTCTCTTTTCTTGAGTTCCAGTGACTTTCTGTAGATGATTGTTCAGCATTTAGTTGTAATTCTGGTGCCCTGGCAAGAGGGAGTGAGCATGCGTTCTACTTCACCATCTCGATCCATCTCTCACCTTGATTCTTAAGCACTGGATATGGCAGGGGCCTAGAGTAATTTAGGTGTGGGTGCTAGAACTTCTGGGACATGTTTTGTAGAAGGGTTCTGAAGGCTTAAGGAGGTAGGGATGTTTTCATGGGTTTACTATTTAGACCTGAGAATGCACTACCTGACTTCTCTTTAGAAGAACCTATGTGACAACAGTTTCTCTAGATTATCCAAGAGTACACTGTAGAAGGAGCACTGACACCTTTGTGAAGCAAGTTGATGGCTGTCATCAATAGGCTGAGAATGTGGGAGATGCTGTGTAGAACTGTACATGGCATTCCATAATGAGAGAGACTAGATGACATTACTTAATTGTCACTGGCAAGGTAGATATAATACCATAAGAGATATCAAAGAAGAGTGGAAATTATAGCTATTCAGGGTGGTGGCTAATTGATCATGATGTCACTAGGGGCAAGATAGTGTGTTAGTCAATTAGATTATTGCTCAATTTACATAATAATAATCATATACTAGGTGCTAGCAAGCAGAGGCAGATATCAGCTGCTTCTATCCCTTACCCATTTTCCAGAGGCAAGTAAGTTCAGAAACCCTGACCCTATTATTTAGATTCCCTTTCTACTGAGGAAAGATCCTATAATTCTAATACAAGTATGTATAGTAAATAATCACTTGAATTTTCCATGAAAATGTCTATGATCATTTGCTAGAATAACTATGCACTTAGTAAAGAATACCTAATTTTTTATATCTCTTAGACAAAGAGTTCTGATCTAACACTATTGAAGACCCTAAGTGTGCTTATAGTCTTTGAATTAACTAGGAGCTTATGGAAACCAAGTGATAAAATGGGAAGTAATCCAAAGCTAACTCACAAGCTAACCTATTCTGTGAATATTTCTTAAGTTTACAAATATAAATTTTTGAGATTACAAATATATGTGTGTGTTTGTGTGTGTGTGTGTGTGTGTGTGTGTATACACCTGTGGAGTGAGGATTAGTTCCCTGATCTGGAAGGTAACAGCCATTGGGGTAGAAGAGATGAAGTGGAATCTCCTACAACTCCCCTTCACTCAAGTCAAGATAGTAAACCAAAAGAAATAGCGAGTTCTATGAAAAATTGCAGGTATGGATTCCATCAACAAAAAACTGGAAGAATTCAATTATTATAGGCTCCATCATATCAGCTAACCTTGATGATATTAATAAAATTCAGATGAATCATGGCAGATGACTTTAGAGTACTGTATGCCTAGCCAGTTTATATCTCCATAGCTAGTGTTTATTTCAAATAAATTTTATTTTAAATCCACTGTTACAAGATGAAGGGGGTATAATAAAATCTTATCCATTAAATTGAAAGTTCCCCAAGATTTACTCAACTTTGTATCCTTAGGCCCTACAGCATAGTAGGCACAAGGAATAACTGCAAGAAATAATTGCAGTCAGCTATTGCAGCACATAGACAAAACTTCTGGCACTTGATGTACATTCCTTGACTTGTCATTTTTTTTTCTTGATCTCAATAGAAAGAGAAAATTAAAAGTGGTTAAACTTTGATTAGAAAGAAGAGCACACTCCTTCATGAGAGCACTTCTGGGTTCCACTAACTTCTCTTTCTTTGTCACAGTAGAGTAATAGAGATCTTGATCATGTTAATATTCACTAGAACACCAAACCTGTCATTTATATAAATGATATTAGGTAATTGAATTCTATAAGCAGAAAGAATAAAATATGCTAGATGCTCTATTAGAAAATAATTACCATCTACCATCATAATTACCACCTATGTAGATGGTAATTGAAGATTTAAGGACCTGCTCACATCAGTGAATGTTTTAGATGTTAAGTGGCTGCAGCATGCCAGGACCTTCCCTCTGAAATAAAGGGCAAATTGCTACACCACCACCAACCAGGAAAAAGTAATAAAGGACTTCTTTGGACTTTGAAAGCACAATATATAATATATGGGAATTCTATTCTGACAATTAATTGATGAGACTGCTTGTTCAAATGTGATTCAGGGCAAAAGAGAGTTATACAGCAGGTCCAGGCTCCAAATTTATTTTCAGCACATGTGAAGGTGTTGAAAGCATCAGGGTAGATAAGAATGTTATATGGAGTCTCTGCTAAACACCAATAGGAGAGTTGCAAAATGTACCTTTAATGTTATGGAGAAGTGCTATTTTCCATTTGTGAATAATTTCTTATTATATTACTCTGACACAGAACATAATAATTGTTAACCTTAGGGACTAATGGAGATTCTCAACATGTTTCAAGATTGGGTGGGTATAGCAAAAATCTTTTGTGTGTTGGAAAATGTATATTAAGAATCAAGTTTAAGCAGACCCAGAAGGCATAAATAAACACATCTAGAGAAGCTTAGATTCCTGTGTTGTCTTTCTATGTTGCACTGATTAAGTTTCTAGTTCAGTCTTACGACTTAATTTGGGGTTTCCCTTGAGTAAATGATGTCAAAGGAAAGGACTCGAGCCTGGTTTATAGACATGTCATAACAATCTATTGGCAATAGTCAGAAAGAGTCAACAACCCCATTAAATCACTTGACCTAACCCCAATGCTAACTTTTCAAATGCAGAATATATAACAGATTGAAATATCCCAAATCCCCTGAAGAAAATCCACCATTAGGCAGTGCTACAAGCAGTAATCATATCATCCAAACAATGAGGTCAAACCGACAATGAAAAAATTAGCAGAATGGAGGCTTCTCATATTCCAAGGAGTACTTTATCACATAATTTAGAGGTAAAATTAATGATGATCTTTAAAATCAGTGGTTGAATGAAATCTGATGTAATTTCAGACAATCAATCCAAATTATTATGAAGATAATTTAAAATAAAGTTGTAAAGTTTCTATTAAAAATTCTGGACCTTGCCTTGAGCTATTGTATAATGATAACATAAAGATATGAATAAGATATTTTATAAGTAAACTAGCAAAATACAGAGATAAACTCTATAATTTTAATAGCATTTAAAGCCATCTGATAGTATTGTTTCATTACCTTATAAAAACTACTTAATGAAATATCTTATGCTACTTTTGGTTAAACATAGAGTGAAAATTTGAAATTTCATGGAATTTTTTGGAGTTTTTTTTAATAATGAAATGTGTGCACTACTTTTTTCACAACCCTCTAGAGGAAAGGATGTGCTTGAGAAAGTGTACGTTCAATTGATAAGAAAGCGTATGTTCAACTGAAAAGCACTTTTTTTTATGAAAACTAGATTTTAAGGAAAAACTAAAACAGTGAAACCATTAATAATGATAGTGCTTTGACTGGCATTCAGGAGAAATAAAAAGACTATAGAACAAACCAATAGGGAATAAAGGATTCTATCACAAGTTTTCAGAGCTAGAACCACCAGTGAAATGCACAAGCTCATTATTTGTAGGCAAGTTATTGTGGAATCACATACACTTTGCATAATTATTGGAGGGTAAAATGAGTATCATAGCTTGTAAAGTTTGTTTCAGTTGAAATTATTTATATTTGTGAAATGCTTTTTTCCAGTCATTATAGATATTAAAATCAAATATCAGAATAAACCTAATATAGAACCATATATTTGAAAATGAAAAAAATACTCAGTAATATTATTTTCATAAATAATAAATATCAATATTATTTTGGTGAAGACAAAATTTTCTCTTTAGTAAAGAAACTGGTATACTTATAATTCCAAATTTATGTTCTGTATATTTAATTTTATACATATTAAATCATTGAAATATATGTATAGCATTTTCGTATAAATATACACACATGAGAGTAGGTACAATTAAAGAGCAATTACAGAAACCTGAAGATTCTTACTTTTCCCTTTGTAGGTTAACTTTCACTTATACTGCCAAATCATGCTAAAAATAACTTCCTCTCTAACAGAGGGAATCTGCACAGTGCCAACTAACTTAGAAGCAAAAGAAATGTATTTATCAGATTATTTTTATAGTACTTTTAAAATATGCATAGCAACTGTCCCTTTCCCACTTCACAATGCTTGGCAGTATTTGTATTGATTTTAAGAATAATGAGATATTATAGGTATCATATATTTTAGGGTATTTGCAAACTTAACATTTCAGCTATATTAACAAGGCCAGGTATTGAGACATTATTCTTGTTCACAGTCTTCTTTAGAAAGACTTCCTGGCTACTTTATGAGTTTCACATGGCCCTGCTTGTGAATGAGATTGTGAAGGGTTGAAACAGAAGAGAGGAAGCATTATACCATAATAGGGACAAAGACAACCAGTGCTTTGGAAACTCAAAACCAATAAAGAGAACATTAATCAGACCAGTTAAGCTAAGCCTATTTCTTACATCTGTCACATTTCCCATTACTAGCTGAGTTTTTCTAACCAGACACCAAATCTTTGTTGTCTAGTTCAACCTAGTGTCTGTCCCTTAGCCATTTTGAATCCCCTCTGGGCTATTCTGCCTACATATGGTCCCTATATTGCCATGTCACAGATTAAATTTATCTTTGTTGGGCTTCAGTGTTACTCTTCAGATTTATTATGGGGTAATAATAAACTCCCTTTTCTGAGGGGAGTTTTAATTGGGTGCCTTCTATGGTGGACATGGTAACTCTATCCTCACACAGGATCAGGTGGAGAACATTAAGACATGCAAATATATGGCATCTCAAGGGAGGAAAAAGATGGTGGAAAAGTAGAAGGATGCAGAGTGCATATCTCTCCACAGATGCATCAGGAATACATCAAAAGATACAATGATTCCCACAGAAAACTGGCTGGATATTAGCAGAAGACCTTGGACATCAGAAAGAACTGCAAAGATCCCACCACAACTGGGTAGGAGAGAGGAAAAAAAAAAGGAGAAAGCAGAGGAGAAGAAAGGAAAGGGAAGGGTCATACACCCTGGGGTGGAGGAAGCTGAAATAGAAGGGAGATTGCCAAATTTGGGGAAACCCCCTTATCTGATGGGGAAACCCCCTCTCTAATGGGGAATTTGATTGGATCATAAGGGGGCATTTGGGATGGTCCAAAGAAGGTGAAACAGACAATCAGTGGCAGACAGGAAACAGTGAGAAACACACAGAGGGTCCATACCATGGACCTGCGTGTCCCTGACTGAGATGTGGGTTCACAGCTGTACAAGGGGTCTGAGAGCTGGAAGGTGGGAACTGGAGAACTGGCTCAGGGTGAGAAACATTGTTGGCTGTGGGGAGATGGACTGAGAGGACAGGAGGGAAGAAATTCACAGTAGAGAATGCCTACTGTGGAAAGCTGTGCAGCCATGGTGGTGACGTGTTACTGCTGACTCAGAAGCAGGGGCGAGGAGCTGTGGGTGTAGCCTCTCTTTCAGTGCCTGTGATGAGAACAAAGGGAGGCCCCCTCTGGCTCACCTCTGGAGATATTCCCATTACATCCAAGCCCATTGGCTTCCCTCTGCAACTGGCGCTGCTCCCACCAGGGCTTCCATGACCCAAGCAGGGCATTACTGCTGGCTCACACACAGGGCAAGGAGCCACTATTGTAGCCTCTCTCTCCCCACACACTGGTGCTTACAGATGAACAATAAAGGAAGCTCTACTGGATGCAGAGTAATACAAAAAGCCCTCAAGGGCTGCCTATCAGGTGTCTTGTGCCAGGTACCAGTAATAAACCACACTAAGGCCAGATTTTCCATACTGGCAGCTGGCACCCCTGTACATTCATTGTCATCCCCAGAGCTCCTGCGATCCAAGCAGGGTGCTACTGTTGAGTCACATGCAAGGAGAAGAGCCACTATCAAAGCCTCTCTGTCCTCACATACCTGTGTCTGCAGATGAATAATAAAGGAAACTCATCCTGAGGCAGACCCAAAGAGCTCCAAGGCAGACTCAGAAGCAGACTCTGGCAGTAAGACCACATGCAGAAGCAGGGACAAAACCAAAGCTGAACACCAGGGCCAGGGGGACTAAGGAAGAGGTTCTAAAATCTTCTCATCAGATATATACACTGCAGACCAGATCCCTGTGATCTGCTAGGTAGATCCTATACCTCTGGAATATCAGAGTAGACAATGAATGTTCCCACAAATGAAAAAGGTCTAGCTCTGACAGCTGTGAACTTTGGGAGCAAGCACACACAGGAATTGGAGCCTAAGTGGACTCTGTAGGACACACATTAGGTCCGGAGTGCAACCCAGAGGCAGAAGAGTGCCTCTTGGGGAAGTGAAGGTGGACTGAGGCTCAAGGCTTGTACAAGGACACTTACAGATGAGACCCCAAGGAAACAGGATTATTATTAATTCTATTGATCTGATCCATTTTGTGGTCAGTTCTAGATTTTTTTTTCTTTTCTTTCTTTTTTTGTTTTTTTTAATGATCTTAGTTCCAAGGGATCTTCATGTTTTATAACATATTTTTATTCCATTTTTTACTTCTGTTTTGATTTTTAGCCTATTTATATATTTTTATTTCTAGCTAGCTTTTTTGTAGTGCTGTTTATCTCCCTTTTCTTCTTTTCTTCTTTATCTTTGATACATTTCTATTTTATTTTATTTTTTTCTTTTTCTTTTTGTATTTCCAGCCAGTCACACTCTTCTGTTGCTCCGTATTCTATCCCTTTCTATTTTATTTTCTCTTATTATACTTTTAATCAGTATTATTGGTCTGCTCTGTTTCCTTGCTTTCTTCTTCAAATGACACACTGTTGTGGTTTTTGTTATTAGATTTTGTCTTTATCTTAGCTCTAATTATAATTGTTTTATTTCATTTTGGGGATCTTCACTCTATCTGGTTGTTCTCTTGCTCTTCATTTTATGTTTGCTCCTTGTTTCTGTTTGGTCCCTGTTATATTTTGTCCTCATTTTCACAATTTCTGTGGCTTTTTGTTTGTTTGTTTGTTTTCATTTTGAATTCTTGTTGGCTTTCTATTTGTCTGATGGCATTCTGGGGTTCTTCTGTCAGGTTGTTCTACTGCTTTATGTTTATTGGGTTATGTCTTTGTATTTCTTGTGTGTGTACATGTTTCCTTAATTGAGTATTTGTTTGTTTGACCTGAACCTTTATCATGAGTCTGGGGCTTGGATAGTCTTTCTTAATCCCCTTTATTGCTAGGATGAGTGACATCTGCAGTCAAATTGGAGGCTCTGGAGAGGGAGTACCATGTCTAATATGCTAAATGACTAGAGAGTCCTCAGCCAAAGGGAAGATTAACTGCAGAGAATTCTCATGGAGGCCTCTATCAGCATCTAAGACCCAGCTTTGCCCAACTGCCAGCAATTGCCAGTGCTGGGCACCTCACACCAAACTACAAACAAGACAGGAACACAAACACACCTATCAGCACACAGATTATCTAAAGCCATAGTAAGCTCACAGGTACTCTAAAACACACCACCTGACATGGCCCTGTTCATCAGAGGGAAAAGACTCAGATCCACACACCAGAAATCAGGCACCAGGCCCTCCCACCAGGAAGCCTACTCAAGACACTGGACCAACCCTACCACAGGAGGCAGAGAACAGAAACAAGAGGAATTACTACTAGGCAACATAGGGAAAGGAGACCTCAAATACTGTAAATTACACAAAATGAGTAAACAAAGAAACACCTTGCAGGCAAAGGAGAAAGATAAAAGCCCACAAGACCAAATAAATGAAGAGGAAATAGGAAAATTACCCAAAAAAGAATTCTGAGTAATGATAGTAAAGATGATCCAAAATCTCAAAAACAAAATAGAGAAAATTCAAGAAACATTTAATAAGGATCTGGATGAACTAAAGAGCAAACAAACAGTAACAGACAACACAATAACTGAAATTAAAAATACTCTAAATGGTATAACAGCAGAATAACTGAGGCAGAAGGATGAGTCAATGAATTGGAAGATAGAATGGTGGAAATAACTGCCACAGAGCAGGAAAGAGAAGAAATAATAAAAAGAATGGAAGACAGTCTTGAAGACCTCAGGGACAACATTCTTCATACCAACATTCAAATCATAGGCATCCCAGAAGAAGAAGAAAAATGAAAGGATCTGAGAAAATATTTGAAGAGGTTATAGTGGAAAACTTCCCCAACATGGGAAAGAAAATAGTCATTCAAGACCAAGAAGTGCAGAGTTCCATGTAGAGTAAACCCAAGGAGAAACACACAGAGGCACATATTAATCAAGCTAATGAAAATTAAACACAAAGAAAAAATATTAAAAGCAGCAAGACAAAAGCAACAAATAACATATAAGGGAAAAAACATAAGGATAATAGCTGATCTTTCTGCAGAAACTCTGCAGGCCAGAAAGGGAGTGGCATGATACATTTAAAGTCTTGAAAGAGAAAAAACCTACAGCCAAGAATACTCTACCCAGGAAGAATCTCATTCAGATTCAACAGATAAAACAAAAGCTTTACAGACAAAGAAAAGTTAAGAGAGTTGAGAACCAACAAACCAGCCTTACAACAATTGCTGAAGGAACTTCTCTAGGCAGGAAACATAAGACAAGGAAAAGACCTACAGAAACAAACCCAAAACAATTAAGAAAATGGTAATAGGAACATACATGTCAATATTTACCTTAAATGTAAATGGAGTACATGCTCCAACCAAAAGACACAGACTGGCTGAAAGGATACAAAAACAAGACCCATATATATGCTGTCTGCAAGAAACCCACTTCAGACCTAGGGGCACATGTAGACTGAAAATAAGGGGATGGAAAATGATATTCCATGCAAATGGAAGTCAAAAGAAAGCTGGAGTAGCAATACTCATATCAGACAAATTAGACTTTAAAGACTATCACAAGAGACGAGGAAGGACACTACATAATGATGACAGGATCAATGCAAGAAGAAGTTATACTAATTGTAAATATCTATGCACCCAACATAGGAGCACCTCAATACATAAAGCAACTGCTAACAGTCATAAAAGGGGAAATCAACAGTAACACAATAATAGTAGGAGATGACAACACCCCACTTACATCAATGGACAGATCATCCAAATGGAAAATACATAAGGACACACAAGCTTTAAATGACACATTAGACCATTTTGATTTAATTGATATTTATAGGACATTCTATCCAAAAAACTACAGAATACACTTTCTTCTCAATTGCACACAGAACTTTCTCCAGGATAAATCACATCCTGGGTCACAAATCATGTCTTGGTGAATTCAAGAAAATTGAAATCGTATCAAGCACCTTCTTTGACCACAATGCCATGAGACTAGATATCAATTACAGGAAAAAAAAAAAAAAAACTGTAAAAGATACAAATGATGGAGGCTAAACAATACATTATTAAACAACCAAGAAAGCACTGAAGAAATCAAAGAGCAAATCAAAAAATACCTAGAACCAAATGACAATGAAAACACAACAACCCAAAACCTTTAGGATGCAGCAAAAAGCAGTTCTAAGAGGGAAGTCTATAGCAATACAATCCTACCTCAAGAAATAAGAAAACCATTGAATAAACAACCTAAACTTACACCTAAAACAATTAGAGAGAGAAGAAGAAAAAATACCCAAAGTAAGCAGAAGGAAAGAAATCATAAAGATCAGATTATAAATAAACAAAAAACAATGAAGGAAACAATAGCAAATATAAATAACACTAAAAGCTGATTCTTTGAGAAGATAAAATTGATAAAGCATTAGCCAGACTCATCAGGAAAAAAAGGGAGAAGACACAGATTAACAGAAATAGAAATGAGAAAGAAGTAACAACCAACACTGTAGAAATATAAAAGATCATGAGAGACTACTACAAGCAACTATATGCCAATAAATTGAATAACCTGGAAGACATGGATAAATTCTTAGAAAAGTACAATCTTCCAGGACTGAACCAGGAAGAAATAGAAAATATGAACAGACAAATCATGAGCACTGAAATAGAGACTGTGATTAAAAATCTCCCAACAAACAAAAGCCCAGGGCCAAATGGCTTCACAGGCGAATTCTACCAGACATTTAGAGAAGAACTAACTTCTATCCTCCTCAAACTCCTACAAAATATAGCAGAAGGAGGCGAAACTCATTCTATGAGGCCACCATCACCCTGATACCAAAACAAGGCAAAGACATCACAAAAAAAGAAAAGTACAGGCCAACATCACTGATGAATTTAGATGCAAAAATCCTCAACAAAATACTAGCAAACAGAATCCAACGACACATTAAAAAGATCATACACCATGATCAAGCGGGGTTTATCCTAGAATGCAAGGATTCTTCAATATAAGCAAATCAATCAATGTGATACATCATATTAACAAATTGAAGGATAAAAAACATATGGTTATCTCAACAGATGCAGAAAAAGCTTTTGACAAAGTTCAACATCCATTTATGATAGAAACTCTCCAGAAAACGGGCATAGAAGGAAATTACTTCAACATAATAAATGCCATATATGACAAACCAACAGCCAACATCATACTAAATGGTGAAAAACTGAAAGCATTCCCTCTAAGAACAGGAACAAGACAAGGGTGTCCACTCTCACCACTATTATTCAACAGTCTTGGAAGTTTTAGCCATAGAAATCAGAGAAGAAATTGAAATTAAAGGAATGCAAATTGGAAAAGAAGTAAAATTATCACTCTTTGCAGATGACATGATATTATACATAGAAAATCCTAAAGCTTCTACCAGAAAACTACTAGCGCTAATCAATGAATTTAGTAAAGTAGCAGGATACAAAATTAATGCACAGAAATCTCTTGCATTCCTATACACTAACAATGAAACAGCAGAAAGAGAAATTAAGGAGACTCTCCCATTTACCACTGCAACAAAAAGACTAAAATACCTAGGAATAAACCTGCCTAAGGAGGCAAAAGATCTGTATGCAGAAAACTATAAGACACTGATGAAAGAAATCAAAGACATTAGAAGCAGATGGAGGGACATAGCATATTCTTGGTTTGGAAGAATCAACATTTTGAAAATGACTATATTGCCCAAAGCAATTTACAGATTCAATGCAATCCCTATCAAAAGACCAATGGCATTTTTTACAGAACTAGAACAAGAAATTTTATGATTTGTATGGAAACGCAAGACCCTGAATAGCCAAAGCAATCTTGAGAAGGAAAGATGGAGCTGGAGGAATCAGGCTCCCTGACTTCAAACTGTACTACAAGGCTACAGTGATCAAGACAGTATGGTACGGGCACAAAGAACAGAAATATAGATCATTGGGACAGAACTGAAAGCCCAGAAATAAACCCAAGCACATATGGGCACCTTATCTTTGACAAAGTGGGCAAGAGTATACAATGGAAAAAAGACAGCCTCTTCAATAAGTGGTCATGACAAAATTGAACAGCTACATGTCAAAGAATGAAATTAGAACACTTCCTAACACCATACACAAAAATAAACTCAAAATGGATTAAGAGCTAAATCTATGGCCAGACACTATAAAACTCTTAGAGGAAAACATAGGCAGAACACTCTATGACATATATCAAAGCAAGATCCTTTTTGACCCACCTCCTAGAATGATGGAAATAAAATCAAGAATAAACAAATGGGACCTCATTAAACTTAAAAGCTTTTGCACAGCAAAAGAAACCATAAACAAGAATAGAAGGCAACCCTCAGAATGGGAGAAAATATTTGCCAATGAAGCAACTGACAAAGGATTAATCTCCAAAATATACAAGAAACTCATGCAGCTTAATACCAAAAAAGCAAATAACCCAATCCACAAATGGGCAGAAGACCTAAATAGACATTTCTCCAAAGAAGACATACATCTGTCATACAGATAGCTAACAAACACATGAAAAGAGGCTCAGTATCACTAATCATTAGAGAAATGTGAGTCAAAGCCACAATGAAGTATCACCTCACACCAGTCAGTATGGCTCTCCTTAAAAAATCTAAAAGCAATAAAGTCTGGAGAGGGTGCGGAGAAAAGGTAACTCTCCTGTGCTGTTGGTGGGAATGTACATTGGTATAGCCACTATGGAAAAGAGTATGGGGGTTCCTTAAAAAACTAAAAATAGAACTACCTCATGATGCAGCAATACCACTACTGGGCACATAGCCTGAGAAAACCATAATCCAAAAAAAAAAAAAAAAACCATGTACCGCAATGTTCATTGCAACACTATTTACAATAGCCAGGACACGGAAGCAACCTAAATGCCCACCAACAGATGAATGTATAAAGAAGATGTGGCCCATATGTACAATGGAATATTACCCAGCCATAAGAAGGAATGAAATTGTATTGTTTATAGTGAGGTGGATGGACCTAGAGCCTGTCATATAGAGAGAAGTAAGCCAGAAAGAGAAGAACAAATAGGGTATGCTAACTCATATATACAAAATCTAAAAAAATGGTACAGATGAACCCAGTGACAGGGCAAGAATAAAGATGCAGATGTAGAGAACACACTTAAGGACACGGGGTGGCGCGGGGTGGGGGTTGTGCGGGGCAGGGTGAAGGGGAAGCCGGGCCGAAATAAGAAAGTAGCATTGATATATATACACTACAAAATGCAAAACAGATAGCTAGTGGGAAGCTACTGCATAACATATGGAGATCAACTCAATGATGGGTGATGACTTAGAGGACTGGGATAGGGAAGGCGGGAAGGAGTCATGGGAGGGAGTGGATATGGAGATATATGTATAAATACAGCTGATTCACTTTGTTGTATAGCAAAAACTGGCACAACAGTGTAAAGCAATTATATTCCAATAAAGAGCTTAAAAAATAAATAAATCCTTAAAAAAAAAATATGGCATCTCCAACAGTGCCCAACTCCTCCTACTACTCTGTAGTACTTTAGGTGAGTGGAGTCCGTGAATCTTTAGAGTTCATGGATATATGGTTCCTAGTTGGGAACTTTGGCACAACTGTCTCTGGAGGCCCTTGGGTCTGCTCATGCTTAAAATTACAACCTTATATGAGCTACATAGACCTTTTATGCAAAGTTCAGCACACAAGCAGTGCAGCCTTCCCAGACAGTTTGGGACAGGGCTGTTTGGGAAATGGCTCTAATTATACCCCCATTGATTTGAGATTATTTAAATATGGTTTTCATTCCCTCATCACTATCCTTTTGAAAAGGGAAAATGGTGCTGATCACATATTTGTAAGTTTGATCTTCTCAGAAGAAATTGTCCATATAAATTGAAGGGATTGTTATAACCATTACATGCACAATATAAATGCATAGATTTAAGCAGAGACATCCTGGAAAATCTCTGCATTTAGCTTAGATTGAGCAACAAACAATCAATAATTATATGCAAATGAGTTTTTTATTCAATATAACCAACCTGCCTAACATTTTCAGTGCAAATCAGCATGTACTGTAGAATTAAAAACCCTTAGGGTAGCTAGTGGCCAGAACATTTCTTGCATGCATGATGACTCAAGAAAGTACATTTAGCCTGGTTACACCAGGAATTGATATTTTGTACAAACTGCCAAAAAAAAAAAAAAATCCATCCAATCAGACTATACTTAATTTCACTTAATTTTAATCACAGTGTACTTGCATGGACAGGTTTCTTTTAAACACTGATTTATTCTCTAAATGGAGAGGCATGGTTGTTATTTAAGATCTAATGTTCCCCGCTGGTCACATTTGGGAGGCTTTCCAACAGCAGGGCACGATTGTTATTTAAGATATAACGTGCCTCACCGGTCACATTTGGGGGCTGTTTCTGGCTGTGCTGAGGCTCTTGACTGCCTGCAAATAATGTACCAGAGCCAGAAAAATGCATCAATTCCTTGATGTCTCTGTGGATTTTTCCCGAATTAAACAAACCTCTTGTTTTCTTCTTGTTCTAATTAAAATGCTAAATGAAAGGGGAAACATTTTTATATACCTATATACATATATATATATATATATATATATTTTTTTTTTTTTTTTTTTTTTTTGGTGAAACAAGCTTGCTCTGGCTATTTACTTTGGGCATACTTGAAAAATTAATAGAACCCTGAATAATAAAATCAAGCAAGTCATAAGGCACAGATGAACTTGGGAAAGTGGTACTTGAGTCTTAAGTTTGCCTTATGAATGAAAAATTGACAAGCACAATCTCCAGAGCAATAGTGTAATGTTACAAACTCCTGAAGTAGATGATGTTCACCTAGACAACGGCAGAGCACTGACATCTATCTTTGTATTTATATGTTTTAATAAAGTCATCCCTTTGCACCTAAGGATCCAAGGAAATTATTATTTTTACCTCTCTTCCTAGAGCTATTAAATCGTGTTCTGGGCTCTAGTATAGTATTAAAATAAAAATATAGGAGGTGTTTACTCTGCTCTTTTACTTTTTTTTTTAAACTGGGTGATAATTTAATAGAATAAAATGTACAGATCTGTTCAACTTGATGAGTTTTGACAATTCTCATAAATCCATGAAACTACAACTCAGTAAAAAATAGATTGCATTTTCATTACCTAGAAATGTCCCCTGTACTCCATTTCACACACTTCTAATTCAAGAGGTAACCACTTGTTTGGGTAGGAAGTCAAAAATGGAATTGCATAGGATGCATTATTTTTTGCATGTCTCCTTTAATTTGATATAGTAATTTTGAGATTAATCCATGTTGCTGCCATATATCAGTAGTTCATTCTCTTGTATTATTATTATATGAATATACCAAAATATATATTTATCTAATATTTTGTTGATGGCTTTTTTCTTCTTCTTTTGTACTATTATGAATAAGGCTACTATAAGCATTCTTGTTGGCATATGTTTTATTTCTCTTGGGAAAACATTTACAAGGAAATTGCTGAATCATTGGCCAGATATATGTTTAAGTTTTTAAGAAATCACCAAAAAGTTTTCTAAGATGGTTTCATAATTTTATGTTCCCATCAAGAATATACAAATATTCAACTTCCTTCAGTCTTTGCCAAAACCTGGTAATGTCAGGGTTTTCTATTTTAACCATTCTAGAGTTTGCAAAATGGTATCTCACTCTACACCTATTTTTATCTCACTGATGACTACTGTTACTGAAAACATTTTCATATCTTATTGGCTATTGCTGTATCTACTTTCATGACTGTAGAGAGGAAAGTTTTTAAATCTTTCTAAAATAAGTTTAATAGGAAAAAATAATTTCAACATATCAAAAACCTTTAATCAAATATGCAAACACTCATATTTTAGGAGAATGGTCAAAATTGATAATTTGATATTTTCTATTGACACTTTCAAAATACAATGATAAGCATCATTTAAAAGGTAGAGTTTTATAAACTATTTAGAATTCCAAGGTAGAAAAACCCCCTGAAATTTGATTAAAAATTACTGCTAATGATAAGCCTAAAATGTTTTGATAAGTTAGCTTTTGGTTTGTTTGTTTTTTTGTATATTTGTTTCTGTTTCAGAAATTCCACCTGAATCTTTCTAGGCTATCCAGACAAATTGTGAGAATAATTTAAGTTCTCTAAATAATGTGTTTTCAGAGCAAGACACAAAGCAAGTTAAAAATGCAGAGCAATTAGGTCACTTGATAACTTATGAGTACAAATCAATCAGAAGATGGTCTTCGGGGCCTAATTAACCAGTCATGGTAAAAGCTGCTTTCCTAAAATGCAAAAGTCTAGGTCTGCAGTTCTTTAAATTTAGATAAAAAAATGGCTTGGAAATTTTAAGTGTTAAAAATTTTTACTTAGTTTCTAATAGAGCATAATTTACACCCTGATATGTGCACTCAGAAGTCAAGAAAGAATGAGTTTAAGAACAATTTTATTGGGAAATCTTGGGTCAAATTGTGTAAAATGCAGCTCGTTCCTTAGTTCAAGGTTTGCATCGTCACCCTGTGCATATGGTAAAGTATGGAATGCCATATGCTATTCTACTTCAACCACATGCTACTTTTAGGTGTCATGGCAACGTTTTTACTTTGGTGTCTAGTTTATATCCATAAGGCACATTATATGCTTAATTACTAATAGACATTTTAGGCATTTGTTATAAAATCTATCTAGGTACCATCATGAGATAGTAGTAGAGAAACCTTCCCAAGGTGCAGGTATTTGCTGAAACATTAGGCTGGAGATCAGAGAAGGCTGAACCTTCTCATTTCCAGGAGCAGACAGGAACATCCAATCTCTTGTCCTCTGTGGACAAGTACAACTGTAAGGTTACATTTACCTATGATCTAACATACCTCTAGTCAGTGGATTTTTAATTCTGCTCAGTTTTACAAAGTTAGATTTTAAAGTAGTTTTCCAGTTTTAAAGAACTTCTTTAAATTCTTTTTGTAATTCCTGGAGTGGAAACTCTGATCTGCCCTTGGGGTTAATTTATAGCTCAGAGGAGACACCATGTAATAATTTTAATAAAGACAGATTCTCTTCCAGAAATCAAAGGTGCTAAACATAACTCCAAAGTATGGAACTATCTTTGGTAAGTTGCTTCTCATTCTGTTCCAGAACTCTGAGCACCCCTTGGTCTTTCACTGTTTGTGGAAAGCACAGCCTCTTGATAAAGGAGTGTCAATCCTTCTGATGAGCATCTAACTCCACTGCAGGAGGGAAGACAGAAACTCTGAGTCTGCATCTTTCACTCCACACTATTTCAAAGAGAAAGGAGAGAGTCTGGGCCTCTTTAGCAGGCAGACAGACACTGGGAGATTTCTAGAGTTAAGAGAACTGATCTTAGGGTTTATTCCCAGTTAACTAAAAGACAGCTATGAATAATGGGAGAACAGTGAATAATGATTCCTGATAAAGTTCCAGGAATCCTTTGTGTTGATAAACATTTCCAAAAACATGAATGATCTCCCTGTAAACTAGTTCAAGCAGTTTCTGCATAATCAATTAAGTTTTGATCAGATCTGTGTGTCAGGTCACAGTGGTGAGTTCCATGCCAGAAAAACTATGAGGCATGTTGGAGCTTCATTGGAAACAAGTTCCCCAAGTCATCCATGAACAGCATAATGAACAGGAAAGGTGCTGAAGGGAAAGTGGTACCCCAGAGATGGCATGCCATTCTCCTTCACAAGGCTTGGGGTCTATGGCCAGCTACACCCAGAGCCCCACAGCTTACTGCCCTTGAGTGATTTTGTCACAGCACTCAGAGAAAATAAGGGGGCACAGTGAAACTGAGGCTGAGTACCTTAACCAACTCAACATAAAGCAACCACTGGCCACAGTCACCCAGAAGTTTTTCTCCCCTGTTTCATCGTCCTGGCCACTTTGGTCCATACTCAGAAGACCTATGGCACTAGCTTTTGCTCTTAGGCTACCAGAAAAAATGCAAGTCAGGCAGAATCTGATGAAGTTCTTGCCCAATTTTTTGAATCTTTTTATTACTGATATGAAGTTCTTTATGTATTTAGAATTTGAATCCTTAGTCAAACATGCAATGTACATACTTTATCTCATTCATTGGCTAGCCTATTCATTTGCCAAGATGGCATTAGCAGGTATTTTAATTTTGCTTGCAGGCTTTCAATTTTCCTTTAGAGAGGCTCTGAAATCTACCTCAATGTTACAAACATGTTTGGTTATGTTACCTTGTAGGAGGATTATAATTTTAGCTTTATTTAGGTTCACAGTTCACCATGAATTAATTTTTGCCTTTGAAACAAGTCAAAATGTGAGATTCTTTTTCTTTTATATACAGACATCCTGATGTTGCAGATGTATTTCTTTAAAAGATGCTCTTCTTACTATTGAATTACCTTGGCAACTTTTATAAAGATCATGCATATGTTTCAGTCTATTTCCATATGACATATTCTTTTTCATTGATATATTTTCTTTCCTTATCCTAATATGTAATATCTCTATTACATAAGCTTTATAGTAGGTATTGAAATCAACTAGTTTGTCTCTCAAATTTGTTTAAATTTGAGACTATTTTGAACTATTCTAGGACATTTGCATTTTCAGATAATTTTTAAAATCAATTTGTCAATCTCTACAAATAAACTTGCTGAGTTTTTAATCAAATTCTCTTAAATCATTTTGGAAGAAAATAGACATTATCAAGTCTTCCAATTCATGGTCACTGTATATCTTCCCACTCATTTAAGTTGATGGTTAGATTCTCTTATTTTTTCCCTTGTTGCACTTATTAGTGCAATATTAGTCAATGTGATGAGAAGGGACATGCTTTCTTTATTCCATATCTCAAAGGAAAGATATTCAGTGTTATACAATACAGTGGAAGATTATATGTGCCTACCCCTTTACTATATTTTGCTGCCCCTGCTTTTGCAAATTAATATGGTCACTATATGTATTAGTTTCCTGTGTCTTTGAATAGCTACCATAATCTGGGTAGCTTAAAATAACAAGAAGTTATTGCCTCAAATATCTAAAGCTCAGAAGTCCAAAATCAAGGTGATGGTAGGGTCATACTCCCCATGACTCATGTAAGGAAGAATCTTTCCTTCTAGAGTCTGGCATTTGCCAGTAATCCTTAATGTTCCTTGGCCTGCAAAGGCATCACTTCAGTTTCTGCTTCCATTGTCATATGGCTGTTTCCTCCCTCTATGTTTCTGTGTCTGTTTCTCTTCTCCTCTTCTTATACTGACACCAGTCATATTGGATTAAGGTTTCATCTTACTCCAATGTGACCATGCATTTACTAATCACATCTACAACAATCCTACCTCCAAATAGCCTCATATTCAATATTTTGAGGTTACTATTCCAACATATCTTTTGTGGGACTCAATTTAACCATAAAAGCATCTTTCAAAAATTATTCAGAAATAAAAGACATCATGTAATCACAGAGAAAATTAAACAGAGATGATATAGTGACACAGAGCAGATTCTGGAATCAAGCTGCCTTAATGCATACCCTTGGCCTTGTCAGTTAATTGTTGTGTTACCTTAGCTAAGTCACCTCATGCCTCTCAGTTGCCTCATTTCCTCACCTATATAAGGGGAGAATAACATCACCATCTATCTTATAAGATTGCTGTGAAAAAAAAAAAATTTATAAAACTGCATAGAAAAGTGACTAGTATATATAAATGCTATAGTGTTAATTATTCTTTAAGGATTTACATTTGGAGAAACTACCTATTTACCATTGATACATGCCCTCCAAGAAGTCTTTATATTTACCTCAAAACAATGGCAGTTAAAAACATTTACACTCTTTCAATAAACATTTATTAATATATTGGAAAATATGCTCAGCCATATAGAAATTACTCAGCCATAAAAGAGATTAAATAATGCCATTTGCAGCAACATGGGTGGACCTAGAGATTATCATGTTAAGTGAAGTAAGTCAGACAAAGACAAATATCATATGCTGTCACTCATATGTGAAATCCAATTAACAAATGAAACAAATGAACTTATTTACAAACCAGAAACAGACTTACAGATACCAAAACCAAAATTATTTATACCAAAGGAGCAAGGTACGGGGGGAGGATAAATTAGGAATTTTGGAGTAATATATACACGCTACTGTATGTAAAATAAACAGTGAGCACCTACTCTATTATAGCACAGGGATCTGTACTCAATATTTTATAATAATTTATATGGGAAAATAATCTGAAAAATAATACATATATATGTACATATGTATGTATATATAACTGAAGCACTTTGCTGTACACCTGAAACTAATACAGCATTGTAAATCAACTATATTTCAATAAAAAAATTAAAGAAAACAGAAAATGTAGACTTTCATTTACTATCATAAACTTTATGAAATAAATTCAGTATACTTATCACTTAAGAATCATATCTTAGTTAGCATAGTCCAAAGTGTTCATTGTTAAAGATTAATAAAATGTATATGTGTCTCTGTAGCTACATGTCAGTTTTTTCTTTTCACAATTTTTATGAAACACAATTCACAAGTTTAAGTCTATTCAGCTGGGTGCAGATTTATTTCTACAATGTCATGGAAATGACAAACTATACATGCGTTTCTAAGGTAAATACATGAAATATATATGGAATTGTGGATTCAGAATAATACCTTCTATTTCTCATCAAGTGTCAGTTTGTTGTATGGTAACATGAATGCAACTATTCTTCTGGTTCTCCCTCAAAGAGTGACTTGCTGCTGGGAATTTAGAATTTGGCAGCCACAGAAAATGTTGCCTTATATTGATGCTCTTTTCCTTCCCGCACTGAAATTTTATCTTTACATGACTTTAAATGGTGGTAAATATTCAGTAAAAATGAAACAGGATACTGTAGAAGGAATTGGGAAAATTCATTGCTAGTCATCATGCTATATTTTATCAGTGGTAATAGATGACCCCAAACTTTGCAGGCCAGAGAAAAGTGCATATCAGTTTTTTTTTTTTTTTTTTTTTCCTCCCAAGCTCATACACTTTTAAAATCTTTGGGAAGTGCTTTTGTAGATAACATAAAGAAGGCCACTCATACATTTCTGCTTTTATACCAAACTCAGTTCTGCATTTTATTAATGCAGAAGTAAAAAGTAAACTCCTTAACTTATAAATTTGTCACTTTGTTAACTCTAAAACCCCTGATATAAATTGTAAATATATGACATTTCATACATATTTTTTCAGTGGGAAATATTTATAAATATGATTTATCAATTCATTTAATAATTTTCAATAAAGAGTGCGATGTTAGGATTCTAATTATAAGGAGAAAAAATTATATAATACACACCGTAGGTCCTGAAAATGCCAGAAAACAGAACGTTGGAATGCCTCACTTCCAAATTATTTGTAAGTCTGAAGGAAAAAAAAATAAGCTTAGAAAATTAGAAGATGTAAGTGGCTCATGAAAACAAAATTGTAAGATGTGAGTTAGTTAATGATTATGATATAAGCAAATATTAAGGAAAACTTTGAAGACAAACCATAGCCAGAAATCAAAATCTCCTAATGCACACCTCAAAGCATTAAGAACCATTAAAATGTCCTCAGAAGCATGACAAGTCTCTGAAATGCAGTAAACTCCCACAAAATTAAGCAACATATTCATAGGAGGACCATCCAACTAAATCAACCCTGGGAATTGGAGAATATTCATTCTGCTTCGCTATTACCTGTTATGTGTTACTTGGGGTAGCCCATCTGTTTGTAACAGATGCCTAATCCCTTCACAGAGAATGCTGTGCTCTCTAGTCATCTGCAGTGAGACCAAGGGAAAGGAACAGTGACCTGGCTCATCAGAAGTGGATTATTGGTCCCAGTAAAGCATCGGGGAAGGAAAACAGCTTTGATTTGTTTTCAGTGGAGTACTTTAGAATATGATTAATAATGCTACACCCTCTCTGTCTCCCTTGGTGCCACATGGACCCAGCCTTCAAGTAGCATCTCTTTAAGGTACCTCTTAACCAATCTTATTTTAATTCAGTAGGTATGAGGAATAGTGAGCCTATGTTGTACGCCAGATCTGGAGCTACTGGTGAAACACTCCAGCTGTGTGTGACATGAAGAATCAATATTCCACATAAGCTCGTTCTGTTCATGGCAAAAATGCTTTCATGAGGGTCTTGACTGTGTAATATGCTTTTATGAAAATTACTAATATTGACTCAATAGAAAAGGATACAAAAAGCCATTTGCTTAAGTATTTTGGCAACGTGCCCATGAAATATTTTGAAGAATACTATTAAGTCTTACCATTCTACTTATTGTGTTATAACTCAAAAATTATACATACATTCCCTGCTGGCTTATCAAGAATATGTGTTTATAACCATTTTATAGATGGTTGTTTAAAAACTTGTATATAACACCTAGGGAGGGATTACTATTCAAATTATTCTGAACTTTTCCATTAAATTCCTGTATGCTTTAAAATTGTCCTCAAAAGAGACAGGATAAATAGACCAAAAACAAAAAACAAGCAAACAAACAAAAAAAAACTATGTTTGGAAACATGAAGTATGGCATGTATTTGAGTTGATAATATAACAGGGAGAAATGAAAGGAATATAACATGAAGAAATCAGTGAAAAAGCAAAAAGCTTCAAGGTTTAAAGATTAACATTAAAAGGTTATTTGGCTAATAAAAGATGTATGAATACCTACTGTGTGACTATAAATAGAAATTGACTATAAATTCATGAAAGCATCAGTTTCTCCTAACCTCCTAAAGCTTGAAATCTAGTTAGGAAATTCAATGTAAACAGCTAATTTTAGTAGACTCACATATGAAGTGAGGCTATGAGATGATTTTAACATGCATTGTACCTGAGGCAGCAAACAATTTTGAATTTTGATTGACTGTAGAGCTGTATTTTAAAACATCTTAGATTGCATTTAATACTTCCTAAAGTATGGTTATAATAGAAATGTATTAGAACTATATACATCTAAGAGACTTAAATCATTTATTATGATGCATAATTTTTAAAAATAGAACTCTATTTCAAAACCATAGCCTCACAACTTTTTACTGTGATACATTTTCTTATCTGCAACTGTTCCCAGCTCACAGTAGTTACTACATGTAATAATTTGCTGCATAGACTTTTAATTTTCATATTCTAGAAAACAAACATGGTAGCAAAAATAAAATCATTATACAATATAAATATGATTCATTTTTATATTTTCAAATCCCTACTTGTTTCCTAATAATTTCCTTCATCTCAGTTCATTTTACCATAAGTATATTTGAAGACCCAATTTAAAAGGTGAAAGAATACTTTCATTTAACATTGAAGGTACTTCCCTTGTCAGATCTTCACTCCAGTAAAACAGCAACAAAATAAAGGGAGGTGAAGGGCTTTCATGGTAAATCGGTGTTACTATTTAGGTGACAAATAAAAATCTAGAGGTACTTCTGCAAGTCTGATTTGAGAGCTGTTGGTAAAACTGACTTGTTTTGTAGTAACTTGCTTTTTGATTTTATGGCCTGAGCTTGGTAAAATATGAAAAATTAAGAGGTGAATGGTAGCCTAAAATAATATTCTCAGATATTGGTTGGTTTTAATGCCCTTTTCCATAAAATAAATTTTGGAAATGCAGTCTGCTATCCTGTATTAACATTCTTTGAGTGGGCCCCGATTTCCAAAAGTCCGAGGATCATGGATTTATAGATGAGAAAATCCAGACATGTTAAGTTAATTCTAGTTAATTCTATGATTTAAAATAACCAGCAGAAATTATGTAAGACAAGTTTCTGAATTTGGCAACAGTAATTCTTGAATTATTAGATTTTAAAGTACAATCCAGTGATATTGAATATGAACAAAAGCCACCCTCCAAGAAATGAATTTTCTTTGAATAGACCTAAAGAGAAAGAAAGCACAGCCCATAAAGCCCATTTGTATGTAAGAATCCACTAGCAAGAGAAGTTTTAGGCTACCAAGGAATACAGGAAAGGAGATATTATTGAACTTTCTCTGAGTCTACATGTGAATTCTTACTTTGACTTTCCTTTCTTACCTAGCCTGTCATCAGACATGTTGAGTATTGGCACTGCAACAGCTGGGCTCCTTTTGGGCACCTGAGCTTTCCTGTCAAATTTTGTTTTTGTTACCGCATCTGGTCTTGCCTACCTGTTTAATTTAGTGCTGAAATTCTTCAGGCTGCTCTTCTTTCAAGCTGCTATTAACATTGTCCAGAGATTGAAAAACAAGATGTTTATTCATTAGCACTTTTTTTTCAACTCAACACAGGCAAAATGTTCTTTCATGTGTTATCTCTTTCGATAAAGAACAGCACAAGGTAGACTCAAAGGCAATTTAACTTGCTTTGGATAAAGCATTGTGTTTTGGAAATGACAGCAACAATTGAAAACATTAGATGGGAATAAAATTGTCCTAAGGGAAGGGTAATACTCTAAAGAAAACATCAATTGGTCAGTTTACACTGAGATAATTGCACTTTTATTAACAAATGAATTTTAATAGGTATAATTTAAAAATCCTGTAGAAAAGATCATGTGTGTACACAAGAGATTTTTCAGTCCTTCCCATCCAGTCATAAGGCCTCAGCCCCCCTCAGCACCTGTGACAGTCCTGTCCATTGCACCAACTTCTCAGTGAATCGTATATTAAGTTATTTTTATGGCACTTTTCTGATACTAAATGTACCCAAAAGCATCCCAAATTTTCTTATACAGCACACATGTCACTTTCTCTTTTTCTCTTCTTCAACTGTTATGATTGGCACAGTTCCTTAGTGGTTATAACTTACCCTCCTGTTCTCTGGAGAGTTCTATCATGAATTGCATGCTTCTTGGCCAGGAGCAAAAACAACCAAGTGGGATCTTGAAAGCGTCTAACTTGAAGGAATGAATCCTTTCTTATTATACACAAGCAACGGTTCTAATCCACCTGTGAATTATCTATGGCCAGATTATAACATAATGCCACAGATATACCTAATTTTACCTAGTAACCAGTATAATCTGTCCAATTCAGTATATGGAAGTTCTGTATTAGACTTTGACTTTGACTACAGGACAGAGTACAGGAACAGGCTTTTTCCTCTGTGTCTCCATGTCAGGAGGCTGCTAAAGTTATTTTACTTTATATACAATTAGAATTAAGGGGATTAAGTGCTTCTAAAGAGATGCATTTCTTAGACACATGTTTTGAAACAAAGAGGTAAGCCTGCTACCACTCAAAGCAGACAGTCATGCTTGTTTGCAAATACAAACTCTGTCCTGAAGAAATTTCATATTTTAATTTTACATCTTAAGATTCATTTTATAATTCATATTATGTGCTTTTCTTAATAAGGTTTATAATGGTATTCCATTGCAATATATTCAAACCATCCTTGTGTGAAGTTGCAAATGATGATGGCAATGTAACTAAATTATTCCAACAGACCTAAGGACATAGCAGTGACTGCAATCAGAGGCACATAGTTCCTGACCTTGAAGTTTTCAACAAAGAACTCCAAAGCAAAGGAAACCTGCAGATCAGAGTGAGGGTGCTGCCAGTTCTTTAGAGACTTCTCCCTCTACAATTTTCTCAGGGCTTTTCCAATATTTCTGAATACTCTGGCTAATATCCTGCTTTCTCATCAGAAGCAAATAACTGGTAATAACTTTAGACCATTTAACATTTACCATAAAATGGAGAAATTTACATGGCATACCATCTTCTTAGCAGACCCAGGTTTCAGACCTTCAGATGTGTTTTTATACCTTAATAATAACATTTTTACTAATTTTTTATAGGAGTATAACATGCAGAGGATAAAAGTACACAGATATTAATAACTGTATAAATCAATTTAAATTCTATAGAGTGAACATATCTGTAATAGCATATAGATAAACAATTAGAGAATTACTAGAACTCCAGAGGGACCCGTCTCACCACTTTCCATTCACTAACCCCCAGGATAAAATATCTTGAGAACCAAAAGTTAAATTATATTGCCTTTTTTTGGACTCTATCTGATGAGGGTTGTGTAAAATGGGCTCTTTTATATACCTTTCCTCCCTTTTTTAACTTAACGTATTTGTGAGATTCATCATGTGGTTTTGCACTGTTGAAGTCTGTTAATTCTCAATACTTCAGCATCACATCGTATAAATAAATCATACTTAATTAAATCATTCTCAAGCTGATAAAAATTGTGTTTTATTTCTAGTTTTGGGCTATAAATAAAGAATCTGGAATAACTATCCCTATACATGTCTTCTAGAGAACATACATAGCCATCTTTGTTGGGTATACACTTGAGTGAAATTAATTGGATTCTGGAGTTAAGTTCATCTTCAACAGAAAAGGCAAAGCCTTTGTACCATTCAATTTACACTCCTACTTCCAGAGATTGGGCATTCCAGTTTCTCCACCTCTCTTCCAAATCTTGGGATGGTCTGGCTTTTTTTATTCATGGAATAGTGTCTTGTGATTTTTAACTGATATTTACCTAAACAACTAATCACTTTAAGCACCTTTTTATATGTTTTTAGCTAATTCAGAACATCTTATATGAAGTGCTTGTTATAATTTTTGTTCATTGTCTATTTCTTTGACTTCCATTTTGTTATTAATTTGTAGATTTTTACACACACACACACACACACACACACACACACACAAAACATTATTTTTTGGCCAGATATGCACTTCGTGAATATTTTCTTCCATTCTGCATTTGTTTTCCCTTTATTACTGTATTTTGCAGAGCAAAACCCCTAATGTTAATGCCCAATTTATCAATTTTTACTTAGGGTCAGTGCTTTTGGTTTAGCATTTCTTTATTTACCATAGAAAATAATGATAGTCTCCAATTTTTTCTTTTAACAGCTTTATTGTTTGCAGTTCACATTTAGATATGCAATATATCAAAAGGCAATTTTTATTTATAATGTAAGATAAAATTTTATTCTCATAAAAATATTCAACAAACCCAGCATTCTCATTGAATATACCACTATTTTTCTAATGCATCACAGTGTCATTTTGTTATATATCAAGCAATGACCAATTAGGGCTGTTTCTTGACTCTCAGTTTTGTTCCACTGATCCATTATTTCCATCTTTATAACAACACTACATTGTTTTAATTGTTTTATCTCTGTATCAATCTCAGTGACTTAGATATCATGCGGATTGATCTTTCTTTGATACCTCATGGATCAGTCTTGATCTATGTTAGCTCATGGATTCTTAACTTTTGTCCTTTTTGAGAATATATTTGGCCATTCTTATTCTTTTGATTTACATATAAATATGGTGTATCAATATTTTCTAAAAACTATCTTTTAATGTTAGAATAATTAGACGTATTAAACCACAAATTATAGTCCTAGCTATTCACTTATCTTGATCAGTTGATTTTTTAAAGGCTTTAAATATACATCTTTCTAGGTAGATGGTGACAAATATGTTTTTTTTTGGGATATGTACCCCAGTAAAAGACAGTTGCTATCTTATGTAAAATTATGAACCACTGTTTGTGATTGAAATGTAAGGGAAAAATCATGTCCCTTTTATGTCTGCATGTTTGTGATACAGAGAGAATAAATTCTTGAATGTATTTGGAAATAAATTAAAGACTAGATTATAGGCTTACCATGTTCCAAAGATGAATATATTAAGATTTTATTATCAATTATTGTCATAGTCCACTGACTTGATTTATTAACAGTCTTCTTCTGGGCTTTCACCTTATCTGATGACTGATGAAATTGCTAATACTAAGAAACAAAGAATAAATAAGGCCACAGTTGATCACTTTTCAGGTTTTTTAAAGAGTGCTTTAATTTACTATTTTTTATTTATCTAATTAAAGTGGTAAATGTTAATTGAATAAATGGCTACAAAGGGCAATAATAAAATAGTATATGTATTATAGGGCTTTCAATGTATTAAATAAAGTAAAGAAGCTAAAGCTCAGTACCAAACAGAATATTGCTACTAAATACACATTAATTCATATCCCGTTGAAATCAATCATCCACCTAGTAGACCATGGCAGACTGTGTTCACATGTCATTCTTAGAAATGTGTATGCACTTTTAGATTCTAGAAATGGAATACATTAGTTTTGAAAAATGAAATATTATTACTAAGACTATTAATCCTCCTCTAATAATAAAATAGGTTTTAATTATTTGGATAACGTAGCCAAATTTGTAACTTTAGTTTTAATCAGAAATAGATATGTTTTGTTAATTTAGGAAGACCAAATGGTTATATATTTGGAAAGAGGAATATTAGAAACAGAATGAAATACATGCATTCAAAACAAAAAGAAATTATTCAACAAAGACATAAATATTGCAAGATTTATTTACTTTTTAAAGTTCAGCCTAATGACCCATATGTCTATCCATGTAAGTATAGACTACAAAATAGAGTTTTAAATACAGAAAAATTGTTAATATGTATGGGTTTTTATATTAATGACCCTTGCCAAGTAGTGTGTTGTTATAAGAAGCCCATATATATGAGAAAAGAATCTAAAGGTTTTCTTTCTATTTGTGTGTTAGTCAGAATGTGAAGTTCTGTTAAATTTTACAGTTTTATGCACTCATAATTTATTTCATAATGATTTTACTTAAAGAGTATAATTATTTAGAGAAAGGATTTTGTTTCTAGTTACTAATAAACATGTCAAACTTTCTATTTTTTTCCAATTTAAGTCCAGTCAAAAGCAATGGGCAAAGTAAAATAGTGTGTTAATTCAAGTATATAGATCAACAATGGAGAAACCTCACCTGTAACATTTTATAATACTTTTAAGTGCTTTTACGTTATTTGTTATGCTCGATCGCAAATCACTCTTGGCAAGCAGCCAAGTGATTATCTTCTAAAGACTTGCCTCTATAAGCTTTGGTAAAGGAAACACCACAGGTTTTGAAATTTACCTTAGCTGAGTGTAAATATTGACCTCATTGCTTACTAACTGCATAATATAAGGTAATTTCTTCACCTCTCTGCCTTTTCTTTATTTCCTCTATGAAATAGGAAGCACACTCCTAATGATCTAATTGTATTAAGAATAAAATGTTTGTTGTACATTTATAGTTAAATCAGAAATGATATTCCAAACTTGAAGCTCAGTAACATGCATGATAACCCAAAATATGACTTAAAAATACATATAAGTTTAAACTGTAAACCTGACTTTAAGTGGTATTGACAGTACAACTAATGAAATAGTATTACAGATTATATCAGCAAAATGTATGCATATGCTCTTTGTTTAAACTAGTTTTTAGTTTGTATGCTTGTTATAGCACTTTGTTATTTAGCAGGAAAATTCATTGTTCTGAAAAATATTGGGATTTTATGTTCAATTTAGCCGACCTCTTTCCCCAAGATTTATCTCCAAATTAATGAAAATTGAAATTATCATTCCAATCGCCCATGGATATACTATGAATATTTAATTAATTTCTGACTCAATTCTATTTTTTTAATCATAATTTCCTGAGTTGTTTGGGAAAAAAAGAAGTTCTGAACAATCGCCAAGTCTGCTTAAGATATTTAGATGGAAGAAAATATTGGGCCAAATCCACTTCAATGTAGAATGTTTCCACTGCATTTATTCTACACCTCACCAAGCCCAGATAACATTAAGGGATTCAGATGTATATTCTTACATGTACAGAATATTTTTACTTGACTATTTTACTGCTTTATGAATTTATTGTTTATAGGATAATGGGAGTGACATTGATGATTAAATATTTTGAGAGGGACAGAATATTGGTAAAATGAGATTCCTGCCATACCATTGAGTTGTGGGGATAATAAGCATAAGCTGGGGCCCTGACATTATCATTGAATGGGTTCCTATACACACATGTGGAAGAATAGAGCTCTGTTATCTGTACTGAATAGAATTGAACAGAAAGTACAGTGGCAACATTAGTTTAATAGAACAGCTAAAAGACACTTTGAAAAGCCAACTGTCAGCTCTCAAAAATATATCAGAATCTTCATGTTTATTGCTGAAAATCTGATATTATAAGTCTGGGTGTCATAGCCAGTTCTGATTTGAACCTCATGAGTTTCACATAATGAATTTAAAATCACATTGTGACCCAAAGGAAATTTAATAATTTTTAGTAAAGGAGAGTATAGACAATGTTAGGATAACCCAATTTTTTTCTGAAATTTGTTTCACATAGGCAGGTAGAGCTTTAATAGGTAGTATAAATCAGTCAATATATTGCAAATAGCTTTGAGATTTTAAGCAATAATTTGATAAAATAACAAAAATGCTTTTTAAATTTTAAAATGTATAGTAGCCACTGTTTTTTTGGATTGTTTGTTTTTCACTTACTAATTAACAGGTGTTCATTATATGTTTTGGATATGAGTCCTTTGTCACAGATAAGCATTGCAAATAACTTCTATTGTGCTGTTTTCTTTTGTTTTTTAATCTCCTAGTGGTTTGTTTTCATGAACAAAAATTTTTAATTTTACTGTAGTTTAAATTATCAAATTTTTTCCTATATGGTGCACTGTTTAAGAAATCATTGCCTATTGCAAAAACATTCACTAATGTTTTCTTCTAAAAGTTTTATTGTTTTAATCTTTATGCTTAGATATACATCTGTCTGGAGTGGAGTTTTATATATTTTTGTGGTTTAGAGGTTAAATATTATTTATTAATATTGATACTCAATTGAACAACCACCATTAAATTAAAAAGGAAAAATTTTCCCTCATTATCCTACAGCAAGATTTTATAATAGGTTAGGTAATCATGTAAGTATAGACTCTCTGTTGTGTAATATTGGTATGTATGTCTAACCTTCTAGCAGTAAAACATTATCTTAAGTGTAGCTTATAATGTGTTTTGATCTCTAGCTTTTGCTTTTTTTTCTTATTTTTTCTCTCTTTTCTTTCCCTTCTTTTCCTCATTCTTTCTTTTTTAGTTTATGAGGCTTGCTTTCATTTATCTTGCCACTTGAATGTACATATTAATTTTAGAGTCAGTTTGTCAATTTTACAAAAAGTCCTCAAGAATACTTCACTAAAGAGAATATTCAAATGGATAAGAAGCATAAGAAAAACACTCCATTGGAAATGCATAAAAAATGCTTATGATAGTTATCTCTGGCTAGTGCAGATTGTGGGTAATTGTCAATTTTTTACTTTATGCTTTTATGTATTTCTAGTTGTCTGCAATGAACATGTATTGCTTATGCAATTAGAAAGAAAACAATAGGTGGAAGTGGAACTGGAAGAAGTTGCTGCTGCATGCGGCCCAGCTTTAGAAAGACCAGAGAGAAAAGATGGTGGTGAAGTAGAGGAATGTGGAATGCATTCCTCTCCAAAGATGCATTGGGAATGCACCAAAAGATGCAATAATTCCCACAGAAAACCAACTGAACACCAGCAGATGACCTCGGACACTAGAAAGGACTGCAAGGATTTGTGTTTGCATGTGTGTGGTGTTATTTGTTTGTTTGTTTGTTTTTGCTTTTGTTTTTGTTTTGTTCTGTTGTGGTTTTGAATTTCTGTTGGTTTCTTCTTTGAATGCCTGATAGAATACTGGGGTTCCTCTGTCAGGTCTTTCTAGTGCTTATGTTCTATTGGATTCAGTAATTGTGTGTCTTATACTTATATGTGTTTCCTAGACTTAGTATTTGTTTGACTCAACACTCTGCCATTAGTCTGGGGCTTGGATAGTCTTTTTTAAACCCCTCTATTGCCAGGACAAGCAACCCCTGAAGTCTGGAATACCATGAGAAAACAAAGAAACACCATGCAGGCAAAGGAGCAGGAAAAAAAAAAAAAAAAAAAAAAAAACCACACACACACACAAGACAAAATAAATGAAGAGGAAATAGGAAAAATGCCTGAAAAAGAATTCAGAGTAATGACAGTAAAAATGATACAAAATCTCAATGACAAAATACAGAAAATACAAGAAACAGTTAATAAGGACTTAGAAGAACTAAAGAACAAACAAACAGCAAAGGACAACAAAGTAATTGAAATTAAAAACACTCTAGGTGGTATAAACAGCAGACTGAGGCAGAAGAATGAATAAGTTAGTTGGAAGATAGAATGGGGGAAATAAGTGCCACAAAGCAGGAAAGATAAAAAAGAATAAAAAGAATGGAAGACAGTCTCAGAGACCTTGGTGATAAGATTAAGCAGACCAACATTCAAATCATAGGCATCCCAGAAGAAGAAAAAAACAAAGCATCTGATAAAATATTTGAAGACGTTATAGTGGAAAACTTCCCCAACATGGGAAAGGAAATAATTAATCAAGTCCAAGAAGGACAGAGACTCCCATACAAAATAAACCCAAGGAGAAATACACTGAGGCACATATTAATCAAACTAATGACAATTAAACACAAAGAAAAAATATTAAAAGCATCAAGAGAAAAGCTGCAAATAATATATAAGGGAAAACACATAAGGATAACAGCTGACCTTTCTACAGAAACTCTGCAGGCCAGAAGGGAATGCCAGGATATACTGAAAGTCCTGAAAGAAACCTACAGCCAAGAATACTCTACCCAGCAAGAATCTCATTCAGGTTTGATGGAGAAATCAAAAGCTTTACAGAGAAGCAAAAGTTAAGAGAATTCATCACCACCAAACCAGCCTTACAACAAGTGCTAAAGAAACTTCTCTAAGTAGGAAACACAAGAGAAGGAAAACACCTACAAATACAAACCCAAAACAATTAAGAAAATGGTAATAGGAACACACGTGTCAATAATCACCTTCAATGTAACTAGATTAAATGCTCCAACCAAAAGACACAGACTGGCTGAATGGATGCAAAAACAAGACCCATATATATGCTGCCTACAAGAAACCCACTTCAGACAAAGGGATACATATAGACTGAAGGTAAAGGGATGGAAAATGATATTCCATGCAAATGGAAGCCAAAAGAAAGCTGGAGTAGCAATCCTCATATCAGACAAATTTGACTTGAAAGTAAAGACTATTACAAGAGACAAGGAAGGACACTACGTAATGATCAAGGGATCCATTCAAGAAGAACATATCACAATGGTAAATATCTATGCCCCAACATACTAGGAGCACCTCAATACATAAGGTAAATGCTAACAGCTATAAAAGGGGAAATCGACAGTAGCACAATGATAATGGGAGACTTGAACACCCCAGTTACATCAGTAGACAGATCATCCAAACAGAAAATAAATACACACAAGTTTTAAATGACACATTAGAGAATCTTGACTTAATTGATATTTATAGGACATTCCACCCAAAGATGACAGAATACAATTTCTTCTCAAGTGGACGTGGAACATCTTCCAGGAGAGATCATATCTTGGGTCACAAATCAAACCTCAGTAAATTCAAGAAGATTAGAATCATATCAAGCATCTTCTCTGACCACAACACTATGAGACTAGATATCAATTACACGAAAAAAAATGCAAAAAATACAAACACATGGAGGCTAAACAATGCACTATTTAGCAACCAAGAAATCATTAAAGAAATCAAAGGGGAAATCAAAAAATATCTAGAAACAAATGACAATGAAAACACAAGAACCCAAAACCTATGGGATGCAGCAAAAGCAGTTCTAAGAGGGAAGTTTATAGCACTAGAGTCCTACCTTAAGAAACAAAAAAATATCAAATAAACAACCTAAACTTACACCTTAAGCATTTAGAGAGAGAAGAACAAAGAGACCCCAAAGTGAGCAGAAGGAAAGAAATCATAAAGATCAGATCAGATCAGAAATAAATGAAAAAGAAAGGCAGGAAACAATAGCAAAAATTAATGAAACTAAAAGCTGGTTCTTTGAGAAGATAAACAATATTGATAAAGCATTAGCCAGACTCATCAGAAAAAAAAAAGGGAGAAGACACAAATCAACAGAATTAGAAATGAAAAAGGAGAAGTAACAATGGACACCACAGAAATACAAAAGATCATGAGAGACTACTGCAAGCAACTATATGCCAAAAAATTGGATAACCTGAAGAAATGGATAAATTCTTAGAAAAATACAATCTTCCAAGACTGAACCAGGAAGAAATAGAAACTATGAACAGACCAATCACAAGTAGAGAAATTGAGACTGTGATTAAAAATCTCCCAACACTGAAAAGCCCATGGCCAGATGGATTCAAGGGCAAATTCTATCAAACATTTAGAGAACATCTAACCTCTATCCTTCTCAGCCTTTTCCAAAATATAGCAGAAGGAGAAACACTCCCAAACTCTTTCTGTGAGGCCATCATCACCCTGGTACCAAAACCAGGCAAAGATGTCACAGAAAAAGAAAATTACAGACCAATATCACTGATGAATATAGATGCACAAATCCTCAACAAAATACTAGCTAACAGAATCCAACAGCACATTACAAAAATCATACACCATGATCAAGTGGGGTTTATCCCTGGGGTGCAAGGATTCTTCAATATACGCAAATCAATCAACAGCATATCAACAAATTGAACAATAAAAACCATATGATCATCTCAATAGATGCAGAAAAAGCTTTTGACAAAAGTCAACATCCATTTATGATAAAAACTCTCCAGAAAATGGGCATAGAAGGAAATTACCTCAAAATAACAAAGGCCACATATGAGATACCAAAAGCCAACATCGTTCTAAATGTGAAAAACTGAAAGCATTCCCTGTTAGAATAGGAACAAGAGAAGAGTGTCCACTCTCACAATTATTATTCAACATAGCTTTGGAAGTTTTAGCCACAGCAATCAGAGAAGAAAAAGAAATAAAAGGAATACAAATTGGAAAAGAAGAAGTAAAATTGTCACTCTTTGCAGATGACATGATATTATACATAGAAAAACCTAAAGACTCTACCAGAAAATTGCTAGCACTAATCAATGAAGTTAGTAAAGTAGCAGGATGTAAAATAATGCACAGAAATATCTTTCATTCCTATACACTAACAACAAAAGAGCAGAAAGAGAAATTAAGGAAACTCTCCCATTTACCATTGCAACTAAAAGAATAAAATGCCTAGAAATAAACCTGCCTAAGCAGGCAAAATATTTGTATGCAGAAAACTTTAAGACATTGATGAAAGAAATCAAAGATGACACAAACAGATGGAGAGACATGCCATGTTCTTGGATTGGAAGAATCAACATTGTGAAAATATACTACCCAAAGCAATTTACAGATTCAACACAATACCTATCAAATTACCAATGGCATTTTTCACAGAACCAGAACAAAAAATCTTACGATTTGTATGGAAATGCAAAGGACCCCGAATAGCCAAAGCAATCTTGAGAAGGATAAATGGAGTGGGTGGTATTAGGCTTCCTGACTTCAAACTATACTATGAGGCCACAGTGATCAGGACAACATGGTAGTGGCACAAAAATAGAAAGGAAGATCAATGGAACAGAATAGAGAACTCAGAAGTAAGCCCAAGCACATATGGAAAACTTATCTTTGACAAAGGAGGCAAGAATAGACAATGGAAAAAAGACAGCCTCTTCAATAAGTGAAGCTGGGAAAATTGGACAGCAACATGGAAAAGAGTGAAATTGGAACACTTCCTAACAGCATACACAAAAATAAACTCAAAGTGAATTAAAGACCTAAATCTATGGCCAGACGCTATAAAACTCCTAGAGGAAAACATAGGCAGAACACTCCATAACATACATAAAAGCAAGATCCTTTTTGACCCACCACCTAGAATAATGGAAATAAAATCAAGAATTAAGAAATGGGACCTCATGAAACTTAAAAGCTTTTGCACAGTGAAAGAAACCATAAATAAGACAAGAAGGCAACCCTCAGAATGGGAGAAAATACTTGTCCATGAAGCAATGGACAAAGGATTAATCTCCAAAATATACAAACAGCTCTTGCAGCTTAATAGCAAAAAAGCAAATAATCCAGCCCATAAAGGGGCAGAAGACCTAAATAGACATTTCTCCAAAGAAGACATACAGATGGCCAACAAACACATGAAAAGATGCTCAACATCACTAATCATCAAAGGAATGCAAGTCAAAGCCACAATGAGGTATCACCTCACACTGGTCAGAATGGCCATCATCAAAAAATCTAAGAACAATAAATGTTGGAGAGGGTGTGGAGGATAGGGAACTCTGCTGCACAGTTGGTGGGAATGTAAGTTGGTAGAGCCACTTTGGAAATCAGTTTGGAGGTTCCTTAAGGAACTACAAATAGAACTACCATATGATCCAGTAATCCCACTCCTGGGCATATACCCCAAGAAAACCATAATCCCAAAAGAAACCTGTACCATAATGTTTATTGCAGCATTATTTACAGTAGCCAGGACATGGAAGCAAGCTAAATGCCCATCAACAAATGAATGGATAAAGAAGATGTGGCATATATATACAATGGAATATTACTCAGCTATAAAAAAGAATGAAATGGAGCTATGTAATGAGGTGGATAGACCTAGAGTCTGTCATACAGAGTGAAGTAAGCCAAAATTAGAAAAACAAATATAGTATGCTAACTCATATATACAGAATCTAAAAAAGAATTGGTACTGATGAACCCAGTGACAAGACAAGAATAAGGATGCAGATGCAGAGAATGGACTGGAGGACATGAGGTTGGGGGGAGCGGGGAGTGAAGGGGAAGCTGTGATGAAATGAGAGAGTAGCATAGACATATATATACTACCAAGTGTAAAATAGATAGCCAATGGGAAGTTGTTGTATTACAAAGGGAGATCAACTCGATGATGGATGATGCCTTAGAGGGCCGGGATGGGGAGGGTGGGGGGGAGTCGTGGGAGGGATAGAAAATGGGGATATGTGTAGAAATACAGCTGATTGACTTGGGTGTACCTCAAAAAAAAATCCTACTGGTTCCTGCATTAACGAAAGAATGAAAGAAAACAATAAATGCTGTTACAGTGAAAAGAAAAAAAAAACTTCATTAAGCACCAAAGAAATGCAAATTAAAATCATAATGTAATACCACTACATATCCTCCATGATTACTAACACAAAAGACAGTGACCATGATGTATTTGCAAGAATGTGGTGCAAGTAGAGCTCTCACATATCACTGAGGTAAGTTTAGATTAGTACAACAACTTTGGAAAGCAGATGGTATGTAATAAACCTGAGCATACACTTATCCCACACCAAATAAATGTCAGAATTTTTATAGTTTCATTATTCACATTAGATATCAAAAGAACCCAAAAATAAAGAAGCAAAAACCCACCAACAGTAGAGTGCGTAGAGAAAATGTTATGTTTAAACAATTGAATAGTAAACAACAAAGTAAATGAATTAACTACATTTACATGCAACTAGGTAATGTAACGTGAAAGAAGCCAGGCAGATGCACTATATGTCCATTTACATACTGCATGGTGTCTTCAAAAATATAAAGAATTAATCTATAGGGACAGAAGTCAGGACAATGATTAGCTTTGGTGGAAAGGAAGTGACTGGCATAAAAGAGCTCTGGCACTCTGGTAATAATCTGCTTCTTGACCTTTGTCATTATTATACAGGTATGTTCACTCTTTGAAAATGCCTTAAGCTCTACACTTAAGATTTCTGCATTTTGCTGTATATATATTATATATCAATAAAATTCCACGTAAGTTATTAAAGGAGAAACACAGAATTGGGCAAGAGAAATTATACACAGTCAGAATAGACAACTCAAGGTCTGTGCTGTAAAAAGGAGTTAGAAATGGTATAGCACATATAGAGTGAATGCTTCCTCTGCTTTCCAAAAAACGTGTCTAAAAGGCAATATACAGTTATCCGCATATTTTCCCGGATTATGAGAATTTGTATATCCTTATTTTAAAAAATAATTAAATTATTATATGTACCTAAGATATAAGGTAGAATCAGAAACAAATAATATATCCTTAAATTACACAAACAAGGAAAATTGTAATGGTAATAATTTATATATATCAAGTTAATTTTCAAAAATATTGTAATAACTGTGTGTAAACTCATAGTATATTTGTATTTATATTCATTTATATTGAACATGTGGGTGGTAGAAAATGTTAGCTTTTATGCATTAACTATACTACTCCTACTGTAAACTACCAAATGGTAGGGGTATTTTTAATATATTTTTATTTTTTTTTGATGTGGAGAATTTTTAAAGTCTTTATTGAATTTGTTAGATACTATCTCTGTCCTGTGTTTTGGTTTTATGGCCCCGAGGCATGTGGGATCTTAGCTCCCCAACCGGGGATGGAACCAGCACCACCTGCATTGGAAGGTGAAGTCTTAACCACTGGACAGCCAGGGAAGTCCCCCAGTGTGAATAAATCTTATCATCTAATGGCACTGTAACTATAAATATTAGTTTTAAAATAATTTTATTTGAATCTTGAATCAGTGGATAGTAAGATTCTCTTGTCCAATTTTTTTTTCTTACCAACAGGAAATAGTCCAACAACAAGACAGTGTATTCTTATATTAAATAACAAAATTTTATCAAATATTCAATAGCTTTAACTGAGAGTTACCTTAGGTTTTTTTTCCTGTATCTTTAAGGCATAATATCAGAAAGTGCTCTCTATATTTATACGAAAGTAATTCTAATCAATAAAATATTCTTACACAGATTTCTTTATTGTTCCTGTAGCTGAAAAAAAAAATGTAGTGTTTGGTGTGTTACACGTTGTGGATGCTCAAATGTTTTTGATAAATATATGATATTAATGAATAGTCTTTATTTGTATCTATTCAAAATGTTCTTGCTTAAGTATTAATTTATAACCAATTTATGTATAAATGCAATGTATATTATGATTATTTCATATAACAAGTCTGTCTAGGCAATTCTTTAATCTCCAGAAAGATGATTCATAAGTGATGTCCAATAACTAGGAAACAGGAGAAATTTATCATCTTAGATTGTAAATAATGCTAAGAAACAACAAAATTAATACATCTTTGTAAGTGAGAAATATATGTGATAAGGAAATATATGAATTGATGTATTTGTTACAAAAAAAAACATTGACTCAATAATACATAGATACAATAAAATTCTAGCCTATGAGGATCAGAAGATAAAGTTAGGAAAATTTATGTAAACTAAAATGTTTACATGTGAAAGCATATTTTGTTTAATAACATTATGTACTGCACATTGAAATGTTGAAATGTGTGATACTAATTTAATATGATGGGAATACTGGTTTTGTGAGACTTTCAGTAAATAGCTAGAATATTTATTTTGATAATTAGATGTATATTGATCATCAAACCTGATGTAAAAAGTTGTACTAAGAATATATTTTACAGAAATTTGAGACATAAAGAAAAATGTTGGTTCAGAAAAATCATGTATACATATATAAGTATATATGAGTATATGGATACATATACTAGAGTGTACATTAAATACACACTCATATATATACATTATTTTTTGATGTAGTCAATGCACTTTATAATAACAAGATCTTAGTTCAGTGAAGTAGGTTGGGTTACAATCTGAAGACCTAGAATCATAATTTGTTTGGGGGACAATGCCAAAAAACTTATGAAAGGAGTGGAAAGATGAGACAGGAAAGAGAAGAAAACCTGTTCAGGGTGTAATGTTAATAATGAAGTTATCTCTGTGGGCAAATAGAGTTCAACGCCTCTAAGAACCTCTGTAAGATAGTATGAAACTTTGATTATTTATATTTGAGGGCCACAGAAGTGGTAGTATTTGTACTTTAACTCTCAGTCATCATTCATTGAGAGGAGCACCTGAGGCTGCTAACTCTTAGGACTTCTGATATACCCAATAAGTGGACCTAAAGGTAGAGACCTGGCAGAAAATGTGCTTGCTATAAGACACTAAGCACAGGTAGTAGAATAATGGTGAATGCTGAGAGATATGGGAGGGCATTGAAAGTGTCTGCAACAAGAGGCAGGCAGAGTGTGATAGGTAAAATTCTAAAGTGGCCACCAAAATTACCAAATTTTGGTGTAGATACCTTGTATAATTCCCTCCCTTGGATGCACTCAGATCCTGTGAATAAGATGGGTCTCACTCCACGGTTTGTTGTTACATGGCAAAAGGGGTTTTAGGTATGTAATTAAAATGACAAATCATTTGATTTGGAGTTAATCAAAAGAGACATTATCTGGATAGTCAGACTTCATTGGTCAAGATTCCTTAGAAAAAAAGGAAGATATTCAGAGAATAATTGATTTTATCCTGTTTATCTTGAAGAAGATGGAAGTTGCCATGAGTTTTATAGACCTAAGGGACTGAATTCTGCTAATTAATTGAATAAACTCATATGAGACCCCAAGACCTGGTCCACCTTAACTTAAGCCTGAGAGACCCTGAGCAGAGAACTAAGTTAAGTTGTGCCCGGATTCCTGAACTACAGAAACAGTGAGATAATAAATGTGTGCTAAGCTTCTAAGTTTGTGGCAAATTTCTTATGCAGCTGTAGAACACTAATACAAATAGGCATGTGACACATACACACATATAAATCTTATATATTTGGTTTAAAAATCAAAGGCCTTAAAGTTTCTTTTTTTCTCCAGCTCAAACTGGTTTAATCCTCCTTTCACCAAGATGAAATATTCATTTCACTTGCAATGATGCTTTTACTAAACACATGTGCATTTCCTTCCAATTCTGGTGGTTTGCCAAACTCAACTTTCAAGTACTCAATCATTTTTTCAAGGCCAGAAACACCCTTTCTCTTTGTTGTAATATTAGTATTGCAGTTTTGCTTTGATTGCCACTATTTTATAAATTGCTATCCACATCACCAAAATTCAAATCACCATCCTCTTCACTGTAATGTTTACCATCCTCCTCTGATATTGTTAACAATTTCTTAAATTTTTAATTTTTACACAATTTTAAAGCTTACATTCCATTTACAATTACTACAAAATGTTGGATATATTCCTTGTGTTGTAGAATACATCCTTGTAGCCTATCTTACATCCAAGTGTTTGTACCACCCACTTCCTCACTATTATCTTGCTGCCCCTCCCCTCCACTAGTAATCACTACTTTGTTCACTATACAGTAAGTCCCCTACACATGAATGAGTTCTGTTCTGAGAACACATTCATTAGTCCAATTTGTCTGTAAGTCCAACAAACCTAGCCTAAGTACCTAATTAATACAATTGGTTATACAATACTGTAATAGGTTAACAATACTTTTCACACAAATAATAAATTAAAAAAACATAAAAAATAAACATTTTTAATCTTACAGAATAGTACCTTGAAAAGTACAGTAGTACCAGCTACATCACTGCTGCTTTTACACATGCTTCTGGACATCCTGGGCTTGAAGTATGGATACTGTACTAGTGTACTTTCTACAGTACTATACAGTAAAGTACACAAAAACAATGTATGCCAGACACATGAACTAAGTTACATGACTGGACATGCGAACACACATTCACATCTTTGAAAGTTGACAAATTTAAGGTTTGTATGTAGGGGACTTACTGTATCTGTGAGTCTGCCTCTTTTTTGTTATATTCATTAGTTTGTTGTATTTTTTAGATTCCACATATAGTGACATTATAGAGTATTTATCTTTCTCTCTCTGACTTACTTCACATAGTGTTATGCCCTCCAAGTTCATCCAGTTGCTGCAAAATTACAAAAGTTTGTTCTTTTTTATGGTTGAATAATACCCCACTGCTATATATATATATATACACACACAGACACACATATATATATATATATATATATATATATATATATATATGCCACATCTTCTTTATCCATTCATCTGCTGATGGACACATAGGGTGCTTTCATAACTTCACTATTGTAAATAGTGCTGCTATGAACATTGGGGTGCATGTATCTTTTCAAATTTACAGTTTGGGGTTTTTTTGGATATATACCAGGAGTGGAATTAACTGGATCATATGATAGCCAGCCACTGTGAAAAACAGTATGAAGGTTTCTCAAAAAACTAAAAATGGAACTACCATATGAATCTTCCACTTTTTTGTAGTAAGCACTTCCATTATTTTCTTCATGCTCTTTGTCCACACAGACACAGTAAACTATATGTACATTTACTTTCTTGACAATAAGTGCATTAGTTCCCTCTATGTCTAGATCAACTAAATCTCCACAAACTGCTGCATGTAACACATACACATTCACACATACACACTCATACATACATACTACAGAGTAGACATTATTCATGAATGTATTAATTACTCCAAGATAATATATGAATAAATACATTAATGTATACACATGTAAGAGGATGATTACATAAGAAAAAAAAAAAAAAAGCTAGTTTACCTGAGCATCCAATTCACCTACTCTGATCTCCCCTCAGGAAAGAAAGATTAACATTATGCTTCTAAGTCCTTTGAAGAAAAACTAGATAGGATTTCTCAGATTGGGATATGATAGAGGGAAGTTAATGGAAGACTAACTGTAGAAACTTCCTTGAAAAATGGTTGATTTTCAAGTAGGCAGCAAGAACTTAGAATAATCCACAACTTTCTAGATATTCTGAGGAATAAGTGCCATAAACCCTACTCCCATGCAGAATCACATAGAGAGAAAAGATCTCAGACAAAACTTTCACCTAGGGAAGTTGACCCCTAGACCCTAGGGTTTCAGGTATCAGTAAAAATTCCCACTCCCTATGAGCACAGTCTATGAGGCTTCCTACCTTTTAAGAGGACCACATAGGCTTATATAGCTAGCCTATCAACAGTGACTGCTTGAAACAAGAGTGCTCTAACCAAATACTCTAGACTGCAACATACCTCATGGAAGCTCTAATGACTTTGGGGCTAGGTTCATAATCAATGGAATAGACACTCCTCACCATTTCAATTTCAGTGAGAAAAAATAAGTATATTCATTTATTTATATTATATTTTCATAGTCAAAATTTATGCACAGTTACACACTCCTAGAAAGGTAGATAAATCATAGTTTGATCAATCACTTAGCAAACATATGGGTAATTAGTAGACAGATGACATACCAGATAATCAGGGAAGTTAAAAAGGTAGATGGATAGATACATTGGTAAACAGATATAGAATATGCAATTAGATAATTTTCCTAAACATAGAAATCTTTTAAACTCCTTATAGTGATTGCAAGAATACGGCATAAGCCCTTGGGCATCTCTTCACTCATCACTGAATAATGGTTAATTCAGGAACGCCTATTTAACAGTCCTTTAGGAAAAGCCACAAAACATATTTAACCAACCAAAGCTTCAGGCCAGATTTGGGCAGGGAGTTCTTAATTACACAATTAGAAAGAGGCCAAGATGATGAAGTTAATGTCTCTCCCAAATGAAGGAAAAAGTTAGTCAACTACTGCGGAACTAGAAAATACTTAAGATGCTAATTAACAATAGTCTTAAAATGACTTTAATGCTAAAGACTCATTTAACTCTTACTGAGTGACACTAACTACATCAACTCATTTTTACAGACACTGGGTAAATAGTTAAGAAGGCATGATTTCTACCCTTATCAATTTCTACCCTTATCAATCAGAGTATAAAAGGATAGTGAATGCATGTCCACATATAGTTTTACTATATAGCAGAATATAATAAAGGATTAAAATAAATTCAAATCAAATTATATCAAGCAGACCAGTGTAAATATTTTGTGGCTGAAAGATATTGTAGTTGATGTGACATAAGAATGCTTAAAGACCTTGACAATTAGTTCAATATTTATGATTTCAGGCAATTTACTTATTCTTTTTGAACCTTTATTTCCTCATCTTGAACATGTTTTTAAGAATGCCATGTATCATGTGGGGTTTCGGAGAGGATTTGAAAAGATAATCAGAGTAAAGCAGTTAAATTTTAAGATCATTTAATATTGTTAGGATTTCCATGGCTTTAACCACTTTATCAAAACTGTGGAAGATATTTTGACAGAAAATATTTTAAAGCAAGAAGCCTTGGTTGTTCAATAGGGGAAGTAAGAAGGAATAATTCTCTATTTTAAGATAGTGTCATTGGAAATATAGTGAAAACAGTAGATATAACAGACATTTCAGAATTTGAATAAAATTTTTTGACTTTGTTAATTACTCTAAGCTTGGTATGTGGAAAAGTGGAATTGTAGGAATTATTGAATATGACAACCCCTAAGAAAGTTGATAAATAGATGATTGGAGTAGAGAAGGAATTTATATGAGTGAAAGCTGTGGAAACTTTGATTTAGTTAGGTCAATAAAATGGTTTTGATGGCAAATGAATGACCATTGTAATGATAGTAATGAAGGAGTAAAGTGAGCAGGATAGGAAATTGAAATGAAGAGATGTAGACCACTGGATCTGAGGTAGATTAAAGAAAAAGTTGAGTAATGTGCTAGAAATTTTGTCAGTAAATTAGCTCTATTTGAGGCAATTTGTGGGAAAGAAAAAAATGTAGTAAACAAACAGACAAAAAAAATCCTGAAAAGTGGTGTAAAATTCCACAGAGAAGGAAATGTAAGCACATTACATTCTAAAATGCCTGTGAGTTTTTTTTTTACTTTCTTAGTAGATCATATATATTAAGATTGAAAAAAAATATTTTTTGAAAACTATTTTATATATATTACAAATGAAGGAAAAGTGAAATTATTACTTAACAGCAAAACTATTTTAAATTTATTTGTGAAATTTCCCATCTTCACAATATATCCTGTCAAGAAGATATTAAAAAATGAGCAAATTCAAAGGCACACAACTCTACTGAAAGCTGGATAAATAACTTTAATGGAACAAAAGCAGAATGTTACTTGAAGTTGAATTTACATGACTTTTGGTCTCTGGGATGGGAATCCAGCAGAGATACTCAAGCAATTTCATTCTCTTGGGTAACAAGAATTAAATGTTCTGCATGAGGTAGACAAATAGAACCAAAATGGCTTTATGAAATTGGAGCATATAGTGGGTCTCCCACATCCATAAAAGGAGGATGAATAAAACATTGGCATTGACTTGTGTCTGGAAGCTCTCAACTGAGGGCACCAGGGAAAGAAGACACATTTTTAAAATGAAATGATAAGTTAAATTTCCCACTGACATTTTGTCTTTCTCCCTTCCTTCATTCTCCTTGGCTCCCTCCCTTGCCCTTTCCTTTCTTTCTTTCTTTCTTTCTTTCTTTCTTTCTTTCTTTCTTTCTTTCTTTCTTTCTTTCTTTCTTTCTTTCTTTCTTTCTCTTTCTTTCTTTCTTTCTTACCTTCCTTCCTTCCTTCCTTCCTTCCTTCTTTCTTTCTTTCTTTCTTTCTTTCTTTCTTTCTTTCTTTCTTTCTTTCTTTCATTCTTTCTTTCTTTCGTTCATTCTTTCTTTCTGTCCTTCCTTCCATTCTTTCTTTTTTCCTAAATCCTATATATCAGCAAGGCACAGAAACCATAATCTACACATAGAGCACTAGTTTTGGGACTGTATCGTATGGAAGGACAGAATATAAGTCAACAAAATTCCCTCTATATATAAATTTAAGAGAAGCAAAAGAGGTAAAGAAGAAGAGAAAAAGTTATAGGGAAAGTTACAGAGATAAGAGAGAGACAGAGAGAGAGAGACAGTGACAGAGAGAACCAGAGACAGAGAGATAGAGAGAGAAAACTATTAAATACTGTTAAACCTATTTAAAAATACTTGAAGATAAACTTCTGGCATAATAGCATAAGTAGTCCTGCTGACTGATTCCTCAGTGAATTTGGTGTAAAAGCTAGAGAAACAACAATTTAAGCCTCTGGAAATGGTTTTATGGTTAACTGGTAAATGAAGAAACATCTAATCAAGAAAATTTATGAAAACTTGGTAAGAAAGATAAGTCTGTGGCAGTTGAACAAAGAATAATTTCTTCCTCCCTGACTCCTTGGCCAGAGAGGCAGAGAATCCACTCTGACTGTTGCAGACAAGAACACAGAGCTCCCTATCTCCCATTTCTCAATTGTCCTATCTATTGCAGAGACTAAATCCCAGTGAGTACAATTGAGAAGCAGGGCTCAGTTTTTCTGCCCAGTCACCATGCATGGAATGGAGGCCCTGTCTTGGGCATTTCAGAACTATGAATACTGACACCTTGATCATCCTTGCCTCAGTTCATGAGACAGTGATTCCACACCAAGGGAAATAAGCTGAGAGGCTTCCCACCCCAACCTCCCCACCAAGTGCTCTGCTTCTAGATGGTGGGTGTCACTCAGTGAGAAGTTTGCCATTATCCCTGTGCCAAGTTTCAGAGCATTGGATGTGAGGGGAAAGCAAGTCATAAAATATATAGTTCCTAATCTCCTCCCAAGGGAACTGCCATCATTTGTGGAATTCAATAGATGAACACAGTCAGGGAAAGAGAGGAAGAGAGCCCAACAAAAATCACTGTTACCTCAGGATGACTTAGGCATACCCCAAATTGTGATCCTAATAGGGATCAAATAAGGATTAACTGAGTGTGAGTGGAAATAGATTTCACCAAAATAATCCAGTGAATCACTAATGTAATAAACAAGGACATAATAAGACTGGTGCAATGGGGGACCAGTATCCAGAATTGCTAAAATATATTATCTAAAATGTCTAATTTCTAACAAAAAAATATAAGACATGCTAAGAAACATGAATATTTAACCTATACGCTGGAAAGGCAACAGAAATTTCCTATGAGAGTGACCAAATATCTAGAATTATCAGAAAAAAAAAAAAAAAAAACACTTCAAAATGACCATTAAGGTTTATGGAATTAAAGAAACTATGATTAAAGAAATAAGTGAAAGTATAATGACAATGTCACATCAAATGGATAATATTAATAAAGAAATTGAAATCATAAAAAAAGAACAAAGGAAATTCTGGAGTTGAAAAGTAAATAACTGAAATGAAAAAAATATACACTGGGGCCTGGTAAGTAGATATTAATTGACAGAAGAAAGAATAAGTGAACTGAAGATAGATTGATAGAGAGCATGCAAGTCAAAAAACAGGCAGGAAACAATGAATGAAGATAAATGAGGAGAGCCTCAGGGAAATTTGGGACATGATTAAGCATGCCAAAATACATGCAATGGTAGTATCACAAAGAAAGGAGAGAAAGAGACAAAAGGAGAAGAAAAAAATATTCAAAGAAATAACAGCTGAAAACTACCCAAATTTATGGAAAAATAATTTACATATCTAAGAATCTCATTGTACTCTAAGGAGGATAGCTCAAAGATCCATATAAATGAAGACAAAATAGATTTCCCCAGATAAACAAAAGCTGAGAGAATCTGTTACTAGTTGATTTGTCTTACAAGAAATGCAAAAGGAAGTTGATCAAGCTGAAAACAACTGGCAGCAGACAATAATTAAAATACACATGCATGCACACGCACACACACACACACATACACACACACAGTGTCAATAGCATAATTGTATAGATAATTACAAAAAAATAGGATTGCATATTTCTTCACCTTTGTTCTCTTGACTAATTTAAAAAGTAATCACATAAAACAATGTGAATAAAATTGAATAGGTCAATAAAAATGAGTTTGACAGAATAATGGCCCCTCAGCCAAGATGTCCTCATCTTGATTCCTGTAACCTATTAATATGTGCTTCCTTCTACCTCAATTAGAGTAAAATGACAAAGATGGAAAGAAAAAAATCATCATAAATTAGTGGAAAATCATGAATTATTCTGTGAGTGGCACTCAGACAATTGGTTACACATGGAAAATTAGATTAGATTATTACTGTATTCCATAAACAAAAATACACACAAGTTATCACTAAAGCACTATATGTATCTCTAAACCGTAACTCCTTTCTTTACATTTCTCCCTGCTCCAACAGTTTTCTAAAAAACAACATATACAAAATTCACCACAAAGACAACAAAATGTGTTATGTCTGGGGATCTGGTGTTAATAGTAAGCCAAATTTCTGAGTCTCTTGTTCAGTTTTTCAATTATGTTCCAGATGTAGAAAAGCATCTGTATTTGAGGAACCATATCTAAAACATTTTGGGACATTTGACTGAAGCCATCTTTTAGGGAGTTTTCTATGTTTGGAACATCTGTAAGGTCTTCAGTTTTGTATTCCTACCAAACTTAGGGTTCAAGGGAATGGATAAGAAGGCTGTGATTCAAAATTAAAGGGGATAACAAAATCATGATTCCAAAGAATCTGAACAGTCTGGTTAAATGCATTCAATCTAACAAGATGTAATTTAATATGAATAAACATTAAATTCTATTCTTTAAAGCTTAATGATTTAAATACAGAAAAGCAGTATGAGGAGAGTTTAAATATTAAGCTTCTAAGTTGAACTGATAATTATATGTGAGTCAGTTATATAACATGATCTAGGTGATTAAAAAGTTATATAATCTTAAATTTCATCAAAAGACAATGTATAGTCCAGAAAGAGTGAATTTTAAGGCTTATTCTACTGTGCTCTGACAAGGGCAAGTATAAATACAATGGATGCAAAAATATATTTTTTTAACAGAGAATTTTTTAAGGAACACTAACATTTGAGCAGAATGTTGAGAGATAAAAGCCATTGACTCAAAATGTTTACCACCATGTTCCAAGTACAATATTAGACAATGTATCATAGAGGCAAATAATTAAAGAAACTAAGTCTGTATATTTTGTTATTTCTCCAGTTATTTTTTGCCTCTCCTTGTGAAATGATTATACTTCTTTTTCCATTTACTCCAGAATTGGCCATTTGACTCTGAAAGCAATTTGTGCAAATGACAAGTGCTACCCCTGAGGAGAAACTTTAAAATCTCTGTGTGTGTCCCCAGTGTTTTTTAATTCTTTCATCCATACTGTCCCCAAAGGGTCTGCTCTTTCAATGACCTATGCATCAGAGTCACAGCCACCTTGCAGCCATAACAGGTGTTATGAGAGAAGGCTTTGTAGTTGCAAATACTGAAATTTAGGAGTTGATTGCTATGAAAACATCACTTAGCAGAATTTGACCAATGTTTTAAGGTTGCTTAGCTAGAACAAGACACTTAGGGAGGTCATTGACCCCAATTACCTGATTGAATGTCATATGGAAAAATTATTGGACTTCATTTTGGTGGTTCCAGCAAATGCCCTGGGCAAGAGGTTATAGGATAGAAGAGGATATGCTCAGATGTACTACAATAGCAAAAAGCCTAAAAGTCTCAGTAGCTTAACCCAACCAAAAGTATGTGATTGCTCATAACACATGTCAGTTCATGTCTATGAGGGCTCTGCTCCATGTGGCCATTCAGAAACTCCTGCTGATAGAGGCTTCTCCACCATTTTGTAGACACACCATCTGAAACACATTAGGTCCTAGAGCAGAGGAAGAGACAGAAAATCATGTTTTGGCTCTTCCATGCATTGGTCCAGAAGTGACACACTGTTTTTTATGCCCACAGCTCATTAGCCAGAGTAGTCACATGGCCATATCAAACTCTGAGGATGCTAAGAAATGTTAACCATGGAGTGCCATATTTGGTAAGCACGTCTGTCTCTGACATAGGAGAGGATGGTATTAGAAGACAGAGTTGAGCTATATACATTAATGAACTTTATCATGATTTTATAAGACACTGAAGTAGAATGGATGATTTTTTTTCACATAAATTCCCTGAGGAACTAATCAAGAGGGTTTATGGCCATAAATATGAAATGCGACAGAAGAATTTTATGGGTCCACATCCCTTCCAGTGTTTAGGTTATATAATCCTAAATTTGAAAGTTTCATAGGCTTAAAATGAGATGATCACAATGTAGGCATCCTGGATTAATTATAATGTTGCAATAGGTAATTTAAAAAAGTTTCACATTGTACTATATCATTATAATTACACTTTAGTTCATCTCATTTTATAGAGTTATTGGAAAGACTTATATTACTCTCTAAATTTTTCTTTTATTTATAAACACTATTCTAATCTCATATTTCCATGTAAATTCCAGATAATATACAAAAGCACCCTAATTTTCCTATCTTTGGATAGATAATTTTAGAGCCAAAAATCTACACAATGCTTTCATGAGGTGACTCCTATTTCTCTTTTGGAGTTTCAAATGCTGTTTATGAAGGGATTGACTCTATTGTATGTGATGGTTAAGAATTGCTTTCTGATTAGAAACATTCAAACAACTCACCAATCTTGACTCACAACCTATCTATTGATAGATTTGGAAGAAGTCCTCCATATAATCATTTTATCTGGCTTAAATAAAGACTAAATATTTTGAAGCAGATCATCAATTCTTTTTAGAGTTTTAAAGATTTGAATTAAGCAAATATGCCAAAGAAAAATTTAGTAAAGTTGATATACTTCAGTTATTAAAGGAGGGATCATTTTGCAGTTTATGGGACATCAGAATGTATCATTATCCTTGGGTCTGAGTAAGATAATATTTATCTACAAGATTATTAGGGTTCATTTTAAAATATCTATTCTCTTCTTCAGGGGCCTGAACATTGGTGCAATAAAAAGAAACACTTTAACTTTTAAATTAAAAGCTTTGTTTCTCAAATTTAATTAATCTAAAATATTTAAATAGAAATGATTATAATAAAAGTGTGTTAAAATTAATTGATGATATTTATTGTAAAAATATTTTTTGGAGTTTGTGCTTACTGATAGTGCTTCCATGATATTGAACATGCCTCACCAGGTAAAAATTAAAGTCATTGTAAAATATTATAAAAACTTTTTACTCTAATATTCAGTGAGGGCTTATTTTGTAAAGCCCTAAATAATAGTAAAACTAAATTTACAGAGACAAATTGAATTTAAGCTGAAGTCATTACATGCTAAAATTTGAATGATCTGCAAACAAGTTTACCAAAAATCTGTTTTATTTATTGGTCCACACAGTAACAACATTAGGGAGGATTCTGATGTCTACACTTTTAGTCACTGCAGTATTAGGAGACACCTGTAAGATTTAATTCCCTCTTCACTCCCCAAAGCTCACAGATTTGTAACAATGGCATCAATGAGAATATATTTTTCATTATGAATCACATGGTTTATTAACAAAGACACAGATTAATTAGTATTAAAAGATAGACTGTGTCATATTACTTGTAACATAAATCACTCTGTAGTTGGGTAGTATTCTGTGAATCAGTATTTGACAGTAATTTATGAGGTTTCAGTAGCCTTTTTGTGGTCAATAGCAAAAAAAAATCAATTAATCTAAGTTTGGCTAATAGTTAATATTTTATTCTTCGCATGTGACAGAAGAGCTTTATTTTTTAAAGATCTTTATTTCAGACATTTATAACCCCGAAAAAAACCTCTACTGCCATATGGTTAAAGCATAGCTATATAAATGACTGCTTATTTATTCCTTCATTTACTTATATGTTAAGCATCCAAACTGTTCTGATCACTGTACTAAATCTGAAGATATAAAATCAGGTAAAATGACTTACAAGAATGAAAATGCCTTAAATAAAGGAAATGAATCAATAATGCTAAGTATATGACAATTTTGAAGAATTTAGTTTTTTAACAAAATAAAAACCCAACCATCCAAACTCTTTAAGCTATTCCATATTTAAAATTTGTGATTGGAGATGGTGAGGGGTTTATTGGACTTTAGAAAATGTAAGACAGATATTCAAAGAAAACATTTTTCTCACTAGATTACCACACTGAGAGTAATATCATTAATAGTTTATTTTCTATCCAGTACATATTTTTGGGATAAAATTATCTTGACCTTAAGTGTTGTTTTAAAATAAATTCTAATGTATTTACAGGAAATACAATTAGAGGAACTACACAGAAGTCTGAAGTCAACTCTGCTGAAAGGACAAAGTACAGGGGATGTTAAACCCTGGGATGAAAGGGAGACCACTGGGTATCCAGTTTTGCTAACTGGATTTACCAAAAGAATAGTAAGCTGTCTTCTCTTGTTATGACAGGTGGTGGTTTTACAAGTTGCAGTAAGGCTCTAAAAGAAATTAGACTCCTCCCCTCCCAGAGAGACTGTGAAGCAGGGCAGCTATCTTCCTTCATGATTACCTTTCAGAGAGATGGCTACTAGATCCTTGAAATACATCCTTGGGTTGTAACACTGGCAAGAGGCTTTTAAAAATATTTACATTTCAAAGATGCAGAAAAAGAATTTACACTCTTTTTACGGTAAATATCTGAGAAAAGTAGAGTCAAGATCTAGAGCCAGGAAGAGTGTGTAAAGTTTAGTCAATCTGAGAGAAACTTTAAGGACTTCTTGGTCATAGGGCAGATTAAAATCTGAATATTATTAATAAAAGGTCTTTTAACAGTGAAATGACAATGATTGGTTTGATTCTGTTATTGATTCTCTACATAATTACTCTTGTATTTTAAGCCTGCCACTCCTGTGTACAATTTATTAACAATTTGAACTACAGCAATTTAGCCACTTTGAAAAAAGAGGTTTCCGATGTCAATTATTATTTTTCCTAAACTGACTTTGTGAATTTAGTCATTATTTTGTTATTTTATTTGCTTATTTTTTCACAATATTTATGATAGTTATTGATGCCTTAGTCTATTTTATATGATATGGTATTAAGTATACAGGAAATAAAATTTAGTGGCAAAAGGGAAAATGTGGTACATTATACACAAAAAAAGAAAGATAGTTTTTAAATTATTGGATTATTCTTCCGGTTTCACTGAATCATATCACTGTAAAGGGACTTAAGTGGTGTTTTAGACAACTATGTTTCTATTGTAGACAAAATGTCAAGTAGTTTCTACAAAATGTCTATCCATGTAATGCTGAAGAAGTCAACAGTGCTACTCAACAATCTTTCTGGTTTTCTACTTCAAGACACAACCAAGGGTTGAGATTTTCTGAACACTTTAAAGTTAAGCATTGCCTGGTGATGTGCTTTAGCCAATGAAATGTGAGAAATATAGGTAAAGTTTGTCAATTTTGGGTGAAATCATTCAAAAGTTAATTTTCTATCATTTTATTCCTTTGCTGAGGAAGTCATTACAGCATGGGTTGACATAGAGCCTTTATCTGCCTACACTTCAAGTGGTTAAGATAAGCAGATGCCCCTACAACCAGCATTGGCTATGTATTTATAAAACCTCTTTTGAGCCATTGAGATTCTATGATTGTGTATTATTACATCATCACCTAACCCATCCATTAATAACTTTATTATAGGAGAGTTTTATAGACTCCACTTAATTCTGTGTTCTCAAAAGCCAGAAACAATGCTACAATATCTGTGTCCTGAATGGGATAAGCCCCCTGATATGTAAACTCAAATCCTTTGTAATCAACCACAGATATATGTGCAAAGCCCAGGTCATCAGGTCAGAACATGTCTTTTGTCCTGATCAGTTACACTCTAATGCTTTTGTGTTCATGCCTTCTATGAGAATTTGATCGCAAGACTCAGGTTTCTTCTGAAAGACTTTTTTTTTCATGTAACTTCAAATTCTAGACAGCAAGTGTTGTGTTATTGCTCTGTCTCTCTTAGAAGGCTGTTGTTTTCCTTATTCAAATATATTTCCTCTGTATTCTGTTGGATTTTGGAGAATGACAGCCTTCATAAAATTACAAAAGATTAGGTTTCAATATTTAAATATCATAATGAGATATTCCTTTCTTTTACTTCTGTCTAATTAAAAGAAATATTTACATGATCCTTCTCATAGTTAGCAGCAATAATTTTGTCTTGATTCTTCACCAAACAGCAGGAATATAGCAGTCATATAACTATAGACATTATCAGGGGTATTTTGGAAGATGTCGCATTATACCATTCAGAATTATTCCAGAAAATAATTACTTTGGCAAAATCATGAGGATGGACTGAATATGTTTGTATCAAAAAAAAAATCCTTTCCAAAATTACCATGTCAAGTGTTCTCATGACAGGAATTTCACTTTCTTATGACTGCTTTTTAATGTTATTTTAAATTAGATTATGTAGTATAAACACTAATCAATAACAATAGATAAAGAGTAATAGGAATATGAAATTTTAACATTAGGAATATATAAACAAAGAAAACACAAAGCAAAAATATGAAAGAAAATAGTACATATGATCAGGCTACTCAAGATGGCTGTTCTCTTGTTCTCTGCACATCCCCTGCTCACCCAGTGCCTGCTTCTCCTGTACCTTATGCACATGACTGACCTTCCTGTGTACTTCCCCAGGCCCCAGCTAGTGATTGCTCTTGTCCAAGGGGGGTGAGGGGCATGCCCCTCTACTCGTTTCCCTGGTAACTAATGAGCCCTCCTAATGTCAGTTCCCCTATATCTGGTAACCTCCCCTTCCCCTCAGAAGCAAAGGCTGCTACCACGTCCTGTCCACCATCTACTGCACACGGTAGGATGTTGCTGCTCGAGGACCTTGCTTCAGATGTGTTAACTCCCCACCCGTTAAACCACTGATGTCTCTGTTGCTGACTCTGGACTCTTTCTTTGGTCTTGAAGCTGAGCAAACACAGGCCTTGTAGGCCTGTGAGGTGCAGCCCACAATAACAAATTTTGGCTTATCATGAGTTGAACCCAATATCGAGTAGTTCCAAGTCCAATTTGATTTACACATTTGATCTTTTCATATATTAACCTTATTATCTGGCCTTGCTGATGAGAATTTTAAAAAATATTGAGTCACAAGGTAAGCCATGCATTTGCTACTGCACAAAAATGTGAGGAAAGCAAGAATGTAAAGACAATTACACTTAGACTGCAAATACACAAACATATAAAGTAAAGGAGAAACAGAATTTCTATTCAAACATCACAATAAAACATTAAAATATGATCTCTCATTCCTCAATTCCACAAAGTACATAAAAGGATTGAGAAATTTTAAACCTCGGTTTTTTACAGAAAAGAAAAAGGGCAAATAAGTACACAATAAAATGTGAGGTGCAAATATTATTAAACAATAAACAATACATAAACAACCATAGAAACAGGAATCATTAACGAACTCGACATGACTGTCAAGTCTAGTAAATTTATATTGCCATAAAAGTCTAGCTCTGATTGGTGAACTCAAAAACATTGCATACTATTGCAAAAAATATTTTAATAAAGAAAATTTTGATTAAGTTATACTTGTGGTTACAGATCATATGATAATGTATCCCAGCTAGACTATTCATGTATGAGCTGCATTCTCACATTCAATGATCTAAAGGAGTTAAAATGAAAGACTGAAAAATTATCCTTCTAAATAATTTCATATACTTTCACCTGCAGATATTCAATAAAAATGCAAATTGTTTAAGGGGAGCAAATTTTGAAGCTGACCATAAGAGAATGATATAGGACATTTTATCAGTTTTAGAGTTAATAATAGAATCACCCTGGAAATAACAGGAATGTTGGAGAGAATATTTAATATATGTAACATATAAGCCAGATAAGGTAGAATATAGTCATGGAAATTTAAAACACAGATGAAATGGACATTATTATAAAATCAGAGACAGCTAGGAAGACAGTTTGAAGTCAGGTAATATTAGTAAAAGGAAGCAGAAAACACAAAGAAGAAACATGAAAGATATCATGTAACAATTGTTGATATTAGCAATTCAACCCAAGGTCAAGCAGTCCCAATTGTATCTTACATTATTTGGTCTATTTCCACCAAACTTCTCCAGCAATGTTGAGGAGAATTTTAGAAACAATGGAGTTACAAGAGAAAATTGGGAAAAAAGAAAAGTGTAAAAATATTTAGGAACAGCGAATTTCTCTTTTTCAACACAATATATGTCAAAATCCAAGTGAGAAGTGAGACCTCTACTCTAGAGAGAGATTTTAAAAAAGTGAATATACAAACTATGAGAAAAGCAACATTGGGAAGTACAATGTAGAAATTAAATATTCAAGATCTAATAGGAACTACAGGAAAGAAATTTCCAAGGAAGTATCATTGAAAGCTATCCTTGAAGAATTAGAAATGAATGAGTGGAGAAAGAGGTTGTTGAGGTCATCCTGAAGTAATCGGAGGAAACACAAAAACTAGAACCAAGCTACAAAATATTTTTAGAAAGAAATAACTACAATCTCAGGTCAGAGATTCATCACTTGTACAGAAGTGCAAGGAGAGGAGGGACTGAGTAAAACAATCCTTCTGGTTGGAAATATAACTATTTGGGTCAATGGAAAAATTATAGAAAGTGAAGATAGTAGGTGATCTATAGATTAAAAAAAAAAGTTTCTAACATATAATCAAAAGGAAAGGGGGGGAAAACACAATCTTGAGGATAATATTTTTCTGGAAAGGTGGAAATATAGAAGAGCCAAGATGTGTTTTAAAAAGACCAGTCAACTTGTTTGTAAGGAGAAAATGAATTTTATCAATGAGAATAATGAAAAAATTGAATTGAAAGCAATAACACTGGCGATTCCTGGGTTTATTATAATTACTTGTGGAGGAAGAAAATTATAATACATAAAATATTTCATTATAAAGATAGGATAAAACATTTATTTGAAATGGAAATGCTTTTAAAGTTATCATTCTGTTCAAATACAAGAATTTATTATTCTTATTGTCACAAATGGATTCCTTTTAAATTACAGTTACAGCACTATAGATGTCAAATACTTGGGGAATGAAAATGAGTAATGAAATGAAATGAAAAATCCTAAGGAAAAATATAATATTCCAGGCAAGTTTTACAAGATATTACTTGGCATATAATATGTCAGAAATAATCAAAATACTAAACTACCCAAATACATCACAGAAAAAAAAAATAAAATGAAATCCTATGTATTTCTAGAAATATTTACATAGCATTAGTAATTTTCATATTTTACAAGCCCCATGAAATTGAAGAATAAATGAGATTTTTAAACTTGCAAATGTTTATTCTCTTTTGATTCTATAGTAATTTAGTCATTAATTTGAAAATTTGAAAAAAAACATTACTATCCCTCAACTCTAATATTGTTAAGGGGTGTGTGTGTGTGTGTGTGTGTGTGTGTGTGTGTGTGTTGGCTCTCTGGCATCTACATTTAATACAAACTAACCTGCCTTAAGTCATTGCATTCACATTAGAAACAAAATTCTAGTGCACTGACTTCACTGAATTCAGAAAAAAAAAATATTTAATAACATCGTTTCATGCCGCAGTAGTCCATTTTCACCTTCTGAATTTAAATTTTTGAAAGTTGTAATTATAAATTGTTAATTCAAGATCTTGAAGTTATTTAATAGAGAAGAACTTTTATCCAAGGTTTGATATTCCCCATATATTGTTCCTTCTTCAACACCAAGTGTCATCCAATTCTTGATTTTAATGATATCCAGCTTAAAATTTAGTAATTCTTGGTAAGATAAAATATTTGTCAATGAGCTTAACATTGAGATACAGCAAAATATCAACCAGATAAAATGAGTTTGCATGAACTACATATTATCCCTGTGTAGAAAGGGAAGAACATTTAATTCAAAGGTCATCTATCTTTGATATACTTGCTGATAGCTTAATTTACTTAATTCTTAATGGTGCTATCATTTATTAAAATTAGACTTCATCCTTTTAGTCCTGTGATGGAAGAATTGGGTGAGTTAAATGATGCAATGAACATACTGCATGTTTTACATCATTTTCCTTTGACCTTAAAATAACAAAGCCCAGATATAATTTTTGTCTTGATTTTAAAAATAAGGGATGTGAAATTGAATTATTTTAGTTCAGACCGGAAATTCTAAATCTGGTTTTGTATATAATGAAGTGTTGCAGATTGGTTAAGGAGAAGTAAACAGAATACAAGGAGAATCCCAGATACCCATAAAGCTACTCTTACTTTTGAATCAAGCACAGAGTTATCTCTACTACCCAAAGCATACTAAGGTCATTAGTACATCACAGTAAGCACTGGGTATCCTTGTTTACTACCCCCAGATCCACTCTCCACCTTTTCCTCTCCCTACTTTGTGCCATAAGATGTTGATCTGTAAGAATTACATTAGTGGACTTCTTTTCCCTCTAGGTCTTCATTGGGTTCAGCCTTAGGACAGAGGGTGAGATCTGGAAATGTGTTTCTCCAATTTCTGCACACAGGCAAGATCACAGTAGCCTGGCTGTGTCCCTTAGTGGGGAGACAAATCTTTGAGATAGGCAACCCTCTCCACACAGCTCTCCCTGACTGTGGGTTCCAGTTACTGCTTCTCTCCTTACCCTGGCCTGAAGCCCAGCAGGTTAATGACTTCTGAGTTTCACTGTATTACTTCTTTTAGATACCATCCACCTTGCCCAAACCTGTGCAAATAGTCATTTTATTAAACTTTTCTCTAAGTAACCATTTTTAGCTTACACCAGCCAGGACTCTGAGTGATACACAGTAGAGGAAAAATGAAATAACTCTTCTAGATTCTTCAATAGTCTGTAGCTCCTTAGAGACAGGAAGTATGCATTTTTGTCTTTGAGGTCTAGCCTTTGTCTGGAACACAAGATATTGATATATCTTCTCTTGCTGTTCAAATTACACCTATAGTTGGGATCTGCTTTAGGTTTAAGCAGGATGCTTTAAAAGTTCAAAGGATAGAGAGTAAACCTGTGAAAACAAGTTCATTAAGACCATGATATCATTATAATCTTTATGAAAATAATATAAAATGGACTTTTTGTAACTGTATGTATCAAGATTCCAAATGACACACTTCAACATCTTATGAACATTACAGTTGAATCATAGCATAAATATCATCTGATCATTACTTAGATACATTGCAAGGTTAATGTGTTTTTTTATACAAGTAACATGGAGCTTTTAGAATAGGTCGCTTGGGCTTTCCTGTTGAAGCAGTGGTTAAGAATCCACCTGCCAATGCAGGGGACAGGGTTCATCCCTGGTGTGGGAAGATCCCACATGCTGCAGAGCAACTAAACCTGTGCACCACAACTACTTAGCCTGAGTGCCACAACTACTGAAGCCCGCGAGCCCTAAAGCCCATGCTCCACAGCAATAGAAGCCACCACAATGAGAAGCCTGTGCACCACAGCAAAGAGTCACCCCCTCTTGCTGCAAGTAGAGAAGGCCTGCAAACAGCAACGAAGACCGAATGCATCCAATAAATAAATAAATAATTTAATTAATTAATTTTAAAAATAGGTCTTTTATACCTTTTAATGTCTCTACAGGGTTGGGCAAAATAATTCGAATGTTCATCCAAACATCATCTTATTTGTTTTATTCTATTAATATTCTAGGGTAGAAATAGAAACACATAATAATTTTCAGGTGTATTTTGAAAGGAAATGTACTTGAAATTGGTATGTACTAGGTTAGGGTAAGTTGAAAGTACAAACTTTCCCATCTTCCAAACTACCATTGTATTTATTAATAATACTTCAAAAAAGCATCTTAATATTTATGTATTCTTAAATGAAGTTCAAATATTTTAATTCAGTATACTAAATTACTTTTTTCTCCATTTCTATCTATTTTGAGAAACTGATTAATTCAATTCACCAAGATCAACCTTCTTTTCCTTTTACTGACAGTCACACATGGAAGAGGAATACTTCCTAAAACTCACAAATGAATGTCAACCTTTTTTGATGGAAATATTTGTCATGAATTTGACATGAGTTTTTAGAAACTTTGAATGGGAAATTGAAGACTTTTATGATCTAACTCTAACATAAACGTATAGCAATAATTAAATATCATTTACAAGTAAAGCTGAGAAAAATGGAAAAAAATATAGTAATCTAATTTCAGTGACAAATAATCATATCCTTGGAAGTTTATTTTCCTTTAAATTCAATTGTATAAGAAATAAGTCAAGTAAAAAGAAAAAAAAAAAAAAAAAAAAAAAAACGCTTCATAGCTGTCCAAATCCAGCAACCTACACAACTACGATTATATGGGGAAAATCTCATTACAGACACCTGATATGCTGAATACAATAGAGCAAAAACTATTTTAAGTGCATAGCTGAATTCAGAACATATGAGATAAAGCTACAATGTCTCAGAGAGAAGAAAGACCAACAGACAAACAAGCACTTTGCTTAAACCTGTGGCTGAATTGGATACGTATTTGGGAGTAAGGGAAAACTTTACCTATTCCTATTGTACAAGATACACATTTCCATAACAAGCACAAATAGGAGACATGGTTTTATTTTTTTTTAAATCTTGAGATAATTGTAAATTCACATGCACCAAATGTAATTTCACAACAGAGATATTGCAATGATGCAGTCAAGATACAGAATATTTCCATTTCTATCAGGATGCTTCAGGTTGCCCTTTAATATTCTTTTTCATCCTGCAACGATCTCCTCTTTAAACCCTGGTATCCACAAATTTGCCATTCATTTCTACATTTTTGTCATTTCAAGAATCTTACATAAATGGAAACATCTAGTATGTAACCCTTTGAGATTGACTTTTTTCACTAACATGATTCTCTGGAGATGCAGCCAGGATATTGCATGTATCAATAGTTCACTCATTTTTCTTTTTGAATAGTATTCTCTGGTTTGGTGTATCATAGTTTGTTTAATCATTATCCTGTTAAAAGACAGTTGTATTATTTTCAGTTTTTTTTGTTACTATGAATAAAATAGCTATAAACATCCATGCACAGATTTTTGTGTGAGTCTAAGTCTTTAATTGGGATAAATGCTTAATAGTGCATTTGTTGGATCGTGTAGTAGTAGTATATCTAGTTTCATAAAAAGCTGCCTATACTTAACAGTAAGATATTGTGTACTTAAAATTTTGTTAAGAGTGTAGATCTCGTGTTAAGTGTTCTTACCACACGCAGAAAAGCAAACAAAAACAAACTAAATACCCCAAAGGGATACAAGGGAACTTTTGGATGTAATGGATATGTTTATTACCTTGATTGTGGTGATGGTAACAAGAACACATACATGTGACCAAACTTACCAAATTATTAACATTAATTACATGCTGTATTTTATAAAACAGTAAATCCTCCGTATAACTGAGGAAAAATGAACTGCCAAGCTGTTGTTCTTGAGTGGCTGCACTGTACAGTATACATTAACAAAGCATTAATAATCTAGTTTCTTTGCATCTTTGCCATCATTTTTTTTTAAGCCATCTTGATAGGTGTGTAGTGATAGCTCATTCTGGTTTTAATTTGCATTTCTCTAATTGTTAATAAAGATGAACCTATTTTATGTGCTTTATTTTCATCTCTATGTCCTCTTCAATGAAATATGTTTCCATGTCTTGTTTCTGATTAATTTTTTTTTGCTTTTTTTCCCTTTTTTACTATTGAATTTTGAAAGTTCTTAACATGTTCTTGATACTAGTCTTTTGTCAGGTATGTGTTTTGCAAATATCTGCTTCTTCCACTGTGTAACTTTTCTTTTCATCCTAAGAGGTCTTCTTCCATTTTTATTGTGATGTAATTGGCATACAGCACTGTAAAAGATGGAAGCATACAGTATAATGATATGACTTACATACATCATGAAATGATTACCACATTAAGTTTACTGAATATCCATCCTCTCATATAGATACAACTTTAAGATAAAGAAAAAATATGATATGAATTCAGGATTTACTCTCCTAACAGCTTTCATATATAACATACAACAGTGTTAATTTTATTAATCATGTTGCAATTTACATCTCTACTCCCTGTTTTTTTTTTTATAATGGGAATTTTGTACCTTTAGACCACCATAATCAACATACAATGATATTATATAATATTGACAATATTCTACACACTATACATTTCATCTCTTTGATTCATTTATTTTGTAACTGGAAATTGTAACTGTTAATTCCCCTCACCTATTTTACTTATCCCTCATGCCCCGCCCTTCTGGCAACTGACTGTTTGTTTCCTGTAACTATGATTCTGTTTTTGTTTTGTTATGTTTGTTCATTTTTTTTTTCATTTTTTGTTTGTTTAGATTCCATATATAAGTGAAATTTTACAGTATTTATCTTTCTATCAGACATTTCATTTAACATAATATCCCCTAGGTCCATCCATGTTGTCACAAATGGCAAAATTCCATTATTTTTTATGGCTGAGAAATATTCAATTGCATATATATAACAAACATAGGAGTCCATATATATTTTCAAATTACTGTTTTCATTTTTTTTCAGAGATATACACAGAAGTGGAATTGCTGGATTGTATGATAGTTATATTTTCAGATTTTTGAAGGACCTCAATAACATATTCCATAGTGGCTGCACCAGTTCAACAGTGCATAAGTATTCCCTTCTTTCTATGTCACCATGAACACTTGTTATTTATTGTCTTCTTCAGGATGCACATTCTGACAGGTGTAAGGTAATATGTCATTGTGTTCTGATTTGTATTTCCCTAATGATCAGTGATGTTGAGCATCTTTTCATGTGTCTCGTGACAATCCATATGTCTTCTTTGGAAAAATGTCTATTCAGATCCTCTGCTCATTTATCAATGGGTTTTTGTTGTTTATTTTTTGTTTGTTTTTTGATGTTGAGTTATAGAAATTATTTGTATATTTTGGATCTTAACCCCTTATCAGATATATCACTTGCAAACAACATCTCCCATCCAAAGCAGATGATGATTTGATTTTGTTGATTATTTCCTTTTCTGTGCAAAAGCTTTTTAGTTTTGTGTAATTACACTTGTTTAATTTTGCTTTTTATTCCTTGTCTGATGACACATATCCAAAAAAGACCAAAGTCAAAGAGTATATTGTTTATGATTTCTTCTGTGAGTTTTATGATTTCAGGTCTTCCATTTACATATTTAATCCATATCATTTATTTTTGAATGTGCTGTGTAAAAGTAGTCTATTTTAATTCTTCTGCATGTAACTGTCCAGTTTTCCAAACATCATTTATTGAAGAAGCTGCCTTTTCCATGTTGTATAACCTTGCCTTCTTTTTTGTAAATGTATTGACCATATAAATGTGTGTTCATGTCTGGGCTCTCTGTTCTGTTCCATTGACTCTGGATCTGTTTCTGTTCTGGTACCATACTGTTTTGATTATAGTGTCTTTGTGGTATAGTTTGAAATCAGGGAGTGTTCTCCTTTCTCAAGATTGTTTTGTCAATTATCTTGCAATTCCATACAAAGTTTAGGATTATTTGTTCTAGTTCTGTGAAAAATGCCTTTGGTATGTTGATAGGAATTGCACTGAATCTGTAGATTGCCTTGGGCAGCATGGTTATTTTAAAAATATTATTTCTTCCAATTCATGAGCACAATATATCTTTCCATTTGTATGTGTTGTTTTCAGTTTCATTCATCAGAGCCTTATAGTTTTCTGAGTACAGATCTGTCACCTCCTTAGATTTATTCCTGATTTTTTTTGTATGTGTGATGCAATTGGATATGAGATTTTCTTGATTTCTCTTTCTGATCATTTGTTGTTAGAATATAGAAACAAAACAGATTTTTGTATATTAATTTTGAATCCTGCAACTTTACTGAATTCATTATGAATTTTACAAGTTTTCTGGTGGTTCTTCAGGCTTTTCCATATACAATATCATGTTGTCTTCAAACAGTGACATTTTAATTTCTTCCTTAACTCTTTGGATTTATTTTATTTCTTTTCCTTGCCTGATTTCTGTGGCTATAAGTTCTAATAATATGTTGATTAAAAGTGACAAGAGTGCGCCTCCTAGTCTTGTTAATGATCTCAGAGGAAATGCTTTCAGCTGTTCACCATTGAATATGATTTTGCCTGTAGGTTTGTCATATATGGGCTTTATTATGTTATGTTCCTTTTATATTCCACATTATGGAGAGTTTTAGCATAAAAGCATATTGAATTTTGTCATGCCATATCTATTGAGATGATGATATGATTTTTATTCCTCAGTATTTTAATGTGGTGTATCATATTTATTTATTTGTGGATATTAAAAATTGTTTGCATCCTTGGAATAAAAACTACTTAATCATGATGCATAACCCTTTTAATGTATTGTTGAATTTGGTTTTCTAATATTTTGTTGAAGATTTTAACATCTATGTTTATTAGTGATATTGGCCTGTAATGATCTTTTCTTTCTTTCTTTTTTTTTTTTTTTGGGGGGGGGGTACACCAAGTTCAATCATCTGTTTTTATACACATATCCCCATATTCCCTCCCTTCCTTGACTCCCCCCACCTCGAGTTCCCCCCACCCTCCCCACCCCAGTCCTCTAAGGCATCTTCCATCCTCAAGTTGGACTCCCTTTGTTATACAACAACTTCCCACTGACTATCTATTTTACAGTTGGTAGTATATATATGCCTGTGCTACTCTTTCACTTCATCTCAGTTTCCCCTTCACTTCCCGCCCCCTCCCATACCTCAAGTTCTCCAGTCCATTCTCTGTATCTGCATCCTTATTCTTGTCACTGAGTTCATCAGCACCATTTTTTAATTCCGTATATGTGAGTTAGCATACAATATTTGTCCTTCTCTTTCTGACTTACTTCACTATGTATGACAGATTGTAGTTCTATCCACCTCATTACATATAGCTCCATCTCATCCCTTTTTATAGTTGAGTAATATTCCATTGTGTATATACGCCACATCTTCTTTATCCATTCATTTGTTGATGGGCACTTAGGTTGCTTCCATGTCCTGGCTATTGTAAATAGTGCTGCAATAAACATTATGGTACAAGTTTCTTTTGGGATTATGGTTTTCTTTGGGTATATGCCCAGGAGTGGGATTACTGGATCATATGGAAGTTCTATTTGTAGTTTTTAAAGGAACCTCTAAATTGTTTTCCACAGTGGCTGTACCAACTTACATTCCCACCAACAGTGCAGGAGAGTTCCCTTTTCTCCACACCCTCCCCAACATTTGTGGTTTCCAGATTTTGTGATGATGGCCATTCTGATTGGTGTGAGGTGATACCTCATTGTGGCTTTGAGTTGCATTTCTCTGATGATTAGTGATGTTGAGCGTCTTTTCATGTGTTTGTTGGCCATCTGTATGTCTTCTTTGGATGATCTTTTTTTATGGTGTCTTTGTCTGGTTTTGATATCAGGTTGATACTGGTCTTATAGAATGAGCTGGGAAGCATCATATATGCATGCTGAACAGCCAAATAGATAATGGAAGTGGGCAAGTGTTCCTCCATTTTATGACATTTCAAAAATAATTCCACTTCTATTTCTATATTTCTGTATGTATACATCTAACATAAAGGAATGGGGAAAGTATTATTTCTAGCCGATGTAAGTGTATCTAACTAAATATTGCAGTTTTTGATTCTGTTATAAGGGGAAAGAAGTGAGTGAATATTAGGAAGAGCTGCCATAATTTCTGCCATAATATTTTTGGAGAATTAAATCCCAGGTTGAAAAATAAATAAATAAATAAATAAATAAAAGTTGATTATTTTAATTTGTCCAATAGTCAATTCAAAAGCATTGCATTTTCTGGCATGTAAAATATCAGTATTGCTGAACCATAAAATTTAATTTAAAAATAAATGCTGTAATACTAATTACTATTTACATTAATGTGTAATAGGCACTGTGTTATTTTTTACTTATAACTAAAATAGTTTAAACTAAAGATTCCAAGAAAAGGCAGACATTCTTCTCTGCATGAAGATTAAAGAAATAATGAATCCTAGAAGCATACTTTTGGTCCTATTGATTGTTCCTATGAACTTGCTTTTTTAAAAACCTCATCTATTGAAAAACAGTCATACATCTAATACAAAGGTATTTTTATTAGTTTTGAGTTATATTCCATGTAAAAATATTGGAACTCCTGTGTAAAAGTACTATAGCTACATGTGTTTATGAGATGATGACTTTAAAAATATGAATAAAAATGAATTTTATATGCTTTTATAATCCTTCAATAGGCAGAATATGATATAATTTAAGGGAGAATAAATTTTGGAATCAGACAAACCTAGGTTTGAAATTAAGTTCTACTTGTACTATCTTTAAAACATGGACTCTTTAAGCCTTATGTTCTTCAATTTGTAAAGCAGGGGTAATTGAAATTACCTCATAATTAAATTATATGATTTGTGTAATAATTAAATTATATGATTTATGCAAAACATCTAGCACAATACTTGGAATGTCATCCTTCCCCTAATTGTAATAATTTAGTTGGGAAGACAGACCAGAGTAAGGACTATTTACTTTGCTGCTCTTGTTTAGTCAAGTATCAAGCATGAGCAATATCATCATTGACTTCTTTTTGAAGAAATGATTAAGAGAAGAGCTTTATGGTAAAACATCCATACATTCACAGGTATTTCTGGCATCTAATACCTATGTCACATAAAGAAGAACACATGACTAATTTAAATGTATGCCTCAACATCAAAGTGTATATTTATATATATTGATCTAATCAAATTAAGAACACCTCTCAATCTAACCTCCTGAAAGTTGGAAGAAAAATGTCAAAATTGCAATGATTCTTACCACTGATTTCACCTCAGAAACCAGTGTCTATATTCTTAAAAAGAAGCAATAGAGTATCGCTGCTGGCTAAGATGGATTAATAAGGACTAGATATGCCCTCCTGTGTCAAACAACCAAAATAGAAAAATATATAAAACACTGGTTTTCAAGACATTGGAGTTAAGTCAATAAAAGTTGGTAATTTCTGAAAGATGATAAGCACAGGAGAGGAACAGTATGATTGTTACAGTTTGCTGCCTTGAGAGGGTTTCCAGGCTGTGACATAGGGAGGTCAAACCAAGAAGAGGATGGCAGACTCCTTGAGTTGAGGAGACAGAACAGAAAGTCTGGGGAGACTAAATTGTCTAGAGTTTACAGGATATATTATGGTTTAAGAGAGAACCAAACGGAGAATGAACTTGGAGTCTAGAAAGCTGTCCTCCTCCCTCCAGTTATTTAGCTGATTACTTATCATGTGAGGAAATTATAGGAGGTTGGGGAAACTCTAACTGAAGAGGTGCTTAGTGCTCACATAGGGTTGGAAAAAAAATGCCTCTTCCCATTAACCAGAGTAGAAAATCTCATGATTCTCAGGGCATTACCTAGCACATGCAGAAAGAAAATAATGACCGCTAGGCTGAGCTCTGCTCTGTCCTACGTTCACCATACCAATTCCTACCTCAACCAACAAATCTTAAAAGGAAGACATAAAAGGATATTTGTTTCCAAGTAAGATAAAATCTTTCCACAACAAACTCAAGACTATAGATATTAAAAAAAAAAAAAAAAAACACTCAGTAGCAATAATAGTAAAATTCACAAAAAATGACAAGGAAGGCAAAGGTAAAGGAAAATAATAACTCTAAAGAGGAACAAACGTAGTCAATCTAAATCCATCGCAGAATTCACAGATAGTTTAGACTTAATAGAAAAGAGCCCTAGAATAAGTATTATAACTGTACACAGTATGTTCAAAAATTTTATTAGAGGCATGGAGAATAGTAAAATGTTCGAAACCAAAATTTTCAGATGAAAACAATGAGTGTGATACAGCATACACTGGATGAAATTAACAGTAGATTAGACATTTTAAAGGTTAATAACCTTGAACATACTTCTAAATAATCCATAGATCAAAAAATAAATCCAAAGAGGTATTATAAAGTATTTTAAATTAAAGGAAGATGAAGCATACATATTTATGAAATGCATTCAGAAAAATAGTAAGAGGAAAATCTAAAACTTTAACTGAATGAAAAGAAGAACTGTTAAATCAACATCCAAACATCCCCTTAAGAACTTTGAAGACAAGAGCAAAGTAAAACCAAAGCAAAAAGATAGAAGGAAATAATAAGGATCAAAATACATAAATAGAAAAACAGAAAAATAAGATACACTCTATGATGACATAATGAAACTAACGTTTTATCCTTAGAAATAATCAACAAAATCAATAATCATTCAGCTAGAATGAACAACAAAAAAAACAACACGTTTAGAAAATAAGGAATGAGAGGATATCTCTATCTAATTTAAAGTAACTAAAAATATCATAAGAAAATATTATGAACAGATTTATACTTAATAGAAAATCAAAGTAGAAAATTTCCTAGAAAGAAATATATTATTAAAACTAAAAAAAGAATATAAAATTTGAATAATCTTATAAAAAGTAATGGAATTGAAGTAATAATTTAAAATATTCCAACAAATAAAAGCTTGAGCCCAGGTGGCTTCTCTGTCAATTCAAGGAAGAAATGATGCAGATTATATGCAAATTCTTTCAGGAAACATAGACATAGTAAATCTTATCTATCTTAATCAGTTTGGGCTACTGTAACAGGATACCATAGACCAGATGGCTTAAAAAATAAACATTTATTTCTCATAGTTCTGGGGGATATGAAATCCAAAATTAAGTCACCAGCAGATTTGTTATCTGATGAAAAGCCAATTTTCTGGTCCATAGATGGCTATCTTCCCACTGTGTCCTCACATTGCGGAAGGGCCAAGAGAGCTCTCTGGGGCCCTTTATAAGGACACTAATCCCATTCATTAGGGTCTCACCCTTCTGAGCTAATCACCTCCCAAATGCCTTTTCTAAATACCATTACTTGGGGGTTTAGGATTTCTACATGGAAATTTTGGGAAGATACAAATATTCAGCCCATAATCTTATTCCATGAGTAGTAACCATCGTATTCTATGAGTCTACTTTTAGTCTGATATCCAAACCAAAAACATAGAAACAAAAAAAGCATCTTAAGGAAAGAAAAAACTACCTTTCACAAATATTAAACCAAAAATTATTAACAAAATTTTGACACACTGATAGGGACTTATAAAAACTATTACATGCTTCTTACAGATGAATTTCCAATCATGTGTGTATATATTCTCCCAGCCAGGTTCTGGGCTTGTCCACTTTCACTGTCCCTTGAGGCTGAGCTTGCTTTTGTGATTCAATTTCAAAGAAAAGAGTAAGAAAAGGGAAAAACAGTAATTTTACAACAGAGAAACCTAGTAAACACTACATTAACCAAGTGATGAAAGTTAAGTTTTGTGTGATGTTTTTTACATATATATATAATATATATATGTACACCATGTGCCCTCTGATATAATGCAACAAAAATGGCCATTAGCATTGTATAAGAAAACAGCTAACAATGCGCTTGTAAAGTATTTCATCTGACTAATTGCTTTGCTGTATTAGTAATTACAAGCAACCTTTGGCTACTTTAACAACGCTGGAAATTTCAATAGCCTAACACAAAAGATATTAATTTATATTCAAAGAAAGTCTACTGTAATTATAAAAATTTTTCCATAGTAACTGTTCTCTATGAAGAAACCCAGGCTCCATTGATCTTATGGTACTATCATCCATCATGAATCTTTTCTGATTTTTGCACAAGTGAAGGGAATAATATGAATCTTTTACTAGCAATTAAATGTTTTATGAAAACAACTCATTGGCCATATATATCTACAATGGGAAGAGTAAATGTTTTCTTCTTGTGTACCCATAAAGAGAGGACACTGGTATCTACTAAAAATGCCCTTAAAATTCTGTAAGAATATAAACAATATGACCAAATAAAATATGTCTGCTGTTTAGTAGTAGCACAAAAACCTTTCCTGGTCAATTTTCTCTACCCTCTCCATACAGTTGTTTTAGCACCCTCTTTTGCTTGAGTTCTAACTGGTTTAAAATGTTATTCCGGTTCTTAGGTGGATGTATTTAACACTCTTGGAATCCCTCTGGAATTCTGTAACAAATGAACTTTATTGTTAATCTGTCCTTGATATCACACACCATTTTTTTAATTTGAAAGTCCATTTTGTCCTTACATCCCTCTTGAGAGGATAACTGCATTAATTGTCCTCAATATCTCAGATATCACTGTATATATCCTCTTTGGTAATGGTCTTCCACATTTTCTCTGGGATTGGCAATATGTGTTGGCGAATGGGACAGTAACAAAATTGACACAAGTAGAAGCTTCAATAAGCACATGTGTGTATCTGCTTCTACTCTTGTATCTCTGCCATCAACAGAAGAATAGACATGGGACTGTTTGCTAGAGGGATCTAAGAAAACCTATAATGGAAAAATGTCAAATTGTACTAGGTGAGGCCACTCCAGACCAGCTAGCCTGCAGCCTGTCTGCCAGCTGACTACAGGTGCATGAGAGAGCCTGTTTGAAATCAGCTGAGACAGGCTCAGGTCTGTAGAATTGCTCAATCAACACATAAAAATGTAAGCAACCATAAATTGTCATTTTAAATGTCTAGGTTTCAGGAGTGATTTATTAAATACTGATAGCTACCTGATAAATATATACAGTCGCCTCTTATGTTTCAGTGCTAATAATCTCATTAACAATATCTTAGTATAATTGTTGCCTGTATAGGTGTTTCTTCTTGAGGTAGAGAGTTTCTGTTTGACTGTGGTCTTTTCTTCAGCCTTCCTTAGGAACTGTACTCTTTTTTTCACTTTAAATTAAATGTCTAGAAACTGCTACTTCCTTACAGAGTGCTCATGCCTATCTACCTAACCACATTTTTTTCTATGTTTGGATTCTTTTTCTTTATCTATCAGTGATTTTTGGGATGCATACTCACTCCCATGTTATGAACACTATGAAATTTTCTCACTACCCACTTCAGAGATATTTATAAGGATGGAAATCCATGTGGTAATTTTAGCAGTTTCATCCTTGTCTTCTAGTTTCCTCATACACCCAACATGGAGTGAAGTGCACATCCCCATTCTCTCAAAATACCCCCTTTTTGTAAATATTTGGATTATATTAGGTATAGTGATATATTTAGTAGACAAGAAACTTAATAAAAGTATAATCTTTTTGAAGAAGTACTAACTCAGTCTCAGTTAAGACTGAGACAACACTACAAAAACTTAAATATTAAAATGATATACATTCTTACAAAAGACTTTGAATAAAATGCCAGTGTGATGTCATTTAATAACATGAAAGGGAATTTATTAAAATTTTTCTCTAGTATTTTTCCCTGGTTAGAAATAGGTATATGAGAAAGGTAAATCAATATTAGACAGAAGCAAAACAGAGAGAGACAAAAAAATCAAGATTTACATCAAAATCTACTCATAATTTGATAAGATGATTATGCATATCCATCCTGATTGATTTGTGCCTTTCATTTTATTGAAACATCTTACCATATATTGAATGCTGTTCTAGTATTGAAAAATTGGCATTATTCACACAATTTTACATTCTAGCTGTTTTAACAGGTACACATTTTGAAAAATCATGTTCCCTTTTAATACTGGAGGAAAACTTCAGGGTATTTTGAATGTAAGAGGTGTTTTTCATCCTCCAGTGTTACATCTTAACAAGAAATATATAAAAGGGATTTAACTATATACAATATTGCATTATAGACTGACCTGTGAAGTGATAATCAAATGAGAGGCAATAATGTGTGTGTATGCACACGCGTGTGTCTGCTGCCTCGAAAAGCATTTTCTTCCCAAGTATTCCAAATATCAAAAATATCTTCCTCCTTTCTCATCTGTATTGTATCTTCTTTCAGGTAATTTTCTGCTCTTTTTAATGTGATTATAGGTAACTATGTGTAGCTATTTTCAGACTATCTCAATGTTTTTCTGCCCATTAATATTATTTTGTTAAATAAAGATCCCAAGACTTTGTTTGCAGAGATAGGATTCTATACAGCTGCAAGAGGCAGGAGAGAGAACATAAATACTAATTTGAAAATATAATTTTTAACTTTCAGAAATCCAAATTCCTTGAAACTTGTTTACATTTCAATTCTGTTGGCAAAGTTCATTTTTATCTTTTTCAACTTAACCAAATCATTTCATCCCTCATTTGTTTAATATGGCCTTGTTTTTGCCAGGAGTTATAATATAACTTTTTAAAATATTGACTATTTTCTTATACCCCTATAGTTTCTCAAATTAAGCGCCTGGTTTAAAACACATGCAGTCAGTTTTGATATTCAATGCTGAATATAAATCACACATGACTCATTTTTCATGTTATCACATTCTCTGATGATTGAATCCATCATGTTCCCTTTTGTTTGATTTTACATAAAGTCAAAAAAAGAAAAAAAAACCCCTGAAACTAAAATCTACCTGCATGATTGCTTTCAAAAATAGAATGCATTCTGTGAATAAAATATAGTGATTTCACACTTATTTAGTTCTCATATAAGAGTAACAGTTTGTAAAACCAGGTTAATCTTCTCAGTGATTCCAGATAATGGGTGAGCTAAGCTATTCACTGAGGAAAATAATACCATAATTTTGATGGCCTAAATGATAACTGACATCATAGAGTGGATTAACATGTGGTTATAAGAGCACTAGGCTCCCAGAATTTTTGGGCCTCACTGAATCAGAAGGAGAGAAACAGGGATGCTGGGTAAGCCTGAATACTTAATATTATTGCAAAAGTAACACCCCTCATCTTTAAGGGAGTGAATATATATATATATATATATATATATATATATATATATATATATATTCACATATATAAAATATGAATGCAATGTAATTGCATATACTTCTGTAGGGCTCTTAGCAACAGAAGGAAAGAAACATGAGACAAATATTAGTAAAATCTGGATCATGTAGGTGTATACAAAATTCTCTCTTTGTTTAACAAGATGTGCTTTGTCTCCAGATAATAGGTCATTCAGATAAGTGTTATTAGTCAAAGCTCAAGTTATTGAGGGTTCATTTATACTGCAAAACCAGGCTGTGTGACCAGATATAATAAATAACCCAAAACAAATCACACCATCAATCTATACATTTTGAATAAACAATGGTAATAAACTGGTACAAGACACATCCTAGGATGTTTAAATTTAAATAGAACATTATTAATCACTGGCTAATACTTTTCATTCCTGTTGTGTCCAAAGTTCAGTATCATGGTAACAATCATCACTGGAGACCAACACAGAGTTCCCATAGACCAATAGTGAGGTAACCCTTACCTGATACACAAGCTGTCTTTTATAAACAGGATCTTCATCCCTATTCCATTCCTGGTGATATTGACTTCTTGTAAGCTGTTCAATTAGTAACATTTACCTTTCCATTACACTCCTTAAAGAGTCAAGTTTTACAGATCACACAGGGAAGAAAAAATACAGCTTTCTATGCTTCTCTTAGGAATTTTATTTTACAGCCCCAATTCTGATCTATTACTAAGAAAGTATTTTATTTTAATTGGCTCCTAGAAGTTCAGCAATTGGTATTATTGATGCTTAGGTTGGACTCCAAATGGCATTCTCTGTGTAAGGTTAATACGGTTTAAATTGAAGGGATGCTTTCTGTTATATGAATTCATTCAATAAAGAGTTACTAATCACCTACTATACACCAGCTATAAGGTTAGGTACTAAGGATGCAAACACAATAAAGAAATAAGTAGAAACTTTACACATATATCTAAATATATACACATATATAGGGAGGCAGAGAGAGGAAAACAGAGAAGGTCCACTAAGGTTGTATTACAAGTCTCTTGAGCCATGTCAAAGAACCTTGAATTTATTCTGGGAAAATATTCAAAAATTTTAAAGACCAAAATGAGATGAGTACAATATGTGTCAGAAAAATAACTCCAGAAGCAATGCAGGAAGTGGATTGGAGTAGTAAGAGAAAGAACGCAGTAGAGGAACCTACAGAAAGATAGCTATTTGTCTTCAATTTTGAGCACCTGCTTCTTGCACAATGTTCGATAATAAAATATGGCTATGAATTTGAGGAAGTAAATATATTTTAAAAAATAAAGTGGCTTAACATCTTTGATAATTTCTCTAAATGAAGTCTATATAGACCCAGGATCATATATGTAGGAATTTAGATATCATTAAACCAAATATGATTCTGAAAATACAGTAGATTTTATATTCTATATTTCCCATGTAAGAAAACAAACCAAGAATTGATAAATATAAATGTGCTGTATATTTAATGTAGACTGTATAAAGAGAACAAGCAAAAAATAAATAAAAACTTTGGCAAATAAGTATTGATAGTTGAGTCGTACTCAGAGAAGAATGACTTTGAAATTAGAGTAGCTTTATTTATATTTGAAAGCTCTGCTACTTACTTGGTGTGTGATCATGGGTAGCTATTTTACCTCCATAAATCTCACTTTCTGCATATATAAAATAGGATAATAATCTTACCTAAGAAGATTAAATGAGATAATCCAGGTAAAGCTGCTACCACTGGATCTTGCATATAGAAAATTTTTAACAGACACCACAATTACACCAGTTATGATCTTTAGTAGTAAGTTTCTTAGTTATTGATTAGAAGTGGCTTAAGTAATAAAGTTTATTTGATTTTAATTGTAAAAAATAAATTCAGAAGTAATCTTTGTCAGAGATGATTAATTCTGTGGAATAGCAAAATTATCACATACCCTAACACTTTCCATTTTCTGATCTGACACCTTCAGGGTGTTTTCCCTTTCTCTCATGATAATCTTAAAGTGGCTGTAACAATTCTTAACTAGTTTTATCCCCTCCTCTTGGGATTACATATCTAAACAGAAAGGGAAATGTTCCTGTTTTTGTCTTCTTCAGAGTAGGGGAAAAAAAAAAACAAAACGCTTTCAGTAAGTTCTCTGGTAGACTTCCCTTAACAAATTTTTACCCAGGGTAGAACCACAGACCTATGCCTAGGACAACCAAAGGCAAAAGGAATATAATTGTCATGATCAGTATATTACAACCATTCTACACTTGCCAACATTCAATCCTTAGGACTAGGGATAAATGCACCTATTACGAGTGTTTTGACCCCTGAGAACAGAACAAAATTGAGATTCATTAGGCACAGAAGAAAGGAGAATGGCTCTAGGGTAGGTAGACAATGGTGTTTTTGGTGATAACATTTATAATAATGTAGATGCTGATGCTTATGTCAGTATTTAATCTCCAGCTGTGTCACCAAAAAATCTTAGGATGTAGATAGAAATATGGCAGTATCACCTGATACCCCTTCAAACCTTTATTGTATACATTTTTTCATAGTTCATAACTTTTAAAGGTATATGCATATTTTTAATCTGTTCCATCTAATCAGGCAATAGGACTTATATAGGAAATGTATGTGTACATATACACAGACATGCATATATATATTCACTTATATTAAATATAGATATTACAAACATTGTTTCATTACTTTAGTATCACAATGTCTTGAAATGTTCTTATTTTCTAAGCTTACACTACTACTCTACACTTTCCTAAGTGTAACATTTCTAAAGTTATATGATAATTGTTTTAAACATACCAACTGTGGAGTTCTAGAAGGTCTTAAGTAATTAATGATTAGAATAGTTAAGCATGAGTAATTACAATTTTAATAGTAATATAAATAGAATCCCATGGGTTGGCATTACAACTACTTTCAAATAATAAAATAAAATTAGTTTTAGGCTAATACATTTTTAAAAGCTTCCTATTTTACTTTTTTAACTTTTTATTTTATATTGGAGTATAGCTGATTAACAATATTGTGTTAGTTTCAGGTGCATAGCAAAGTGATTGTTATACATATACATGCATCTTTTTTTTTTTTTTTTCAAATTCTTTTCCCATTTAGGTTGTTACATAATATTGAGCAGAGTTCCCTGTACTATATGGTAGGTCTTTCTTGGTGATCCATTTTAAATATAGCAGTGTGTATGTGTCAATCTCAAACTCCCTAACTGTCCCTACCCTCATACCACCTCCCTGGTAACCATAAGTACATTCTCTATGTCTGTGAGTCTGTTACTGTTTTGTAAATATGTTCATTTTTATTTTTTTTTTTAGATTACACATATTAGCAATATCTGTCTGACTTGCATCATTCAGTATAACAATACCTAAGTCCATCCATGTTGCTGCAAATGGAATTATTTCATTCTTTTTAATGGCTGAGTAATATTCTATTGTATATATGAACCATATCTTCTTTATTCATTCCTCCATTGATAGACATTTAGGTTGTTTCCATGTCTTGGCTATTGTAAACAGTGCTGCAATGAACATTGGGGTGCATGTATCTTTTCTGACCATGTTTTTCTCTGAATATATGCTCAGGCATGGGATTGCAGGATTGTATGGTAGCTCTATTTTTAGTTTTTCAAGGAACCTCCATACTATTCTCCACAGTGGCTGTACCAATTTACATTCTCACCAACAGGGCCAGAGGGTTCCCTTCTCTCCATACCCTCTCCAGCATTTACTGTTTGTGGATTTTTTTGAAGATAGCCATTCTAAGTGGTGTGAGGTGGTATCTCACTGTAGTTTGCATTTGCATTTCTCTGATAATTAGCAATGTTGAACATCTATTCACATGCCCCTTGGTCTTCTGTATGTCTTCTTTGGAGAAATGTCTATTTAGTCTTCTGCCCATTATCTGATCGGGTTGCTTGTTTTGATGCTATTAAGCTGCATGAGCTGTTTGTAAATTTTGAAGACTAATCCCTTTTCAGTCACATAATTTACAAATATTTTCTCCCATTCTGTGGATTGTCTTTTTGTTTATTTATGGTTTCATTTGCTGAGCAAAACTTTTTGAGCTTAATTAGGTCCCATTTGTTTATTTTTGTTTTTATTTCCATTACTCTGGGAGATGAACCAAAAAATATATTGCTATGATTTATGTCAAAAAGTATTCTGTGTTTCCCTCTAAGAGTTTTATTTTGTCTGGTCTCACATTTTAAGCCATTTTGAATTTATTTTTATGTATGTTGTTAAAGAATGTTCTAATTTCATTTTTTTACATGTAACTGTCCAGTTTTCTCAGCACGATATGTTGAAGAAACTGTCTTTCCTTCATTGTATGGTCTTGCCTTCTTTGCCATAGATTAATTGACCATAGGTACATGGGTTTATTTCTGGGTTTTCTATCTTGTTGCATTGATCTAAATTTCTATTTCTGTGCCAGCACCATACTGTTTTGATGACTATAGTTTTGTAGTATAGTCTGAAGTCAGGGAGCCTTATTCTCCCAGCTTCATTTTTCTTTCTCAGGATTGCTTTGGCTATTTGGGGTCTTTTGTGTCTCCATTCAATTTTTAAGATTTTTTTGTTCTAGTTCTGTGTAAAATGCCATTGGTAATTTGAAATATATTGCATTGAATCTGTAGATTTCCTTGGGTAGTATAGTCATTTTGACAATATTGAGTCTTCTGATCCAAGAACATGATATATCTTTCCATCTGAAAGCATTTCCTTTAAGATCAGGAATAAGACAAGGGTGTCTATTCTCACCACTTTTATTCAACATAGTCTTGAAAGTCCTAGCTATGGTAATCAGAGAAGAAAAAGAAATAAAGGAATCCAAATTGAAAGGAAGAATTTAAACTGTCACTGTTTGCAGATGACATGATACTCTGCATAGAAAACTCAAAAGACACTACCAGAAAACTACTAGAGCTCATCAATGAATTTGGAAAAGTTGTGGGTTACAAAATTAACACACAGAGCTGTATTGCATTTCTATATGCCAACAAGGAATGATCAGAAAGAGAAATTCAAGAAACAATCCCATTTACTATCACATCTAAAAGAATAAAATATCTAGGAATAAACCTACCTAAGGGGACAAAAGATCTGTACTCCAAAAACTGTAAGACACTGATGAAAGAAGTCGAAGATCACACAAACGGATGGAAAAAGCTTCCTATTTTAATCTCAGTCATGCTGTACTTCTCTCTTCATAACACATCACATTTTTGTAACTCTTTTGCAATACTAATCTCACAGCACTTGAATATCATCTGTCAGTCCAGTTCCATGAGGGCAAAGGCCAATTTTATTGCTCTGGATGCAATAACAAGAATGCACCCTGATGTGGTAGAGAAATAATACAAGGAATGTAAGAGTAAATTTGTGAGAAGAAAGGAGAAATTCTAATTAATCAAAAATAATTACAACATAACTGCTTACTTTATAATATTTCTCTACAGAAACAACATTATGTTCAGATTTCTTAGAAATAAGATACCAGTCAAATAGTCACCCTTGAATAAAGGTTCAATGATTACAGGTACACTTTCAAAGATTTTAGTCATATCTAGAAGCTTTTTGAGTACAGAGAAGTATTCACCAGTATATGAAGATATGAACCCATGTAAATGGATATATATAAGGTTTATACTATCTTAGGATTCACTTAAATCTTAGTAATATGTAGTGAAAATCTACATGTTGTGAATGTAGATTCCCCTCCCCAAGTGAATAACACCCAGTGCTCACTTTAAACATCTAGTGCTGTTAGGTCTTCCATACAAAGCATTCCACCCTCTACCCATTGGCCATATTAATCAGTCTGGGAGTTGATAAATGCCCCAAGTTAGTCCAGAGACCTTTTTTGTGATTTCAAAAATCAGAAATAAATTAAGAAGGATGTCCCTCTGATGGTGGAAATGGAAAGGAACTTGGTCATAAGAATGATGCTGACATCCAGAGAGAAACATGCAAGAGAGATGGAGAGTCAGGAGGATGGAGATGTCCAGTTATCTTGGTTCTGGTTCATGCAACCTTAGTCTTCTTCTTGGAGGAATTCCAGCATCCTTCCAATAATTTATTCTTCCTAGATCTAAGCCAATTCACATTATGTTTGTCATTTGAAACAAGGGCCTATAGACCATATTTATTCTTTTCAAAAACCCATTCTCATGTATCTAGATTTCTGTTGTTACATGTTGCCTAGTACTCCCTTGCACTCAGCTCCAGACTCATTGAAATTTGCTATTTTCTGAACCTACCAGACATGCTCCTGCCTCAGGACTTCAATTCCTGGTTTTTCTGACTGGAAATCTCTTTTCCTGGACAATTGCATAGCTACTTTCCTTGTCTTTTTATCAGTTCTTTTCTCAAATGTCACCTTCTCAACAAGGCCTTCCTAGACCATGATAGAGAAAATTGTACAACATACATGAAACCCACAAAGGAAATAAAAAAACCAGCAGCAGCTCTCCTTTTCACTATGTATTAAACACTACTTATTAGGCTTCTTTTTCACTACAATATAAGATATAGGAGATCAGGGATTTTTGTGTTTGTTCTTTGTGTAAATAGCACCTAGAACAGTGTCTGGCACAAAACCAGCACCCTAGTGAATAAAAACAAACAAATAAACAAATAATCAAATGAATAAACAAATAAATAAATGTATTCCTAGTAAAAAATAAAAAATACAGTTGGAGGGAGGTTTTTAGTCTTTCCCATGTTAAATATTGATACTGAGTTCTCCCAAAGAAGTAAGTTTATCTTTATTACTGCACATCTAGAAAAAATTAAAATCATCAGCTGAGAAGAGAGAGAACTACCCTAAATAACAGACTAATTATCACAGGAGGTTCATTATTAAATTACCACTTAAAAGTATATTATACACATACAGTAACAATTTGGGGAATGAAATAAAATAAAATATTCAATTCAAAATATGTTCAAAAGCATAAAGATCTAGCAATAAAACTGAATGAAAACTATGAAGCAATTTGGGGCAGAAAAACCTTTAAAGCTCTACTGGTGGAAATGAAATAAAACTTGAATAAGTGTAGAACTATATTCACTTATTCAAGATGTAGGAAAATATTATGTACTAGTAATTTATCCTTATATTGATCAATATATTGAATGAAAGGCCTCTGGTGTTCTTGACAAGATGATGATTTATCACATATTGATGGCTCTCTTTGTCAAATCCAAGTCAAGGGAAATAATGAAAAACAAGAAGATTGTTGCAGCCAAGATTGATGGAGCTGAGAAACTTACTTTAAAACTGTGAAGAAGCCTAAAGGCATGGAGGTGGTTGATTCCTAGTGTGGCAGAGAAACAGCAGCTGAGATCAGAAAAGGGAAGGGCATTTAGGGAAGAAAGGTGTTTGTTTTGTCTCTGGGTAAAGAAGCCTGGAAGAGTTGTGGCAGGGAAGGACTGGGTTTCTTTTTCATTGTTTAGTGCTTATCCTCTTTGGCTATTACTGAAAACCATGTGTATATTAGTTTTTCAAATACAAATAAAATATAGGTTAAACATTCTGAAACAGACATCGTTTTGTGATATTTCTGATTCTTTTTTTAATTATCCTTTGCTGTAGTAATTTGTTTTTGTTTTTGTTTTTTCAGGCCCTTTACATGTGGCTCAAGGTAAAAGTTTTATTAAGTTCTTGGGAAACTACAGAATTGAAACAAAACACAAGCACTGCTATTATGTTATATTTTAAGGAAATTATTAACTGAAGATGATATGACCAGATTTTACATTTGTTTAGGCACAGAGGCCTTCTTCTGCAGTGTGGTAAACTCATTTTCACACTCCTGACCCACAGCCTGCTAATCAAGTGGGAAAAAAAATCTTTCTTATCTTAAAGATATAGACTCAGGTTACTCCTTATATTTCATTCTCTGCTAGGAATCCTCTCTCCAATTTCTGACCATTTCATTTAAAATTAGAGGTTTCTCAGTGTGGGCCTATTTGCTTGTTAATAAGAGGATGCATTTTCTCCCTTACTGAAACTGTTTGAAAATGAGATTTTCAATCTAAATTTTTGCATCTATCTTGAGACAAGTTTCCTTAAGTAGTATAAATTATTTAAAATAAAAGTCACTAGCCCTATATTAATTTTCATTGTTTTAAGAGTGTGTCAGTTTTATTCTTTAAACAGACAACAAACCAGACAGGAGCTTTTCCTGATATCTGGATAAGATCATGAAGCTCCTTGTTGAAGGCAAAACACATTCTGATGTCTGGATTGAATTGTAGATATTTTCATTAAAGAATCCTTTTTTTTTTCCATAAGAAATATAGTATTGCCTTTGGGAAAGAGCCTTAGGGCCATCAATAATTAACTTGTTAGGAAAATGGCATCACTTATGACAAGTGGATGAACAGAACAGCAAGCCTAATCCTATCCCTGAGACCCACACTGTATTATTCTGAAACTGTTTTGCTTACTTTAGCCATTTCTGCAGAATCCACATTATTTCACAATTGCTGCATATGTTATCTTTCAAGTTCTGCAAAAAGTCTTCATTAACATAGTGACAGAGTCCATTGTTAAAGCCAGGTTTGCATTAAACTAAAACTTCACAGTTACAGCTCTCTGAAACGCTACCAATGACAGCAAAAGAGAAGATACAACTCTACACTTTACACTGGTATTATATGTAGTCAGCTGTAAAGAATAAAATCTAAGCTTTTCTTTTTTATAATAAGTTCTTTGTTTTCCCATACAGTTAGCGGTATCCTTAATATTTCACAAAATTCAGGAAATGAGAAACTCATTAATACGTATCACCGCATTTTTTTCCCAATAGAAATCAGCAGTGCTGCAAATTCATTAAAAAAAACACACACACTCAAGTCAAATAATTAGAAGTCAAACATTAGGCACCTTATTTCAATTAAAACATTTCTTATTTTTTACCATAACCACCACTGCATTCACATGTATAAGATTGTTTGTATATACAATATATGTACATCCATATACGTATATAATTTTGTGTTATATACTTTCTGAAGCATTATTATTTTACATGTGCTAAGGTTAATTATGTTACAGAGCAAATTTGAAAGGAGAGGTCCATAAGAAATAAAAGAAAAATGAATTATAGAGGGAAAATGAACTGGATTTAAGAAGAAATAAATCAGTTTGCATTTGGCTTCATAATTTGCTTTACATTCTTTTTTTTTTGAGACTTTTCTTTAATAGCTTTTTTAGGTTTACAACAAAATTGAGAGGGATGTACAGAGATTTCCCATATAACTTCGGCTTTCATACATACACAGCCTCCCCCTTTATCAACATCATTCATCAGATGGTAAATTTTTTTACCAAAGATGAAGCTATATTAAAACGTCATCATTAACTATAGTCTGTAGTTAACAATTGCAGAATTGTTCAGGACTGTAATAGTCTGTCAAGAAGGAGAGCCCTTTCTATTTCTCCTTTCTCCAATCTTTTAAATCAATGATCACTTTAATCTTTTTCTCTCAGTTTGTGCCCTTGCTCACCTACCTGAAACTGTAACCATGCTTTCCCTTCCTGGTGCTAGAGTTCTCCCTGTGATTCCTGGTTAAGTACTGAGGTCAGGGCAACCCATTGCCTGATGCTGTGGCCCCAACTGCTGACCTGAACAGCACCTATTACTTAGATTTTACCCCTTGACTGAAAGACTGCTTTGTGTCATGAGACCTGGCTTTGCTATCACATGCCATACATTGATTGCAGCACCTACAGCTAAAGGCATCACCATAAGCCTGACACAGCTCTCAAGGTAGGCATTTGGGGTTTTCTGGCATGGAATCCACAAATGCCATTCACTCTTCTGCCTCCACACATGGGTCACATAATACTTCACACTAATCTGCAATAGTGACAGTCTGAATTTTGATGTAATCATGATTTCAAATATTTTGTGTGTTGTCAAACTGTGTCAGTCCATTTGTTTGATTGATTTGAAAATATATTTCCAATATATTAATGTGGTTCAATAAAACTGGTCACAGTCATGGAAATTTTTGCTTATAGAACATTTTTTGAGCTTTGAATCCTCTAAACTTTATACTATTTTGGCATATAAGTAACACAAATTGAAATTTCTTTTTCCTTCTTTTAAATAGATCTCCCTATTTATTCTTTTGTTTGAATCCTCTTTCTTATATAACATAAATTGCAGAGTTAAAAAGCTTGTTATTTCTATAAAAATTCTATTAATATTCACTCTATTCATCCAGAAAGCAGCTCACACACAGTGAAATTGCTTTGTGAAGCACATCAGAATATTTTATCATAATTATATTAAGTGAAGAAAAAAGAGAATTGTGAGATTCACTTAGATTGATTTATTTCATTTGTTGATAATAACATCAATTATCAGTTCCAGGTTGCTTTACTAGAATAAGACTTATTAGAAGGCATTGACTGACTCAGCATGTGCACTGCATGTGAAAATGAAAATGCTATTAGGAATATGTAAGAGCTTAATATTCTGAACATGTACATCAATCACTGAAAGGAGATTAGAATTCACTGTACATTTTGCAAATGGATCTTTAAATTGCTAATTGAACTTTAATTGGATTTCATTCTAATTTAATTGTTAACACAAACGAAAAATGTTTACTTAAATTTGAGTATTCAAGAGATTTGATGGTCAAGTAATAGATTCTACTTAAACTATTAATTAGGCATAAGTACCTGGTTTCTAGGGACTAAAATTCTATTCAGAATAGAATAAATCAGAAAAATATTTTTGCTAGTCTGGCAAGTGAAATCATTTTATTTGTTAAAATGGTGCTGTTCAATGAAACATAATCATAGGGAAAGTTAAAATTACACTAATCTATTTTATACAACAGTCCCCAGACAAGAGTTGAAAACACAGTAAAACTCTTTCTTTCTGAAAACATAATCCATTTTATTTAGGTGGCTATAAAACTTTCCCCAGTTTTTTTTTTTTTTTTTTTTCTTTTTCTCTTTTGTAGTCTTAGGATCTGTTTTTACAATCTTATTAACAAATTCCTGGAAGGTAGTAAGTAAGCAAATCTTATTGGGTATTCTGCCTATTCAAGTCAGTTAATTTAAAACAATACATTAATATGAATTTATATATTTAGATCTTACCAAATCAGTTTTCTTATTTTCCAGAATGTATTCATCTCTCAATTACAGCTAAGTTTACCTAAGAATATCAAAGTATGCACTATTTCAGCTACAAAATTTCTCCCCTTTAAACGTATTTTTTGTAATATTAAAATTTCACCAGAAATGTTGACCCAGAAATTTAAAAATGATGCTATAATTTGGAAACAGTAGTTTTATTATTAAGGACAATTAAATTCATAATTTCAACAGCACGACTCTGAAAATAGCATTTTCCTATTTTATAGATGAGAAAACTGAGCCTAAAAAAAGTTAAATATGTCTAAGCTTATGAAGCTGATGCAATAGCTACCCCATCAGCCTCTGGCCATGTTCCAAGGTAAGTTCATTTTATTATGTGGAACAAATAAGCAAGGATGCTTCCTTATGAATTATGAACTGGTCCACACAAGTAACAGAAACAACCAATAATCTCTATCATAAACTGACACTCTCAGTAATGGTGGTTAGTATTGCTGTTTCAGCAGTTTGGGATTTTTTCTTTCCTTTAAGTAACTTCCAGTCTCCTGATGCATTATTCAGGTAATACTGCTGACAGTGTTTATGATCTGTGCCATTAGAGAGGAAAGTGACTAAGCAAGGCAGAGAGCTAACAGAAGAGTTCAGAATGCACTCGGCATTTCATTGTTGATTTTGTTTTGAGATCAAATTTATTTGGATCCTCTCCTAATCTCAAATCTATACATTACTAAAAGTAAAAGCAATCTAGAAAATGATAGCCATTGGTATACTTACAATTCTGTTTTTCTGTACAAAGAATATCTGCGATATGAATAATGTGATAATATTTTACATAAATCCTTGACTTTCACTTACCGTAAGATTGTCATAAATCCAAATAACATGACATATAATAAAATCCTGTCATACAGGATTCATTAACTATAGGTTCATTATTAAAACTTAAAGAAACTTGAAATAGAAATTTAAAGTTTCCTAATAATTCAAAATTATAAAAAAAGGTTGAATGGGAAGGGGCCTACATATTTTCAGCAAAAATAACTTTTAAATAATTTGTGAAAATATTGGATGATTTGAAAAGGCAAAATAAATAATTAATTTTAAGGATATTGTGGGTGCCCTCTTTCAATTTAGAGTCACCTCAACTTTGTTACCTAATCTAGGGATTATTCTGTTTCCTACATATACACATCCATCCTTATATACATAGGTGTATGCATGTACATATTTGATCTTTCGTCTCATGTTTGAACACATCAAGCATGAGAAAAACAGGACTAGAAGCCACAGATTTGGGTAAAAGTCATGAATCTAAAAATGAACCATTACAATGTACTGAGATAAATGTTATAAAGGAGGAAAGCAAGGGATCCTTTAGAAGACTGAAGAAGGACATCGAGCTTAGACTAAAGAAACAAGAAAAACTGCTTGGAAAAAGCATAAAGACATGTAAGATTAGCTATATAAACAGTGGGAAATCATTCCACTTTGAGTAATAGCAAATGGCAAAGCTCAAAGGTAAGAAAGAGTGGGAACTGTAGATGAAGAGGTCCTTAGGTTTTAAATATTTACCACTTAGAGTTTGACTAGAGTGTATTTTTGAGCAAACCCGAAGATCCCCAGATGAAAAACTCTCCTAGTGGCTAGTAGATTAGTTTTGTATATTGTTGAAATTCATATAAGTGAAATCATGAAGCATGTACCCTATGAAGCTGGATACATTTGCTTTGGAATTTATCCATGTTGTTGCATGTAGCAGGTTGTTGGTTCACATTGCTGTACAGTATTCCATTGGGTGCACATATTAGTTTATCCATTCTAATGTTGATGGACAGTTGGATTATTTTCAGATTTAAGCTATTATATATAATAACATAAGCATTCTTATACATTTATAGTGAGAACATGTTATTTGAGTGCTTATTAAAGAAGAATTATATTGTTGGGTATAAGATAAATAATGAAAGCACCTAATGCTAATTTTGATATTGTATTATGACCCTGGGGAACCACATCTAATTTGTGGACCTACTGTCAGGAACCTTTTTCTAGATGAATGATATTAAGAAATTCAACAATAGCATGTATTTTTATTTCATAGCACTCAATGTGTAAGTTCTAATCTAGTCCAATATGACTTAGATATTAAACTAAATGGGAAGATGTTTAAAACAAGAGAATAGATAAAAATAATATCAAAATCATACATATTTCTGTTCTCTATCTGAAAGGTAAGGGCTATATCCTCAGTGACTTGTAGTATATCTTTGGATATTGCAATAAACAACTATACTTTTTAAAACTATTGTTCAATGGATGTGGAAAATAAACTGAAGGATATGCCAAGAAGAGCAGTAGGAAGTATTTCACTAACTCTGGAGAGAACTGAGTGAAGACTGACAGAGAAGTAAATAGCCATCAGTGGTTCAGAAAAATTTGTGGGTTTCTCAATAATTTGAAAATTTGATGACACAATAAACTCTCATCCAAGAACATACTCATAGCAGTAGAGATAAATTTTACATACTGTCAAGGGGATCACAGATCTTATGAAGTTCACCAATAAACCCTAGGTTCAGAACTTCTGGATTGCATCAGCATAAATTAATATTAATAGAATTTGTAGACAGGTGGGAGAGAGGGAGGTATCAATACGCTTTTTGGCTTTTAGCAATAATAATTATTCACACCTCTCTTTCTCTGGCTTTAAAACTAGTAGAGAAATAAAACACAAGAAGCATATTTAAATGTCAAGTATTTAAATGTCAAGTATTTGCAAATAAAGCTGTTTGGAAAATGAAACATGGATAAGAGGTCATGCTTGGATTCCTTAATACTGTCATTGCATTAAACTTAACTATTTGGTCACAGGAAAAACAAAGATGTTCTAAGAACAGAAGACATGATTTTGTGTCATTTTTCACATACAAATCTCTATGTCTTATTGACAATTACCTCTAGAAAAAGTTCTATTTCTAGAAAGAACTCAACAGAAAAATACTTAGTTCTTCCTTTCAAACTCAGAAATCAGAAATTTTCTTGGGGCAATGGAGAGGCTATTCTTCCTAGTACTCAGAAAGGGAGGGTGCTCTTAATACATGTGCAAAGGTAGAAACACTATTAGAAAAATAATATGCCCTATTAGAAGCCTCCATCATCTTTCTTAAAGAGCCAACTGGGAAAATGCAGTCATGAGAAGAATCTCTTCTGGGAAGAAAATGGTGAAAAGAAGAAAAAAAAGATGTCTAGTTTTAAGTTTAGTTTTAATTAATGCTGCTGTATTTAGCACATAAAAATACATAATACCCAATTAAATTTGAAGTTCAAACAACAAATCAGTTATTTAGCGTAAGTATATCACATGCATTATTTGGTACATGTTTCAAAAGTAGTTTTTTTTAAATTTGAAATTCAAATGTAACTGGATGTCTTGTATTATATCTGGTGAAGCTAGTTTAAAAGGTAGATAGTCATAGAAAAACTGGGTACTTGACAGAAAACAAATAACATAATGGGTTATTGACCTCAGATTTGATACTTAATTTGATCTAAAGCCTTCTGCACTGGGTAGATTTTCTACTTTGGACCATTCAGAGTAGATAATATTTAAAATCCTTTCTAATTCTTAGATTCTATGATGCGAAACTAAAGATAATTCCACCAAACTGTTCATTTTAAAATGGTTAATTTCCTGTTATGTGAATGTCCCCTCACTAAATTATTAAATGGAGATATTAAAAGTCTTTTTCAGTTTTCATTCTGTGAGTGTGGCCATGGTGACTGATCTTTTCCTCAAATGCTCTTTCCCCAAGGATATCCATAATATTTGTTTTATTGTTTCCTCTTTAATTTTATGATTTGTAATTCAATTTTTCTCATCATGTGCTCCTACCTCTATCCCCTATATATTGGGGTTTCCTATTATTCATTATTAGGATGGTCAGTTCTCGCATTCTTATATTCTGTCCTTTGGAAATATTTGCCTGATATATTTGCATTTTAAAAATGTATTTTATAAAAAAATATTGACTGATATAATTTAACTTGGTGTGTAATTACTTATAAAAATATTTAATAAACTTGTCCCTGTCATTATCAGCTCTCCTAAGAAGATAAGAAAAAGGGCCAGTAGTCAGCCTCTGTGTGGAGTTTTGTGGAACTCTGTGTGGCATCAACTGAGAGTTACAATGAATGTATTAACATAGAGGCACTGAACATATCTTGATAATGTTTAGTCAATCAGAGGCAACCATTATGGGAATTTCTGGCTATAAAATGCTTTAAAACAAAATATTTGTACACTGTTTTCATAATTAAAATATAGTATTAGTGCCAATTTTATAGTTTCATCTTTAAAATAAATAAAATAGTAAAAGTTACGCCTCCTGCTTCTGTTGGAACAACTTAGAGGAAAAGGGCTGGTAGAACTAAGGGATTGTTTGATGAATGTAAGCATGACTTGGGAGGGAGCATTTACAAAGTTGCAGTAGGAATATCACCTTCACCCTATTTTTACAATGCAATGAGAGATTAAAAAGTACTCTTTAAGTTTTCCCTGGGAAATAAAGTTCAAAGCATTTGCAATGATATGCAGCACTCATTAACAGTATAGGTCCTCAGTCACAAGCATCCAGATAGAAAGAATTCCCTGACATCTGGGGTTGGGGTGAATAGGTGGGGTGGGATGGTTTGTGTCACTTTGTGTCTATAGATCTCCAACAGTGTCTTTCTGTATATGTGCCTGACAATAAGTGTTTGGTTTATTTAACATGTGGCTGTGTGAGTATTAAAATTTCCCTTTCTCCTAAAAATTCTCCTCCTGAAATTAGAAGGCGTTTTTGAACAGGCTCACCATCATTTGCTCCAAGGATTTCTTTGCAGATACATCTTTTATTTTCCCACATAAACACTGTAGCTCAGGCAAACTGTTCTGTTTAATCCTTTAGGGGGAAAAGTTTCTCCAGGCTTTAGCTGTTACCACCTCCCTCCTCTACTGTTCCAATTTCAAACCTTCCTCAGACCCACCAATGCCATTTTTTTTCAGGTGACCTAATTCAGATGACCCTAGCTGGAGTGATCTTTTCTTCTCAGAAATTCTATAAGAATATGGCAGATAAATTTCTGAGATACTTAATTATAAGCTTCAATGTGATAGTACTTTGGAAATTTTCTTCAGAAAAGTGAGATGTTTCCTTCTGCCTTTAAAAAGGGAAAGAAGACTTTGCTGAATATAGTTGTGCTGTGACTATTTCATACCAACCTTTTGTATAATTGATATTATTTTTAGTGGTTGTCCAAGTTGATTACAAAAACATCTGAATTTCTGCTTCACTGGTTATTGCTTCTGTCACAGATTAAAACATATGAGGCAGTAATGAGGAAGTCTTTGGGGTTCTGCCTCCTCCCTGTCCTCTTTTTCTTGACCAGTCCTATGTCAGGATGCTGCCCCACCCTTGACTCCTTTCTCTTGTCCTTTGAACACCTCCAGCTTGTTTCTCTCTCTGGGTCTTTGCACTCACAGTCCTTTCTGTTTAGAATGCTCTCCCCATGGCTGTTTCCTTCTGATTATTTCTGTCCTGATTCAAGTCTCAGTTCAGAGAAAAATTCCTTGACCACTTTTAGCTAAAATAGTTCTCCAGTCTCTTTCATGGCCTGGCTTTATCTTCTTCATAGAATTTATCTTTCCCAACCTCCCTTCCTCCCTCCATCTATCCCTTTTTCCTTTTCTTCTATTTTGGTTTACGCACATAGATTGGAAGCAAACTGAGGACAGGGATTCTATCCTAGTCACCATTTCACTCTCAGCTTCTGGAACAGTGTCTCCTGTCTGATAATTTTTTTTTTTTTTTAATATTGGCTGGATAGCTGAAAGAAGGAATAACTGAGTGACTGATTCTGAGGTAAAAATCAGCCAATGAGAAGCAAAATCTTTTTCTGACAAAACAGCTTTGGGAAGAACATGTTAGTGAAGTACAGGGCCTTCTTTATGGATTTGTTTAGGGAATGGATTGGAGTCTGGCAGCCCTATAATAGGGCTGAAGCAGGAGAGTCAAGGGAAGGAAATACATCATTGAATATACTACCTGTAGAGGTGATACTTTGAAACTTAACCCCTTTGACTCCTCCTATAGTGTAAACTTTGGGGATGCTAGGAGCTACTGTTTATAGCACAAAGTAGCCAGAATCTAAGTGTTTGCCCTTAGTAACATATAAACTACTTTATGGGCAAATAAACCCTCTTCTGAACAGTGTTTTGTGTTTGAACATGTGTGTGTTTATGATTCTTTAATATTCTAAAAGTCACTCTTAGCTTGGATGCATATAAAAACAGGCTACAAGCTAGATTAAGCCCAAAGGTCATACTTTGTTGACCTCTCATCTAGTTCAGTCTTCAGTTCTTGCAATGGGATCACTGTATTGATACCTGATTCTCACTTGAATTTATAAACTCTCTGGTGCACCAGTACCTCTTGGATTACACATCACCTTTTTTTTTTTTTTTAATTCTAGAACTCCTTTTCTCCATTGTCCAATGATCTGCCTTGTTCTTTCCTTATCTTCTCATTCTCTAGCCTCTAGCAAAGAAATATCAAATGTTAAAATAGTGAACAATGCTTCTCAAAACTCAAATCTGTGTTGAAAACATTTTCCAGTATTCTGCTGCCTACTGAAATCTTCTGAAAGCCAATGACCAGGTTTTAATCAGCATTGAGGGCATGTTGATTATCCATGTTAGACCCATGAGAAACCTGTGGCTGTACTAAACTTGCACTTTGTTTACATGCTGTTTTGCTACCACACTCTGGCTTCCAAACTTGCCTTCTTCCAAATACATGTAGATGGATCTGTCACTTCATTGCCTGCCTTCTCACTGTTGGTGAGTTTACTTCCTGATAGTTTCCTTCTTGCCTTACCATCTCATTTCATCCCACAGTGTCTTGCCAGTATGTGCCTTGACATGTAATCTTCATTTCTCTACTTTCAACATTGATCTAATCTTGATATCTTGGGACTATATTCCTTCCTTGGTTATAAACTCATTTTCTCCTGTCTTCAGTCTCATCACTAAGATTGGTCTTTTCATCTCTATTTAAAAATATAGTCAGGTCTACTTTATTAAAAAAATGAAAAAAAAATAATATGTCTTCCCTTTATAAAGCCATGCTGTCAAGTTCCCAGTAAACATCTTTCAAATATAGGCAAAATTGTCAAAATATGCATGAATATCAATGACATCAAATTAGCTTCTGTCCTTCCATTCTATCCAGTGATTCATTATCTTTGCCAACATAAAAACTGCATGCTCACCTTCATCCTAACTAGCTCTGCAAAAAACTTTAAATAATAAAATCTTCCTCGATATTTCCAAATTATTGGATACTGATCAATTACTTAGATACAGCCATTCAAATATTTTCAATAGCTTAAAATCACATCCAAAATATATTTACAATATTCAAACACAAACCAAGTTTTGTTACCAGAAATATTTGCAATGTAGAATAGAATATTTTCTTTCAATTACTTAAGGTAGATAGACTAAAAATTCTCTGCCAAGAGAACTATAGGTAAGTAGTCTCTAAATTTTTATTTAAATCTTATGCAACCAACAGTTTCATTCAGTTAACAAGTATTAGCCCGATGCCTACCATGTTATAAGAGCACATTATATATATTAACACTCCTAAACTACCATATGTTAAATTCAAACATCCATACAAAAAGTGATGAACATACTGAGTTATTCCTTGGTGAGAGTCCTTCCCAGTCAATATTTTAATTGATTTGAATTATTATGGAGTGCCCAACGGTGTTTATAAAATATTTGTATGTCAGATGGCCAACAAACACATGGAAAGATGCTCAACATCACTAATCATTAGAGAAATGCAAGTCAAAGCCACAATAAGGTATCACCTCACATCAGTCAGAATGGCCATCACCAAAATATCTAGAAACAATAAATGTTGGAGAGGATGTAGAGAAAAGGGAACTCTCCTGCACTGTTGGTAGGAATGTAATTAGCACAGCCACTATGGAAAACAGTTTGGAGGTTTCTTAAGAAACTACAAATAGAACTACCATATGACCCAGTAATCCCACTACTGGGCATATACCCAGAGTAAACCAAAATCCAAAAAGAAACATGTACCATAATGTTCATTGCAGCACTATTTTCAATAGCAAGCACATGGAAGCAACCAAGATGCCCATCAACAGATGAATGGATAAAGAAGATGTGGCATATATATACAATGGAATATTACTCAGCCATAAAAGGAATGAAATGGAGCTGTATGTAATGAGGTGGATAGACCTAGAATCTGTCATACAGAGCGAAGTAAGCCCGAAAGAGAAAAACAAATACTGTATGCTAACTCATATATATGGAATCAAAAAAAAAAAAAATGTACTGATGAACCCAATGACAGAACAAGAATAAGGATGCAGATGCAGAGAATGGACTGGAGGACATGGGGTTGAGGGGGGTGGGGGGTGAAGTGGAAGCTGGGCTAAAGTGAGAGAGTAGCATAGATACATATATACTACCAGCTGTAAAATAGATAGCTAGTGGGAAGTTGCTGTATATAACAAAGGGAGATCAACTCGATGATGGGTCATGCCTTAGAGGGCCAGTACATGGAGGGTGGGAGGGAGTCATGGGAGAGAGCAGATATGGGGATATATGTATAAATACAGCTGATTCACTTTGGTGTACCTCAAAAGCTGGTACAAGAGTGTAAAGTAATTATATTCCAATAAAGAGATTTAAAAAAAAAGAAAATACATGCTAATTATAAAAAACAGAAACAAAAAATATTTGTATGTTACCTTGCATTTTGGTTTATCATTTTATGGTAATGAATGAAAAAATGAAAGACAATAAGCTGTATAGATCTCATTATATTTGAAAAAATTAAGACAGTGGTGGATCACCATGTGTGCCAAAAAACAGGGAAATTTTAGAAATATGCAGATGGTCATTTGGCCTCAGCAAGATATCCTTGTGTTCTATTTTGAGGGAAAATAAAATTATTTAGGACCATGTCCAAAATTCTGTAAATATACTCTTGAATATTAAATCTGAAAGCGAAGCATAAAGATGAATATAATAAATTCTATAAAATGTGTCTCATAACTTGTTACATACTGTAAGAAAGTATGTTTTCACTTTCAACATTATATTCACAATTAAGAAGTTGTATACCAGATTAGGATTTCTCTGAATTTGCCTTTAGGATAAATTATGTTTGTTCTTCTAATAAATAGAATTCATACAAATGAAAACTAAACTGTTTTAGTACATACTATTTCATAGTATTAGAAAGTATATTGTATGGAAGTATTATATAATATAATCACAAACATTTGGATATAAGGATTACTGTTGAGATGAGATAGAGATTGATTTTATTTCAAACCTCAAGATTTAATACACAGCAATTTTATTTTCCTCAGCAACTACCTTCTTTTGATGATTAACAATTTCAGGATAGTTTTAATGCCCTGATAATAAAACAGTGACATATTTTTGGATATATAAGAAATAATTTATTCTCCCTAGATTTCTTAAGATTCTATTTTAGATCCTCTCAAAATATAATATGAAACAAATCAAGATGTTAGAAGATTTTATCACTAAATTACTAAAATGGGAAGAAATTATGAACTTTTCATCAAACTCCTTTTTGTTTGCAAAAGAATCAGTTCCTTAAGTAGTGACACAACTTAAATGTTGTCAGACTATCCTCATAGATTTTGAGAATAAGAATGAAATTTTCAAATAGTTCATTTTGATTACACATATGCAGAGGTCAAACTTATTCATGCATGAAACACAACAGCAGAAAAGAGCAATTTTATATTCGACAGGCTATTTGAGAAGCATAAATAAACTAATGCTTGAGAAGTTGCTTTGTAAAACATAAAATGTAATAATAAAAAACATCATTAGTAATCTCTGGGAATGAATGTGTACAACTGAATTGCTAGACAGATTCTGAACGTTATTTTGGAGTTGAATTAAAGACATTCAAATATTATTTGTCTTGTAAAATCTTAACATGTTATCATTTAAAAGCTGTGTATCTTCTAAATAATTTGACATTTTGCCATTAACAGTAGAAAACTGCATCTATGTAACTGCATATAGACAATGTTAGAAAATTTATGAGCTGTTTTTGAAGAAAATTATTTAAAAAGTAAGGTTCAAGTCACAGAATTTTTCATTTTTAGATCACTTTTATAGTGTATAGTAATGGTTTGTCTGCACGAATTCTACTTGCACATGTAAAAATATGCAAAAATACTTTTTCTTAACTGAAGTCTATGTAAAAGTAGCTATTTATACCTTCATAATTCAGGTTAAGTATCTAATTACTGTTAGAAATATCTCACTATACAGCCAATAAGACATAAATATCTATACAATAGAGTGTAATCACAATTGCATAATTTTATGATAAAACACAGCTACCATTGTTATCAATGTCAGTAAGCGTAAGTTGGATTTAGGTTTTATGGTAATTTAATTAAAAGAAGTATGTACACTTACTATTTGGTATTTATAAAGTGACAGTGCTTCAGGCTATTTACCATTTTTTCATAAATTTCAAAGTGTAATTCTAATAAGGCATTATACACTAAAGCAAAATTATAACCTAATGTCTAATAACATCAAAATTAGTTTTGAGTACCCTGAGTCCCCATAGCTTCTTTTTTTATATAAATTGATTGATTGATTGATTGATTGGCTGCACTGGGTCTTCATTGCTGCACACAGGCTTTCTGTAGTTGCAGTGAGTGTGGGCTACTCTTCATTGTGGTGCATGGGCTCCTCATTATGGTGGTTTCTTTTTTTTTTGCAATGCATAAGCTCTAGGCATGTGGGCTTCAGTAGTTGCAGCTCATGAGCTCAATAGTTGTGGCTCACAGGCTCTAGAGCACAGCTTTAGTAGTTGAGGTGCATAGGCTTAGTTGCACTGTGGCAGGTGGGTTCTTCCTGGACCAGGGCTTGAACCTGTGTCCCCTGCATTGACAGGCAGATTCTTAAGCACTGTGCCACCAGGGAAGTACCCCTATACTTTCTTATTAGAAAATGTTTTTACACACACACCACACATCAATCTAAGATATAAGGTACAATTACACCTTTGTGTCAAAAATAAGTGTTCATTGACTTGTTTACCTTTATTATTAACTACAAGGGTGAGTCAAATTATCCACCCTCTGGCTTGTAGAAATTATTTTAATTAACTTTTAGAAAAGACAAATACATCATTTTCAACATAATCTCCTTGCTTTTTAATACACTTTGTCCATCTGTCAACAAGCTTTTGTATTCCCTCATTAAAAAGTGTTTTAGGCTGTGCTTCAAGCCACGAGGGCACCGCTGTCATCATTTCTTCATCAGAAGTGAATTTTCATCCTCTTTGGGCTGGTTTCAGGGCACCAAACAGGTGAAAGTCCAATGAAGCAAGATCAGAACTATAGGGAGGATGCTTTAACACCTCAAAATGAAGTTTTTGAAGATTGTCAACAGTGTGGGCAAAAGTGTGCAGACACGCTTTGTCATGCAAGATCACAATACCCTTGGATAACAGTCCTCTGAGTTTAATCTGAAGTTTAGGCTTTGGCTCTTCAATAAGCATCTCACTGTAATGAGCACTGTTGATTGTTGAAATTTTTCCTGATAATGTTCCAGTACTGGCCTTTGAGAATCCCAGAAAACTTAAGTATCAATTTTCTAGCTGACTTTTGAACTTTTTCTTGATTGGAGATTGAGGATGTTTCCATTCCATACTCTGCCATTTACTCTCAGGCTCATAGTGATGAATCCATATCTCAGCACCAATAATGATTCTCTTTAAAAAAACTTCCACCTTCCTTAGAGTTTCAGTCCAAATTTTGTTTGCAAATATCTAAACACTTCTGTTTATGCTCTTCTGTGAGCTGTTTTCGTACCCATCTTGCACAAACTTTTCAAAACCTAAGTCTGTCATGGATTATTTTGTTTTGAGGTGTTAAAGCATCCCCCCTATAGTCCTGAACTTGCTCCATTGGACTTTCACTTGTTTGGTCCCCTGAAACCAGCCCTACGAGGATGAAAATTCACTTCTGATGAAGAAGTGATGACAGCAGTGCACTCGCTGCTTGAAGCTCAGTCTAAAACCTTTCTTAGTGAGGGAATATGAAAGCTTGTTGACAGATGGACAAAGTGTATTGAAAAGCAAGGAGATTGTGTTGAAAGTGCTGTATTTGTCTTTTCTAAAAGTTAATTAAAATAAATTCTACAGCCAAAGTGTGGATAATTTGACTCACCCTTGTACATCAAAATGCTGTCTACTTAATTACACTTTGTATTCCTATAATACACATACAATATGTGATTCATTGGTTATTAAAAATCTCTACCTATAGAAAAATATTTGGTAATATCAAACTGAGCTATGTAGGCATTGACTCTTTGACCCAGTAACCCCATCCTGAGAAATTAATCCAAAAAGTACAGCTACTTACATGTAAAACAACTTATTTATCCAGTATTATTCAATATAGTAAAATATTGAAAAGGACTTAAGTATCTCTTCACAAGGTATTGGGAAAAGAAAAAAAAATTAAAAATATAAGAAATCTGATTAATTCACTAAATGAAATTCTATATAGTATTTAAAGTTTAGGAAGATGTCTAGCACCTGATAAGGGGATTTCTAAGGTATGCAGTTAAGGAAAATATATTTTGCAATATTGATATAAATATATATTATTTTTACAAAATGAAATGCAAAAGGGATTGATCAGAAACCAAATTGAGAAAAAAAAACCCTAAAGAAATTGCATTACAATGGGGTATAAAATTTAGGTGTTGCTCTGACATTGTCTTTTTGTAACTTTTAGATGTACCTTTCTTTAACAGTAAATTTTTTTCACAGGTCACTTTTGGTACACTCAAAGGACAAAAATGCTGAAAGAGAATCTTGAAGACTTCTTCATAGACTTGATATGATATTGGTGTACAAATTCTGAAAATTTGTATCTTTATTATAGTGTAGAGGAAACTAGTGTTTTGGAGCTACTGGGAACCAAATTCTTCACTATGGGAGAATGTACATAAAACTATGGAAACTTGGAGATGTGGAAGAACTGTGTTGTGTTGAATTTGAACTGTAAGATTGAGTATGAACATATGAGATTGTCACTGAATGATCCCAGAGGCATGAGACAATCTAACATCCAAGTTTTGGTTTGGAATACCATTTCTACTAAGAGGAATCAAGCCTTTTTAGAGAAATAGCCAACTCTAGGTCTGGAGAAGAGAAAGCATAAAGTATAATACCTTAGAGGGCCAGAAAGCAGGAAGGTTATGAAAATGAAAATAGAAACAGAAACAGAGACAGATGGACACAAAGACAAAAAGGGGGAGAGTGGAAGAGGAAGAAGTGAATATAACAATTCTTCACTTTAGTATGAAAAAGATGGCTCAATGTTTTTCTTTTAAACTCTTTAATGGAATATAATTGCTTTACACTCTTCTACCAGATTTGAGGTACATCAAAGTTAATCAGCTGTATTTATACATATATCCACATATTCCCTCCCTCCTGTGACTCCCTACCACTCTCCCTGTTCTGGCTCTCTAAGGCATCACCCATCATCAAGCTGATCTCCCTTTGTTAAACAGGAACTTCCCACTAGCTATCTATTTTACAGCTGGTAGTGTATATATTTCTATGCTACTCTCTCACTTTAGCCCAGCTTCCCCTTCACCCTCTGCCCCCCCAACCCCATGTTCTCTAGTCCATTGTCTGCATCTGCATCCTTATTCTTGTTCTGTCATTGGGTTCATCAGTACCATTTTTTTTTTTAGATTCTGCATATTTGAGTTAGCATACAATATTTGTTTTTCTCTTTCGGGCTTACTTCACCCTGTATGACAATCTCTAGGTCTATCCACCTCATTACATACAGCTCCATTTCATTCCTTTTATGGCTGAGTAATATTCCATTGTATATATATGCCACATCTTCTTTATCCATTCATCTGTTGATGGGCATTTTGGTTGCTTCCATGTGCTTGCTATTGAAAATAGTGCTGCAATGAACATTATGGTACATGCTTCTTTTCAGATTATGGTTTTCTATGGGTATAAGCCCAGTAGTGAGATTACTGGAGCATATGGTAGTTCTAATTTTAGTTTCTTAAGGAACCTCCAAACTGTTTTCCATAGTGGCTGTGCTAATTACATTCCTACCAACAGTGCAGGAGAGTTCCCTTTTCTCCACATCCTCTCCAAAATTTATTGTTTCTAGATATTTTGATGATGACCATTCTGACTGATGTGAGGTGATACTTTATTGTGGCTTTGACTTGCATTTCTCTAATGATTAGTCATGCTGAGCATCTTTTCATGTGTTTGTTGCCCATCTGTATGTCTTCTTTGGAGAAATGTCTATTTAGGTCTTCTGCCCATTTGCCGTTTGGGTTATTTGCTTTTTTGGTATTAAGCTGCATGAGCTGCTTATTGATTTTGGAGATTAATCCTTTTTCTGTTGCTTCATTGGCAAATATTTTCTCCCATTCTGAGGGTTGTCTTCTTGTCTTGTTTATGTTTCTTTCACTGTGCAAAAGCTTTTAAGTTTCATTAGGTCCCATTTGTTTATTCTTGATTTAATTTCCATGATTCTAGGAGGTGGGTCAAAAAGGATCTTGCTTTGATGTATGTCTTAGATTGTTCTGCCTATGTTTTCCTCTAAGAGTTTTATAGTGTCTGGCCATAGATTTAGCTCTTAACCCATTTTGAGTTTATTTTTGTGTATGGTGTTAGGAAGTGCTCTAATTTCATTCTTTGACATGTTGCTGTCCAATTTTCCCAGCTACACTTATTGAAGTGGCTGTCTATTTTCGCATTGTATATTCTTGCATCCTTTGTCAAAGATAAGGTTCCCATATGTGCTTGGGATTCCCTCTGGGTTCTCTAATCTGTTCCATGGATCTTCTTTTCTGTTTTTGTTCCAGTATCATACTGTCTTGATCACTGTGGCCTCGTAGAATAGTTTGAAGTCAGGAAGCCTAATTCCACCAACTCCATCTTTCCTTCTCAAGATTGCTTTTGCTATGGGGGGTCTTTTGTGTTTCCATACGAATAGTAATATTTCTTGTTTTAGTTCTGTGAAAAAATTGTTGGTAATTTGATAAGGATTGCGTTGAATCTGTAAATTGCTTTGGGTAGGATAGTCATTTTCACAATGTTGATTCTTCCAGTCCAAAAACATGGTATGTCTCTCCATCTCTTTGTATCATCTTTGATTTCTTTCATCAATATCTTATACTTTTCTGCATACAGGTCATTTGCCTCCTTAGGCAGGTTTATTGCTAAGTATTTTATTACTTTTCTTGCAATGGTAAATGGGAGAGCTTCCTTAATTTCTCTTTCTGATCTTTCATTGTTAGTGTATAAGAATGCAAGATTTCTGTACATTTATTTTGTATCCTGCCACTTTACTAAATTCATTGATTAGTGCTAGCAGTTTTCTGGTAGAGTCTTTAGAGTTTTCTATGTATAATATCTTGTCATCTGCAAACAGTGAAAATTTTACTTCTTCTTTTGCAATTGGGATTCCTTTTATTTCTTTTTCTTCCCTGATTGCTGTGGCTAAAGTTTCCAAAACTATGTTGAATAATAGTGGTGAGAGTGGGCACCCTTGTCTTGCCCCTGTTCTTAGATGGAATGCTTTCACTTTTTTACCATTTAGAATGGTGTTGGCTGTTGGTTTCTCATATATGGCTTTTATTATGTTGAGGTAATTTCCTTCTATGCACATTTTCTGGAGAGCTTTTATCATAAATGGATGTTGACTTTTGTCAAAAGCTTTTTCTGCATCTATTGAGATGATCATATGGTTTTTATCCTTCAATTTGTTAATATGATGTATCACATTGATTGATTTGTATATATTGAAGAATCCTTACATTCCAGGGATAAACCTCACTTGATCATGGTATAGGATCTTTTCAATATGCTGTTGGATTCTGTTTGCTAGTATTTTGTTGAGGTATTTTGCATCTATATTCATCAGTGATATTGGTCTGTAATGTTGTTTTTCTGTGACATCTTTGTCTGGTTTTGGTATCAGGGTGATGGTGGCCTCGTAGAATGAGATTGGGAGTGTTCCTCCTTCTGCTATATTCTGGAAGAGTTTGAGAAGGATAGGTGTTAGCTCTTCTCGAAATGTTTGATAGAATTTGCCTGTGAAGCATCTGGCCCTGAGCTTTTGTTTGTTGGGAGATTTCTAATCACAGTCTCAACTTCCGTACTTGTTATTTGTCTGTTCATATTTTCTATTTCTTCCTGGTTTAGTCTTGGAAAATTGTACTTTCTTAAGAATTTATCTATTCCTTCCAGGTTACCCAATTTATCAATTTTGTTTATCTTCTCAAAGAACCAGCTTTTAGTTATATTGATCTTTGCTATTGTTCCCTTCATTTCTTTTTTCATTTATTTCTGATCTGATCTTTATGATGGCTTTCCTTCTGCTCACTTTGGTGTTTTTTTGTTCTTTCTCTAATTGTTTTAGGTGTAAGGTTAGGTTGTTTATTCTGTATTTTTCTTGTTTCTTGAGGTAGGACTTTATTGCTATAAGCTTCCCTCTTAGAACTGCCTTTGCTGTGTTCCATAGGTTTTGGGTTGTAGTGTTTTCATTGTTATTTGTTTCTAGATTTTTTTTTCATTTCCTCTTTGATTTCTTCAGTGATTTCTCGGTTGTTTAATAGCGTGTTGCTAGCCTCACTCTGTTTGTATTTTTTACAGTTTTTTTCAGGTAATTGATATCTAGTCACATGGAGTTGTGTTCAGAGCAGATGCTCAATATGATTTCAATTTTCTTCAATTTACCGAGGCTTGATTTGTGACCCAAGATGTGATCTATCCTGGGAAATGTTCCATGTGCACTTGAGAAGAAAGTGTATTCTGTAGTCTTTGGATGTAATGTCCTATAAACATCAATTAAGTTGTGATGGTCTAATGTGTCATTTAAAGCTTGTGTGTCTGTTCATTCAATATTTAATACAGCTTTTCTGTATCTGAGATATGGAAGGGAGAAAATGCTGATGTATGGATTTAAATAAAAGTAAAGCCTGTATTAACATAAAGTATTTCTTCTAATGTAATTTCTAATTTATAATAATTTTTCTTTACTAAAATGTTTAAATTTATTATCTTCAGCCCATGATAATAAATATAAATCTGGAGATGGGAAATAGAAAGTATTTCCTTTGGAAGAAAGCAATGTGTTTAAAATTGGGGAAAGTCTTCAGATTTAAACTCTTTCTTTAAGAGACAGTGTGAAAAAATGAAAATCTTTGAGCAGAAATAAAGCTTTCCACCAAACTGCATGAGTGCTGCCAAAAATTATCTATGAAAAATCTGAGATGGACAATGTAAATTGCTATTAAAGGCAAAAGAAAATGTGATGGTGCTATAATCAAAATTTCCTCTTCTACTCTGGGAAGAAAATATTAGCACTTTGCCAGGTTCATTTTTACTCTTCTTTTACATTTTGCTTAATTCATATAAATAACTTGTTATGCAAGATATTGTAGCCTTCACTTCCTTGGATCTTCCTTTCATTTTAAAGCTAAATTGTGAGTGAAGTTATAATTAGTATACTTAAGATTTTACAGTACACTCTGGCAACCTGTATTTATATTATAGGAAAAACTGAAAATATGTTCTTAAGAACTACATACTCTGTAAAAGCTGTAATTTCTCATAGTTTATATTTTCTCCAGTGAATAAAATTAAATGTATATAAGTATCAATATTATTAAAAAAAGGAACCATCTATATTTTTAAAAAGTGATGACAGCAAAATATGTCAGATATTATTTTTATTCCAAAAAGCAATATTCTACACTTTGAGTAGATGCCTGTTTATATAAATTTGAATCACATTAAATTCAAAACAAATCTGAAGAAGTATACGTCCAAGAATATAGAACAAAAATATACATAAACGAATGCACATCTTACAGCCTTCCTCAGACTTCCTTGTTGCTCCCAGTATCCATTTTTTAATAGCCTGGTGATTTTGGAGTTCTAGACTGAGAAACTGAAGAAGAGTTTGGAATACATAAAGACACTTAAAGACACAATTACTTTAGTAAAACAATTTGAATTATCTAAAATGCTACTAAAGTTTATATTTTTATATAATCAAAAATTTTCTTCCACATACAGAAAGGGACCACCATGAACTATTAAATGAGAGAAATGAATAACTATTTCTTATAATGCTGCTGGAGACTCTTGTAGCAGAGAAAGGGATTTCAGCTAATAATTTACCTCCTCAGTGCAGCCTGAATCCTGTCTGCTGCTCCCTTATAATATCATTTGACAGCATAGAAAGAAGAATTGAAAAGTTAAGGAGGAAACCTACTGCCATTCTTCAACTCTTGACATGTAAGTGGAAAGGGAAAACAGTGGCTCTGCCACCAGTGAGTTTGAAAAATATACTTAGCCATGACTGAGAACTGATATTATATTGTGATAAAGAGTAAAGAAAGGAGAGATAAAATGGGTTTTGGTAGAAAGGATACTAAAAGATACTTGGTCACAAAAGAAAAAAAAATCATTTTTCAGATTCTGAAAACACAAAAATGCCTCTGAGCCAAGCAAAGTAAAAAATACAATATAATTTTCAATAGTCTAATATTTCATGGGTTACATGGAATCTGGTCCATTCATAATTTTTATTTGTAAATTTTTCCCCAACTTTTAAAATATTTTTTTTAAAATAGATTCTCTATACTACCTTTACATCTTCTTATAATGGGATCAAATAGTTTATATTAAGAAGCAAAGAAACATTGCTATGTATTCCCAATTTACAAAACTTGATAATAAAATTTTCCATTTTCTTGAATTTAAACTTTTAAAAAGCATTTTAATAAACATTAACCCCTATCTTCCCTCATGAGTTTTTAAGGTAATTACATACATTTACAGTCTTTTATTTTCCATACTGCATTTACTCTACTAACACATATTTATGGCATGCCTATTATACATCAGGAACAGTGATAAGATTTCTTGGTATATTTCTGCTAGAGGGAGACTTATACTTTACTTGAAAAATTGGCAATTACACAGCAACAACAGTCAAGAGTGTACCAGCCTTTTCCCATTGCAATGAAGTCTCTATCAGAGAATCATATTTATTTTCTCCTCCCACTCCTCCACCTTCTCCTCCTTTCTCTCCTAGTTCTCTTCCTCCTACTGCTACAGCACTTCCTTCTCCTCCCATTTTTCCTCCTGTCTTCTACTTCTGCTCATCCTCTTCTGTTTCCTCCTGTTCATATTGTCCTTTAGGATCAAGTTCAATAAAGTCAGGGGCCACTATTTTCAAAATGTTTTCTAATGTAATTAGAAAAAAGTGTTGAGATGTTACATACAGCCAGATGTTGATTATTGATACACAGGAACCAAAATAATTGGTAGTCATTTTAACAACTTCCTGAATTATGTACCTATCAGGTAGTAATAATAACATAATGCAAAGGGAACTATTCTCTGGATTTAGACAGAAAAGTTTTTCAAGTATAAAGAAATATAAGATCAAGTTGACTGATGAAGATAGGGGAGTAGGAGGACGTGCACTCACTCCCTCTTGCAAGAGCACCTGAATTACAACTAACTGCTGAACAATCATCAACAGAAAGACACTGAAATTCACCAACAGAAAACACCCCACATCCAGAGACAAAGGAGAAGCCTCGATGAGACTGTAGGAGGGGCGTGATCGCGTTAAAATCAAATCCCATAAATGCTGGGTGGGTGACTCACAAGCTGGAGAACAGTTATAACACAGAAGTCCACCCACTAAAGTGAGAGTTCTGAGCCCCATGTCAGGCTTCCTAACCTGGGAGTCCAGCAACAGGAGGAGGAATCCCCAGAGAATCAGAATTTGAAAGCCAGCAGGATTTGATTGCAGGACCTCCACAGGACTGGGGGAAACAGAGACTCCACTCTTGGAGGGCACACAAAAAGGTGTGCTCACCAGGACCCAGGGGGAAGGAGCAGTGACCCCATAGGAAACTGAACCAGACTTCCCTGCTGGTGTTGGAGGGTTGCCTGCAGAGGTGGGGGACAGCTGTGCCTCACTGAGGAGATGGGGGCACTCGCAGCAGGGGTTCTGGGAAGTGCTCATTTGCTTTAGCCCTCCCAGAGTCCACCATTAGCCCCATCAAAAAGCCTGTAAGTTCCAGTGCTGGGTAGCCTCAGGCCAAACATCAAACAAGTTGGGAACACAGGCACACCCATTGGCAGACAAGCAGATTAAAGTGTTACTGAGCTCCACCCACCAAATCAGGTTAAAGTTTTACTGAGCTCTGCCCATCCAGCCCAACCTACCATCAGGAAACACCTACAAGCCTCCTAGATAGCTTCCTCCACAAGAGAGCAGACAGCAGAATCAAGCAGTATCAGCAGTATTTCATCTTGTGGAACTGAAAACCACAGCCACAGAAAGATACAGAAAATGAAAAGGCAAAAGACTTTGTACCAGATGAAGGGACAAGGTAAAATGCCAGAAAAACAACTAAATGAAGAGGAGATAGGCACCCTTCCAGAAAAGGAAATCAGAATAATGATGGTGAAGATGATCCAGGACATTGAAAAAAGATTGGATGCAAAGATCAAAAAGTTGCAAGAAAAGTTTACCAAAGACCTAGCAGAAGTAAAGAGTAACAAATAGGGATATGCAACACAATAACTGAAATGAAAAATACACTAGAAGGAACCAATAGCAGATTAACTGAGGCAGAAGGACGAATAAGTGATCTGGAAGACAGAATGGTGATAATCACTGATGTGGAAAAGAATAAAGATAAATGAATGAAAAGAACAGAAGATAGCCTAAGAGACCTCTGGGACAACATTAAATGCACCAACATTTGCATTATAGGGGTCCCAGAATGAGAAGAGAGAGAGAAAGGACCTCAGAAAATATGGGAAGAGATTATAGTTGAAAACTTCCCTAACATGGGAAAGGAAATAGCCACCCAAGTCCAGGAAGTGCAGAGAGTCCCAGGCAAGATAAACCCAAGGAGAAACACACCAAGACATATAGTAGTCAAATTGACAAAATATTAAACACAGAGAAAAGTTATTAAAAGGAACAAGGGAAAAATAACAGAAAACATACAAGGGAACTCCCATAAGGTTAACAGCTGATTTCTCAGCAGAAACTCTACAAGCCAGAATGGAGTGGCAGGATATATTTAAAGTGATGGAAGGGAAGAACCTACAACCAAGAATACTCTACCCAGCAAGGATCTCATTCATATTCGAGGGAGAAATTAAAAGCTTTACAAATAAGCAACAGGTAAGAGAATTCAGCACCACCAAACCAGCCTTACAAGAAATGCTAAAGGAACTTTTCTAAGCAGGAAACATAAGAGAAGAAAAGGACCTACAAAAAAAAAAAAAAAAAAAAAAAAAAAAACACAAACAAACAAACAAAAAAAACAATTAAGAAAATGGTAATAGGAACATACATGTCAATAATCACCTTGAATGTAAATGTACTAAATGCACCAACCAAAAGACACAGATTGGCTGAATGGATACAAAAACAAGACGCATATATATGCTGTCTACAAGAGACACACTTCAGACCTAGGGACACATACAGACAGAAAGTGAGGGGATGGAAAAAGATGGTCCATGTAAATGGAAATCAAAACAAAGCTGGAGTATCAATACCCATATCATATAAAAGAGACTTTAAAATTAAAAAAAAAAATGTTACAAGAGACAAGAAAGGACACTACATAAAAAATGTTACAAGACACAAGAAAGGATACTACATAAAGATCAAGAAGAAGATATAACAATTATAAATATATATATATGCACCCAATATAGGAGCACCTCAATGCATAAGGCAAATGCTAACAACTATGAAAGAGGAAATTGACAGTAATGTAATAATAGTGGGGGACTTTAACACCCCACTTACACCAATGGACAGATCATAGAGACAGAAAATTAATAAAGAAACACAAGCTTTAAATGACACAATAAATAAGCTTGATTTAATAGATATCTTTAGGACATTATATCCAAAAACAGCAGATTACACGTTTTTCTCAAGTGCACATGGAACATTCTCTAGGATAGATCATATTTTGGGTCATAAATTAAGCCTTGATAAATTCAAGAAAATTGAAGTCACATCAAGCATCTTTTCTGACCACAATGCTATGAGATTAGAAATCAATTCCAGGAAAAAAAAAAAAAAAAACTGTAAAAAACACAAACACATGGAAGCTAAACAACATGCTGCTAAATAACCAACAGATCACTGAAGAAATCAAAGAGGAAAGCAAAAAATACCTAGAGACAAATGACAATGAAAACCCAACCATCCAAAATCTATGTGATACAGCAAAGGCAGTTCTAAGAGGGAAGTTTATAGCGATAAAATCCTACCTCAAGGAACAAGAAACATCCCAAATAAACAATCTAATCTTACACCTAAAGAAACTAGAGAAAGAAGAGCAAACAAAACCCAAAGTTAGTAGATGGAGAGAAATCATAAAGATCAGAGCAGAAATAAATGAAATAGAAACAAAGAAAACAATAGTAAAAGTCAATAAGAGTAAAAGATAGTTCTTTGAGAAGATACATAAAATTGATAAACTTCTAGCAAGACTCATCAAGAAAAAGAGGGAGAGGACTCAAATCAATAAAATTAGAAATGAAATAGGAGAAGTTACAACAGACACCACAGAAATAAAAAGCACCATAAGAGAGTACTACAAGCAACTACATGCCAATAAAGTTTACAACCTGGATGAAATGAACAGATTCTTAGCAAGATGTAACCTTCCATGACTGAATCAGGAAGAAACAGAAAATATGGACAGAGCAATCACAAGTAATGGAATTGAAAATGTGGTTAAAAAATCTCCCAACAAAAAAAAGTCCAGGACTAGATGGATTCACAGGTGAATTTTATCAAACATTTAGAGAAGAGCTAACACCCATCCTTCTCAAACTCTTCCAAAATATTGCAGAGGAAGGAACACTCCCAAACTCATTCTATGAGGCCACCGTCACCCTGATACCAAAACCAGACAAAGATACTACATAAAAAGAAAGTGACAGACCAATATCACCGATGAATTTAGATGCAAAAATCCTCAACAAAATACTAACCAACAGAATCCAACAACACATTAAAAGGCTCATCCACCATGATCAAGTGGGGTTTATCCCTGGAATGCAAGGATTCTTCAATATACACAAATCAATGAATTTGATACACCATATTAACAAATTGAAGGCTGAAAACCACATGATCATCTCAATAGATGCAGAAAAACCTTTTGACAAAATTCAACACCGATTTATGATTAAAAACTCTCCAGAAGGTGGGCATAGTGGGATTCTACCTCAACATAATAAAGGCCATGTATGACAAACCCATAGCAAACATCATTCTCAATGGTGAAAAACTGGAAGCATTCCCTCTAAGCTCAGGAACAATACAAGGATGTCCACTCTTGTCACTACTATTCAACATAGTTTTGGAACTCTTTGCCACAGCAATCAGAGAAGAAAAAGAGATAAAATAAATCCAAATTGGACAAGAACAAGTAAAATTGTTACTCTTTGCAGATGACATGATACTATACATAGAAAATCCTAAAGATGCCACCAGAAAACTACTTCAGCTAATCACTGAATTTGGTAAAGTTGCAAGATACAACATTAACATACAGAAATCTCTTGCATTGTTATACAGTAACAATGAAAGATCAGAAAGAGAAATTAAGGAAACAATCCCATTCAACATTGCAACAAAAAGAATAAAATACCTAGGAATAAATCTGACCAAGGAGGTAAAAGACCTGTACTCAGAAAACTATAAGACACTAATGAAAGAAATGAAAAATGACACAAACAGATGGAGGGACATACCATGTTCTTGGATTGGAAGAATCAACATTGTGAAAATGACTATACTACCGAAAGCAATTTACAGATTCAATGCAATCCCGATCAAACTACCAATGGCATTTTTCAAAGAACTAGAACAAAAAATTTTATGATTTGTATGGAAACACAGAAGACCCCCAATAGCCAAAGCAATCTTGAGAAGGAAAGATGGAGTTGGGGGAATCAGGCTTCTTGACTTCAGGCTATAATACAAGCCTACAGTGATTAAGACAGTATGGTACTGGCACAAAAACAGAAATAGAGATCAATGGAACAGGATAGAAAGCCCAGAGATAAACTATGGTCAACTAATCTATGACAAAGGAGGCAAGGATATACAATGGAGAAAAGGCAGCCTCTTCAATAAGTGGTGCTGGGAATATTTGTCAGCTATATGTAAAAGAATGAAATTAGAACACTCTTTAACACAATACACAAAAATAAACTCAAAATGAATAAAAGACCTAAATGTAATGCCAGACACTATAAAACTCCTAGAGGAAAACATAGGAAGAACACTCTTAGTTGTAAATCAAAGCAAGATCTTTTTGATTCACCCCTTAGAGTAATGGAAATTAAAACAAAAATAAATAAGTGGGACCTAATGAAACTTCAAAGCTTCTGCACAGCAAAGGAAACTATAAGCAAGAATAAAAGACAACCCTCAGAATGGGAGAAAATATTTGCAAAAGAATCAACAGACAAAAGATTAATCTCCAAAATATATAAACAGTTCAACCATCTCAATGTCAAAAAAATAAACAACCCAATCAAAAAATGGGCAGAAGACCTAAATAGGCATTTCTCCAAAGAAGACATATGCATGGCCAAGAGGCACATGAAAAGCTGCTCAACATCACTAATTATGAGAGAAATGCAAATCAAAATTACAATGAGGTATCACCTCACACCGGTTAGAATGGGCATCATCAGAAAAATCTCCAAACAATAAATGCTGGAGAGGATGTGGAGAAAAGGGAACACTCTTGCACTGTTGGTGGGAATGGAAATTGATACAGCCATTGTGGAGAACATATGGAGGTTCCTTGCAAAACTAAAAATAGAACTACCATATGACCCAGCAATCCCACTGCTGGGCATATACCCAGAGAATGCCATAATTCAAAAAGACACCAGCACTCCAATGTTCATTGCAGCACTATTTACAATAGCCAGGACATGGAAGCAACCTAAATGTCCATCAACAGACAAATGGATAAAAAAGATGTGGTACATATATACAATGGAAGATTACTCAGTGGTAAAAAGCAACAAAACTGAGACATTTGTAGAGACATGGATGGACCTAGAGACTGTCATACAGAGTGAAGTGAATCAGAAAGAGAAAAACAAATATCGTATATTAACACATATAGAGAATAGAGAAAAATGGTGCAAAGAAACTGGTTTGCAAGGTAGAAATAGAGACACAGATGTAGAGAACAAATATATGCACACCAAGTGGGGAAAGCAAGGAGGGTTGTGGGGGAATGAATTGGGAGATTGGGATACCAAGTAGTACACTCTAAATATATTCAGTTTATTGTATGTTAACTGTATTTCAATAAAAGTTCTTTAAAAAAATAAAAAATAAGGTAAAAAACTACCCTGACCATTAAAGAAAAAAAAGAAAGAAATATAAGATCAAATCATATGTAACGTGTGTGTGTCCGGGGGTGGTGGTGGTGTGTGTGTGTCTTCCTTTAGGGTTCTCTGGCTTAGTGATGTAATTTCCTTCACCCACATATGGCTGATGCCTGGGTAAGAAGAGAAGAAACACTGAGATGCAGTCCCACCTGTAGGATGCCAAGTGAAGACAAAGGCAGAGATTGGAGAGATGTGTCAGAAAGACAAGGAAGGTCAATGACTACCTGTAACACCAGAAGCTGAGTGAGGGGCATAGAGCAGTTTTTCTCTTAGAGCCTTGGGGGAGATCATGGCCCTGATTTTAGATTTCTACCCTCCAGGATTGTAAGAGAATGAAAATTTCTGTTGTTTCAGGACACTTCATTTATGGTATATTTTCACAGCAACCCTATGAAATAAATACTGCTGGGTTCCAATAGCTCAGTTAACTAAAATAGAGAGAAAACATCTAAATTGGAAAATCAAGATGTCTCTCTATTCATATATTTAATCTAAAACTTGTGGGCATGCAAAAAAGATTTAGGAAACTTGAGACTACTAACCATAAGTATAATCATAAGGTCTTTATAAAAAGGCCTACTTGCAAGATTGGCCCTCATCTGGCATTTGGGAACTTGACTTTTGGAGTGTTTCCAGGCAACATTTAACTAGAAAATGTTGATGAACATGGCTCACTCTGTCTATTCTGCTTGTGTAAACAATATAGTTAATGGTGAACATATGGTTTATTCCAAATGTCTTTCTTCTGGAAATCTGGAATTTTGGCACCTGCTAGACAGAAGGTGCCTATGTGACCAGGCCTTACTCAAAACCTTGATAGTTGAATCTCTAAAGGTCTTCCACAAGTATAGCTATTGTACATATGTTGCCACATTTTTGTTGTTGGAAGAAAAATGGACTCTATGTGACTCCTCCTAGGACGGGGGGAGGAAGCATAAGGAAGCCTTCACACAGATTACTCTAGACTTCACCTTTGTCTTTTTCTCTTATGATCTGGATGTGTGTCCTTAAACTAGCCCTGTAACAAATCTTAGCCACACATATAGCTATATGCTGAATCCTTTGAATTATTTGACCAAATCCTTTAACGTTGGGATTATTGTGGGGAACCTAGACACAATGAGACATGAAAATTTTAAAAATACATTATATTTTATCTCAACAGGCACTTATTTAATTTTCTATCACATATAACATATAAAATCACATATAATTTTCTATCACATATATCATTTAATTTTCTATCACATATCACATATAACAAATTATATCATGTAATTTTCTATCACAAAATATATAGTTATATGCTTGTGAGTTTGAATGAGTGTTTAGAGTTTTGTTAAAACTACAAGTTGCTTTTGGTTAAATTCTATGTCTTTTAGTTTGTGCAGTTTATTTTCTAATTTTAATGCAATCTGAATAACAATTAAAAGAAATATAACTTTTAATATTTGACTGCTGATAAGAACATTTAAAAAGTACTTTAATATATAATTAGCCAGTCATAGCAAAAATTAGCATAAGTTATATTTGTGGAGAATAAAGTTGCATTCAAAGGAAAATCATATTAAACCTAATGTAAGAATACATTCCTTTTAAATCCCCACAAGTAAAAGATAGTTGAAAACTAGTGCACTGAGATCCTATTAGATTACAAAGTCACCCATGACACATTCATTTCATGACCCTCAATTTTATGTATGATGCCATTTGTGCTTCAGCAATCTTAAATGCTTTCAGGGCATATAAATCTTCTTGTTATTTGCTGTAGTCAAAACCTTCTCAGTTCTATTGGTCCCTTCTCCTCTCCTATCCTAATCCCATTCTTGAGATGCCACAAGCAACATAGTCCATGTTGTACGAAACTTGAGTTGGCCTGGTAGACTTCCTATGATGTAGCTTGGGAAGACTTTTTCTGTCTGTTTTTTCATTGTACTTAAGACATAAGTTAGCATCTGTCTGCTGGCTTGACAACATAACATTTTCTGCACTCTGTTAAATTAACTTGTAAATAAAATGACAAAAATAATATCAACCAAATCCCATTTAATTCTCTGTGATAATTTCTTTGAATTTTGTAAATGTTAATATTTTCCTTTAAAAATATTTCTTTAATTAAACTCTTCATAGTTCTAGGCTCTTCTGTGACTTGAGGGAGTTTTTTTTTTTTTTTTTTTGGTTGTTTTTGTTTGCCTGTTTGTTTTGCTTTGTGTCATATTTTTCCATAATTAAAATTATATAAAGTTAACAAACAATTAAGAATTAACAAATAGACAAATAATACATTTTTTCAAACAATATCTTCACAGACACACATCACCATTTCATCTTGATTATCTCAGCCATGGTTATTATAAGCATAGAGGATAATAGTAGGTAAAGAAGCAGGTAAAGAAGAGAGAAGATTTTGACAAATAAGGTAATAAAGGGCATATTTGAGAAAGAAGTAATTTCCTTATTTGAGTAACAGTCAGAAATAAATTAATGAAAGAGCGCTGTGATTAGATGAACCAGTCAGTATGATTAAGATACTCTCAAATTAATTATTTTATAATAAAGTGCACTAATTGGCGGGAAATGGGGAAGCTTTGAATAGTTTAATGTAAAAGTTCTCTTACAAGTTGGCCTGTAATTTTAGGAGAAGTCTAAAGTAAACCCTTCCCTGATGTTTGCCCTTACATGTTAATGCTTTCCCAAACACTTTACTGTCAGTACCATCTGGCTTTGTCAGTGTGATAAAATTTGAAAAACTAAGTCTGTGTCACTAGATAAATACTGAATTATGTATTTTTTCTTTTGGTTTCGTTGTCACTTACTTTCCAATGAGCAGTAACACTACAGAGTTGAGCAAATTTATATGATATAAAGATAAAAATTGAACTTCTGTTTTTACTTTTTATGTTTGATTTTCAGTTAGAATAGAGATTGTTGTGAAGTAGTTACAGATAAAACACTTGTGAAATTCTTCCTCAAAACATTTTCTACACATTTGTTTTGAATTTGGTTGAATTTAGTAGAAAGGAAGTGGGGAAAGTAGACACTTCAGTTTGGTTTAGACAGTTTATGTTGGTATGATGATTTGTAGCTCAGGCAAAAGCCCTGGAAAGTTTGCAACATTCAAGGGACACGTGCTTAGCATCTGAGAATAGAAGGTGACCAAGTTCAAAAGGAGTGGAATTGTTTGTGAAATGAATTGGGAGAATGTTCAGAAAAGTGGAAAGAAAATTAGGAAAAAGTGATGGTATGGATTCCAAGAGATTTCTTTCAGGGAGAATGGAGGTTTATAATGTAGAAAGCTAAAAAAAAGGTGATATTAGAGTTATACCAAAAACTCAGGTCATCACTGACAAAAATTTTAAACAGAAAGGTCTGAAAGCCATGTTTTTGGTGGATGAGTCAGAAGAGAAAGGTAGACTGCCATCGGAAAGAAAGGCAGCAGTGATTGGAAAGAGACTACTAAAGCATTCATTAACTAGGTGTGGGAACAGGTTAAAAGATAATATTCTATTTTCTTTTCTTTGTTCTTAGCAGGACAAAAATTAAGTATGTTTATAGATTAAAACTATGTAGAAATAAGGTTTTCTGTGGTTGAATATATAAATCTGAAAAGTTAATCAGCAGAGCAAGTTCTGTGGTAGATAAAGGTGATAAAGTCAGAGCTTATATCAATATATGAATCTATTTATTCTGCTACCCAAAGAGCAGTGATATTTATTTCTCTGAAAATGCAAAAAACAGTATAAAACAGATATGGGAAGCAATTTCCAAAGAGTTTCAAATCTGATCTGATCTTTTGTCTCAATATTTTGCTCAGAATGTATAGCTGTCTTAGACACAGCTCAGTAGAGTAAAATCTCCCAAAAATATATTTTAAATTTTTACTCTTTGTTGCGGTAAAAACATTTAAAAGCTAACCAGTGAAGTTATAGACCTTCGAATAATGGTATATATGTTTGTACAACTTAGATAAAATATGTAGTGTGTAAAGCTGTGATGAACATTAGAAGTACTCTTCCTTTGTAAGCATGATGCTGGCACATAGCAGCAATTAAGCCAAGGCTCTTATCATGATGCATTTTAGAGAAACAGAATGTGATGGTGATTATTTCTGGGTCTCTTGGTTACACTGATAATGTGTCTAGCCCTTTTCTGTTTCAATGGTCTGGTGGCTCTTCCTCTCCACTTTCTACCTTCCTCAGACATAGGAATACTCATTTATCTTCATCATCAGGATAGCATTTAAATGTTTTTTAAAGGATCAAAGCTTCATTCTTTGAATCCAACTTATAATTTATTGAAAACAATACTTTGCTTTGAATAATTCTGGGCTGTCTTTCTCCTCACTCACATCTTCTTTTTCTTACATTGGTTCTCCACTAGAGATAATTCAGAAATTCCCTGTCCTATTCCAGACCACATCATATGCCCAATTTTGCTAATATTAATAAATTCATAACAATATATTAATAAAATTAAAATAAAACAAAACATTAATTTGATATTAATATTTAACTTTCAAAATACTTTCTCTAATTTAAACTAAATAGTTTAATATTCTAATTTTACCATGTTAAAATGATACAAGCTATTTTGAAAATTTTCTAAATGGTTTTAATCCCCTTCAAAAATCAGTTATTTTCTCAACGCAATTCCCTAGATTCAATAAGCTACTGAACGTTTACTACAATGTTTTTATATTCATGCATACTTATATAATTGTATACCATACTTAAACATCCCTGTAAAAGGATTTGCTTATGCTTTAAGTGTCACTTCTACTAGATAGTAAGCTTCTAGCCTGGGCTGTCTGTTCATATTTGTTTACCAAGGTCATGGTCAAATGCCAAGCATAAAATATGAACTTAATTAAATTTGTTAAATAAAGCCCTAGACTTAGTACTTTTGCAATGCTTTAATTGTGTTAACTTAATTGTTTTTCCCAATGAATATTATCTAAATTTTTCTCCTTTTTATAACTTTTTATATATCTTATATATTAATATTACTTTTCTTTCTTTTTTGTTGATTTTGCCTTTTATTTTTATCATTTATATATCATAATGATTGTTTTTAAATAAAACTAAAGACAGAAAAAAGGAAGTTTGTTTTTTTTTAATGGAAGAAATTAAAAAACAAAATCAAGAGTGGGGGGAAGATTAGGTAAGGGACATTATTACTAGCCCAATGGTTATCTAAAAGATAAGTGGATTGTTATTCAACTTGTGCCTTTTAAAATTTGCTTTACATGAAATTTTGCTAATCTTAACCCATTAAAATGTATCAAAATGACAGAGATACAGAATCTTGTACAGAAATTTAATTTCTAATTTTGTAGAATATTTTTCTTTGGAAATCCTTCTTTGGGGAATACAATGGTGATCATCAGTGAGTGTATGGAAACTGCCAAACATACAAAAATGTGATGAAAAGAGCTCTGTGCTTCAAATTTTGGAAGACATAAATTCTATTCAATTAATTCTATGAACTGGAGGAAACCAAGCCTCTTTGAATCTCAGTTTCCTATCACTAAAAACAAAAAAAATATCTGTATTAGTAGTTTAGGTCAAAGGAGATATTTGCGATTTTTTTTTTCTAAACCTGTGAATAGACATGTCTATATATCTATATCTGTGTCTGCTTTTAAAATATGATGACATTATACTCTACCTACCTTCACCTAGTTACAGGATAGAGATAAGATTGTTTTCAGTTGGCCTGATATTACAAGGCAGAAAGATTAAATATAGAGCTTTTGTTTTTCTGGTTCTTCTGTTCTACAGTTCCTATAAACAAACAGCTTTGCTTTGTCTTATTGAACAACTAGATGCCTAGAGCTCTCCAATATATTGCCCCATCAGGCCTAGTATAAAATAAGCACCCACCTTGCATAAGGGTGAAAGTCAGTGTCTTATTCCAACAGCTTTCATTTCAAAGATTACTGTAATCTAACAGAGGGTTGTACCTGCCTCTAGAGTTATTACTTGTATTGCTAGTGGATTGTCCATACAGGTTGAATGTTTAGTTCCCAGGGCTTTTTTGGACTATCTCCCTAATGCAGAAACTCTTACAGTCTCACGGTTTCAGAATCTGAAACTTAAAATTCTGCAAACAGAAAAACAAAACAAAACAAATAGCAATTGGCATATGAAATGGGGCTTTGGCTTAAAATAGTGAACTGATTATTACAATTTAGAAATGGATAGAACAGTTGTGATTAGAAATATTAGATTCAACTTTACCAAAGCTTCCACTATAAGCAGTCAGTGAAAATTATTAAAGGGGCTTGAATGTTAACAGCGACACCCATCTTTATTGCTAACATAGCATACTTTGGAGAAATTATGAAAGCTGATTCATTCTGAATAGCAACCCTGTTATCTCAATGCTAGGAAACTGCTTTTGACAGCTTAAGACAACCAAATTCTCTTATCAATACTTTTCACATAACATTATCTTTCAAAAAATCAACAATAATATAAAATATACATTTCATAAACGTACACAATATTAACTCTAAAATCTAAAATGAAAGAGAGATGTAAGAACATGTTTATAAAAATGAAAAAAATGGGGGTGGTGTGTTAACAATTTTGATGTTAGTCTGGGAGAATGTCAGTGACTTACCTGAATAGCTAGACATATTTCTGTATGGATTGTATCATTAAAGACATCACCAACAATTCTTGCTTACTTAAAACAACATTGATTTTTTTTTTTTTTTCAGTGACCAGGCATGGGTATTTATCAAGAAGTTTAGTTTTTATTATAGTATATAATTTAACTTTACTTTCTTTACCTGTTCTAGAACTAAGCTTTCAGAAAATATGGTCTATGCTTTATTATGAACTGGATGACAGTGTTTTTGTAAATTTACATCTACTTAAACTTGTATCTCACTGAAGTGATACCCAAAAGGCAAAAGGATTTAACTTTGTAATTTGGGGAGCATGGTATAAAAATCTATCTTTCCAGTCCAAAAGGCCATAAGTCAGTACATTTCTTAACTGTGGTGTTTTATTGCTGTTTGGAGTTCTACTTGTTTTGCAATATTTCAAAATATTCTCAGAGACTTAATCTTCTGCAATGCAATCTGTACAAGTTCTTAGAGGTAATTTTGGGATGAAAATCTGAAAGGAATTGCTGCCAGTAAGAGGAAAAAATTTCCACCCAGAGAAAAACACCAAAGGTAATATGTTTTCTTTATATATCCAATAACATTTTATGGGACAGCTTAGTGAAAGCAGATATTGCCTGATTTTTTTAAACAACCATTTGAATAAACAGAATGTCCTTACTGAAATGTAAATTTATAATTAGAGTGTCACCTGTAGTGACTATATTAACTTCTTTTTTAATAGGTTCTGAATGGAGAAAAATATTCATTTAGTGAATGTGTTTATGAAATCTTTTCAATTCAATTTATTAGCTATTCTGAAGACATGGTGCAGTCCTAATGTGGGATGCACACAAATCATGGTAATCAAGCATCATCAGATGCTCCCTGGTAGTTCCAGAGAAAAAAAGGCTAAACTCAATTTGCCATTTTCATACCTTAGCTAGAGGCTGATTAGCTATAGACTGGGAAAGGGGGAAGTGCACTGGTATACAGGGTAAAGTTAGGAAGGACTATGCTAAGTGTTAGGATGGTAGTTAGCTCTTGCTATTCAGGGATTGGGTCAAAGAAGAGAAAAGTCTTTGAATTTTGCTGCTTTAAAATTGCCTTACTGGAGGATTTTTAAAAAATATTTTAATTGTTGAAAGTTTATGGTTTATAAGAAGTGGCAACAGCAGAGAAGACATGCCAATTTTCCTTTTTCCTCCCTTGAATTTTACACACACACACACACTTTAGAGTATATGCACTACATATATTCACTAAACAACTGTTTAGCATATGTATATTCACTTACTATATATATTAGTATAGTATATGTACTGCATGGTGTATTATAATATACATATACACTAAATAAAAAGTATATATGTATATATATATATACTGTATATATAAAATAGTGTGTGTATATATATACTAAATAAAAAGTTGTTTATATATACATACACACACTATATAGCCCACACTATAGAGTATAGTATACACACTAGGTGCTACTTATGCAGTGTACTATATATAATATATAAATATAAATTTGAGTAGCTAATCATATCCACATTTTTTAAACTCTGACACTTGATAAAACCATATGTCATTTCTTTACTTACTTAGTCGCCATTGAATTATATGTCTCCTCCCCCTGAATTTGAGAATCAAACCATGCTGTGCTGATAATAACCTGCATTAAGCATCTGGTATTCAGAATGCGCTGTGCTAATTATCAAATGCAAATTTATTGAATCCTCAAAACAGAATGCAAGATAGGCATTATTATTATTTGACAATTTTAGAAAAAAAAATGTTCTAAAATGTTAAAGAAATTTAGCAACTTTATTCACCTAGGAGCTGTTGGAGACAAGATTAATACCTTCTTTCCACTATACCATTCTTCCATAGTAATTCTTAGAAAGCCAAGCCAATAGAAAGTTGGAAAGAATTTACACTTTGGCTCAATGATATATATTCTTGGTGCAGGAATTTAAAGTTTGCTTATTTTTCTAGAATCTCAGTTTCTTTACATATAGCAAAAGTATCATTAATTTATGTTACATGAAACTTGCATAATAATTATTGAAAAGTAATTAAAAGGACTTTTAGTGGTGGAAATTTTCAATAAATATTACAGAGTTTCACATGAAAATTATGTTCATGTAAACTTTGCTTAAATAGATTATACAGTGAATAATTATTTGTACAGTGAAAGAATAAGGAATAAAAGACACTAGTGAATGAAGAGAAAATGGTTCAAAACGTTCTTTCAATATAGTTAAGAAAATAGCCAAATATCTGTTTGGTCAATTTCACTGAAATTCTTCTTTTTTTTTTTTTTTTTTTTTTTGCCTTATCATCATTCTTCTGTAACAGGATAGAAATAGATTTCAAAGGGAGAAAAATTACAATAATACAATCTTTGATATTTGAATCAGCTTTTTAAGTAAATCATTCAGTGGGTCCCAAATTCCCATTTCCTTTTGCAGTAATTTCTTATTTGCTTATTTCAATTATTGAAGTCTTGTGATTTTGAAGATAATTATCAGAATAATGGTGAAAGTTATTCAATCTATGTCAGTCATGCCTTTCTTCTAGAAAGACATGGAAGCAGGAAGTTTCTTAGGACTTTTGTTTCAATCTGATTTGATTGCTGTCACATTGTAAATAAATAAATATCAGCAGCTAGTATGTAAGGATATTCATTTTATCCAATTTACAACTATCTTAAGTTTTCTTCTATATATAGCTCACTGGTCAAAATATGTGACATATAATTTATATAGTAGTTTAAATAACTTAAATGTATTTAGTAACTTGTCATGATTATGACTATAGTAAATTGCAGTCTAGCAAAATTCCTTATTTGATTAAAGTGGTATCTACATTGCTGACAGGCTAAATTCCTATAGACTACTTTAGAATTTTCTATAGACTCCTGGATTTGCTATTCATGAAATTCCTTCTTGCTGTCCATGCCTAATTGTAACTTGTTAAGGGAAGAGAAGGGGAAACATCAGAATCCTCACTTTGGTGGCTAGAGGGTGAAGAAGAAGGTTCAGAGAATGGGGAACTTGTAGAGCAGAAATGTGTTATTTGTTGTTTCCAAAATTCTATTTAGTATTATCTTTTAGGAAATAAAACAACTTCAAAATTTTTCCTGTAAGAGAGAAAAACATTTGTATTCTATTACAAGTTAATCACTAATGGTTTGATGCCTAAAGCTTAAATTGTACACAATGACCCATCTCTGGGAAACCTGCCTCCCAGGTAATGAGCTAAAATAAGCTAAAATACTTTTCTTTAGCTCACAGAAAACATCCTGACCAGGCCCACCCCTGAATGGCTACAGGAAGGAAGAAATTAGTACATTCACTCTAGAGTCTGGCTGGAACCAGAATTTTACCTCCAACGTTTTTTCTTAAAGCACAAAGAAGTTTGATTTTCAGCCTGCAATAGGAAAGCTGATACTACTTCTATGTATTTTATATATTTTTTCCCAAAGAGCTGAGTGATATTTTTCTTATAGATATTCACTACAGCCTAGACAGAAAGATAATAAAGTAATAAACATAAAGGAAAAACATTTGCAAAACTATAAATCTAAATTTAAAACTACAGGATTTCGATTAGGGTTTAAAGATAATAAAACATTTATACCCTTTAAATTTTATAATGTCTTTGTCTTTCATTTTAGAAAAATATCTCTTATGTGCATTGCCATTTTTCAGAGATCTATCCTGTGAATACTTAAAATTTGTTATTCTATTTTTCAAACTTGTATTTTTCTGTAGTAATTACATATTTTGTTCTCCATTACTTTTTTATGTTTATTGAAATTATGGTTAAATGGCCAGTTTCACTGGTAGTATGTTTTATCTAGTGTCTCTTCCAGGTACACAAGGTACTCAACCAACACTGGCAGTTTTGTTGCACTAACAGGGAGGACTACCCATTTACTGTTTATACTTGAGTGTCAACGAGGTATCATATTACATGCACAAACACACACTGTAGGCTACAAGCAATATATACATATCTCTTTTACAGGTCACCATTTCCCCTAACTTTGAACCTTCCTGCATTTTAGGAAAAGTTACTGTACATTGGCTCTTCATGACATTCTTCAATGAGGATTCACTTTACCATATTTAGTAAATACCCTCATAAAGTCAAGTGTACTTCAGTAATGATTATAGTGTTTCTATGTATTTTTTGATCTTCATGTTTTCAGTCAACTTTTAGAAAAAATATAGGAATGTTACTATTACATTTTCATTCATCTCATACTCTTTAAGTTTTAAGTACTCAACTTGAGAAAGATTGTAAACATAAAATCTCTTCCATTCTAATTTATTTATGTGTTAGAAATTATGGAATCAGCCACCTATGTAAGAGTACCCTTATTATAAAAACAAAATAAATATTTAGGAGAGAGCAAATTAATTTGTCATTTATTTTCTTCTTTCCAGAAAGTTGCCCTAATGTGGCTTCCCCCTTAGTGATCTGTGGGATCTCTGATGATAGAGGCAAGGAACAGATTTGTCTTATTTTGACTTTTACTGAAAGTTAATTTTACAAACAGTTGCAAAATAAGACTATTCTTTTCATATCCAATACTGAATCTTTATTTTAAATTAAGAATACAAATTGTTATTGAGATACAATGAAGATTATTGCCATCCATTAAGTATTACAACTTTATAAGAGCTATACAAAAGATATGCATAACAACCTGGAAATACATCATCAAGGTTTACTTCATTTGTTCACACTGCTGCTTACTTCATTGATTTAATACTAATTAACATTAATTAACATATGTGGTGATTTATAACTGTATTTTTATTGTTTGTCTCTGTTGATGTTATACTCATATTTCTTCTTGCTCATTCAACTCTTATGACTCCATATGAACTGGACTGAATTTTATGTGTTTTAGACAAAATGTCACTCCATTGAGATCCCTATTTTGGGCCAATGCATCCATCTGCCAGCTGCTGGGAATGTCAACTGGTGATTAGTCAAGGCTGAGCTCCTCATTAGGCATTATTCAGGGATTCAGGAAACTGTTTCACCCAAGTTTCTACTCATTCTAAGAGATGGCCTGCAGCCAAGGGCTGGTTAATGAAAGATTAAAAAGGTCCAACCTCTGCTTCAATTGTGAACCATTTTGAAGGGTCACCACAGCTTCAGAGATCTCAGTGGAATGTGCTGAGGTCTAAGTTGCAACAACAATGTGAGTCAACATTCCTCTTTGTCCAATTTTACTTTCACTTTTTATAGGTATATCTCCTCAAAACACTTTCCAATAAACCTTTTGTATGCAACCCTCTGAATTTTGCTAGGAAACCTAATCTAGACCATCACTACCAAAAATCATCCTGGGAAGCAGACTCCACAGTGGGACTTTACAGATAGATCCCTTGATGGCTAAAAATGAGGGTCTTATGGCCAGTCATAGGTGGACAACTGATAGTCCTTGTAAAACTGTAGCAGAGAAATTGTTAAAATTTTCATTGGTGGAAGTGAAAACACTACCTGATGCAGTATTTTGACCTCTAGGAAGTATAGGAAATGGTAACTCTAAGGACAACAAAATTGTGCAATTTTTTTCTCAGTGCCATCAATTCATTAATGAAAGATAATAACAGGCTGAGCAAAATTAATCACAAATTCAAGGCAAAATGTAAAAGTCACAAAGGCTTCCTTCACAGCTATCAGTTAACTTCTGTAAGCAGCCAGAGGATAGACAGAAGATAAGACCAGGCTAGGGAATTAATAGAAAAAGTAGCAGTTCTTCAGAGAAGGTTGAATTCTCAACTCATGTAGGTTTCCTATGCCAGGGTAAGGGCGCCAACAGTGAAGAAGATAGATCATAAGACTTAGGATGAAAATATTTGAGTTGATGCAGTTGAGAAACATGAACTCTCAGATTCTTCCAAAGACATAAAATCTGGCCAACAAAGGTTAAATTCCAGCACATTCAGAATGAGGATGTTCTAGACCTGTTAAGGAAGGAGAGGGGTTATACGCCAAAGAACAGGAGAATCTGGCTAGAAGGTACTAGCAGATAGAAAAGTAAACATGGGACAGAATCTAGAGATGGCATATGAAGGGGGAAAAGAGGTAGAAACAAATCTGGATAAGGGACAGTCGATAGATCCAGGTATATTTTTCTATGATATAGAATTTAACATCCCAGAAAGGACTCCAAAAGATAGTGCTAACATATCTCTAAGATGGTTATTGATAAAGACAATGACCCACCTTAAGTGAATTAGTAATTCCAGAAATATCATGGGAGAGAAGTAGGACACACTACTTAAGATCAGAACATCACAGAGTTCTACTGGAGGACTCTGAATATTGTCTATTTACTAAAGTAATTAGGAATGCATTGGGAAAAAAACAGAAACAAAAACAAAACAAACAAAAACAGCACCAGAAACATCAAAAAAATTCAGTTGTAACCTTCCTCTTTAGGTTAGGACTTATGATAGAAAAAGCTATACAGAGCTTGATAGCAATGACAATAAGATTTCAATCAGAACCAAGCGGTGCTAAAATGGCAGGAGCAAGGTGAACACAATTACTGCAATGACTGATAAGATCAAAGAGATTGTCAGAAGGATCCAGTTTGCAGAAACTATTGAACTGGTTGATAGAACATGGTGTTTCTAGAGGAAAGCAAATATGTGGTCAACAATGGAATTGCTTGATCTATGCAGTCAAGAAAATGCAAGGATGGATGAGCAAGGGCATGAGGGCATTGTACAGAAATATATGGATGATAGATAGATAGATGACAGATAGATAGATGATAGATAGATGATAGATAATAGATGATACAGATACATTTTATCATCATCTAATTTTTTTTGGGATTGAGCCTGTTTTCAGGCTTAGAAGATTGACCCAAGGAGAGGATAAATTCCTATGTGGAAGATCTCTAAAACAAGCATGGCAAGTGTACTCAATATTAATCACTGAAATGGTTCTCCCAAAGGACTCAAGAATATTTGCTTAGATTATCAGGCATTAGGGGACCTTTCTTGGATTGTTTAATACGGGGCTAGAATTGATGTTGTTACTCATAGACCCCGAGCACCACTATGGTCCCCCTGTTTGACTAGGGCAATGGAATCAAGTAATAAATTGATTCCTGGCTCAGATCTTGTGGCTATTTAGGCTCTTGAAAAAAGAAATGTTGCAAGGTTGAGAACAAGGAGGTCTGGAATAGAGAAATGTGGATTGGCCTATAGAAGGTTTTTGATTACATATTAGTCCTTCTTGGAGGATAATCATCAAGGGAGAGGCATTAAAAATCCAGTAGAAATAATAACTTGATCAGGTAATGTTGGCTGGCCTCTATCACCAATAATCCTAGTGTGGTAAAAAGTGTTCATGGATAGAGTAGTAATGCTGAACAGAATTAAAGAACTATGTGTAGAACCAATAATATGAGTTCTACTCAAATGTCTGGACTAACCATTGCTGCTATTGAATGTCCAACCTTCTAACAGCAGAGACCAATGCTCCACCAATATGGCACCATCCATCAAGGACACTAGCTATTTCTAGGCAGACTGATGAGAATGGATCCCTTTTATCTTAAAAGAGATAATAATTCATCTTGACTAGGATTGGCACATATTACAACACAGAATTTCCCTTTCTTTTTTCAGTGCTTTAACCAGCCCCACTATCCAAGTGCTTACAGAGTGTTTGGTACCTCAGTAGAGAATTTGTGCAATCATGCCTCTGACCAAAAAAATATATATATATTACACAAAAGGAGGTGTGGCTGTGGATCCAGGACTATGGAAGCCACAGTTACTATCACATACTGCACCACCACAAATTTACTAGCCCAATAGGTGATGGAACAACTTTTTGAAGGCAGAGCTGAAGCATCAACTAAAGAAAGATACCTTGAAAGAATTGGATGAGATATAGACAATAGGTAGGTAGCTAGATAGATAGATAGATAGATAGATAAACAGATAGATGATAAATATAGTTAGATATAACACATGGATACATGGCTCTGGGAAATAAGAGGAGAGTAGGAGTGACTTTGCCTATTGTCTTCTTTTAAAATTACCCAGAGAAATATCTATACAGAATCTTGGAGGAATGTCTTTGCCCATTATGAAGAACCTACAAGAAGTAAGTGGATCTAGTGGTATGAAAGATGGACTGTGGTGTATACTAAGGAAATGTGCTTAGATCCTCTCTTCATGGCCAGCATGTTCATCCCCTATGCTCTGGGAATATTATAATAACTTCTCTCCCTGGGAATTACCCCTGGTCACAGGGAACTTATTCAAAAAATCATAAGCTCTGCTAGGGAGGGGGTCTGTGGCAATGGCTGGTGCAAAAATGCAATTGCAGATAAGTCTACAGGACCATCTAAGTGCTAGCACTCTATATAAGATTTGTTGAAGCTTCAGCTGCCATGATATTGAGAGTCAGCTTCTCTCTCTTTCCAGCCTTGCCTTCCTTACTTCCTCACATGCAACTACCTCCTTCGAGTCTATTTCTAGGACATTCATGCTAAGACACTATGTTTGAAAAATTCTGTCAATCTTCCCGCTGTCATTCCTTAAAAAACAAAGCACTACATTTTCCACCCATGTTAATATTACAAATCAAGTGAAGGTGCCCATTCTAAAATCCATGTGCTCTTCTTATGTTTGACTACATATGTCCTGGTGGGTCTTCTGAACTTGCAATTCCTTTAGTTGTTTGTAAAAATGTCTTTTTTATTAGAAGCACTAACTTCTTAAAATCAAGGATATTTTTCACTAGAAATTGTCTAATGCCAAGCACAGTCCTGAGTACACAGTTAAAAATGTTTCTTAATTGAATGAATTTACTAATATATGTATTATTTACCAGGAAAGGGCCAGTAGCTCTAGTAAACTTATTATTAAAACATTCAAGAAGAAAATATCATGAAAGATTTAGGACAGCTTGGTCTAGCACTATTTACTGTTCAGTAATGAAAATATATCTATCCTTTGAAATTATGGGATAGAAAAATAAAAGACCAATATAGCTGGGGAATAAAAATGCAATACATATATACATATACATATATACATATAGACAGACATACATATAAAGTGTCTAATTTAAAAGTGTATAAAAATGTCTAATAAAAAAGATACTTTTACAGACAAATGAAGGGATTCCAAGTTCAGTTGAGCTACCAGGAGGTGTGTATATATTTCAGCTTCTCTTAAGCAATATTGTCAAGGCATGTTTCAAAATTTTGATGAATTACAGATTCCTAACATATGGGTCTTTCATATTCTTTTGTAAGTACAAAAATGTTTTTCATTGTCTTAGTAATAAATTATTTTAAATTATCGATAGAATCCATTAGCATAAATAATTTAGTTTTCGCTAGATGTATAATGAGAGATGTATATGGCATGAGTCCAAAATCATACTAGAGTAAGTGCTCTTCCCTTTACTATTTATTGAAAAGCTTTTTCTTGGGCTATCAGCTGCTTGCCAACTCACTTTGCCTTTTCTCAATCCGGAACTTCAGCACACCACCAATTCTCTCACACTTTCATTTATTCATTCAACATTTATTTTCAACCATTTACTATAATTCCAGGAATGTTATAGATAAAGATGTACTATCTCACTTTTGTCAACTGGAATCAATCAAAATTGTTAGAAGAAATTTGAGGAAAATAGGATAATAATATAGAAGCATAATCATTTACAACTTTTGCTGTGGAATTAATTATTGTAGTATATCTGGCTGTAGGCAAAAAAAGAAGGTGATCTGTTATCATGGGAGAAATGATGCAGCTAGAAATGAGTACTTCATTTTCTTCTATGATTTTATAATTGAGGGGAAACTATTTTTAATAATTGTATTAACTGAGAAATTAATTTTTAAGCTTTCAATGATTTTCAAATTAATTTAGGTTATGGGCAATAGGGTCCTTCAGCTCCTTGCAATGGAAGTTAGTAAGAATTCCATATTTTAAATTATTTTTATTGATCATCTTACCAAATAGACTAAAAGATGCCCTGACACAGTTGCCTAACAAATAATAGATTTTAATTAGAGAGTGAATAATAGAAGAGATTTTAGAAAGGAGTAAAACAATGACCCAGAAAAAATGAATTCATGAATCTTCTTGACTCTCTCTCAGAGAGTCAAGGAATAATTATTCTCATAGTTATTGCTTTGACTTCTAATGGAATAGAAAAAGCAAAATTTTTTGTACTTGGAATGTACATACACTTGCTTCCCTATTTTTTTTTTTTTAGAGCAAATGGACACTAATTCAATTTTAAGTGATAAAATCCATTTGCCAGGGAGAAGAATCAAGGTGGGGGAGTAGGAGGACGTGCACTCACCCCCTCTTGCAAGAGCACCAGAATTACAACTAATTGCTGAACAACCATCAACAGAAAGATACTGGAACACACCAAAAAAAAAACCACCCCAAATCCAGAGACAGAGGAGAAGCTGCAATGAGACAGTAGAAGGGGCACAATCATGTTAAAACCAAATCCCATAAATGTTGGGTGGGTGACTCACAAGCTGGAGAACAGTTATGCTGCAGAAGTCCTGAGGGTTCTGACACCCACATCAGGCTTCCTAACCTGGTGGTCCAGCAACAGGAGGAGGAATCCCCAGAGAATCAGACTTTGAAAGCCAGCAGGATTTGATTGCAGGACCTCCACAGGACTGGGGAAAATTAAGACTCCACTCTTGGAGGGCACACAAAAAAGTGTGCTCACCAGGACCCAGGGGGAAGGAACAAGGACCCCATAGGAGACAGAACCAGACCTACCTGCTGGTGTTGGAGGGCTGTCTGCAGAGGTGGGGGGCACCCGTGGCTCACCAAGGAAACAGGGACACTGGCAGCAGGGGTTCTGAGAGGTGCTCATTGGCTTGAGCCCTTCCAGAGTCCACCATTAGCTAAACCAAAGAGCCTGTAAGCTCCAGGGCTGGGTTACCTCAGGACAAATGACCACCAGGGTGGGAACACAGCCCCACTCATTGGCAGACAAGCAGATTAAAGTGTCACTGAGCTCCACCCACCAAATCAGATTAAAGTTTTACTGAGCTCCACCCACCCAGCCCAACCCACCATTAGTCCCTCCCATCAGGAAGCACCCATGAGCCTCCTAGACAGCTTCCTCCACAAGAGGTCAGACAGCAGAATCAAGCAGTATCAGCAGTATTTCATCTTGTGGAAATGAAAATCACAGCCACAGAAAGGCAGAGAAAATGAAAAGGCAAAATACTTTGTACCAGATGAAGGGACAAGATAAAACCCCAGAAAAACAACTAAATGAAGAGGAGATAGGCACTCTTCTGGAAAAAGAATTCAGAATAATGATGGTGAAGATGATCCAGGACTTTGAAAAAAGATTGGATGCAAAGATTGAAAAGTTGCAAGAAAAGTTTACCAAAGAACTAGAAGAATTAAAGAACAAACAGAGATATGCAACACAATAACTGAAATGAAAAATACACTGGAAGGAACCAATAGCAGATTAACTGAGGCAGAAGGACGAATAAGTGACCTGGAAGACAGAATGGTGATAATCACTGATGTGGAAAAGAATAAAGATAAAAGAATGAAAAGAACAGAAGACAGCCTAAGAGACCTCTGGGACAATGTTAAATGCACCAACATTCACATTATAGGGGTCCCAGAAGGAGACGAGAGAGAGAAAAGACCTGAGAAAATATTGGAAGAGATTATAGTTGAAAATTTCCCTAACATGGGAAAGGAAATAGCTACCCAAGTCCAGGAAGTGCAGTGAGTCCCAGGCAAGATAAACCCAAGGAGAAACACGCCAAGACATATAGTAGTCAAATTGACGAAAATTAAACACAGAGAAAAGTTATTAAAAGGAACAAGGGAAAAATGACAAATAATGTACAAGGGAACTCCCATAAGGTTAACAGCTGATTTCTCAGCAGAAACTCTGCAAGCCAGAAGGGAGTGGCAGGATATATTTAAAGTGATGAAAGGGAAGAACCTACAACCAAGAATACTCTACCCAGCAAGGATCTCATTCATATTCGAGGGAGAAATCGAAAGCTTTCCAGACAAGCAACAGCTAAGAGAATTCAGCACCACCAAACCAGCCTTACAACAAATGCTAAAGGAATGTCTCTAAGCAGGAAACATAAGAGAAGAAAAGGACCTACAAAAACAAACCCCAAACAATTAAGAAAATGGTAATAGGAACATACATATCGATAATCACATTAAATGTAAATGGACTAAATGCACCAACCAAACAACACAGACTGGCTGAATGGATACCAAAACAAAACCCATATATATGCTGTCTACAAGAGGCCCACTTCAGACCTAGGGACACATACAGACTGAAAGTGAGGGGATGGAAAAAGATAGTCCATGCAAATGGAAATCAAAACAAAGCTGGATTAGTGATACTCATATCAGATAAAATAGACTTTAAAATAAAAAATGTTACAAGAGACAAGAACTGACACTACATAAAGATTGAGGGATCAATCCAAGAAGAAGAGATAACAATTATAAATATATATGCACCCAATATAGGAGCACCTCCATGCATAAGGCAAATGCTCACAACTATGAAGGAGGAAATCGACAGTAACACAATCATAGTGGGAGATTTTAACACCCCACTTACACCAATGGACAGATCATAGAGACAGAAAATTAATAAGGAAACACAGCTTTAAATGACACAATAAATCAGCTGGATTTAATAGATATCTCTAGGACATTATATCCAAAAACAGCAGATTACACGTTTTTCTCAAGTGCACATGGAACATTCTCTAGGATAGATCATATTTTGGGTCATAAATCAAGCCTTGGTAAATTCAAGAAAATTGAAATTGTATCAAGCATCTTTTCTGACCACAATGCTATGAGATTAGAAATCAATTCCAGGAAAAAAAAAAAAAAAAAACTGTAAAAAACACAAACACATGGAAGCTAAACAATATGCTGCTAAATAACCAACAGATCACTGAAAAAATCAAAGAGGAAATCAAAAAATACCTAGAGACAAATGACAATGAAAACACAATGATCCAAAACCTATGGGATGCAGCAAAGGCAGTTCTAAGAGGGAAGTTTATAGCGATACAATCCTACCTCAAGAAACAAGAAACATCCCAAATAAACAATCTAACCTTCCACCTGAATAAACTAGAGAAAGAAGAGCAAACAAAACCCCAAGTTAGAAGATGGAGAGAAATCATAAAGATCAGAGCAGATATAAATGAAATAGAGACAAAGAAAGCAATAGCAAAAATCAATAAAATTAAAAGCTGATTCTTTGAGAAGATAAGTAACATTGATAAACCTCTAGCTAGACTCATGAAGAAAAAGAGGTAGAGGACTCAAATCAATAAAATTAAAAATGAAATAGGAGAAGTTACAACAGACGATGCAGAAATAAAAAGCACCATAAGAGATTACTACAAGCAACTATATGCCAATAAAATGGACAACCTGGATGAAATGAACAGATTCTTAGAAAAGTATAACCTTCCAAGACTGAATCAGGAAGAAATAGAAAATATGAACAGACCAATCACAAGTAATGAAATTGAAACTGTGATTAAAAATCTCCCAACAAACAAAAGTCCAGGACCAGATAGATTCACAGGTGAATTTTATCAAACATTTAGAGAAGAGCTAACACCCATCCTTCTCAAACTCTTCCAAAACATTGCAGAGGAACAATCCCAAACTCATTTTATGAAGCCACCATGACCCCGATACCAAAACCAGACAAAGGTACTACAAAAAAGGAAAACTACAGACCAATATCAATGATGAATTTAGATGCAAAAATCCTCAACAAAATACTAACCAACAGAATACAACAACACATTAAAAGGCTCATACACCATGATCAAGTGGGATTTATCCCTGGAATGCAAGGATTCTTCAATATACACAAATCAATCACTGTGATACACCACACTAACAAACTGAAGGATAAAAACCACATGATCATCTCAATAGATGCAGAAAAAGCTTTTGACAAAATACAACACACATTTATGATAAAAACTCTCCAGAAGGTGGGCATAGAGGGAACCTACCTCAACATAATAAAGGCCATGTATGACAAACCCATAGCAAACATCATTCTCAATGGTGAAAAACTGGAAGCATTCCCTCTAAGATCAGGAACAAGACAAGGATGTCCACTCTTGCCACTACTATTCAACATAGTTTTGGAAGTCCTTGCCACAGCAATCAGAGAAGAAAATGAAATAAAAGGAATCCAAATTGGAAGAGAAGTAAAACTGTCACTGTTTGCAGATGACATGACACTATACATAGAAAATCCTAAAGATGTCGCTAGAAAACTACTTGAGCTAATCACTGAATTTGGTAAAGTTACAGGATACAAAATTAACACACAGAAATCTCTTGCATTTCTATACACTAACAATGAAAGATCAGAAAGAGAAATTAAGGGAAAAATCCCACTCAACATTGCAACAAAAAGAATAAAATACCTAGGAATAAACCTAACCTAGGAGGTAAAAGACCTGTACTCAGAAAACTATAAGACACTAATGAAAGAAATGAAAAATGACACAAACAGATGGAGGGACATACCATGTTCTTGGATTGGAAGAATCAACATTGTGAAAATGACTATACTACCGAAAGCAATTTACAGATTCAATGCAATCCCGATCAAATTAACAATGGCATTTTCCACAGAAATAGAACAAGAAATTTTATGATTTGTATGGAAACACGAAAGACCCCGAGTAGCCAAAGCAATCTTGAGAAGGAAAGATGGAGTTGGGGGAATCAGGCTTCCTAACTTCAGGCTATACTATAAGGCTACAGTGATCAAGACAGTATGGTACTGGCACGAAAACAGAAATATAGATCAACAGAACAGGATAGAAAGCCCAGAGATAAACTATGGTCAACTAATCTATGACAATGGAGGCAAGGATATACAATGGAGAAAAGGCAGCCTCTTCAATAAGTGGTGCTGGGAAAACTGGACAGCTACATGTAAAAGAATGAAATTAGAACACTTCCTAACACCATACACAAAAATAAACTCAAAATGGATAAAAGACCTAAATGTAATGCCAGACATTATAAAACTCCTAGAGGAAAACATAGGAAGAACACTCTTAGACATAAATCACAGCAAGATCTCTTTTAATCCACCCCCTAGAATAATGGAAATAAAAACAAAAATAAATAAGTGGGACCTAATGAAACTTCAAAGCTTATGCACAGCAAAGAAAACTATAAGCGAGACAAAAAGACAACCCACAGAATGGGAAAAAATATTTGCAAATGAATCAACAGACAAAGGATTAATCTCCAAAATATATAAACAGTTCAACCATCTCAATGTCAAAAAAATAAACAACCCAATCAAAAAATGGGCAGAAGGCCTAAATAGGCATTTCTCCAAAGAAGACATACGGATGGCCAAGAAGCATATGAAAAGCTGCTCAACATCACTCATAATTAGAGAAAGGCAAATGAAAACTACAATGAGGTATCACCTCACACCAGTTAGAATGGGCATCATCAGAAAATCTTCAAACAATAAATGCTGGAGAGGGTGTGGAGAAAAAGGAATGCTCTTGCATTGCTGGTGGGAATGTAAATTGATACAGCCACTATGGAAAACAGTATGGAGGTTCCTTGCAAAACTAAAAATAGAACTACCACATGACCCGGCAATCCCACTACTGGGCATATACCCAGAGAACACCATAATTCAAAAAGACACATGCACTCCAATGTTCACTGCAGCACTATTTACAATAGCCAGGACATGGAAGCAACCTAAATGTCCATCAACAGATGAATGGATAAAGAAGATGTGGTACATACATACAATGGAATACTACTCAGCTGTAAAAAGCAATGAAACTGGGACATTTGTAGGGACATGGATGGACCTAGAGACTGTCATACAGAGTGAAGTGAATCAGAAAGAGAAAAACAAAAATTGTATATTAACACATATATGTGGACTATAGAAAAATGGTACAGATCAACTGGTTTGCAAGGCAGAAATAGAGACACAGATGTAGAGAACAAACATACGGACACCAAAAGGGAAAGTGGGGAGTGTTGGGGGGGGGATGAAATGGGAGACTGGGATACCAAATTGTACACTCTGAATATATGCAGTTTATTTTGAAAAATAAACAAATAAAAGTTTAAAAAAATTCATTTGATAGCCTTGTCACTAATTTACATTTTATACGTTATGAGACATTAATAAATTTATGTTAAAGATTTTCTGTATATGTTTCTTTAGAAGCATATGCATAGCCCATAATGAACTGTAGTGCAATAGGAATATTTTTCTATCATCCAAATATTTTACAGATATGAATATTTTAGCAGCTTGACTTTCATTCCTTTACATATTTATATACTCAAATTTAATTACTTTTTTATAAAATATTTCATCACTGAATTATGCACCTACTGTGTGCACTCTTTCAATTTGCCTCCTTTTGCCACTTTATAGAAGTAACCTAATTTACTTGTTCTGAATTTTCTCTGCTTCTCTTCCTCAGAAATATTTCTGATATTAGTTTATTGTTTTTCATGGAGAAGTATATCAGACACTTTTACCTAACAACGATGCTCCCCTTCTCTGATTTTGGAGCAGTACTGTTTTACAGCCTCCTCCATAGCAATGGGTTGCTAAAAAGCACTATTCTGAATAAATAGATATAAAGAGGAATTGCATAGTGTGGCTCCCTAGAAAGAGGGCAGAGCCAAGAGTTTGTGGTAAAACCCATCTATTTCACTGGCTTGCAAGAACAGATTTTACTATCTCTTCACAATTCCATGTTTAGTGATAGTATGCTGGTATCTTGAAAATTTAATTATGGTGGGAGTATTCATGTCAGCAAAATCAGCAAATACTGAAAATCAGGGACATTCCCATCCAATCTGCACTCCAAATGTAGCTTGATGTAGCTCATAAACATTTCATTGAGGTAGACTATTACCAGTTGCCTCTTGTCCTTCTCATTCTTTTTCCACAAATTCAAATAGTGATATTAGAGGTGAAATAACCACCTATGGCTACCTAATGGCATGAATGGAACTGCCATATTAGCCCTGGATTGCCTACTTCCAAAATTTTTGTTAAGTGCAAAAATTAAACACCCTATTGTTTATTTATTTATTACATTTACCTTCTTAACTTTTTAAAAATTAATTAATTAATTAACTGTTTTTAACTTATTGGCTGCATTGGGTCTTCCTTTCTGCACATGGGCTTTTTGTAGTTGCAGAGAATGGGGCCTACTCTTCATTGCATGCACAGGCTTCTTATTGCAGTAGCTTCTTTTGTTGTGGAGCACAAGCCCTAGGCCTGCAGGATTCAGTAATTGTGGTTTGCGGGCTCTAGAGTTCAGGCTCAGTAGTTGTGGCACACAGGCTTAGATGCTCCTTGGCATGTGGGATTTTCCCAGACCAGAACTCGAATCTGTGTCCTCTGCATTGGCAGGCTGATTCTTAACCATTGTTCTACCTAAAATCCCTACTTTATATAAGCCACTGTCATGATACATTTTGTGGCAATTAGATACAATTCTAACAAATATAAAAAAATAGTTTTTTTGCATATGATCTATGTTTCATTTTTTCTTTTTTTGGAATATAATTGCTTTACACTTTTGTACCAATTTTTGAGGTACACCAAAGTCAATCAGCTATATTTATATGCATATCCCTCCCTCCCTCCCTTGATTCCCCCACATGCTCCCCTTCCTGGCCATCTAAGGCATCATCCATCATCGAGTTGATATCCTTTTGTTATACAGCAACTTCCCACTGGCTATCTATTTTACACTTGGTAGTATATATATATGTCTACACTACTCTCTTACTTCATCCCAGCTTCCACTTCACCCCCCGCCCCCCAAACCTCATGTCCTCCAGTCCATTCTCTGCATCTGCATCCTCATTCTTGTCTTGTCACTGGGTTCATCAGCACCATTTTCTTTTTTTTTTTAAGATTCCATATATATGAGTTAGCATACAATATTTTTTTTTCCCTTTCTGGCTTACTTCACTCTGTATGACAGACTCTAGGTCTATCCACCTCATTACATATAGCTCCATCTCATCCCTTTTTATAGCTGAGTAATATTCCATTGTATATATGTGCCACATCTTCTTTATCCATTCATTTGTTGATTGGACATTATGGTTGCTTCCATGTCCTGGCTATTGAAAATAGTACTCCAATGAACATTATGGCACATGTTTCTTTTTGGATTATGGTTTCCTCTGAGTATATGCTCAGGGGTGGGATTACTGGGTCATATGGTAGTTCTATTTTTAGTTTCTAAAGGAGCCTTCAAACTGTTTTCCAAAGTGGCTGTACTAATTACATTCCTACCAACAGTGCAGGAGAGTTCCCTTTTCTTCACACCCTCTCCAACATTTGTTGTTTCTAGATATTTTGAGGATGGCCATTCTGACTGGTGTGAGGTGATACCTCATTGTGGCTTTAACTTGCATTTCTCTGATGATTAGTGATGTTGAACATCTTTTCATGTGTTTGTTGGCCATCTGTATGTCTTCTTTGGAGAAATATCTATATAGGTCTTCAGCCCATTTGTGGGTTGGTTTATATGCTTTTTTGGTATTAAGCTGCATGAGCTGCTTGTTTATTTTGGAGGTTAATCATTTGTCACTTGTTTGGGTGCAACTATTGTTTCCATTCTGAGGGTTGCCTTCTTCTCTTGTTTACAGTTTCTTTCACTGTGCCTAAGGTTTTAGGTTCCATTAGTTCCCATTTGTTTATTCTTGATTTTATTTCCATGATTCTAGGAGGTGGGTCAAAAAGGATCTTGCTTTAATGGATGTCATAGAGGGTTCTGCCTATGTTTTCCTCTAGGAGTTTTATAGTGTCTGGCTTTATGTTTAGGTCTTTCATCCATTTTGAGTTTATTTTTGTGTATGATGTTAGGAAGTGTTCTAATTTCATTCTTTGAAATGTTGTTGTCCAATTTTTGCAACACCACTTATTGAAGAGGCTGTCTTTTTTCCATTATATATTCTTGCCTCCTTTGTCAAAGATAAGGTGTCCATATGTGCTTGGTCTTACCAACGAGTTCCATATTCTGTTCCATTTATCTTCCTTTCTATTTTTGTGCCAGTACTATACTGTCTTGTTCACTATGGACTTGTAGTATAGTTTGAAGTCAGGAAGCCTGATTCCACCAACTCCATCTTTCCTTCTCAAGATTGCTTTGGCTCTTCGAGGTCTTTTGCATTTCTATAAAAATAGTAAGATTTCTTTTTCTAGTTCTGTGGAAAATGCCATTGGTAATTGGATAGGGGTTGCATTGAATCTGTAAGTTGCTTTTGGTAGTATAGTCATTTTCATAATGTTGATTCTTCCAATCCAAGAAAATGGCATGTGCCTCCATCAGTTTCTAACATCTTTGATTTCTTTCATCAGTGTCTTAAAGTTTTCTGCATACAGATATTTTGCCTCCTTGATTAGGTTTTTTCCTAGGTATTCTATACTTTTTTGTTGCAGTGGTAAATGGGAGAGTTTCCTTAATTTCTCTTTCTGCTCTTTTGTTTTAGTGTATAGGAATACAAGAGATTTCTGCACATTTATTTTGCAACCTGCTATATCACTATATTCCTCAATTAGTGCTAGCAGTTTTCTGGTAGAGTTTTTAGGGCTTTCTATGTATAATATCCTGTCATCTGCAAAGAGTCACAATTTTACTTCTTCTTTTCCAACTTGGATTCTTTTTATTTCATTTTCTTCTCTGATTGCTGTGGCTAAAAATTCCAAAACTATGTTGAATAATAATGATGAGAGTGGACACCCTTTTTTTGTTCCTGTTGTTAGAGGGAATTCTTTCACTTTTTCACTATTTAGAGCGATGTTGGCTTTTGGTTTCTCATATATAGCTTTTATTATATTGAGGTAATGTGCTTCTATATCCATTTTCTGGAGAGTTTTTATCATAAATGGGTGTTGACTTTTGTCAAAAGCTTTTTCTGCATCCATTGAGATGATCATATGGTTTTTATCCTTCAATTTGTTGATATGATGTTTCACGCTGATTGATTTGCATATATTGAAGAATCCTTGCATTCCAGGGATAAACCCCACTTGAACATGGTGTGTGATCTTTTTAATGTGATGTTGGATTCTATTAGCTAGTATTTTGTTGAGGATTTTTGCATCTATATTCATCAGTGATATTGGTCTGTAATGTTATTTTTTTGTGACATTTTTGCCTGGTTTTGGTATCAGGGTGATGGTGGCCTTATAGAATGATTTTGGGAGTGTTCCTGCTTCTGCTATATTTTAGAAGAGTTTGAGAAGTATAGGTGTTAGCTCTTCTCTAAAGGTTTGATAGAATTCACCTGTGAAGCCATCTGGCCCTGGGCTTTTGTCTGTTGGGAGATTTTTAATCACTACCTCAATATCCATACCTGTGATTGGTCTGTTCATATTTTCTATTTCTTCCTGGTTCAGTCTTGGAAGGTTGTTTATTTCTAATAATTTATCCATTTCTTCCAGGTTATCCAATTTATTGGCATGTAGTTGCTTGTAGTAGTCTCCCATGATCTTTTGTATTTCTGCGGTGTCCGTTGTTACTTCTCCTTTTTCATTTCTAGTTCCATTGATTTGCATCTTCTCACTTCTTTTCCTGATGAGTCCAGCTAATTGTTTATCAATTTTGTTTACCTTCTCAAAGAACCAGCTTTTAGTTTCATTAATTTTTGCTAGTTTCCTTCCTTTCTTTTTCATTTATTTCTGCTCTGATCTTTATGATTTCTTTCCTTCTGCTCACTTTTTTTTTTCTTCTTTCTCTAATTGTTTTAGATGTAAGGTTAGGTTATTTATTCAATATTTTCTAGTTTCTTAAAGTAGGACTGTATTGCTATAAAATTACCTCTTAGAACTGTTTTTTCTGTGTGCCATCAGTTTTGGGTTGTTGTATTTTCAATGTCATTTGTTTCTGGATGTGTTTTTGATTTCCTCTTTGATTTCTTTAATGATTTCTTTGTTGTTTAATAGTGTATTGTTTAGCCTCCATGTGTTTGCATTTTGTGTGTGTGTGTGTGTTTTTTTTTTTTTTTCCTGTAATTGATATCTAGTCTCATGGTGTTGTGATCAGAGAAGATGTTTGGTATGATTTAAATTTTTTTGAATTTACCAAAGTTTGGTTTGTGACCCAAGATGTGATCTATCCTGGAAAATGTTCTGTTTGCACTTGAGAAGAAAGAGTATTCTGTCGTTTTTGGATGGAATGTCCTATAAATATCAGTTAAGTCGAGATGTTCTAATGTGTCATTTAAAGCTTGTGTGTCCTTATTTATTTTCTGTTTGGATGATCTGTCTATTGATGTAAGTGTGGTGTTCAAGTCTCCCACCATTATTGTGTTACTGTCAATTTCCCCTTTTATAGCTGTTAGCATTTGCCTTATGTATTGAGGTGCTCCTACATTGGGTGCATAGATATTTACCATTGTGATATGCTCTTCTTGGATGGATCCCTTGATCATTATGTAGGGTCCTTCCTTGTCTCTTGTCATAGTCTTTATTTTAAAGTCTAATTTGTCTGATATGAGTATTGCTACTCCAGCTTTCTTTTGACTTCCACTTGCATGTAATATTGTTTTCTATCCCTTTACTTCTTGTCTATATGTGCCTCTTTGTCTGAAGTGGGTTTCTTGTAGGCAGCATATAGAGGGTTCTTGTTTTTGTATCTATTCAGCCAATCTGTGTCTTTTGGTTGGAGCGTTTAATCCATTTACATTTAAGGTTATTATTGACATGTGTGTTCCTATTACCATTTTCTTATTTTTTTTGGGTTTGTTTTTCTATGTGATTTCCTTCTCTTGTGTTTCCTACTTAGAGAAGTTCCTTTAGCAATTGTTGTAAGGCTGGTTTGCTGCTTCTGAATTCTCTTAACTTTTGCTTTTCTGTAAAGCTTTATATTTCTCCCTCAAATCTGAATGAGATTCTTGCTGGGTAGAGTATTCTTGGCTGTATGTTTTTCTCTTTCAGGACTTTCAGCATATCCTGCCATTCCCTTCTGGCCTGCAGAGTTTCTGCAGAAAGATCAGCTGTTTTCCTTATGGGTTTTCTCTTACATGTTATTTGTTGCTTTTCTCTTGCTGCTTTTAATATTTTTTCTTTGTGTTTAATTGTTGTTAGTTTGATTAATATGTGCCTTGGAGTATTTCCCCTTGGGTTTATTCTGTATGGAATTCTCTGCACTTCTTGGACCTGAATAATTATTTCCCATCCCATGTTGGCGAGTTTTTCCACTATAACCTCTTCAAATATTTTCTCAGACCCTTTCTTTTTTTCTTCTTCTTCTGGGATGTCTTTGATTCAAATATTGGTGTGCTTAATGTTTTCACTGAGGTCTCTGAGACTGTCTTCTATTCTTTTTATTCTTTTTCTCTTTCCTGCTCTGTGGCAGTTATTTCCCCTATTCTATCTTCCAACTCACTTATTCGTTCTTCTGCCTCAATTATTCTGCTGCTTATAACATCTAGAGTGTTTTTAATTGCAGTTACTTTTTTGTCCATTGCTGTTTGTTTGTTCTTTAGTTCTTCTGAGTCCTTATTAACTGTTTCTTGTATTCTCTGTTTTTTTGTTATCAAGATTTTGTATCATTTTTACTGTTACTACTCTGAATTCTTTTTCAGGCACTTTTGCTATTTCCTCTTCATTTATTTGGTCTTGTGAGTTTTTTTGCTGCTCCTTTGCCTGCATGGTGTTTCTTTGTTTTCTCATGGTAGTCCAAACTTCAGGGGTTGCTTGTCCCAGCAATAGAGGGGTTTGAAGAAGACTGTCCAAGCCCCAGACTAATGGCAGAGTGTTGAGTCAAACAAATACTAAGTCTAGGAAACACATATATATATAAGACACACAAGTACTGAATCCAATAGAAGATAAGGCCCTAGAAAGACCTGACATTAGAACCCCAGTATGCTATCAGACATTCAAAGAAGAAACCAACAGGAATTCAAAACCAAAACTTTGCAAAACAGAAACAAAAGCAAATACAAACAAACAAATAACACCACACACACACAAACACAAATCCAAGGAGATACTGATAATTAGGATCAAATATAAAAAAGAGCTAGAGTACCACCAGACAGACTGGAGATTCTCAGAATGAAATTAGACAATTGTACTAAGAACTAAGATAAAGACAAAAACCTAATATTAAATACCAAGGTGGTGCATCATCTGGAGAATAGAGCAAGGAGTCTGAGCAGATTGATAGTGTTGCTTATAAGTATGTTAAGATAAAATAAACTAAAAAAGGATAGAAGGCAGGGCAACAGAAGAGTGTAGTGTGACTGGAAATATGAAAATAAAAAGAAAGAAATAGAAATGTATAAAAGAGATGAAAAGAAGGTAGAAGAGATATACACTCAGCACTACAAAAAACTAGGCTAGAGATAGAAATATATAAAAAAGCTAAAAATAAAAATAGAATAAAAAATAGAATAAAAATATGTTATAAAACATATAGTTCCATTAGGACTAAGATCATAATTAAAAAAAAAAAAAAAAAAAAAAAAAAAACAAAAAAAAAAAACTAGAACTGACCCCAGAATGGACCAGTTCAATAGAATTAATATTAATATTTCTGTTTCCTTGAGGTCTCAGCTGTAAGAGTCCCTCTACCCACCTTGGGTTTTGCATTATTCTGTGACCAGCAGAGGTTCCTTTATTGTTTGTCTGTAAGCACTAGTGTGTGTGGGGAGTGAGTGGGTACAATAGTGGCTTCTTCCCCTGGGAGTGAGTGAGCAGTGGCACACTGTCTGGGTAATGGAGGTTCAGTCAGGCATGGAGATGCCTGTTGTAGAGGAATGCCGGTGGCTCAGGTGTAAACAGAATGTCTCAGAGTTGGGCCTCTTTCTGGGCTTTTTTGCTCTCGGCTGCAGGCACTCTAAGCCAGCCCCACCCAAGGGCCTAAGGGTACTTGTTATCCCTGAGTGCCTTAGCTTGGCCCATAGGGGTCCTTCCTCTGCCCGTTGCAGACACAGAGAGAGAGAGGCTATGCCCTTGGCTCCTCCCCACTGCCTGTGAGCCAGGAGCATCCAGTTGCCACCATGGCCCTGCAGCTCTCCAGGGCAGGCACTTCTTGCTGCAGACCTCTTCCCTCTTGTCCTTTCGGTCCGTCTACCCACTGCCAACAATATTTCACACCCTGAACCAGTTCTCCTGTTCCCATGCTCCTGTTCCCAGACCCCCTGTTCAGCTGTGAATCAATGTCTCAGTCCGGGAATGCTGAACCTTGGTGCAGACCCTCTGTGTGTTTCTCACTCCCTCTCGTCTACCACAGATCAGCCGCTTCACCCTCTTTGAGCTGTTGTAAATGCCTCCCTACCACTTATGTCGGGATTCTTGCAGTCCTTTCTGGTGTCCGAGATCATCTGCTGGTGTTCAGTTGGTTCTCTGTGGGAATTATTGCATCTTTTGGTGCATTCCCAATGCATCTGTGGAGAGGGATACATTCCACATCCCTCTACTTTGCTGTTGTATTTTTTCCTCCCTATGTTTCTTATAAAACAAATTTTCATCACAATTTTCAGAAAATAATTATCTCACACATAAATGAGTGGTTGAAAGGCACAAAAAAGAATTGGTGAGTTTTGATAGCTAGAACTCACTTTGATGACAATCTGAATGATCTGATGAAACTCTTTTTATGAGTGCAGATTTCACATGGAAGTTTACTGAGTATTTGAGGATGTAGGGCTCACCCAAAGTATCTTATGGCACAAAAAACTTTATAATAGAAATATGGAATGAAATTGCTATTTCATCATACAAAGTCATCTGACCCTCATTTCCTGGTACAACTATTCCCAACCTCTTGCAAAAATTTACAAACAGCCAAAAATATGTAAAAAGCACAGCATACCAAACTTTGGCAATGAATCTATTGCAGACATCTGGAGAGGATTTCCATTGTTCACAAGAACTATGGATTTGGAATGTGAAGCAGATTAGTAGCTCTTGTAGGCTATGCTGCTAGAAGTAGAGGAAAGTGTTTCACTTAAAAGAAGTATAAAGAAACTGCACCCTTCTTGTATCATGTGGTTTATTTATTTGCTTTGTATTTTTTTAAAAAAAATTATTCGAGTATATTTGCTTTGCAATGCTATTAGTTTCTACTGTACAACAAAGTGAATCAGCTATACATATAAATATATTTCCTCTTTTTTTTGGATTTCCTTCCCATTTAGGTCACCAGAGAGCATTGAGTAAAGTTCCCTGTGCTATACAATAGATCCTCACTAGTTATTTTATACATAGTATGAATAGTGTATATATGTCAATCCCAACCTCCCAATTCATCCTACCTCTCCCTTTCCCCCTTGGTATCCATACATTTGTTCTCTAAGTCTGAATCACTATTTCTGCTTTGTAAATAAGATTGTCTATACCATTTTTTTTGGATTCCGCATATATTTGTTAATATATGATATTTTTTTCTCTTTCTGATTTACTTCACTCTGTATGACAGTCTCTAGGTCCATCTACGTCTCTACAAATGACCCAATTTCTTTCCTTTTAATGGCTGAGTAATATTCCATTGTATATACATGCCACAACTTCTTTATCCATTCCTCTTTTGATGGACATTTAGGTTGTTTCCATATTCTGGCTATTGTAGATAGTGCTGTAAAGAACATTGGGGTGCATGTGTCTTTTTGAATTATGGTATTCTCTGGGTATTATGCCTAATAGTGGGATTGCTGGGTCACATGGTAGCTCTATTTTTAGTTTTTTAAGAAACATCCATACTGTTCTTCATAGTGGCTGTATCAACTTACACTCCCACCAACAGTGCAGGAGGGTGCCGTTTTCTCCACACCCTCTCCAGCAATTATTGTTTCTAGATTTTTTGATGATGGGCATTCTGACCAGTGTGAGGTGATAGCTCATTGTAGTTTTGATTGGCATTTCTCTAATAGTGATGCTGAGCATGTTTTCATGTGTGTGTTGGCCATCAGTACATCTTCTTAGGAGAAATGTCTATTTAGGTCTGCTGGCCATTTTTTGATTTTTTTTTTTTTTTTTAATTGAGCTGAAAGAGCTGTTTTGATATTTTGGAAATTAATTCTTTGTCAGTTGCTTTGTTTGCAACTTGCAAGTATTTTCTCCCATTCTGAGGGTTGTCTTTTAGGAAACTATAAGATACTGATGAAATAAATCAAAGATGACACCAGCAGATGGAGATTTATCAGGTTCTTGTATTGGAAAAATCAATATTGTGCAAATGATTATACTATCCAAAGCAATATACAGATTTGATGAAATCCCTATCAAATTACTGATGGCATTTCTCACAGAACTAGTACAGAAAATTTTACAGTTGGTATGGAGACACAAAAGACCCTGAATAGCAAAAGCAATCTTGAGGAAAAAAAAAAATGGAGCTGGAGGAATCAAACTTCCTGACATCAGACTACACTAGAAAGTTACAGTAATCAAGACAGAATGGTGCTGGCACAGAAACAGAAATATAGACCAATGGAACAGGAAAGAAAGCCCATAGATAAAGCCATGTACCTATGGTCACCTAATCTATGACAAAGGAGGCCAGAATATACAATGGAGCAAAGACAGCCTCTTCAATAAGCAATGCTGGGAAAATTGGACAGCTACATGTAAAAGAATGAAATTAGAACACTTCCTAACACCACACACAAAAAAAACAAACTCAAAATGGATTAAATTTAAGGCTAGATACTATAGAACTCTTAGAGGAAAATATAGGCAGAACACTCTTCAACATAAACTGCAGCAAGATCTTTTTTGACCTATCTCCTAAAGTAATGAGAACAAAAACAAAACTGAACAAATAGGACCTAATTAAACTTAAAACATTTTGCACAGCAAAGGAAACCATAAACAAGATGAAGGACTTCCCTGGTGGCACAGTGGTTAAGAATCCACCTGCCAATGCAGGAGACATGTGTTTGATCCCTGGTCTGGGAAGATCCCACATGCCACAGAGCAACTAAGCCTGTGTGACACAGCTACTGAGCTTGCGCTCTAGAGCCCATGAGCCACAACTACTGAAGCCCTTGTACCTAGAACCTATGCCCCGCAACAAGAGAAGCTATTGCAAAGAAAATCCTATGCACCACAACAAAGAGAAGCCCCCAATCACCGCAACTAGAGAAAGCCTGCATGCAGCAAAGAAGACTGAATGCAACCAAAAATAAATAAGTAAATAAATAAATAAATAATATAAATTTAAAAAAAAAGATGAAAAGACAACCCTCAGAAAATTGTGTGGTTTAGAAACACAGCTTTGTACTATTCAGAATACTGGTATTGTACAGAAAAAAATAAGATAATGAATTAAAATTTGGGAATATAGAAGCTATTTAATAACTTAACTAATATAAAAATGCTCCAAGTTTAGTTTAGGAGAGCTTTGTACAACAGATAAATGCATTTTTCACTTGATTTATAAATCTACATTGTGTGTCTGTGTGCTCACCACCTTACTGTTTTTTTTTTTTATATGAAATATTCAGTGCTTTCTCTGTGTGTATACTGTCTTGTTAAAGATTTGTCCTTTTAGAAAATTATACTATAAACAAAAATAATAAAAGATGCTTTCAGGGAATTATATTGCTAATCATAAAAAGTTGATTCTTCCAAAACATTTATTATTCCTTCTCAAGTAGTTCTGATTATCACCTCTGAAATAGGGAAAATATTTTATTTCAGATTATGAGAAAACAGCACCAGATATACAAGACCAAGTCTACATTTTGCTAGAAAAATGAACTATTTATAGAGAAAAAAAACCTCAACTTCTATAAAGTTTTATATATATTTACACATTTCCCAATGATTTGTCTATATGAGAATTAAACTTTAACATGCCTAAGATGTGAAATAATGACCTGGAGAACTTGTCGTTAACCCATGCTCTAATCTCCTCATCAAAGCACTACTGATTCTGATGTCAGTATTGGCCAGTAATGTTAAATTTTCTACAGCAACTCTGGTGTACCTGTTGCAAGTGACCTAACTTGTTGAGATCCATGGATTTCAAAAGGCTAAGTTAAAGGGATAATTGAAACTCTAAGAATAAGAAAATGTTGTTGAATTTCTGTCTCTTTTGGGTGAGGGAAGACTATCTAAACTTTTTTACAATATTAATATGTATGAGATATAAGCCAGCCTATCAGTAAAATAACCTCACTTGTCTGAATTCTTAGGGAAAATGAGAAATTTTGAAAATACTTCTCAAAAGATTTGATAGAGATAGGCCTAGGTGGAAAAGAATGTGATTCATGACACATGGTTAAGCAAGAAAGCAACATTAGGGAAAAAAAAAAAAAAAAAAAAAAGGCCTTCTATTGATCTGTTTGGGCTGCCATAGCAAAATAACACAAACTAGATGACTTAAACAATAGAAATTTAATTTTCACAATTCCAGAGGCTGTAAAGTCCAAGATCAAGGTATCAGCAAGGTAGGTTTCATTCTGAGGCCTCTTCTCTTGGCTTATAGGCAGCTGCCATCTTGATGTGTGCTCACATGACACTTTTCTTTGTGCAAAAGATCAAGAGCCAGCTCTCTGATGTCTCTCCTTATAAGGACACTAATCCTATGGATTCAGGGCCTTACCTTTATGAACTTACTTAACCTTAATTACTTCCTTAGAGTCCCTATTTCCAAGTATAACCACATTAGAAGTTAGGGTTTTAGTATACAAATTTGGAGGAAACATTTAGCATATGAACTTGGAGGAACACTGGAGAAAACAGAAACATTCAGTCCATAACATTAACTTCCTGAATATCAATCACCAGTTATTAGATGATACAAATATTATAGGAAAATAAAAACCAAAATCAGAAAATCATTTCTAACTCTAAGTCATTTCTAATTATTTCTAATATCACTCCAAAATGGTTTATATCTTTAAAACACAAAGTCACAAAAGGAAATTAGAAAAAGACAAAAATCCAAGAGAATAAATTATAAATATATATTTTAAAAGAGTTTATATGAAGAAGCAGGAAAACAGAAAAAGGAATTAAGTGCATAAAACAGACATTTATGTAAATTAAATGTACATGTTTAAAAAAAAATTATGACTTCTCAGGATTTTAACAAATGAAAAGAAACTTATCCAAACACTAAAATGGTGCTCTATCATGAGGACTAGAAAGAAGAGCAGAGAATGGTGTTAAAAAGAATGAAAAATAAAATTTTAAACAACAGAGACATCAGCTGGACTGATAACAATAATATTTCATCATCTGAGGTTGGTGATCAATTTGATTAATTCACCTGTTCCTGAGAACCATTAACAAAACAAAAAAGAAAAAAGAAGAAAAATTACATGAGCAAGTAATTTACTCAGTAAAACCATTGTTATAAAACCTGTGAAAATATCCTTTATTTCTTTAAAAGATGATGAGATCCAATATTTGTTTATAGGATTGAAAAATGTATTTAATGCCTGAAGGTATATTCTTAAATGAGTAATTATATAAGGAGATGGGAACTTAATTGCTGTAATCTTTCTAAAATAATTTTTGCCATATGTATCAAGAACCTTAGTAAACTTTACTACTAATAGTTCCTATTTTAAACATGACCTAAGAAAACAGAATTCTTTGAAAAAATAATTATAAAATTTCCATCTCAAAATTAATAATAACATCAAAATAATAACAAAAATATATTTGGGAGAGAAGAAAGATGGCAGCAAAGTAGAAGGACGTGGAATGCATCCCTCTCCACATATGCATTAGGAATACAACAAAAGATGCAATAATTCCCACAGAGAACCAGTGGAAAACCAGCAAAAGACCTCGGACACTAGAAAGGACTGCAAAGATCCTGAAATAAATGGGTATAACAGAGAGAAAAAAGAAAAAAAGGGGAAAGAGGAGGAGAAGAAAGAAAATGGACAGTCCCACACCCTGGGGCGGGGGGATCTGAAACAGAGGGGAGATTGCCAAATTCTGGGAAATGTCCCTTATCTGATGGGGAAACCCCTTCTCTAATGGGGAATTTCCCTGGGACAGAAGGGAGGCATTTGGGACTGTTCAAAGAGGGTGAAGTGGCTGACCTGAGGCAGACAGGAAAGAGTGAGAAACACATGGAGAGTCCTCACCACAGCTCAGCATGTCTAGATTGAGACATCGGTTCACAGCTGTAAAGGGGGTCTGGGAGCTGGAATGTGGGAATTGGAGAACTGGTTCAGGGTGAGAAATATTGTTGGCAGTGTGGAGACAGACTGAGAGGGCAGGAGGGAAGAAATCCACAGTGGAGAGTGACTACTGCAGAAAGCTGGGTGACCATGGCAGTGGCTCAATACTGCTGACTCACAAGCAGGAAGAAGGAGCCATGGTTGTAGCCTCTCTCTCAGTGCCTGCAGTGGACAAAGGAAAGACCCCTCTGGGCCTGGCTGTTGCAGTCAGTGATAACAAAGGCCCCCAGGTGGGGCTGGCCTAGAGTGCCTGCAGCTGAGAGCCAAAGGTCCGCAGAGTGGCCCAGCTCTGGAGACATTCTGCTTACACCTGAGCTGCCAGCTTCCCTCTGTAACAGGCACCACCATGGCCGACTGAGCCGCTGTGACCCAGGCAGGGCACACCAGCAGAGTCATAGCAGGGGGTAGGAGCTGTGGTTGTGGTTGCTCTCTCAGCCTGTGTATTAAAGGAAGCTCTGCTGGTCACAGAGTAACACAAAAAGCCCAAGGAGGGTAGGAGGACACTTACAGCTGAGATACCAATGAAACAGAAATAATATTATTAATTCTATTGATCTGGTCTATTCTAGGGTCAGTTCTAGCTTTTTTTTTTTAATTAAGTATGATCTTAGTCCTAAGTGATCTACACATATTATATATTTTTATTCTATTTTTATTTTTAGCCTGTTTATATCTATATCTATATCTATATCTATATCTATATCTATATCTATATCTATCATCTATTTCTGGCTAAGTTTTTTGTAGTGCTGACTCTATCTCTCCTACCTTCTTTTCATCTCTATCTTTTATACATTTCTATTTTTTCTTTTTCTATTCATATTTCCAGTCACACTGTGCTCTTCTTTTGCCCTGTCTTCTATCCTTTCTTAGTTTATTTTACCTTAATATATTTATAATCAATATTATCACTCAGATGTGTTTCTTTGCTTTATTCTCCAGATGACACACTGCTTTGGTTTTTATTATTAGGTTTGGCCCTTATCTTAGTTCTGATTATAATTGTCAGATTTTGTTTTGGGAATCTTCGGTCTGTCTGACTGAACTCTTGCTCTTTATTATATTTGATTCTAGCTTTCAAAATTTCCCTAGATATGTGTGTGTGTGTGTGTGTGTGTGTGTGTTTAATTAATTATGATCTTAGTCCTAAGGGATCTACACATATTATAACATATATTTTTATTATTTTCTTCTATTTTTTTCTTCTATTTTTATTTTTATAATATTTATGTATTTCTATTTCTAGCTAAGTTTTTGTAGTGCTAACTTTATCTCTCCTACCTTCTTTTCATCTCTATCTTTTACACATTTCTATTTTTTTCTCTTTCTTTTTCTTTTCCTATTTCTAGTCACACTATGCTCTTCTGTTACCTTGTTTTCTATTCTTTTTTAGTTTTTTAATCTTAATATAATTATAAGCAATATTATCAGCTTGCTCTGTTTCCTTGCTTTATTCTCCAGTTGACAAAATGCTTTGGTTTTTATTATTAGGTTTGGTCTTTATCTTAGTTCTAATTATAATTGTCTGATTTTGTTTTGGGACTCTTCAATCTGTCTGGTGGTATTTTTGCTCTTTATTATATTTGATCCTAGTTTTCAAAATTTCCCTGGATATGTGCTTGTGTGTGTGTGTGTGTGTGTGTGTGTGTGTGTGTGTGTGTGTTTTCTTTAATTAATTTCTATTTTACTCCTAAGGGATCTACATATATTATAACAAATTATTTTATTCTTTTATTCAACTTTTTTCTATTTTTATTTTTAGACTTTTTAAATATTTCTATTTCTTAGTTTTTTGTAGTGTTAAATTTATCTCTCATACCTTCTTTCCCTCTATATTTTATACATTTCTATTTTTTTCTTCTCTTTTCTTTTTCTTTTCATATTTCCAGTCACACTATGCTCTTCTGTTGCCCTGTCTTCTATCCTTTTTTAGTTTATTTTATCTTAATATACTTATAATCAATATTGATGCTCTGCTTTGTTTCCTTGTTTTATTGTCCAGATGACACACTACTTTGGTTTTTATTATTAGGTTTTGTCTTTATCTTAGTTCTGAGTATAACTGTCTGATTTTGTTTTGGGAATCTTCAGTATGTCTGGTGGCACTCTTGCTCTTTATTATATTTGATCCTAGTTTTCAAAATCTTCCTGGATTTGTGTTTGTGTGTGTGTGCCTTTTTTTTTTTTTTTTTTTTTTTTTGGTTGTGGTTTTGAATTTCTGTTGGTTTTCTCTTTGATTGTCTGATGGCATACTGGGGTTCTTCTGTCAGGTGTTTCTACTGCTTTATGTTCTATTTGACTCAGTATTTGTGTATCTTACACATGTATGTGTTTCTTTGACTTAGTATTTGTTTGATTCAACACTCTACCATTAGTCTGGGGCTTGTACAGTCTTCTTTAAAACACCTTATTTCCAGGACAAGTGATGTCTGAAGTCTGGACTATTCCATCAGAAGTCAAGTAGGAGGCTCTGGGGAGGGAGCACTGAATCCAGGATGCTAGACAACTAGGCAGTCCTCAGACACAGGGAAGATTAACTGCAGAGAACTCTCACACAGTCCTGTCTAAGACTTGGCTTCGTCTGACTGTGCAACTGCCAGCGATGAACACCTCACACCAAACCACAAACAAGGCAGGAACACAGACACACCCATCAGCCTAAAGCCATATTAACTAAAGCCATATTAACTGCCTAAACCCATATTAACCTCACAGATACCCTAAAACACACCACCGGACATGGCCCTGCTCATCAGAGAGAAAAGACAAAGAGTCACACACCAGAAAGCAGACAACAGAACCCCCCACCAGGAAGCCTACTCAAGACACTGGACAAAACCCACAACAGGGGGCAGAGGGCAGAAACAAGAGGAATTACTACTTGGCAGCATAGGGAAATGAGACAGCAAATCTCATAAATTAGACAAAATGAGAAAACAAAGAAACACCAGGCAGGCAAAGGAGCATGAAAAAATCCCACAAGACCAAATAAATGATGAGGAAATAGGAAAATTGCCTGAAAAAGAATTCAGCATAATGATAGTAAAGATGATGCAAAATCTCAACAACAAAATACAAAAAATACAAGAAACAGTTCATAAGGACTCAGAAGAATTAAAGATCAAACAAACAGTAATGGACAACAAAAAAAAACAAAACTAAAAATACTCTAGATGGTATAAACAGCAGAATAACTGAGGCAGAAGAACAAATAAGTGAGTTGGAAGATAGAATGGGGGAAATAACTGCCACAGAGCAGGAAAGAGAAAGAAGAATAAAAAGAACAGAAGACAGTCTCAGAGACCTTGGTGACAACATTAAGCACAGCAACATTCAAATCATAGGCATCCCAGAAGCAGAAGAAAAAAAAAAGGGTCTGAGAAAATATTTGAAGAGGTTATCATGCAAAAATTCCCCAGCATGGGAAAGGAAATAATTAATCAAGTAAAAGAAACACAGAGAATTCCCTACAGTATAAACCCAAGGAGAAATAAACTGAAGCACATATTAATCAAACTAACAAAAAGTAAACTCAAATAAAAGATATTAAAAGTAACAAGAGAAAAGCAACAAATAATATATAAGGGAAAACCCATAAGGATAACAGCTGATCTTTGTGCAGAAACTCTGCAAGCCAGAAAGGAATGGCAGGATATACTGAACATCCTGAAAGAGAAAAACTTACAGCCAAGAATACTCTACCCAGCAAGAATTTAATTCAGATTTGATGGAGAAATGAAAGCTTTAAAGACAAGCAAAAGTTAAAAGAATTCAGCACCACCAAACCAGCCTTACAATTTCTGAAGGAACTTATCTAAGCAGGAAAGAGAAGATAAGGAAAAGACCTAGAAAAGAAACCCAAAACAATTGAGAAAATGGTAATAGGAACACACATGTCAATAATCACTTTAAATGTAAATGGATTAAATGCTCCAACCAAAAGACACAGACTGGCTGAATGGATACAAAAACAAGAACCCTCTATATGCTGCATACAAGAAACTTACTTCAGACCAAGGGACACATATAGACTGAAAGTAAGGGGATGGAAAAAGATATTCCATGCAAATGGAAGTCCAAAGAAAGCTGGAGTAGCAATACTCATATCAGACAAATTAGACTTTAAAATAAAGACTATGACAAGAGACAAGGAAGGACCCCACATAATGATCAAGGGATCCATCCAAGAAGAGCATATCACAATGGCAAATATCTATGCACCCAACATAGGAGCAACTCAATACATAAGGCAAATGCTAATAGCCATAAAAAGGGAAATTGACAGTAACACAATAATAGTGGGAGACTTGAACACCCCACTTACATCAATGGACAGATCATCCAAACAGAAAATAAATAAAGACACACAAGCTTTAAATGACACATTAGACCATCTCAACTTAATTGATATTTATGACATGCCATCCAAAAATGTCAGAATACTCTTTCTTCTCAAGTGGACATGGCATACTTTCCAGGATAGATCACATCTTAGGTCACAAATCAAGCCTTGGTAAATTCAAGAAAATTGAAATTATATCAAGCATCTTCTCTGAGCACAGCACCATGAGACTGGATATCAATTACAGGAAAAAAAAAGTCTAAAAAATACAACCATATGGAGCCTATACAATATGCTGTCAAACAACAAAGAAATCATTAAAGAAATCAAAGAGGAAATCAAAAAAATATCTAGAACCAAATGACAATGAAAACACAACAATGCAAAACTGATAGTACACAGAAAAAGCAGTTCTAAGAGGGAAGTTTATAGCAATACAATCCTATCTCAAGAAATAAGAAAAATACTGAATAAACAACCTAACATTGCACCTAACCCTATTAGAGACAGAAGAAGAAAAAAACCCCAAAGTGAGCAGAAGGAAAGAAATCATAAAGATCAGATGAAAAATAAATGAAAAAGAAGGAAACAATAGCAAAGATCAATGAAACTAAAAGCTGCACCTTTGAGAAGGTAAACAAAATTGATAAACAATTAGCCAGACTCATCAAGAAAAAAAGGGGGAAGACACAAATCAATGGAATTAGAAATGAAAAGAAGTAACAACTGACACTGCAGAAATATAAAAGATCATGAGAGACTACTACAAGCAACTACATGCCAATAAATTGGATAACCTGGAAGAAATGGATAAATTCTTAAAAAATACAATCATCCAAGACTGAACCAGGAAGAAATAGAAACCATGAAGAGATCAATCACAAGTATGAATATTGAGGCAGTGATTAAAAATCTCCCAACAGACAAAAGCCCAGGGCCAGTTGACTTCACAGGTGAATTCTATCAAACCTTTAGAGAAGAGCTAACACCTATACTTCTCAAACTCTTCTAAAATATAGCAGAAGCAGGAACACTCCCAAAATCATTCTATAAGGCCACCATCACCCTGATACCAAAACCAGGCAAAGATGTCACAAAAAAATAACATTACAGACCAATATCATTGATGAATATAGATGCAAAAATCCTCAACAAAATACTAGCTAATAGAATCCAACATCACATTAAAAAGATCACACACCATATTCAAGTGGGGTTTATCCCTGGAATGCAAGGATTCTTCAATATATGCAAATCAATCAGTGTGAAACATCATATCAACAAATTGAAGGATAAAAACCATATGATCATCTCAATGGATGCAGAAAAAGCTTTTGACAAAGTCAACACCCATTTATGATAAAAACTCTCCAGAAAATGGGCATAGAAGGAAATTACCTCAACATAATAAAAGCCATATATGAGAAACCAAAAGCCAACCCCATTGCATATGGTGAAAAACTGAAGGAATTCCCTCTAAGAACAGGAACAAGACAAGGGTGTCCATTCTCATCATTATTATTCAACATAGTTTTGGACGTTTTAGCCACAGAAATCAAAGAAGAAAATGAAACAAAAGGAATCTAAATTGGAAAAGAAGAAGTAAAATTGTCACTCTTTGCAGAAGACATGATATTATATATAGAAAACCCTAAAGACTCTACCAGAAAACTGCTAGCACTAATTGATGAATTTAGTAAAGTAGCAGAATACAAAACAAATGTGCAGAAATCTCTTGTATTCCTGTACACTAAAACAAAAGAGCAGAAAGAGAAATAAGGAAACTCCCCCATTTACCATTGCAACAAAAAGAATAAAATACCTAGGTATAAACCTGCTTAAGGAGGCAAAAGATCTGTATGCAGAAAAGTATAAGATACTGATGAAAGAAATCAAAGACATTACAAACAGATGAAGAGACATACCATGTTCTTGGATTGGAAGAATTAACATTATGAAAATGACTATCCTACCCAAAGCAATTTACAGATTCAATACAATCCCTATCAAATTACCAATGGCATTTTTCACAGAACTAGAACAAGAAATCTTATGATTTGTATGGAAATGCAAAAGACCCGGAATAGCCAAACCAATCTTGAGAAGGTAAGATGGAGTTGGTGGAATAGGGTTCCTGACTTAAAACTATACTACAAGGCCAGAGTGATCAAGACAGTATGGTACTGGCACAAAAAGAGAAAGGAAGATCAATGGAACAGAATGGAGAACCCAGAGGTAAACCCAAGCACATAAGGGCACCTTATCTTTGACAAAGGAGGCAAGAATATACAATGGAAAAAAGACAGCCTCTTCAATAAGTGATACTGGGAAAATTGGACAGCAGCATGTCAAAGAATGAAATTAGAACACTTCCTAACACCATACACAAAAATAAACTCAAATTGGATGAACGACCTAAATGTAAGGCCAGACACTATAAATCTCCTACAGGAAAACATAGGCAGAACCCTCTATGGCATCCATCAGAGCAAGATCCTTTTTGATCTACCTCCTAGAATAATGGAAATAAAATCAAGAATAAAAAAATGGGACCTAATAAAACTTAAAAGCTTTTGCACAGCGAAAGAAACCATAAGCAAAACAAGAAGACAACCCTCCAAATGGGAGAATGTACTTGCCCACGAAGCAACAGACTAAGGATTAATTTCGAAAATAAACAAGCTGCCCATGCAGCTTAATACCAAAAATACAAATAACCCAATCCACAAATTGGCAGAAGACCTACATAGATATTTCTCCAAAGAAGACATATAGATGGCCAACAAACACATGAAAAGATTCTCAACATTACTACTCATTAGAGAAATGCAAGTCAAAGCCACAATGAGGTATCACCTCACACCGGTCAGTATGGCCATCCTCAAAATATCTAGAAACAATAAATGTTGGAGTGGTTGTGGAGAAAAGGGAACTCTCCTGCACGGTTGCTTGGAATGTACGTTGGTACAGCCACTATGGAAAATAGTTTGGAGGTTCCTTAAAAAACTTATTTTAGTACTACCATATAATCCACTAATCCCACTACTGGGCATATACCCAGAGAAAACCATAATCCAAAATGTTCCATGTACCGTAATGTTCATTGGAGCTCTATTTTCAATAGCCAGGACAGGGAGGCAACCTAAATGCCCATTGACAGAAGAATGGATAAAGAAGATGTGGCACATATTCAGTGGAATATTAGCCATAAAAAGGAATGAAATGGAGCTATATGTAATGAGGTGGATAGACCTAGAGTCTGTCATGCAGAGTGAAGTAAGCCAGAAAGAGAAAAACAAATACTGTATGCTAACTCATATATACAGAATCTAAAAGAAAAAAAATGGTACTGATGAACCCAATGACAGGGCAAGAATAAGGATGCAAATGCAGAGAATGGACTGGATGACATTGCTTTGCGGGGGCGGGTGGCAAAGTGGAAACTTGGATGCAGTTAGAGATTAGCACAAACATATATACACTACCAACTGTAACATAGATAGCTTGTGGGAAATTGCTGTATAACAAAGGGAGATCAACTTGATGATGGGTGATGCCTTAAAAGGCCAGAACAACGAGAGTGGGAGGGAGTCACAGGAGGGAGGGAATATGGGGATATATGTATGAATACAGCTGATTCACTTTGGTGTACCTCAAAAGCTGGTACAAAAGTGTAAAGCAATTATATTACAATAAAGAGCTTAAATATATATATATATATATATATATATATATATGTATGAATCTTACATATCTACATTTATATGTTTCTGTATGTATATACATTTGAAATGAATGACAGAAATAAAGGGACAAGGGACAAGTTTAAACGACTATTACAGAGTTGGTGCTTAAAATATTATAATTTTCTACCATTGTTCAATTTTTGTACTATATACATTTTCATTCCATTTATATTGAATATACACTCTGAAGGATCAAGTACATACCTGTTGTAGGTTGTCACAAACAGAAATGACTGCCAAATAGTTATGTGCTGCATTAAACAGCGTGCAGTGCTCCAACAATTTGATAACCTATTCTTTTACTACCCCTTCATCACCTAGGCCTGGAGTTGCTAAACCTGTAAAGAACTAGGCAGAGTGATTCACTGTTGTTTCAGTAATTTAAACTTTACAAATGAAACACATCAAAGAAGTCAAGACTGCTTTTCTGAGTTTTGTTACACCTGTTTCATGATTACAACTTTGAAGATGTCCTCTTTTAGGGAACCTTACATTTGATACTCACTATATCTCACTTCATAATTAGCCTTTGCCTGAATAAAACCCAAGCAAAACATCACATCATTCATTTAAAAATGTATACACTTTGAAAACTGAAAAAAATAGCAAATTATAAACATTAATCAGCTTTCAATGTATAAACAAAATGAAAACAGAAATACTTTTTACTATGATGTATGTGGATATGTGATTCATGTTGGAAAAACTTGTAAGGATAAAAATATTTTCCTTAAAGATTGCTAGGTCTTATAAAAAATATGGAGTCATTCTGATATTCTCTCCACTAAATGTTTTTAGCTGAGTGTTTACAATATATAAACAAGTCCCTTTGATTCCTTGACTTGAATGAACAAACATAAAATTTACTGAAAATAGCTCCGTGTGACTCAGTTCTTCTTTGGAAAAGAAATTCAATAGACTCCTTTGCTGTTATCAAGATGAATGCTTCAGCTTTGAGCTTCTCTCCTCAGTTTAGATTTTGGTAAATGTAAGGTCATTCATTTTTTGAACATTTAACTCAAGCAGGTTAAAGGCTGTGCTATTCAGATTAAAGATACATATTACCTGTAAACTGAAATATTGTGCAGCAATTAAAGTGAAAAGAAACCTCTCCTGTGTTAGCAATGTATTTCTATTACCGCTTTAGTTATCTGATTTTTCTACGGAATTGCAAAGAGCAAGATAGAGCATACTTAGGCGAAAAGAATATCAATGTTGTATTCCAAGTGTTGTGAAATACATTTTAAGGTGTATGCAAATCCATAAATGTTTTATTAATGACTTTTTATAATGTAGGTTAAGAAAGTGAATATTTTTTCAATAGACTTTAATTCTTTTGCCATGGGTTTTCCTGGCAAATAGTGAAATGAATGGTGACTAGACATCCAAGTGAGATTTTACCTACGCAACATCAAAAAGAAATTTGCAAGATCAACATTTAAAAAGTCCTAAAAATATGCTGTATTAGATTATTAAAAGGAAGAACACAGCAAAAATATGTGTTTTATTTTTTTCTAAAGGTCTAGCCTGTGGGAAGCATAGTGCTATTTCCCTCCATCATCTCCTTTAATCCTTATGACTTATGGTAGGTAGGTATTCTTGCCCCCATGTTACATCTGAGGAACACGGGGATCTTACATCTTCAGTCACCTTCCCAGAGTCATACAATACATGGAAAAATAGTTAAGAGTATTCAGTACCACATGCTATTTATTTCACTATACAATGCCACCTAGGTTACACAGAGTCTTACCTAGTATTGAAAAGAAAGATTTAAAAAAAAAAATATTGAAGTAAAGTTGATTTACAATGTTGTGTTAATGTCTGCTATACAACAAAGTGACTCAGTTTATATATATATATATATATATATATATATATTCTTTTTTATATTCTTTTCCATTATGGTTTATCACAGGGTATTGAATATAGTTCCTTGTGGTACACAGGATGACCTTGTTGTTTATCCATGCTATATATACTAGTTTGCATCTGTGAATCCCAAACTCCCAATCCTTCCCTCCCTCATGGCCCATCCCCCTTGGCAACCACAAATCTGTTCTCTATATCTGTGAGTCTGTTTCTGTTTCCTAGATATGTTCATTTGTGTCATACTTTAGATTTCTCATATAAGTGATATTATATGGTATTTGTCTTTCTCTTTCTGATGAATAACAAGTATCTTGTTTTTTCCCTTAGGTCACTATTACTGTGCCTGTCTAATCTTTGATGGAGCTGTCTCTATATTCATTGAGCTTTAGTTAGATTCAGTTCACTACTGGTTTCAAATATTTTGGGAATAGTGTTAGGATTTTCTCTTCAAAAACTCTTAGGATCTGAATACTGGAAAGGTTCTAGAGAGCCTTAAACACTTTATAGCTGGATAATTTCTGCTTCTGGCCAAGATGGAGTAACATGGACTAGATTTACCCTTTTACCTCTAACAACTTGAAAAAGCAGAAAACATGTTTGAGACACAATCCAAACACTAGATATCAGGCAACAGAGTACAGTAATCCCTGAAGGACAAGTCACAAATCCAGTGAGCCTTAAAATTGTGCAGTAGTATCTTCTTAGGAGAGTTTCCAGGCTGTGGCACAAAGTGGGGCAAGCCAAGTAGATGTAAGCAGACTCCTTGAGTTGAGGAGACAGAACTGAGTATCTAAAGAAGCCAAAGTGACTGGTGTTATCAAGTTAGAATATGAGAGAGGAAAGAGTTGCATAAAGAAAGAACCACAGAGACCTACAGAGGGCCTCCTCTTGAGAATTCAAATGAGCACTGATGAGCAAATGCACATGAGGATACAAGCCAATGCTTGAGAGAGAACTACCCATGAAGAAGGAGGCAGCAATACCTGACACTCACACAGGGCTGTGAATAGTGCCTGTTCCCACCAGCAAGATGGAAAAATCTCATGATGTACTGAGACAATTGTCTCAGTAGTGGGGAATAATTTACTCCAGGCTAAACATGTCTTTGGTTCTGTCTGAGAAATTTTAAAAGCAAGAAACAAAATCATCAAGTGTCTTGTGTTCCATAACATCCATATAAAATTAAAATTGTTTGGCATCCAAAATTACCAAGAATTCATAGAAGTAGTAGTATATGATTGTAGTGAGAATAAAAATAAAGCAATTGAAACTGACATTCTGTTTTCTACTCTGGCCACTAAATATTGTATTTTAATGATTTATCCCTGTTGCTATCTTGCATATATTCAGTTGCTTCTAACTGTTGTATAATACTTCCTAGTGCTCATCTACCATGTTATATCTACCATTTATCTTGGTGGTGCAAAACAACTTGTCACCAAATCACTACCATCACAAACAATGTTGCAATGAATATCATCACATATGCCATCTCATTCACCTGTTCCATGATTACTCCTTGGTTCTTAGTAATCTATTCTCACAAAGAAATCATTCTTCATGTGTATTTCTTCAGTGATTCATTTTATACTCTTTAGAGCTCTTGTTCATCCAGTGTCATAAATCTCTCAGTATATAATCAATGCTTGAAACCCCTTATGGTAATATGACATTTTGAGAATTTTTATCATTGAAAGTAGATAGTAACTATATGCCAAATCTGATTATCTCCAATAGTCCAAAATCAAAAGGAAGACATGCATCTAAAAGTAACTCATGGTAAATACACTTGAAATGGGTCATTCACAAAGAAACTAGTAAGTTCAAACAAAATATCACAAGAACAACTTTTGTTTATAAACTAAGAGTTCATAGTTTATAAAATGCTTAAATAAACTATGGGAAAAGGCTGATACTGAAAATTATCTATGTGAGGGGTATTAAATGTTCTTGCATTCTGTAATTAAAATTAGGTTTTTGGCTTTATATTTTAATACCTTTCACCATAAAATTTATAGAAAAGTATTCCTAGTCATCAGAGAAGCTATCACCTTTTCTCTATTTTGTAAATGTTTCTTACAATTATGGAAATTGCCTTCAACATTCATTTAATATTCATATTGGAATAAAGCATCTGTTGTGGCAGATGGGGTAAATGACATCAAGTTCAGCTGTTTAAATAACCCTTAAGGATCAATGTGTAGTTTACAAAAATAATTTGTAATTCATTTTGAATTAATTAATTTGAATTTATTGTGTTCCATAAAGGCACGCTGCAGCTGCTCCCAGCACTGAATTGATTGTTTTCAACTGATTACTCCTACTACAACATGCACTTTGACAGCAAGAAGACAATGCTCCCCATTATTCATTCTTTATCTTTGTCAGTAAAAACAATCTTCAAAGTGATCTGAAAATATAGCATACCTGAATGTGATGACTTATTTGTATAATTAGCTGGAAATTTACATTTCTATACTGTGAAATTTCATCAATTCAAATGCAACAGAAACAGATACAGATACAAGTGAGTTTATTCAAATATCTCTGAATACATGTTTTTTTTTTGTTTTTTGTTTTGTTTTTTTTGTTTTTTGTTTTTTTTTTTTTCTTTTTCCATTCACCTCTACCCCTCTACAAGTTTTGGAGAAAAATAAATGAGTATTTTGCATTCACAGTAAAAAGACCTATGGCAATTTAATTCTATTTTTAGATGAGGTTTAAGAGGAATGATAGCTATAATTTAACTCAAGATTTATAAGATACAAATGCAATTGTATGTAAAAAAAAAGACACTGTTGGCTTTTATGAGAATTCATTAACTATTAGAGCCACTCTTCAATCCTCACTGGCAGAGGTTAAAATCTTCACAAAATTCACTGAAAATTATTCTCACATGACAATTTAGCTATTAAAAAAAAGAGTTCTGCTACATAAAATAATTTGACTTTTGATTGAATGTTTATAACAATTATTGGCTGGATTCTGCAATGAATTTTTTTCATATTTTTATTACATATTTTTGGCAGCTTTTTTTTTTCTTTTTTTTATCTTCTCTATTTTTTAATTCTACTTAAAAAATAGAAATACTTTAGTTACATCAATTCCAAAAAGAGTAAATATTTGAATAAAATGAAAAATGATGTTTTAATTTCTAGCAGTACTAACATTTGCTTCTGGTAATTCTCTTGCTGGATCATTCTCAGAATAGTCCAAGCAGGTCATAATCATAAATGCAGGAGACTATATCAGTTAGTGTCTTATCCAATAGCACAAAACTTCTTATTTCAGGGGGCAAAAAGAAGTTCAGCATATCAGTATTATTACAATCATTTAAACAAGTACAAATGAATTACACAGGAAATTTTGCTATATCTCAGGTCACAAAGTAAATCTAATTAAAGTCCAGAATCTAGTCAACATACATATGACATTCAATTACAACAATTCAATAAAATGTCTCAATTAATAAGACAAAATGGGCAAAGATTATGAGCAGACAATTTAAAAAGAGGGAACTGCAAATGCCTAAGAATCACCATTTCAACAAAAAGAATAAAATACCTAAGAATAAACCTGCCTAAGGAGGCAAAAGACCTATATGCAGAAAACCATAAAACACCGATGAAATAAATGAAAGATGATACAAAGAGATGGAGGGACATAATATGTTCTTGGATTGGAAGAATGAACATTGTGAACATGACTATTCTACCCAAAGCAATATACAGATTCAGTGCAATCCCTATCAAATTACCAATTGCATTTTTCACAGAACTAGAACAAGAAATTTTATAATTTGTATGGAAACACAAAAAACCCTGAATAGCTAAAGCAATCTTGAGAAAGAAAAACGGAGCTAGGGGAATCAGGCTTCCTAACTTAAAACTATACTACGAGGCCAGAGTGATCAAGCCAGTATGGTACTGGCACAAAAACAGAAATATAAACCAATGGAACAGAATAGAGCACCCAGAGATAAATCCAAGCACTTATGGACACTTTATCTTTGACAAAGACATCAAGAATGTACAATGGAGAAAAGACAGCTTCTTCAATAAGTGCTGCTGGGAAAATTGGACAGCTACATGTATAAGAATCAGATACAAATGTTTTCAACCTCCAGTCATCTGGAAAGTTAAATAAAGAAATATTTTCACTCGTCAGGTTGGTAGAAAATTTAAAAGAAAAATATATCAATCGCATTCAAGTTTAGTGAGAATGTGAAGAGACAAGTAATTCTGTAAGACAAGACCAATAGAAACAAAAATTTATTGAACCTTTTAAAAGATATTTTGATATCTATTGCATACATCATTTAACTCAGCAGTTCTATTATGAATCCTCTTTCTAGAGAAACACGCAATTAGTACACAACTATCAACAAAAATGCTCATTACAGACTTGTGCATATTAATAAGTAACTGGAAATAACCTAATGATCACCAATAAAAGAATCATTAAATGAGCTACATCCGTGTTATGGAATATTATACGATAATTAGAAAGCACTACATGAACCAACAGGGGATGATCTCCGTGGTATAATTTTACATGTAAAGAAAATTTTGGAATGATATATGTGACTTGAACCTCTTCATGAGAAATAATACAAAAACATAAATATTTATAAGCATGTATTTTCCATACATGTTTTTAAGTACACACACATATATTCACTAGAGAGATGATAGATAAACAAATATCTTGAAAGAAAAAATATCTGGAAAGATAAACACAGAACTGATGATGCTCATTACCCTTGGGAAAGGAAGGGTGTAAAATTGGCTAATAGAAGAAGTGGTTCAGAAAAGGTTACAATTTTAAAGGAAATTTTTAAACAAATGTAAAGAAGGAGAAAATGGGTTATTGACTCAGGAAAATATTTTTTTAAATATTAGACAGAGAGAAAGACAGATACATTGATTGTTTCCTTGGAACTCCTTGCTTATTAGATGATACTTGTGCTTAAAATGAGTGATATCTTCCTTACCTCTTTTGGCAGAAGACCTATCACTTTTCAGTGACAATAATAATTCTCTGGCACAGAAAGTCTTGCATGTGCACATGTCACTGCCCTTGCTTCCCTGCTTTTACTTAGAGAAACAATTACCTTCCCTGGACAGACTAACTAACAGAGAAGTGACCAAGCACCATTTTTAAATGCAAATTCCTAAACTTGAAGGGACTGTAAAACTGGCATATACAAAACAAAATAAACAAAGTTTTTTTTGTTTGTTTGTTTGTTTTTAATAAAATAACCAGGTTGGAATAAATCTACATCAAGAATATCAAGATATATTGCTTTGTGAATGTGGGGTTCTTGGACACTTTAATCAACAGAAATTGATGAGGCCAGAGGAGTGATTCAGGCAAGGCTTTACTGGGACTCATGCTGCTGTAAGAGGAAGAGAGAACAAGTAACAGATGCCCTTGCTTGTTCCCTGAGGGGTCCCTAAAAGGGGTGAGAGCAGGGGCAGATCAGTGGGTGAGGCCACAGGTGTGACTTAGGTGGTCTGCCCACCGCCTTGGTGGTGCTGTGTGCAGGGATTTTGTGCAGTGCCCTGCTTTTGCTCCTGGCACCTCAGAAATGGCAGTTGATTTGTTGACTTTCTGTATCTTATTGTTCATAATCACCCCAACTGCAGAAGTGTGCAGTTATTTTTGGTCCCTCATAGTATCTTTGTATTTTGTTGCTGGAGGAGACATTTGTCCAGGTGTAAGCATTGCAGCAAAGGGTCCTAGGTCCCAGGTCCCAACCTGTCTCAGTTTCCTACCAAAACACCAGCTCTGAACACAGAACATCTGCCTCTCATTTCATTTTCTTGCCTGTTCCAGGTGCAGCTAAAGGTCAACAGTGATTATTCTAAAACTAGTGGGATTGCTTTAGAAGGTTCAAATATTTTATACAGAACCCACTAGGAATCTTCAACTTTCACATGTGGCATAGCTATTTTATCTCTGGACTGAGAGGTGTCTGTTTCTTGTGCAAATGCTTGCTGGTTGGAATGGTTGCTTTTGCTTTTGACAAAACTCTAAACAAGAAGAAGCAAACTTGTGTGGTCTGAAGGAGAGTGATTAGTTCAAATGCTGAAACCAAATCTTGACCCTTAGTGACAAGGCAGAAATTAGAAAAGGAGTTCTTGCTGTTGTGATTTACTTAATAGTTCCCCAAAGGACTATTTAACTATTTAACTCCAACTCTTAACCACATTGCTGACAAGGGTCCCTTGCCTTTTATGCCAGAAGAAAAAAATCTACAAACCATATTGTTTCAAAGGATCAGATATAACAATGAACACATACTCTCCAAAAGAACACTGTCAGTGCTCTGAACTTCAGTGTACATACAACAAACATTTTTGAAGCTGTAGAATTAAAGAGGATTTATTCAATCCAAGACTCCTCAGTTATATTGATTGCATCAGCTCTATTTTTCAAGACTCATATCTCAACAGACACCAGTGCTGCTTCAGGAATGTACACTCCAGCCAATAATTCTGATAATCTTTAACCTGTACATCTACTAGCATTGCCATCTAGTATTAGAAATATCTACAGTATTATCAGTTCTACGTGAGAATTTGACACTAGTGTCATCTTTGGGTAGCTGATCATCATTTAACTCTATTCTTGCTTCTCTGAATTTGAATGTATTGGGACAAATTATGATAACTTACATTTAACTCTTTTTTCAGGAAAATAAACATTATTTGAAATGCATGTCCCACATACAGAAAGTATTCTTTTCCATGTACTTGTTATGTGCATGCCCTTTATCTTAGACATTAAAGTCAACATTTCAAACTTAGATACAAATCTCTCAAGGGAAAGTCATTTCTTTAGGACTCTCCAAGGTCTTTAGACCCAATAACTGCTAAATGTGTTTTGTTGTAATCCAGTATGGATAATGGAATACCATCTGCAATCATTCCCTTTAAAGAGTCAAGCAGGCACATGTATTCTCCATTTACAAGTCCCTCCTAATAACAACTTTGTTCTTTTTAGCATTTTAAAATTAATTCAAGCATATTTTTAAAATTTCCAGTTTTAGAAATCAATTTCATTTCCAGTTTAAATACTTTCACTTTTTAATATCATCTTCACAGGTATATACACTTTTTAAGTAGAGTTCAATTTGATTATATATTCTCAGAAATTAATGTAATTTATTATCATTTATAATACATAGCCTAGGTTGGGATTTTTACCAAGTTAATGTTCTCTAATGATTGTGAGGAAATAAATATAACCAAAAAACATAGTGATAGAATAAGATAAGAAGATGAAATTTTTAACATATTCATTGGTCTTTATTATGTCAATTACTTGCAAATCTTAAAATCACTACCACATAGTTTTTTTGTTACCTGGTAGAAAATATTGCTCCATTCCCAGTTTCCTTTATGTGTGTTCTTTTCATCACAGACTCTCCAATTGCCTAGTGTCTATATATTTTGATCTCTAATTGTTTAATGGAATTTCTACCCCTCAATTTAATATACTAATATTTGACTATTACAGAAAAGCTGAATCTGATTAGTACTCTGTTTTTATAGATGTATTCATTTATTATGAAGTGTATGTATAGAATAATATTTATTCTATAGATATTACATTTTATTTTTAATTTTGAGGGAGACATTTAATTTCTTGGTATAAACTTATTTTGACATATTCTCAGTTTCACACCAATTTGTGGGAAATAAATTGGGACAGCTTTTTTTCCATTTAAATTGTCTCTTTTGATTCCTTAGCTGTTAAGCTTCTTTTAGATTTCTACCATCAATAATCTTTTAACATGCTGACAGAGGAAGCTAGCAAGAGGTATTTTTATCTATCCTCATATGATTTCATTTATTATGTGCTGTGATATAGCTGCAATAATATACTTGTGCATCATCTCAACTTTCTGCTGAATAAAAAAACAAAGATCCAAAACCCATAGAAATATTTCTATATTCCATTTCATTACCTAGTGAAGACATTAAATGTAAAAGTTCTACATTGCTTAAGATATTGATGGTCCACATTACACAGATGGAACAGAATACAATTTCATCCTTATAAGATCTTCATGTGAGAAATGTGCTATTTCTTTCAACACATTTAAGTTATACCCCAGTAACTGAATTTTAATAAATAGGAAGAAATTTCCAGACTCATACAAATAGAATTTAATGACATTATAACACTATATTTTATAATTTTGAATTTTTGTCTTATAAGTACTCATTATTACATTTTCATTAGCACAGTACCTATGACCATTAGCTATAAGCATTGAAACCTGGCATGTACACCTGAACAACAAAGTAAAAATTGTTAACATGTTTACAGCTAATTAATTATTTGTTGAGGACTCATTTGTTTGAGAACAGCTCCACAAATAGCTTCTGATTAGGTAAACTTTATTCTCCTCTTTTATTCATATTTGTGTAATTTGAACTAAGACTCAACAAAGCCAGCAAAACTTCAGAGATGAAAATGTGGAATAAGGCAGAGAAAACTGAGATGGTCAAGGATTATTTTTTTAGCATAAAAAAGCCATAAATTATTGATGTATGATTACATATCATTAAAAACTATATGTTTATTCTGGCCCTCAGTGGACTTACTCCCTAGTAGGGAAAACACATACATATATGCACATTGTTTCACCAGAGGGAAGTGGCTTCAACTCATTTAAACTGTGATCAGTGCATAATTGATGCACTTAATTCAGGAAAACAGAAGAGATGCTTTCTAAACCACATGAACACAGCACAGGCCAGAGGAAACAGTTTAAGGACCCTAGACAGTAAAGTGGTATGGCAATTTTGTCCTCAAACTCTCATTTTTCTCAATTTCTATTGCAGAGCTCATTTTTAGGTCACTACACAGCAAATATTATAATTCCTCCCACTTAGAGATAGCCATATACGCTCATTTTTTTCTTCCCCCATATTTTCTCCAGATTTTTCTTTTTCCTTTTTACTCTTCTACTCTCTTCAAACTTAGCTTCAAAGAGCATAAATAATGACATGTATAGGTGCATTCTTTTCTCATGGAAGAGACAGATTAGTAAGCATGGATGGTTTTATACACTTAAAGAACTCAAGGTAAACACATGTAGTCTCTCTCTGTGTGTCTTTCTCTTTGTCTCTCTCTATCTCTCCCATGTAGCTCTACATAGAAACAAGAAAATGAAGAATCTTTATCAGTTAAAGACCTAGTTTTAAAATTAATTTCCATTACTACCTACATCTACCTATCATCTCTCAACTATCTTCTCAATTATCTATCATCTATCATTCAATCAACCTATCATTGCACTATGTGTTGTCCTACTTTCCTCCTGATCATTCACCTATACACAATTATCTCCTCATTACTTTAGTAGTGCTTTAATTAGTAGATTTATTTACTAGAGATTGTTTAAACATGCTTTCCCAATATTTTAGTTACTATAACTTTCCATTTAAACATAATTTTTGTATATCTGCAAATATAGACTCATTTTATTCTAAAACCTACATTTTAAAACTGTAATTTGTATCTATAGCATCCTATTACACTGATAAAATTAGCTGTGTAGACAAACTAAATGGATTATAAATATAAAATATACAATGTAAATGTACTAGAAAGTACAATGTAAAAATATACTAAATGGATCAAAATTTCCCAAGTATTTATTTTTATAATCTTGCACTTGATAAAGGAATTCCTCTTGTCTTTATGTCTACATGAACAATGGTATGAATCATCTGTACAGTTTCAAACAATAACATACTTACATGGATGGGTATTTGTCAAACAATTGGAGAATAGGTACATGTGTTACAAATAACATACAGAACTGGTAAGATGTGTTGATTTCTGTATTTGGAAAAAGTAACAGGCTGTATTTTCTAATACAGATAAAATCTTACAGTAATAGGGAGAGGCTAATTTTAGAAAAACAAACAAACAAACTCAAAATCACTCTTACTAATAGGGCTGGCAGTTTGAGTCAGTCAGTAAAATGACTGGATACCAAACTTATTTTTTCTGTAGTTGAGAACCTTTCTAAACAAAGTAGACAAGAGTGTATATTGTGTTAATTACCATATGAACATGCTATTCAACACCAAGGCATTTTGCTGCATTAAGTCAGCCAATGCTTACCATGTTCGAGGCTTAGTTTCCAGTGTTTAGTCACATAATTATTAGTTCTGATCACAGAAGTGATGTGTTTTCTCATGTGTTTATTTCAACTTTTGCCTAAGAGATGGCTCCTCTACTAATTGTATTATTGTTGCTAAAACAATAAAAATCAGAAGCATATTTATATATTCATATGTAAAAAATGAGAAAAGTGTTGAGGTTCAATCCACTGTACTACAAAATGCTGGAAGAATATCTCTCACCAAAAACATGTTTGTTTTGAACACAGACCACCAGTGCACACCTAAGTAAATATCTGACAATTACTGGTTTAATGGAATCAGCAGATGCATGCCCCATAACACATCTCTCCTGGAAAGAAAAAAAAAAAAGGTTAAGCATATGAATTCACCCTAGTTAGAGCTGCTCCCCTCCCAAAGGGGTACCAGTCACCAGGGTAAAGGCAGAACCTTCAGAACACAAACATATTGTCAGAACTGGTTTTCGAACATAGACACCTGGTTCTAGATCACAGGTTTACTTTTCAAGCTATGCTGCCTGTCTGAGCCTTAGGTTCCTCATTTGTTGCTGGATATGAAGAAATACCTCTTACCTCTCTGGGTTTATAGTGAACATTCAGTAATATTTCCCCCCTAGGACAGTGTTAACCACATTGAAATAAATAAATGAATGTTAAGCCAACTCCAATTTTATTGTTAAAATAAACATTACATTTTTGAGACACACTTTCTGTGTATTCTTCAATGCATAAAAATAAGTCTCCCTTATCTGTAGGTTTCTTTCAAGCTGCTGAGCTGCAAAAAAGGCTTATTGCTCTGGGCTCCCAAATATATCTACTGACACAATATCTGAATTGCAGCCAAATATGTTTATGTGGATTCCCACCTGTAAGTCTGTTTAGTTACTAACCTCCCTGTGACTTCTCTCCCCTCACTTCATGCACACATAACATTCTTAACTTGTGTTTTTATGCCTTTAGTAAACTACCTATTTTGTAAAACCCATTTATTTCTTCCACACACAATAATTGAATCTGAACACTTTTCATACATGCCCTTGCATTCTCAATCCCGAAACTGTAATCACTTTGAAAACATGATTCATATCATATATTGTATTAGTTCTTACACACAGCACATAGAACTATGTCAGAAACATAATAGGTGCCAAAATATTCTGCATAAGGGAACAAATGAATACCTGAAAAGAACTGATGGAAGATGGTTTGCAATAATATAATATGACATAATGTTATTTAAAATTCATTTAAAAAAAAACATTTAAAAAAGGAGCAGACAGTTATATACAGAACACAACATGAGGAGTTCTTTACTATCTTGAATATAGTTGGAATTGAATCAGCTCATTAATTTTATGTCTTTTTTATATTTACTAGAAGTGAACAGTGTTTAAACTGAGTATATTGTAAACATATGGACATTTTACAACATTATAATATTATGAAAGATATTAAGCCACTTGGTGCACTAATTCATGTGTTCATAATACAACTCCATCAATATCCAGGGTCATCTATATCTGAATAAATACCTATTTATAATTATCTATTTATGTATTCATCTTTTCAAAAGAACCATGTCCTAAAAGTCAAAAAGCTCAAGTAAAACTTTCCTAGTAACAAAGATGCACTGATCAAAATTAGAATGAAATAAACAATATATTATAATAACATAATGACTTAAATCTGAGCCTATGAATACAAATATCAAAATAAAACTATAGGGGACTCCCCTGGTGGTGCAGTGGTTAAGAATCCACCTGCCAATGCAGGGGACATGGGTTTCGATCCTTGACTAGGAAGATCCCGCATGCCGCAGAGCAACTAAGCCTGTGTGCCACAACTACTGAGCCTGCTCTCTAAGGCCCATGTGCTGTAATTACTGAACCCATATGCCACAACTACTGAACCCGATGTGCCTAGAGCCCATGCTTCACAACAAGAGAAGCCACTACAATGAGAAGCCCGTGCACTGCAACAAAGAGTAGCCCCTGCTCACCACATCTAGAGAAAACCCATGAGCAGCAAGGAATACTCAATACAGCCAAAAAATAAAAATAAAAATAAAAATAAATAAATAATGAAAAAAACACTATAAACTGTGATAAATAATACCATGTTACACACAGACTTAACATCCCATAGATACACCTGTCATCAAAATGACTATTTTGCGTATTATTTAAGTATATGTTTCCCCTAATAAACCCTGTTTTTAGATTTTTTGATTTGTGTTTTTAAAGATGCTTCTAATATCTTTTTGCCAGAAGAGAGCCCACTCATTATTATTTCTTGTGTTTGTAAATAATAGATTAATCAGTGAAATAAAGAAATATATTTAAAACCAATGCAGTGCATTCTTTATATCTGTGGGTCTATTTCTGTTTTGTTATATTCATTCATTTGTTTTATTTCTCAGATTTCACAAATAAGTGAGAACATACAGTATGTGTCTTTCTCTGTTAATCAACTGTACTTGAATAATAACAAATGAAAAGTAAAATCAAAGCAGTATGGATTTTTGAGGTTCACCAACCTGACATAAATACATTACAGCCAATCTCTGACACGAACAACTCTCAAAATTTTTTTTAAAAACCTAAAAAGTCAACTATTTGAGGATTCTGAAAATTAAGCAAAGCAGACAGATTGGTTGTTGGAAGGAGAAACTTGAATTAAATAACTCATACTTGGGAGAGTTCTTCTCTTTTTATTTTTTAATTTTACTTTTTCTCCTGGCATCAACCAGAGGGTGAGGCCCATGCCAAGTAATGACAGGCTTTAAATGCACCAAAAGCTGATAGAGTTTCTAGTCTCTATGTGTAAAACATGGTCTTGTTAGCTGCAGATTGTAGGAGGAATTTTTATTACTATTATTATTGTGATTTTAATTAATAGGCTTTGTTTAAATAGCATGTTAAATTTACAGAAAATGAGTGGAAAGTACAGAAAATTCCATTTACACTCCCTCTCACTCACAGCCCTCCTTCTATTATTGACACCTTGCATTTGTGTACTACCTTTTCTATAATTGATGAGTCAATATTGATAAATTATTGTTGACTGAACTCCATAAATCACATTTGGGTTTATTCTCTGTGTTGTACATCATATAGGGTTTTTTTTTTTTTAATTAACAGTAATTCTTTAATATTATCTAATATGCATTTGGGGTTCAAATTTTCTTTTTTTTTTCTTTTTTTTTTGCAGTTTCTTATAGTTATCTATTTTATACATATTAGTGTTATATGTCAATCACAATCTACCAATTCATCCCATCCCTAACCCCTGCTTTTCCCCCTTGGTATCCATATGTTTGTCCTCTACATCTGTGTCTCTATTTCTGCCTTGCAAACAAGTTCATCCACACTATTTTTCTAGATTCCACATATATGTGTTAATATATGATATTTGCTTTTCTCTTTCTGACTTACTTCACTCTGTATGACAGTCTCTAGGTTCATCCATGTCTCTACAAATGACCCAATTTCATTCTGTTTTATTGCTGAGTAATATTCCTTGTATATATACCATATCTTCTTTATCCATATTTTTGTAGATGGACATTATATAGGTTTTGACACGTTTAATGACATCTTTCTGTATCAGACAGAATAATTTCACTACCCTAAAAATCACCCGTGTTCTTCATATTCATCACTTTTTCCTTTCCCAATGCAGTCCCTGGTAACTATCAGTTTTTTTTTTCAAGTCTCCATAAGTTTTCTCTTTTCCAGAATATTATATAATTGAATTCATTCTGTATGTACCCTTCTCAAATTGGCTTCTTTCACCTGACACTATGAATTTAACATTCTTCCACATTTTTTGTGACTTGGTAGTTCATGTCATTTTTTATGGCTGTATAATATTCCACAGTATAAATATTCCTCAGTTTATACATTCAGCTACCAAAGGACTTACATGTGTGGGATTTTGTATGGATATAAATTTTCAGTTTACTTGTGTGAATACCAAGAAATGTGATCACTAGATACTATTATAAGGGTTTGTTTAGTTTTGCAAAATGCTGGAAAACTGTCTTCCAAAATGACTAACATTTTGCATTCCCTCTAGTATGTGTTTTTGTTTCACATTCTTGTCAGTTTTTGATATTGTCAGTGTTTTGGATTTTAGCCATTCTAATAGGTAAATAGTGATATCTCATTGTTGTTTAAAATTGCAACTCCCTAATGGCATTTAATTTTGAGCATATTTGCAAATGCTTATTTTCCATCTGTATATATTATTTGGTGAAATGTCTATTGAGATTTTGTTTGCCCATTTTTAAACTGTATTGTTTGTTCTATTATTGTTGAACTTCAAGAATCTTTGAATATTTTGGATACCAGTCTCTTATCATATACACACTTTGCAAAGACTTTCTCCCAGTTTTTTGATTCTCTTAATTACGTCTTCTTCAATTTTCATTATTTTTTCTCTTAATTATTTTTTCCTGACCCTATCACAAAGGCAGGTCCTAGTTATGCATTGTAACCAGTTATAACCATGAGAGAAACCCCAGGATTTAAGATAGCAGACTGGAAAAGAGTCCCCCTGTGAGCAGAACAGTATGTGGTTATTCACAGAGAAGAGAAAGCAGAAGATGAGACAGATCCAAAACAACACAGCAAAACAGAGAAATTCAAACTACAATATAAATCATTTAACCAAGTCACAGGTTAATCTCTGAGTGGCATATATTAGGGACAAACTCATAGCATCATAAAACAGTCATTGAGATCACATATCCCAGATGAGACTGAAATTGTATGTTCAACTTAAATGGATTAATTACCTGCTAAAACAAACAAGCAAAGAAACAAAAGTCAGTGTTTTTCAGATTTTAACAGAGCCCCGTATCTCAAAACATAATATTAAAAATATTCACGATAAAATTTGAAGCATCATTTAAAGAAACAAGGGAAAAGGCAATGAGCAGGCCAACACTCTAATGACCCATATTTTGGGATTTTCAAACACTTTAAAGCAGCTCCTGTAAGAGTACTCAATAAGGTAAAAGTAAAGGTTGTCAAAATGAATAAAAAAGACATTTTTCAAAAGAGAAGTAGAAATTATACGAAAAAAAGAACTAAATAAAAATTTGGAATTGAATTATATAATATCTAAATTAACACATTTACTCAGTGGGCTAAATAGTAGAATTGAGATAAATAGAAAAAATGGAAATGACAGGAAAAGATTCCATTAAATAAAGGAAGCTAGACAATAGTAACTATCTATTGAGAAGAACAGAGAAAAACAATTGAAAAAATTAACAGGAAATTATCAGACAATATTAAAAATCTAATATTTATATTACATAAGGACCAGAAATTATGAAAAGACAGGGTTCTGAAGGCAATAGTGGAATAAGTAATCCCAAAATTTGCAATTTTTTTGAAAAAATATACAGATAAAGATTCAGGAAACTCAGCAAACCCTAAATATGGTCAATTCAAATAAATACATTCACAGATATAACATAATAAAACTTTTGAAAACCAAAGATAAGGAAAAAATCTTGAAAGCAGCCAGAGAATAATAACATTTTACACAGAAGTGAACAATATTTTGAATGAGTACCAATTCCACTGACAATGGAACAACTTTAAAATGTTGAAAAATAAAAACTGTCAATGCACAATTTGATAGAAGATGATAATATCATTTAGAAATGAAATTGAAATATATTGTCAAATAAAGGAAAACTAAGGGAATTTTTCCGCAGAAGAAGTGTTCTTTTCCTCTTCACACACACACACAGACTCTACTTTTCAGACAAAAGGCACATAAAACCAGAGAGAAACTTGGAACTTTAAGCATAAAGCAAGATGTGGTATAGTAAATATCTGTGTAAATATAAAACACTGGTTTCCTTAAGCCTAATATATGTACAACTACTTAAACAAAATTTGAAACATAGGTAAATTTCCAATGTGTATATGCACAATACATATGACAACTATAACTTAAAGGTGGGAGGACACAGTTTTAAGGCTTGATATTTACTTATATTGGTAAAATATTAACCAAGAAATCTGTGAGTGGTTAGATAATTATATGGTGAAGCTTACAACAACCACTAAGAACACACATTACTAATTTAGGCCAGTAGAAAAATTATAGTATAAAAATATCCAAGTAATCCAAAAGTAGATAGGAAGGAGGAACCAGAATAAAAACCAAAGGGAACAAACAAATTTAAAACAGTGAAATGGTAGCCCAAAATCATATCAATAAACTACAGGATGTCTTAATTGTATTTGGTTACTTATAGTATTTAAATGTAACTTACCTAAACATTAATAAAGGAGAAAAAATTAAAGGAGAAAAACTGCCCAGTTGCATAAAAAATACCAACTACAGGCTGTCTATAATAAACTAATATGTATATAAAGACCTACATTTTTTGTTTGTATTTGTTTGTTGTTACTTTTATTATTTATTTGTTTAGGAACTTTAGTAGAATAATTCCATTCCATTACATTAAAATTACAAGCATGGAAGAAGATATGCCATGCAAACACTTATCAAAAATAAACTGAATTGAAAATACTAATATCAGACAAATTTTCTTCACAACACAGAATATTTTCAAGGACAAAGAGGGACATTACTTGTTGATAAGAGGGAAAACTCAGCAATGAGACATAATAATTCTAAGCCATTTGCACCTGATCACAGAGGTTTACAAATTATGAGGAAACAATTACCAGAACTAAAAGAGAAATAGAAATATTCAAGTTAGCAGGCCTGAATGACACTATGTACCAATGTGAAACATATGAAATTTATATAACACACGAACCAACAATAGCAGAATATATATTATTTTCCAGTTCATATGGCCATATTCTGTATATTAAAATCTATAGCATGCTTGTAGTCAATGCTTATGTTCATGTATTAAAACTGAAGTAAATTCTCAATTCAACAATATAAGCTTTTAGCTTAATAAACTAGAAAAAGAAGACCAAATTAAATCCAAAACAATAAAATGATAAATATAAGAGCGGATTTCAATGAAAGTGAAAAGAGAAAACAATAGAGATAATCAATGAAATCAATAGGTTACTGAAGTCCTTAACTAATATTATTGAATTTTTCTTATCTCTCTTCCATTCTATTACCTTGTGCTAAGTGATTTTTTTTATATCTCTTTATTGATATTCTCTATTTGGTGAGATGTTCTCTACTTTCCTTTCATACTGTAGACATGATGTCCTTTAATTTTCTAACCACGTAACAGCTGATTTAAATCTTTCTCTCAATAAATTTAACATATTGGCTTTCTCAAGAGCAGTTTCTATTGACTACTTTTTTGCCTGTATGTTGGTCATGCTTTCCTATTTAAGTTTCTCCTGATTTTTGTTGATAAACAGGACATTCTAAATAATATAATGTAGTAACTTTGGAAATTAGGTTTCCACTTGCTCATGGTTTGTATTTGTTTGTTGTTACTTTTACTACTTATTTGCTTAGGAACATTAGTAGAATAATTCCATAAAGTCTGTGTTATTTCTCAATGTGACCACTGCAGTCTCTACTGTTAGCAGAGCTAGTAATAATTAAACAGAAATTTCTTTAAATTTCTGGACTCAATAAATCTCTCATCTTTTGAGGGAGTGGGGACTGAGGAGCTCTGTGTATGTGTAGTGATATATATTCATTTCTCCAGCAGGCACTTTACAACTGTGACTTAGACCTCACTTGTGTGTGCATATTCTTAAAGTCAGCCAAAGTTGAATAATTAGGATTTTCTCAAGTCTGTCGCAGGCATGTACACAACCCTGAAAATTTGTATGGTCTTCTTGATTCAAGGAATATTATAAATGTTTTCCAAGCTTTCTATGGGCATCTTATTTACCTATTTTTTTATTTACTGTTGTTGGTCAGGCTTTTCTTAGCCCTAACTTGTCTCACTGCTTCAGACAGATGTGAATTTGAACAGTTGTCTCTGATTGTTTTCCACAAGTGCCAGGGAAATAGGGCTTTTTGCACAGATGTAATTCTAAATCAAATCAAATAAAGACAAATTCTGAAAACAGAGCTTTTTATGGAGATGCCAGACAAGTCAATAGTGACAATCTGGGGATGCAACTTTGCATGAACTTCAAACCCATTTTTCCTCTCATATGGCTGTCAGGCTGTCCTTTTTCACAGTCACAAAGGTTGAAAAATTATTGATTTTCAAGGCTACCATGGATCTGGAGAGAAGGAAATGTTTATCTGACAAATTTATAATTCCACGAAGCTCATCTATCTTACAGCATTGAAGCCATTTTTCTTAACAAATCATTCTTGGACTGTGACTAATCTGGTTAGTTCCCACATTTCTTAAAAAGTTCCTGATAAAAATTATTACCTATGTTTTTATTTTAATGCAGTAGCAATTTTAAAGTATCTTTACCCCACTATCCTGGAAATGTTTATGCCTCACTGATTTTTGAAAAATTTGAAAAAAAAATGGTGGAGGCTGTCTGGCCTTTTAAAATTGTGCTGGAAAAATTGGATAGCTATAAGCATGAAAATTAATCTCTAAGTCACTCACCACTTAAAGTTATTTCACCAAATTACAGATTCACTCAGTAAATAAATAATTTGGGTAGTTGTAAAGATAGCAAATTTTATCTACCTAGTGACACACAAAAGCTATGAACTTTCTTCCTTAAACAATTTCTTATATTTTTCAAAAGCCTGAAATTCAAACCAAAGTATTGTCAAAAGTAGTAACTACAATGATTGACGATCACTGAGTACCTTTCATCTGTGAAGCACCTTGATATGTGTACTACAGACATTAACTTGTTTAATACTAAAAATATTCTAATTAGAGAGATACCATCAGTTTCCTCGCTTTATAAAGTGTGATCAGAAAGCTTATGTAAATAGACAAAGGTAAAACAACTAATCAGTTACTTTAGTTTGAAATTTAAAAAATAGTCACGTCACATCAAAGTTTATGCTTTTAAAATGGTGCATATTTCCTCACTAAAATTAACATTAATGTATATGTTCTCAGATTTTGCATATACAGACAGTCCTGATAATTCTTACTGCTTTGCAGAGTGAGTTTTGGTGAAGCACTTATGCATTATCTATAAAGAATATTCTGCTTTATAAATTTCTAGAAGTATTTTCTAACCCTGTAATTAAACTGTTTTTTCTGCAAAACAAACTAAATGAGAAAACTTTTTATCTAGAGGATAATACTAGAAACTTGATTGTGTTATTAGAAGAAATTGTTATCATGATATTAGAGAACACCATCCTTCACTTGCAAAACATAAAACTTACAGCAATATTTTTTAAAGAAAATGATTTGAATATATATCTAAAATTCCAAAAAAAGACATATGGAAAAGTTGTCTGACTAAGTTTTGGTAGCTGCCTTTGTATAGAATTCACTAGTTGAACTTGTTAAAATGGAAGTAGAATACATGGAGAAAAGATATTAGAAATAAAAAATATAATATTAGGAAGGTGCAATGAATAGGATCAATCTATTCATCCTCTGCACTTTATGACAGAAAATAAGTGTCAACATTAATTGACTAGCTCAATATCATTCTTATTAATCAGGGTCTTATAGTGATGATGCTTCTGAGGTGTTTATTTCCTTTAAATCATAACTTTTGTCTTTTTAACCTCTTTCAGCTCATTTATTGTCATTAGGCATGCAAGAAATCAATAGGTGACATCTAATGATAGATTATAACATTTTGACTTCATATACAGGTCATTAAATTGACTAACAAGTTTGCTACATTTTCATGGAGGGGTAGGTTTTAAGCCCATTTGTTTTTTTAATGTGAAAATCAAATGGAGTTTGCCTTTATTTAAGTGAGCAACCAGCATAGATAAACACACAATTATAGATTTAATTTGTGTCTTTTTTGTAGTTACAATTTATTTTATGTTGTTGCCTGCTATTTCAATTCCATGGAACTTTCATTTTCAAATTCCTTAATATAGTATGTTTTGTAATATTTTATTCTTACATTATATATGATGCCTTACATCACTTAATATATTATTTTTCTTATCAAATCAAATTAATTTTACATTTAAATCCTACTCCTTTGGACGTTTTGATGCCCCTAGTTCTGATTAGCTATTTTACCTAATTTCAATAAGCACACACAAAGTAAAAAGCTTTAGTTTAGCTTATTTACATATCAAGCCAGGGCAAACTTACTCTGTCCAGCTTACATATGTCTGATATGGATAAAGGCAAAGTGCTAGAAAAATTATATTAATTTATAAACATGAAAAGGTTTCATAAATTAAGGTTTTAGTGGAATTACGTCTGACATTTTTTTATTATACAATTTTTAAGTTTTCAAACATGAGGAAACTCATGTGTAATCCAGAATTGAATAAAATAAAATTAGCTGGCTGCTGTTTTTCTGATGTCTTATGGCAGAACAAGTGATATTAATAATTATTTTTTCATCCAAGAGTAAAGACGTTTTAGCAAGTCCAAAATGACTTGATTTAGTATATCTCAAAACTTTTCTCATAGGCTCTTTAACATTACAACATAAAAATACAGTTCATATTGAGTGCTAAATCTTACTGGTAATTTGTGACTGCATGGACTGTGGTGCTGAGGAAAGTTTTTTTATGACTTATCTGAGTTTAATGGGCCATCGATTAATTAATACTTTGAGCACAGAAGAGGCAAAAGCCAGTTCATGTATTACATATTTGAGGAGTATATTCTCAGGTGAATTGCATCAAATAATTAATTTAGATAGCAACATCTAAATATACAAAGTATGTTTAAAAATAATTCATATATAAGAGCAATGATAGTCTAGTCTCTTTCCTATTTGATACATAGCAATTGATAAACTGGTATGTGGTCAGGTCCTATGAGATACCACACAGACATTTTTTTTGTGTTTGAGAAGATTTCGGATCACTAGACTGAAGAGATAAAATGATCCTTTCTTTTTCTCCATAGAAAACTATATTTTAACTATTAAGTCTAATCTATCTTTCATTTCTATAACAAGAGGAACACATGAAAGGAGAATACTTATCTAACATCTAGGTTAAGAGGTGCAGTGCTCTGCACAGTTGCCCTCCATGTGGGTTTTTCACATGGATTAGCTAGTTCATCAAATCACATGTCATGTACCTATGGAAAATAATTAATTTCATATGAATACTCAAACATAGCATTCTAAAGGAGAAGTATCTACTCTGCTCTCGTTCTTTCCAAAGGGTTTGAAGTCAATTATGCATATAAATCACTTAACATAAGTCCTACTAGATCTAAAACCTCGTAGATATCAGATTCTAAAAATGTATTCCAGTATAATTACAATTCTATTTATTGATTTCACAAATATTCCTCATTAAGACAATGTAACTGAGAGGCAATTATAAAAACAAATGTTAGGTTTTATTTCAAGTATTCAATTTAGAAAATTCAGGTAATATAATTTAATCAGACTACTAGCCTTTATTTCCCATATTCTTATGACAAAGAACACAGTTTGCAAATTGAAAGATTTTCTCTCCCATAAAATCTTAATTTTATAGGAAAGAAATCTCTGCTGTTAAATTCCCTTTTAGAAAAATGCCTCAAAGAATAAGGAAAGTAAAATGATATTCTCTATGAGGATTGCTATTTACCAAACCAGTTAATATATTACTTTTCTCTGCAAATTTAAGGAAGCAAGATGGGCTAGGTGTTCTATGTTTTTATTCATTCAGACTGTCTGCTTTTATCTCATTACTGCACAGGTGTTCTTTTATACCAGTCCTCATTTACTTTATATTGCTTTCCAATCTCTGGGGAAACAAATGTCCTACTTAAGGAGGTGAGTGAAAGCTAACATATCAAGGGAATACAGAGAGAAGGTGAGAGGTAAGAAAGAAAACAGTTTTCATAAGGCCAGTGAATTAGGTACAGTTGGTTATAAACTGCATAACAAAATAATTTTTGAGATGTTTAAAATAGAGTTGAAAACAGGAAATGTCACTAAAGATATAATGAATCTCTAAATTAATAGAAATACACGTTTCATGTTGCTCAAGAGATTTTTCATATGTATAAATGCATATGCTTCAAAAATATACCGTTTATTTCATTCACTTTTTTAACCTTTTGAGGTACTAAGATAGTAGCAATTATATAAAATGACTCCTTTATAACACTGTTCATTAGTTACTCAAATGAGTATCCTCATTGTGTTACTTCTGATTTAGCCAATTATTTAATTAGGTTAAAAACAATAAAAATATGGCAAACTCTTTATATAAGTAAAGTTGTGATTATCATAAAATTATTTTATGCAATATATAAAATACAATTAGTATACAATCATCCAATACATGTGTTTTAGTTTTGGCACAACAAATCTGAATGATATGCATCAATTCAACCCACTGTTCTAATGCCTTTCCCTATTCATACCCTCTGCTTTAAGCCACATTTCTCACTTTTGCTAAAGTTACTGTCTTAGAAAAAAATTGAGACAAGAGGCAGGATCAAGATGGCAGAGTAGAAGGACTCTGAACTAGCTCCCCTGCACAAACAAATCAAAATTACAATTTCATATAGAACACCTCTTGCTAAGAACAACCTGTAGACTAGCAGAACGGTTCTTCTACAATCAAGGCTGTAAAGAAAGTTCCACAGGAGACCTGGTAGTAGAGAAAAACAATGTATTCAGGACCCACAAACACTAGCACAGAATATAGAAGAAGAGGGAGATATCACAGGCTCCTGGATTCTCCCTGGGAAGTGAAGGATTTGAACCACATATTAAGCACCTCAGCTCCTGGGTTCAATACCAAATTATAAATACCCTTAGTTGGTTTGAAAAACAGTAGGGTTTACTAGAGGTCTGGAAGAAACTGAAACTCCACTTTTGAAGAGTACATGCACAGATTTGCTTGTGCACAGTCCCAGCAAGGAGGCAGTAGATTGATAACTGCCTGGTGCTCTCACTGGCCTGCAAGGATCACTCCTGTATACCCCTCACTCTGCTCTGGGTGTCTGCTTCAGCCCTTCCTACTCTAACACTAGTTCTCACTAAAGTGGAAGCCATCACAGCCAGCAAGTGTGCACACTCAGTGGGAACTAATCTAGCTTGAGCCCTGGCCCTGCCTCTGGCCAGGGCAGAGATTGGCATTGCTAGGGGGTATGTGCATGTACACACTTAGGAAGGAGACAAAACAGGTGTTGCAGTTCCAACCTCTCTGGCCCTTATCTAGCCTCTAAGTAAGGCACACACACCACAGAAAAAGTGGAACCACTTCAGAATTATAGCCCCAAGACCTGGGGCTCTGGCTATATCCCCAAAAAGGCAGAAACTGCTTTTGCACCAGGCAGAAGTCAAACTCCCTCTGAGTTCCTGCTCCAGTACCTTGGCCCCAGTCCCATCCCATACCAGGCAGTGACTGACAATGAGCTTAAGAGAAGCCCCACCTCACACCAGGACAAGGCTCCAGCCACTCCAAATCCAGCTCTACCTCCCACTAAGGCAGCAGCCACCAGTACACCCCAAGGGAGGGTGCAGCCTGTGATCACATCAGATCCATCTATCCCACCAAAGCCACAGGGCACAGGCAGTCTGCATAGGGATGGTCCCACCCAATGGCATGACTTCAAGACATAGATAGGTAACAGTTTCACTTAATCTGATAGAGGAAAACAGAGAAAGTTAAACAAAATGAGAAAATAGAGGAATATGTTTCAAATGAATGAAAAAGATAAAACTTCTAGAAAAAACCCTACCAACAGAAATAACTTACTTGATAAAGAGTTCAAACAACAGTAATAAGAATGCTAACTGAACCTAAGTAAGAATAGACAGAGTAAGAACTTCAAAAAAACCTACAAAATATAAAAAAGAACCAGCCAGAGATGAATAACACAAAAACTTGAGAAAAATACACTAGAAGGAATTAATAGCATTAAGTGATATGTAAGAAAGCACTTAATAGCATTAAGTGATACAGAAAAAAGCATACAGAAGAAAAGAAGGCAGAATAGTGGAAATCACCCAATCAGAACAATAAAAACAGGAAAGCATTATTTGAAATGAAGACAATTTAAAGGATTGCATGGACAACATCAAGTGTACTAGCATTCTCATTATAGTGGTCCCAGAAGGAGAAGAAAGAAAGAAAGGGGAAGAAAATTTATTTGATGAAATTATGGCTAAAATCTTCCTGAACCTGAAGAAGGAAACAGATACCCAGGTCCAGGAAAAAAAAAAGAGTTTTACACAAGATGAACCCAAAGAGACCTACACCAAGACATATAAGTAAAGTTGCAAAAGTGAAAGATAAAGCATTTTGAAAGCAGTAAGGGAAAAAAAAAATAGTCACACGAAAGGGACCACCCCACCCCAAGGCAAACAACTGATTTTTTCAGCAGAAAATTTGAAGGCAAGAAGGATGTGGCGTGATATATTTCAAGTATTAAAAGAAAAATCTTACAACGGATAATACTCTGCCTTGCTAGATTATCAATCAGAATTAAAGAAGAGATAAAGAGTTTCCTAGACAAAAAAAAAAAAAAGAAGAAAAAAAAGAAAAAAATCAAACAAACAAAAAGACCCAAAAAACAAAAAAAACTAAGAATTAATCACTACTAACTCAATATTACATTGTGTTCTTTAAGTGAAAAAGAAAGGCCATAACAAGAAATAAGAAAATATAGACAGGAAAAATTACACTGGTAAAAACAAATAATAATAAAGGCAATGGATGAAACACTTAAGTTAGCTAGTACAAAAGTTAAAAAATGTTAAAAGTTAGTACAAATGTCAAAAATTATAAAATCAACTGTAAAATAAATTATTAAGGTATAGGGATGAAGATGTAAAATATGACATTAAAATACAAAATGGGTGGGAAGGAATTTTAAAAAATATACATTCTTTTGAATGTGTTGGAACTTGACTTTTTTTAAACAATCATTTAAAAAAACTAGGCATAGATATAGGTCAGCATATATGAACTGAATGATAATCTCATTTCAAAAAACTACAAGATATACACAAAATAATACAAAGGAATCCAAACGTAACACTAAAGAGAATCATTACACCACAGGAAAGAGACTAAAATAAGAATGGAGAACTACACAAACAACCAGAAAATGGTAAGAAGTACATACCTATCAATAATCACTTTAAATATCAATGGACTAAATTCTCCAATCAAAAATATGGTTAAAAATATGTGTGCTGAATACAAAAGATTCACTTCAGACCTAAGAACACATTCATGCAGACAGAAAGATATTCCTTTCAAATGGAAATGAAAAGAAGGCAGGTATAGAAATGTTCATAACAGAAAGTAGACTTTAAAACAAAGTCTATAATAAAAGACAATGAGAGAATTAGATAATAATATGAGTTAATCCAAGAATATATAACATTTGCAAACATAAATGCACCTAATATAGGAGCTGCTATCATATATAGCATATATTAAAGATATAAATGGGGGAATAGATGGCAATACAATAATAATAGGGGACTTTAACACCCCACTTACACCAATGAATAGATCATTCAAACAGAAAATCAATTAGAAAATAGTGTCCTTAAGTGATATATTAGGCTAGATGGACAACATAGATCTGTAGGACATTCCTTCCAAAAACAAAAGTCATATTCTTTCCAAGTGTTCACAGACTTTCTCCAGGACAGACAACATGCTAGGCCACAAAACGAGTCTCAACAAATTTAAGAAGACAGAAATTTTTATCAAATATCTTTTACAACCATAAAAATTTGAAATTAAAAATCAATTACAAGGAGAAAAGTGAAAAAAAAAAAAGCATGCAAACATGGAGACTGAAGAACATATTGCTAAAAAACCAATGGGAGACTTCCCTGGTAGTGTAGTGGATAAGGCTCTGAGCTCCCAGTGCAGGCGGCCTGGGTTTGGTCTCTGGTCAGGGAAATAGACCTGAGATCAAACTAAAATTTGCATGCCACAAAAAAGAGACCCACATGCCACAACTAAGGAGCCTGCCTGCCACAACTAAGACCTGGCACAACAAAATAAATAAATAAATAAATATTAAAATAAATTTTAAAAAAATGAGACACTGAATAAATCAAAGAAGAAATCAGAAAATATGTTGAGACAAGTGAAAATAAAACACAACTATCCAAAATCTATGAGAAGCAGCAAAAGTAGTTCTAAGAGGGAAGATTATAGTGATACAGACCTTCCTAAAGAAATAAGAAAAATCACAAATAAACAACCTAATTTACTAACAGAGGAATTAGAAAGAGAAGAGCAAGCAAAGCCCAAAATTAGTGTAAGAAAGAAAACAAGAACAAAACAGAGGGAAAATGAATAAAATGGAGACAAAAAAACAATAGGAAAGATCAAAGAAACCAAGAGCTGTGTCCTTTGAAAAAAATTTCCCATAAGCCTTTATCCAGGCTCATTAATAAACATGAGAAAGGACAAAAACAAACTAAATTAGAAATGAAAGAGAAGTCACAACTGATATCTCAGAAATGTAATCAATTACAAGAGAATACTAATAGCAGTTATACACCAACAAGTCAGAAAACTCAAAGTAATGGATAAACTCCTAGAAATGCACCATTTTTCCAAACTGAATCAGGAAGAAATATATAACATGAACAGAGCAATCACAAATATTGAAATAGAATGAGTAGTCAAAACATACCCAACAAACACGTCCAGGATGGGCCAGCTTCACAGGGGAATTTTACCAAGCATATAAAGAAGAATTAATATCTATCTTTCTCAAATTACTTCAAAAAATAGAAAAGAGCACTCCCAAACTCAGTCTATGAGGCCAGCATTACACTTATAAGAAGATCAAAGACACTACCAAAAAAAAAGGCCAAGATCCCTGAAGAACATAGACGCAAAATGCTCACAAAATGTTAGCAAACTGAATTCAACAATACATTAAAAGAATCACATATCATCACCAAGTGGTATTTGTACAAGGGATGCAAGGATGATTTAATATCTGCAAATTGATCAATGTGATATACCATATTAAACAGAGGATAGATAAAAATCACATGGTCATCTCAATAGATGCAGAAAAAACATTTGGCAAAATTCAACACCTCTTCATTATAAAACATCTCACCAAAGTTGGTATAGTGGAAATATATCTCAACATAATAAAGGCCATTTAAGATAAACCTGTAGGTAACATCATACTCAACAGTGAAAAGCTGAAAGCTTTTCTTCAAAATCAGGAATAAGATGAGGATGCCCACTCTTATCATTTATATTTAACATGACATTAGCAGTCCTAGTCACAGCAATTAGATAAGAAAAAATAATGTAATTAATTAACTAATCTTAATTTTTTATCTAATCTAATAAGTCATGAAAATTGGAAGAGAAGGAATAAAGCTGTCACTATTTTCAAATGTATGTCTAAGAAGGGGTTAATATCCAATATATAATGAATCTGTATGACTCAATATAAAAAAAAAAAATTGAAAAATGAACAGAAGCCCTGAATAGCCATTTTTCCATAGAAGACATACAGGTGGCCAACAGGTACATGAGAAGATATTCAACAACACTAATCATCAGGGAAGTGTAAGTCAAAATCACAATGAAATATGACCTGACACCTATCAGAATGGCTGTCATCCAGAGGCCAACAAATAAGTGTTGGTGAGGATTTGGAAATAGATGGTTAAAATAAGTGGGTCAAAACAGGCTTGAAAACAGACCACATAGATGTATGTAGTTAAAATTTTATCTAGTATTTAAGAACATTTTGTGTTCTACTGATATATACAAGTCTAAAAATAAAGCAAGTAATAATTTAGGAATGTAAAACATTGCTTAAATGTCTTAATAAAATTATCAAAAATGGTTCATCTGTTAAAAGAAATGTCTGATGTGGCATCCTGTTCCTGAAATGATTTTCTTTTTTACCGAATTTAGAGATGCAGACAAGGAAAGCAGGGTCAGTTGCACAATCCCTTCTCCTTCTCCCTCTCTTCTTTCACCAAATTTTCAACACTCATAACCTTGAGTCATTTTTTTATTGTGGGAATATAGAGCCAAATTAGCTCTCTAATTTCTCCATTTTTGGTAAGCCAAAGAATTGTTCTCTATTTTTTTTTTAACTAAAGTACTCCTTAATTTCACCATCTAGAAAAGTCTTCATACAAAATTTGCTGCATTAGCTGATTGTGAACATTTTTGTATATAACATGTAGGACAGTTCACTGTACAATTTTTGAATAAATGTATTTCCTATAAATGGGACCATATTATTGATTTTTAAAACTTGTATTCTGCCATCTTAAATTTTTACAGGTACAATACATTATTGTTGACTATTGGTACAATGTTGTAGAGCAGATCTCTAGAGCTTAACTGAAAATTTATGTCAGTTGATTAGTATCTCCCCATTTTCCCCTCTCCCAAGCCCCTGGCATCTATCATTCCACTCTGGTTCTGTAAATTTAACTATTTTAGATACCTCATGTAAGTGAAATCATTCAGTGTTTGTCTTTCTAAAAGGGAACCATGGTATGTCATTAGTGATTGTAAATTGGTACAGCCACTATGGAAAACTGTATTGTTTCCTCTAAGAGTTAAAAGTATAACTATCATAGTATCCAGCAATTCCACTGTTTTGTGTATATCTGGAGAAAGTGAAAACAGTAATTCATGGAAAATATATGCATCCCATTGTTCATAGCAGCATTACATACATCAGCCAAGACACGGAATCAACTTGTGTCCATCAACAGATAAATGGATAGGGAAGATGTGGTAGACACATAGATAGATGGATATATGGATAGATAAATACATAGATACATACATAGAAATGGATATAAAAAAGAATAGAAAATAATGAAATTTTGCCATTTGCAATAACATGGATGCATGTGAAGGATATTATGTTCAGTTAAGTAAGTCCAACAGAGAAAGACAAATACTGTTTGTTTTCTCTTATATGTGGAATCTAAAAAAAATGAAACAAATGAATAGATAATAAAATAGAGACAGACTAATAGATACAGAAAACAAACTGGTGATTACTAGTGGGGAGATTGTAGGGTGGGGTACAAGATCGGTATAAGGGATTAAGAGATATGAACTACTAGGTATAAAATAAATGCTATACAAGCATGTAATGTACAGCATAGTAAATATAGCCAACATTTTATAATAATTTTATATAGAGTGTAATCTATAAAAAATATCAAATCACTATTTTGCACACCTGAAACTAATATACTATTGTAAGGGCCCTCCACTTCAATTAAAAAAAAGCTAATTGATTATATTATTTAAAATAATTTTTCAAAGTTAACTGCAATGTTCCCTCTTTTTCTAATACTTTATTTTAATGCTATATACTGTTATTATCTAATATATTTATAACATTATTTGATCTTTCCGGATTGTTACACAGTGTTCACTCTCTGACTCCCCAACTGCATTCTCATTTATTTTACATAATTTGACAGTTCTTCTCAGACATGAATGTGATTAATTATCTTTCACTTAAAACCCTGCTTGGCCTCACAATAATTCTTATGATTATAATATGACCTATAAGACCTATGGTGCTTGTCACTTATTTACCTTCCTGGCTTTCAATCTATCTATGTTTATCTTTCACACACTATATACAAGGCATAGTTAATGTTTCTTTTGCAGAGATGTGTCATTTCTGGAATACTTTTGTTCCTTCTGCCAGGGGTGCTATTATTCTTTTCTACATAGATGCTTGGACAACTGTTTTCCACTGGTTATATCCCAAATTTGATAACTTTTCTGCAAGATGATTGATTCTTCTTAGTGTCCTCTGCTACACCTCTCGCTTGTTACATCTTTGAACTGTAACTTCCTTCTTCCTATTTATTCCTTACATTGCAACATCCTTCAGGTAGTGGTTGGTATGTTGATAGGAAGTCAGGTAGCCTGATCCTAATCTCTATCATGTGCCCCAATCCACTGCAAAAAATAAACATGGAGTTTAAATAAAAGTAGTTGAAAGTCAAGTAAATTATGCTTTTAGACAAGTCTCCTTTCTTATCTATTCAACCAGACTGGTGCTCTAAGTCCGTCCTGCATTGCAATGCTGGATTCAGTGCTTCTCTACATCCTGGGACTATACATTTTTCATTTTCATTTTCTAAACCAAGTATAGTAGATTATGAATTAACACATTTGAATAAATTGTAAAGAACCTAACACTAAACCTAATTTGGACACTTACAATGGAAATTTAACATAAATAATAATAGAATGTTTTTTATGATTAACATAAATTGTATCATGTCCTACCATAATTAACAGAAACAGCAAATGGTATTGAAATAGTTCATTCTACATATTGGAAATCAGGTTTTGATATCCTCTTCTCAAAAGTCTCAAAGTCATAAAGTTACTCTGCATGATCTTTTGTTAGCTATTGACTAAACTGCAATTATAGGTATGAAGACTAAAGACAAATATCTGCTAAATAAAGCAAAAGGTAATTTTTTTCCAAATAATATTTTTAATTAATTAATTAATTTATTTTATTGGCTGTGTTGGGTCTTTTCTTTTTCTTTTTCTTTTTTTTTTTTTTGGCTGTGTGTGGGCTTTCTTTTTAGTTGTGGTGAGTGGGGGCTACTCTTTGTTGTGGTGTATGGGCTCCTCATTGCCATGGCTTCTCTTGTTGTGGAGTAGGGGCTCTAGGTGTGTGGGCTTCAGTAGCTGCAGCACATGGGCTCAATAGTTGTGGCTCATGGGCTCTAAAGCACAGGCTCAATAGTTGTGGCACACGGGCTTAGTTGCTCCCCGGCATGTGGGATCTTCCTGGAGCAGGGATCAAACCTATGTCCCCTGAATTGGCAGGCAGATTCTTAACCACTGTGCCACCTAGGAAGCCCCCAAATAATATTTTTGACCTATTTTTGTCCCTCAGAATAAGCAAGCTTGAATATATGGACTAGGAAAAGATAAAGGTAAAAATCCTACAAGATTACTCTATTTAAAGGGTATTTGATGATGCAATGAGCTAAAAAATAAAACTGTGAAGATACCATACAGCTTTTATTTGCAGTTTTATTACTTTCATTTCTTTTTCAGTTCTGCCAGGAGACTCCAAAAAGAATAATGATTAACCAACTGACTGAAATGAATCAAAATACTTTATTAGTGTTTTATGTGTGAAATGTGAAAAACAGTCAAGATTAACTCATCTGACTGGAAATGTCATCTTTTTTCCCTCCAAAATAGTTCCTTGAAGTCTATGTTTAAAGCATTGTCTTTATAATCACTGACTGGAAAATCCAGAACACATCATTATTATTTTTAATATAATAGTTCTTTTATATTCAGAAGAACTTCTATTGTTAGAGAAAATAATGATGATAGATTTCACACAATAACAGCTTCCTAAATCTGAATCTTGTCATACATTTTGCAATAAAACCACACAGAACAACATGGAGAGTATATAATATCACCCACACTTTAGGCATAACAATGCAACAGAGAATATTACAAGTTTCAAGTTAATTGCGGGTAGGAAAGTAAATCCAAATTCAGCAGAGCCAACTCCAGTAACCAGGGAATGGGCTGGGACTACATATTCCTTTCAGTAAAGAGAAGGCTAAAATTCCAGGTGATAGTGTTAGAAGAATACCATTCTTTGGGAAAGTGGGACAATTTGAAAGAGGGGTAAGATCACTGGAAACTGTGTAGGAAAGAAAGAGAAGAAGAAGAAGAGAAAAAAATGACAAGAAAATTGAGGCCTATAACACACACCACAGCCAAACAAGAATATCGACTATACCAACAAAAGAGAAATTTCAACTAAGAACTAGTAATTAAGCAACTTCAAATACTACACCTTCTTGAATAAAACTGTTATTGAAAGTTCAGGAAAATATATTTCAAAATAAAAGAAAATAATAACTATGCAATGATTTATTGTGGATAAAACAGAAAAATAAAATTGAAATACTTCAGATGGGAAAATTCTTTCCATAATCAAATATATAGTAGATAAAAATCATACACAGTGTCCTAATATAATTAAATATCATTTAAAAGCATTTAAAGTTATTAAAACAAAATGTTTTAAAATTAGAAATGCAAATGAACAAAATAGATGAAATTTGATTTTAAAAAATGGCAAACTTTACACTGGAGAAACTGACAGACCCTGTCTTAACCAAATTATCAAAGCTGACATCACCAGCAATAAGTGACATTAATATTACATACCTCTTGATATAATGTGGTAAAATGGGAACTTCCATTCTCTGGTATTGTTCTAAAAATTCTGTAACACCAGTTTAATCATGAGGACATATTATTTATAGCCAAATTGAAAAATATTTTTCAATATACCTGATTAATATTTTTCAAAAGCATTCAGGTTGATGGGGATGTAAAACGGTGCAGCCTCTATGGAAAACAGTATGGAAGTTCCTAAAATACATCAAAAATAACACTGCCATATGATCTAGCAATCCCACTTCTGGATATCTGTCCAAACTGATTGAAATCAGGATCTCAAAGAAATGTCTTCACTTCTGTTGGGGAAGTTAGTAATGTAGTCTTGTTCAGGATTCAGAGACAGCACCAGGCCTCTCTCTGACCAGACAATGGCACTAAAAGCTGGCTGCATGGCACACCCAGGCCAGCAGGGGTGGTGCCAGCACACATCATAAATCATTAGATAAGATAGGGGTAAGTCATGGGACTTCTTGCACCTTGAGGGCCTGGCCATCCCTGGAATCAAAGAACATTTCAAGACTTAGGAGTTAAGACCAAGATATTTATGACAATAACAGAGCTACAAACTTACATGTCGGCTGATTTTCAGCCTGCAGCCTGATGCTGAACGCTGGGCTTGCTTGAATGGCAAGCTGAAGTCTCACCCATGGGGTGGATGCACTGCTGGATACCTTCCCAACTGGGACTCCAGATTGCTGTTTACAGGATTTCCCAGCGCTGCTTAGATCTGGATGTAGGTGCTTCCCCAATTCGGTGATATATAAACCTCTATTCTCTTTCTAGTCTTTCTTAAATAGTCTTATTATTTTTCCTTGATTAAGTATACTGTAATATTTTATTAATTCAATACACTCTGTAAAATTCTTGCTTAACTGAGTGCAGAGTGGTTACTTAGCCAGTGAATCAAAAGAACCTTGAAACCAAAAGTGAGGCTTTCAGCAAAACAACTCCCATGTCCATTAAAGCATTATTCGCTACAGCCAGGATATGGAAACAACCACAATATCCATTGACAGATGAATTAATGTATAAAATACAGAACGTGTACAATGAAACATTAATTAGACTTAAAAGGAAATAAATGCTGCCATTTGTGACATGTGGATGAATCTGGAGGACATTAGGGTAAGTGAAATAACCCAGTCATAAAAGGACAAATACTGAATGATTCTACTTATGACTATCTACAATAGTCAAACTCATATAAACAGAGATAGAGTAGACTCAAGGAAAATTGTAGTAAAAAATATTGAGGAAAACCATGAAATAGCTACAAAAATAAAAATACAACAAAGAAACATCAGAGAGAAAGGGAATAACGCAGAAGTTGAGAAAAGCAGTTTAACACAGTAATATTGGAATCTCAGGAGGTAAATGACTGACTTTAAACTATAATTGAAAATGTATCTAAAATTAAAAGCAGACCTAATATACTTATTTAAAAGGCTCAGGTCTGAGATATATTAATAAATTGTTATCCTTAAAAGTAAAGGGGAGTAATCCACAGAGCCTTCCAATGAAAAGGCTAAATACTTTACAATACAAAGAAAAATCAAGTTAGCAACAAACTTTTCAAAAGCAACAGACAAAGCAAAATAATATTAATACAACATTTTAAAGAAACACAGGAGATAAAATGTGATCTAAGGTTTTGTGTCTAACCAAGCTTTCCTTCATATACCCAGGCTAGGGCAAAGTATCTAAAAAATACCTTGGGTGATTCTGCACATAGCAATCTGTCTTGAGCAAGGCAATAGAGGACAAGCTTCATCCACTAGTGCTTGGGAAAACTTCAACAAATTGGCTAATTGTGATCTTTTCATGAAAACCCAGAATAAAATAAATTTTGAGACAATGAAAGTACAAATAAGTAAAATTTTATGTTCTCATACACTGTTGGTTTGAGTATTTAATGGTGCAATCATTTTGGAAAATAGTGTGGCAGTTTATTTTTTTGCTTTTTTTCCAGCTTTGTTGAGGAATAATTAATGAAATAGTGAGATATAGTTTGTACAATGTGTCAATCTATTCAAAATGGATAAGTTCTAGAGATATGCTATACAATAGACTGCCTATAGTTAACAATGCTGTATTGTGTACGTTAAAATCTAAGAAGGTAGATCTTGTGTTAATTGTTCTTACCATTAAAAAATTAATAAAAGGAAACACAAGGAAACTTGTATGTTTACACTGTAAAAGTTTTTCCACATTAAGTTAATTAACATACCCATTGCTTCACATAGATAGCTTTTATTGTGAGAACATTTAAATTTTACTCATTTAGCAAATCTCAGTCATACAATTCAGTGTTATCTACTATAGTAACCATGTTAGACATTAAATCCCCAGACATCATTTATCTTATAAATGAATATTTTATACCTTTTTACCAGCTTCTCTCTATTTGCCTCATCTTCCAGCCTCTGGTAAACATTTTTCTACTTGCTTCCACTTTCTATGAGTGTCTATGAGGTCCACTTTTTTATTTTTAAATTTTGTATATGTGATACCATGTAGTATTTTTCTTTTTCTTGCTTATTTCTCTTAGCGTGATGCCCTTCAGTTTCATACATGCTGTTGCAAACAACAGGATTTCATTCCTTCTTATAGCTGAATAATATTTCACTGTGCATATATACCACATTATCTATTCATCTGTGGATAAACAGGTTTTTCCCTTACCTTGGCTAGTATGAATAATGATGCAAAAAATATAGGAGCACAGATAAATATTCAATGTAATGTTTTGGGTTTTTTTCCCTTTGAATATATATCTAGAAGTGGAACTGCTAAAGCACGATACTTATATTTTTAATTTCTTGAGGGACCTCCATACTGTTTTCCATATTGACTGTATCAGTCTAAATTCACACCAACAATATGCAAGGGTTCTCTTTTCTATACACCCTTATCAGCACATTTATATCTTACTTTTTGATAAAAGCTATCCTAATAGATGTCAGTCAGAAGATGTCTCATTGTGGTTTTGATATACATTTTCCAAGTGATTAGTGATGTTCAACACATTTTCATGTCCCTTTTGATCATTTTGATGTATTTGGATAAACATCTATTCAGGTCCTTTACTCATTTTTAATTGGAGTATTTGTTTTTTGTTGTATTTTGTTTGTTTGTTTTTGAGTTGTGCAAATTCCTTGTATATTTTGGATATAAACCACTTATCAGATATGTAGTTTGCAAATATTTTCTCCAAGTCCATAGATTGCCTTTTTGTTTTGTTGATTATTTCCTTTGCTGTGCAGAAGCTTTTTAGTTTGATGTTTTCACTCATTTATTTTTGCTTTTATTGCCTTTGCTATGGTGTTAAACTCAAAAAATTATTTTTGAGACCAATGTCAAGGAGCTTACCCCTTATCTTTTCTTCTAGGAGTTTTGTTTTCAACTCTTACATTCAAGTCTTTAAACAATTTTGAGTTGATTTTTGTCTATGGTGTATGATAGTAGTCTAGTTCCATTCTTTAGCATGTGGCCATCCAATTTTCCCCACATCATTTATTGAAGAGACTACCCTTTCCCCATTGTATTTTCTTAGCTCTCTTGTCAAAAAATATTTAACCATAATGCATGGGTTTATTTTTGGGCTCTCTTTTCAGTTATATATATCTGCCATATCACTCAGTTACTATACTTCTATGTATTTAACCTAAAAGAAGTGAAGGAATATGTCCACACAAAAATCAGCATATGAGTACTCACATCAACTTGCAATAGCCAGAATCTGGACACCATCCAAATGTCTATCAACAAATAAATAGATAAAATGTGTAATACAGCCATAAAATGAAGGACAAATCATCAACAAAAATAAACTACTGATACATTCAACAACATGTATGACTCCCCAAACAATTATAAGTTAAAAAATCCACACTAAGATAAGTGCATACTCTATACTTCTATATGTATCACAATCATAGCGTATTCAGACTAATCTGAGACAAACTAGACCAGTGTCTGCCTGAGGATGAAGGGAGTGGTTTTTGAAAAAGGACATAAGGAAAGAATAACAAAATGGCACTGGGAAACTTTTGTAGGTGATGAACATGTTTATTTTTGTGATTATAGTGATATTTCACTACAAATTTACAAATTTATACTTTATACATGTGCATACGATTGTATGTCAATTATAACTCAAGAACGCTGCTTATAAGTCTACTAAGAGGTAATAGATTTCTGGAGTCACTCAGAAGAAATATATCGACTTTTTTGATTAATTTTTCAACTATAAAACATAAAGACATTGGGGAATTCATAATGGTTGTAATTAATTCATAAGCATAGGTAACATGCCCAAATTAAAAATAAAATCTATCCATTTTGAAACATCATTGTTTATATTACACTTGCCAATAGCACTTTGTGGAAAAAGTTGTCACTTGGAATATCAGGGTACTATTTCTAAATGCAAATAACTACTGGCAGAACCTCAAGGGGAATCTCCAAGCTATTTTATATCTTGTATTTCTATGATTATCTTGTTCTTCTAACAGTACAGAATGAAGTAATGGAGTATGAGTTTTGAAGTAAATGCCAAATTATTGTTATAACATCCAATGGACATAAAATTAATTAAGTAAATATTTAACACCCAGTTAATTTTTCATTATTTGAACATGACCAAAGTATTGGCTAATATACAGTATACCCACCAGATTATTGATCACACTTTTTGGAGATTTAGTTTGATAATGTGCAATCATCCACATGCAAATAAATAAATTTAATTTCATAACAATTATGACACATTAAAATTATATCTAAGTAAATGATAGTGAACTATAAAATTGTTTTTATTTGAAAGAAGTAAGTGAATGTTTTATTTGAAAAAATTAATAGGCCAATTTATATTTCTAGCAATAAGAACAGAAAACCTATTCCCAAAACATGGTTTTAACTTTAGCCATCTTACTTTTGAATGCATTGATCCTTGTTTGAAAACAAAGTTGAAACCTTTCTGGTCAGCAACTGTCTAAGAACAGGAGGTATTATTCTTATTTTATAGGTGAAGAAACCAAGTGGCCAAGAAGGTTCATTAATATCTTGTGGTTTTAATACTGATACATTTCTAGTCTAATATACAAACACTCATTTCAGGACTTATCACAATACTGCTTCTTTGATTTATCTTTCTCTCAACATCCATATCCAGGATCTCAATAAGTCCTGCAAGTTCTACCTCCAAATATATGCTAAATCTGTCCCTCTTTCCATCTCTCCTGCTGCTATCCTAGGTTAAGGCACCATTATTTCATCTAGATGATACAACAGCCTCCTAATTGGTCTTCGCCTTTCTGCTCTTTCACTCACAATATTTTCAGCAATTAAAATGTTTGTAAATAAATCAGATCCTATTTCTTTCTTGTTTCAAACTTTCCAGTGGTTCTCCATTGTACTTAGAGGACATTTAATTAATTAATTAATTTACTTACTTGCAGGGCCACGTGGCTTGTGGGATCTTAGTTCCCCTACCAGAAATCGAACCCTGGCCCTTGGCAGTGAAAGTGTGGAGTCCTAACTCACTGGACCACCAGGGAATTCCTTAGAGTACATTTTAAACTCTTTAGCATGGTTTATAATTCTTTATATGATTTGGCCTGAACCTCACTCTCCAACTTCATTTCTCCCATTCTCTTCCACTTTCTTAGTGGTAGATGGTTGAGATTCCAATAACTTTTTCTTTACCTTAGGAGAAATATATCAATATGCCCACAGCATTGGAGCTCTACAAGGTGCCTAGGTACTTGTTACTTCCTGGTCACCATAACTGATTAGCATGATATCAATATGGTGGATAAATGTGCTGCTTTGTAAAATGTCAAGACAGTCAGTGTCCCTTGAGATTATATTATGGCAGAGAGCAAGAGAATAAACATAGTCCTGGGCAAGAGTGCAAATGTGGACTGGTATCCTTCTCAATAAAATAAAATTGATTTTCAGTACTATTCACAACATCCAAAACATGGAAACACCCTAAATGTCCATCAACAGATAAATGGATAAAGAAGATGTGGTAAATATATACAATGGAATACTACTCAGCTCTAAAAAGAGAAAATAATGCCATTTGTAGCAACATGGATGGAACTAGAGATTATCATAGTAAGTGAAGTCACAAATAGAAAGACAGACATTATCTGATATCACTTATATCTAGAATCTAAAATATGACACAAATGAGCTTACCTACAAAACAGAAATGGACTCATTGACATAGAGAACAGACTGGTGGTTGCCAAAGATGAGGGAGAGTCAGGGAGTGAAGGATTGGGAGTTTAGGGTTAGCAGATGCAACCTATTATATATAGAATGGATAGACAACAAGGTCCTACTGTATAGAACAGGGAACTATATTAAACATCCTGTGATAAACCATAATGGAAAATAATATTTTAAAAATGTATATATGTATAACAGAATCATTTTGCTGTTCAGCAGTTACTAAAGAGGCATATTAAATCAACTACACTTCAATTAAAAAAACTTAAAAAAAAAGAGTCTATCCATGTAAAAAGTTTCATATTTTAGAGATAATGCTGCTATAAAAGAATCTCTGCCCTTTACAGCAAGGAAAATGGATTCAGTTAAATATTAGTATGTAAAATAATATCCTCTTGATTAATTGAGTTGGGATTATTAAATTCTGAATATTCATTTGAATTTTATCTCACACACAATTTAAGCATTTTTATGATTTCTTATTTGAACATATTAGTACACCAGATTTCTTGCAAATGTCATAAATGTGATGCGAAGAATAAATTATTTTCTGTAGGACTTAAAAATTGGATGTAAAAAACTAACATGACAACTGGAGTTTTGTTTCTCTCATATCTAAATGAAATATTACTTTCATTGGTGTGTGTTTGTGGTGGAGTAAATTTGGAGGATATATGTATAAAATGTAATTCAAGCATTATGAAAATATATCTTGTACAATTTCTAGGGAATTGCTTGTTGATATTATTAATACTGCTTCTTATTGAACCATTCTGCTTAAAAATTTCTATGTGCTAAATATAGATATAGATACATATCAGACAAAAGAAATACATGTGTTTTATATATGGCATATATGAATATATGTTAAATGTATATACACATCACTAGAAAGTTTTAAACCAGAATATATATGTATATATATGACATATACATCTCAGAAAAAATACATATATTTATGGTTTCTCCCATAAAGTAATTAAATATGAGATAGTAATAGTTATGATTTTGAGTCTTATTTAGACTAAATTTTTAATTCAACCTATCCCCCATTACAAATATATTTTAACAGTTTTTTTCAAAATATACCATGTATAGTTCATGGATGCATGTTGTATTTAATATAGCTTTCATTTTTGACTCAAAGAAAGCAAACTCTAAAATCTCAATCACTTGAATTTTATTTTATAGAGGCATAACCAAGTCTTCCTCTTCTCTCCTTTCTCCCAATCTTTTGAGAATTCTCACAAATATATCTTGTACTTTAAATTGTCTAAGCTTAAAATAAACAGCTGAAATAGTTGTATTATTTGAGTTATATGATACCTAGCATAATCATTCCCTAAGTGAAGCATCCAATCTATGCTTACTGACTCTTTAGGTTATTTTCCTCCCTCACAAAGTATTACGGAGACTATGAACATGATCAGTGAAGTACTGGCATTTTAGGGAAGTGAATTTTAGTTTTAGGGAAAATTTTGCAGTACTACCATTTTTTTCTATACTTCTCCACCTCACGGATCCTGACATTCCTCTGCTATTAAGATAGAGTGCGAAAAGAAAAGTGACAAATTGTGACAAAGAGAACAGCTGTGAGGTATACACTTATTAGCCCTCAAAAACTTTGAAGACATAACTACAACTATACAACTATGATGAGAAATGTGATTGTTATTAATGCAATGATCCCTAATCTATCCTCTAGTTTCTGCACATTATATCAGCTTAAAGTGACTTCTTTATAGCTATGTTTCTTCAAGAAACTACAATTACATTAGTATGAGACAGAATTTTGTTATTATAGATGTAGATGGATGATAGATAGATAGACAGACAGATAGACAATTGTGTCAGGAACTCTTCTTGTCCTAACATTATTCCAAGTAGTAGTGTGACATTCAATACAACTATTAACAAGTATAATAATAATAATAATAATAATAATAAATGATAAAAGAAATCATAGAAATTATATATAGTAAAGAGGAAAACCTAGGTTCAGTTACTTACTATACAATACAGAACAACACATTTAAAATTTCCAAACTTCTGTTACCTTATACTGCAACATGGGTAAATACTGACCTCCTGTTTTATGCGTTGACACATAATGTGTGTGAGGCATTTAAGAGCTGGGACACGGACAATCACTAGTAAGTGCTGTTTTGATGATGCTGATATTGAGAAAGAAGCTCGTGATTTAAAAGGGGTTAGCATGACCATTCGTCCTCAGAAATGGGATTTCACGTTGCATGGATACAGCAAGGAAACAACATAGGGTCACTATCTTTCATGGTTTTAAAATGGATAGAACTTTTAAAAATTAACACCCACGTAAATATTTAGTTTAAAAAAAGACATTTGTAGAATCCCCATAAAAGCCAGCACAATCTCAGTTCTAGCATTGATTTCTGCACGTCCAGTACACAGTAGCTTTCTCACTTTTAAAATTAAATTTGTGGGAGTGATTGACTAAAGGATGTCTTTCCCAGAAGTCCATAAACTTTATATTGGTAAGGATTTTTTGTTTATTTTCTTTATTCCACATTGTATTACCACGCCAAATAGTTTGGTATATATTAGGAAATCAACAAGTAAATTGTAAATAAATTGTTGATAATAAAATGAATAATAAACAATAAAACAAAAATAAACAATTAAATGAAAAAATACTATAATTTGAAAATGAGGCACTATTTTAAAACTGTATTTTTTTTTTAGTTCTCTTTGAAAAGAAATTACTTTTATGAGATAATAGAAAGCTTCTCTAATCAAAGAAGAGAAATAGGAAAGTTTGAGAATAAAAAAATAACTAAAAATAAACTGAGAATTTCTATGTGTTTAGTATTACATAATAATCAATAATTTTACATTTTAATAAAATTTACTATTATTATATTAGAGTATATTTAACAATGAATACATTTATTGTATTTAGTAAGCAAAATTAAGCTAATAGTATTAATAAAGAAAAGTGAATTAAATCTCTAGGTGATTTAAATGTTTATCAGTATCATTATTTACTGAAATATATTTCACTGACCACTTTGGAAATAAATTAGATATTTTCAGTCTTATATTTGAGTGCTCTAACCTCCACTAATTCATTTTCCCCAGGTGTCACCCCCAAGGCAATGATTAACGACATAGTAATAAACTCACTTTGGCAATCTGAAACTAAAATGTCATTTCTATGGATAAGAATAGTTTTCTGCTAAATAGAGCTTTCTGTCAGTAATGAGATGCTCACTGAAGTATTTTAAACTTTTTAAAAGCAACCAAACCCAAAAAAGTTATGTTGAAATTATGTAGATGATAGTGTGATTTGGGATTTGTTTTGTTTTCCTTTTGTTTTTTTGCTTATATCTTAGTCTTATCTTATTCTTGGTTTAGGAGTGTCATGGAAATAACTATTAACAATCACCAACTATAATCGGATTTGTTCATTGGCAAAGGAAAGCCAAACAATCATGTTGGTGAACAAGTATATCTCTCCAGAGATTATTTTCCCATTTTTCTTTTTTCTTTTTCTTTAAGAAATCTGCCTTTATATAAGCCAAAATGACCTTTTTTTTTTTTTTTAACTATACTTTTTTTCTTTTCTTTTCTTTTCTTTTTTTTTTTTTTTTTTTTTTTTTTTGGCTGCTATAGGTCTTCATTGTTGTGTGCGGGCTTTTTCTCTAGTGGTGGTGAGTGGGGGCTACTCTTCATTGCAGTGCACAGGCTTCTCAGTGAGGAGGCTTCTCTTGTTGCGGAGCATGGGCTCTAGGGGTGCAGCTTTAGTCGTTGCAGCACACGGGCTTAATAGTTGTGGCACATGGGCTTAGTTGCTCCACAGCATGTGGGATCTTCCCAGACCAGGGTTCGAACCTATGTCCCCTGCATTGGTAGGCAGATTCTTAACCACATTTTTAGTCTAATGGACTGAAAATGAGTTTATTCATATTAGTATACCTATTTTAATTGAAATAATATTCATTTTGTCTTTTTTTTAAATTTCTAAAGCATAAAAATGTAGTGTTTATTCAACTTTGGAATAACGTGGTCTTCCTTGCAGAAGCTAATGTGCATGTTGTTATTTATCACATAGAAAGTCTAGATAGCTTGTAACAAATAATATATGTTGTGCTGAATACTGAGGATTCATTTATTTGTAGCTTATTGCTAATTGTGTTGAATAAAATATTTTATTTTAGGTCTCTATAGTTTGTATGATTTTTCTTTCTCTTTCTTTACATGTGTGAATGCCTACTGCCACCTATCCATACCCTCTCTAGCATGTAGGACTAATTAGATATGTCTAATTAGTCAAACTAAACTGCCTTGTTATTGAGTGGTTTCTTTAAATTCTATCCTTCTACTTAAGGAACTGATTTAGTTTAAATATACAGCTACCAATTCCTGACAGAGGCTTAGTTAGCTTTTCAATAGAATCCTTATGAAGATAGAAAATAAATATAAGCACAACAACATGGAAATTTAAGACAGTCATTTAACTTATTTTTGAAATATAGAATACTTTCTGTTAACTACTGGAACTGATGGCATTAGTTGGAAATATACAAAACTATTTTTAACTTCAAGAGGACGAAATCTTACCTGTCTGGAAGCAGGTAAGAATCATTTTGATTTCCTCTCTATGGATTTTCTCTTCAGATATATAGGGTCCAAACCAACCAAATTTCAGATTGCAATCTTCTTTATTGGTCAGATATTGCATATTATTACAGAAAAGGCATGCAAACCACTTCAGCTTTCCACTTTTAGCATTCACTTAGAAACAAAAACTGAAAGTTCAGTTTCTTTTAGTGGCATATATTATTTGGGGAGTTGTCAATATAGACACAGTGGATGGCCAAGAAACAATTTAAACTAATCATAACTGAAATTTTCCTAATTCAAGGCTAGGTGACTTAGATTGGAAAAAATACTACACATAATAATTACACATTTAGAAGTATCATAATAGAACTCAAAAATATCAAGGATAAATAAATTTTTAGAGTATCATGGTTAAAGACATTGTAAAGATATATAATACATATCTCATCAAAACCTATGGATGTGAACACAGAGGAAAGATAAGTTCCATTAGTAATAGAAAGAATGGAAAACTAGTAGTTTACACTTGAACAAAATATTATTAAGCAATGAAGACATTTTCAGATTCATTTACATTTATATTTTCCCACACTAACCACCTCTAAAAGATCTATTGAAAGGAAAAGTGAATAAAATGGAAGATGTGAGATTCATAGAACAAAACTGAACATAATAATTGATATATATACCAAATAATCTGTTAGTGTTATTTAAAATAACATGTATGTTTAAAATAAATTATCCTCCCCTCACACCCTAAGTAACATATTGCCACTGGGTAGGGAGAAAATCAGAGACTTGTTCAAGCATAATTAAAGTGTGCTGCATTTCTTCTTATACTTGGGGGGAGAATGGAAGTAAGGAATAACTTGTGTATTTTGTGAGACTAATTCACACTTGTTTTCATAAATTACTAATTTAAGAAAAAATTCTGAAAGAATAATCATAATATTATGTGGCTCCGCAACCAGCAGAGACAACCAAAAGGTGTGTTCCTCAAGAAAAATTATTCAGTTTAACAGAAGTCAAGGAGGAACCAAGGGTGAAAGAAGGAAAAAGAATGATATACAGAAATGTAAAAAAAAATAATTAGAAAATAACCAAGAGACTAATCATCAATGCAGAGACTATTAGATTAGTTTACAAATTTAAAATTCAAATTCACGCTCTTGACAAGTGATTTAAGTAAAGTAAATTCCTCAGAAAGTTTGAAAACAAAGAAAGGGACTGAACTGTCTAAATATTAATTTTAAAAAGCTGAAGAAATTATATTAATATCAGAAAAAACATTTTAATACAAAACACATTCATGGACATCTAGGACACTACATATTAACAAGAATGTAAAAAGTAGGTTTCCCTGATGGTGCAGTGGTTAAGAATCCTCCTGCCAATGCAGGGAACACGGGTTCAAGCCCTGGTCCAGGGAGATCCCACATGCCACAGAGCAACTAAGCCCATGTACCACAACTACTGAGTCTGTGCTCTAGAGCCTGCGAGACACAACTGTTGAACCCACATGCAACAACTTCTGAAGCCCATAGGCCTAGAGCCTATGCTCTGCAACAAGAGAAGTCACTGCAGAGAGAAGCCCACACACTGCAACAAAGAGTAGCCCCCGCTTGCTGCAACTAGAGAAAGCCCACGTGGAGCAGTGATGATCCAATGCAGCCAATAAATAAATTAATTATTTTTTTAGAAAAGAATTTAAAATGTAAAGCAAGAGTATATAAAAAACAGCTTTGCCAAACAGCAGGCCGCTGAGGCTTATACCAAGTTTTTGCTATGCTGTTTTATCAGGAATTAATAATGTGGCTATTTGCTACATATTAGAGATCCATATCATCTTTCTACATTATTATATTAATATGATAAAATGATTTTGTAGAAAAATTGCATTTTTTCAATAAATTCCACTTGCTCATAATGTACCATTATTCTTACATGTGGTTGGAATTTGTCTGCTTGTATTTGGTTTAGAATCTCTTCACAGCTACATTCATAGAAAACACAGGCCTGTAATTTTTTCTTGTATTATCTTTATTGGATTTTATGATGATTGTTATTCAGGCCTCATCAAATGAATTATTTCAAGCTTCTTAGTCTTTTTTCTTGTGAAAATAGGTCCATTTATTTGATCAATATCTATTATAATTCACCTGGGCCTAGATTTTTATTTATAAGAAGGTGTGTAATTTGAGCTTCATTTCAGGTAAAATATTTTCTAATTCTTCTTGTGTCACTTTTAAGTTGTGGTTCTAAGTATTTGTCCATTTGATCTGATTCTTCAAATTTGTAGCATAAAGTAGAATATATGACTCTCTAATTATCATTTTAATGCTCCCGAGATTTAGTAATGAACCCCATTCACTCCTGATTTTGGTAATCTGTGTTTTGTCACATTTTTCTCAATTTCATTAATATTTTCTAAAAATCTATCTTTGTTTTGCTTATTTTCTATATGTAGTTTCATGCATTCCTACTCTTATAGTCTCCTTCATTTTATTTTCTTTATTTTAATTTGTCACACATTTTTGACTTCTTCAAATAAATATTTAGTTCAATAACTTTAAATATTTTATGTATTTTCAAACTTCTTGATTTTGTGTTTTATTCCTGTTGTATTATCTTTCAGTTCCTTAGCCCTTTCATCTGCTATATGTAATTCTCTTCTTAAGCATTTATTTAATACTTATTTTAGATTTCTTTTTGTAGAATTTTATTTGTAATTTTAGTTTAATATTTTTTATGAGATATAATTGACAGCATTGTATTAGTTCTAGGTGTACAACATAATGATTTGGTATATATTGTGAAATGATTACTACAGGAAGTTTAGTTAATGTACATCACCACACGTAGGCACAAATTTTCTTTCTTTCCTTGGGATGAGAACTTTTAATATCTACTCTCTTAGAAACTTTCAAATATACAATACAGTATAAACTATAGTCACCATGCTGTTCATTACATCTTCATTGTCTTATATCTGAAAATTTATACTTTTGGATCAACCTCATTCACCACCCCCCCCACCTTGGGCAACCACCAGTCTATTCTTTGTACCAATGAGTGTGTTTTTTTGTTGTTGTTTCTTTTTAGATTTCACATATAAATGAGGTCACACAGTATTTATCTTTTTTTGTTTGACTATTTCACTTAGCATAATGTCCTCAACATTCATCCATGTTGTTGCAAATGGCAGGATTTTCTTCTTTTCTTTTTAATGACAAAAAATATTTCATTGTGTTTTGGTGCATATATGTGCATATTAAATAGAGAAAATATAGATGTTGATTTATGTATTTTCCATTTTCTTTACCCATTCATCCATCCATGGACAGTTAGATTGTTTCCACATCTTTGTTACTGTTAAGTAATGTTGCAATAAACATGGGCATGCAGATATGGCTTCCCAGTTTCTTAGACCCTCAGTAGAGCCACACAACTTCTTAGCTCCTACAAACTGCTTGTCTTATCAGCATCTCCATCCTGAACCATAAGAAATGCCTAGAAGGAAAGGTACATGTTGTCAAGGTCCTTTCTCTCTTAGATCTCACATTTTGTGTTATCTGCCTCAATAGCTCTCTAATGATTTAAAATAGATGCTTTTGAATTTTAGTCCAGTACAGCAAATTGACTACAATAAACTACATCACCATGACTAAAAAAGAAATCTCACAGTAATGATTTTTAAGGAGGAGTACAAAACAAATCTATGGTCCTGTGCAAGGATAGAAATTAGAAACAGGACTTATCTCTCTCATTCAAAAAATTGAGACTCTGAAAAAGCTAGATTCTCAACCTGAGAACAATCTAGAGAAATAAATAAATCATGCCATTAACAAATGGAGGTAAATAGTTAAGTTGACTGATTTTGGTGCCAGGTGTAGGGGGACCCAAGATTATATAAACAAATCTCTGTTCTCACAATGAGTTAGGGTCAAATGAACAAAAAGCTGAGAAATTAATCAAAATTGGTCTAATTTAGATAATTCCTTCTTCATGATTCAATGTCAACTCCTTAGGTGACATACTTATGCAAAAAGACCAGATTTGCATATAGAAATGAAATATATGTATTCATCATTCAGTAATAAATGAGTACTTGTATTCTCCTATTCAAACAGAAATCACTTAATTTCCATGTATAAAAGCAGAAAATTTATCTAATGGTCACAGTTAAATTTGTTAAACTTTACTCATGTTACATGCTTAATAAATTTTCATACCATAACTCAGAGCCTATTTATATTTAGAAATAATTTCAAAATGACTAATTATCATATTTCCCAATCTAAAAAGCTTAAAAGATGAACATTAATTGAGAAGAAAAAAGTTATTAGAGGTTAAGAAACAAGGGCTAATAAATCTGACAGTAAGGAATGAAACTCAAGAACTTTGGTTATTATGTAACACATGGGTTAATTATCACTAACCTGTCTAATTATTATTCAGGATAGCACCACTATCGTTAATAAATATGGCCACAGTTCAGCAAGAAGTAACTGCACAGATTTGGTAAATGTATATATTATGGGGAAGATTGAATATAAATTATTAAGAATCCTATTTTTAGTTTTACAATGAAATGAGCAAGTGAGTTTAAAATTGTTTTAATTTTTTTAAAATTGGAATTCAGATACCTATTCTGATATTTCCTTGGAAAATTTCACTTCAGTCATCCTTCGAATGTCCTCCCCTATCTCAGGGATTGTACCCTAGTTGTAGGAACTTACATGTGCCAGATACCTGTAGGAATGTGAGAAAAGATTAAGACTCCAGGTTGATCATAAATCTATGCATGAATTTACTGAGAATTCTACTGCAGATTTTAATGTGGCCCCATTAGGAGTTGCTATATCTGGGTTGAAGAAATCTGTTGAAACAGCCTAAGATTTCATCTCCATGTATAAGCTACTCAGTCATTTATCTCTAATAAAAGTTCAGTCGTACCTTCTCTTTGCTCCATCTTGCTCACTTCTTTCTGTCACTGCCCAGGTTTGTTTGTTTGTATACAATCAGTATTATAGTCTGGATGGGAAGTTCTGTTCCTTCTATCGCTTCTGTCCTTTCCTCAAAGTAACACAAAAGCAGTCAAAACTCTGTCTTTTCTCTCAGATATTCTGTCTCTGAGGCAATGTGTGTTCATATTGAGTGAGAGGGAAGAAGAAAGGGAAAAAAACAGGAAGAAAACTAGAGACAAATTTACACACATATGTTTATATTAATGAGATAATTGTCCATCATCAGGAAAAGAGATCTCCTGGATATGTATCACTTTCTTATTGATGGTATATGTGAAAATATATAAAGAGATTACAGTTATTATTTTATTAGTCAGGTATACAAACTGATATATATGTATAAATGGGTTACTATATATACTTAAACACAGGTTCATTCTTATATGTAGATAACTGATGGATGATTAGACTAATAATAGACACTGAATAATATTAGACACAATAGATGGTTAAAATAAGTGGGTCAAAATAGGTTTGAAGATAGACCACATAAATGTACATAGTTAAAATTATATCTAGTTTTTAAGAACATTTACTGTTGTACTGATATTATATAAATTTTAAAAATAAAGCAAGTAATTTAGGAATGCTAAACATTGTATAAATATCTTAATAAAATTATCCAAAATGGTTAATCTGTTAAAAAGGTCTGCTATGACATTCTGTTCCTGAAATGACTTTTTTCTTCACCAAATTTAGAGATGCAGATGAGGAAAGCAGTGTCAGCTGCACAGTCCCTTCTCCTTCTCCTCCTCCATTTCTTCAGTCACCGAATTTCCAACACTCACAACCCCGACTCTTTTTTATTGTGGGAATATAGAGCCAAATTAGCTCTCTAATTTCTCCATTTTTGATAAGCCAAAGAATTACTCTCTATGTTCTTTTAATTAAAGTACTCCTTAAATTCACCATCTAGAAAAGTCCTGATACAAAAGTTTGGTGTATTATCTGGTTGTGAACACTTCGGTGTATAATATTTAGGATGGTTCACTGTACAATTTTTGAATAAATGTACTGGGGGACCATAGTATTGATTTTTAATATTTGTATTCTGCCATCTTAACAAATTTTTACAGGTACAATACATTATTGCTGACTGTTGGTACAATGTTGTATAGCAGATCTCTAGAGCTTAACTGAAAATTTATGTCAGCTGATTAGTATCTCCCCATATTCCCCTCTCCCAAGCCCCTGGCAACCACCATTCCACTCTAGTTCTGTGAATTTAACTATTAGATACCTGTGTAAGTGGAATCATTCAGTGTTTGTCTTTCTGTGACTGGCTTATTTTACTTAGCATTATGTCCTCATTACACTTCATCCATGTTGTTGCATATCACGGCATAGCCTTCTTTTTTAAGCCTGATTAATATTACAATGCCCATGTATGTTATATATATTTATGATATATATATATACACACACACACACACACATATATATATATATATATATATCATCTATTCATCTGACAATGGATGTTTAGACTCTTTCCACATCTTGACTATTGTGACTAGAGCTGCAGTTAACATAGAATTGCTAATGTCTCTTATAGGTCCAGATTTCAATTATTTTGTATAAATATCCAGAAGTAACTATGCTGGATAGTAGAGTAGTTATACTTTTAATTTTTTAAGACCCTCCATGCTATTTTTCCTAGCACCTACATTATTTTGCATTCCCATTAAAGTGTTCAAAGCTTCCAAATTCTGCATATGCTCAACAATTGTCGTCTTTTGCTTTTTGACAATAGCCGCTCTGACAGCTGTGCAGTGATATCTCATTGTAGTTTTTATTTGTATTTTCCTGTGATTAATGATACTGAACATTTAGAAAATATACCTGTTGGTCCTTTTTATGTCTTCTTTGGAAAAATGTCTATCCAAGTCCTTAGCTTATTTTTCAATCAGATTATTAGTTTTTTGTTTGTTTGTTTACTATTGAGTTGTAAGTGTTCCTTTATATTTTGGATATTAACCCTTTATTAGATGTGTAACTTGCAAATATTTCCTCCCATTCTATAGGTTGCCTTAAACTGAAATTTTCATGAGACATATATGTAGGAGTTGCTCCTTATTTAAATACAGTCATTTATTATAAGCCACTATAGAGGTTCAAAAAACCCTCTAAATGAAAGTTAGTTGTTTGAAACTCATTAGTTTAGCACAAAAATAAATGAATAGAAACAGAGTTACTTTAGTTCCCATGACTAGTTTATACTATCTTTTTAAAATGACCTCTTAAAATAATAATAGCTGACACATATTTTCATTCACCAAATTCCAGAAATTGTACAAGGCATTTTACATATATTAACACACAGTAGACTTAGCAGATTGATACAATGACTATCTCATTTATTTAAGATAAAAATTGGTCACATTTTTTATCCCTCCTAAAATCACACAATTTGTGATATAACTTTTCAGAATCACCACAAAACATGCACTGTTTTCTCTATACCTTTGCAAAAATATCACTGTGTGAAAATGCTTCCTTGGTAAGTTTATTCCATCTAGCTGGGCCCCCAAATCATCCCACTTGCAACAGAGCTAGTCAGTTAAGCTCCCCATCTCCCAAACTGAATTAAAACAGAGCTTACCCCAGTGATCTACTCTTAATCAGGTTAGTGAGCACATAAATGCTTTTTTCTGTGTTATGCTACTGAGATTTCTGAGGTGTTTATTTTGCATCAGGAGCTGATAAATGCATAAATTAATACCTACAAGTGGTGTATCACCATAACAGACATCTAAAACATATAGCAGTGTATTTGGGATTGAGAGATAGATGCCTGGAAAAAAACTGTTCTGTAGAGTTGAAACATTGTAAACTCTCATCTGAAGGAAATTTTAGTTAAAAAAAATTATGTCAAACTGTGTGTGGACTTCGTCAAGGTGATGTTCATGCAGAATGCAGAAAGCTTGACTTTGCTACATTTAGGGTCTACATTAAATAGCTGAGCTCAGAAAATAAAAAAACTGGCTAACCTGCAATCAGAATATACATGAAATATACAGAATGTAGAATTTGCATTTACTTGTAAAAGGTTATCACATTGAGACACAGCCATGACCAAAGATTAAATCAAATGGCTTGCCATTAAGATAGAACCTGAATATTTCCAGTTTCAGTTCTCATATATAAATAGCTTAGAGTTCACCACTTCCTCTTTATAATAAGAAAAATACTGAAAAACTGAAAATCAATGTCATTTCTTATTCAGAAAATTAAGGTCACATTAAAAAAAAAAAAAAAAAAAAACCACACTGGTCCCAAATCTAGAAAGATGGAAAAATACAGAAAATCACAGGACATATCATCTTATGGGGGGCCGTAGACTGGTAGATACAATTAAATGATAACTTGACTGGTTGCTGGAGGCTGGTAGGAAGGCTGGAGAGTAGAAGGATGGAGTGTAGCAAAAGAGAAACTCCTGGAGACTGTGGTCTTGGGAGCCCATACATTTTTATGAGTCTTTCCTCCAGCAATCCCAGCAAATTCTTATGGTGAATTACCAAGAAAGCCTCTTATGCTTCTGGAATAGATATAGGAAAAGTAATTACTTTTTAATATACCCAGTATTCTTTATAAAAAAAAAAAGACCTAATTGGCAAGTAAAAAGAGTTAATACAGCCTTATCATATGTGGAAGAAAGAAAGTTACCCAACTAATACAACTTTTAGCTCAACAAAAGAGGGAAACAACAGATGTCATACAATTGTGAAGGTCATAACTGAGAGACACAGGGCACTAAATATTGAGACACTCTAAGGATTATAAAATATTTCTCCCCTCGTACACACAAATATTACCACCACATCAGCAGAGCCCCTATGACTCAATCATGTCAGACTTTCAGCAAAATTTTAAAGATAGGTTAAAAGGCAAGACAAACATAGTTGTAAGTGATGAATTAAGCATCAGGATCATATTCAGATATAGCAGAAATATTGCACATATCAGAACAGGAATATGAAATAACTGTGACTAATATGTTAAGGGTTCTAATGGGAAAAGTAGATGCTATGTAGGAATGAATGTATAATGTAAGCAGTGAGATGAAAATTCTAAAAAATAATCAAAAGAAAATGCTTGAAATAAAAAAATAACTGTAATAGAAATAAAGAATACCTTTGATGGGCTCATCAGTAAACTGCACATGACTGAAAAAAGACAGTGATCTTGAAGATATAGCAATAGGAATTTCTAACACTCAAATGTGTATATGTAGTTATGAAAATTCTCAGCTGTTTCCTCTGGCTTAACATTATCCTGAATCTTTTGATTACCATTTCCTAGATTTATGCCTTATATACTATATTCTTTTCACCATGTATTCCTAAATAGCATTTTATGTTTTTTTTTTAACTGTATAAAAGTGGGATTATGTTAAATATCTTTTGGAAATTAAATTTTTTTACTTAATAGTATGAGGGTGAGTCAAAAATTACCTGCACTCTGCTGAAGAATTTATTTTAATTAACTTTTAGAAAAGACAAATACATGATTTTTTGACATAATCTCCTTGCTTTTCCATACACTTTGTCCATCTGTCAACAAGCTTTTGTGTTCCCTCATTAAAAAATATTTTAGGCTCAGCTGTGGGCCATGAATGCACTGCTGTCATCACTTCTTCATCAGAAGTAAATCTTTGTCCTCTTAGGGCTGCTTTCAGGGTACCAAACAGGTGAAAGCCCAATGAAGCAAGATCAGGACTGTAGGGAGGATGCTTTAACACCTCAAAATGAAGTAATCCATGACAGACTTATGTTTCAAAACGTTTGTGTGGTGGGCATTTAGGTTGCTTCCATGTCCTGCCTATTGTAAATAGTGCTGCAATAAACATTATGGTACAAGTTTCTTTTGGGATTATGGTTTTCTTTGGGTATATGTCCAGTAGTGGGATTACTGGATCATATGGTAGTTCTATTTGTAGTTTTTTAAGGAACCTCCAAATTGTTTTCCACAGTGGCTGTACCAACTTACATTCCCACCAACAGTGCAAGAGACTTCCCTTTTCTCCAAACCCTCTCCCACATTTGTTGTTTCCAGATTTTGTGATGATGGCCAATCTGGTCGGTGTGAGGTGATACCTCATTGTGGCTTTGACTTGCATTTCTCTGATGAGTAGTGATGTTGAGCATCTTTTCATGTGTTTGTTGGCCATCTGTATGTCTTCTTTGGAGAACTGTCTATTTAGGTCTTCTACCCATTTGTGGATTGGGTTATTTGCTTTTTTGGTATTAAGCTGCATGAGCAGCTTGTATATTTTGGAGGTTAATCCTTTGTCTGTTGTTTCATAGGCAATTACTTTTTTCCCATTCTGAGGGTTTTAGTCTTGTTTATGTTTTCTTTTGCTGTGCAAAAACTTTTAAGTTTCATGAGGTCCCATTTGTTTATTCTTGATTTTATTTCCATGATTCTAGGAGGTGGGTCAAAAAGGATCTTGCTTTGATGGATGTCATAGAGTGTTCTGCCTATGTTTTCCTCGAGGAGTTTTATAGTGTCTGGCCTTCCATGTAGGTCTTTAATCCATTTGGAGTTTATTTTTGTGTATGGTGTTAGGAAGTGTTCTAATTTCATTCTTTTACATGTTGCTGTCCAATTTTCCCAGCACCACTTATTAAAGAGGCTGTCTTTTTTCCATTGTATATTCATGCCTCCTTTGTCAAAGATAAGGTGCCCATATGTGTTTGGGCTGACTCAGCTATAAAAAGGGATGAGATGGAGCTATATGTAATGAGGTGGATAGACCTAGAGTCTGTCCTACAGAGTGAAGTAAGTCAGAAAGAGAAAGACAAATATTGTATGCTAACTCACATATACGGAATCTAAAAATGGTACTGATGAACTCAGTGACAAGAACAAGGATGCAGATACAGAGAATGGACTGGAGAACTCAAGGTTTGGGAGGGGGCAGAGGGTGAAGGGGAAGCTGAAACGAAGCGAGAGAGTAGCACAGACATATATATACTACCAACTGTAAAATAGTCAGTGGGAAGTTGTATAACAAAGGGAGTTCAACTCGAGGATGGAAGATGCCTTAGAGGACTGGGGCTGGGAGGGTGGGGGGGACTTGAGGGTGGGGGAGTCAAGGAAGGGAGGGAATATGGAAATATGTGTATAAAAACAGATGATTGAACTTGGTGTACCCCCAAAAATATAATAAATAAATAAATAAATAAATAAATAAATAAATAAAGACAGCATCTCACAATAAAAAAAAAAAAGTTTGTGTGAGATGGGTACCAAAAAACTCATGGAAGAGCATAAAGAGAAGTGTTTGAATATCTGCAAACAAAATTTGGACCACTAAGGAAAATGAAAGTTTCTTAAAGAGAATCATTACAGGTGATGAGACTTGGATTCATCACTACAAGCCTAAGAGTAAATGGCAGAGTATGGAATGCAAACATCCTCAATTGCTGATCAAGAAAAAGTTCAAAAGTCAGCTGGAAAAGTGATTTCTGGGATTCTCAAGGGCCAGTATTGGAACATTATCAGGAAAACGTTTTGAAAATTAACAGTGCTTTTTACAGTGAGATGCTTATTGAAGAGCTGAAGACTAAACTTTGAATTAAACACAGAGGATTGCTATCCAAGGGCATTGTGATCTTGCATGACAAGGCATGTTCACACACTTCTGCCCACACTGTCAACACTTGGCAAAAACTTTGTTTTGAGGTGTTAAAGCATCCTCCCTATAATCCTGATCTTGCTCCATCAGACTTTCACCTTTTTGGTCCCCTAAGAGCAGCCCTACGAGGACAAAATTTCATTTCTGATGAAGAAGTGAAGACAGTGGTGCATTCGTGTCTCATAGCTCAGCCTAAAACATTCTTTAATGAGGAAACAAGAAAGCTTGTTGACAGATGAACAAGGCATTTGGAAAAGCAAGAAGATTATGTCATAAAATGATGTACTGCATTTGTCTTTTCTAAAAGCTTATTAAAAAAAATTCTACAGCCAGAGTGCAGATATTTTTTAACTCACCCTTGTGTATTGTTATGTTTGTCATTTTTTCTCTGGCTGTGGTTCAGTTATTCAGACTCCTGGGTAATATGCCATTCTCTGACTTTATTGATGCTATTAGTGCCCTCTCCCATCAATGAGGATTTGGGTTGTTGTCAGACTCTTGTTCTTATGAGCAGTTCTACTGAATTATCTTCTACATTGTCAAAGTATGAATAATTCTCTTGGGTATATGTTAGATGTGGGTTTGTTGATCAAAACTGAGGTTTCAAGTTTATCAGATATGTCAAAATTTCTAAAAGTGTTCTAAAAATTTCAAAATTTCTACCAAGTTCTTCTTCCTCAGCAATTACAAGAGATCATATTTATGCACACCCTTTCCAACCTCTGGTATTGTCAAAAAAAATGTTTTGTCAATAAAATGGATTTAAAATGGTACACCATTTGATTTAGTTTAATTTCCTGGTTATTGCTAAGATTAGTAAAACTTTGTATGCTTATTGCCATGATTTGTTTCCTCCTCTGCAAAATGTCTGTTTAATTCTAATGCCCATTTACCTCTCTATTGGATTGCTCAATTGCTGTAATAAATTTTAATGTATCAGTGTTGTTTTTCAGAAACTGTGGGTGTCTTATTGCTTCTGATAAGGACAGTGAGTCATTTGCTTAATGGCAGAGACATGGAGGATAGAAAAGTCCTGGGTTCTAAAGTGGACCCACCAGAGCTCACAAATCCATTTTAAAAGCCTAAGAAAAAGCCTATAATTAAACCAACTTCTATGAAAGGTTATTGTGAACTACCTCAAAGTAGGCTTAGAGATGTGGTTCTTTACTCATTTTTTTAATGTGTTAATTTCATTAAAAAAACAATAGTTTACTTAAATATTATATATTTTCAGGTGTACAATGTAGTGTTTTGATATTTTCATGGATTATACTTCATATAAATTTCTTATAAAAAGTTGGCCATATTCCCTGTGCTGTACGTTACATATTTGTATCTCATTTATTTTATGCAAGGTAGTTTGTACCTCTTAATTCCCTTTACCTATTTCACCCCTCCACTTACCTTTCTCCCCACTGGTAATCACTAGTTTGTTCTCTGTATTTGATAGCCTGTTTCTGCTTTGTTATATTTATTCATTTATTTTAGATTTTAGATTCCATACATAAGAGAAAACATAACTTGTTTCTTACTGCCTTACTTATTTCACTAAACATAATACCCTCCAGGTCTATCCATGTTGTTGAAATTGGAAAAATTTCATTTTTTATGACATTTCATTTTATATATTATATGTATATGTACTACATCTTCTTTATCCATTCAGCACTTGATGGGCACTTAGATTGTTTCCATACCTTGGCTATTATAAATAATTCTGCTGTGAACAATGGGGTGCATATATCTTTTTGAATTAGTGTTTTCATTTTCTTTGGAACATATGATATGCTATTTTTAGTTTTTTGAAAAATCTTCATACTGTTTTCTGTAGTGGCTGTACCAACTTGCAACCCCACCAACAGTGTACTAGGGTTTCCTTTTCTCCACATCTTCACCAACACTTGTTATCTTTTTCTCTTTTTGAAATACTCATTCTGACATGTGTTAGGTGATATTTCTTCATGGTTTTGATTTTCATTTCCCTAATGATTAGTGACTTTGAGCATCATTTTTACCTTTTGTTTTGAGATGCGGTGTATCACATGGATTTGCAGATATTGAACCATCCTTGCATCCCTGGAATAAATTCCATTAATTGTTGTTTACGATCAATTTGTATACTGTTGAATCTTGTTTGTTAATGTTTAGTTGAGGATTTTCGCAAATATGTTCATCAGGAATGTTGGCCTATACTTTTCTTTCTTTCTTTCTTTCTTTTTTTTTTTACTATCTTTGATTTTGGAATCAGGGTAATGCTGGCCTCATGAAATGAGTTTGGTAGTGTTCCCTCCTCTTAAATTTTTGGGAATTGTTTATGAAGTATAGATATTAACTCCTTTTTAAATATTGGATAGAATTTCCCTTTGAAGCCGTCTGGTCCTTCAGTTTTATTTGTTGGGAATTTTTTGATTATTGATTCAACTTCAAAACTAGTAATCATTCTGTTTGGGTTATCTATGTCTTTATTAGTGGATTTTTTCCATTCTTATAAATTCTTATTTGTTGTAGCCTTTTCTTTCCCACTTAGAGAAGACCATTTAACATTTCTTTTAGGATCAGTTTAGTAGTGATAAAATCTTTTAGTTTATGCTCAACTAAGAAGTTTTTAATCTCTCTTTCAATTCTGAATGATAACCTTACTGGATAGAGTATCCAGGTTGTAGGGTTTTTCTTTTAAGCAGCTTAAAAATGTCATATCATTCACTTCTGCCTTGCAAAGTTTCTGCTGAAAATTCAGTGGATAGTCTTATGGGCATTCCCTTGTATGCACTGTTTTTCTCTTCCTGCCTTTAAAATTCTCTCTTTATCTATAAATTTTGCCTGTTTATTGTGATATGTTTTGGTGTGGGTCTCTTTAGATTCATTTTGTTTGAGACTCCCTGTGCTTTCTGTATATCTCTTTCCTTTTTCAGGTTAAGTAAGTTTTTGGCCATAATTTTATCAAATACACTTTATGTCACTTTCTCACTAGCTTCTCCTTCTGGGATCCTATAATGAGAGAGAGCACCGAATCCTAACCACTAGACCACCAGGGAGCGCCTGGAATCCTATAATGTGAAAGTTAGTACACATGATGTTGCCTAATGAAATCCCTTAAACCATTTTTTAAAAGTTCTTCTTTCTTTTGGCAGTCCTGATTGAGTGACTTTCACTATTCTGACTTCTAGGTCACTTATCCATTCTTCTGTATCAGCTAATATGTTATTGTTTCCCTGTAGTATATTTTTTATTTCAGTTATGGCATTCTTCACTCTGATTGGTTCTTTTTTATACATTCTAGTTCTTTATTGGAATTCTCACTCTTTTTACTGTATTCTTTTCCCGAATTCAGTTACTATTTTTTGACCTCTTTATCAGGTAAATTATTTATCTCTGTTTCATTAGCATTTTTTTCTGCCATTTTATTTTGTTCTTTCATTTGAAACATATTCTCACTTCTTCTTATTTTGTTTGACTTTCTCTGTTTGTCTTTATCCTGGTCTTAAAGGCGTGTAAGAACATATGCAAGGAAGGCATGTCAGAATGTCCCTATTCAGTCTGCATGTTCCCAATTGCTTTGGGAGAGTTGGATCTGAAGTGAGCATGGGTGGCCTGCATCTTCTCCTCAAGTGTGCTGCCTTAGTAAGAGTTGGAGTGGATAGAGCCAGAAACTGATCTGAGCTGGGGCTTCTTCCTGGCATAATGGCAGTCTCTGCCTTGGTGGGAGCATGGAAAGTGCTTATTCTGATTGCTGGTTCCACCTCCATCTTGGTCAAAGATGGGGTCATGGATCCTAGGGATTAGAGCTGTGCTTCTAGCTGGCTCTGGGTCTCTGCCCTGGCTAGTGGCAGGGAAGTGTTGTGAACTGGCCCCATCCTTCCCTAATGAGGGGCACACACACTGGCAATGATGGTCTCTGCCTTAGCAAGGAGCAGTCCTAGGGCTGGAGGGGCTGAAGGCAGAGCCTAGTGCAAGCTGGGTCATCCTGGCAGTTCAGCTAGAGGACCAGAAATGTTTCAATTTGCTTCCTCTACACTGAGACCAAGAACAAGCAAGTCTGTGGGCATGTTTTTCAAGAGTAGCATCTTGGTTACTTACATGCGTCAGATAAGCCCCAATATTTTTCAAACCAATAAATGGGACTCCTTTTCCCAGTGTTAGACCTCAGGGTTGTGGTGTCTAATATGGGACTTAAACCCTTCAATCCTAAGGGAAGATCCTCAAACCTGTGATATACCTCTTTTCTGGGTTGCTTGCTAAGGGTGTGGTTCCCAGCTAGATTATTTCTCTCCCGATCTACTACCAAACTCCATGTGGTTCTTTGTTTAAAGCCTTGGTTGTAGAGGAGCCATTCTGCTAGTCCTCAGGTCATTCTCAACAAAAGTTTCTTTATATATAGTTGTATTTTTGATGTATTCATGGGGGAAGGTGAGCTCTGGGTCTTCCTACTCTGCTATCTTGATCCTGCCTTCTTTCTTTACTTTAAAATTCTTAGCATGCACCAAAGCAGATGGTAGGAAGTATTCTACAACTGTAGGTCAGCCTCTCTGCAAGCACTGACTGGCTCAGCTCTCAACTGCAGGTTTTGGGGATGGGGAGTAGGAGGAGCACAAAGTGTTCAGAGCCTGCTTCCACATTGTCCCCTTCTGACTGCTCATCTTAATCCCCAGGGCTTCTTCAGACACATGCACATTGTCCCCAGGCTGGCTGGGCCTTTACTTTTTTTTTAGTTTATCAAACTAGAAATCAATAGGCTAGGGAAGAAGTCTCACAATGTGACCCTTCTGGTCTTGACTTGTCTTGGACTTCTCTGTGCAGCCAAAAACCAAGCCTATTTATTGTGATATGTCTTAGTAGGGATCTGGATGAATGCATTATGTCACTCTAGGATGTGGTTATACAGCAAGTATCAAGAAGGAAATGTACATTTTCAAAAGGAGCTGCCTTTTCTGTACAGCATGTGCCAGTGGTGATCATCCCCCACCAAGGTCTCAAATACTTGGCAGGATTCTGCCACCTAGCATGTAAAACTGGACAGCTTGTGCCTCTAGGGGGCCTCAGCCTCCTGTGAGAGGAGCCACTGAATGTCCCTGTTCTTTAGAGTTCCCCTCCAGGATCAATGACTCAGCTACCCCAGGCCACCCGTCCACTTACTTCTACTATTTCATACTATAAGATAGTATATTTCAATAAAATATTTATATTATGCATATCTATTATGTATACATATATATCCATGTAAGGATATATAGACATATATTTCCCCCCTTAAAAAAAAGCTGCACAGCTTTCATTATGTGGATATATCATACCACATTTAATAAGTCTCCTGATTAGGTGGGTATTTGAACAATTTCCTATATTTTCCTATTACAAATTGTCCTACAGAAAATAGCCTTAATCATATTTATTTATCATAATTGTGTTTAAGTGTCTTTGGAATAGAATGCTAGAAATGGAATTGCTGAAACAAAAGGATATATTTGATTTTAATTTTCCTAGAATTTTCAAATTTTCCTCCTTAGTGTTTGTACCATTCTATATTCCTACCAAAATATTAGAAATTGTATTCATACCCCACAAACTTACCACAGAGTGTTTTGTCAAACTATTACAAAATGCCAGTCTGATTGTTCAGGAAATGGTGTCTCCAGGAGTCTTAAAGTTCATTCCTCAAACTAGAAGCCAAGTTGTATACATTTTAGTTCCACTTTACTGTTATTTCTCCTGTTTTGTACCTTTTATCCATTTTCTTCTAGGATTTTTGGTTTTCATTTTTCAGAAGGTCTTCATTTATTAGTGTTAGTAACCCTTAATCTGTTTATAAATATTGCCCCCAGTTTAGACATTTTCATCTAAGGTTAGTGAAAAATTAAGGTACAATTCTTTGTCTTGCTCTTCCAGTGAATGTTACTGCTGCTTCTGTGGCCACCAAATTATTAGCCACAAACTTACCCATCTTTTATTCTAATACTTGAAGTTTATTAATGTTAATGACTGAAGTTAACTAAAGCCATCACATAATCTGAAGTTTTTTTTATATTTTCTGAGGACAAAGCTTCTGATAGCTGTAGATTGTTACTTAAAATCCTTGCCCTTACTTACATTTTTATTTGATATATGTTTGTGTATACTGATTTCTTCACACAATTATTCAAGACATTGTTTCCTTAAATGCTGAGTTTAAAGTTTCAAGAAAATAACCTCATGGTAAATTTCCCATCGAGTCTGCTTTCATTGTATGAATGTCAGGTTTTTCTAATCACACAATACAAAAATATTTAAAACATATATCATGCTATGAATACTTTCACTCTCAAAGCACATCCACTTAGTTGTTTTTTAACAATCACTGATTGATAGTAAGCTCTGAGTGTTGATATTGTTATGTGCAAAGTGCAATATTAAGGTTTAATTTCATTGAGCAGTACTGATTAACCTATGGTAACCATTGTTCCATCTTGTTTGAGCATCATGTATTAAAACTGGACAAGGCAGTTCCAAAATCTCTTGGAACTTATATAGTTTATCTTCAACTAAAAAAGAATGAAAAATCTTCATGAAGTTATCTTGACTATGGCTTGTTAAGGTGCTAAAATATAAGTTGTTATAATTATTTGTTGACACATATGGAAGTATGTGAAGAAAATAACACATGCTTCTGATTCTTAAATTATAGACATATGTGTTCTTTTGTCAATGGCAATTGAGTGACCTTTAATTGATTATTTATTACATAAATATTTTTCAATTTGGTTGGCTATATTAATAAAAGACAAAATCCACAAATTCTCAGAATTTCAATGTATGTGGAAAGATGTTCATATATTTAAAACAATTAAAAGTTCTTATATTTAAAATAACAAAAAGTGGCATCTTTTTCACAGCATACATATTGCTTTGCCTATAAGATATAATGGTAAACCACACAATCAGTATATTGATTGTGCAGAAGTTAAGGAATGTTACAAAAGATGTTGAAACAGGTATTTTGTCTTGAGATCTCTAGAGGCTGAATTTGAAATCCATTTGAAAATTTTGGACAAATATCAAGCAAAATCCAAAATTTACTATAATCCTAAATTAGATAAATTATCTCCCTTTAAAAATTGTTACATAATAAGCACATATGTTGCCACTATGTTATTATTGAAATAGTTGATAACTGACATATTTTGAATTTATTTACCTCTATTATAAATTCTGACTAATCTTATATAAGTTAAAACAGTCCTTAAAGGAGAATGTATTGAGTTGGCAAAAACTTTGTTCAGTATTTTCTGTAACATGACTCTCGTAGCACTTAGTTGTGTTTAATTTCATTTGAAACAATTTTTTTAGATTGTATGTGACAGCTGTCATAACAGCGTGCATTTAAAAAGGCTCAAAAACTCGTGACGTTTTGTGTAGCCATTTTAATATTGAAGATGGAAGAAAAGAACATTTTCAGCATATTAGGCTTTATTATTTCAAGAAAGGTAAAAACAGAACTGAAATAAAAAAAAAAAAAAAAAAAGATTTGTACATTGTTTGGAGAAGGTGCTGTGACTGAGTGAATGTGTCAAAAGTGGTTTGCGAAGTTTTGTGCTGGAGGTTTCTCAGTGGACGATGCTTCATGGTTGGGTAGACCAGTTGAAGTTCACAGCTATCAAATTGAGACATTAATTGAGAACAATCAATGTAATACCAAGTGAAAGATAGCTGACATATTCAAAATATTCAAATTAAGCGTTGAAAATCATTTGCACCAGCTCGGTTATGTTCATCACTTTGATGTTTGGGTTCCACATAAGTTAAGTGAAAAAAACCTCCTTGACCATATTTCTGTATGCGATTCTCTACTTAAACATAGTGAAACATCCTGTTTTTAAAACAAATTGTGGTGGGTGATCAGAATTGGATACTGTACAGCAATGTGGAATGCGCAAGCAAAATGAACCACCACCAACCACACCACAGGCCAGTCTTCATCCAAAGAAGGTGATGTTGTGTATATGGTGGGACTGGAAGGGAGTCCTCTATTATGAGCTCCTTCTGGAAAACCAAATGATTAATTCCAATAAGTACTGCTCCCAATCAGACCAACTGAAAGCAGCACTCGATGAAAAGTGTCCAGAATTAGTCAACAGGAAACACATAATCTTCCATTAGGATAACATAAGACTGCATGTTTCTTTAATGACCAGGCAAAAACTGTTATAGCTTGGCTGGGAAGTTCTGATTCATCCACTGAATTCACCAGACATTGCACTTTCACATATCCATTTATTTAGGTCTTTACAAAATTCTCTTAATGGAAAAAAAATTCAATTCCCTGGAAGACTGTAAAAGGCACCTGGAACAGTTCTTTGCTCAAAAAGATAAAAAGTTTTGGGAAGATGGAATTATGAAGCTGCCTGAAAAATGGCAGAAGGTAATGGAACAAAACAGTGAATATGTTGTTCAATAAAGTTCTTGGTGAAAATAAAAAAATGTGTCTTTTATTTTTAAAGTCACTGTTTGGCCAACCCAATATAAATTTGTGTTAAAGGTATCTAAATATTGGTGAGATTAAAGAGAAAGTATACAATAAGTTTTAAGAAACTGGCAAAAAATAGTAAGTTACAAGATGAAGTGATGGGTGAATTTCTAATAAGGATTATCAGGGTATAACAGCTGATTTACAACCAGTTTCAATTACCTAAGGTTAAAAGCACTTTTTCAACAGCAAGATCTAGGAAATCTAATCAAAACAAATAGGATAGTGTAAGAATATAAAAATTGCATATTTTACATGTAAGAACTAAATAAAAATGTGTTTAAATGTAGTATCTTAATAGAGTAGAACAAAATTCAATTTAAAAGGCATAATAAAATGTAAAAAAGTTTCCGCTTTAGGAGACAATGCTAACATGGCATACAGAGAAAACATATAATAATGCATAAGGCAAATTTAAAAGAGATTATCTAAGAGAAATTATCAAAGAGTTTAGGTCATCTAAACTATGGTTTATAACCAGTGAACTAATGATTTATAAAGCCCTGATGGCAACACAAATCATCCTAAGCTTTCAGGTTTATATTAAATTTTGTTTGAAATGTCATTCTATGTGCCATGACACATCTGATGTCTCTGAAGGAATCTTGCTGAGAGGCTGACATGTCTCTTGGCCCTGATTTCTTGTTTTGCTAAATAAGTTTCATTTATGGATCAGCTCACTTTATACTTGCTCTTTTTTTTCTCTCTCTCTTTCTGTCTCATACTGGATGCTGAAAATGTGCCTTCATATTCCAAATTGTGCCTATGAACGTACTTGAGTGGTTTACACTACTGAATTGGAATAAGTGAATGAGACATGCATAGCTGAATAAATAAAGTAGTCTTGAGGGCATCTTGATTGTCCTTCTGCTTCCTGCTAAGAGAGATTCTTCAATAGTCTTATTCCACTGTGTTCCTGTTCCAGCTTCTCAGCTTGTTGCTTAGACCATTCTCTCTCTTACTATGACATGCATATCCTTTATCAAAGTTCTTTCCAGAGCAGTGTAACTTTATTTTAGAGTTTTCCTACAGATAATTTCATCAGAGCTTTTATTTACAGATATCTAAGTTTCTTTGAAAACAACAACTTTGCAGTTTTTTGTTTGTTTTTTTTTTTTAAGTAGAGCTCTGGCATCAGTTATTTAAGCCATTACACCCTTATTACACCATCTGCAGCATTAATTTGGAAAAGTGACATGGTGCTATATAAATCCATACAAAATGAAAACTTCCTGTGTCAAGATGTAGAATTAAAAAAAATTTTGACTCAAGTCAAATGACCACATCTTAAAAATATGAATTGAAATGTATATGTTGGATTTTCACAAAAATAATGTATAACTATGAAAAATACAAAATAAAATTGCAGGGAGAAAAATGTAACTGATTTCATAGAGCTATTCAGGTTTCACTATTAAAGTTAATGATTTTGTAAAATCTGTAATTACAATTCATATTTACATATAATTCCATTTTTATATAGGATTAAAAAGTTTATATTAAAGGATCAAGATCATAACTAAATTTTATCTCATTGATGTAGGAAATAATAGGTAAAATAAATTATTATGTACTTAAAACATTATCTTTATTATTCATGTAAAATTACACAAAACAACTTCAAAAATTTGAACAATAAAGGCATTACAAGAATTTCCATGGCTCTTATCTTAAATTAATTCTTATTTAATTTTGCCTTGTGAAATTTTGGTATTACATAATAATCTACAATTGTATATCTGGGCCAGGGCTGGGCTGTTTGGAGAATAGTTTTAAAAGCAGACTTCTAGGTGTGATACTCAGAAATTCACATCCATTGTGTCTGAGTTGGGACCTGGGTATTAGTATATCTTTATTAATATCTATACTTATATTTATCTACCAATCAACTAGATAAATACAGGGATATTTTATAAAGCTTCCAGTGATTATGTTTTATTATCTTATTTTTACTAGCATATCTAACATACTTTCATATTTTAACCTCTCTGTGAGCACTACTCACATGTACTCTAAGCCAACACCATCCTCATTTATCCTAAAGGCTGAATTTTGCTCTCAAATAACTCTCTGTCTCTCCTCTAATACTATTTGTAGTAGTATTGTAGCACTACCACTACTGATGATAATGCAACAGTAGTCATAATTTCTTATATTATATACTACTTCTGTAATAATCCTTTAAAACTTGTGTTTCAATTACTATTTTATATCCAAGAGGTTCATTTAATACATTATTATCTCTAGACTAAAATAAAAAATGTCAGGACTCTCAGTTTTCAAAAATTTCATTCAGTATATTTTTTACTATTGTATTCTATATATTTATTCTACATATTTTATTCCTGATTTCTGAAAAATATGTTCTCTGTTACAATCAACAGATAAACAGTGTTTTTTCACCTACATACTGTTTCATTCCTGTATTAAAGATTTTTGCTAATGCTATCTGGCTCCTTTTACCTTAATTTCCTTCTCATCCTCCAAATAGACACTGTTACCAATACATACTAGAATGGACACCCAAAATCTTAAAGTATTTGAATAGCTGTGAATCTAACCCATTTCCCTAGAACCCACAACTTCTTAGGATTCAGCAACTAAACAGTTGATATCCTACACTGCAGGAAGCTTCAAAAATGAGGTTTCACAGACAAAAGATATGTCTGTTTTAATAAGTTGACACACATGCCATTCCAGGGCCAATGCTTGACTACTTACCCTGTGTTCCACACTGGAAGGCAGGCTGTGTCTTTGCTATAATCCAAAGCAGGTTTGTTTGAGGTAGGTACTACTTGGGAACCATGTTGGCATTTGCTAGCCATCCCCCTGTGATCCAAATACAACAACCAAGATCATCAGATTTTCCCCAAGCAAGAGTGTGCTCAATCCAAGCAGGGAAGTTGGCACAGTTGATATTGGCACAGATACTTTGAATGGTTGTGCTACTACCCCTTTAGAAAAACACCTATGTATACAAATGCATTGTTTAATATTTTGAGTATAACTTCTGTCCTTACCACAACTGACTCAAACCAGTAATGATATTTTGAAACCTTGCCATTTATGTGACATAATTTTTGTGTTTGTGCATGTCTTGCAGCAAGGCACTAACTGCCCTTTGTTCTGGATTTTCTTTTCAAAGACATTGGTTACCAATATTCTTTGAGGATAGAAATACTGTCTCCTTCTGGAACAAAAAAACAGGCATGCTTACTGCCGTTTTAAAGGATTCAACTTTTCTAATTTCTGGATTGCTCTTCTCCAACACATTTCACTGTATGTCTATGTGTCATTGGTCTTCTTTCTTCACCCTCTGAGAATTGAGGGTCAGGAGATCAGCAGCAAAAATGCCAATATTCTGACTACTATGATTTCCATGAGTCAAAAACTCATCTTTGTATCTGATGCAGGAGTCTCATATATTCCCCTAGCATCCATGAAACTGTGTCAGGTTAATATGTTAGCTTAAAACACGGGTAAACTGTTGCCAACTATTTAGAACCTGACAAAATAAATCTCAAGTTCTGTTTTCCACTTGAGGCCCCATTAATAGAGCTCTGTTGGCTTAAACTTTTACAAAACATCCAGATTATTTATCTCTTCTCCTTAATCACAATATAGTTACTTACTTCTCAATACTCTCTTACATGCACATCTTAACTCTCCAGTAAAATTATGAACAACTGAATGACAAGAGATTAGTATTCTAATTCCTAGCCCATTTTTGAATGAATACCCATGAAAATTTGTAACAAATACTACCCATATTTTAAAGTGAGTTTCTATCTAGAATGTGTCAATAATGCATACAGAATATATGCTGTAGCACTAGTTAGAGGTTCTTTAACTAACCAGCTACCTCCAACCTATAAATGAGATTAAAGAAAGAGGATTTTTAAGGTAAGAAATGTGGTATGCTGTGTTTCTGGAGCTAAAGTCCTAAGCAGTTGGACCATTCAGAAAGCTTAATATGAGTAATTTAGAGCTTGAGGGACATATTTTTCTTATGTCTAAAAAATACGATGATGGAGAGACTGCAATTTGCCCCCTGACTTTGGAGAAAGAGAGTTTTCTGCCTTAGTGGGGATGTCACTAAACAATTTATCAACACAAAAGGTGGACGTTTATGTTTGAGACTAAACAGAACACAAATCAGTCTGGGAGTCTCATCATGAACTGAAGACCATGTAAACTCCCCCAAATCTGTTGTACCTATGTTTCTATATACAATGCAAGTATTTGTCATACATGAGTTACTTGTTGACTATAAAATTTAAGCTGAGAGAATATTGTACCAGCAGACCTTCTATATAAGAAATGCTAAGGGAAGTTCTTTTTATTTTTATTTTTATTTTATATTGGAGCATTAGTTGATTAACAATGTTGTGTTAGTTTCAGATGTATAGCAAAGTGATCCAATTATATATACATGTATCTGTTCTTTTTCAAATTCTTTTCCCATTTAGATTATAAAGGAAGATCTTTAGACCAAAGGGAAATTAAACCAAATGGAAACATGGATCAACAAGATGGACTGAAGAGCAGCAGAGACCATAAACACTTAGGCATATAGAAAATACTATTTATTTTAATTTTTCTAATTTTCTTAACAAATAGACTATAGAAAATATAATATTATTTTTGGTGGGATTTATAATGTAAGTAGAAATAATCATATGACAGTAGGCGCAAATGAAGGTGTTTGAAGTAAATGGAATTATACTCTCATAAGATTCTTATATCATAAAGTGTGAAGCAGAGTAAATGAAGTGGTACATTATTAATTCTCGATAGACTGTGACAAGCATAGATACCATAAAGCCTAAAGCATCAATTAAAATAATAAAAAGTTGTAGCTAAAGAGTCAGCAGAGGAGATAACACGGAATAATTTACATAATTTAAAAATGAGTTTTACACATAGTACTTTATTTTCAAAATATTTCTGAGATACTTTTAATATTCCTATTTTTAAAATAGCAAATTGAGTTTAAGAGATATTTATTTATTTTTTTAATAAATCTATTTATTTATTTATTTACTGGCTGCATTGGGTCTTCATTGCCACACACAGATTTTCTGTATTTGCAGCAAGAGGGGGCTGCTCTTCTTTGCGGTGTGTGGGCTTCTCAGTGCAATGACTTCTCTTGTTGTGGAGCACGGGCTCTAGGTGTGTGGGCTTCAGTGGTTGTGGCACACAGGCTCAGTAATTGTGTCACACAGGCTTAGTTGCTCTGTGGCCTGTGGCATCTTCCCAGACCAGGGCTCGAGCCTGTGTCCCCTGCACAGGTAGGTGGATTCTTAACTACTGAGCCAACAGGGAAGACCCATGGATATTTAAATGACTTTCTCAAGTTAGTGCAGGTGGTTAAGATGTAGAGATTAGAACCAGGAACCCAGACGTCCTGAGTCCCAATTCTATTCTTAACCCTAGTATATCATACTGTTTGTGAGGCCTCTCAGTTTATTGGAAGGCGGTACAGAGGGTAAAATCAAAATTTTCATTGATGTCCTCTTTACAAATAAATAGATAATGTTTAGCTAGCTTATTGAAAATGACAGAAAGGAGAAACTAAATATCCCTGACTTACTGAACATTTATTTTGTATTTACTCTGTAAAAAGTATGGTGATGATATGATTTATAAAAATTCACTTTCTGCACTCAGCTTCTGCATTATGTCTGTCCCTCAGATAATTTATATTAAAAATAATATGTATTTCATGAACTAAATGTAGTATTCTAAATCCTCAAACTTGGCTTTCATGTGTCCTTTAAAAAGGAACGTTTTCATTGAGATCCATTTGTATTTTCATATCTTAACAAGGTAATTTTAATGTGTAATAATAGCACATGGAGGGATAATTTTATGAACTACTGCTCTGTGAGTGTGTGTATTTAACAAAAGACTTTTTTCATGGAGATCATTAAAAATAAACTCAAATTATGATCTATAATTTAAAGATTTATAGGATCATAACTAAAACTCTGCTCAATGTTCACCTTATGGGAGGAATGACATGTAATCTTGATTGTCCATGAGCTGACATCCTCAAATTCTTTAGTTTAATAATTTAAAACATTGCACAAAGTAATGTTATTACTACAGAGGGAAAAAAAGGCAGATTAAAAATTACCCTTAATTCTATTTACTAAAGGTAATGTGTCAAGGTTTTGTTATATTTATTTGCAAACTTGTGTATGCATATTTACATATGTATGTGGTCCAAATGGAAATGCATTTTTATAATTTTAAAATTAAACTATATATAATGATTTTATGACATTATTTTGTACTTAATAATACAATATACTTTCTTAGTGTATTAAATATTTTACAACACTAACAATCATCATCACAATAATTACATGAATATTATTTGCATAATGTATTATATTTTCTTTACTTACTTTCTCTTCCTTTGATATTTAGGGTTTCATTATGAACAATGCTATGATATTTATTATTGGAGAAAGTAATTTTATTCTTATAACTTTTTTTTGTATAAATTCCTGTATGTATAATACTCGGTTCAAAATATTTGTTAGGTAACTTACCATTTAATTAAGAATTGCATGTGTTGCATGCCTTTTCAGTATTCTGGTGATGGTTATTCTTGTTTATGTCTTCAAATATGATTTACTTATTATTTTACTTACTACATGAATACTATAACTTAGGTATTATATGTATTTTTCAGTATTACATTTAATGTGTGCTCTTGCTATAAAAACCTGTGTGGTTTTTTGTTCATAGAAGGTTTGAATAATTTCACTAACTTTTAAATGTCTTTATGTGAGTCTGAGATGAAAGTTAATTAAAATAATGTATATTTTTATTGGGGAAGGCTATGAGGAGGTCACATGAAGGAAGGACTATAGCGGGTGGAAATTTATATAATAGAATACCTCCATGTGATTTGTTCAGCAACAATTTGGATTTTGTTTTTAAATACATTGTTTTTAAGTTCCAGAAATTTTTCTGAGAGCTTTTCTAATTAAAATAAAAGCTTATGCCAGAAGTGACTTAAAATGAGGAGTTGTGTTTGGTCAGAATCATCATAATCATTTTAAAAGAAGAAAATATTTTGAACGTGTAGGTAGTTATAATCTAAAGGGAAGCAGAGTTTACCACCCAAAAATATTTCTCCTTGGCTCCCCACCCCTCCCAACACCCTCTTTTTTCTTTTGCTGGAGATGGCATTTAAGGTGGTGGCTTGGACCATTTCAGAGAATAACTCTGTTTTTCTGAGTATTTCCCACATATACAGGACGTGTACATGTTCCTAAACTTCAGTTTGTTAATCTACATTTTATTACAGGTTGGTATCAGCCAAGACCCTAGAAGGGTAGAGGGAAAGTAATTTTTCCCCTCTTACAAGTCATATGTTTCAAGTCTTTACAGGCCTTTGGCACATCACAGAAAATGTTGGCTATCTAGAATAATAGTTTGGAATAATAGTTTCAATTAAATTAAAATTTGATTGATTTACAAATGTATAATAAACACTTTCTTTTTTCTAACAAAAAGATGTACAAATACATAGGAAGGAGAAACTGGGTTCTATTTTTCTGAGCTGTGGGTGAGTTGGAGCATCCTTAATATCATGAGTTTTCATTTCTGTTCTGTGTACAATCTTCCCTATTTACAAACAGATTATCTTCTAGGTAACTCTTCAAATTTTCTTTCAGTTTTTAAGTTTCAAAGGGGATTGCTAAGTCTTAACTTCATAATATTTATTAAATAAAATTATCCATGTAAAAAACATGGTTGACCAAACAAGAAACTAACAGACCTTGGGAGAAGTGGCTTCTCCTTTGCTCTAAAAATATTTTTACACAGAAATTGCTGCATAATACTTTGAAATTTTTGGAATCCATGTGCCATGCAACTCTGGAAACATTTACTATGAAGGTGAATATTAAAATAATTGCATCTTGATGTTATCACTACTAATTTTAGTCTAATAATTTTTATGAATAGGTGGGCAGTGAAAAAGCAGTGTACCTCCAAGAAATATGTGATTTCTTGATAATAATTTTCCTATTTTAGCATTTTGCCCATAAACACAATTTTGACAGTAAAATTACTCTCTGCTTCTTTAATTTTCCTACTTTGCCAAGCATATTTTTACCCATGCTTTTACTTTTAACATTTCTGTATTTTGTTTTAGATGATTATCTTGTAAAGGATATTTATTTAGTTGAGTTTTGCTTTTCAAATTATCTAAAAGTATTTTAATTAACACTTTATTTTACTACTAACAATTTCCATGAATTATAGTAGTTTAAATGTGTGGGTAAATAATTTTAAAGAATATGTAATATTTGGTCCTTTAAGTAACCTACAGGAATTTTATAGTTGCACATCTTATAATCTATGGTTTGATTCCCAATAGGGTAAAGGCAAAATACTATAAAATTTCTATTGCTAATGTCTACAAAACTATACTAGTCCTTCAGTAAATAAGTAAGCACCACCTAACCAGCAATGAGTTTACTTCCCCACCACCACCTCCCATTTTTCTTTTCCAGAATCTTCCTACCTGAATGCAATGCAGTGTCAAAAGCATAAGGGAGCATAAGAATGAACAGAAAGCTCCAGAAGAATGCGAGTTCTGACATAAAGGATCAGAGAAGGAAACTCCTAATACTGGGAGAGAATTCACAAATCCTTTTTTTTTTTTTTCCCATTCTTCATTCTCAGGTCCATTTGTGGGGAGGCAGCAACCAAATCATCTTGAGCCTTCAGAAGTCCTATAGGAGTCAAATTTTAAGACTCCTAATACATTTCAGAAGAATGTATTTTCATTGTACAGATATGGGTATTAAGGCTTAGAGAATTTGAGCAGACAGAGAGTTCTAAAAGGAGCCATTGAGGGATAAGGATCTTCAATCTGTTTCTTCTGAATCTATATTTTTATCTGTTTTCCTTTTATTTTATTATTGCATGAGGCTGTCATTTACATTTTTGCAACTTTAATTTGATATTTTATTGTTTTGTACTTGTACTAATATAGTGTTTATTAGTACATTCCTTTTACACCTCTTTTAAAAGAAAAATAAAAGTTCCTCTCACAAAAATTGTCTTCAGTTGTATGTGGGGCTATGGAATAAAGGTTAAACCTTTCTCTCACCCCCATACATACCTTTAATTAAATTCACTGATAGTGACTGTGTAATTCAAATACTAACTGTTTTCTTGAGAAAAAATACTGGGATTTTTGGAGCAAATGTACCTTACGGCATAGGTTTATCAAACCCATTCCAATGAAATATAACATTTTGGAATTTCTTTATAAGACTATATATATTCTAGTCGTATATATTCAAATAAGCAGTAGAGATTCTTAAAAATGAGGTCATATCTGTGGAAGAATTATGTTAAATGCAACCTTCCTTGTCATGTTGCTGTATTTTGACCAATATCGTTCAGAAAATTGTTTCTGGTTAATTCATTTTTGCAAGCATATGTTTAGTTTTCAAAAGTGTGTGGTTGGACTTGCTGGTTGTGCAGTGGTTAAGAATCCATCTGCCAGTGCAGGAGACATGGGTTCAATCCCTGGTCTGGGAAGATCCCACATGCCATGGAGCAACTAAGCCCATGTGCCACAACTACTGAGCCTGAGCTCTAGAGCCTGTGAGCCACAACTACTGACCCCATGTGCTGCAGTTACCAAAGCCTGCACACCTAGAGCCCATGCTTCACAAGAGAAGCCACTGTAATGAGAAGCCCATGTGCTGCAATGAAGAGAGTAGCCCCTGCTCCTCACAACTAAAGAAAGCTTGGATGCAGCAATGAAGACTTAATGCAGCCAATAAAAAAAAAAAAAAAAAAAAAGTGTGTGGTTAAAATTGAGATATCTAGCTTCTTATTCCCATCTTTATTATTGCTGTTTCATAGGACTTAAAATTTGCTCTGTTGCTTATGTTAAAATAAAACAGGTAGAGAAATTATTTCATACATTAACTTTGTCAAAAAATGTGATTTTGTGAATTTTTCCAATTATTCTTTCACTATCAATACTGATACCCCATGAATCCTGTCCTAAGTCTCAGTTATTAGAACCATTTGTTTTAGTGTCCATAAGTTACACATGACTAATAACATTCAGCATCGTGGCTTGAGGTGTTATTATGGAGTTATGCTCAAATTTATTGTTCTATTTTCCTGATATACTCAATGCAACACAGTCTACTTGACAGAAATTACATTACTGATGCTTTAGAAAATCTGTCTCAACTCATTTCTGATAAGATTGAAAATGTGTTCTTGCTTCTGAACATTAGTTTCATATACTTACCATGTCTATAATTTTTCTTAGGAGGAAATAAAATAGTTTTTTCAACTCTACTATAAAAGATCTGAGGTCATGCTCGACTTATTCATCCTTGGAAGAACTATAAACATTCTACATAAAATATTTATGAATATTTTATTCAAAGTAAGCTTGTGAAAAAGCTTAGGACATTTTAGAAAATATTCCTATTTGCCCACTTCCCTTTATAATCTTAACACTCCAGTTGTGCATTGCTAAATCATTGCCACCTGAGATAAAATACTTAGAGTCACAGTTCACTACATTTATTTACACATGATTATATAAATATTATCTGGTACACCCAAAGTGAAATGAATACAATTATTCAGTGTATGTGTGAATCATGATTGGTAGTTCATCTGTCTTTCAGTTTTTCAAACTTCTAATGTTTCTAAGCACAAAATGGTTGACAAATATTTTGCCTTTACATTTATACATCCACACATCATATCATTCTTCATCTTTTTTGACCAACAACAAATTCAGCAGAGTTAACCATTCTATTTTATGAAACATTCTCTTCAATTAGCTCACAGGGAACCAGACTCTGCTTCTATCCCAGACATGCCCCTCTCAGTCTCCTTCCTTTAGCCTTCCCTCTTGTTGACTTTTAATCATTGAAATATCTTCTAGTTTGCTTTTGTTCCTACTTCTTTTTGCTGTCTATATCAATTTCCTTGACAATCTCATCCAGTGTCATCAATCTTAAATACTAACTGTAGACAACTCCTAAATTAATACCTCCATCTCAGACCTCACCTCTGAACTCCAGCTTACCATATCAGACTACTCTGAATATCTCCATTTGGGTATCTTAACATTCCCAAACAGCAAACACCTGATCAAACTTTCAACATCTGCATTTCAGTCAGCCCCATCTCAGTAAAAGGCAACTTTATCCTTCTAGTCATTGAGACCAAATGTCTTGGAGTCATTCTTGTCTGCCCTCTTTCCTTCATATTCCATATCTAAATCTGTCAGTAAATTCTGTCTGGTCTGCCTTCAAAATATGTACAGAATCTCCCCACTTCACACTGCTTCTTCTCTACCACTGGTTGAAACCACTATCAGCTCTGGGTTTCTTACATTTCAATAGCTTCCTAACTGATTCCCTTGCCTCTTCGCTACTCCCACAATCCTCTCAATATGGCATCCATAGTGTTCTGGTTTATACCTGCTCTAAGCTCTGCAAGTGAATTCCCACTTCTTTTTGAGTAGAACCAGAGTCTTTCAATACTTACCTCTATGCTTGCCTTTCTGATTTACTAAACTGTAGCCAAACCAGCCTTTGGCTCTTTCTCAAACATTTGAGTCTAGACACACTTTCTTTTCCTTTTCTTTTTTTCCCTCAAACTTTTATTGGAGTATAATTGCTTTACAATGTTGTGCAGTTTCCACTATACAACAAAGTGAATCAGCTGTATTTACATATATATCCCCATATCACCTCCCTCTTGAGTCTCCTTCCCCTCCTCCCTATCGCACCCCTCGAGGTCATCACCAAGCATCGAATTGATCTCCCTATGCTATGCAGCAGCTTCCCACTAGCTATCTATTTTATATTTGATAGTGTATATATGTCAATGCTACTCTCTCACTTCGTCCCAGCTTCCCCTTGTCCCCATGTCCTCAAGACCATTCTCTATGTCTGCATCTTTATTCTTGTCCTCCCATTAGGTTCACCAGTACTGTTTTTTTGTTCATTTTGTTTTGTTTTAGGTTTCATATATATGCATTAGCATATGGTATTTGTTTTTCTCATACTGGCTTACTTCACTCTGTATGACAGTCTCTGTGTCCATCCATGTTTCTACAAATGACCCAATTTCATTCCTTTTTATGGCTGAGCAATATTTCATTGCATGCATGTGCCACATCTTCTCTATCCATTCATCTGTTGATGGGCATTTAGGTTGCTCCCATGTCCTGGCTATTGTAAATAGTACTACAAAGAACATTGTGGTATATGTATCTTTTTAAATTATGATTTTCTCTGGGTATGTGCCCAATAGTGAGATTGCTGGGTCATATGGTAGTTCTATTTTTAGTTTATTAAGGAACCTCTGTTCTGTTGTTCATAATGACTGTATCAATTTACATTCCCACCAACAGTGCAGGAGGATTCCCTTTTCTCCACACACTTTCAATTCAAAACTTTTGCATTTCAGTTTCCTCTCCCCAGAATAGAACTAGCTTTACTCTAGACGTACATGTGAGAAATTTCAACAATCCCCTCAACCTCTTCTGTTCTTTGAAAAAATGTCACCTTTTTAAAGGTGAAGATTTTCATGCCAGTCTATTTAAAATTGCACCATCTGGAGTACTAGGTAGTGTACTCACTATGTGTTTTACCCAATTCCCTCCATCGGATTTAGGTCCCCTTGAGCCACGGGTTTCTAATTGCTTTTGTTCACTGTTAAATCCCAAGTCCCTAGAAAAGAAGTTGGCACATGGCAGGCTCTCAATAAATATTTGTTGAATGACTGAATAAATGTATTTGAGCATATTCTTATCCAATAGATTAACTTCATTTCTTAAGTTATTTTTTAAGTTCATGTTACTTTCTACAAGAAGTATATGTTTTATTTCACGTGTGTGTTTATGTATTGCATTTAATAATTTTATTCATGTTTTCTTTATGCCAGATGACGAGGCTACATAAATGGTTGCTTAGACAATGGCTAAGAAGAAAATAATGATATTCTTCCTTAAATCTGCACTTAGCCTCCAAAATGTGTTACTCAAACCAGGGGACAATACATTGCTAGCTTTTTGAAATGTGGCATTCTCTAATATAATTAACAATGCTTAATATATTGTGTATAATGTAATTAAATAGTAAAGAGGCTATGTACATTCAAAATGCTTACTGTATTGTATGTATGGTAAATAATATGGAAATCTATATCATTCTTTTAAAAAAAGCTACTGAAATAGTTGCTATTTTTGACTTATTCCCCTAGAATATGATTTGAGTTTCCTTAAGCAAGATAAATGATATGAGAAGTAGGGTAAACCTACAATGTACACCAGAGTATACTAGGAAGTAGTGGGTAAGAAATATTCATAAAATACCATGTACCTTTTATGAAAATTGGTTTTCAGACCTATTGTTCAAAATACAAATATTATACAAATATAAAAATTACTGTGGGATAATATAGAGAGAAGAATATTTATGAGTCCTTCCAAGTCACATGTAATTTTAATAATTTGAGAGATATAAATATAAATCAAAGTGACCTATTGAGGAGAACTAAGCCTTAAAAATTAGAAAGCTATTTATAAATCAGCAATGTGAATAATTTCAGAATCAATCTACAGTCATAAAATTCTAAAAATTACATCCAGACTATATAAAATACTCAAATTGTGTTATGAATAATAAAGTTGGGTATAATATGAATATAGATAAGATAATGTATTACAGGAGACGATAAGACATCCTTAATCTGTATAACTTGAGTGTAGCTAGCACTTTATTGTTAGATGATCACAGACCTTTGGAACTGCATTAGACCTGAGTGATACTTTTTTAAATATACTTTGTATATATTTTTATTTTATTTTGTATTTAATAACAAAATATGTCATTATACAATAGTCAAGCAGTACAAGATGATATACAATGGAAACTGAATGTTCTGTCTGCCCTATAGCCCAGCCCTATTCCCCAGAAGTAAAAGCTGTCAATAGTCTGCTATTTAACTTACTCAGTATTCCAGGAATATACAAATGTACAGCTATATATGTGGGAACATACATATATGAGAATGCATGTGTGGGTATGCAGCATATAATCACTATTTTTAGCAAAAAAAGAGAGAGAGAACAGTATATAAATTGTTCTCTTCCTTGGCTTTTCTTTTCCATTCATTGTATGTTTTAAAGATTTCTTTTGGAAAGAGCACATATAGAGGAGATAGGATTAAGATGGCAGAGTAGGAGAACGTGAGCTCAATCCCTCTTGCAAGAGCACCTGAATTACAATGAAATGCTGAACAATCATTGACAGAAAGACACTGGAACTCACCAAAAAAGAAACCCCACATCCAGAGACAAAGGAGAAGCTGCAATGAGATGGTAGGAGGGGCACAATTGCATTAAACTCAAATCCCATAAATGCTGGGTGGGTGACTCACAAACTGGAGAACAGTTATATTGCAGAAGTCCACCCACTAAAGTGAGGGTTCTGAGCCCTATGTCAGGCTTCCCAACCTGGGAGTCCAGCAACGGGAGGAGGAATCCCCAGAATATCAGACTTTGAAAGCCAGTGGGATTTGATTGCAGGACCTCCATAGGACTGGGGGAAACAGAGACTCCACTCTTAGAAGGCACACAAACAAGTGTGCTCATCAGGACCGAGGGGGAAAGAGCAGTGACCCCATAGGAGACTGAATCGGACCTGCCTGCTTGTGTTGGGGGGTTCCTGCGGAGGTGGGGGGGCATTTTGGCTCATGGAGGAGACAGGGACACTGGTAGCAGGGACTCTGGGAAGTGTTCATTGGTGTGAACCCTCCCAGAGTCCACCATTAGCCCCACCAAAGAGCCTGTAAACTCCAATGCTAAGTAGCCTCAGGCAAAACAACCAACAAGGTGGGAACACAGCACCACTCATTAGCAGACAAGCAGATTAAAGTTTTACTGAGCTCTGCCCACCAAATTGGATTAAAGTGTTACTGAGCTCTGCCCTCCCAGCCCTACCCACTATCAGTACCTCCCATCAGGAAGCACCCAGGAGCCTCCTAGACAGTTTCCTCCACAAGAGGGCAGACAGCAGTATCAAGCAGTATCAGCAGTATTTCATTTTGTGGAACTGAAAACCACGGCCACAGAAAGACACAGAAAATGAAAAAGCAGAAGACTTTGTACCAGATGAAGGGACAGGATAAAACCCCAGAAAAACAACTAAATGAAGAGGAGATAGGCACCCTTCCAGAAAAAGAATTCAGAATAATGTTAGTGAAGATGATCCAGGACTTTGAAAAAAGACTGGATGCAAAGATCGAAAAGTTTACCAATGACCTAGGAGAATTAAAGAGCAAACAAACAGAGATATGCAACACAATAACTGAAATGAAAAATACACTAGAAGGAATCAATAGCAGATTAACTGAGGCAGAAGGGTGAATAAGTGACCTGGAAGACAAAATGATGAAAATCACTGATGCAGAAGAGAATAAGGAAAAAAGAATGAAAAGAACTGAAGACAGCCTAAGAGACATCTGGGAAAATGTTAAACTCACCAACATTCGCATTATAGGGGTCCCAGAAGGAGAAGAGAGAGAGAAAGGACCTGAGAAAATATTGGAAGAGATTCTAGTTGAAAACTTCCCTAACATGGGAAAGGAAATAGCTACCCAAGGCCAGGAAGCGCAGAGAGTCCCAGGCAGGATAAATCCAAGGAGAAGCATGCCAAGACATATAGTAGTCAAATTGACAAAAATTAAAGACAGAGAAAAGTTATTAAAAGCAACAAGGGAAAAATGACAAATAACATACAAGGGAACTCCCATAAGGTTAACAGCTGATTTCTCAGCAGAAACTCTGCAAGCCAGAAGGGAGTGGCACAATATATTTAAAGTGATGAAAGGGAAGAACATACAACCTAGAATACTCTCCCCAGCAAGGATCTCATTCAGATTCAACAGAGAAATCAAAAGCTTTACAGACAAGCAACAGCTAAGAGAATTCAGCACTACCAAACTAGCCCTACAACAAATGCTAAAGGAACTTCTCTAAGTGGGAAATATAAGAGAAGCAAAGGACCTACAAAAACAAAAACAAAACAATTAAGAAAATGGTAATAGGAACATACATATCAATAATTACCTTGAATGTAAATGGACTAAATGCACCAACCAAAAGATACAGACTGGCTGAATGGATACAAAAACAAGACCCATATATATGCTGTCTCCAAGAGACTCACTTCAAACCTAGGGACACACACAGATGGAAAATAAGGAGATGGAAAAAGATATTCCATGCAAATGAAAATTGAAAGAAAGCTGGAGTAGCAATAGTTATATCAGATAAAATAGAGTTTAAAATAAAAATTGTTACAACAGACAAGAAAGGACATTATATAAAGATCAATGGACCCATCCAAGAAGAGGAGATAACAATTATAAATATATATGCACCCAATATAGGAGCACCTCAATACACAAGGCAAATGCTAACAACTATGAAAGAGGAAATGCAAGGCAGAAATAGAGACACAGATGTAGAGAACAAACACAAAGACACCAAGTGGGTAAAGTGGGGAGGGTTGGGGGGATGAACTGGGAGATTGGGATACCAAATTGTACACTCTAAATATATGCTGCTTATTGTCTAACTGTATCTCAGTAAATGTTCTTAAAAATAAAAAAGAGCACATATAGAGCTATCCCTTAACTTCTACAGTGGTTTAAGTTTTATGGTGTTTTGGTACCATAATTCACATGCAAATTTATCATTTATCACCATATAGGTTGTTTAAGTTGTTATTTTAGTATACTATAAATTATACTTCTAGGATAATACTTTTCTTACTGGAATCTGTGATGAATTAAATTCCATCTTCTAGATAAAGTACATATATAACCAAGGTGATTATGCTTCTGATTTTAATAAAATATTTTCACCCTACAAATCTCTTTTATATTATATAACCATTTAAATTTTATTTAATTAATTTTGAAGTTTTCAGGTCAGTTTCAAACTTCTAAAAATTATTAATATTCTTTTATTCCAGAGCATAGAATAATGGAATCTAAATGTATATTTAAAAAAAAAATCTTTCTTCTTTATTAAAAGTTACTCAAAATTCTACTTTATAGGCTTGAAAAAATTAAGTCAAATTAAATGCACATGCAGGAAAAATACAAAGCCTAACTCTTGTTGAATTTAATACTAAAATATATAGTGAATTCTGGGGAAATGTATGTATGTTAAATAATTGAGAAGGAACTACCTTCAGAGCAGCCATTTACATAAGAGAATTTAAAACTAGGTTATATTTAATAGCACATGCTCTATGATCTTACCAGCAAATAGGGTATGTGAATGCAGACACAGGTTCTCATTCAAGATCTCATAAAAAAAAAAAAAAAAATAATGAGTCTAACCAGTGTCAGTCTCTGTGATATACCACTTGGGATATCTCTTAAAGCCAGTGAGTAAATAATTGTTCAACAATTTGGCTTAATCATTATACAGTCTTCATCTCATCATGTTTGGATATTATAAAAGACTCTTCTAACTAACCTAGTGAAATTAGGATACACAGTATATATAAAATGTCACTAGAGGACTTATTTAGGATGAAAGGAGACTCTAATTTGGCAAATTTGTTCTCGAACCTACACTGACTCTTTTTTACCACACCCCTTTCTAATGCTTATAAAACACCTTTTTCAACTCTGGTTTTGTGATTTTAGGGTAGACCAATTTCACTGTACTAAAATTTCAGTAATTCATCTATCTTTTGGAAATTAGGATAGCCTTAAGTCAATTTTCTTTTTGCTTTTAACTACTTTTTCTATATTTTACCCTCTAAAGCAGGGGTCTCCATCCCCCAGGCCATGGACTGGTACCAGTTTGTGGCCTGTTAGGCACCAGGCCACACAGCAGGAGGTGAGTCATGGGCAAGCAAGTGGAGCTTCATCTGTATTTACAGTCACTGCCTATAGCTCCCATTAAACCTGAAGCTCCACCTCGTGTCAGATCAACAGTGGCATTAGAGTCTCATAGGAGCCTGAACCCTACTGTGAACTGCACATGCAAGGGATTTTGGTTGCATGCTCCTTATGAGAATCTAATGCCTGATGTCTGAGGTGGAGCTGAGACAGTGATGCTCTGGCACTGGGGAGCAACCTCAAATACAGATTATCATTAGCAGAGAGGTTTGACTACACAGGGACCATAATAAATCAATTGGTGGTAGACTCACATCAAAACCCTATCAGTGAGTGGCAAGTGACAATTACACTACATTTGGTGGCAGGCTTTATAGTGGTAAGTGAGTTGATGTACTTCAATTATACAGCTGCATCTGGTGGCAGGCTTTAAGTCAGAATCTGACACTTATTTTAGTCCATGGGTGACCCGCCCATTGTTTATTTACCACTTTCATCTGTACCTCTTTCCTGCACTGCACACTTGTCTCAGTCACAGTTTTGGTAAGCTCACAAGCTAACTCTAACAAAATGAGTAAAAAATAAACAAATGTTGCTGGAGAGCTCTGAAAGGGGGAAGACCCAATGATGAGACTGCAGAAAACCCTAAAGCTGCCAACAAAAAGAAAGCTGCATCTAAAAGAAACTATCATGAGTCCTACTTAAGTTACAGGTTCATTGTGAGAGGTGATTCACATTCTCCAAGCCTGTTCTGTATAATATATGGCAACTAGCTATCCAACAAAACCATGAAATCTTCACAACTGCTTCACTATGTGGAGAACAAGCACCCTGCATTAAAAGACAAAACATTGGAGTTAAAAAAAAAAAAAAAAAAAAAAAAAACAGAACAAAAACAAATGTGAATGCAAAGAACAGAGCAATTATCAAGGGCCACCACTTCATCAAATGTGCCTGCACTGAGAGCATCATTCTTAATGGCTAACCACATTGCTAAAGCTAAGAAGCCCTTTACTATTGGTGGAGAGTCAATCCTGCCAGCTGCTAAGGACATTTGTCATAAACTTTTAGGAGAGGCTGCAGTTCAAAAGGTGGCATGTGTTCCTCTTTTGGCTAGCACCATAACTAGATGAATTGATGAAGTAACAGAGGATACTGAGGCACAATTTTTAGATAGGATCAATGAGTCACCATGGTATGCAATCCAGGTTGACGAGTCTACCGATGTTGACAAGGCATCAATACTTGTTTTTGTGTGATACATTTCTCAGGAGGATGTACATGAGGATATGTTATGTGCACTTTTGTTGCCAACAAATACCACAGCTGCAGAACCATTCAAGTCTTTGAATGATTACATATCAGGAAAACTTAATTTGTCATTTTGTGTTCGTCCCTGCATGGACAGAGCAGCTGCCATGACTGGATGGCTTTCTGGTTTCACTATTCAGGTCAAAGAAGTCACTTCTAAGTGTGAGTCTGACCACTGTGTCATCCATAGAGAAATGCTAGGTAGACGAAAAATGTCACCTGAACGTAACAACATTTTGCAGGATGTGATTAAAACTACCAACCATATTAAAGTACATGCCCTTAACTCATGTCTGCTCACACAGCTCTATGAGGAGATAGACACAGAGCACACACATCTTCTTTTATACACAGAAGTGAGATGTATTTGTAAAGTTCAATCACTGGCCAGAGTTTTTAAGTAATGAGAGCAGCTCCAGAGATTTCTTTTAGAAAAATAGTCACCACTGGCAGCACATTTTAGTGATACAGAATGGGTCACAAAACTTGCTTGTGTGACATAGTCAACCTGCTCAATGAACTCAATGTATCACTTCAGGGGAGAATGACAACTGTGCTGAAATCGGCAGATAAAGTGGCTTCATTCAAAGCCAAATTGGAATTATGGGGGCGATGAGTGAACATTGGAATTTTTGACATCTTTCAAACATCAGCAGAGATTTTGAAAGAGACTGAACCACAGCCTTCTTTCTCCCAGCTGGTGCATGATCACCCATCTCAGCTTTCAAAAGAGTTTGAGCATTACTTCCCAACCACAAAAGACCCCAGAAGTGGAAGGAATGGATCCATGACCCTTTTGTTAATAAGTCAGGTGAATCGACTTTGTTCACGTTAGAAGAGGATCAACTGCTTGAGATCACAGATGTCAGTGGCTTTAAAAGCATGTTTCAGACAACTTTAAATCTCTGTGTGTTCTAGATTAAAGTCAAGGCAGAGTATGCTGAGATTGCCACAAAAGCACTGAAAAGCCTGCTTCCATTTCCAATATCCACTCTTTGTGAAGTAGGATTTTCTGCAGTGACAGCAGCCAAAATGAGATTATGGAACAGACTGGACAAAAGCAACACATTCGGGTGTTCCTGTATCCCATCACCTCCAGATGGGGCCATCTAGTTGCAGGGAAACAAGCTCAGGGCTCCCACTGATTCTTCATTATGGTGAGTTGTACAATTATTTCACTATATATTACAATGCAACAATAATAGAAATAAAGTGCACAATAAAGGTAATATGCTTGAATCATCCCTAAACCATCCCCTCCACTGCCCTGGTCTGTGGAAAAGTTTTCTTCCACAAAACTGGTCCCTGGTACCAAAAATGTTGGGAACCACTGCTCTAAAGAAGTCAAATTTGTTACTTACATATCTATAAAATATTTTAGGTTCTTGAAATGTGATTTTTCTGATCATAGAGAATACCATAAATTTAAAATAGAAATGTTACATTATTTTACTTTTAATTATTTTATGCCTCAATTTTAATTTGATCAATTGTCTTTCCAGTATAAAGAAAGCACACTGGATTATCAGCTTTTTTTCTTCTGTCATCTATTAATATTTCAATTTTTTCAGGCTGAGACCTTCAGGTTTATTTATTCTTCCATTCTTAACAAATAATATATTTGTTTGTTTAACTTACTGTTTTTAAAATTACATAATGGCTACTTGTTTATTTCAGCAAGCCAGATATTGCAGAATTTTATTAAAAAGTTAATAATCCCCCCACAACTTCCCCAAATCCTGTTGCTCTGAGCTGAGGCATTTTAACCTTTTATCATATATCATATTTATTTATGCAAATATAAACATGTAGAAAATTCATATATATATATAAATAGCTATCTTAAAAATAGAATCACAATATAATTATTAATTTGTAACTATGTAGTAAAACTAACTGTATATAATAGATTCATTGCAGAAAGAAATTTATAGATCTAGCATTCTATTTATAACTATATAATATTCCCTAGGTTAGATACATCATAAACCTTTCAATCATTCACTTTTACCTGCTCTTACATATAATGATGTGACAAGCATCACTGTACACATATCTGCAGCAGGAGTCAAAGAAGCCAGTCACAAAATGTGTACATTGTATGATTCTATTTATGTGAAGTTTCAAAGCAGGCAAAACTAATTTGTGCCAGTAAACATCAGTATTGAAGTTGCTCTTGGGGATATTGACTGAAAGGGAAAATATGAGTGATTCTGAGCTTCAGTTAATATTATATTTCTTGCTCTAGGTTCAGATTAAATGAATATGTTGCTTATATGCACTTTTCTGTAGGTTTGTTATTTTCCATAAAAGTGAATAAATAAAAGTAATTCTATGTTTTGTGAGCACATAGTGCAAAGTTCCCAATTATTTAGGCTATTTCATATGTACCTGGGAAATGAAGGATTTGGTTAAAAGAGAAAAAAAAAAACAATTAGTGAAACTTGTCAATGTCTTTAAAAAGAGTAATGAACAAATTGAATAACCTGCCTTAAATTAAGAAATGTGATTAGGAGTTCTCGATTTCTGAGACTAAAAACAAAAAAAGCAAGACTAACAAAACCAACAAACAGAAAAGCAGAGAAAGAGGGGTGGGGTGGTGTAGGGGGAGAAATTTCAAGTTTGAAGTTGGCTTCAGCATTGAAAATTAAAAGGAAAAGTCCAAGGAACCAGAACTCACCCCAGACCATTTATCATCTATATTTATTAATGTATTTAATTTGACTATGTTAAAATGTGCTAGATATTCTCTAACTATATTTTTTCTTATGAACAATTTATTATTAGTTGAGTTAAACCTTTTTTCATAATCTATAATGAAAGTTTGCTCTCATATTTCTTCTCTGACCTGTATAAACTGTTTAGCATCATTTATGAATTAGGCTACATTGTCTGCAGAAGAAAATGTGTAGAATTTCTCAGGAAAATGTTCTATTAAATCACCAATGTTCTTAGATAAATTGTAAATGTTGACCCTGAGGACATGGTTGAAAGAAAATATACTTTGAACAGGAAATCTCTCACTGGCTGGAAAGGGGAAGAAATGTTGATAATCCCTAAAGTAAAGCTATTTTCAGATATTTTACAATAAATATTTAGGGTAATGCTAAGAAAATACTAAAACCACAGCCATAAATAATGTGTTCAAATGGAGCATATAAGTGATTAATGGGGACAATCATTTAATTTATTTTAGAAGTCTTAATGGACACACACTTTCTAAACATATAAATGATAACTGAGAGTGTCTAACAGCTGTGTAGTTTGATATTTTCCTTTGGGAAGGTATGCTTTTCAGCTCTCATTGGAGACCTACTTCATGAAGCTGTTGCTAAACAACTTTGTTAAATACTTAGAAAATATATATCTCATAAACTTTAGTGAAAATAGCCCCTCATACACTGAAAACCTGATGGCCACATGGAAAAAATAGCTTAGAAGAATTTTTGTGAAATTCAGTGATGAGTAGAATCAACAAATATTTCATAACTCATGGCTGAGTGTTTTTGATAAACTTCTGTTAGTTTCAGACCTAATGGAAAGAATGACAGCAGCAGGTAAGCTGGACAACTCACAACTCTTGTAGCCATTTATCTCATGCTGAATAACCACAGAGAACACTCCAACAAATCACGTTTGACTTATTTTACTGAAAGAAAATAAATAACTAAAACACAACAAAAATAAATAAATAAAGCATCAATTATATTAGTGGTCCCCAACCCCTGTTAGGGGGCTGTGCGGCCTGTTAGGAACCGGGCTGCACAGCAGGACATGAGCAGTGGGCAAGCTTCATCTGCTGCTCCCCATCACTCCCATTACTGCCTAAACCATCCTCCCTTCCCCTGCTCACCGTTTGTGGAAAAACTGTCTTCCATGAAACTGGTCCCTGGTGCCAAAAAGGTTGGGAACTGCTGAATTATATGACATTGGCAAGTTACAACATATTGATATTTTATTTTTCTCATTTCTAATGTATATTGTCATTTAAAAATAATGTTGCCAAGGCTTATTTTAGCAAAAAGAAAATAGAGGTGTGCAGAAATTATTTATAAGTGGATTTTAGTCCATTTACTATTAAATAAAAAATCTAATCCACTTACAGAAGTACTGTATAATTGGCTTAAAACTGTATTTGGTGCTATAATTCCTAAATACAAGCTTGATTTAGAAATATTTTGTAAAGAATTTATAATAAAATCATATAAGCCCAAACATATGATCCTCTGAAATATTTCCATATTAAAATGTTAAGCATTCAAGGTGACTCTACAAATGTTACATCCAAAAAATATTTGTCATTCACCAGTGATTCATAATGAAGCATTATTTTAGTACTAAGAAAATGTAGTAATGTTTTAGATTCTTAGAATTTTAAGTGCTTTGAGTTTTGTATTCTCTGAGCGTGTCCTGAGAGGAAATTTAATTTTAAAAGTGGATGTAATAACAGTGAAAATCTAAAAGCTTTTTTTTTTTTTTTTTTGTAACTTACTGCAGCTTTCATTTAAGAGGAAAACTAGGTCTCCTTGAGTTGCAGCAAATGACAGGGTACCTTGTTTCCTATCTTCAACTGAACATTAATATGCAAAACACAAAAGAAAATGCACTTAACATTCCTCATGTTATCATTCAAGCTAATAGTTGCCCCAAAATTCTAGTAATCAGTGTGTCAACAATGTCCTGGATATATGATATTCAGTCAGGTTTGAACATTTCACACCTAGTGTTTATAAAGGATCTCACGGGGGGAAAATATCCAAACTACGTAGTTTACAAGCCATCATCATTGTCTTGCTGTGTGAAATTAGTTTCTATTCATTTCTGTAAATAATTGTAAAAACCTTTCTTTCCTTTTACCTCTTTTGCTAAATGCATTATTTTGGAAAGAAATTATGATTCCAAGTTTTTTTTTCCTTTTACCTAGTTAAAAATGTAGCTAAAAAATTAAGCTAAGTTCAGGATTGTTTTGGGTGCTATATTGCTCTAATACTGCTTCTTAAAAGGAACAGGTGCAATATTACATTTTTAAAGAGTTGACATTATATGTGAACATACCATGATTATACATTCCAAAACTTTAATTTCAAAATATGGCAAATAAATGACAGATTTTAAAACTCAGTTTACATAAACAGTCATTCAGGAGTACTGGGTATACTGAGTCTTCAGGTCTATTCTAATCAATGAACTTAGGCCAAGGAATGCAGATAGTAATGAAACAAAGCAAATTTTTAAGTTATGAAGTGCTCGTAATGGAGAATTTTTGATTATCAATAACTTTAATAGAATGTGGTAAACGATGTAAAACTCTGTGTGTACCATTATGTGATACTTGTTTTGTTTGAATCATAATACCGAATACCTAAATTTCGTATCCTCTTCAGTATTTTTCTTTTGCACTTAGCCTTTTAAAAAAGATAAATTATAGACCATGGTGATTATTGTATACATTTGTGTACATTTTATCCAAATTCCTGTCAGCTTTATACTTCAGCAAACCAAATTAATGCTCCCTTACTCTTATGCCTAAAGTTTGCAAGCCATTTCTGGGCAACTAACTGAGACACACTTTGTCAAAAAACCTTATATATATAGTGTTCTAATATTACTTCTTATATATATATATATATACACATATATACGTGTGTGTGTATACATATACAATGTTTAGAATATATGTATATTATAAGCCTTGGTTAGATAAGTTTCCTTTCCCCATCAGAAACTTCACTGTAGATTTCATAGCCAAACAGATTTTTTATATCTTTCTTCCCTTCTGACCACCATAAAAAGAAAGCATAAAGGAAAGGATAAAAAGTGAAATAAAAGTTCATCCTTAAGATTCTCCTCACAGAATTTCTATACCGAGTTTGTGAGATCCCAATTGTGTTTTCTGTATATATTATTGATGCAAACCATATGTCTTGCTTGATGTTACAATGAGCAAGGGAAGAGGTGACAATCTCACCTAAGCCATCCATGGGAGCGTGTTGAAAGCCAGAAAATTGTCATTCAACTGTGCATGTTTTTTTGTTCTTCTGGACACATCAACAAACATTTGATGTATAAATAGCATATGTAAGTTCATCAGAAAGAAAATAACTGTAACTCAATTTTGGACTTACATATTTAGAAGAAGGCTGCTAGTGTAATTATATAACAAGTATTTTGAGTTTATGTATATATATCTGACTAGGAACCATAAAATGTAAAAACAGTGATTAAAATTATATTTATTTGGCATTGTCTGATAGATGGTGATGCTACAAACTGTTATAATGATCTTTTCCAGAAGTACTTTTTTCCCAGCCACTGGAAGTGTTCAACTAGGAATGAAATGTAAGCCTAGCAGCTGTGTAGAAGGGCATCCAATAGTAGATGTGCAATTGTACTAGTTGGTATTTAAATGCCCTTGCAACATTAGTATTCTATAATACTTGCAAGTCTACATGGATGGTAGCATTGGAGATCCTTTGTGCAAAATATTAGACTATTATCAGTTTGCTTAAGACAGTGATTTTTTATTTTGATTTTTAAAGGCTAGCTTCACTTACCTAATGGAGAACTAAAAAAATAGCCCAAGAACTTCCCTCAGGTCTTTAAGAGAAGTGGATGATATTGGACAGAGCCTAATTACAAGAGAAAAATAATGGCACACACAGGTGGAATCTGATGAATATAGGAGCTGAAATTTAGCAATTAGGCTTTGGTTTAAGATCAGTATTCAAGAGTACATAAAATTTGTAATAATTTGCTCTCAACTATTTGGGACAAAAAATCAATAAAAACTAAGTTTAGGGAGAAGGGTAATGAGAAAAAGCTGCAAGTTTTTAATTACCCCATAATGATAAATGGCTTTCATTGTAAATTACCATCTGTGATTTTTTTCTTTCACTCTCTAAATTGTAATTAAAGTTGCTAAAAATAACTAGCTTATAAGTGAAAAGTTTAGGCAAAAGATCACTTGGCATTACCGTCTACCAAAACAAAATGAATGTTTGTAATTAAGCACAACTGCATTACTTAATATTATTTTTGGCCTTCCCAAAATCACAGAAAATCAATCAGAGTCCGTTGATACAGATTCTGTCCTGACCATTTGCCTAAGTCCACATGAGGAAGAAGTATTTACATGCTTCTTGCCCTTGTGAAAACTCACAGTTGATTTGTCAAAACTATGAAACATATATAAGTAATAAAGTAACTGTTGGATAACATATTGGTGGCCACAAACATGGTAAGAAATAGCCTGTGTAAAGTGAAACAGAAAGCAAACTTTGAAATAAAAAAGAATTGGGTGCAATTTATGGCTCTTCCACCTATTTCTTGTCTGTTAAGCAGTACTTTTAACATCTCTGAGCTTAAATTCTCCAAACATAAAATAATGGTGCTAACTCCAATTTCAGTTATGAGATTAACTGTAATAAAAATTAGCAAGTGTCTATCACACAGGTGTGTTCTAAATATTATTTATGCCAACAGTAAAGATGTTTTTCTTGCTAGGCAGGGAAGATCATGTTCAATTATCAAGATACAAAGGAAATAAATTTGCTTTTTCTCCAATGAGAGCTCCAACTGCTTGAATGATTACAAGATAGTTTCAATTTGTTTGTGCACTTTTTTTTCCTGTAGAAGAATCTACTAAAAGATAAACTATAATCAAAAAGGTTATTACATGGCATCAAATCATAACAAAGGAAATAATTGGATCATCTTTAGTATTAAGTTATGATGGCCTGAAGTGGCAACGCTATTTATAGGCATGGAGAAGGAAGGGAACCATTTCTTTAGAAACCCTTCTTAGAAACACTTTACCCTTGGTGATGCTAGAAATGCAAAAATTCTTGATAGTTAACCCTCCCATTTACCATTTACATGATTTTTATCTCGTTCCTTTCAAATTTTTACTTCTCTAGATATTGTCTTTTCTTTTTACTTTTTTTTTACATATATGTGTTCTTTTTTAGATTTTTTTCTTATTAAGAGATATTGAGTATAGTTCCTTGTGCTATACGGTAGGTCTTTGTTGGTTATCTATTTTATATATTTATATTAGAGTGTATATTTTAATCCCAAACTCCTAATTCATCCCCCTCTTTCCACTTCGGTAACCATAAATTTGTTTTCTATGTCTGTGAGTTTATTTATGTTTTGTAAATAAGTACATTTGTATCATTTATCTTTTAGATTCCACATATAAATGATAGCATATGATATTTGTCTTTGTCTGAGTTACTTCACTTAGTATTATAATCTCTAGGTCTATGCATGTTGCTACAAATGGCATTATTTCAATCTTTTTTATGGTTGAATAATGTGATCTAAATAGACATTTCTCCAAAGGAAACATATGGTTGCCAACAGGCACATGAAAAGATGCTCAACATCAGAGAAATGTAAGTCAAAATCACAATGAGATACCACCCCACACCTCTCAGAATGGATATCATCAAAAAGACCACAAATAATAAATATTGGTGAGCATGCAGAGAAAAAGGAACCCCTGTACACTCTTGGTGGGAATGTAAAATGGTGCAGCCATTATGGAAAACAGTATGGAGGTTCCTCACAAAATTAAAAATAGAGTTACCAAATGATCCAGTTATCCCACTCCTGGGTATATATCCAGAGAAAGCTATAATCCAAAAAGAAGCATGCACCACAATTGTCATAGCAGCACTATTTACAGGAGCCAAGACGTGAAAGCAACCTAAAGTGTTTATTGACAGATGAATGGATAAAGATATGGTATATATACCTAATGGATATTGCTCTTACTTACTGAGAAACTTTAGTCAACTGAATTCCTTCCATGTGGCTTTCCAATGTCTTTAAAGGATGTAAAAATTCCTCAGGCTCATTTTTCACCACAATTGATTTGAGAGGACTATTTATATGTTTGGCACTTTTGCCTTCCTAATTTCTTTCCCACAAATTAGACAGTTCCAAATTCTGCCTCTATGTTTCTGTTACACCCTATAAAGTATCTATGAATGAATACTCTTGAAATATTGTAATTTGTAGTTCCAGTAAGCAAAATCAGCTAATAGTTTCTGCAAGTATCACAGTAGAAAGTTTATTTTTGATGATCTGTGTAATAGGTGAAATAATATATTTATCTAAGCTCTCTTAAAGGTCTAAATTTTTTTGTGTTTTTTTTTTTGGAAATGATATTTGCTGTGATTGTTTAGTAAAATTCCCAAAAGAAAGGGATGTTTTAAAGGCATATCCCTTCCTACCAAAATTAAAGACCTAAAATGCCAACAAATTCTTTGACTAGCAGTTTAAATGCTGGTACATGATAATTTTTCCTTTTACTTTCTTCTTTTCTCCTCTTCCGTCTGCTCCTTTTTCCTCTCCTCATTCTTCTTTGTGTTTCCTATTTGATTTACTTTTAACAGTTTGACCTAATAAAAGGAAATTTGGCAATTATATTACACACTCTCCTAGTTGCTTTACAATTTCTTTGAAATCCATAGCTCTGAGAAACATTGTCTTATGCCATTCCCTTAATATAGTTATTAAAATGTTATATGGGGATAAAATATGAGGAAAAAGTAATTTGTAAGATTAGATATGTCATATATTTTATAATGTGTCACCACAGGATTTTTAGGCAAAGTAGAGATTTTGTCTTCACATTAAGGTATAATAATTTTTTGTTGTCTATAATTATCTAAATTCATACATGAAGATATTTTGGTAATTACAGCTTTTCTACTTATTTAAATACTGCTTGTGTTAAATTAAAAAGATATCTAATAAGGAAACCAATTGCACATTAACCATTTTTTTCTTTTTAAGCTCTTTATTGGAATATAATTTCTTTACACACTTGTACCAGATTTTGAGGTACACCAAAGTGAATCAGCTGTATTTATACATAAATCCCCATATCCCGTCCCTCGGGCAACTCCCTTCCACCCTCCATGTACTGGCCCTCTAAGGCATCACCCATCATCAAGTTGATCGCCCTTTGATATACAGCAACTTTCCACTAGTTATCTATTTTACGGTTGGTAGTGTATGTATGTCTGTGCTACTCTCTCACTTCAGCCCAGATTCCACTTCAACCATCCCTCCCAACCCTGTGTCCTCCAGTCCATTGTCTGCATCTGCATCCTTATTCTTGTTCTGTCATTGGGTTCATCAGTACCATTTTTTTTTTTTTTTTTTAGATTCCATATATATGAGTTAGCATACAGTATTTGTTTTTCTCTTTCTGGCTTACTTCACTCTGTGTGACAGACTCTAGGTCTATCCACCTCATTACATATAGCTCCATCTCATCCCTTTTTATAGCTGAGTAATATTCCATTGTATATATGTGCCACATCTTCTTTATCCAGTCACCACTTGATGGGCATTTAGGTTGCTTCCATGTCCTGCCTATTGTAAATAGTGCTGCAATGAACATTATGGTACATGTTTCTTTTTGGATTATGGTTTTCTCTGGGTATATGCCCAGTAGTGGGATTACTGGGTCATATGGTAGTACTATTTTTTAGTTTTTTAAGGAACCTCCAAACTGTTTTCCATAGTGGCTGTACCAGCTTACATTCCCACCAACAGTGCAGGAGAGTTCCCTTTTCTCCACACCCTCTCCAACATTTGTGGTTTCCAGATGTTTTGATGATGGCCATTCTGACTGGTATAAGGTAATACCTCATTGTGGCTTTGACTTGCAATTCTCTAATGATTAGAGATGTTGAGCATCTTTTCATGTGTGTGTTGGCCATCTGTATGTCTTCTTTGGAGAAATGTCTATTTAGGTCTTCCTCCCTTTTGTGTACTGGGTTATTGCTTTTTTGGTATTAAGCTGCATGAGCTGCTTATATATTTTGAAGATTAAACCTCTGTCAGTCGCTTTGTTGGCAAGTATTTTCTCCCATTCTGAGGGTTGTCTTCTTGTCTTGTTTATGGTTTCTTTCACTGTGCAAAAGCTTTTAAATTTCATTAGGTCCCATTTATTTATTCTTGATTTTATTCCCATTATTCTAGGAGGTGGGTCAAAAAGGATCTTGCTTTGGTGTATGTTATAGAGTATTCTGCCTATGTTTTCCTCTAGGAGATTTATACTGTCTGACCTTACATTTAGGTCTTTAATCCATTTTGAGTTTATTTTTGTGTATGGTGTTAGGAAGTGTTCTAACTTCATTCTTTGAAATTTAGCTGTCCAATTTTCCCAGCACCACTTATTGAAGGGGCTGTCTTTTTTCCATTTTATATTCTTGCCTCCTTTGTCAAAGATAAGGTGCCCGTATGTGCTTGGGTTTATCTCTGAGTTCTCTATTCTGTTCCATTGATCTTCCTTTCTATTTTTGTGCCAGTACCATACTGTCTGTGGCCTTGTAGTATAGTTTGAAGTCAGGAAGCCTGATTCCACCAACTCCATCTTACCTTCTCAAGATTGCTTTGGCTATTCGGGGTCTTTTGTGTTTCCATACAAATCAAAAGATTTCTTGTTCTAGTTCTGTGAAATATGCCATTAGTAATTTGGCAGGAATTGCATTGAATCTGTAAATTGCTTTGAGTAGTAGAGTCATTTATAAAATGTTGATTCTTCCAATCCAAGAACATGGCATGTCTTTCAATCTTTTTGTATCATCTTTGATTTCTTTCATCAGTGTCTTATAGTTTTCTGCATATAGGTCTTTTGCCTCCTTAGGCAGGTTTATTACTAGGTATTTTTTTCATTTTCTTGCAATGGTAAATGGGAGTGTTTCCTTCATTTCTCTTTCTGCTTTTTCATTGTTAGTGTATAGGAATGCAAGAGATTTCTGCACATTAATTTTGTATGCTGCTACTTTACTAAATTCATTGATTAGTGCTAGCAGTTTTCTGGTAAAATCTTTAGGATTTTCTATGTATAATACCATGTCATCTGCAAAAAGTGACAATTTTACTTCTTCTTTTCCAATCTGGATTAAATTTATTTCATTTTTTTCTCTGATTGCTGTGGCTAAAACTTCCAAAACTATATTGAATAATAATGGCAAGAGTGGGCACCCTTGTCTTTTTCCTGTTTTTGGAAGGAATGCTTTCAATTTTTCACCATTTAGAATGATGTTGGCTTTTGGTTTCTCATATATGGCATTTATTATGTTGAGATAATTTCCTTCTATGCCCATTTTCTGAAGAGTTTTTATCGTAAATTGTTGTTTACTTTTGTCAAAAGCATCTATTGAGATGATCATATGGTTTTTATCCTTCAATTTGTTAATATGATGTATCACATTGATTGATTTTTATATATTGAAGAATCCTTGCCTTCCAGGGATAAACCCCACTTGATCATGGTGTATGATCTTTTTAATGTGTTGTTGGATTCTCTTAGTTTGTATTTTGTTGAGGATTTTTACATCTATATCCATCAGTGATATTGGTCTGTAATTTTCTTTTTTTTTTTTGATGTCTTTGACTTGTTTTGGTATCAGGGTGATGGTGGCCTCATATAATGAGCTTGGGAGTGTTCCTCCTTCTGCTATATTTTGGAAGAGTTTGAGATGGATAGGTGTTAGCTCTTCTCTAAATGTTTGATAGAATTTGCCTGTGAATCCATCTGGCCATGGGCTTTTGTTTGTTTGGAGATTTTTAATCACAGTCTCAATTTCTGTACTTGTGATTGGTCTGTTAATATTTTCTATTTCTTCCTGGTGCAGTCTTGGAAGATTGTACTTTTCTAAGAATTTATCCATGTGTTCCAGGATATCCAATTTATTGGCATATAGTTGCTTGTAGTAGTCTCACATGTTCTTTTGTATTTCTGTGGTGTCAGTTGTTACTTTTCCTTTTTCATTTCTAATTCTATTGATTTGCATCTTCTACCTTTTTTTCCTGATGAGTCTAGCTAATGGTTTATCAATTTTATTTATCTTATCAAACAACCAGCTTTAAGTTTCATTGATGTTTGCTATTGTTTCTTTCATTTCTTTTTCATTTATTTCAGATTTGATCTTTATGATTTCTTTCCTTCTGCTCACTTTGGAGTTTCTTTGCTCTTTTGTTTCTAATTGGTTTAGATGTAATGTTAGGTTGTTTATTCCATATTTTTATTGTTTCTTGAGGTAAGACTATATTGCAATAAACTTCCCTCTTAGAACTGCTTTTGCTGCATCCCGTAGATTTTGCATTGTTGTGTTTTCATTGTCATTTGTTTCTAGATATTTTTTGATTATTCTTTGATTTCTTCAGTGATTTCTTGGTTGTTTAATAATGTATTGTTTAGCATTCATGTGTTGGCATTTTTTAGACTTTTTTTTTTTTAGGTAATTGATATCTAGTTTCATGGTGATGTGGTCAGAGAAGATGCTTGACACAATTTCAATTTTCTTGAATTTACCTAGGCGTGATTTGTGACCCAAGGTGTGATCTATCCTGGAGAATGTTCCCTGTGCACTTGAGAAGAAAGTGTATTCTGTAGTTTTTGGATAGAATGTGCTACAAATATCAATTATGTTGAGGTGATCTAATGTGTCATTTAAAGCTTGTGTGTCATTATGTATTTTCTGTTCGGATGATCTGTCCATTGATGTAAGTGGGGTGTTCAAGTCTCCTACTATTATTGTGTTACTGTTGATTTCCCCTTTTCTGGCTGTTAGCATTTGCCTTATATATTGAGGTGCTCCTATGTTGGGTGTGTAGATATTTACAATTGTTATATGTTCTTTGATTGATCCCTTGATCATTATGTCATGTCCTTCCTTGTCTCTTGTAATAGTCTTTACTTTAAAGTCTAATTTGTTTGATATGAGTATTGCTACTCTAGCTTTCTTTTGACTTCCATTTGCATGGAATATCTTTTTCCATCCCTTCACTTTCAGCCTATATCTATCCCTTGGTCTGAAGTGGGTTTCTTGTAGGCAGCATATAGAAGTGTCTTGTTTTTGTATTCATTCAGCCAGTCTGTGTCTTTTGGTTGGGGCATTTAATCCATTTACATTTAAGGTGATTATTGACATGCATGTTCCTATTACCATTTTCTCAATTGTTTCGTGTTTGTTTTTGTAGATCTTTTCCTTCTCTTGTGTTTCTTACTTACAAAAGTTCTTTTAGCAATTGCTGTAAGGCTGGTTTGGTGGTGCTGAATTCTCTTAACTTTTGCTTGTCTGGAAAGCTTTTGATTTCTCTATCGAATCTGAATGAGATTCTTGCTGGGTAGAATATCTTTGGCTGTAGGTTTTTCTCTTTCAGGACTTTCAGTATATCCTGACATTCTTTTCTGGCCTACAGAGTTTCTGCAGAAAGACCAGCTGTTATTCTTATGGGTTGTCCCTTATATGTTGTTTGTTGCTTTTCTCTTGCTGCTTTTCATATTTTTTCTTTGTGTTTAATTGTCATTAGTTTGATTAATATGTGTCTTGGTGTATTTCTCCTTGGGTTTATTCTGTATGGGACTCTCTGTGCTTCTTGGACTTGGTGAATTATTTCCTTTCCCATGTTGGGGAAGTTTTCCACTATAACCTCTTCAAATATTTTATCAGATGCTTTGCTTTTTTCTTCTTCTTCTGGGATGTCTACAATTCGAATGTTGGTCTGCTTAATGTTATCACCAAGGTCTCTGAGACTGTCTTCCATTCTTTTTATTCTTTTTTCTTGTTCCTGCCCTGTGGCAGTTTTTCCCCCATTTTATCTTCCAACTCACTTATTCATTCTTCTGCCTCAGTTATTCTTCTGTTTATACCATCTAGAGTATTTTTAGTTTCAGTTATTTTGTTGCCCATTACTGTTTATTTGCTCATTAGTTCTTCTGAGTTCTTCCTCACTGTTTCTTGTATTTTCTCTATGCTTTTACGATTTTGGATCATCTTTACTAACATTATCCTGAATTCTTTTTCAGGCAATTTACATCTTTACTATGTATTTTGTCGAGATTTTGGATTATTTTTTCTACCATTACTCTTAAATCTTTTTCAGCTAATTTGCCTATTTCCTCTTCATTTATTTGGTCTTGTGTTTTTTTTTTTTTTTTCCTGCTTCTTTGCCTGCATGGTGTTTCTTTGTTTTCTCATATTGTCTGATTTATAGGATTTGCTGTCTCCCTATGCTGCCTAGTAGTAGTTCCTCTTGTTTCTGCTCTCTGCCCCTGTGGTGGGGTTTGTTCAGTGTCTTTAGTAGACTTCCTGGTTGGGGGATCTTGTGTCTGCTTTCCAGTGTGTGGCTCTGTGTCTTTTCTCTCTGATGGGCAGGGCCCTGTCAGATGGTGTGGTTTAGGTTATCTGTGAGGTTAATATGACTTTAGGTAGTCTGTGTGCTGATGGGTGGGTTTGTGTTCCTGTCATGCTTATAATTTGGTGTGAGGTGTCCAGCACTGGCATTTGCAGACAGTCAGATGAAGCTGGGTCTTAGACTCTGATACAGGGCTCTGTAAGAGTTCTCTGCAGTTAGTCTTCCCTGTGTCTGAGGACTGCCTAGTAGTCTAGCATCCTGGATTCAATGCTCCCTCCCCAGAACCTCCTACTTGACCTCTGGTGAAGTAGTCCAGGCTTCAGAGGTTGTTTGTCTGGGCAGTAAAGGGGTTTAATAAAGACTGTCCAAGCCCCAGACTAATGGCAGAGTGTTGAGTCAAACAAATACTAAGTCAAGGAAACACATACATGTGTAAGACACACAAACACTAAATCCAGTAGAATATAAGGCAGTAGAAAACCTGACAGAAGAACCCCAGTATGCAATCAGACAATCTATGAGAAAACCAACAGAAATTGAAAACCAAAAAAAAAAAAAAAAAAAAAAAAAAAAAGCACCACACACACACAAACACAAATCCAGGAAGATAGGGATATTTTTTTAACTTAGGATCAAATATAGTAAATAGCAAGAGTACCACCAGACAGACTGAAGGTTCTTAGAATGAAATCAGACAATTATACTTAGAACTAAGATAAAGACAAAACCTAATAATAAACACCAAAGCAGTGTGTCAACTGGAGAATCAAGCAAGGGCACAGAGCAGACCAATAATATTGCCTATAAGTGTATTAAGATAAAATAAACTAAAAAAGGAGAGAAATCAGGGCAAGAGAAGAGCATAGTGTGACTGGAAATATGAAAAGAAAAAGAAAAGAGAGGAAAAAAATAGAAATGTATAAAAGATATAGAAGGAAAGAAGGTAGAAGAGATAAAGTTAGCCCTACAAAAAACTTAACTAGAAATATGTAAAAAGTATAAAAATAAAAATAGAAAAAAAATAGAATAAAAGAATAAAAAAATATGTTATAATACATGTAGATCCCTTAGGACTATGCTCATAGTTAATTAAAAAAAGAAACCACATACACACAAACACATATCCAGGGAAAATTTGAAAGCTAGGATCAAATATCATAAAGAGCAAGAGTACAATCAGACCCACTAAAGATACCCAAGACAAAATCAGACAATTATAATCAGAACTAAGATAAATACCAAACCTAATAATAAAAGCCAAAGCAGTGTGTCATCTGGAGAATAAAGCAAGGAAACAAAGCAGAATATTAACATTGATTATAAGTATATTAAGATAAAGGAAACTAAAAAAGGATATAAGACAGGGCAACAGAAGAGCATAGTGTGACTGGACATATGAAAAGAAAAAGAAAAAAATAGAAATGTATAAAAGAGATGAAAAGAAGGTAGGAGAGATACAATCAACACTACAAAAAAACTTAGCTACTAATACAAATATATAAAAAGGCTAAAAATAAAAATAGTATAAAATAGAATAAAAATGTTATAAAACATGTAGATCCCTTAGGACTAAAATCATAATTAATTAAAAAAAAAGAAAGAAAAAAGCTAGAACTGACCCCAGAATGGATCATATCATTAAAATTAATAATAATATTTCTGTTTCCTTGGGGTCTCAGCTGTAAGTGTCCTACATGCCTTGGGCTTTTTGTATTACTCTGTGACCAGCAGAGCTTCATTTATTGTTCATATGTAAGTGCCTGTGTGTGAGAAGAGAGAGGGTAAAATAGTGGCTCCTTCCCCTGGGAGTGAGTGAGCAGTGGTGCCCTGCCTGGGTCACGGTGGCTCACACAGCTCAGGCAGTGCCTGTTGCAGAGGGACACCAGCAGCTCAGGTGTAAACAGAATGTCTTCAGAGCTGGGCCCCTCTGCATAATTTTGGCTCTAGGCACCAGGCACTCTAGGCCAGCCCTGCCCAGGGGCCTTTGTTATTCCTGACTGCCTTAGCCAGGCCCAGAGAGGTCCTTCCTTTGTACGGGTGCAGAGAGAGAGAGAGAGAGAGAGAGAGAGGGGCAGGCTACGCACCCATGGCTCCTCCCCCTGCTTTTCAGTCAGCAGTATCAAGCCACTGACATGGCCACCCAGCTTTCCACAGTAGGCATTCTCTGCTGCAGATTTCTTCCCTCCTGTCCTCTCAGTTCATCTCCCCACTGCCAACAATGTTTCTCACCCTGAACCAGTTTTCCAGTTCCCATGTTCCAGCTCCCAGACTCCCTGTTCAGCTGTGAACCCATGTCTCAGTCCAGACATGCTGAGCTCTGGTGCAGACCCTCCATGTGTTTCTCACTCTTTCCCATCTGCCATAGATCAGCCACTTCACCCTCTTTGAACAGTCCCAAATGCCTCCCTTCTTACCTGATGAAATTCCCCATTGGAGAAGGGGTTTCCCCATTAGACAAGGGATGTTTCCCCAAATTTGGCAATCTCACCTCTGTTTCAGCTCCCCCTGTCCCAGGGTGTAGGACCCATCCCTTTCCTTTCTTCTCCTCCTCTTTCTCCATTTTCTTTTTCCCTCTGTCCTAGCCAGTTATGTCAGGATCTTTGCAGTCCTTTCTGGTGTCCAAGGTCTTCTGCTGGTGTTCAGCTGGTTTTCTGTGGGATTTATTGCATCTTTTGATGTACTCCTGATGCATCTGTGCAGAGGGGTGCATTCCATGTCCTTCTACTTCACTCCCAACTTTCTTCTGTTTTCTAACCCTTTTTTTAGAAAGGTTTTTAGTCTATTTTCCTTTTGTGGGAGAAAAAACTCCACAGGGGAAAAAATATTCAATATAGTATATGATTTTATTTTCTACCTTTGACCAAAACAGAGCTGTCATTAAACTCTGATTCTTTTTAGAGAATCCTGAATATAATGAAGACCAATTATTTCCTTCATCATCAGAGTGCTTAGGTGATTAGACATATGCAGTCATTTTAACTTTTCTGTTTAACATTGATTTAACTAATTTAAAAAATCAGACAGATGCATTGGGAATGCACGGAAGGACGCAGTCATTCCCACAGAGAACCAGCTGAACACCAGCAGACGGCCTTGGACACCAGAAAGGACCGCAGGGAGCCCGACATAGCCGGTAGGGAGGCATCTACGATGGCTCAAAGAGGGTGAAGCGGCGGAGCTGTGGCAGACGGGAGGGAGTGAGAAACGTACGGAGGGTCCACAGCGCAACTCAGCGTTCCCGGACCGAGACATCGATCCGCGGCTGAACGGAGGGTCCAGGAGCAGGAGCATGGGAACTGGAGAGCTGGTTCAGGGTGAGAAACGTTGTTGCCGGTAGGGTGACGGACCGAGAGGACAGGAGGGAGGAGGTCCGCGGAGAGGAGTGCCCGTCCCTGAGAGCTGCCCGGCCATGATGGCAGCTGGAGGCTGCAGGCTCCCGGGCGGGGGGGAGGAGCCACACGCATAGCCTCTCCCTCTCTTTCGGTGCCTCTGCAACAGGCAGTGGAGAGATGCCCTGTGGGCCACCTAAGGCGCTCAGGGATAACAAGCAGCCTCAGGCGCTCGGGCGGGGCTAGATTAAAACTCCTTGCAATGCCAGCAGCAGGGAGGCTGCCGAGAGAAAAAAAAAAAACAAAAAAAAACAGCATCAAAAATTAAAAAACCCCGAGAGAGGCCCAACTCTAAGACTTTCTGTGTACGCCTGAGCCACCAGCGCCCTCTGCAACAGGCACCTCCAAGCCTGACTGAAACAACAGTGCGCCAACGCTCACTCACTCCCAGGAGAAGGAGCCACTATTGTACCCTCTCCCTCCCCACACACCGAGGCTTACAGACGAACAATAAAGGAACCTCTGCTGGTCACAGAATAATGCAAAATAAAAAAAACCTAAGGCAAGGAGAAGGACACTTACAGCTGAGATGCTAAGGAAACAGAAATAGTAGTATCAATACCTATTGAACTGGTCCATTCTGGGATCAGTTCTGGATTTTTTTTTTTTCTTTCTCTCTTTTTTTTTTTTTTTTTTTTTTTTTGATTTATTAAATACAATCTTAGCCCTAAGGGATCTACAAGTTTTATAACATAATTTTTTAATGATATTTTTTATTCTTTTTTTTTTTTTTTGTCTTTTTATATACTTCTATATCTAGCTAAGTTTTTGGTAGTACGGACAAAATATCTCTCATACTTTCCTTTCATCCCTATCTTTTATACACTTCTATTCCTTTCTTTTTCTTTGCATATTTCCAACCACATTACGCTCTTCTGTTCCCCTTTCTTCCAGCCATTTTAAGTTTATTTTATCTTAACATACTTATAAGCAATACTATCGGTCTGCTCAGACTCCTTGCTCTATTCTCCAGATGACGCACTGCCTTGGTATTTAATATGAGGCTTTTGTCTTTATCTTAGTTCTTAGTACAGTTGTCTAATTACATTCGGAGAATCTCCATTCTCTCTGGTGGTACTCCAGCTCATTTCTATATTTGATCCTAGCTTACAAAATCTCCCTGGATTGATGTTTGTATGTGTAGGGTGTTATTCGTTGTTTGTTTGCTTTTGCTTTTGTCTCTGATTTGTTCTGTTTCAGTTGTCAATTTCTGCTGGGTTTCTCTTTGAATATCTGATAGCACACTGGGGTTCTGTCACGTCTTTCTAGAGACTTATGTCCTAACGGATTCAATAATTGTGTGTCTTATACATGTATGTGTTTCCTAGACTTAATATTCGTTTAATCCAATACTTGGACATTAGTCTGAGGCTTGGACAGTCTTCTATAAACACCTCTATCACCAGGACAAGCAACCCCAAAAGCTTGGACAACCATGAGGAAACAAAGAAACACCATGCAGGCAAAGGAGCAGGAAAAAAACCCACAAGACCAAATAAATGAGGAGGAAATAGGAAAAATGCCTGAAAAAGAATTTAGAGTAATGATAGTAAAAATGATACAAAATCTCGATAACAAAATAGAGAAAGTACAAGAAACAGTTCATAAGAACTCAGAAAAACAAACAGCAATGGATAACAAAATAACTGAAATTAAAAATACTTTAGATGCTATAACCAGCAGAATGACTGAGGCAGAAGAACGAATAAGTGAGTTGGAAGATAGAATGAGGGAAATAACTGCCACAGAGCAGGAAAAAGAAAAAAAAAATAAAAAGACTAGAAGACAGCCTCAGAGACCTCAGTGATAACCTTAAATGTACCAACATTCGAATTATAGGCATCCCAGAAGAAGAAGAAAACAAGAAAGGGACTGAAAAAATATTTGAAGAGGTTATAGTGGAAAACTTCCCTAACATGGGAAAGGAAATAATTCACCAAGTCCAAGAAGCACAGAGAGTCCCATACAGAATAAACCCAAGGAGAAATACACCAAGACACATATTAATCAAACTAATGACAATTAAACACAAAGAAAAAATATGAAAAGCAGCAAGAGAAAAGCAACAAACAACATATAAGGGAAAACCCATAAGGATAACAGCTGACCTTTCTACAGAAACTCTGTGGGCCAGAAGGGAATGGCAGGATATACTGAAAGTCCTGAAAGAGAGAAACCTACAGCCAAGAATACTCTACCCAGCAAGAATCTCATTCCGATTTGAGGGAGAAATCAAAAGCTTTCCAGACAAGCAAAAGTTAAGAGAATTCAGCCCCACCAAACCAGCCTTACAACAAGTGCTAAAGGAACTTCTCTAAGTAGGAAACACAAGAAAAGGAAAACACCTACAAATACAAACCCAAAACAATTAAGAAAATGGTAATTGGAACACATATGTCAATAATCACCTTAAATGTAAATGGATTAAATGCTCCAACCAAAAGACACAGACTGGCTGAATGGATCCAAAAACAAGACCCTTCTATATGCTGCCTACAAGAAACCCACTTCAGACCAAGGGATACATATAGACTGAAAGTGAAGGGATGGAAAAAGATATTCCATGCAAACGGAAGTCAAAAGAAAGCTGGAGTAGCAATACTCATATCAGACAAATTAGACTTGAAAGTAAAGACTATTAAAAGAGACAAGGAAGGACACTACATAATGATCAAGGGATCCATTCAAGAAGAACATATCACAATTTAAATATCTATGCCCCCAATATAGGAGCACCTCAATACATAAGGCAAATGCTAACAGCTATAAAAGGGGACATCGACAGTAACACAGTAATAGTGGGAGACTTGAACACCACTCTCACCACTATTATTTAACATAGTTTTGGAAGTTTTAGCCACAGCAATCAGAGAAGAAAAAGAAATAAAAGGAATCCAAATTGGAAAAGAAGAAGTAAAATTGTCACTCTTTGCAGATGACATGATATTATATATAGAAAACCCTAAAGACTCTACCAGAAAACTGCTAGCACTCATTGATGAGTTTAGTAAAGTAGCAGGATACAAAATTAATGCACAGAAATCTCTTGCATTCCTATACACTAACAATGAAACAGCAGAAAGAGAAATTAAGGAAACTCTCCCATTCACCATTGCAACAAAAAGAATCAAATACCTAGGAATAAACCTGCCTAAGGAGGCAAAAGATCTGTATGCAGAAAACTTTAAGACATTGATGAAAGAAATCAAAGACGACACAAACAGATAGAGGGACATACCATGTTCCTGGATTGGAAGAATCAACATCGCGAAAATGACTGTACTACCCAAAGCAATTTACAGATTCAATGCAAGCCCAATCAAATGACCAATGGCATTTTTCACAGAACTAGAGCAAGAAATCTTACGATTTGTATGGAAACGCAAAAGACCCCGAATAGCCAAAGCAATCTTGAGAAGGAAAAATGGAGTTGGTGGAATCAGGCTTCCTGACTTCAAACTATACTACAAGGCCATAGTGATCAAGACAGTATGGTACTGGCACAAAAATAGAAAGGAAGATCAATGGAATAGAATAGAGAACTCAGAAGTAAGCCCAAACACATATGGGCACCTTCTCTTTGACAAAGGAGGCACGAGTATACAATGGAAAAAAGACAGCCTCTTCAATAAGTGGTGCTGGGAAAATTGGACAGCAACATGTAAAAGAATGAAATTAGAACACTTCCTAACACCATACACAAAAATAAACTCCAAATGGATTAAAGACCTACATGTAAGACCAGACACTATAAAACTCCTAGAGGAAAACATAGGCAGAACACTCTATGACATCCATCAAAGCAACATCCTTTTTGACCCACCTCCTAGAATCAGGGAAATAAAATCAAGAATAAACAAATGGGACCTCATGAAACTTAAAAGCTTTTGCACAGCAAAAGAAACCATAAACAAGACTAAAAGGCAACCCTCAGAATGGGAAAAAATAATTGCCTATGAAACAACGGACAAAGGATTAACCTCCAAAATATACAAGCAGCTCATGCAGCTTCATACCAAAAAAGCAAATAACCCAATCCACAAATGGGCAGAAGACCTAAATAGACATTTCTCCAAAGAAGACATACAGATGGCCAACAAACACATGAAAAGATGCTCAACATCACTCATCATCAGAGGAATGCAAGTCAAAGCCACAATGAGGTATCACCTCACACCAATCAGAATGGCCATCATCACAAAGTCCGGAAACCACAAATGTTGGAGAGGGTGTGGAGAAAAGGGAACTCTCCTTCACTGTTGGTGGGACTGTAAGTTGGTACAGCCACTATGGAAAACAATTTGGAGGTTCCTTAAAAAACTACAAATAGAACTACCATATGATCCAGTCATCCCACTCCTGGGCATATACCCAAAGAAAACCATAATCCCAAAAGAAACTTGTACCATAATGTTTATTGCAGCACTCTTTACAATAGCCAGGACATGGAAGCAACCTAAATGCCCATCAACAAATGAATGGATACAGAAGATGTGGCATATATATACAATGGAATATTACTCAGCTATAAAAAGGGATGAGATGGAGCTATATGTAATGAGGTGGATAGAACTACAATCTGTCATACAGAGTGAAGTAAGTCAGAAAGAGAAAGACAAATATTGTATGCTAACTCACATATACGGAATCTAAAAATGGTACTGATGAACTCAGTGACAAGAACAAGGACGCAGATACAGAGAATGGACTGGAGAACTCGAGGTATGGGAGGGGGCAGGGGGTGAAGGGGAAACTGAGAAGAAGCGAGAGAGTAGCCCAGACATATATATACTACCAAGTGTAATATAGTCAGTGGGAAGTTGTTGTATAGCAAAGGAAGTTCAACTCGAGGATGGAAGATGCCTTAGAGTACTGGGGCAGGGAGGGTGGGGGGGACTCGAGGGGGGGCGTCAAGGAAGGGAGGGAATATGGGGATATGTGTATAAAAACAGTTGATTGAACCTGGTGTACCCCCAAAAAAATAAAAAAAAAAAAATCATACAATCATATGAGACATTTTGAAGGCTGAGATATTTGCTTCATTTCCATAGCTTCAAATGTCACAAAATGTCAGTTAATTATCTGCTCTTATTTGCACCATATGAGTGCATGCTATTTTCAACACATAACATTAGTCATATATATGCGTATAGGTATGTGTATTAAAATTCTATTATAAATCATATATAAATTATTCCAGAAACTGAAGCTATACCAAAATTCCAGGAAAAAAATATTGGTTTCTGCAATATAAGAACTGGTACATTTATTCATGTTTTGATTAGAACAAACAAAAAAGCAAGTCTCATCAATATGTATTGGAATTACAATACTTTGAGACTGTAAGGTGTTTGTTTCTGAATATGGACTTTTAATATAGATGGTATAGCATTTCCAGATAACTCTATCTTTCTATTTCTCATAATATCTAAATATCTTATTATAAAAATAATAACTTTACTTGTCCCCTCCCAGTAGTGCTTCCCAAACATAGAGGCCATGATCAAGGTAAGAAAAATGTAGCATTAGAGACCACAAAATGTATGGTTAATTAATTTTATACATCAGAAGGTTTTTAGTGGTAACTGCTATGATCAATTCACTTTTTAAATATATCAAGATAAAAAACATAAATGCATCACTTTTCATGGAAAAATTTTATTCACATTTAAAGAAAATTACTTTGTGTATGTTACAAAGTGTACACTAGGAACACACAGTAAAATCATGGAAAATTTAGAAATTCATGTTGAAAGTTCACCCAAGATGTATTAATTCAGACATTCAGGAAACACATTAAATATACATACCAGATACTCTACTGAGAGACGAGTGGATAGAAATGATTACATAATAATTGAAGCCATGGGAAGCTCATGGTCAGTTATATAAAAGAAAGAAAAAAGAAAGTATGAACTTAGACTAACAATTACCCTAATCCTCTTAAAAAGAGTTAGGAAAATTTACTGTGAGAGACCACAAGAAAGACAGTTAATCCATTTTGTGGCAATCAAGTATAACTTCTTACAGAAAGGGGCAATTCTAGGTTTTGAAATAATTTTAGCAATTAGGTCAAGAAATAATAAAAAAGAAAATGCATCACGTACATGCAAAACATACCTTGTGTTGTAGATACCATTGTTTCCTTATCAGATAGTCAACATTCCCTTTTATTGTTCAAAGAACCTCAGTTTTGTTCAGATATTGCTCTAGCAACAATAGGCATGAGGACAAGCAGAGAGAAATTGTTCTTCCACTCAAAACCCCCTAGAAATAATTAGATTGGTTCTTTTTTGCTGTTAGTAAAAGGACAAGTTTTTATTCAGTAAGTTGTTAAAACAATAGATTTGACCTTTATCAGCATTTAACAAAAGCAGATAGGATAGAATACACAAATTAGAATTATATTACTAGAATTATATACATGTATAAGTTATAATCATGTTGTATATAATATAGATTAAAATCAATAATAATATTACATCAATAATGTATGTTACATTGATATTCTATATCTATATGTTCTAAATCTATATCAATATAATTATATACATATAATATAATGTATATATCACAGAAAGTCTCAGATACATCAATAATATTAAAGCTTTTCTTCATGAAAGTCACATGGAAAATAAATTTTCTTCTGAAGTTTATGATAAAATGTTTTGAAAGTCTCTAGTTAAGTAAATTTTAGTAATCTTGATATTTATCATACGTACATGATTTGTCTAGATGTAGACATGTGATAAAGTATAAGGGAGAAACTACATGTGCCAACTAGGAAAGATTAGTTTTCCTGATAAAATGAGGGAGCTCCATTTTTATGCTGCTTCCTCTTTTACCCACATGGGATATTTTCATGAAGTTGTGGTGACTCTCATCCAAGAATAAGAACAAAAAGCCAGCATACTGAGAATGTTAAAGCAGGAAGCTGTAAAGCACCTGGGTCATTGTTGATATTTTGGAGCTGCTGCACTAAACTTGGAATTACCCATCTCCAAATTTTCATTATGAGAGACAATCAAATGTCTTGCTTTTTAAACTGCATTTGCCCGTCATTCTGTTTCTGGCAGCCAAAAACATCTTAACTGATACACCATGAGAGTACATACTATTTTTCAGGGAAAAACAAATGATTTAGAAAGATAAGAAATTCAGGTTGATGTGGGTTTTAAGCAGGAGAATAATAACTCACACATTGAAAATTTTGTTGTTTGTAGAGGATGATTAGAAAAAGGTTTAAAGTCAATTTCAAAGAGAGCAACTAGAATATGTCTAATCCATTAAAGATATGAGAACCAATGTTAAAGAAATAATTGTGAGATTTAAAGCAATTTGAGAACAATTTGTAAAGGTAATTGAGGTAAACAAATATGCCCCTAGAATAGCTACATGTTTTCTAGATATATTAGTACATTATTAATATATAAGAAGGAAGAAAAGAGAGGCACATTTGAGAAATTGATCATGGGTGACGATTTGAACAAGTAATTTAGAAAATGCTTGTGAAATTTCTAAGTGGATTTCAGTTAGTTTACAAATACTTATTGGGTGCCAGTGTGCACCTGGCCTCATTCTATGTGCTTAAATATAGTAACAAGGGAAAAAATAGCAACCAAAACTCATCCCCTAGTTTGGCTTATATTTTTTGAGTGAAGACAAAAAGTGAACAACAAATGCAAGAAATCTATAATATACTATTTGTTAAAAGCTAGTAAATGCTATGGAAATAATAGAGAGACAGAGAATAAAAAGGAGTTTGGAGTGCCTGTTTGGGCTGTGTGTGTTTTTTTTTTTTTTTTTTTTTTTTTTTTTCTCAGGGGGTTGTTGGGGGTGGTGTGTGTGTGTGTGTGTGTGTGTGTGTGTTTGTGTGTAGCATAGTCAGGGCAGACCTAATAGATAATTTTACCATTTGATAAAAGACCAAAAGGAAGTTAGAAGCCCAGTGATACTGGAAGAAGAGTATTCCCTCAGATGTTAATAAAGACATTGACCAAGTCTAAAGTCGAGCTACCTTGGTTCCAGAAGAGCAAGGAAGAAGGACAGTGAATTTGGGCAAAGCAAACAGGTGGGTGAGAGGCATAGAATAGATTAGTGAGTAAAGGGGATAGAGTGTGATTTTTGTCAAGGGCTGAGGTCCCAGAGAATCTGGTAATCAAACAGAAAATACAGGCAGATATTAATCAGGAAGTGTTCTCATTATAACAACCGGTATGAAGTGACAAAATCAGAACTGTGCAGAAGTTAGGCCACGGTGCAACCAACCTTGGGTGGAACTGGTAAGCTGAGACAGACCATCAGTGTAGTTCCCCATTGCATAGAAGACCTGCTTTATATTCCCTCAATATCAGTGGTTGGGTGCAGGCTGCCCCTAGGAAGGAGTGTGATTCTGAGTGAAGCAATTCTCTTTAGCTGAGGGACTTCCTGTAGAAGTCTGACATATGGAAGTTGTCAGACAAGAAAACTTAGCAGCAGCTGAATGAATAATTCCTTCTGTCCTGAGAGAGAAATCTAGGCCATGTAGCACAGTACCCACCATACCATACAGTTTGATGTGCTCATTTATTCTCGTTTCATTTATATTCTATGATCATCTTTTTTAATGTTCTAGCAGAAAATTTTTCTTGAAACAACATTGTAAAAAGGTTATGGAAATGAACTTCAGCCCACACCAATGCTGCTGGACTTGAGACCTCAGCAGATGAACATCACCTCTATTCTCTATTGTTCATCCTAGATGACTCTCAATGTCTACTAGCACCACTGTTGGACCAGGTTGGCATACATGTTAGAATGACCTAGAGCCCTATCCCTGGTAAGGTCTAAAACCCTGATTCTCCCATTCTTCTCCAAATATGACTCTTGGATCTATTTATAATCAAATTGGGTAAGGCATCTAAGTGGATCACTTCAGTTTGAGTCATTTATCCATGCCCCTCTGTGTAACATCAGTCTTACCCTTCTCCTGATAAATCCCAGCTGGATGGAATAGTTTTTCTTCTTGTCTGCTAATCCATTGGTACAAGGAGCCCAATGTGTCCATGTTTAGTATTGGTCACAGAGAATTATCTTTCATATTCTTTTTGATCCACATTCCTAATAGGGATGGAAAAGAATGTAACAATGTATGGCCACATATCATGTACCTGAGGCCATATTAATCTACTGTAGCAAAGTTACTACCACTTGCCATAGGGTTGATATTGGGGTTACTACTTGGTTGTGGTTGTGATAACTTATAGTTACTCTCCAGAATCTGTCTAGTTTTTATAGGGGCCAAACTGATGAATTAAATGGAAATATGATGGGGACCACCATCTCTGCATATTTTAACATTTTAGATTGGTATTAGTCACTGATTTCCCTAGGATCCAATACCTTGGCCAAGTTGGGAGAGGAGAGGTCAATTGCAGAAACTTCCACTTGTCATTTTTTCCTGTAATTTTTCTTACATCACAGGCCAAGGAACTTCCAATGATGTTCATTCCAATTATAACTTTGGAGACCAACTATGTGACTACCAGATGATGTGTAGACTCAGTGTACACACTGTGGTCTGGACTTCATTTGTGCCAGTGAGGCTTCCTCTCCATGTTGATGGATATGGATGTGACCTGGGAAATACTTCAGGTCTGTCTCATGTTCTGATCTGATTGCACCAAATGGGTGCAGCCTAGCACATGTGCCCAGGCTTCCTGACACCCAGATTTGACGGTGATCCTTAATGACTTATTAGTTTCCCCCGTGCTCTCCTAAAAAATGGTCAGAAGATGGGTGTTACACCCTTACACATTATATCTATAATACCATGACCACTTCATTAAGACTTTTGTACCCACTTCCAGTGTATCCTATAGGAAATCTGAACTTTTCTTCCTCACTTAGTGAAGGTAATCAATTTCATAGTCATTTTAAGAGTGTGTTAGCATCACTTCCTTGAGGTCTTGCCAGATCATTTATTTGTTTATTTATTTTTAAAGATTATTTATTTATTTATTTTTGGCTGCATTGGATCTTCATGCTGCATACAACCTTTCTCTAGTTGTGGCAAGCAGGGGCTACTCTTCTTTGCAGTGCATGGGCTTCTCATTGTGATGGTTTCTCTTGTTGCAGAGCATGGGCTCTAGGAGTGTGGGCTTCAGTAGTTGTGGCTTGCAAGCTCTAGAGAGTAGGCTCAGTAGTTGTGGAGCTCAGGCTTAGTTGCTCTGCAGCATATGGATTTTCCCGGAAAAGGGATCGAACCCATGTCCCCTGCATTGGTAGGCAGATTCTTAACCACTGTGCCACCAGGGAAGTCCCTTGCCAGAGCATTTAATTTTGTCTACTAGGAGACTTCTCCAAGTTGATTAAATCTCCCTTGTTCAGTTTTGCGATCTGCCTCCTTTCGTCTGGCACCCCCAGCAGCAAGTCCCATATATACTCCCTTCTCCTCCTGGTACTGAAACCCCTTCTTGATATGGTTCCTTTCCTTCTTTTACAGGTCTAAGGAGTTAGTTATAGTATTTAACCCAAGTTATAGATAAGTGGACAGGAGGTCAATGAAGATAATATCCTGAGAGAGCTTACATTACCTTGAAGAACCAAAGCCTTTAATTATCTTCAAGCAATGTAGAAGTGCTAACCCTCAATAGGATGGAGTGGATCATTTCTGTAACTCAAGTGCATTAACCTAGAAATGCCTATGTCATGTTGGAGCACTTTTGGGGGAAATTGAAGAACTGAAAATATCAGTAGCTGAAATGATTACTTCATTACTTAAGGGTAGATCTGATCACAGTATTCATGACAGCCTTGCAGGTCTTTGTAAGCACTTTGCCTTTCACTCTGAGTGAAGTGGGCAGTTTTAACAGAACTGTACGAAAAGAAGGAGAAGGAGACTGAGAACAGAAACTTGAGAAAAGTTGAGTTTCAAGTATTGTGGGAAGACAGGAAATTCCATGAAATCACCTAAGAAGTAATAGCCAAGAATGATACAACAGAATTAAAGAAAATAGAAAGAAAATATCAGTAAGGAAGTTATTAGCAGTGTCAAATACAGCCATAGGCAAGACTGGATTTAATAAGTAACAGATCATAGTGGCTTAGGTAAGTTAAATCTAGTGAGAGTTTGTAGGGATGGGAATATATATTGAAGAAATGAGAAGTGAAAAAGGATCCACTGATAGATATTTTTCTCAAGAAATTTGAACATGAAGTGAAGAAAGAAGGTAGCTAAAGAAGGTTATGAAATACTAACCTTTTTACTTGGTTTGTCTTGGCCTTTTGGAAGAGGCTGAAGTGCATTTCTATGCTGACAAGAGGAAGCAATTAAAGAGTGGGAAGCTGAAAATGAGGAGAGAGTATAATAGCTGAACAGCTTAAAGAGGATGGTATCCAAATTTGCTTTTGAAAAAAACTCTCCTGTAGTTCAAGAAATGGAATCAGCCTGGAAAGAAATAAAAAGGAAGACAAAAAGAAATGAAATAGAAGGGCAAAATGAAAGGGTACTGTGTATGGTGCTCTCAATGAAAATAAACACAAGAGAGTGAAAAAGGCAAATGATCATTTGTGGTCAGAATGAAAGGCATTATAATTGAAGAGTTTAGACTTAGGGTGTTTCTGAGTTAGACAACTTTATAGATGTGGGTTTGGAAATAACTTTGCAATAGTTGAATGAAAAAAAAAAAAAGTCACTGTTTTGAGGATGACAGATGCTTGTGGCTAAGCTTCTAAGTTGGGCTATTCAGACCAAAGTCAGCTTGTGAGCAATGATGGGGCCCATATTGGAGAGATCTTTCAAGAAACATAAAGAGAAGCCAGAGAGTTAGTAAACAATTCTGTTGAGGAGAGATAAAATGATGGTATACATTCAGATGTATACATGAGCCTCAAAGCAGGGGAATTTATGCAACAATAGAGCAACCCTGGAGTAGCAATTCAGAGCTAAAGGATATCAACTTTCCACCCCTCTGTCTGGGTATGAGAGAGAGGATCATTTCCCACTGAGGAGAGAGCAAGAAGTAAATCTGTCTTCTCAGGTTAAATTTGGGCTTCAGTGAAACAAAGGAAGGGGCAAGAACATTTTGTCAAGATTTGGAGAATTGGGGTAAATTTATTTAATGTGAAAAATGGCTTATAGGCTGAGTGATTACAGTATTGACCATTCATACCTGGGTGTTCTTGCAAGTGTAAGGAGCTAATACTGGTAATTGTGCAGCAGCAACAGTTGTAACATGGTTCATCTCTATCTGGGATGCAGAGTCACCTTAGATATAAAGGATACAGTTAAAAATATTTGAGAGAGATGTTACTGGTAAAAGGTAAATGTAAGAGGAAGAAATATGAAGTTGTATGGGATTTGAAAGGGGAAAAAGACAACTGTGTGTAGTATCAGAGACATAGTAGGAGAATAAGAACTACAGAGTGGGGTTTCAAAAGAATTTTTAAAAATTTTAGAAGCAAACAGCATGAAAATTTTCTTTTTTCCCTTCACGGATGTAAAAAGCCATGTATGAACTTAGCCAATTACATTAACACAAAAGTGAAATTTTATGTTATCAGCTAGAAGGATACTCGAGATTATCTTGCCCAAACTTGTCATTTCTGACTCAAGGAAACAAGACAAAGGGATTAACATACTTGCAGAATAACCATTGCCAGCTGGTCAGGAAGAAGAAGACTTTCTAAAATTTGTTTTACCAGGTTTTATAAAAATGTAGTACTCAGATATTTAGCTCATGGTAAAATAATTTGTAAATTTGTAAAGTGAGTTTTAAAAAATACTTTCTATTTTAAATATTTAGTAGAAAATAGATATACATATATTTTAGGAGATAATCCCATACTAGTCAAATTAGAATCCATCTGTGGGATTGTACACTAACAGTGCCTTGAAATAGGTGACAGTCCATAGATTTTTGTGTAATGGGGGAGCTTATTAACTCTTTATATATGTACTGATACCTTTCTGTATATCTATATCCACATGTTCATCTGTAATGGCATCTATATTCATATCAAAATTATCCCTATCCCTATCCCTATATCTATAGCTATAACTATACCAATATCTACTTATCTATCTACCTGGCATTATACTTATGTCTGATATCTCATATTCTCAGATGTGAGATATAAGAACTTGGTTAATAAACCAAGTTCATTAAAAATCATAAAATAAAGAGTTATTGATGTGTTTCACTTTTCAAAGTCTTTTACCTGACAGGAGGAATCTTCAAATATTTTAAAATTTAATATCATCAATTTTCACTTGTACACAGTTTCCAAATTTCCCTGGCTGTGGCCATCATACATCTTACATGAGCACACTTTTCCCAACTCATTAATTTAAAATAATTATAATGAAATAAAAATAACAAAACACATTAGAGTTAAAAATAAGCCTCTTTTGCAAAAAATAGTGTTGTAAATGGCAGTGATTTGTTTTAATTGTTAAAGTTTTTTTAAGTTTAATGTGTGTGTGCATGTGTGTTTGTGTGTGTGTGTGTGTGTATGTAAGAGAGACAGTCAGAGACAGAGTCAGAGTTATGAACTGTGTTTATTTTCTATATGGACAATGACTCTGAGGGACAAAGTTGTTACTTATTCAAGTCACTTTGTACTTTCAGGAAAGGAGCTCCAACACAAGTGTAAATCAAAGCACTTTTGTTCATTTTTTGTTGTTGTTGTATTTTGACACTAGAAGATAAGGAAAGAGCTGAATAGCTTTGTAAGTTAAGCTATAATCTATGAATACATATTTAGTTATGAAGAGATGTAAAATAATGAGTTACCTATGCTGATCCCTTTCTTTTCTATTCGAATTCTAGACAAATTGATGGTAGAGAGGAGGGTGATAAATAAATAGATAGATAAAATATATCTGAGGATTTTTCTCTGTTTTGAGAGCATATTTATAATATTATGAAGCTGTGAGTTGAATTTTCTCCACTGACTTTTGTTGATAGATTGATATTACTATGTTTCCCTGGTTACTCTACATGTTTCTCATCTAATTATTGCTTTTTTTTCTTTCTAAGGGGTTAAAATAATTGCTTTAAAATAGTTTAAAGACATTCTTTTTAACTAAGAGAGCACATTTTAATTTCCAACAAAGGACTCATGTTTCTTTGTATAATGAACTATGATATTGTGCACTTATGTGTTTTTTCTCACTTTCTTCCCACAGTAATTTCACTCTAGACACTCTACTGTATTATAAGTCATGCAGGTTGTAATGTTGGCATGAGTAACTAAGTTAAAGGAAATAAATACAATTAGAGGCTACTATCCCAATGGGTTATTAAATCAATTTGGTCTCATTAAAAAACTTTGCACACCCGAGTTGTACCAGACAGTGTACTAAATGAGAGGGATACAAATAAATATATGCTCTAATCAGTCTTCCAAAAAGTTTATTATTAATATGGGAGACATATATAAATAAATTCCTGTAGTATAGTTATGAATATTTATGAGAAGCCCTAAGCTACATAAAACTGGATGAGCATATTCATATAAGCATTTGTGTATTATTCACAATCATGTAAACAGCCCCTTTCATACATGATACATGTGTGTTGTGTTTATTGATGTAATATTTGTTGAGAGAAAGGCTAAATAAATGAGTAAATGAATGAAGTTATGCACTAAGTTAAATAAAGGTACCAAGGAAGCAGTTAATTTACTGTGTTTGAGTGAATCAGGGAAGATTTAATAGTAGAAGAGATGATTAAGTTCAGTCTTCCAAGACACAGAAGCTGTCCAACCTGATTGATGCAGGGCATGGAATTCCAAGCAGAATGCCCAACCGGAGCAAAAGCTCAGAGGTCAGGGATGGAAGAACTCATTCAAGAACTGTGAACATCCTCATGTGGCTAAGGGACAGTGCAATGAGGAAGAAGAGCTAAGGCTGAAGGGTTTGCCAGAGAGATGCAACCACAGGTTTACATACTTTGAAAAGGTATTCAGATATCCTACTCCATTCTGATTGCATTAACCAAAAATGGCTCATTTTTCTCCTATTTGTCAAATGTTTTGCTTCAGAACCCTTCTCATCACATCATTCCAAAGAGCCACTCATACTATTTTGGAGTACCCATAGGAGAAGATATCTAATTGGCAACTCTATTAAGTGAAATCATTAAGGAATATTAATAAAATGTATAAAATAATGACATTCACATTTTGGAAAGATTCCCTTGAGGCACCATCCAAGGTGAACTGCAGAGAGCTGACAATAGATATTATGTCTCTTTATGTGTTAAAACAGATCTGTCAGCCCAATATTTATTTGCTTAGTCAGAAAATGTCCTGAGTGCTGAAAGGATTATATTTCTCCAAGAGAAGATTTAAGTAGCAGAGGGAATATAATTAGATACACTTGGCATTCACAACTGCTAAATTGCCAAAGGGTATATTTTAAATATTTTTAAATTAGGTCTCTGTGTATTCTCTTCAAGGTAACATTTGCATTTTCAATGTGCAAGAGTGGAGAATAAAATCAGCACCTCTCCAGTTTTACATTTACCAACAACTCTAATCCCTAACAGCCAGATCACTCATTGTAAACACAACAGTACAACAGACGATGGTGTGTGACAATAATCACAAAAGTCATCTTCAAAGAATGTGAACCTACATAAGGAAATCATTCCTGAAATCTTAGAAAACAAATACCTTATTTTAACACATATATGTGGAATCTAGAAAAATAGTACAGATGAACCAGTTTGCAAGGCAGAAATAGAGACACAGATGTAGAGAACAAATGTATGGACACCAAGGAGGGAAAGTGGGGGGGCAGGGGGGTATGGTGGGATGAATTTGGAAATTGGGGTTGACATATATGCTACTATGTATAAAATAGATAACTAATAAAAAATTAATTGAAAAAAAGAAAAAAGAAAACATGGTGAAATGGTAGTCTGCGGTTGTGGGGGGGGCTATTTTCCATTTCAAACTCTTCTGGACTACTTGACTTATTACTATATATATATATATATATATATATATATAAATTGAAATAAAAGTAAATTAAAACAAACAAAAACAGAAATCTTAAGTGAAATCAATTCATACTCCTTCCCATTCCCATTAAGTTCTTACTTTTTCTTCTTAATTGGAATTTCATCTAAATAGAATTTTGAATATGAGAATACCAGGTTTTTATTTCATCATCATGAAGACATGATAAATAATTAATATGCAATGAGAAGAGAGGGCTTGCAGTGTGAGTTATGGCTAAGGGTCAGATAAAGTGCCATATACCCTTTACAGTTTGTTATCCAATATGTATCATAGCTGAGTCAGAATACGTGATCAAATTTTATACAAGTTCACCATGTGACACTCTAAATTAAGGACAACTCATTAGCTCTAACACTATTAAGATAATATAGATTAAAATATATTCATTTGAAATATACTGTATTCAAAACACAGGTTTTTAGTGCTGTATCTACTCGTAAGTGTACTCACATAAATAGTATATACCTTAATGACAATGCATATAAATTAACAAATGATTGCTATTGAATGATTTCTCCATTCAGTTCACATAAATTTTCCTAGAAAAGCTGTAGTGTTAAGTGGGTGGCAAACACAAAGAGTGATGTGATTTAAAGGCAGGAGAATAGGCTTTGGAGTCAATCTCTAATGCAGCATTGTTCAAGCTATAATAGCTTAGGGAAAGAATGTAAACTCCAGCTGTCTCTGCTTTAGTACTGAAACCAAATGAGATAGTGTCAGTAATATAGTACTTTCTCATAGCTCTAGGTAACTACAAATATTAGCAGTACTGTTGACACTGGCTACAGCTGAGTCCAATGAAAATCAACTAATTGAAATTTTCCTGTTTACAATTCTACCACACATTCAGATAATTCTCCATGACTGAGTCACTCCATCAACATCCTGGAATTTAAAATAGAACCTTGGTGTTAGTGGTATAAATAGTTGCCATTTCAACTTTTCATGAATAATTTCAGGATCAATGGTATGTGTTATGTACATATGTACAAAATTATAATTTTGTAGGAGTTCACATTTGAATTATGGCTTTTTAGGTCATCCCATCCATAGCCACAGTGAGTAAAATTAGTCTCATTAAAAAACACATCTCCAAATTTTAGTCTGGGTTCTCCTGAAAACAAGAGCCTGAGACAGTGGCATGCATGCAGGTAATGTATTTGCAAAGTGACCCCAGGCATTGGGTGTAAGGGATGGAGGAGAAGAGGAGGACTGTGAAATGAACTAGGGGAAGTGGAATGTATAAGAAGGGAATTCAATAGAAAGCTGTGCTGTACAGTTACAGATGCAGTTCCTTGAAACCTGACCTGTGAGATCTGTGGAGAAACCTAAGTACTGTATTCTCAGACTTTCTACCCAGGGCAGGAAAAAAGAGGTAGGATTTATCTGTTGACTCCAGGTCCCTATTGGTCAAATGTGAGCATAAACTACCACAAATACAGGTCATGCATGTGTGAGGGAGGCACACTTATCAGTGCAGAGCTGATTTCCTTAGGCATCCCGTATTGAGGCATTGGAGAAGCCTGGAGCAAGGAGTAAGTAGTACACAGCATGGGTTGGAGGTGAGGCACTGTCGGATTTTACCTGCATGAAACTGATTGAAGCCCTTTGTGTGACTAGTTGTCACACAGTGAGTGAAGTAGCAGGACACCAAGGAGGATTTTGAAGTGGTATACAGGAAGTTTCCAACATATTAAACAATTTTCTCCTCTAAAAAGTAGTTATTGCTTACTCTTGACATATCTGGTGAGAATCTGAGAATCTACTGCATATAGCATTTTCTGCCTTGAATGGAAGATGAGAATAAATATAAAAATTGGTGGAATAAAGTGAAATTTATCAAGAAAAGTGCCTAATATGAGTGGTTCTCTTTTGTAACTTGACAATATCAAATTTTCTTGTGTAGCAAATGAAATTGATCTGTCAGACTTCATCAGTTTATCATCATTTCTTGCATGGCCATATTGTGATTTAAAAATTCTGAAGCAACCAATTATGTGTGATATAGGAGAAAATGCAATATTAAATGCAAGAAGAAAAATTAGTCCATTTGCAATATTGTCATCCTTTTGATATTAGTTATTAGCCATCTAACTTCTATACAATATTTTGAAAGTTACTCTTCAATCTAACTCAATTTAATCATCTCTACAAATGTTTCCTGAATGATAGCATTATGTTTTTAGACCTCCAGGATGTACATAGGTAAAATGTTAAGGGTTGAGACTGTGAAGATGCATTTTGGACTGGATTTTTTTTTCTCATATATCATTTTGTGACTTTGGAAATAAATTTGGCTTTTGGAGGATTTAATTTTCTCACCTTTAAATGAGAGATTCAATAAAAGGGACTTAATACCCCTTCAGTTTATGCAATGCAATGAATCTTCTCAACATAGGTCCTCTAGTCTGGCCATCTGTGCTCACCCCAGTATGAAACAAATCTCATGTTCTATAAAGCTTTTTCCTATGTCTTATATTGCATATAATTTTAGAACCATCTTTCAAAGCATGGACAACTAAATCTTTACAGAAATACAAATGCCTGTGTTGCTATAACTATTACTAGCATTTTACTGTCCAAAGAATTCTGTTTGAATCTGAATCACAAATGTGTTCAAAGACTTTCATAGTTTTCATATCCTTAAAAGCATATGTAAATGACACTGACTTTCTTGAGCTTATCACTATAAATGTTGACCTTATAATAATGCTTTATAGGTTTTCTTTTTATATTCAGCCAAAGACAATTAAAACTGCTGGTTTATATCATTTATTTGAGTCAGAATTTTTTTTTTTTATCGTTTAAAAAATGTTCTGTTTAAGTTGTGGAAGTAAAACAGTATGCGGCTTCTTATTGCTTGCTGTCATTTTGAGACACAGTTTTATAAAATATTGAATTAAGTTCAGAAATAGCATTAGCAATACAGTTGTTCTGTGCCTGCCTGACAGCTAGTAGTGAATTTACCTGTGCTTAAAGATTGCTCCATGTACTCTCAGGTTTATTGGTTAATTTTCACTGTTACCATTGCTTGAAATAGAACTATTATAATGTCATTCTATTAGAAATTCAGTCCTCCCAAAATTGCAGGCTTTTTTCATTGTTTTTTCCTTATTTGAAGCTGAAATTTTTTACAGACGACGCAAGTATGACATTCACAAAGAAGAAACAAAGAGTATGCCAGAGGAAAGGAATGATTAAATACACCATACTTTCCCAGCAGCACAGCACTGTGATCACACAGAGTTTTGTGCATAACTCCCAAGGCTCAACAAAACTATTGAGTGCTTTGGCATCCATATCATTGCTGTTACATTTCCTTTTGGCAGCTGTTAGGATTATTAGTCTTGTTGTGACAATTATACTCTGGATGCTCCTTTTGGTTCAACTGTTCTTGGCTTATTCTTCTTCAAGACCAGTGAAAGCCAAGCCAGAGCAGTGACCTGGGAGCCAGCCAGGGTGGAGTTTTGTCTGGCTCTTTCATGGAGTGAATGCTTGATAATCACTATATTTTAAAGACATAGAAATAAGAGCCATTTAAGAATTTGTAAACCTGATAATCATTATTTTTGCTATCACTTAATATTATAGACAAAAATATGTCAGTACTTAACGTAAAAATAAGTGTATTGATTTCTTGATTTTTTATTCTCATATTCAGTTTGCTAAAAGTGGGGATAAGCATATTTGGCCATTCAAGATCATTGAACTGTGAAGACCAGACACAGGCTGATTGCTTAAAAATTAGTCTGCTTTAATTCAAAAAATAAGTTTAAAAAGGGTCAATGTCAATAGTTTGAAGCCTCAAATTAAAGTACATATAAACAGAATATCTAAGATGAAACTAATGTTGTCATTAAGGTCAATTCAGTGTGTGATTTTATAAATTGAATTATATTTCATATGCATGAAATCAAGTACATGCTGTCATCTTATGTAAAGTAAATAACTTTGAAGTCAAATTACCTGGAGCCAAACCTTTTAGGCTTGGGATTCTTTTGTTTTTCCTCATTCATTTAACAGTGGCCAATATTAAGTTTCCTTGAGAAAATTTATTAATCAGAATCCTGATGGAGCATACACTCATCTTCTTTATATTCTATGCAAAATTTTGCCAACATTCTGTGCTTCATAACTGTTTATTGGAGGAAATGATGAACACTGTGAGTGTAAGTCTGTGTAAACACCATTGTGGTTCCTCATAGTATAGGTTAGTTAGTACACCTCTGTTGTAGCCAAATGACTTTTCAAAAGGAATGATGAAATACAAAACATTAACAAAAGTGCTTTAATTCCAGAAAGAGAAAAAAACAATTACCACATGCTAATTCATATATATGGAAACTAAAAAAATAGAACAGATGAACCCAGTGACAGGGCAAGAATAAAGATGTAGATGTACAGAAAGGACTTGAGGACACAGGGTTGGTGGGGGGCAAAGGGGAAGATGGGATGAAGTAAGAGAGTAGCACTGACATATGCACACTAACAAATGCAAAATAGATAGCGAGTGGGAAGCTGCTGCATAACAAAGGGAGATCAACTGGATGACTGGTGATGACTTAGATGGGTGGGATAGGGAGGGTGGGAAGGAGTCCTGGGAGGAAAGGGATATGGGGATATATGTATAAATACAGCTGATTCACTTTGGTGTACCTCAAAAACTGGCACAAGAGTGTAAAGCAATTATATTCCAATAAAGAGCTTTAAAAAATAAATAAATAAATAAAATGAGGTCATTAAGGGGAGCCCTAATCCAATGTGATTGATGTCCTTATAAAAGGGAAACTTTGGACACAGACATGCATAAAGGAAAAATGCTGAGTGACAATGAAGGCAGAGATGGAAAGAAAACCAAAAGACTGCCAGCAAGGCAGGAGGCCTGGAAAAGAGTCCCTTTCACAACCTTCAGAAGAAAACAACCCTGCAGACACCTTGATCTCAGACTTCTAGCCTCCAGAACTACGAAACAATAAATTTCTGTTAAGTCAAAAAAAAGTGCTTTATTTAATTCTCAAGCTTTTGTTTCATTGTTTATGTAGTTTTTCTCAGGATTTACTTTATACAAGTATTTAAAACCTTGGTTTATGCATTCTATTCATTTTAACATTTTTTCCTTCATTAACATGATAGAGGAGTGAATTTCTAAGTTTAATAAACTTGAGTTTTCCCCAAATGTATGAAAGCCTGGGATTATCAGCCTAATTATATAATACTATAGTGTAAAATATGTGTGTGTATGAATATGCATATTTTACCTAATGAAACTTAAAAACTTTTGCACAGTGAAAGAAACCATAAACAAGAGTAGAAGGCAACCCTCAGAATGGGAAAAATTAGCTGCCTATGAAACAATGGACAAAGGATTAACCTCCAAAATATACAAGCAGCACATGCAGCTTAATACCAAAAAAGCAAATAACCCAATCCACAAATGGGAGGAAGACCTAAATAGACATTTCTCCAAAGAAGACATACAGATGGCCAACAAACACATGAAAAGATGCTCAACATCACTAATCATCAGAGAAATGCAAGTCAAAGCCACAACGAGGTATCACCTCACACCAATCAGAATGGCCATCATCACAAAATCTGGAAACAACAAATGCTGGAGAGGGTGTGGAGAAAAGGGAACCCTCCTGCACTGTTGGTGGGATTGTAAGTTGGTACAGCCACTATGGAAAACAATTTGGAGGTTCCTTAAAAAACTACAAATAGAACTACCATATGATCCAGTAATCCCACTCCTGGGCATATACCCAAAGAAAACCATAATCCCAAAAGAAACTTGTACCATAATGTTTATTGCAGCACTCTTTACAACAGCCAGGACACAGAAGCAACCTAAATGCCCATCAACAAATGAATGGATAAAGAAGATGTGGCATATATATACAATGGAATATTACTCAGCTATAAAAAGGGATGAGATGGAGATATATGTCATGATGTGGATCGACCTAGAGTCTTTCATACAGAGTGAAGTAAGTCAGAAAGAGAAAGACAAATATTGTATGCTAAATCACATATACAGAATCTAAAGATTGTACTGGTGAACTCAGTGACAAGAATAAGGATGTAGGTTCAGAGAATGGACTGGAGAACTTGAGGTTTGGGAGGGGGTGGGGGGGTGAAGGGGAAGCTGAGATGAAGCGAGAGAGTAGTACAAACATATATATACTACCAACTATAAAATAGATAGCCAGTGAGAAGTTGTTGTATAACAAAGGGAGTTCAACTAGAGGATGGAAGGTGCCTTAGAGGACTGGGGCAGGAAGGGTGGGGGAGACTCGAGGGAGGGTGGGGGGGGAGTCAAGGGAGGGAGGGAATATGGGGATATGTGTATAAAAACAGATGATTGAACTTGGTGTAACCCCCCAAAATAATAGATAAATAAATAAAATTAAAAAAAAATAATAAAAAAATTAAAAACATAAATAAAACCTTGGTTTATGCATTCTATTCATTTTAACATTTTTCCTTCATTAACATGATAGAGGAGTGAATTTATAAGTTTAATAGACTTGAATTTTCCCAAAATGTATGAAAGCCTGGGATTATCAGCCTAATTATATAATACTATACTGTAAAATATGTGTGTATGAATATGCATATTTAATCTATGACAACTTTTCTCATACTTAAAATGTGGGAGTAAATAATATGAATATTATTTATATACATAATTAATATATGTATACCTATGTATGTATATGTATAAATATATGTATATATTCTCCTTCTATCTGTATGTGTACCTTGAAGAATTGAACTATTCATAAATTAAAGGAGGCTTTTACAAATATGGTAGATAACTTTTTGTCAGGACTTTGGAATATAAGGAGAAACTATTGTAAGCTTTTAAGAATCTAAATACTTAACACATCAGGATCCAGAAATAGAAGTCTATTGACTCTAACCAAAGAAACATCCTAGCAAGACCTAGATTCCTAGGAAGATAAAATTGGGTCAACTTATTATATTCCTATGAGAAATATTGTATTCCTAAGAGAAATGGTTAATATAGGGTGAATTCCCCAAGTTCTACTCTGATTGCTAATAGGCAAGTATGCAACAATTCTATCCAAAATTACTAGTGTGTTGTGATTTCAAAGTATATCCTTTGTTCCCTCTTGGAAGTCTTACACTATTTATCCCTGATATTCTTGTCTGACTTATCTCCTTGAGAAAATTGTACCCCAGACAGATATTAATCTTTGTGGAGACAACAGTAAAAGTCCAAGAAAAGATCCTGATGTGTAGTAATTACATCTTTTTGGCTTATATTATTTCCATGTAAGTATTAGGATTTTATAACTGGAATACTAATGTATGAATGTTATTGCTATGAAGGGTTTGATAACCATATTAAGAAAATGTTTATTAAATTTGTTCTGTTCCATCCAATGCAACTGTGCCAAACTTTTATTCAGTTAATGTAGACAAACATATATAGGTGGAGAAAAGTATAATCCTGAATCAAAATATGGGCAGTTAATAACATCCATGCATAAGCTAGCCTCTTACAGGCATTAAGTGCTAAAATAGATATTCAAAGTGTGTCATTGTGGCTTAGAAATATATATATATATATATATATATTTATATATATATATAAAATAGTCCCTTAATACCTTCTAATTTGACAGTAAGAAGTTTTCAAATTTCTCCCTAGAGTATCCTTATAATCCTCATAGATTAAAACCTTAGTCATGCTTGGTGTAGAAGGAGAGACAAAGCAGTCAGTCTCCAAGTCCTAGAATTAAATAGATGATAGATAAAGATGATAGATAGATAGATGATAGATAGATAGATAGATAGATAGATAGATAGATAGATAGATGATAGACAGACAACAACTCTAGTTTTTGTCTGCTTAATTAAAATGTTCCAATGCTAAACATGCTTGAAAATGCTTGGTTTAGTTTTAGGCCACAATGATATTTAGAGGTCAACCGATGAGTATCTTTCAAAGATGTAGCGGGCTATTTTTCAGAACATTTTTCTTCTGACTGATGTATTTGCATGCAAGAATTTCACTTACAATGAACCACACTGCCTACTATGTAGGCAGAAATTATAGCGATGTGTTAAAATGATAGCTTTTTGCACACTTTCTTCAAGAAAAGTAAGCATTAGAGTGTTAGAAACTGAATGTTTCTCTTTAATGCATGATGACCTTGTCAAGATGTTGACAAAAAGGTGGCAGGTAAGTGTATTGTGCATGGGTCAGCAAGCTTTGGGCTTGTCAAAAGCATGATCCACTACTGTGTCTACCTTCATTTCTCAGCAGGAGACTATCTGAAGTGTTAGTACAAGAAAACATACAAAAATGGGGGAAAATAAAGAAAATTGACAAAGAAAAATCTCTTTGAGCTGCCTTAGTGCTTAGTTACCTCATATTGAGTGGCGCTGAAACATTTAAATGCAGATATTAGCTAGAGTTGATACTGAATCACAGCAAGAGATTTGAACTTCTCCATCAATCATCAGAAATTTGTCATGCTTATTTCTGTTTTCTTTGTTTTCTATGGGGATTTTCCTTTAGCATCAAATTACTCAAAATCATTCCTTTACATATTACAAGTTAAGGTGTCAATAAGTACATGTTTTTGCATTACCTTTCTCTGCCAATGTTACATGTCTAATTCTGTATTTAATGAAATAAATAAGCTCCCTGTGTAGTTTAAAGTTTAAATTCCATTATTAACTTGCTTCATGTTTAATAATACTTGCCCTACCTTGCACTGTTACCAGAACACATGAAGATTGTATATAGGAAAACACTGAAGGCATGTCTGTAATGCTCTGTCCAGATGCCTTTTCAGTACTTAAATCTTATTTTCTCTGCCGCTTGTATTTTGCCATCAGACGGTCCTCAGCTGTCAGTTTTGGAACTGATTTGGCTGAAGAGATTCTTCAGGTCCATGGTCCTTACCCCATTTGCATGATAGTGTGCATCAAACTACCAGTCATTAAAGGTATATAAAGGCCTGGCCCCTCTCCCTGACTCAGGACAATTACAGAGGCCTCTATGGAGTTTGCTTAGGCCTTTGTTGAGACTACATTACAGCCCAGCTTCTCTCTGCCATAATCTGCTCCCTTACTTTCCATTTCCGGTTGCATTCACTATACACTTTAAATGGTTAAAATAGTAAATTTTATGTTATATGTCTTTTATCACAATTAAAAGAAAAACTACTGATCATTGAAGATAATATGTCTTAATTTCAAATGTATATTACATACACAGGTTCCACTTCATAAAATAGACTATAGAAGCTTAGCTAATGCAAGTTTTGTTACACTGGAGACTTTAAACCACCAAATTAAAAATCTCCGAAAATAAAACTATTAACCAATTTGAATTTATGAATTCATACAGTTCTTCCTCTTGTTGATAATAACCTTCAATCCTTTCCTTGACTTTGATATACACACATATGTCAATGATTATACAGATTTTATTGATATTCAAACTTCCATACATAAAGTAAAGGAATACCAGAACAATTAGGGAAAAAAACAGTGACAAGTGAATGCTTTAGAAGCAGAATATTGAAATATTATAAATGAGAAAAAGATATTTTCTTTTATATTGCCTTTCGGTCCCTGAAGTACCTTCCAGCAAAGCTCCTTCTGTGTTTCTAAAGCTTCCTTTCATTTCCCAGTTCTCCTTATTTGTTCTAATTTAAGATGAGATTTTAACCAAATGTAGGTTGGAGGCAGCTGATAAAATGATGAAATGTTAGTGTACACACACACACATGTGCACACACACACACACAGGCTTCTATATTTAAACACCTATTTGAATTTGGAACCATACACATGAATTGTTACTAGACGTGTAATCACTGTATGTTGCCATTTGGAAGGTCAACCAAACAATTATAAAATCTCAGAACTATAAGAAAATAAATATCTCATAAATGACCCATCATCAACCATTATTCTAGTCATATATGAACATCTATCTTCCATACTTCTTCCTCTGATCCAGGTTTGGACTGGATGTGAGCTCATTTATACCACCAGTATTTATACCAGTGACCTTCTAGGTGTGGTTCCCCTGTACCTGAGATTAATTCATGGTGATCCACCCAAGGAGTGGTTTTGACTGGTGGGAGGAACTATTGGAAATAATTAATGAAAAATAGGTAATGATCATTTTGTAGTATAAGATTACCAATAGAAAATTATCTTGCACTGCAATTTCAATATGAAATCATCTTAATTGTTAGACCTATTATACAATGTAACTAATTATAATAATGTAGCTAATCATGAATTGATTGCCTTTAGGAAATATTGAAACAGAATGAAAATTCAGTTTTTAGAAAGAGGAGCTCATATTTGAATTGTTACATATTGCATTGAAATTTGTTTAAAACTATGTTCAAGATTGCATTATTAAACATCATCATTTTTATGGGAAATCTGGATGAACTCAAACCACAGAGTAGTGAGCAGGAGTCCTTGTAGTCTATACAATGGTCCAAGGTCCCTCTGCATTCACCAATATTTGCAACCTGGAATTGCTTCACAGTCCAGGAAGAAGGGTTAAAAAATGAATTTAAATGGCTTCCTTTTCCCCTAATCCTCATATCTTTTCCCATGATGATTAAGCAATTTTGAAAAGCCTACCTTAACTATCTGGAAGCTGATAGGCCATATTTAAGGAAGAACAGAAATGTTAGCTTGCCTTTTTCCATTATTCAAAACAAAATAAAAATATATAATTTTGAAGCAATAATGTGTTCCGCCTAACAAGGAAGAGAAACAAAATGCAAAAAAAGAACAATAGAACCCAAACCAGGGCCCAGCTTCCCAGATATTTGGATGTTTAAGACAGTAATGAAATCCTTCTCCTTGGTCTACCCATGATCAAGATTCTGAAAACAGGTGGATGGTTGGGATAGAGATCTTCCTGGCTGAGGGACAGTAGATAAAGAAGATAGAAGGAGATAAGACACATCCAAAAGTGACAGGGAAGTGATAAACAGAGGAAAGGCAAGAGGATGAGTGTTGAAGAATGGACAGAGAAAAAATGTGAAAGGGAATGAGGAAAGGGGAAAAATAGAATGGAAGTGGGAGGGAAAGAATGGAAGTAATAGGGAAAGAGTCAGACAGAATGATGGAGATAGACATAGTAAAGTACAATAAGTGAGACAAGAGTTTGAAAAGATCAAGAGAAATCATGAGATTAAGATGAAATAAAGGTTTACCACCAGGCATCCAACAGAATCTTGCTAATCCAGACCCCTGAATTACACTGTTGCTTGCAGGTTGCAGCATGCCCAGGCAAGACCCACAGCTTCATCAGTTTCAGGTTTCCAGAGAGCCCCTGTGAACCCAGGGCCCTTTCTCATGTGAGTACTGGGCAGTTTGAGCAGCCCCAAATGACTCAGCAGCTTGCTCAGCTCCAGGGCCTTAGAGGGCTCCTGGGAACCCAGAGATCCAATCCATCTTGGCACCTGCTAGTTCCTACAGCCCCAGGTGGCTATTGTGGCCCCAGATTCCCACAGGCTTCCACAAGTCCAGGCTCCCAACAGGTTCCTATGAACCTAGCTCCTGGATTACCTTACCAATGCAGGCTCTCCTGCATTGGTCAGTTCCTGTGGCACCAGGCTCCAAGCAGGCTGCTGTGCACCTGGGCTTCCGGTACATTCAGCAGCAGCCAGCTCCAGCAGACCTGTGTATGTTCTGGGACCTCAGGCTCCATCAGTGACAGCAAAGCCAGGCTGCAAGTGGTACCAGGGTCACAACTAGGCCTCATGCCAGGATGACGACCACAAAACTAGGTATCTGACGACCTAGGCACCAGGACTCTCAGTGATTTCTACAGCCAACCCACCCTCAGACACCACCAGACAGCCCATTAGAATCTCCAAATGGGCTCAGTGGTGAAGGGCTCTTGACTGCTGAAGCCACTCTATAAAGCGGCTAAAAGGGGTGCCTAATCATTGAATGTGCAAACACCAACATGAGGCCACAAAGATTATGAATAATCAAGGAAAAATGACACCACCAAAGGAGACTAATAACATTGCCATGGCTGATCATAAAGGAATGGAGGTCTATGAACTGTCTGACAGAGAAAGCAGAATAATCCTCTAAATGAAATTCCTGGAACTACAAGAAAACACAGATGTACACTTAAATGAAATAAGGAAACAAACGCATGAAAAATAAATGAGACATTGGACCAACACAGAGAAACTATTAAAAAAAAAAAAAAAAAAAAAAAAAACAGCAGAAATCCTAAAGTTGAGTAAAATCATGACTGATTTGAAGAACTCCATAGAGAATTTCAATAGCAAATTCAACCAAGAAGAAGAAAGAACTAGTGAATAGGAAGTCAGGTTATTGGAAATCATCCAGTCAGAGGAAGAAAAAGAAAAAAGAATGAAAAAGAACGAAGACAGCCTGTGATTTGTGGGATGCAATTAAAAGGAACAACCTATGCATTACTAGAGTCTCAAGGAGAAGACAGGGAGAAAAGGGGCAGAAAGCTTATTTAGTGAAGTAAGGGGTAAAAACTTCCTGAATGTGGGGAGAAATTTAGATATTTAAGTTTATATAGCTAATAGGTTTCTTAATTTCAACCACAAAACATCCTCTCCTAGATACTTTAATAATAAACCTGTCTAAAATCAAAGGTAGAGAGAATTTTAAAAGTAGAATCTGAAAAAAAAATCTGCCACATATGAGAACTAAAGGCTATTAGCAGATTTCTTAGTTTGTAGCCCTAGGAGGTGAAAGATCTGTACACTGGAAACTATAAGATACTGATGAGATAAATTAGACAGAAAAAATGGAAAGATATTGCATGTTCATGGATCATAATAACATTAAAATGTCCATACTTCCCAAAGCCATCTATAGATTCAATGCAATCCCTATCAAAGTGGCACTCTTCACAGAAGTATGAAAAACAACCTTAAAATTTGAACGGAGCCACAAAAGAAGAAAAAACAAAACAAAACAAAACTCTGAATAACCAAAATGATTCTAAGAAAGAACAACAAAGCTGGAGGCATCAAAATTTCTGATTTCAAACTTTATTACACAATTATAGTAATTACAATAGCATGGTACTAGCATAAAAATAGACATATGGCACAGAGGAACAGAAAAGAAAGCCCAGGAACAAACCCTCACATGTATTTTCAATTAATATTTGACAAGGGAACCAAAAGTACTCAATGGAGAAAGGGAAGTCTCTTCACCAAATGGTATTGGGAAACTGGATAACCATATAAGGAGAATGAAATTGGATTCCTATATTATATCAATCATAAAAATTAACTGAGAGTGAATTAAAGACTTAAATGTAAGACCTCAAAATCTGAAACTGCTAGGAGAAAACAAAAGCTCCTTAACATTGGTTAAGGAGTTAACATTGGTCTTGGCATTAATTTGTTTGATTGAAATCAAAAGTAGTAGTTTCCATTCTGTACTGGTATATATCCATAAAAGATGAAAATGCTAATTTAAAATATATGCACCCCAATGTTTATAGCAGAATTATTTACAATTTCCAAGATATGGAAGCAATCTAAGTGTCCATCAACAGGTGAATGGATAAAGAAGATGTGGTAAATATATATAATGGAATACTACTCAGCCATAATAAAGAATTAAATTTTGCAATTTGCAACAATGTGGCAGACTTGGAGGTTATTATGCTAAGTGAAATTTAAGTCAGATAGAGAAACATAAATACTATATGATATCACTTATATGTGTAATTTAAAAAATAAAACACATTAGTGAATATAACAAAAAAGAAATGGACTCACAGATGATCTCAAGGAAATAAAGACAGTAGAATGGTGGTTTCCAGTGGCTAGGGGATAGAGGAAATGGAGATGAATAAGTTATGAAGATCTAATGTATAGCATGGTGATTATAATTAATCATATTACACAATTGAAAGTCTTTAGAAGAATAAATCTGAAATGTTACCATCACAAACAACAAAATGGAAATTACATGAGTGGATGAAAGTGTTAACTAACTTTACTGGGGTAATTTTTTCACCATATATACAGGTATAAAATTATCATGTTGTATACCTTAAACTTATATCAATAATATCTCAATAAAGCTGCAAAATTTTAAACAATATTATAATTTTAAAAGATAAATGTATGTAAAAAAGCACAGGCTGAAGAGAAGAAAAATGATGGGGAGAAAAGTAAAGGGAAGGCTCAATAGATGGGGACAAGCTGATGCTAGTGTTTCTTGGAAGCTTTCTTAAGGATGAAAATCATATTACAATTTTGTGTCATTCTCACATGAAGGTAATTGTTACTACACACAAGTAGGATTATAATGCTTCTAGGGCTAAGCTGAAATATTAATCTAAATAAATTAATCCACCAGAATTTCATAGTAAACAAATGGATGACAGTTCTTCATGGACCACTGCTTCCAAAGCCCTTCTGCAGCTTGAGATGATTGTGAAGTTTCTAGAAACTACAGTATACAATATCACTAGTTCGATCAGCCTTGACTTTTTCTGATAGGTCTCTACTTCTGAGGACAGTTACAGATGGGTTTTAGTAAATGTACTGAGGGATATTAGCTTGATTTTCCACATTCTGTGTTCACAAACCTAACATGACTCAACATTTAACTTCAGTCTGCCATGCTTTAAATTAAAGAGGAAGCACATAAGACTGTTAAAGAAATAGACTGGTCTTTAAAAGCAGTGTCTTAATCCTTGAGTGAGTGACTTCTCTATACAAGACAGTACCACTTAGTTTTCTGGAAGCAGTCATTTATCAAATGGTGCCCTAAGCATGCTAATTTACAGTTAGTTGATAGGCACTTTACCCTCTGAAAAACTTACTTGGCTTATTCAACGTTTTCCAGAATAACATTATTTTTTTGACAATGAAATCTTACTCATATAATAAACTGTCCCCTTCAGGGTCATGCTACACAGATCAGCATGGCATGTCATTTTCAAGGTTTTTTTAAATTAATTTATATTAATTTGGCTTGTGACAGATACCCACTACTTAGTCTTAATTACAGAGACTGGATCATCAAATTCAAATGGACAGATTTCAAAGATAGCTTCAACATTCTTTCTTTCTAGCATATCCAGATGTCCAACTGTCACACAGTTTACCAAATAAACCCTAGGAAAAGTGTTTGCTCTTCTGCATTCAAGGTTTGAACACTGTCCATTGCTTTTTTGGCTGCCATTTAATGAGGCTTGCTTCTGAGCTGCAAAATCTCAGACAGGCCATCTGCTGCTGTTGAAGGGCTCAGTTGCTCAAGTTTACACCATTGCTGCTTGCATGCGACAGCAGTTAAAATCTCTCTAAACAGTTAATATATAGGAAGTCACAATTTTGTGTTTTAAAAGTTGATCATAATTAAAAGAAAAAATTAAACCTTTACAATATTTTAAAAGAATTATTGGTCCAGAATTGTGGAATGCATAACTGAAGACTATTTGTGCTTCCCAGCAATTTTCCACTGAATTGAACATTTTCAGAAAGTGTTCTAAAGTCATGATTACAGTATGTCTACTATGAGATAAATTGGTATATATCTGGTCAAACAAAATGCCAGTGATTTCTTAATCAAAGATTTGTTATCAACACAAACAAAAACAAAACCAAAACAAAAAACTGTTGCAAAAGGAGGAATATTATTATAATGTCAATTCCTTAAATGCTATGTAATTAGATCTAGTGAGGAAAATTTTTAATTATTTGCATAAATAAATTTGAATCCAAACTTGATTGGTTACCCATTCTGTGATGAGGTAATTATTTTACCCTTTTGTTCTTAATCACCCTCTCTGTAAAACGTAAATGTAAATTTAAAGTATGTCTATAGGAATACAAATTGTGTACATTAGATTATTTCAATTATACACGCATACATATAAAACTATATACATAAACACAAATGTGTATATAAGTTGATAGTACAATTAGCTATATAGAGTCTGTCAAATATCTAAGAAGACTTGTTAATTTAGCTTTTAGGAGACAATTTATAAACAGACCTTTCTTTCAAACTATTTTTACCTCTTTTCAAAATAGATTTGCCATGTGGAGGTAAATTTCTTAACTCTAAAATTGTTAGAAGCACTTGTTGCACCAAACTGCAATCATTTCTCTATCTGCCTTTACAGTGGAACTCCTACAGTGCAAGAGAAGCATTTTTGCCACTTTTGTACAATCAACACCTAGCACAGAGCCTGTTACGTACTAGTACTTAATACAAGCTTACTGAATAAGTGTTAAAATAAACAGACAAAAACCTCTGTTGTCATCCTCTCCCTAACGGTACACAGACACAGTTTGATTGGGCAAAAAGTTGATTTGGAATAAACAGAATTTAGGTTTGAATTCTAAAACAGGAAGATTTAAGCATCATAACTTAAATGTTAACATGCATTAGAATTATCTGGTTCTGGGAGATATGAAAATGCCTATTCTTATTCAGGAGGTATAAGGACCAGCCTAAAATCTTACATTTCTAACAAACCCCATAGTGATGCAGTAACTGATCAGAGCATCACACTTTGTATAGCAAGTAACTAGACAATTCATGTATCTAAATATAATACTGAGTTAGCAGAAACATTTTGTGTATATAAAGCTAATTCTAGCGATTGCATGATTTGAAGAATAAGTTTTCCTCAGATTTTTAATTTCTAAATTATTTTGTTAAGAAAACTTTCATATATAGCTAAGCACCATGTGGATATGGGTGAAGGAAGTATGACTAGATTTGAAATTTATACTAAGCATCAACAACCTGCATTTTGAACTGCTTTTACATTTGTTGCATTCATGATGCTGCAAGGATAGAGCTGTCCATGACCCAAGACGAAATAGTCAGAAAATGAGCCAGCCTTTTAACAGTCAAAAATTATACATCAGGTCATGATCTGGGCTGTGTTTATGAATCCTATGAAAATAATTTAGTGCAGGTTAGGGAGATTGCTTACCTGTTTATTCCAAACAAAGTGAAAGGATAGAAAATATAAATGGGTTTGTTTTTGTTGAGATTATAGTTTAGCTTGAGTGATTCCCCTCTTTGGAATGTGAACAGCTATTTAGACCAAATCAAACTGCTTCAGAGACATCTTTCCATCTTAATCACCAAAAAACCCACATTTGAGTCAATACTCCATTTAATAATACCACAACATAATCAGATATCCATCTTGTGACCAGACATGTAAATACATAGATAAAAATTTGAAAGAGAATGACATTTATTTTGATGAAATAAAATAGTCTGAAGTTTGAAGGAAATTGAGATGATTAAAAATTGTCATTTAGCAAAGAAAAACTTGTTGACTTGTTTTCCTTTTGTACAGAGACAGAGATATGCAAGAAAAGCCTTCATTTGAAACTTGGTCACAGCACACTTGTTATTCAAGGCAACTGGAGGTCATTCCTGCACTTTACTGAGAAACCTAATTCTCTATATTTCTAGAATTTCTTACATGGTCTATTTTTACACACAAAAGTGAATACAGATGTCAATTTATGTCCAGAGAGGATCTACTTAAGGCTTAAACATTGATACTTTGGACATACCTAATGATTTATATACTTATGTAAACTGCTGTATCATAAATACAAAAAGTTTTCAAGTTAAATATATATATGTGTTTACTTTTTTACAAGACAGGAGAGGCAAAATATAATATCCACGCACCTATACAAAACCCCACACTTTGGCTAAGGGAAAATCTGATAAACACTGCTAAAACCAAAGTATGGTTTGGCACACATCACATGGAATGCCTATGTACCAACTGATACATGAAATTCACATTCCACACAGAAAAGTGAGATCAGAGGTATCTTCATATGTTTGCATTTTATAAAAATTGAATATTATTACTCTAATTGGAGGGAAATTAATTTCCTCAGAGGTATGAAGAGGTTGATCTATCTCCAACTGCACCAAATTTGTCATCTGAGTCATAAATAAGAGCTGCTTATGTTTGTATTTTCAGTCTGGTAACATCAACATCTTTCTTTGTAGAGCACATATTTAGTTGTTGAATCTGTCTCTTAGGAGACAACTCCATCCTGTCTCCACTGCTCCTCTCTTTATTTCCAGACCTCATGTACAAACCATGTTGTGGTCTAGTGCTCTAGGCTAGTGCTTCCTCCTTGGGAATGCTCAGAATATTTGGGGATGGTGGCATTTTTGGTAATCATAACATTTGGGTAATTGCCAGAAAATATAGTAGACACACTAGTAAACTAAAACAGTACTGAACCCCTATTTTCTTTATATTCTTATCTATATTCCCAGGCAAAAGTATACAAGCTACTCAAGGTAAAATAACTATCTCAGTTATTTCTCAGGCTACTCAGGTATATAATTTATAAATCATTATAATTCACATCAAATATATTTTAAAATTCTTGAATGCTTTCTTTTTGCTTTGATGTCTTTAATGTAATTTCATTTAAATAATATTCTGTATTTTTCAGTGTTGTGTCAATATAACTGGATTTAGATCCCACTGCTATAACTGTTACTTCCATGCACACCTAATATTTTATTTTCTTCCTTGTAAAGCATATACTTGATACTTGCTCTATTTGAAATTCTGATTCATTAATGTGGGCCTCCTTTTTTAAATTATTTAGTCACATTGTAATTAAATTATTCTGAGAACTCAGAAGAGCTTCTGCCAGAAAATTAGACTTCTGTACTATTGATTTTTTCTGGATCTTGAGATCAGCAAGCATAATAATATCACCTTCAGTTGACATATAACATTTTTCTAATTATATTTTAAGCCCACAGATTTTGACCTTACAAGCAAGAGATCTTTATATTTTATACACCATGATTTTACCACACCACAGTATTTTAAAAGCTGTATATACCCATAAAAATCTGTATTTGGAGAGGGAAGATTTTAAAAATCCAAATTAATTTGGAATTCACAATGAAATTTTGAATGCTACATATCCTCTTAAATTTTAATTATTGGGACAAAATAAGCATTTATTTGAGAATTATAATTTGTTAATCTTCATGTGAAAATCACCTATTCTGATTGTTTCTTGCTGGAAAGGAAGGGAATCTATGTTTCTTTATTCTTGATTTATAAATGACAGAGAGAGAGTGTGAGAGAGGGAGAGGGAAAGTTCCATTGAAACCCTTATAAAAATATTACTGCAAAGGAATGAGATTTGCAGAAGATTTATAGGCCAAAAAATTATATTTTTCCATAATCTTAGGATATTATGATTTTTAATATTCCATATTTGAAGTTTATATACTTTTTAAAACTGAAATCATTTTGATGTTGCCAGAATTAAAATTTATCTCCAGAAACTTACTACTTATCTATTCTATTTATCTTAATTTGTATGTTTTTATGCCTTTGTTCAATATATACCATCTCTAAGCAGAATGAATAATGATTATTCAATTAAAACAAACTATTACTCTATTTTCTTTGAAGGAGAATTTTCTGTAAAAGAATTATCTTAGATATCATCAATCTAAAGTTTTCACTATGTGAGAATGACACTTAAAGATACTATTATGAGATGAATTTTAAGATCAACAATAGATAATACAACACTTTTCAGAAGTTTCAGAAGTTTCACTGTTCACCTTTTTTGGTCACATTGTTAAAATGTGATATATATTAACTGAATACCCTTTAACTGTTGACTTTAAATCATCTAAAATAGTAAAGTAATTTTCAGGAAATAAGAAGATTATTAAAACAAAATTTTATAAAGTAATTCTAATAAAATAAAATTGATTTTAATAAATATATGCACATATACTGAGTAAGTGTAACTATTGTCAATGACTATATTATCTGTTGAAATAAAAGATGCTTAATGACTTAGCCAGTGTTGCCAATACTAATGTTATTGTAAATATTTGTGACACCATGATCATGTTAAAAATTAGTCATAGATATTAGTTCAGTTTCCAAGTTTTTTCTGATATTCTATAATTTTAAATCATTTTCCACAGAATTGTCAAATTCTATATTCATTAAGAGCATTCCTTTTCCATATAACAAGGTATGAATATCATTATAGATAATGAAATTCATTAAAATCCACTGTGCTATGGGTTGGAAATTTCAAATTGAATATGGTTAAGATTAATGAAAGTATTATCAAAATAAGTTATGATCCTGAATTGAATTTCATGAATTAATTGAACTTAAAATATGAATGTAGATATCACCAAAATAGTATTTAAAAAGTTCGATTCCCATCTTTCCCCCCAAATCTAATAGTTACTGTTTTCCGGATTTTCATTTGATGTCACCCCATCTTTCCAATCCCTTTGGCCAACATCCGGAGTCACTGATTTTTCTTTTTGTCTCATAATAAAATAGGAGTGAAAAAAAGCCAATGGACTATGAAATCCTCCACATACTTCCATTGGAAATTTACCAGAATTGTATCACCACAAAAATATTGCCCTGTGTTATTCTTTCTTTGGAAAATTTAATTGAAAGTTGTCTGCCTACCCCTTGTTTCCTCTAATACTTCCCAACTCATAAGAAAACATAAGAAAATACTGTATTTCCTTACTTGACTTTTCATATTTCAATCATGTATGTCTTTTAGTATTTTTAGCAAGGTATATTTATTTTTGTTTGTACTGTTACTATGTTTGCATACACTGATATTTTTCTTACAATTATTTTGTGACTTTACCATCTCACATTTTATCTACTCTTTCCTGAAAATATCTTTGCTTCATTTTTTATATTTCTGTTTCATGCTACTATTTTATATAAGCAGTGGTTTTGATACACACACTGATACTTAAATTTTGGAGAAATACTTGTTCATGATTTTTAATATGCTTTATAGCAGGGGTGAGCAAACTACAGTTTGCAAGCAAATCACTTTCATTCCCAGTCTGTGTATAGCCTATGAACTAAGAAAATATTTTGCATTTTTAAATGGTTTAAAAAGATTCATGTTTGAGTTACATAATTCAAATTAAATAAATCAAATTTTAGTTTCCGTAAATAAAATTTTATTGGAAAACAGTCATGATTACTCATTTACATATGGTTTATGACTGTTTTTGTACTACAATAGCAAGAATGAGTAGTTCAGCAACAAAGATCATATGACCTTCAAAGTTAAAATATTTATTAGCCTGTCCATTAGAAAAAGTTTTTCAACCCCTGTTCTATGGCAACATTTTTTTTATGTATAGTCTTACATTCTATTGATACTTGACATCTATTTATTTTTCCTAGTTTTTCAGATGCTGCATCCTTTATAATGTGTTGAATTTGTATAATTGAGTGTAATTAGTCAATGGACATAGAAGTTTGTATGAATATTCATATTGCCACTTATCTCTTCTCCTCAATATCACATATGATAGTTACACTGCTTTATACAAATGCAGATTGTCTGCCTCCATTTTTAATTATCACCACCTTTTCTGCATTACAGATCAGAGTCAATCCAGAGGAATTCATATAAACAGTGCATCTCCTACTCCACTGCAAAATGGGTTCCTTTCTTTCTCCTTCATCCCTTATCTATGAAATGTGCATTTTGTTGATGCTTTCTGAGATCAGCACAATTGGCATTTTTCTTCTACTTCTTGCTTAATAGTATTTGCTTTTCACACATCTTTTCTTCTATTTTGTGGCTAGGGATTTCAAACTTTTCTAGACCTTGCTGAAGATAAAGTTGGCATGTCTATTTTTCATTTTTCTGGTTGCTTGAGAGTGCCAGGAGTCAAAGGGAGAAACGTCAATTTTGCAGCCCTATCTACAAATTTTAAGTTTGATTAAAGAATCTTATTGAGTATTCTATGTTAGAATAAAGATGAATTTACCATTATTTTCCACCATTCTTTGCTTTATCAATGATTCAGAAAGAGTTTATAAATAATACTATAAGCAAAAGAACAAAAAACTTTGACGTTAACTCCATTTCTAACATATATCATTCCACGATTGCATGTTATATGCCTTATGGGTGTAGATTCAAACACACACACACAAAAGTTCCAAGTGATTGATTTTCTCAGTTAGCTTTATGTAACTCAGACCCAAAATAACACAACATAATTTGCACAATCCTCAAAGGTTCCAATTGGTTAGAGTAAATTAGCAGGGAGTGTTAGGAAAAAAATTGGCACACTAAGAACACACAAATTGATAAATATAAAATTAGCTGACTTTATTATTGAGCAAGAAAGTACCCTGAATGCATGCAGATTTTGAGAAAGTGGCTGTAAAACTGTTATGGATATCCCTCTCTATTTATATAGAACTTGATCTAGTTATATATTATGTTACTTTAAATAGTGGTCACATGGATCAGTAGTTACATTGAGCTTATTCTGACATTCCTTACCAGATTTACTCTAACTTTTTGCTCTTAGTCAGTAGTAACCATGGATGATTGTCCCTCATAGTTCATTTATGTATATTATTAGTTACATCCTTCAATATTCTTCAGGAAAGTTACCTTAAGTTCAGTTTCCTCGCAGCAGACATACCTCTCCCAACTCACTAGACTATTACAATTTTGTTGTTGCTGTTGTTGTTCTTTGAAAATACTGAGATTGCTTACAAGAATGTAACTTTACAAAATGCCTTGTATAAAGAATAGTTGTATAGTATATGGAGTGCCTATTAAAATAACATATTTTATTAAAAGTATAATGAAGCAAACACAGTAAACATATCCCAAACTTTTACTACTTTTTTGAAGTGTATTTGATTTACAATGTTGTGTTAGTTTCAAATGTACAGGAAAATAATTCATATATATATGTGTGTATGTATGTATATATGTAAATTCTTTTTCAGATTCTTTTCTACTATAGGTTGTTAAAAGACATTGAATATAGTTCTCTGTGCTATACACTGGGTCCTTGTTGTTAATCTATTTTATATATAGTAGTGCGTATCTGTTCATCCAGAACTCCTGATGTATATCTCCCCCCTTTCCTCTTTGTAACCATAAATTGTCTCTACATCTGTGAGTCTGTTTCTGTTTTGGAAATAAGTTTATTTATATCATTTTTTCAGATTCCACATGTAAGTGATATCATACAATATTTGTCTCTCTCTGTCTGACTCACCTCACTTAGTATGATAATCTCTAGGTCCATCCATGTTGCTGCAAATGGTGTTAATTCTTTCTTATGGCTGAGTAATATTCCATTGTAAATATGTACCACACTTCTTAATCCATGCCTTTGTTGATGAACATTTAGGTTGCTTCCATATCTTGGCTATTGTAAATAGCACTGCTATAAACATTGGGTAATATGTATGAATTATAGTTTTCGTCTTTTCCAGATATGTGCCCAGGAGTGGGATTGCTGGATTGTATGTTAACTCTATGTTTAGTTTTTTAAGGAACTTTCAAATTGTTCTCCACAGTGGCTGCACCAATTTACATTCCCACCGACAGTGTAGGAGGGATCCATTTTCTCCACACCCCCTCCAGTATTGTTATTTGTAGACTTATTGCTGATGGCCATTCTGACTAATGTAAAATGATAGCTCATTTTGGTTCTGATTTGCATTTCTCTAATGATTAGTGATGTTGAGCATCTTTTCATGTGCCTTTTGGCCATCTTTGGAGAGATGTCTGTTTAGGTCTTCTGCCCATTTTTTGATTGTTTTTTTTTTTTTTTGATATTGATTGTATAAGCTGTTTATATATTTTGTAAATTAAGCCCTTGTTGGTTGCATCACTTATGAATATTTTCTCCCATTCTGTGGGTTGTCTTTTCATTTTGTTTATGGCTTCCTTTGCTATACAAAATCTTGTAAGTTTGGTTACATCCCATTTGCTTATTTTTGCTTTTATTTTCTTAGCCTTGGGAGACTGACCTAAGAAAACATTGCTACAATTTATGTCAGATAATGTTTTGCCTATGTTCTCTTCTAGGAGTTTCATGGTGTTATGTCTTTTATGGTGTTAAGTCTTTAAGCCATTTTGAGTTTATTTTTTGTAGAGTGTGAGTGTTCTAACTTCATTGATATACATGCGGCTGTCCAGCTTTCCCCACATTACTTGCTGTAGAGATTCTCTTTTCTCCATTGTATATTCTTGCCTCTTTTGTTGAAGATTAATTGGCTCTAGGTGTATGGGTTTATTTCTGGATTCTCTATTCTGTTGCATTGATCCATATGCCTGGTTTTGTGCCAATACTATGCTGTTTTGGTTACTGTAGCTTTGTAGTAATTGTCTGAATTGAAAGGGTTATGCCTCCAGCTTGGTCACTTTTTCTCAGGATTGCTTTGCCAGTTCTGGGTCTTTCATGATCCATTTACATTTTAGGATTATTTGTTCTAGTTCTGTGGAAAATGTCATGGGAAATTTGATAGGGATTGCATTAAAATTGTAGATTGCTTTGGGGAGTATGGCCCTTTCAGCAATATTAATTTTTCCAATCCTAGAGCATGGAATATCCTTCCATTTCTTTCAATCATTTTCAGTATTCTTTATCAATGTTTTATAGTTCTCAGAGTATAATTCTTTCACCTCTTTGGTCCGGTTTTTACTTAGGGTTTGTTTGGTTGGTTGGTTTTGGGTTTTTTTGGATGCAATTTTATAGGGATTTTTATTTTACTTTCTCTTTCTGATATTTCATTTTTATTATAAAGAAATGGAACATTTTTGTATGTTAATCTTGTATCTTCTTGCTGAATTTGTTTATCCTCTCTAATAGATTTGTGTGGAATCTCTAGGGTTTTCTATATACAGTATCATATCATCTGCATATAATGACAACTTAGAAAGGAAGATCCAAAATTTTACTATCTTATTTTCATTAAAGTACTCAACCAGGACCCTGGCCATACATCATAAAAGTTATGAACACTGACAAAGTTTTTTTTTTTTTTTTTGCAATAAAATGTTTTTTGATTTCTTTTTAAAATCCTCTAATTGTACATCAATTTAAATGAACAACAACAGTAGGAAAAAAAATCTACTCAGATTTCCTACCCTGAATTAATTATTTAGCCATCATCATCTATTATTCTTAATTCACTGAACACAGAAGGGAGGCACCAAAGCAGGAGAGATGATTACCTTTAGAAATTACAGATATATTCTAAGTTCAGTAGCTATTACTATGCAAAGTCTCCTCCAAATGAAGTCTAGAGAAATTTGAGCTTGATAAATATAGCTTGAAGAAATTCATAACCCCTCATCTGAAGTTTTCACTAAAATGTAGCCCCAGGTTGGAAATCTAATTTGATCATCTCAGTCAATCCTTTTAAGATTGTTTTCTTAGGAAAACAAAGCTAAAGAAAATTATTATTCTAGTTAGTATAGCTAGGTTGACTAAAATTATATAAATTTTTTCTAGCAATTATGTTCAGTTAAAATTTTGTTTAACATTATTCTTGTTTTATTGTTTAATAGTGTTTAAACATTTAATAATTTATTGATAGGAGGAAAGATTTATATTTTGGTCATAATTTTGTATCTCTAACTTCTTAGAAATCATTACATGAGATACTATTATATAAAAATCAACTGAAAATATTAAGTTATGTAGGTGGTATCTTGGATAAGGTCCAACTTGCTAAACTAGGGATAAATTGAGCTTTAAACAAATAATTACAGTAATGGATTTGAACCATTTTATCAGTCCATGAGTCTATACTCATATAATCATACAAATAAACAAAGACATAGAAAAGGAAGAAAATTCTTCATTATAATAGAATGTATAATGCTGAAAGAAAAATGGAATTAGAAAATCATCATTTGATAATCATCTTAGCAACTAAATTTTTAGGTATAAAAATCATTAATAAATGCTAACACTAGTAAGTGGGAATTTAGTTAAAAATAACATAGTTAAGTAATCCTCAATTATCTCCCTACATGGCACTTTTTAACTACGAAGAGAAAAATAGTAAATTTACAGTTGAGAAATGTCACAGAGAAATAATTAAATTAATATCACCATAAAGAAACAAAAAATATCTGGTAGCTCTGTATATAATGTATCACTCTGTGCTATTCTTGCCAAAATTGGTAACCATTATTTTATCATGAGGAAATATCAGACAAACCCAAATTCAGGGACAGTCCACAAAATTAAAGCTCGTATAATTCAGAAGTGACAAGATCATAAAAGACAAGAAAAGAAGGCTGTGAAACTGATGCAGATTTAAGTTTACTAAAAGAAATAATGACATCAATTCAATGAGAGATCCCCAATTCAATCCTGAACCAAGAAATATTTTTTTTTTTTGTAAAAGGTATTATAAGAAAAACAAATTGTAATTAAAAATGAGGCCTGTAGACTAGGTGAAGGTATTTTTCAATTTAAATAAAAATGTTAATATTTATTTTGAGAAATACTATAAAATATATTGAGAAATAAATGACCAAAGTTGTTGGGGCAGATTATTAAAAGCATCTTAGGGAGACAGAAAGAAAGACTAAGAGGGAAAGAGACAGAATGATAAAGCATAGTATAGTTACAAAATACAAATATTTGTGGGTTTGGTCTGATTTTAGAACTGGGGCAGAAAACATATAAAATGAGGCTTAATCATCTTGTATTGCTGGAAAATAAGGATGTGCTTAAGAAAAAGTAAAAACTAAAACACAACAGTAACAACATCCATTGATTGTCTATTGACGATGATGTCTATTGACAGCTATTGATTGTCAAATATTTCTTGACATACCAACAAATGGAGGAAACTGTGAAGTCTTTCAACGGCCAAAGTTGGAACATTTTGAGCAATAAATAGTACTGGATTAAACCCAAAATATAAAAGGAATATTCATAAGTTGATTCTGATATAAATAAATGATATAATAAATAAATTGGATGCAGAGACAAATCTTCTGTGTAGAAAAATTCCATATAATTTGTGTAAATGCTCCCCACGCTTAAGGAGTTAAAGTATAACTCCCCACTTCCTAAGTGTGGACTGTGCGTAATGGCTTCCTTCCAAAGAATGGAATATAGAAATGGGTAAATTACACTGGAGAAATCTGACAAGCACTACCTCAGCCAGGTGATACGTTTAACATCAACAGTGATAAGTCACACTGAATAGTATGTGCCCTTGATACTATGTGATGAAAATGACACTTTACCTCTCTGGTCTTCTTCCCCAAAACACATTGCTCCAGGCTAATCATGAGAAAAATATCAGACAATTCCCAATTGAGGGACATTCTACAAAATACCTGACCATTAATCCTCAAACTTGTCAAGATCATCAAAAGCTAAAGATGTTTGGTTATTTGTCACAGCCAAGAGGAGCCTAAGGAGACAAGACAACTAGGTGTGATGTATTTTCCTGCACAGGATCCTGGAAAAAGCATATTAGGTAAAAACTAAAGTCCTTTTAATAAAGGCAAGACTCTTCTTAATGTGTGAATATTTGTTCATTAATTAAAACAGTGTATTATACTAATGTAATTTAGTAATACTGGAGGAAATTATCTGCCAGACATATGGAGGTCTCAGTACAATCTTAGCAATTTTTTCTGTAAACTAAAACTGGTAAAAAAATAAAATATATCTTAAAAGTAAATATTTATAGTGATTGTTTATATTATAATTTCAACTTCTTGTAGCTCTAAAATTATTTCAAAGAAAAGATTAAAAATAAAATGATTTATCACCAGAGATGAATTTTTTTGTTGGCAAATTTTGAAGACTGGGCACTCAGAAACACACACTCCAATCATACCTCTGAAAACAGTTTTATTTTTAGCTCTTAATTAGCTATAACCAATTAGTATCTAAATATTTTAGTTCACTCATTTGTGAAATGGAGGTATTACCTTCATTACCTGTGTACCAGACTAATATAAATATGATACAAGATGTAAAAGTGTTCTGTGCTCTGAAAGAATTTTAAAAACATTTTTAAAAGTAAAATAAAGTTACCAAATTAAAATGTACATTTTAAGGAAATTGTCAATTTTGATTGTTTTTTATAATTGGAGTGTAGTTGCTTTACAATTTTGTGTTAGTTTATACTGCACAGCAAAGAGAATCAGCTATACATATACATACTCCTCTTTTGTTGGATTTCCTTCTCATTTAGGTCACCACAGAGCTTTAAGTAGAGTTCCCTGTGCTTTACAGTAGGATCTCATTTGTTGTCTGTTTTATACACAGTATCAATAGTGTTTATATGTCAATCCTAATCTCCCAATTCATCCCAGCCACCTCCATTCCCCCTTGGTAACCATATGTTTGTTCTCTACATCTGTGTCTCTATTTCTGCTTTGTAAATAAGATTATCTATACCAATTTTTTCAGATTCCACATACATGTTAATATATGATATTTGCTTTAATATTTCTATTAAATTATTTATTAATAGATATTAACAAATTTCTTAACCTAATACCTTAAACAAAAACCAAAGTAGAGTTTGATTTTGAACACTTTCACCATTTCTTGGTGATGTGATATTTTCTCCTTCTTTCATATGATAAAAATTAATAATTTTGCCTAAATTAACATAAATCTTTGAGTGTAAGTAAAGCTTAATTAGTTCTATTTCTAGGTTGGTCACGTTTTATCTGGGCTTTCAAAACTACATTAGCTGGGTGGTGGAATTCTCTTCTTTCACGGCTTCTCTGTTTCCAGCTTAACTCCACTGTTGACTATTCTTTGATAAAATCACCTATTTTTTGAGTACAATTTTATCAGAGTTAAACAAATTAAAATTCTATTGGTTGATATGAAAGAGTATTATAAGTTAAACTCTTGTACTTAATGAATCTTGCCACTCAAGTTCTGTAACTGTGATATTAGGACACTGGATAATAACTTTTGTAGGAATATCTATGTAATTGAAATAGATGGTGGCAAGGGGATAGAAATGATAAACAGAAGAGAAAATGCCATATATTCATCAGTAAGAATAATTCTGTTGGCTAGAGAAAGTCTATATTTTAACTTTAAAACACACTGAAGTTACAAACCTAAGCTAAAAATAAATAAATCTTCACTCTTTTCTTAAAATCAGGTAAAAAATACTCAGAGGTTAGTTTTTAAAAAATATGAGTTCCAACACTGCCAATTTAACAAATAAATATTAAACCACATGTATGGTTATATAGAAAACAGTGGAACAGAAAATTTTCAAAGTGAAAGGACACTAATTTCATAGTTGGTCTAAATGTTCATCAGTAGACAAATATTAATGACATCATATCAAGTTTTATAAGTTGAAATTAGAAAACCTTTAAAATACTTGCATAAGTATATACATATATGTAGATACAGGATTTTTAAAAGATACATTACATGAAAAATATGTACAATATATTGTATACAATGCACTACTATTTATAAAATGTAGTACATTATTTAAGTACATATATATATAAATAACTGTATATTTTTACTTATAAACACATAAATATACATTCATTACAGAATGTGATTAGTAACTAGGCTGGTAGAAAAATATTTTTTCACTTTTAACATCATTAGATAATTAGAGAGATTTTGACTGGTAAGAGAGCAGAGCAGAAAGATGTTAGCTCACACTCTCTTACAAAAACACTAAAATCACATCTAACTGCTGAACAATGATTAAAAAAAAAAAAAAAAACCCACTGGAACCTACCAAAAAAGATACTCTACATCCAAAGACAAAGAAGAAGCCACAATGAGATGGTAGGAGGGGTGCAACCATGATAAAATCAAATCCCATGCCTTCTGGGTAGGTGATCCACAAACTGGAAAATAATCATGTCACAGAAGTTCTCTCACAGGAGTAAATGTCCTGAGCCCCATGTCAGGTTTCCCAGCCTGTGGGTGCCTGGCAACAGGAAGAGGAGCCCCAGAGAATCTGGCTTGCTGGGTTTGATTGCAGGAATTCCACAGGACTGGGGAAAACAGAAACTCCACTCTTGTAGGATGCACAAAATTCCTATGCCCACCAGGACCCAGGGAAGAAAGCAGTAGCATCATGAGAGACTGGGCCAGACTTACTTGCTAATATTGGATTGTCTCTTCTGGAGGCAGGAAGTGGCTGTAGCTTACTGCAGGGATAAAGACATTGCAGCAGCAGTTCTTGTGAGAACTCATTGGTGTGAGCCCTCCTGGAGGCTGCTATTTCTTCTGCAAGGCCTAGCCCCACCCAGCAGCCTATAGACTCCAGTGCTGGGATACCTCAGGCCAAACAACCAACAAGGTGGGAATACAGCCCCATTAATCAACAGACAGGGTGCTTAAAGTCTTTCTGAGCATGGCGTTGCCTACCAGAGGAAAAAGACCCAGCTCTCCCACCAGGGGACAGGAACCAGAACCTACCACCAGGAAGCTTGCACAAACTTCTTAGCCTCATCCACCAGAGGGCAGGTAGCAGGAGCAAGAACTACAATCCTGCAGCCTGAGGAACAGAAACAGCAATCACAGAAAGTTAGACAAAGTGAGATGACAGAGGAATATATCCCAGGTGAAGGAACAAGAGAAAACTCAAGAAGAACAACTAAGTGAAATGGAGAATTGGCTATCTACCAAAAAAAGAGATAGTGAAGATGATCCAAGATCTTGGAAAAAAGAATGGAGGCACAGATTAAGAAGATGCAAGAAATATTTAACAAAGACCTAGACGTACTAAAGAACAAACAAACAGAGATGAACAATACAATGATTGAAATGAAAAATACACTAGAAAGAAGCAATAGCAGAGTAACTGAGACAGAAGAACAGACAAGTGAGCTGGAAGACAGAACAGTGGAAATCACTGCTATGGAACAGAATAAAGAGAAATGAATGAAAAGAAATGAAGACAGTCTAAGAGACCTTTCAGACAACATTAAACACACCAACATTCACATGATAGGGATCCCAGAAGGAGAAGAGACAGAGAAAATATCTGGAAAAATATACATATTTGATGGGATAATAGCTAAAAACATCCCTGACACAGGAAAGGAAACAGTCACCCAAGTCCAGGAAGTGCAGAGAGTCCCAAGCAGAAAAAAAGCAATGAAGAATACACCAAGACACAAGCATAGTAATCAAATTGACAAAAATTGAAGATGATGAGATAATGAGAAATTGTGTAGAAAATAAATATTTATTAAATATTGAAAAATAGTGTGGCAGGCCATGACCAGCCCTAATGCACAAAATTCTCTTTAGGCAAACCTATTGACACAATAAGAAATAAAATATCAAATCATTTATCTTACATTACTAGGTAGTAAAATAAATTATTCTTATTGTAATAGGGTAGAACCCTTGAGTGATGGATTCTCCTTTCCCATCCCTTTATCTCAGTCATTAGAGGTACAAAAGTACAAAAGTCAGTAAGTTTGGGATTGCAGGTGTCCCTGACTCAGTGGATTCCCAACACAAAATGGGCTACTTGGATGGGCTTGCCCCTAAAAAGAACAAGAGAGGCACCAAGAAACCTTGTTCTCTCTTAAAACTTACATCCTTGATTTAATTTTGTGTACTGTGGTAAATTACAGTGGAAGTAAACTTCCTTAGCATGTTCTAAGGAATTTGACTGACTCTTCAGAACACTTGAGATGGATTGTGCAGTCAGTCCTCACTGAAGAGTAGGAAATAAGTGGAAAGAATTTTGGAATTTAAAAAATTCTACTCCCTACTTCTGAAATTTTGTCCAAGGTACACATTAAGAGATCTCTTTAAGTTCTCCATCCTCATTGATACAAAGAAACAGGTAATGATAAAGCTTATTTCATAGAATTGCTGAAAATGTAAAAGGCAATAATGTACAATGAACAATTCAATAATCTCAAGCTCACAAAAATGTAATTTATCTAGTATTATGATTTAAATTCTTGAATTGATCTGAGAATTAGTTTTATTATCTATATCAAAAATAATAAAATACATTGAAATATACAGAAAGCAGCAGAAATATTAAAGCAAAAATTTACTGACTCTCTCTGAGCTTTTAAAGAACCTGATATAATGGACAAAAGACTCTTATCAGTCATTGAAGTTATATACTTGCAAGACAGATGAGGTCTATTTACCAGCCTAACATGAAGAGAATCAGCCAGATTTTACCAAATGACAGAACCAATTTTTAAGAATCAACAAAATAATAAAAAACCTAAGAAGCAAAGTATACAGGCTATATTGAAATTTGGAATTCTGGAGAGACAGATACAAAGGGAGTTACAGACAAACAAAAGGGAAAACCCTATCTGTAAGATAAGTACAGGGAATGCTAATCCAGATCAAAAAATCTATTGCTTGGAAAAGTCCATTTTTTCCATAGGAAAAAATCTCAGGAAAGAGCTGAATTTGAGAATTACCAAGAAAATACAGTGTAGCAGTAAAATACATTCTTGAACTAAAAAATTAGTTGGGTAAGCATAGCCAGAGAGGCAGCATAGAAGCAGACCTGAATGGAAATATTATTCCTCTACTCTTACTTTCATATATTAAGAGATGGTTTAAATAAGTTAAAAATGAGGTTTAGTCATACTAAAAACTATTCAATTAAAATTCATTTAGGGTTAAATTATAGACATTATTTAGGAAATCTATTATTTTATTTCTTGCTTTATTTTATTTTCTCCTGGCCTGCTAATTAAGGTCCTTTTGATAAGGGTTTACACTTAAGGAAGGGTAAAAAAAAAATGAACCTCTGTTATTGGCTAATCAGGGCCCAAACTTGGAATCCTGAGAAAAATCACAATATGGAGTGACAAAGAGTTACAGTTTCTCACTTTAATCCTGAGCCATTGTTTCTAAGTCATGACAATTTTTATTTCATTTAAGCTTTTCAAATTCTCATCTATAACTTTGCTCATTCAAATCTTTGAAATGTTTTTGAATAAGCATTTTTTGAAAGCACAGTGGGAGAGTTCATAGAATCTGAATTTTTAGCCATAAACAACAAGCAAAGTCAGGCAAATCTAAGCAAAAAAAATATTCTTTCATAAAGTATTCTGTCTATTTTTAAAATATCAAAACTTCTGGTGGGGCTAAACATCAGTCTCAGACACAGGAGAGTCAGTGACATAATTTTTCTAAGATACTTCTGCCATCATTTAGCACAGACACAAGATGACAAATCAATACTAGTGACAGTGAGGCCTTAACATACAACTATCTCTACTGCTAATTGTAGAACAAAGATAAGTTGTTGGCATTATCAACAGCAGAGTAGGCTCTGAGTATCCTGGTTTCTTTGGCATATCTATTCCAAATTTTTTTTTTTTATTTCTGATTTACAATGTTGTGTTGTTTTCTGCTTTTCAAAAAAAGTGATTCAGTGATTCTTTTCCATTATGGTTTATCACAGTATATTGAATATGGTTCCCTATGCTATACAGTTGGACCTTGTTGTTTATCCATTCTGTGTATAATAGTTTGCATCTGCTAACCCCAAACTCTCAATCCATCTGTCCCCCACCCCTCTCCCCCTTGGTAACCACAAGTTTGTTCTCTGTGTCTGAGTCTGTTTCTGTATTGTAGATAAGTTCATTTGGGTCTTATTTTAGATTCCACATACAAATAATATCATTTGAGAGAATCCATCTTACTGGCAGACATGATCACAGATTGTGGATGAGAAGAAGGGAATGAGAAAGAGAACACAGAAGTGGATGAGAAAGCAAGGTGGGACAGATGTTTTCAGCACTATAATGAAGAGTGGACAGCAACATTTTCTGAATGTAGAAAGTGCATTCATAATTGGACTGCCACGAGCCATGATCTGGGTCCCATAGCACAAGCTATGTAACAAGCATTTAACACACTGGACTTTTGGTCAACGGTAAAATAGAAAAGTTTTTAGAAAGGAAATAACAAAATTGCATTTTAGAACCAATACGGTGGCAGAGAAAAAGTTTGGTTGCATGGAACACAATCATGAGACAAGTTAGAAAGTTTTCCTTGAAGTATATATTTTAGAGACACGTTTATTCCTCACAACTTTTTTTATTATTATTATTATTGGCTGTGTTGGGTCTTGGTTGCTGCACACGGGCTTTCTCTAGTTGCAGTGAGCAGGGACTGCTCTTCATTGTGGTGCACGGGCTTCTCATTGTGGTGGCCTCTCGTTGCAGAGCACAGGCTCTAGGTGCATGGGCTTCAGTAGTTATGGCAGATGGGCTCAATAGTTGTGGCTCACAGGCTCTAGAGTGCAGGCTCAATAGTTGTGGCGCACTGGCTTAGCTGCTCCACGGCATGTGGGATCTTCCTGAAGCAAGAATGGAACCTGTGTCCTTAGCATTGACAGGAGGATTCTTACCCACTGCGCTACTTAGGAAGTCCTCCTCACAACTTTTTAAAAAGTGAATTCATGTGTGTAGAATAATAGAAAAATGTGGAATGCTAATTTGAATTTTTTTTAATATATCTTATTTGGCTGTATTTGGTTTTCAGTCCAGAAACTTACAGATTCTTTCTTTGTTCTTAGAAATAAAAATATAATCACAATGTATCTAGATATCTGCTTGAGTTCTACACTAATTTTCATGTAGAGTTAGTCCCTATTTTTTGAATCATTTAGAGTTTTAGAAAAGTTGCAAAAATAATATGGTGCATTCTCGTATAAATTTCACTTGCTTACCCTAATGTTAACATCTTATACAGAGATGATACAGTTTTGGAAATCAAGACATTAACTTTGATATGATTATTAACTAATCTACAGACCTTATTTGAATTTTTCTAGATTCCTATTTATGTATATATGTATATATAAATAATTTGGTCTATGAGCCAAACTAGGATCCCATATTGTATTTTGTTTTCATATCTTTAATATTCTTTGATATGTAATGTCATTCATCACTCATTTTCTTTCATGATCTTCACACTTCTGAAATGTTTAGGCCAGTTATTTTTAAAATGTCCACTAGTTAGTGTTTATGTATGTATTCTCATGATTAGATTAAGGCTATCCATTTTTAACAAAAAGTAATTATGACATGTCTTTCTCAATGCATCATATAGAGGCAGAAAGTGTAGATGTATCTTATTATTTGTAATATTAACTTTGCTGATTGCATTCCTAATGTGGTATCTGCCATACTCTTCCACTGTAAAATTATCATTTACTCTTTATATTTAGTTTCCAAAATTCCTTATTGTTGCCTGGCCCTTAATACTGCCCTGTACTTTTTTCACACTCTCCTTATTTATATATTCCTTGACAGTTTAATTTGGATTTTTATATAAGGAGAGTCAAATGTGGGCTCAAACAGCCATCGATCAGCATTAATTGAGTGCCTACCATGAATTGGGCATAAAAGTATATGAGACATACAGGATCTCAAAATCTGTAGTGGTTACAACGTCTAGCAAAATATAGTGAGTACAATGAAGAGTTATGATTAGGATAGTCAAATCTCAGTACTATTATGAGAAAACTATTTTATGTATTAAAATGTATAGATCTATCCTATATATCATTTCACATATAAAAATATTGAAATATTTACTGTGATACTTATCTTCTTTTAAACAATATCTATCAAGAAATGTATTCATTCAAAAACTTTTACTGAGTGCCTCAGAATACAATAGTAAGTCAGGAAGGCATTGATTTCTGCTCACAAGTCAAATCAGGCAAGGTAAGGAAACTGGAAAATAAAGGATGATAAATTTCATGGAAATATATGAAGCAATATAATATTTTTAAATTGTTACATATTCTTGCTTTGCACACTACCATGGATTACTAGATAGAAGGAGACAAATTTTGAAGTAAATAAGCTTCCAGCTTTTGTTTAAACCCTGAGAACCATGATTGTGTTCCAATGCAATTTGATTCTAGTTTTCAAGACTGTATGAGAGACTATGTGTGTCTGTGTGTCTGTGTCTGTGTGTGTGTGTGAGAGAGAGAAAGATATATTTTGTATGTTCTGGGCATCCTTCCATTCCAAAGAAGCTGCAAAAATCTATGAATACCTTCCCTTCCAAAAAATAATAACTATTCTCCTAAATTTGGTATTAGTATTACAATAAGCAATAATTTAGATAAAAAGTAAAATAACCCTATGAAGTTTTTCTTTTATCTTTTTTATCATCATGTGTTTGTTGTGTTATAAATCACCAATACTTTGTGGCTCAAAGCAATGACTAACTATTATGTCACAGTTCTGTGGTGAAAAGTGTAGATAAGGCTTAGCTGGGTTTTTTGCTTAGGGTCTCAGAAGGCTGAATTTAAGATGCCTGCTGGAAACGGGGTCTCATTTGAAGCTCAGGGCTCACAGGTTTGTTGGAAGAATACATTATCTTGCAGCTGTGGAACTCATGGAGAATACATCTTCAAAGACAGCAGTAAAAGCATGGCTCATTCCAAAATCATCTGATTAGGTCAGACCCATCTAGAATAATATCTCTTTTTTATTAACTCCAAGTCAACTGGTTAGTAACATAATCTCAACAGCAGTATTTCAACAGATTCATAGGCTTGCCAAAGTCAAGGGCAAATAAATATGCTTGACATATAAGTAGGAATCCTTTGGGCCATCTTAGAATTCTACCTACCACACATCACATGATGTATAATTTTTTCACAAGTAAAGATAAAAATATTGTTTGCTTTCAATATTTCAGAAGATGCTAAATTATCCAAAGTGCTAGCATTTATTTGTAAAATTGATGATTATAACCAACAATACTGGTGTTATTAGTAAACTTTTATATAAGTGGCTACTTATAGAATACCAGATAAGTGGGACACTAGAATTTGAATCGTAATATTATATAAGTGAGGGGGAGTTATGGAAATAAGTATAAAATCTCCTTTCAACTTTGAATGACATGGTTGACTAAGGCCTGTCATTATTCTACAGCAAAACTTCAGTTTGCTTTCTATCCACAATGTATGAATCCACATTTGCAGAAATGTTAAAAGAAAAGCTTATGATCCCTATTATACCTCTCTGTCCATCAGAGAACATCAAAAGTTTGACAGGAGTCTTCCTGTCTAAATATACTAATCATTTTAATACTTAGTTGGATTCAGAAAAGAAGTCAACAAAATTGGTCAATAGCAAGTTAACTAGCTGCTAATTTTTTGTTAGAATGAGTTTATGTGTGAGAGTGTATTTTAAATGTACATATTAGTCTCAAGTGTATTATCTACAATCTCTTGCTTAATTTTAGTCTTTTGGCTGCCTTTCACATTTCTAACATTTTCACTCAGCTGCACAATACCTTTGCAATTATTATTTTATTACACCTGTTGTAAAAATACACTTGGAATGTAGGTCAAAAACCAAATAGTGAAAACTGCAATGTTAATTTTTGTAGATGCTGTGAGTGTAATCTCAAAAAAATAAGTGGAGTCTAGATTTTAAATTTGGCATCTCTGCTTGAATGATATTTGCTCCTAGCAGTCTAGACCAATTTTCACTTTTTTTTACAAATCTTCATGACACAGATCTTGGTAAACAGCAGAACTTTGTGAAAGAAAGGTGGAAAGGAAGAGATGAACAAAAGAAAAATTAATAAACTCATGTCACTTGATCTCTCATATTAATGGATTTTTTTGTAACAAACTCCACCTCTACTTAACAGTTAGGTTTATATTTAAATTCATTTATAATAGTTATGTAAGTTTGAAAATTAATACTTGCAAATATGACCTGTAAAGGAAAATGTAGTACTTATAGCACCAAATAAAAATGGAAAAAACACCACATATTAACTTAAATAATCACAGCAGGCAAGGCAAAAGCATTAGGTAAAAGAGACCAAAGAATTTGATAATTCAAGGACAGAGAAATGTTAGTGAAAATGCTGATAGTGAAAACTGTACTGATACTGACATCAGGTCATTTTAATCAGCATACTTTCCAGCCAATATCTTGAAATGTAAAATCCCCAGAAGTTATTGAGGAAAATTATTGCTAGTATAATATAGGTGAGCTAATTTTAATAGGCTATATAAACTTCTAAAATCCCTTAAGTAGTTTTTTAAAACAGTTTTCTGCTTGGAGAAATAGGGGTAAAATATATAGTGTAGTGTTTTCAAATTTTTAAGAGAGTATCATGTTGTGGTAAAGCATATTTTCCTAATTTAGAAGAAAATTGCACAATTACATCTGCAATCTCATAATAATCATGGGATAACTGGTCCATCAGCTGAGTCATTTGCATAGGGCAGACAGAAATTCATGACTTTTAAAAATTAGTTGCAATGAGTAAGCCAGCAAGGTACAAGGTCTTTACTGAATAGATTTTAACAAGATTTTTGAAACTGCAAAACGAAGATGTGATAATATCATGTGTTTTTAGGAAATGCTATTAATGCCATTTAGAGTTTCAGATGTCCTAAATTGTAGACCAATTACTTTTCACATGATTTTTATCTTTTAATTTCTTGCTTTTTTTTGTGAATGTTCTTTAACATCTCATAAATGAAAAAAAATAAAAACTCTTATTCCAGCAAACACTGTGGTTTCTATTGGAACCAAAGAAAGAAATTCCATTGCACATTATAAATATAAACAAATATAGTCCCTTTCTTTATAAAATAGAATTAACTTAAAAAATAAAGGCCAGAGGTCACAAAGAAAAAATAATAACTCACCTAATAAGTGCAATTTTCATTCTGACAGAATTTGTCATTCTGAGTAACGCTAGAATGAGAGGAAATTATATTTTAAGGTCACTCTTTGAAAAATGCTAACAATAATTATTTAATTTCAGGGCATATTCTCTTTTTGGAAAGTGTACAGCACATTTAATTAGATTTAAACCAACTTTTTTTTCTTTACTATAACTGCTTGAATGAAACAGAAATTATAGCAGTTTAGATATCACTTTCAACCTCTTAAAAAGTTTTAAAGCATTTCTTTGCATTTCATTTAGCCAACATGGTAAACTACTTTTGCATTTTTCTTCAGGCTTCATTTCAGATTTTTTATGTTTATAATATTTCTGACAGATAATAAAATAATGCCATATACATTTATAACCATATAAAACGGAAGTCACTCTGAATGGTTCCTAACATCTGCTAAAACCTCTGGTGGACTCTTCTTGACTTGAATTACATTAATTATTTTTTAAATTATCCTACAAGATTATTTTTTCTCATTCATATAAATATACCCACTTAACTAAACTAATAATCAGACTAGAGAAGATTTTCCTATGTTTAATTTTCCAGTCTGGAACAGAAAGCCACATAACAAACAAAAACAAAACATAACAAGAAAGCACACATAAAATTTCCTGTCACTTCATATACTATATGGCTAGATACTAAAAATGGAACTAAGGTAAAGCCATGATAGAGATGTCACTTGCAGACTCAAATATAAAATTGTTTTCAGGAAATTCTCTAGTCTTGCCATTTGCCACTAAGTTTTAAATGAATTAATTAATATAATATGTATTTCATTAATTAGTTAAATTAAAAGAGTACTATATAGTCTTTTGACTAGAGAAACTGTACCTTGGAGTTACCTGAAGAATTTCCAATGGATTTGGGGGTGCTAATAATTTTAAAGTAATCAGTGCCCAAATAATTAACTTCTGTATAAACTCTTCCTGTAATTGATCTCCTTGAGAGTGTGCCTTTGAGGAATTCTTCAAATTCTTCTTTTGCATCTTTCATTTCCTTCCTACTACTTTACTTTAAAAAAGAAAGGCATGACCCTCAACAAACCTGAATCTTGGTACCATACATTGCTTCAAAGTGCAAAACCTCTTTGCACAGCAAAGAGACAATTTTAAATGACCTTTCTGGGGGACCCCCATTAAGGGTAAATTCCCAAAATACACTACAATTAACACTGCAAACTGGAAAGTGATGTCCTGGCTGCAAATTACTGCCCTGGCACTTTGCCATGCCTTAATTTGACCATCTTACCGTCTTTAAAATGGAGATATTAACAGTACTTAATTAAGAAGGCTGATACAAGAAATAAGAATTTGTATAATGTTAAAAATGCTTAAAACAATGTCCAGCCAATCATAAATTCTACGTGTTTATTAAAATAATAAAGGCACCATACGCACTCCAAAAATCTTTGACTTCTGTATCTTGCCTAAGTTTCTGAGTCTGTTTCTGAGCACAAGAAAGCATGAGCATTAGAAACAATACGTTAGATGAATCGTTTAACCATCTCAGGTCTCCCGTTCTCTGACTATTTGCAAGGAATATAAGCTCTTGAGAGAAAGTCCCAGGGAACCAAAGATAGCATCAAATGCTTTATTAAAATATTTTGGACATTAAAGCTGCTCCCCCTCCACACACACACGCATTTAACTGTAAACATTATTTTGTGACTTCTCAGAACTCATCTCTAGAATATATCTTTTTGTGGAAAGGAAATCCTTCTTTAACAACCAAACAGTACAGGAGAATGAGGCTAATGCCTTAAATTGAGACTAGAATATTTCCTAGGACTAACAAACATCTAAAAAATGTTCCGAATAAAAAATGGTTAAAATTTCCTATTATTTCATTCAGCCTCAGTTTGGAGAAAAAAATATAGATAGATATAGGTATCTTAGATGAGTTTAGGACCTATTTTGTCAAACCCTTTCAAGAAATAGTCATTCAGATTTGTATCTATCCACATTAAATTTCATCTTTTAAAATATCCTGATGTTTTACCTTCTATTGACAATAAACACATGGCATTATATACTCATAAGTATTAATTTGTTTTATGGTACATAATTTATTTAAGAACCTGGAAAGCATTCAGTCACAAAGCCTGACTAAATTTTTAGAAATATATCTAACTTTTATTATTAATTCTTACATAAAATTACCAAAATTTTATATGTTTGATACTTATCTGATATATAACATAATTTTAGCTATGTAATACATTGAATTATTGTTATTAAGCCATAATAATAATCAGTATAGTAACTTTTTTTTCTGTTTTGTCATAAAAATGAATAACTCATCATATGGCTTAGTTTAACAAGAACAATTCTGTTTTGTATCAGTTTTTCAAATCTCTTTATATCAGTGTGTTATATCATTTATTAAGTGTCTTTCTTGCTTAAAGGATGAATTATGTGGCTAATATAATTTTTAATCATATTCATCTTTCCTTGATTGATTTTAACAATTTATCACAAAAAACCTTTAAATCATTTTCAATATGTTTTATAACATTCCTAAAAATAAATATTAACATACCTAATTAAATTGAAAAGTGGTATTGAAGTTTTCCTAACTGAATAATACTGGTTTGACATCAAGGATTGACTTTCCAAATTTATTTATATGATAGACATTTTTCATAAGCAAAATAGCCTAAGTATGCCTTTCCACATATATGATTACATATTTTTAATAAAATGCACTTTTGTAAAAACTTGTGTTAACAAGTGTGTGTTGAAATTAATAATATCTCCATGTTGACAACTTATTTTGAATTTATTGAGTTAAACAGGGTGATACTTCAGTGAAATAGTAACAGGTACATAATTATAGCCATTAGAAAAGGTGCAGTGGATTTTGTAATATGCTTTATAGAAACTGACAGTAAATGACTCCATTAACAAATCCTTTGGCAATTTTCCAGTCTTTAGCTCTAGTGTAAAAAATTGCCTCAAGTGAAGTTAGGTGTGAGTACTATAGAAAAGTATTGTTTTGTCTCAATATCTTTCTACAGAGTCTATCTCTCTGTGACTCTTCTGACCATTAGAGTGGTAGTACTAATAGGACCAAGGTTACTGTTACAGTAGTAAAAGAAAAAAAAAAGTCAACTTTCATGTTTGATTTTAGCCCATAAAGACAAAGAAGTTTATGAGGTTTCTATGAGGTATATCTCAGTTAACTAGGGTGAATTTGGAAATATGAACAAGAATTCATTCTACCAATTTGAGTCATCCTATAATAGTAGAAAGATTAGGCTCAGTGTGAGAAAAATAACATGTGAAATCTTGTTAATCCAGCATTCTGTCTAAGGACCAGGTCGAAATTTGGTTCATACTGACAAACACCTTAGAGTGGAATGGAGATAAACATCTTCTAAATTAAAGAGGTTGATAATTTTAAAGTCAGTTTCAAAGTGGTCACTAGCATGAATATTGAAATTAGTGATGACAAACAAATATGGGACATAGATTAAGTTGCCCAAATACAAAGATATTGTTCTGGCCAAAAAACTTATTCAAGATTTTCTGTAACATTTACGGAAAACCCTGAATGAACTTTTTGGCTAACCCAATACATAAAACAAAATCCAACCATCTTTTTGGGATGAAATTGTAAAACTAACTTAAATTTCAATTTTTAAAATAGAGAAATAGTAATTTATAAATGCCATTAACTATAAAATATCACCATAGCACATATTATAAAAAATATTTTATATGTAACAAATTTAAACTTAATATAATATTCTGGCTTTGGTTGTAATATCTTTCAAGTTTCCTCATTAATAAGAATTTAAGTAAATTTTTACAGGAGGCCATTTTTTATCTGTATGAGAATCATAATCTTACTTTTAAATGTCAGGTGATGGGACTTCCTAGGTAGCGCAGTGGTTAAGTATCTGCCTGCCAATGCAGGGGACATGGGTTCGAGTGCTGCCCCAGGAAGATACCACAAGTTGCAGAGCAACTAAGCCTGTGTGCCACAATTACTGAAGTCCATGCGCCTAGAGCCCGTGCTTCACAAGAGAAGCCACCGCAATGAGGAGCGCACATACCAAAATGAAGAGTAGCTCCTGCTTGCAACAACTAGAGAAAGCCCATGTGTAGCTTGGAAGACCTAATACAGCCAATAAAAATAAATAAAATAAATCCAATAAATAAATAAATTTATATTAAAAAAAGTCAGGTGATGGATGTTAACTAAACTTACTGGAGTAATCATTTAGCCATATATACATATATCAAATCATTATGTTGTACACCTTAAACTTATACTATGTTATATAGGTCAATTATATGTCAACAAAACTAGAAATATATATATGTTTATTTATTTTAAAAGCCTTCTACCAAGATACTGAAAGCATTCACCTGATGATGCATAAAATTAACGTACTTTATTGTGAGTAGTTGAAGACTAGGCATATTGTTTCTTGACTCCCAGTGGTGAATCAAAGTGATAATAGAATCTGGGCTTTGTTTTTTTGTTTTTTTTTTCTTCTAATTTTAATTTTCCTTTTCTATAGTATGTTTTGTTTATGTTTTAGTGTTTGTTCTTTTGTTCATTTTTAATTCACTTTGGTTGACGTTATTCTCCATTGGTGGTAGCAATGATTAGCATCTGATTTTATACTCTGAATATTTGTTAAATGTATCAGTGATTTATAGAGATCTGTTCACTGTTGGATAAGAGGCAATGGAATATCTACTTTTTTAGCCTTTTTGATTGACATGCATTTAAGCTTAAGTTGATTAAGAAGTCTGCACCCACTGGGATGGAAATGTGCTTTTTAATATCTGGACCAATGACATTTTTTGTGTTTCTGTATTTACATTTGACCCATGATGGAAATTATGGAAGTGAAGCTCTAATATCACTCTGTGTCTGTTGGTCTATGTGTCTACAATTCAGAAAGTCATTTATTTTTAATTTTGTGAATGTGTAGTGTCTTTGTTCTTCCAGAAGGTAATTAATATCTTAGATGACAAAGGCTCTTAAGTTATAAAGACTGTTTAGATTGACTTAAGGAACTAAATAATTGCTTATGTAAATTAATCTTAAAATTCAAAGAAATATAAGAAAATTTAATCTCTAGTCCCTATGTGTTCTAACTTTTCTATGAAACTGAATTTAGAAATTTAACATGTCTAGATTTACATAAATTAGTTTAAACTTTGCCAAACAAGCCTAATTTAATAATTATAGTTTAATAAAAACAGCTATGCCTACTCTGATTCATCAATGTTAGGTCTAACACAAATCCATCTGGGAATTTTTTCTTAAACATATACAAGTTTAGTCATCAAATAAATTAAAATCCATACTATTAACTTTTAATATTATGGAATAAAACACATTTACTTTAACTTAATTGAACAAATATTCTGACAGATTTTTTAAAATTTTAACAATAATTATATTTTGTAGCATGTCAACTTGAAGACAATTTTCAAGCTCTTTAGATAACTTAAAGTCTTGGGCTAATATTAAGTTAATCAATAGATAACTATTGGATACTAAGATCTTTTTTGAGTAAAATAGACTAATGAAACATTAATTATCAAGCATAATTCTGTTATATGATTATTCTTTCTTAATTTTGCATACTGAAAAGAAGCTGTATCGGTGGGCCATGATAAGGAAGATGGTTATTTTTTGCCATTTTGAGAAGTTTGTAGAGTAGAAAGCTGTGTTATAAGCTCTGCAAATCTGCTAACATGCTGGTGTATGACAAACAGTTCTCAATTCCTTCTCTCTCTCCCCAGTTTGCCTGAGTCTGAGAGGTTTCCTTGGGATATGGGATGTTCAGTGGTAAAATCTGCACAAATCAGGAAGAGTTGGTCATACTCTTGATAGTAAATCACATTAGTTAAAAGGTATAATCAATGTATGTGGTTGAGTCTGTATTTAGTAGCAATAGTGATGCATAAATAGAACCATGTATGTTTGCTTTCTGCTTTTAAAGGAAAAGAGGGGTGCATGTATGTATGTATGTTTATGTGTGTATGTGTATTTGTGTGTTTGCATGTTGTCTTCAGATCCCTGTACATTGTTAAAATTTTTTCAAAGCCCTCCCTCAAATTTCTGTCTTTCTTGGAAAAACAATCATTATTTATCATGTTGAAACTGAGAATCTAAAAAAAATTGATCCATTGATGCATTTGAATATAGCAACAATGAACACATTATATATTAACAATCTTTGGTATTATGAAATCAGTCAACCTCACAGACATCTGAGATGTATTTTAAAGTAAGTTTTCAGTTTGTTACAGAAAATGAATGAGCCTAATAAAGGACAAAACTTGAAAAATGAAATTCACTCTTTTACAGTATTTGAGTCTAAAAGGTATGGAATATGTTAAAATCTTAGCAAAGTTTTAACCAGTTTTGATGATTGTTTCCATGATTTATTCTTTATTCCTTTTTCAATATGAAGGAATATTCTTTTTTCTGTGTAATCTGCCTATATTCTGTGTTTTGCCACTGTAATTTTCTGTTCTTTATATTCACTTTATCCTTATTATTTAAGAAAACAAAGATGTGTCATTTATAAAAGAGTTAAATTTATGATCTTGTTACATTGTCTGTTTATTATCAAATGTTTTAATTTAGATACAATGTATAACCATGTAATGCTTTTCAAGCATTCATGATTCTATTTTAATAGTGTCCAAATCTCATCTTTAAACATTTTTTTTTTAGTTTCTGCAGATAAGTTCCTGACAATAGAACAAATATAATGAAATAAAACAACATATATGGGATATCTTTCATACCAATAGCTAATTTTGATATAATATCAATGGTCCCCTGGGAAAATCAAAAATTTGCTCTTTCACATTATAAACAGAAGGGTACTAGAAATAAGTAGATGTTTGATATGTTACTGTTGAACTAGAATGGAAGAGATATTTAATCAAAATATGCTTTATTTTCCTCTGGTTAAAGCTGTAAAGGGAAAATGATATTAATATTGTATTAATATCAATAATTTAAAATTATATGCTCTATAAGAAGTCCTTAGAGATTTGTCAGTGCACTCACTTTTTATAGCAATTTTTAAACTTGGGGAAAACATTGATGTAGTCAGTATGAAAATTCTACTTTCAAATATAGAAACTTTTTCTATATATATGAGCTCTGGTGATAATAGACAACTACAGCACAGTATTATCAATCATAATTTCAGTTATTTAAAATGTTTACTGCTCCACAGTCATCTTTTAATTGAATCTAGCATATTTTTTTTATGCTAGAGGTTTTCAATTGGGGAATGCTCGTTAAAACTACATATGGAGTTTTATAAAAACATAAACTCCTAAGATCTACTTCAGTACTCTGAATTTCTTTTCTTATATTCTTGTTATATTCTTGGCATGTACTTGGAATATAATATCATATTGTAATTTATATATATAAATATATATATATGCACATATACATATACTGTCTCAGGATTGTATATTGTACATCAGCTTTTTCCTCTGTAAAAATTGCTTTTCCATTTTTATAAATCAGATTAAATACTCACTGCATTCTTTGAAATTAAACATAATATAATTTGAGACATTATTTCCTAAAATGTCTTTTGAAATGGCTTTATTATCTTTCATAATTTCTATCTTCCAGAAACTACCAAATTTTCTTGTCACACTAGTCCTGTCAAGAACTCTCATCAGAACTTTTAGCTTTGAAAATTACAACTAATAAATTAATCACAACCATCTTAAATCTCTGTCACTTGAAGTTAGGAATCTCATGCTTCCGTAATGATTCTGAAATCAGCTACAAATCAGAGTTTGTGTCTTAAACAAAGAAAGGGAGGCCTATGGGAAAGGACTGTATGAGTTATTTTAAGATGTTGACATTTCAAAGCCTGGACTTATAGAGTAGGCTACTGACAGCTTCACTTACAAAACTTTTGGACCATTCCAGTGGACAGGTTCAGGATTTCCCAGAACTTTGTATTCAAGAGGTAGACAACTTAATTAAATTATTAATCCAAGATGCAGCTGAACAACAGTTAATTACATAGGATTGATTGAACTAATAAAAGATGATTATATATATTCATTTGGAACATTGTTGATATTATTTTAATGTTCTATTTTCCAAAAATATGTGGAATACCTTTGCTTCTCAAGCTTTTGGGAAGTCATAACAACTCTGTAGTCTCCATTTTAAATATTGAAAAAACAATCACATGATATCACTTATATGTGGAATTTAAAAAGTGGTACACAAATGGACTTATTTACAAAACAGAAATAAAGTCACAGATGTAGAAAACAAACTCATGGTTACTGGGCGGGGGAAGAGGTACATTGGGAGACTGGGAATGACATATACACACTACTGTATGTAAAATAGGTAACAAATAAGGACCTGCTATATAGCACAGGAAAATCTACTCAATACTTTATAATGGAGTATATGGGAAAAAAAAATCTAAAAAAGAGTGGATATATGTACATGTATAACTGACTCACTTTGCTTACACCTGAGACTAACATAACACTGTACATTAACTATACTCTAATAAAATGTTTTTATTCTTTTTTAATTTATTTTTCATTGAATGAAACATTTTTTTATATTCTATAGTGCTTTACAACTTTCAAAGGTTTCACAGACATGATTTATATAATCCCATAATAATCTTTTTTTAATCCCTTACCCTTATGTTGCCCCTCCCTGCTCACCCCTCCTCACTGGTAACCACTAGTTTGTTCTCTATATATGTAAGTCTGCTTCTTTGAAACAAAACATCTTTAAATAACATCCCTAATCAGAAACTACCCTGAGTCTCTCTGCTTTCTATGGCAACATATTTGCTTGCATAGATTCATTAAATCTATCTTCTTTTTTATTAGAATATAATAAAAAATTATAGTACAACCAAGGTCTTGCCTGTGACATCATATTTGAGGAGGCTGCTTATTTAATCAGTGAGGACAAGCTACTTTAAGGAACTAAAGTCTTCTATGTGAAGCCAATACTTACAAATCTCTCAGAAAAGTGGCCTGGTTGGAAGAGTTCCACTTTTGTAAGTGATAAGGGAGATCACTTCCTACTGGGAAAGGAAACTTGGACTATTTTAGGGACCTTGAGAAGAAAGGAATTATCATAAATTCACAGGTATCACAGGTAAACATTTGATAGAGAGATTTTCTTGGACATGGCTTTCTAGAATCAACTTAGCAAATAATGGAGACTTTTATAAGCCCAGTCGACTTCCTTAAAAAAACATCCAGCAAGGCAAATTTAAGAAGACTTACCCAATAAATAAACATGCTGGCTCCACCTATGTAAATAATGAAGCCAAACTGAATGAGTCCAGCCTTAATTTATACACAAGAGTAATGCTTCATTGATTTTTTAAAAAAAGTCATGATGCTCATTTCAATGAAAATTGAAAAGAGGAAAAAAAACTACATATATTTAATGGAAAAATGCATTGTTTACAGCACACCTTTATAGGTGATTCTATCATTTCTGTATTGGTGGGCTATTTTTACAGCTCTTTATGGTGCAGATAACCTGTAGCAATGCAACATAATTCTCATCTATGGACATGCAAATACATAATTTCTGATGGGCATTCAGTTGACTTTTACCTGCATAGAGAAAATCAGTTTCATGTCTATTTGAACATCATTTCAGCTTTTCTTTAGTATATATAAATCTGTGCTTCTTGACTTCTTTGAACCGATTCTTTTGTCTGCCTGTTTTCCCCAGAAAACTGAGTTAAGCAAAACCTTTGACACATGACTGGAGGTAATTTTATGTTTTCTTGTCCAAATTAGAAACCAAAATGAATAAATGTTTCAATGACTCAGACTTCAAGTCCCATATGCTTCTTAGTATAGCAGAAATACCTCAAAATTTAATGAGCCTGATTTTATCATAAATACGGTGTTTTGTTTGTGATGACTTTAAATCAGGTCTGATATCTTGCCAAGCTTACATTTTTAAATCATTCTATTCTACAGTATGTATCATTATGCCTACTGCTGAATAGTAATTTCCCAGGTTTGTTAGCTGTCAACAGCTTCTGTAGCAAGTCTATATTGATTATAGTAAGACCCAGACACAGGGATTTATTCATTTAGGTTCAGTCCCGTGTCAGGCTGTAAGCCAGTCTTTTTCAAGTTCGAAGAAGGAATTGAACTTCATATAGGTGAGACTACTCCATTATCAACAGTGTAAAGCTTGACAGAGCAAGGCATATTTAAGGGAATTGTGTTACTGAACACTAGGATACATGTGGGAGGGAAGCAAGAAATTAGTTGAAAAGTAGATCATGAGGGACTTCCCTGGTGGTGCAGTGATTAAGAATCTGCCTGCCAGTGCAGGGGACACAGGTTTCAGCCCTGATCTGGGAAGATCCCACATGCGGCAGAGCAACTAAGCCCATGCTGCACAACTACTGAGCTTGCACTCTGGAGCATGCAAGCCATGACTCTTGAGCCCATGTGCCACAGCTACTGAAGCCCGTGCTTCTCAACAAGAGAAACCACTGAAATGAGAAGCTCGCACATCAAAACAAAGAGTAGCTCCCACACACCACAACTCAGAGAAAGCCCTGTGAAAGCCCCGTGCACAGCAAGGAAGACCCAACACAGCCAATAAATGAAATAAATAAAAATAAATGTATTATAAAAAAAGTAGATCATGAAATATATGTAACATTTTTCTTGTCTTCCAGGATCAAAAAACATCTTCTTAATTTTTTATTACATCTATAAAAATTTTAATACTTATCTTTAAAATATATTACAACTTTGGAAAAGATTTTCACACCTTAAAAAATTGACAGTACTGCCTTTATGCCATTACAGATCTGATAGCCAGTGTTCCACTTTCTAATTGTTTCATGAATGTCAATTTTTTAAAAAGTTATCAGGAGCCAAATAATGTTCACAAATTGAAGTTGATTGTTGTGTTTCTTAAGTCTCAGTCTATGCATTCTCCTTCATCCTCTTCTCCTTCAATGGCCACCCCACCCCACCCCCACCCCTGGCAATTTATTTTTTGAAAAAAAATAGTCTGTTTGCTTTGCGGTTTCTCACAGCTTGGTTTTTGCTGACTCATCCCAATAGGTGGTTAAATCTACTCCTTTATCCTTGATATTTCCTATAAGTTGGTAGCTGAAGTTTAGAGACATGATCAGATTGAGGTTCAAGTTTTATTGTTAAGACTACTTCTAGGTGGTTAATAGTGAGAGACATAATATTTGGGTATCTTTCCTTTTATGATGTTAGCAGCCATTGATGTTCAATTGGTAAATTATTAATTTATTAGTGATTGCAGAATGATGATATATTATTTATTTTCCCTTTATGAGCTAGAATATTTTTATAAAGAAAAACTTCCCTTCAACTACTGTTTGGTTACCCATGTTGTATTAAGGAAAGGCAGGGTAAATGCCTCTTTCTTACTCTTTATTGGTTTTCAAAACAAGGAGTTTGTTTCCTAACACTCTTCCATGGTAATCACTGAGTTTGGGGGTGTGGGGGGTGGGGGGTGTATGGGAAGCATATTCAGTATGTTTAAATCTTATTTAAGTTGTACTCTCATTGATGCTCAAATTGTTCCATGTGTGGTTTGTGGGATCCTCTTCCATTTGACTCCTGTGTCCTTTTGATATGACATCTTTTTAATTTTAATAGTTATCTCAATATTCACCATTCCTTTATTTTAAAATGCCAGAAACCTCTTGCTAAAATAATAGAGTATATTGACAATAGGTAGCAAGTCCTCAAATCACCTAAAGGGCATAGCAGTTCTGCAAGGTTTTTTTTTTTTTTTTTTTCTTGTTTGACTGATAAAAAAAAAAAAAAAAAAAAAAAAGCCAAGTTTTTTAAACTAGAAAACTTTCATCTATTTGTAATAGAAATACCTTTTTACCTCCCGCAAACATAAATGCTAAATAATCCTACTTACTTCCCAGGCCTTGTGAATATTACTATATTGCTAAATATAGCTTGTTCTTAAGGTGTTTTTGAAATCTAAATTTAATTTGAAAGTGATAAGATTTCACAGGATGTTCTGAACACTTCTGTACCTCAGCTGGACCTAATGCCAGTTTACTGTTTTGCATTGTTTTTAATGCATATTTTAAATGACTCATTTCTTGAACATCTTCTCAATGATTTCTAAAAGAGTTCAATCACATTATGCACAGTTTAAGTTCTTAGTGTTCCAGTTATGTTTTTTCAGCAGTTTTAAATTTCATAACATTTATAGAAAAAAGTTAGATTGAATTGATCTGCATTATTTTCCACAGAAAAGTTGAATTTTATGTCTTTATGTTGCTTGTGCAGTTTGTTTAATTCTATTTTGGCCAGGGAAGCACTTTTTTTGTCATGAGAAAATAACAACAGTCCAAGAAGGCATCTATCAATTTGCAGATTGTCAAGGCATTCTGATCACTGGAGTGTGAAGGTGGATGGAAGGAGGAAGCATGATTACTAGTTACAGTTGTATTCAACACTATTTTAATATTGAAAATCACAGCTGTAATACAAGTCAGTTAACTTACTGAATTTAACTCTAGTTTTGGGTTCTGTAGTGGAGAGAGAGTTGTTAAATGCTTGCATCGATTCTATGCTTTTAATTAGACTTGGGACCATTTTCTAGATTCCCTGATTAAGAAGTGGTGGTCTGAGTCAAAGCTGATATGTTTGGTCTGCCTTCCTCATAATTATCTGAGGTGAGCTAACATTGGTGCTTCTGTTATTTTGTTTCTTTAATTATTAAGCAGAGTTCTGTAATAATAAAGATGTTTCCTCTGTCTTGGAATGCATGATACTTGCCTTTCAGTTAAAACTAACTGTACTTACTGTAATTTATTTGTCTGAGATTCTTTGTATAAGCTATAAGGAAGAAACCAAGAAATACTCATGTACTAAAAGTTACTGGCTGATTCTACATTAATATTATCTTTTTTTTTTTTTTTTGGTGACATAAGTTCAAAAAAAGGAATCAACTGTAAACTTTATAGTTGGCAAAGAGTGTCTTTTATAAACTTTGTTTAAAAATATGTGCAGTGGCTTTGATATCAATGACCTAGAATCAGGGCAAACGCATAGGGTAAGGGTACAGTCTCTACAGGAGGACTGCTTTAACTTCAGATACAAGCCACCAATTTGGAGGCTCCCAGGGCCATCCTCACTTCTAACCAACTGGCTTCAAGTTTGGGTGTTTCCACTACCCACTCAGGTTAGTTAACTCACTAGGACAACATATACAACACAGGAAATCTATATACTAATAATTATAGTTTTATTATAGCAAAAGCATACAAATTAGAACCAGTCAAAAGAATAGGTACATAGGTCAAGATCTAGGAGGGTTCCAAACATCAAGATTTCCATTGTCCTCTCTCTGTGGAATCAGGATATGTAGCCATCTTGTCATATTGATGTGTGACAATATGCAGAGAAGAGCCAAGCAGGAAAGTCCACTCAAGCTTCAATGTTTAGAGTTTTATTGGAGTCTGATTATATAGACATGCTTAATTGAACTACTGGCCACACAATTGAATTTGATCTCCATCTTTCCATTCTCTCCCCAGAGATCAAGCTGGTATCACATGGCTAAATGCCCCAACCCCTAATCACATGGTTGGCCTTTCTGGCATGACTAACCCCCATCTTGAGGCATTTTGTTGGCACAAACTATTTTCTAGGGACCCACAGTGAGTTACCTTGGTAGCACTATGACTAAGAAAGACATTTCTATCACTCAGGAAATTCCAAGAATCTATAGGGTATCTCCCAGAATCTGGGGACAAAGGCTGGCCAAATTCTTGATTATACAGGAATATATATTTGAGCTAAGCAGGAGAAACCCATAGTATGGCTTTTATGATGCTTTAAAATCTCTCAAGACTTTATGACATCAGTGTCTGTATCATTTATGTGATGCCAAAACTGCAGTGACCAAACCACTTAATTAGAGGTTTTGGTATGAGAACAAACAACTTTGGCTTCTCTCTCACATATTGCTAAATGAAAGTGAAAATAATTACATAAAAATTAGCAGCCTAATGTGTTTTCTGGCAGTGTGTTCACTATAAAATGAACTTATGGCTCTTTTTCCTTTTGGCCATACCTGCAAGCTGATGTTCCAAAGAGAGGAACCAACATGACTGCAAGGCTTCCAGAACTTCTTCCCAGAAACAGTCTTGGACTGACTTTCTTTAGTTCCTAGAGGTATGCTCTGATACTGTTTTTAAAAATCAGCATTGTTTACAAAAAAGAAGCAGATTTACTGATATAGAGAACAAATTAGTGGTTACCAGTGGGGAGAGAAAATGGGAGGGGCAAGCTACTGTTATGGGATTAAGAGATACAAACTATGTATAAAATAAATAAGAAATAAGGATGCATTTTACAGCACAGGAAAACATAGCCATTATTTTTAACAAGTTTAAATGTAATATAATCTATTAATACAGTGAATCTATTTGTTGTATATTTGCAACTAATATAATATTGTAAATCAACAATACTTCATTAAAAGTTTAAAAAAGAAATCATTTTAAACATTTGAAAATGACACAGTATACATAACTTTTTTATATTTGTGGATCTCTTTTCCACTGAAATTATCAATTTCCTAAGGACAGATTATATGTTAGAATTTAGTATTCTTCCTGGAAGAATAACACAAAACACATGCAAGGAACTGCATAAATATGTATTTACCTCTCCAGGCTACTCTTGTTTAGTTTGTCTATTTCTCTGAGGTAAATTTTTTTCATAGTAACCCTTAGTGTGCTATGGGAGACAAGAATATCTTATGGTCACTAAGATCCATGTTTATAATTTCATGTCTTTTATGTATTGTTTATTAAGAAATTTCTCTTGGGATTTGAACTAAAGCTATGATCTGTTTCTATACAGAGCTAAGTAAATGAAGGGTAGGAAAGGGGACATCTGTAGACAAATTGCCTATGGTTTCCTGTATTTGTTTAGGGAAGATATGAAGATAGATCCACTTCTCTTAAAGGGTTGTATCACTTCATACAATCTGATATATAAGCTTTACGTGGTCACTGCTACTGGTTGTCATATAAGAAAACATTCAGAGACTGAACTTTGTTGAGTAATGTCTTCCTATTAGGTTTTTCTACATCTTGTTTCTTTCCAACTTACTCTGTAATTTTTACATTTATTATACTAAAGGAGATCACTTCTTAACTGAAACTCTTTATAATTTCCCTCTTTGTACCAAACAAAATACAACAGGTACATTAAAACCCTCTAGAAATTGGCCAAAGTCCAACTTTGAGTTTGAAACCCTGCATACTCTGTGTATGAAAGAGTTGAACAGATTTACTAGTCTTCACTCCTGGAATGCATATGGGAGGTATTGTTTATTTGTTTACCTCTCTATAATTTCCCTGCTACCATGTCTCATCTCCATCTGCTAAAATACTAGCTTTCCTTCAAGATTGGGTTCAAACATTACCTTTTTCATACACCCTTCTGTGACCCCTGGCCTATATCTTCAAAGAACAAGAGGGGCTTCTGGAATGTTGATAATAACTTTTTTTAATCTAATATTTATTACATATAGGTCTTCATTTTGTAAAAATTCACAATGTATATATTTAATACATGTATACTTTTCTGTATTTATGTTGCTTTTAAATAAATAAACTGACCCAGATTTATATATTGAAATGTCAGTGTCACTAAGTATTAAAGCATGTCATAAGCAAAAAATAACTTGTTCACGCTCTCTTGGAAATATTTTGACATATCATTCAAAGCGTGAATGATAATATTTCAGTGAAAATGTATATGTCATCAATAAAAGATGTAAAACTTTTAAATGTAAACAAAATTTTCACTAGCATCCCACACATTTTCTCATTCTTCCCTGCAGTGAAATTAGTTTTATGGCATTTTTTCATGCTTTCTTTAATAATACGTGTGTACATATACCAGCTCTCAGTGTCTCCTATTATTTCATTCCCCTATCACATTATTTCCATTACTTTAGCATTGTACATTTGTTACAATTAATGAACTGATATCTAGATGTTAGTATTATGTGAAGTATGTACTTTATTCAGAAATCCTTATTTTCTACCTAATGGCCTTTTTCTGCTCAGGATCCTATCCAGGGTATCACTTTACATTTATTTGTCATGTCTTGTTAGGTTCCTGCTGACTATGACGTTTTTCTCAGACTTCCTGTGCTTTGGTCACCTTGACGATTTTGAGGAGAATTGGTCAAGTATTTTGTCTCTCATTTGGAAATTGTCTGAATTTTTTCTCATGATTATACTAGGGATATGGTTTTCTAAAAGGAAGACCACATAATAAAGCTGCCAGTCTAGCACATCACATCTAGGATGCTTACTATTGACATGACTTATTACTGTGGATGTTAATCTTGAGCACCAAGCTAACGTAGTGTTCATCAGATTTATCCACTGGAAAGTTACTTCTCTTTTTTTTTTTTTTTTTTTTTTTCCTTTCCACACTGCAATCTTTGGAAAGAAGTTATGATGTATAGGACACATCTAAGGAGTAGAAAGTTATGTTCCAGAATATCTTTTGACACAGAAGATCTTAAATTCCTTGGGATTCTTTTGCATGGGATATTTTTCTTTTCCTTCATTTGTTTATTTACTCATTGATTTATGCCAAGATGGACTCGTGAATATTTATTTAATACTAAACACTAAGTTATTTCTTTTGCTCAAATTTTCCCAACTTTGACCATTGGAAGTTGTTTTGGTTGGCTCCTGTGTCCCTTTAATATACCCCATTGGTATGTGTGTGCATGTGTGTGTTTATTTAGCACTTCCTTACCTCCGGCACCTCTAGGTGCTCCATGCTCATCTTGTATGCTTCTTGCTTCAGTTTGAGAATTGGCCATTTATGCAGAAGCCCTGTTTCATTTTATTGGAGATTGGTATTAGAAACTTTTTGGCCAACCCAATATATGCATTATGCCAAACATGAATTAATACTGATTTCTCTAACTCTAATCCAGATCGTCATGTATCGTTGCCTTTTTTGCTTGATTATTTGTAAGCTCATTCTAACATTAAAAAACATAACCCCCACTGTTTGTCCTTCATTTGTTTAATTGTTCAAATCCATTATACATATATAATGGTTTCAGAATTGTTAATATATACCACAAGGGAAACAACTTTATCAGCTAGAAGACAGTGCTTTGTACGGTTTCTTTGCCTTTAGTCTTACAGACTACACTCATTAAAAAACTTATGTAGGTCACTATCATTCCTCTCCACCACTTTCAGTGAAGTTGATTTGTAGATCTGTAATGCAGTTAGATTGCTTTCTCACAGTTTGCACTCCATCTTGGGAGTCCATGGCTTCCTTAACAATCTTTTTCATTTCCATGAATTGATTTACTCTTTTTTCATGTAAAGTTCTATGGATTTTAATAAATACAGTGTTGCATATTCACCACTACAGTATCTGACAGGATAGTTACAGCACTATAAAAAATCCCTTATTCTTCTCCTATTCAACTCTCACCTGCCAAGGTCCTGAACTCCTGGCAACCACTGATTTGTACAGGGTCTCTATAATTTTGCCTTTACCCATATCATATAAATTGTTATACTGTAGCCTTTTGGGGTTGGCCTCTTTTATTTAGTGATAAACATTTATAATTTATTCATATTTTTAATAATGATAGTTCATTTTTATTATCATTGAATAGCATTTCACTGTATAAAAAAAACACAACTTGTCTATACATTCACCTATTGAAGGGCATCTTGGTAGATTCTAGTTTTTGTAGGATGTGAATTCAACTATTATAAACCTTTGTGTTCAGGATTTGTATGGTAAATATCTAGGGACATAAATCAGTTTGGTAAATTCCTAGGAACACAATTGCTGGGTCATATAGCAGGATTGGATTTAACTTTGAAACTGCTGAATTATCTTGCAAAATGATGGTATACTTTTCTATTCTCATGAACAATGAGTGAAAGTTGCTGTTGCTCTGCATCTTCACCAGCAATTGATATTTTCAGGTTTTTAAAAATTTTATCTATTCTGATATGTGGGTAATATTATGTAATTTTTTATTTGAATTTCCTTAATGAGGAATAATGTTGAATCTTTTAACAGGCTTATTGCCTTCTGAATATACTCTTTGTTGTGTCTCTTAGCTCTTTTGCCCTTTTACAAATTAAATTTTTGTTCTTACTGTTGAGTTTTAAGAGTTCTTTATATAGTCTGGATATGTGGCCTTTGTCAGATACATGCTTTGAAATATTTTTCTCCCAATCCGTGGCTTGTTTTTTCATTCGCTTAACAATGTCTTTCACATTGCAAAACTGCTTAAGTTAAACATGTTACTTTTTTTCTTTTATGGATCTCATTTTTAGTGTTATATGTAAAAACTCATTACCAAACCCAAGGCTGTATAGATTTTATCATATATGTTGGTCCAGAAGTTTTATAGTTTTGCATTTTGCATTTATGTGGATCCATAAGTATAAGCCCTGTTGCTAAGTTCTTTTTTTTTTTTTTTTTGCATATGGATGTTCAGTTGTAACAGCTCCATTTTTAATTGACTATACTTTCACCACTGAATTCCTTTGCTCCTTTGTCAAATCAATTGACTATGTTTGTATAGGTCTATTTCTGAACTTCATTCTGTTTCATTGATCTATGAATCTATGTGTCTATTTGTTCCCCACTAACATGTTATATTGATTAAAGTAGCTTTATAGCAAGTTTTACAAGTCAGAAGCTTGACTTTTCTGTATATGTCTGTTCCCGCATCCTCCTCCTGCTGCTTCTTCAAGATGGCATTGTCTGTTCTAGGTATTCTGCCTTTCCATAAAATTATTAAAATCTGTTTGTCAATATCTGTAAAAATGTTTGCTGGTATTTTGATTGAGAATATTTTTAATCGATCGGCCAGTTTGGGAATAATTGGCATCCATAATATTGACTCTGCATATAGGTTCTACACATGTATTGCTAGATTTATGCCAAAATATCTCATCTTTATTATTGCTAGTATTTCCTTTATTTTAAACTTTAAATTTTAATTTTTTTATTGCTGGTGTATAGGGAAACAACTGACTTTTTTATATAGACCTTGTATACTGCAACTATGCTGTAATTGCTTATCAATTCCATGAATTATCTTGTAGATTCTTTGATTCATAGGCAATCATGCAGTTTGTAAATAAACACAGTTTTATCTCTTTCATTCCAATCTTTATCCCTTCTACTTCTTTTTCATATCATATTTCAATGAGCTAGGACTTTCAGCAAAAGTTAAATAGAAGTAGAGAGAAAGAGGGCCTATTTCTCTGTTCCCAATATTAGTGGGAAAACACTTAGGTTCTCATCATAAACATGATGTTAGCCATAAAATTTTTGTATATGAGATTTCACTGCAGTTTTCCTTCTTCCTCCCTTTCTTTCTCCCTTCCTTCCTTCCTTCCTTCCTTTTCTTCCTGTCTGCCTGTCTGTCTTTCTTTCTTTCCTCTGTGGATTTGTTTACTACATTGAAGAATTTCCCTCTATTCCAACTTTGCTGAGAGTTTGTTTTATTAATGGACTTCGGATTTTGTCAAATTTTCCTGCATCAATTTATATAATCATATTTTTCATTTGTTAGACTGTTTGCAAGGTAAATTACAGTGATTAATTTTTACACGCTGAACCAAGCTTGCATAGCTGGAATTGATCTCACTTGATTGTGGTGTATAATTCATTTTATACATCATTAAATTTGATTTGTTAATATATTGTTGAAAATACAATCAGGAGAGATATTGGTCTGTAGTTCTCTTGTAATGTCTTAATCTGTTTATGGTATTAAAGTAATGTTGGACTCATAGCATAAGTTAGAATTGTTCCATCTGCTTGTGCTTTCTTGAACATACCGTGGAAAGCTGGTGTTATTTCTACTATAATTTTTGGGGGTACAATTCAGTGAAAACATCTAGGCATAGTAATTTCTACTTTGGAAAGTTGTTGATTATTGATTTAATTTCAAACAATAATGCAGGTTATTTATATATCTTTATGTAAATTGTGATAACCTGTGCCATTCAAGGAATGTTTTGCTATCACCTAGGTTATCAAATTTGTGGGCATGCTGTTATTCATAGTATTCTTTATTTTCCTTTTAGTGTTTGTGGAATCAGTACTGATGATTCCGTTACTATATGTATGTATATACATAATATAACATGTTTTCACACTCTCTCTGCATATGTGTGTGTATATATATGTGTGTGTGTATATATATATATATATATTTCTCCTAACCCAGCATTCTCTGGCAACCATCTCTAGGTCAGAGCTGTAAGTAACAAGGAGTTCTGCATTCCATCCATTTGTGGGTCATTGTGTTCTGTCTTATCATCCAAAAAAATCTTTTTTTTCCTGTCTTCATTTTTCTTTTCTCTCCTTCTGCAACTTCAACTAAATGTATGCTCCATTCTTTTTTACAATCTAATAGGTCCCTGAGGCTCTGTTCAGTCTTTTCAAATTTTGTCTTCTTGGTATTAATCTATCTTCAAACTCACTCCTTTCTCTGTTGTCTATTATTTGTTTTAAAATCTATACAATGTGTTTTATTTTTCATATATTGTACTACTACCTTTATTTTCCATTAGGTTTTAAATAATATGTTCTATTATTTTGATAAGGTTTTCTATTTTTATTGAGGTATAATTGATGTACAACATTATATTAGTTTCAGATGTACAATATAATATAATGATTCAGTATATGTTCCTATCAAAAAAAGATCACCACAATGTCTAATTAATCTCCATCACCAGACATAGTTACAAATTATTTTTCTTGTGATGAGAACATTTAAGATCTACTCTCTTAGCCTTTTTCAAATATACAATACAGTATTATTTACTATAGTCACTACATTGTAGATTATATTCTTAGGATTTCTTTATTGTATAACTAGATGATTGTATCTTTTGACCACCTTCACTGATTTTGTGCAACTCCCACCACTGCCTCTGGCAACCACCAGTCTGTTCTCTGTATCTATGGAGTTTTGTTTGTTTGTTTTAGATTCCACATTTAGATGAGATCATACTGTATGTGTCTTTTTCTGTCTGGCTTATTTCAAGTGTCATAACGTCTTCAAGGTCAAGAGGTCCATTCATGTTGTTGCAAATGGCAGAATTTCCTTCCATTTTTATAACTGAGTTATATATATTATACACATAATATATTTATAATACATTATAATATAAAATTACACTTTTAATTTATTTATCCATCTATGCATCCTTAGGTTGTTTCTATGTCTTATCTATTGTAAAAAGTGCTGAAATGAAGATGAAGACACAGATATCTTTTAAAGTTGTTGTTTTTGTTTCCTTTGGATAAATATCCAGAAACAGAGCTGCTATATAATCTGGCAGTTCTATTTTCAATTTTTAAGAAACCTCTGTACTCTTTTCCAATGTAGCTACATTTACATTCCCACCAAGAGGGTACAAGGATTTTCTTTTTTCCACATCCTCACTTGCACTTGTTGTTTCTTGACTTCTTGATAATAGTCCTTCTAACGTGTCTGAGGTCACATCTCATTGTAGGTTTGGTTTGCATTCCTGTGATGATTAGTGATGTTGAACAACTTTTCATGTATCTATTGGTTATCTGCATATCTTTGGGAAAATATGTATTTAACTTCTCTGTTCATTTTTTAATTGGATTTTATTTGTTTGCTTATTTTTGTTTTTTCCTTTGATGGCAAAAGGTTTTTTGATGAAATACTACTTGATTTTTGCTTTTGTTACTTTTGCTTTGGTTGATGAATCTAAACAACCATATTCAAGACCAACGTCAAGAAGTTTACCACCCATGTTTTCTCCTAGGAAATTTAAGATTCAGCTCTTACATTCAAGTCCATTTTGAGTTAATTTTATGTATGTTGTTAGATAGTGGTCCAGTTTTATTCTTTTGTATGTGGCTGTCCAGTTTTCCTAACACCTTTTATTGAACATACTATCCTTTCCCCATTGTGTTTTTTGGCTCCTTTATAGCAAATTAATTAACCATATATGCATGGGTTTACTTCTGTGCATTCTAGCCTGCTTTCACTGATCTGTGTGTCTGTTTTTATGCCAGTACTGTGCTGTTTGATTATTGTAGCTTTGTAATATAGTTTGGAATCAAAAAGCATGATGCCTCCAGCTTTTATTCTTCTTTATCAAGATTGCTTTGTCTATTTGAAATTGTTTGTGGTTCCAAAAATTTCTTTGGATGTAATTAATGTAGAAAGATCATTGTCTAAAGTGCAAACCTTAAAAATCTCAGAGTTCTTACTAGATAGAAATTTTACTGATGCTATATACATGGGAACATATTTAATCTAAAATCTAATGTACGTAAACATGAAAAGTTTCATACTAGAAAGTACTAACGCACTAACACAATTTAGAAATTACTATAAGTCAGAGTATTACAGAAAATAATCCAAAGGCAAAACCATTAGTTAATTATATATTAATATGCTTCAGTCAGTAAGGAGATGACTGTTTGGACAGGTATAATTATATTTAATGTATATATTTTGTGTTGACAATATTTAAGACTTTTTGGAAAGAATATTATTGATATTTTGAAAATATACCAGCTTTTTCAGTAATTAAAAACAAAATATAGTTATATCTAAGAATTTAGTCATATTTTGAAATAATTATACTGGGTTTTATATAAAGTTAATGTAAATGATTTGATGTTGTTCCCATACCTGACAAGCTGTCTCAAATAATTATTGCTGTGTTTGGCTTATTTTGCTAGATCAACTATAGGGGAGTTGATCATTGTTATTCCAGATAATGCTGGCGTATAAAAAACTAGTGGGTTGTTTTTAAAAATTGAGGTGTCAACTGTAGGAGTGAAATACAGAAATTTAATAGCATGAATTGAAATCAACTAAAAAATCCTGCCAAAGAGTTTAATAATAGCTTTACATGAACCTTGACTACTTCCATTCATAAGATATTTGTAGAAACTTTACCCTTATTCATAAGGAAGAAAAGTCTTGAAACTCTGATTTAATTTCAAGCTTCAGTTAGACTCCAAACAAAAATGAAACTGAAGTGACATCATTTTTCTTACTGTTGAGATGCTCACAAAGTGAATATCCCATATTCCCCTAACTATTGTTGGGAACAAAAATCACTGCAATCTATTTTCTATTCACTGTAATATTTGTAGTGATTACATACTCATTGGATTTCTGATGGCTTTGATTATAAGGATTTGGCTTTAGGAATTTTTACTATCATATCTCTGAGCTCTATGACATTTTTGATGGCTTAAAGTAATATCCAACTGAGTTCTTGTAAACTTTTCATGATTGCCTAAAATATAGTAAGTGCTCAATTAGGAAAAAAAAAAAAAAACCTCTGAAAGCATAAATAAATATATGCCTAGATATATACCAACAGAAAGGATTCATACTTATTCTAGCTGTTTCCAAAGAAGCTAGCAGAGAGTTTTGATCCTAAAGAAAAACTTACTTGGCGATACAGAGCTGATGCTAGAACGTGCAGTCAGGTGAAAACTACATTTCTGTGTGATTCTTTACAATGGATAAAAAAATGGGATTTGGAAGTTATTGGATTGAAATAATATCCAAACCTATGAGTGTATGCAATTTTTATAGGAAAAACAAAAACATAACTTTTATCAAATTCTGAAACAGAATTGTGTAATATTAAAAAATCATTAAGAACCACATATCCATGGAATATTTCACACTTCTCTACTTCACATTATATTATTTTATATGTCAATTAAAGACTTGTTGGTTGAAGTGGAACATATATAATAATTCATAGAACATTAAATAGAAGTTGAAAATAAAATTTGTATTTTCACCAAATTTAATTCTTTTATTTGAAACCTAGTCTTAATTTTTAAAATGATTGTGTTTATGAAAAAACACATTCAGTTGTTTCTTAGAACTTTTTACTCTGACATCTTACAACCTTGATGTTGGCAAATTTTCAACAGTAAATGAAAAATAAGATTAAAAGGACACTATAGTGTGAATAAGCAAATATTCCAAGAGATTTCATAGTGTATTCATATGACATGTGCCACTGTCCCCAAAAGTGAAGTAACAATGATGATTAATGTTTAACTACATGTGTTAGGCTTCTGTTTCTTATTTCTGGTGTTTGTTTGCTACAAAATATTAGCCTTTAAACATCAAAGAGAAAATGACTAATAACTGATTTAAAGAATGCCGCAATCAACATAATGGTTCTCAAAAATAATCAAATTTCAGAAATAAACTAACTTTTAAAAAAACTCAAAAGACATTTCCAAAATGTTTGGTGAGATGCTATTTTCCTACATAATGTAAACAAGATAAATAATCTACATGCACTTCAAGGATGTTTTGAACTCAGAATCACAAACATGTTTCATATATCATTGCCCCAGGTCCTGAACACTGCTTCCCCTGTGTAGATCTTTATAATTTTAAATCTGTGAATTTATTTGATTATTATGAAAATGTGCAAGGCAAATAGGAGGAGGATTATTTCCCTCATACTTTCATTCCTACCTTTATTAACCAGGAAATCAGAACCCAAAGAAAATATGTAATGTTTCTACTTTCAAACAGTAATGAAGCAGCATTAAAGTTAGGATTTCCTAGCTTTTCAAGTTGAACAATAATAGGAAATTAGCTTGAGTTTTTGAATAATTGTTAAAAATATGATTATCCAGGTTATGATTATCAATTGCATAAGTGGCTCACTAAAATTCACACATTTAATCTTATTTTTCTTCATCAGTGATTGGGCCAAAGAGTCTTTGGGCCAAATAAATATAAGCAGTGTCAGATTGGTGAGGTTTCCTAAGAATATTTTGTATGATTCTTTTAGAGGTGCAGGCTTATGTAATGATATTTTGTCCTATGTCCCTTTGCTCTTCCCACTTCCTTGTAAATAAAATGTAAATGTAAAGCCTAATATGAAGCAATCTTTTATGACCATGAGAATGGGTATGAAAGTCAGTATATTAAATATGGTGAAGCAGAAATATTAAAACTTAGATGACTTATCCTAAGTAAATATTAGCATTTAAGTAGAAAAACACTGCAAAAATAAGGGCCAGAAACTTCCCAAATTTAGTAAAGCACCTCAAATTAAAGATTCTAGGAGCTAATTAAGCACAAAAAGATTAAACAAGAAGACAGCTATACCTGAGACACCATGGACAAACTGCTGAAAATAAAAGTTAAAAAGAAATTTTTGAAGCAGCCAGAAAAAGAAGAGGATGTGTTACTACAAGGAACAATGATTTCAATGAGCATAGATTTCTCATCAGAAATGGTGAGGAAGAAGGCAGATGTATAATACCTATATAGTGCTTAAAGAAAACAACTAACAACCCAGAAAACTATTCAGTGAAAAAGGTCCATCAAGCATGAAGGTAAAATACATTTTTCTAATGTATGCAAAGTAAGACAATTTGAGATCAAAATAAGTATACTATAAGAAATGATAGTGGAAGTTCTTCAAGTTGAAGGGAAATAAAATCAGGTAAATATTTAGATGTTCAAGAAGGAATGAAGCACAAAGCCACAATAAGGTATCACCTCACACCTGTCAGAATGGTTCTCATCAAAAAATCTAGAAACAATACATGCTGGAGAGGGTGTGGAGGAAAGGGAACCCTCCTGCACTGTTGGTGGGAATGTAAATTGGTACAGTCACTATGGAAAATAGTATGGAGGTTCTTTGAAAAACTAAAACTAAAACTACCATATGACCCAGCAATCTCACTAGTGGGCATATACCCTGAGAAAACCATAATTTAAAAAGATACATGTACCACAATATTCATTGCAGCACTATTTATAGTAGCCAGGACGTGGAAGCAACCTAAATGCCCATGAACAGATGAATGGATAAAGAAGATGTGGCACATATATACAATGGAATATTACTCAGCCATAAAAAGGAACAAAATTGAATTATTTGTAGTGAGGTGGATGGACCTAGCGACTGTCATATAGAGTGAAGTAAGCCAGAAAGGGAAAAATAAATACCATATGTTAATGCATATATATGGAATCTAAAAAAATGGTACTGATGAACCCAGTGGCAGGGCAAGAATAAAGATGCAGATGTAGAGAATATTCTTGAGGACATGGTGGGGGGGGGGAGAAGGGACAAAGTGAGAGAGTAGCATTGACATATATACACTACCAAATGTACAATAGATAGCTAGTGGGAAGCTGCTGTGTAACATAGGGAGATCAACTCGATGATTGGTGATGCCCTAGAGGGATGGGAAAAGGTGGGTAGGAGGGAGGCTCAAGAGGTAGAGGATATGGGAATAGATATATAAATGCAGTTGCCTCACTTTGTTGTATGAAGAAACTGGCACAACAGTGAAAAGCAATTATGTTCCAATAAAGAGCTGAAAAGCAAACAAACAAAAACCCCACACTGAATATGGTGACTATCTGGATTAATTAATTAAATTGAAAGGAATTAAATAATTTCTTTCAAATCTAAATGAATGGTTAAAGAAAATATATGTAACATTTTCTTTTAAGACTTATAGGTTAAGAAGACGTAATACTTGTGACAATTCAAGCATAAAATTATGTTAGAATGTATAGGTGAATAGATCTAAATTGTCTTTTTTTTTCCAGTTTATCAAAAATTTTGGCCAAAAACAAATAAACTTTAACAAAAATAGATCAACAGAGCATTGCAATTTGAAGTCTATAACTGTGGCATGCCAAGTCTAAGTCCCCATCACAGCAAAGAAAGGAGAATGCTTTTATAGAGAAGAAAAGTAAGTTGAGAAATCTAGAATAAACAAAGAATCCATGACTCTTCATTGTCTTAGTCCTTACCAGGAAAGAAGAGTCTTTCTTCTTTCTGTTGGGTACTGCCATCCATGTAGGGCATGAGAGCTCCTACTTCTGGTCTCTCAACTCTATTTAAATGAGGTTTCTGTTTGTTAATTTTTTTACATTTCCCCTTTTTGATCAACGATACCTTTCTGAAAGCATCACTGATCAAGAATCAGGCTTTCTAGTTTCAGCAGATTTTCATCTCAGTGCTAGTAAGGATGTTTTCTGGGTATCAGGTCTCATGTTGGAGGGAAAGTACACAGATTAGTAACCTATAGAGGCCACTTTCAAGTAATAAGGAGGAATAGGAGAGATAATTCACAGGTACACTTTTATCTAAAGTCCATATGTTATCAAAATTATAGATGTTAAAGATCATCTGAAGTATTACATCATTATCAAAGTTTTGGTGATAAACTTCTAGCAGGCCTGGTACAGATATCTAGATGTCATCTGCTTCAATTCTGGGAAATCTTTGCATTCAATTCAGTAGATGATGTGCAGATCCTGTCAGAGTTTGGTGCTTTCTTTAGATGTGTCACATAAATCCATATCTATTCCTTGGAGCTTGGCAGCACAAAGTTTGGTTAGCAGTACCCACATAGGGTCCTCTCCAGGGAGGTTGAAGAGAGTTCTTCTGGAGATGTCTTTTTCAGTAGACAAAATCTCCAGGTTGCAAGGTACGATTATTAAGGACTTCATCTCACAAGAGTGCACAGTAAAAAGATTCCTCTACTGAAACATGGTTATTTTTAATAGAAGCAATTAGGCCTTTGTAACTTTGAAGTATCTCTCTTTTTATTGGTTGTGGATGAGAACAAGAAGGATTAAAGTGCACTGGGCATTCTGTGAATGTTTCAGAGAATGAGAGTTTTTAATTTCAGGAGGGATAGATCTGAGATTTAGAAAGACCAATAGCAATGCTTTTGGCCAAGGTATTTGAGTCTATAAATTTTGAGCATTTGATTGATTTTAAATAGTGCCATTAATGTGTTCAATTAAACCAGAGGATGGAGGATGGTAAACACAGAGAAAGTGTTGTAAAACAGGTCAAACAGCTCAGACTTAGAAAGTTACCTGGCCAGTAAAACATTCAAAATGGGTTCATTAGGCAGGGATGGCCTTTTCAAAAAGGACTTTAGCCACAGAAGAGGCAGTAGTCTATCTGCAAGGGAAGGCTTCAGTCTAATGTGAAAAGATACAGATCATAACTAATATTTATATCCATTAGACAGAGGAAGTTGTAAGAAATCCATTTGTCAGAAAACTGTTCATTTAGTAGTTTAGAATGTCTGGAATCAGTGTGTATAAGCATCCCTGGATTGTATTTTGGAGATGTGGAACAAGTGTGGTAGGTACATTTTGCAGCCTTGTTAATGTTTCCCCACTGATACTGATTCATTAAGGCTATCATTTTTTCAGTGGACCAGTGGCTTAATGTATGTACGTGGTGAGGAGTGGAAATTTTAGAGTCACTAGTAGGCCTAGGTTGTTATTTGGTCCAAACCAGAGCTTTCTCTTTTTATCAAAGCAATCCTTGAATTTCTAATTGTTTCTTTTCTGAGGCCAATTGTTGGCACTCTATAGTAAGTTTTTTAAAAATTATTATTTGGGGAAATATCCCTTTGGACCATGACAGAAGTTTGGCTTCTGTTGGTCCCTTTAAAGGAAACATTTGTTGTGGAAATATAAGGAAAGTGACTTGCTTTAGCTTCCAGAGTGTCAAGTTTAGAATGCCTCAGAATCTTAATAATAGCTAATGTGTCAGATAAAAGTATTGTATCTAATAATTCCTAAATATCAGGGCAATTTTTAATTTCATTTCCACTGGAAGTAAGAAAGCCACATTTTTCCCACAGCATCCAAAATAATGATTTACTCAAAAACATATGCAACTATTGGTATATATATTGGCAATTTTGTTCCTGGCTAAAGTGCAAACCCATGTGAGAGCATATAATTTGGCTTTTTGGGCTGAAGTAGCTGCCTTGACAACATCAAAAGGAGTTGCAATAGTATGACCAGCACAGTGTTTGTCATTGTTACCTTTTACACAAGAATCACCAATGAACCATGAGAAGTCAGTGTTACCCAAAATGATTTCTTTTAGACCATCGCAATGACACAGGAGGTAGTCCATCAGTGTTATGCAGTTGTCAGGGACTTCATTGGTGATAGAGTGGAAAAGAGTGGCAGGGTTAAAGTTATTACAACATAAAAGAGTTACATGGAAAGCAGTTGATAAAGGGCTTCATAGGAAATGAGGTAACTGACTGAGAAATGTTTATTGTGGCAAGAATTCAGAAGAGCTTCTACTGCATGAGATACAAAAATGGTTAAAAGGAATCCTACAATGATTTTCTTTGTGAAGTTAACCAAAAGGGCAGTGGCCATAATGGATCTAAGGGCAAGGGTTATACCCTCATGCCACAGGGTCCAGTTGCTGGCTATGAGACTCTACGGATCTGTGGTAGTACCTGTGGTTTGTGGTGAGTACCCAAGGGCATTCCCTTCCTTTTCATAAACAAAAAGGGAAAAGGGAATCTCATCATTGGCATGCCCAAGTTCAAGTGGATATATTAAACTCTCCTTTAAGGCCCTAAAAGCTATGTTGTCTAGTTCTTCCCATAAAATTGTGTTGGGGTTGTTATTGTTTAGTAAAACATGCAGAGGTTTGGCCATAGGAGAAAAATTTGGAACCCAATTTCATCAATAACCAACTAGTCTAAGAAAAATTTGCTACTGGTGCTGAGTTTTGGGGTTTAGGAAACCTAGGACAATTTGAAGTCTGTCTGGGTCTAGATGTATCCCTTTTTCTGATATCAAATCCCCTATTATCAAACTTGGGTTTGGGTAAACTGCAGTATTTCTTTGGCAACCTCATGTCTCTTTAAGGATAAAAACTTTAGCTAGTAGATTCTGTCTTACTGTGCAGAGGCTTGAGAAGGAGAGAAAAGAAGCAAATCATCCACATATTACAACACAAAGTAGAACCTCTAGGGAACTTCACATCATCCATATAAGCCTTCAGGATTTTTGAGAAATAAAAAAGATTCTCAGTAAAATCCTGAGGCATTACTGGCCAGTTGAACTGTTTTTCTTCCCAAGTGAAGGCAAAAATGCATTGGCTACTTTCATCAACTGCAATACTGAAGAACACAACATGTAAATCAACTACAGTGTAGAATTTACTTCTGGTGGGAATGGATGTTAAGGTGTGATGGTTAGGAACAACATAGTGGTAAGGGATAACAATGTTGTTTATTACTTCAAGGTCCTAGAAAAATCCCTAGCCCTTAGGTTTTCTTACTCATAAAATAGGGACACTACAGAGGCTACAATGGATAATGAGGCCTTGAGCCTTGTACTCTTTTATGGGTTTTATGTTTTGAAGGTCTTATTTATTTATATTGTATTGATTAATTCTGGGAAGAAGTTTTGAGGGATCTATTTGAATGTATTGATTAACTCTATGAAGAGGTTTTGAGGGATCTAAATGAAAGTTGATGGGAGGTGTGCTGTGAATTTTGCCAATGTCAGTTGGAGATTTGGCCTGTATGGAAGGTTGTAGCTAACTCAATAGGCACAAATAATCAATCTTTGCAGAATCAGCTCTACTAACTGTCAGAGATGGAACAAATAAAAGATGTTAAAGTGCCATTTAATTTACCTGGTAGAGTACTGTCAAACTCTAGAATTGTTTTTCCCTTCTGGCAGATGTTGCCTAAGAAATATTAGCCTAATAAATGGGTAAGAGGAGAGGAACTAAGAGGAGTAGGGTGTGTACCTCTCAAAGAGCCTAAGCAAAAGGGAACAGGATCAGAGATAGCAACTCTTAAGGTTCATTATTGATCCCACTACTTAAATTGTTTTAGGACCCTGAAGCAGGGGCTATTTTAATAGTAGTGGGACTGATTCCTGAGCATGTAGCTCAGGTGTCAATTAGGACTGGAACTGATTCATCCACAATCTGTAGAAATGTTTCTCCAAGCTGATAAAGAGAGAGGATTCGGAAGGGTCCCTGCAGTTCATCAGAGCCCCATCACTGAAAATTGGGAAGGCATAGGAAGGGCTGGTTAGAGGGCTGATGACGTTTAAAGCACTTAAATTTGTAACAATGTATTTTCCAAGGTCCTAGCTCTTTGCAATAACAGCAGAAACCAGGAGGATTTTGGCTGTGTTAAGACCCTTTATTTGCATGAGTTAAAGATTAAGAATTTTGGTGGTCTTCCTTTAAGGTGACTCAAACGGAGTTTGAGAGGAGCTAGTGTACCAGATTAAGTAAATCTGGAGTGGATATAGATTCCATTCCATCTTGATTCTTTTTACTAATAGAAAAATTCCCAGTTTAGCCTATTAATAGAGTTAAAAGCTACCTAGGTGGAATCAACATCTGTGGGAACACCAGAATTTTCTTTAAAAACAATCTGAAGTTGATTGTAATATTCATGAGCAGGTTCATGAGATTTTTATGTTAAGGTCTGAATTTTGTTCCAATCAACAGGCTTTGAGCAAACCCTGGGAATTGCTTGATGTAGTCACCTAGCAATTGCCCAAGCCTGATTATATAGTAACTTGGCAGGTTGGTCTCCCAGTTGTAATTCTAAAGAATTTTCATGATTTTACCCATTAGTGGTTCTCATCCAGTGCTGAGCCTTGACTTCACCAACAAGCATATGCACTATCTAATATAAGTCAGCAAAACCAGGTTGATAAGTTTGAATGATCTCTGACTATGGACTGAAGTTCAATTTTAGTTCAGGGAATATTAAAAATTAAGGGGTGAGCCTCTGAATCCCTAGAAGATTTCACTTTAAAGGGACAGTTCCTGACAAGTTGAGAGTAAATGTCAATGGGGAGATTTTCAAAGAAAATGGGACATTTGGTGAAATAATTTGTATGGGGTAACTGCAGATGTAGAGGAAGACTGGGGGGCATTGGACAGAAAGAGGAATGTGGCACCAGAAGAGGAGTCTTACCATTAGGATTCCAGGAAGAGAGACAAGATGGCACCAGAGGCAGAGCCTGAGACAAAGAAGCCAAAGAAGAAGAACGTGAGGCTCTAGGAGCCATTTTATTTTTCTTTAATCATTTGTTTGCCTCAGTTAATCATAAAATATTAATTTGCAGCAGGGCACTTTTAGACTCCTGATAACATTGGGAAGCCTCAACATACCAATCAGAATAAGCATTCCACTCAGTTCTGGAAATTTTGAGCTATTATAGTCCAACTTGGTTTTAAGGAAATTAAGCTCAGGGATTTCAAAAGTTACCCATAATGACCACTGTTATACTAAACTGCCTTTGGTCGGGTCAGTCCATTTAGTTAGAAATGTACATAACAAAAGACTTCAGATTTTAAGCATAAAATTGGCCAGAGTCCCTGGGCAGTGGGATGCCCTCAAAATATTTAAATAACTGGGATCCCATCTCTCAGAAGTTTTTCTCTAGAGTAGAAGAATAATTTTGAAACATATTAAACTACTTATAACACAAACAGCTCAATTCAAACAGCTTTCAAGCTAATACCAGCCAGTTCTGTGAAAACAGTCTGTTTCTGGAGGTTTAGACAAAAGGCTTTTCAGTTTCCACAGAATAGTCCCTATTCTGATAGAATGGTTCAATGGATGAATTGGCAGTTTCAGTGATACAAACCCTGGTCCTGAAGGAATGGGTAGATGGCTTCTTAGCCAGCTTCAGTTGAAAAAGGCTGATCTTAAAAATTAGACTGAAGTGCCACAAAAGTACTTGTAAACAGAATAAGGCCTTAAAGAAAAAAAAAAAAAAAAGCCTAAAATAGATCCTGAAGAAACCCTGGAGAGCTTTGAACTGAGAGTGTATGTGATTGATCCAGGAGAAAGATGTATCTTCAAACTCTAGTTTGGTAAGAAAAGCAGTGAGAGCAATGGGATCAACTGTGGGTACCACAACCTGTTTACTCCCTTGCCCTAGAGGCATGAAGGATCATCTCTGATCCTAGTACTGGCTACCAAAATGTTGACCTGGAATAGTCAGATATTTCTACAGCAAAGATATGTTTCTAATTGGGATCAGCAGAAAATTGTAAATCAGCATAGAACTGCAACCATGGTAAGGCCGAATGCACTGCAAGAGAAGGAGAACATACTTATAGAGGGGAAAATAATTTAGGGGGGCAGTAGTAAACATAAAGCCCATGCCTTTTCATTGGATGAGTCCTTGCCAGGAAAAAAGGTAAGTTTTTCTTCTTCTTGTTGGTCTCTTATATCATAATAGAGCATGAGAGCTCCCCCTTCTGGTCTCCAAGATTTGCTTAAGATTTCTGTTTATATAATTAGCATATAACATTGTTTAAGGGTAAGGTGTACAATATGATGATTTGATATACTTATATATCACAAAAAGATTACCAGAGTAAGTTTAATTAACATCTACATCACCTCACATAATTACTTCTGCGTATGTACTTTGTATGTATATGTGGTGAGAATATTTAGGATCTACTCTATTAGCGGCTTTCAAGTATATAGCAGAGTATTTTTAATTACAGACATTATGATATACAATAGATTCTGAAAACCTTATAAATGAAAGTTTGGACCCTCTGACCAACATCTTTCTGCATTTTATAAATGTGGTTTAATATAAAATTTTGAACATATACTGAAAGGTTTGTATTGTCATTTTGAGCACTCTCAATCTAGTATAACAAGGTAAAAGAAAAACTCCAATAGACAAATTAAAAGAAAATTTTATGAGGCCATCACCCTGATTCCAAAATCAGACTAAGACACTCCCAAAGAGGAAAATTGTAGGTCAATATCTCTGATGAATATAGAGGCAAAATCCTCAACAAAATATTAGCAAATAGAATTAAACAATATGTAAAAAGGATCATAAACCATGATCAGGTGTAAATTTTTTCAAAGATGCAAGAATGGTTCAATATTTGAAAAACCACCAATATGATATACCATATTAGCAAAAGGAAAGATAAAAGTCATGTGATCACATTAGCTGCAGAAAAGGCATTTGACAAAATTCAACATCCATTCATGATAAAAGCTCTCATCAAAGGTGGTATAGAAGGAAAATATATCAACATGATAAAGGCTATTTATGACAAACCCACAGCTAACCTCATACTCAACAGTGAAAAGCTGAAAATGTTTCCTCTAAAATCAGGAACAAGAGAAGGATACCTACTCTCACCACTTCTATTTAACATAGTATTAAAAGTCCTAGCCATAGTAATCAGACAAGAAAATGAGTCATCCAAATTGGAAGGAAAGAAGTAAAAATGTCACTATTTGCAGACGTAGTACTACACAGAGAAGATCCCAAAAGTCTCCAGCAAAAACTATGAGAACTAATACATGAATCCAGTAAAAATGCAGGCTACAAGACTAATATAATTTATTTTCTATAAAAAGGAATCTATTCTTTTCTATATACTAATAAACTATCAGAAAAAAGAAAATAAAAAACATTATTTAAAATCTCATCAAAAATAATAAAATGCATGATAATAAACTTAACAAAGGAGGTGAAAGACTTATACTCTGAAGACTATAAAACATTGATGAAGGAAATTGAATATGATACAAAGAGGTGGAACTATATCCCAAGTTCTTGAATTGGAAGAATTAATAATATTGTTAAAATGTCCATACCACCCAAAGCAATGTACAGATTTAATGTAATCCCTATCAAAATACTCATCACATTTGTCACAGAACTAGAACAAATAATCCTAAAATTTATATGAAACCACAAAAGACTGCAAATTCATAAAGCAATTTTGAGAAAAAAGAACAAAGCTGGAAGTATTATGCTCCCTGATTTTAGACTATACTGCAAAACTACAGTAATCACAATAGCATGGCACTGGCATAAAAACAGAGACATAGATCAATGGAACAGAATAGCAAGCCCAGAAATAAACCCACACATATGGTACATTAATTTATGACAAAGGAGGCAAGAATATACAATGAAAGAAAGATGGTCTCTTTAATAAGCGGTGCTGGGAAAACTGGACAGTTACATGTAAAAGAATAAAACTGAAACATTTTCTCACAACATACAAAAAGATAAACATAAAATGGATTAAAGATCTACAAACATAGGCAGAGCACTCTTTGATATAAATCATAATAAATGTTTTTTTTTGGATCTATCTCCTAATGCAAAAGAAATAAAAGCAAAAATAAACAAATGATACCTAATTAAACTTAAATGCATTTGCACAGCAAAGAAAATTTATAAAATGAAAAGATAACCTACAGAATAGGAGAAAATATTTTCAAATGATATAACTGATAATGGGTTATTTTATAAAATATTTAAGCAGCTCATGCAATTCAGTATCAAATAAACAACCAAATTTAAAATGGGAAGAAAATCTGAATAGACATTTTTTAAAAGAAGATATACAGATGACTAACATAAGAAAAGATGCTCAACATTGCAAATTATCAGAGAAATACAAATCAAAATCACAAGGAGATATCACCAAAAACCTGTTAGAGTGGTTATCATCAATATATCTAGAAATAACACATCTTAGTGAGGATGTGGGAAAAGGGAACACTCATACACTGTTATTGGGAATATAAATTGGTGCTATCATGATGGATAACAGTATGGAGGTTCTTCAAAAAACTAAAAGCAGATCTACCATATCATTCAGGAATTTTATTCCTGAGTGTATATTTGAAGAATGTGCACCCCAATGTTCACAATAGCATTATTGAAAATATACATGCACCCCAGTGTTCATAACAACATTATTTACAATTACCAAGATATGGATGCAATCCAAGTGTCCATCAACAGATCAATGCATAAAGAAGATGTGTGTGTATATATATACATACATACACACACACACAATGGAATATTACTCAACCATAAAAAAGAATGAAATTCTGCCATTTGCAACAATGTGGATGCACCTAGACTTTATTACCATTACTGAAATAAGTCAGACAGAGTAAAACATATACTGTATGTTATCATTTGTATGTGGAATTTAAAAAATAGAAAAAATGAATGATTTTAGTAAAATAGAAACACTCACATGTAAAGGGAACAGACTGTTGGTTACAACTGGGAAGAGGGAACGAGGAAAGGCAGAATTAGGCATAGGGGATTGAGAGGTACAAATTGTTATGTACCAGGCTACAGGGATGTATTATACATCACAGGGAAATGTAGCCATTGTTTTGTAATTGCTTTAAATGGAGTATAATGTATAAAATGGTTGAGTTTCTTTGTTGTACACCAGAGACTAACATGATGTTGTAAATCATCTATGCTTCAATTTAAAAAAAAAATTCATATAGTTCAAGAGAAAACATGAAATTCTTTTGGGGATTATTTTGGCTTTCAAGTATACAAATATATCTGAAGAGGATGATAATTTGCCCTCTCCTTTTCTGATAGAAATATTCCTTAGAGTTTGTTTTGCACATTTGTTAAGGCTAGTGTTTTCAAAAATATCAAAATAATGTGGTAATAGTAAATATCCTTAACTAGAGTGAAGAGTGATTAGTATTTGATCTTTCAAAGTGTTTCTGTTTCTTATATTGTTGCATGTATGTATAAAATTTGAATACAGAGTCCTTTGTCCTATCTTATTGTTTCCTTTTATAATCAAGTATAGATGTTGAATTTTATAAGCTGCCTTTTAAGTGTATAAAGTTAAACATAAGATATACTTCTTTTGTCCTATCAATATGTTGAATGATAGAATAAATTTACCAATTTTGTAATACTATTGCATTTCTGAGGTAAAATTTACTTGGACATTGAATATTTTCACATTATACTGGTCAGTTTTGGCTAATTTCATCAGATGTTTTTTAATAATATTATATCATGTTCCTTTTAAAAATGCATATATGCCAAATAGGTTATCATGTAATATTATGTTTAAGCCCTTGAATTTCTTCGTTGATTTTTTTATTTCTGAAAGATCATATTTTTACAAATTTCTGGAGCAAATATTTATCCAACTGCTTAGTTTCATTATATAATTATTTTGTTTTATGTTGTAATTCTTTTGATGTATATTCTTTACCTGTCTGTGCATTTTTTTCTTTGTTTTGTTTTTGCATTATCTATGCTATAGTGACATTGTTATTACTTTATTAGTTATTCCCGAATTGTGGTGGTGCTTTATTGCATAGCTCTCACCTGAGATTTGTTCACAGAAAGGGCTGGGGTCAGAAGCTTGAGCAAAGATTTGCTAGGCTCATGTGTATTATTTCAGTGCATGTTCTTACCACATTTTGTCCTAGAGGTCTGACTGTGCTTCAGGCTAGTTGACAGTCTTCCTGGTTCACGACATAACCCTTCTGTCAAAAGTCTTTAAGAGTCTTAACTCTGTTTATTTCAACTGTGTAGCAGCTGCAGCATGAATTACTACTTCACATCTCCTCCTCCTTTTATACCCTGTCACTTCAGTTAAATTGGAGGGTTTAGCAAATATAGTTGCCACCATCAAATCCACAACTCCACATAGAACAGTAAGCATTTGTTTCTATCTTCAAGAGTTTTTAATCTACGTATGGAGAACTCTGTTATACATAACAAGCAGAAGAAGGTATTTATCCTCAGCATTGTCCTTAGATTTTGTTCAAATAGCACAGTGCCTTTAAAACCTAGTTTTATTAGTTTGTAGTTTGACATTGTGACTCGTTCTTAGTTTTATTGAACCTTGAACTTTACTTTTTCCCTCACCATTTTATTAAATTTATCATTTGCCTGGTTTTCAAGGTGGTAAATATAGTAAAACTGTGTGTATTTTTAAATTTTAACCACATTTATTTCTGTGTGTGTGTGTATTATATGTACTAATTTCTTATTTTGTATTTGTGTATGCATTCACTAAAAATTAGAAAAGGAAATGTTTGCAGCAGCATCACAATTCTCTCTTTTCTTAAAATAATCTGGGCTCCTTTATATAGAGATATATAATATAAATATGAAATTATTTTATGTACCTTATCTTCCCTACCAACTATTGAGCTGCTTTCTTATTCAGAAATACAAGATTAAAATTTGTATATTTTAGGAAAATACATAAATAAATTGACTTATTTTCTGAATTTCTTGCTTGAGGTAAGCCATGTCATTCCATTAAATGCCACTTGGGTATATGGGGGATAGAGATGTCCAAGTTAATGTTGTCATCACATCTACGATCGTAATTTTAGATATCATCCATCATAGTGGTGAAGCATCTAAGAACAGTGTCCACTTCAACACATGCCCTCAGTGGCCCTAGAACTTATAGCCAAGTAAATGGTATCAGAATTCACTATAGCCAGATGTTGACAAATATAAAAAATCAAGAGACAGATCTATGGGAGTCAGAATGGCACTTCAAAATTCATCCCAAGACAACATTCATTACTTACCAGGACTCCATTACTTGTCCATCTCACCGTACAATCTAGAACCCCATCTTGATGCATATTTATAGCTTTATTGTTCATGCAAAATTCTTACTTAATTTTAATTCATATTCATTCATTCACTTAAAATATATTTATATAGTGCTACTATGCATCAAGTCCTGTTCTGGACAAAATGAACAGAACAAAATTCCTAACATCATAGAGTTTATAATCTTGTAGGGGAAGGCAGACATTAGGCAACTAAACAAATACATAGTATGTCAGATGATGAAAGAACAACAAAATATTGCAAAAAAATCCATAAAGAATGCAGGGAGTCCTATTTTCTAAAGAGTCTTCAGGGAAGGCCTCTCTGATAAGGTAACATTTGAGTGATGATTGAAAGAATTGAAAGTATGAGTGATAACGATATCTAGGGATGACCTCTAAAGATTAAAAACAACAGAATTAAAAGTCTTAAAGTGCTTAGTATACTTAAGGAGCGATAGCAGTACTATACTGGAGCCGGAGGATAGTAAGAACTTTGGGTTTTATTTTGAGAGAGATGAAAGAGCACTGAAAATATTAGCAGAGATATTAGATACATCCAGTATTCACTCTCATTGTCATGTGGAGAATAACTATTGTGAGTGAGGTACAGAAAATACAGTGCGTGTGTGTGTGTGCGCATGCGCGCGCAAGTATGTGGGCAATTAGAAGGCTCTTACTATAATAGATCAGGAAAGGGAATATAGTGATTTGGAGCGTGGAGCTGGTGATTCTAGATAAGATTTTAAATATATTTCAAAGTAGAACCATCAGGATTTATTGATGGATTCTTTGTGGAAAAAATAGAGTACTCAAAATTACCAGATAGTGTTTAAACTAAACAACTAAAATAGTAGGTTGCCATTAATGAATGTGGAAGCCTGAGGCCAGAGCACATTTTAAAAGTATGAACCAAATGTTCATGTGGAGTAAAGACATGCCAGTCGAGAATTTAGGGAAAGGTCTGAGATAGATACATTAGTATTTATCAGTAACTTATATAATGTTTATGGTCATGAAACAAATGTAATTACCTAGGAAAGAGTATGTCTATAGAGAAAATTGGAAGTCTGTAATGGGTTCTAGAGTGTGCCAAATTTTAGTTTAAAATGATGAATAGGGTCTAAAAAAGAGCATGAAGTTCTAGTGGAGTAGAAGGTTAAACAAGAGAAAATAATGTCTTCAAATAAAAGTCTGTTCCTAAGGCAATAGAAAGATAGACCAGAGAATGATTGTATACAGACTAATTAAAAGACTTTTACTGGAAAGGGAACATGGAAATGTGAGAGTACCAGAAGTAGAAGGGTGGTCACACACGGCTTTTATGTTTTGTTTTTGTTTCCTTTTAAGTTGGGTGACATCAAACCCTGCTCATATCCTGATGAGGATGACTCAGTAAAGAAGAACCAAATTATAATATAGAAAGCACTGAAAAATCACAAATACAAAATCAATTAACATCTTGGGTATTGTGAATAATGCTGCAATAAACATGAAAGTGCAATTATCTCTTCAATATCCTGTTTTTATTTCCTTCAGATATGTACCCAGAAGAGTGATTTCTGAATCATAAGATAGTCCTATTTTTAATTTTTTAGGAATCACTGTATTGTTCTCCATAGTGGCTGAACCAATATACATTCCCACTAACAGTGCGGAAGGGTTCTCTTTTCTCCACATCCTCACCAACACTTGTTATCTCTTGTTTTCTTAATGACAGTCATTCTAACAGGTGGCTCTCTCATGCACAGTATAGTGAACAAAATCAACAATTCTTTAAAGTTGCTAAGAGATCAGATCTTAAATGTTCTTGCCACAAAAAAAAAAATGATAATTAATGTGACTTAATAGAGGTGTTGAATAACATTAGGGTAGTAATCACATTGCAATATAACATAAACACATTTTACATCTTAAACGTACAAAGTGTTACTTGTCGATTATGTTTCTATAAAATGTGAACAGCTAGGAAAAAAAGAGTCAGATGTAGTGCACATACATTTCCTCTGTATCCTCAATATACCTGGGAACAAATCCACCAGCTAAAACAGAGGAGGGGCAAGGAATAAGAAACTGTGGAGGAAAAATTTCCACTCTAAATGCAAGAAAGTTAGTTGACTAAAGAAAATATTAGAGTGTCCAGTCAGAGCTGAGGTTTACGGTAATGAATTTAATGTAAGACAAATTAACATGACTTCATTTTTCTCTGATCACAGTCTGTCATTTGAATGCTGACTCAGGCAGATAGATATAGATAGATGATAGATATAGATACATAGATAGATGATAGATGATTGATAGATAGATAGATAGATAGATAGATAGATAGATAGATAGATAGATGATAGATAGATAAAAATGCCATGGTACTGCTGCCCAAACACTACTACTTTGTCTTTTCCTTAAGGTCATATTGACTCTGCACCACATGAAGTGCTTTTCCCAAGCTGCCCTGTTTTCCAGATATCCCAAAGCAGTTTCCAGCTCTATTACCCTCCGTGGTTTCTCTGTGGCATTGTCAAAGGCCTTTCAGACCAAACTTCTCTACTTCTACAATTAATGCCTCAGATCTCAAACATGACCTTAGTATACAAGAACTCTTTTACCTTATCCATGCTATTGGTTCTGATCTCTCAAATGAGAACATAAAGAACACTAAAAAGAAAGTACTATTTTAGGGATTTGTTTTTCCAGTTGAAACCAACATTATACATCAAAGTTCCTTATTTTCAGTGAATAGATACATTAATATAATCAACCTATTTTTATTAAATCACCTTAGTGCTCAAAAGATTCATTGTACATATTACATTTTAGGAAGAGGGTTTGGACATGCAATATTATTTCTCTCTCATTCTTTCTGTTTCTATCCATACATATGAAAGGAAGTAGTTTTTTAAAAAACATTTTCAGTATATAAGAGAGGTAAAATATTCTATATTAGTGATTATTATTAATAATATAACATTCCAATTTTTTTATGATTAAATTTGCCTTTTATTGTAGATGGCTATATACATATTTTTTTATGATTAAATTTGCCTTTTATTGTAGATGGCTATATACATATTTTTTTTTTTTTTTTACACTTTAAACATCTGCAGTTTATTATATGTCAATTGTATCTTTTTTTTTTTATTATTTTATTTTATTTTTTTGGGGGTACACCAGGTTCAATCAACTGTTTTTATACACATATCCCCATATTCCCTCCCTTCCTTGACGCCCCCCCCTCGATTCCCCCCCACCCTCCCTGCCCCAGTCCTCTAAGGCATCTTCCATCCTCGAGTTGGACTCCCTTTGTTATACAACAACTTCCCACTGACTATTTTACAGTTGGTAGTATATATATGTCTGTGCTACTCTCTCGCTTCTTCTCAGTTTCCCCTTCACCCCCCGCCCCCTCCCATACCTCGAGTTCTCCAGTCCATTCTCTGTATCTGCTTCCCTGTTCTTGTCACTGAGTTCATCAGTACCATTTTTAGATTCCGTATATGTGAGTTAGCATACAATATTTGTCTTTCTCTTTCTGACTTACTTCACTCTGTATGACAGATTGTAGTTCTATCCACCTCATTACATATAGCTCCATCTCATCCCTTTTTATAGCTGAGTAATATTCCATTGTATATATATGCCACATCTTCTGTATCCATTCATTTGTTGATGGGCATTTAGGTTGCTTCCATGTCCTGGCTATTGTAAAGAGTGCTGCAATAAACATTATGGTACAAGTTTCTTTTGGGATTATGGTTTTCTTTGGGTATATGCCCAGGAGTGGGATTACTGGATCATATGGTAGTTCTATTTGTAGTTTTTGAAGGAACCTCCAAATTGTTTTCCATAGTGGCTGTACCAACTTACAGTCCCACCAACAGTGCAGGAGAGTTCCCTTTTCTCCACACCCTCTCCAACATTTGTTGTTTCCAGACTTTGTGATGATGGCCATTCTGATCGGTGTGAGGTGATACCTCATTGTGGCTTTGACTTGCATTTCTCTGATGATGAGTGATGTTGAGCATCTTTTCATGTGTTTGTTGGCCACCTGTATGTCTTCTTTGGAGAAATGTCTATTTAGGTCTTCTGCCCATTTGTGGATTGGGTTATTTGCTTTTTTGGTATGAAGCTGCATGAGCTGCTTGTATATTTTGGAGGTTAATCCTTTGTCCGTTGTTTCATAGGCAATTATTTTTTCCCATTCTGAGGGTTGCCTTTTAGTCTTGTCTATGGTTTCTTTTGCTGTGCAAAAGCTTTTAAGTTTCATGAGGTCCCATTCGTTTATTCTTGATTTTATTTCCATGATTCTAGGAGGTGGGTCAATAAGGATGTTGCTTTGATGTATGTCAAAGAGTGTTCTGCCTATGTTTTCCTCTAGGAGTTTTATAGTGTCTGGCCTTACATGTAGGTCTTTAATCCATTTGGAGTTTATTTTTGTGTATGGTGTTAGGAAGTGTTCTAATTTCATTCTTTGACATGTTGCTGTCCAATTTTCCCAGCACCACTTATTGAAGAGGCTGTCTTTTTTCCATTGTATACTCGTGCCTCCTTTGTCAAAGATAAGGTGCCCATATGTGTTTGGGCTTACTTCTGAGGTCTCTATTCTGTTCCATTGATCTTCCTTTCTATTTTTGTGCCAGTACCATACTGTCTTGATCACTATGGCCTTGTAGTATAGTTTGAAGTCAGGAAGCCTGATTCCACCAACTCCATTTTTCCTTCTCAAGATTGCTTTGGCTATTCAGGGTCTTTTGCGTTTCCATACAAATCGTAAGATTTCTTGCTCTAGTTCTGTGAAAAATGCCATTGGTAATTTGATTGGGATTGCATTAAATCTGTAAATTGCTTTGGGTAGTACAGTCATTTTCACGATGTTGATTCTTCCAATCCAGGAACATGGTATGTCCCTCCATCTGTTTATGTCATCTTTGATTTCTTTCATCAATGTCTTAAAGTTTTCTGCATACAGATCTTTTGCCTCCTTAGGCAGGTTTATTCCTAGGTATTTGATTCTTTTTGTTGCAATGGTGAATGGGAGAGTTTCCTTAATTTCTCTTTCTGCTCTTCCGTTGTTAGTGTATAGGAATGCAAGAGATTTCTGTGCATTAATTTTGTATCCTGCTACTTTACTAAACTCATCAATGAGTGCTAGCAGTTTTCTGGTAGAGTCTTTAGGGTTTTCTATATATAGTATCATGTCATCTGCAAAGAGTGATAATTAATTCTTCTTTTCCAATTTGGATTCCTTTAATTTCTTTTTCTTCTCTGATTGCTGTGGCTAACACTTCCAAAACTATGTTGAATAACAGTGGTGAGAGTGGACACCCTTGTCTTGTTCCTGTTCTTAGAGGGAATTCTTCCAGTTTTTCTCCATTGAGAACAATGTTGGCTTTTGGTTTGTCATATATGGCTTTTATGATGTTGAGGTAATTTCCTTCTATGCCCATTTTCTGGAGAGCTTTTATCATAAATGGATGTTGAACTTTGTCAAAAGCTTTTTCTGCATCTATTGAAATGATCATATGGTTTTTATCCTTCAATTTGTTGATATGATGTATCATGTTGATTGATTTGCGTATATTGAAGAATCCTTGCATCCCAGGGATAAACCCCACTTGATCGTGGTGTATGATTTTTTTAATGTGCTGTTGCAGTCTGTTAGCTAGTATTTTGTTGAGGATTTTTGCATCTATATTCATCAGTGATATTGGTCTGTAGTTTTCTTTTTTTGTGACATCTTTGCCTGGTTTTGGTATCAGGGTGATGGTAGCCTCGTAGAATGAGTTTGGGAGTGCTCCGCCTTCTGCAATATTTTGGAAGAGTTTGAGAAGGATAGGTGTTAACTCTTCTCGAAATGTTTGATAGAATTTGCCTGTGAATCCATCTGGTCCTGGGCTTTTGTGTGTTGGGAGATTTTTAATCACTGCCTCAATTTCTGTACTTGTGATTGGTCTGTTCATGGTTTCTATTTCTTCCTGGTTCAGTCTTGGAAGATTGTATTTTTCTAAGAATGTATCCATTTCTTCCAGGTTATCCAATTGATTGGCATATAGTTGCTTGTAGTAGTCTCTCATGATGTTTTGTATTTCTGAGGTGTCCGTTGTGACTTCTCCTTTTTCATTTCTAATTCTGTTGATTTGCATCTTCTCCCTTTTTTTCTTGATGAGTCTGGCTAATGGTTTATCAATTTTGTTAATCTTCTCAAAGAACCAGCTTTTAGTTTTATTTATTTTTCTTATGGTTTCTTTCCTTTCTTTTTCATTTATTTCTGCTCTGATCTTTACGATTTATTTCCTTCTGCTCACTTTGGGGTTTCTTTGTTCTTCTTTCTCTAGTTGTTTGAGGTGTAAGGTTAGGTTGTTTATTCGATCATTTTCTTGTTTCTTAAGGTAGGACTGTATTGCTATAAACTTCCCTCTTAGAACTGCTTTTGCTGCGTCCCATAGGTTTTGGGTTGTTGTGTTTTCATTGTCATTTGTTTCTAGATACTTTTTGATTTCCTCTTTGATTTCTGTAGTGATTCCTTGGTTGTTTAAGAGTGAATTGTTTAGCCTCCATGTGTTTGTATTTTTTGCAGTTTTTTTCCTGTAATTGATATCTAGTCTCATGGCGTTGTGGTCTGAGAAGATGCTTGATATGATTTCAATTTTCTTGAATTTGCTGAGGTTTGATTTGTGACCCAAGATGTGATCTATCCTGGAAAATGTTCTGTGTGCGCTTGATAAGAAAGTGTAGTCTGTCGTTTTTGGATGGAATGTCCTATAAATATCAATTAAGTCGAGATGGTCTAATGTGTCATTTAAAGCTTGTGTGTCTTTATTTATTTTCTGTTTGGATGATCTGTCCATTGATGTAAGTGGGGTGTTCAAGTCTCCCACTATAATTGTGTTCCTGTCGATGTCCCCTTTTATAGCTGTTAGCATTTGCCTTATGTATTGAGGTGCTCCTATATTGGGGGCATAGATATTTACCATTGTGATATGTTCTTCTTGGATGGATCCCTTGATCATTATGTAGTGCCCTTCCTTGTCTCTTTTAATAGTCTTTACTTTCAAGTCTAATTTGTCTGATATGAGTATTGCTACTCCAGCTTTCTTTTGACTTCCATTTGCATGGAATATCTTTTTCCATCCCTTCACTTTCAGTCTATATGTATCCCTTGGTCTGAAGTGGGTTTCTTGTCGGCAGCATATAGAAGGGTCTTGTTTTTGTATCCATTCAGCCAGTCTGTGTCTTTTGGTTGGAGCATTTAATCCATTTACATTTAAAGTGATTATTGACATGTGTGTTCCAATTACCATTTTCTGAATTGTTTTGGGTTTGTATTTGTAGGTGTTTTCCTTTTCTTGTGTTTCCTACTTAGAGAAGTTCCTTTAGCACTTGTTGTAAGGCTGGTTTGGTGGTGCTGAATTCTCTTAACTTTTGCTTGTCTGGAAAGCTTTTGATTTCTCCCTCAAATCTGAATGAGATTCTTGCTGGGTAGAGTATTCTTGGCTGTAGGTTTCTCTCTTTCAGGACTTTCAGTATATCCTGCCATTCCCTTCTGGCCTGCAGAGTTTCTGTAGAAAGGTCAGCTGTTATCCTGATGGGTTTTCCCTTATATGTTGTTTGTTGCTTTTCTCTTGCTGCTTTTCATATTTTTTCTTTGTGTTTAATTGTCGTTAGTTTGATTAATATGTGTCTTGGTGTATTTCTCCTTGGGTTTATTCTGTATGGGACTCTCTGTGCTTCTTGGACTTGGTGAATTATTTCCTTTCCCATGTTGGGGAAGTTTTCCACTAGAACCTCTTCAAATATTTTCTCAGACCCTTTCTTGTTTTCTTCTTCTTCTGGGATGCCTATAATTCAAATGTTGGTACGTTTAAGGTTATCAGTGAGGTCTCTGAGGCTGTCTTCTAGTCTTTTTATTTTTTTTATCTTTTTCCTGCTCTGTGGCATTTATTTCTCCCATTCTATCTTCCAACTCACTTATTCGTTCTTCTGCCTCAGTCATTCTGCTGGTTAGAGCATCTAGAGTATTTTTAATTTCAGTTATTTTGTTATCCATTGCTGTTTGTTTTTCTGAGTTCTTATGAACTGTTTCTTGTACTTTCTCTATTTTGTTATCGAGATTTTGTATCATTTTTACTATCATTACTCTAAATTCTTTTTCAGGCATTTTTCCTATTTCCTCCTCATTTATTTGGTCTTGTGGGTTTTTTTCCTGCTCCTTTGCCTGCATGGTGTTTCTTTGTTTCCTCATGGTTGTCCAAGCTTTTGGGGTTGCTTGTCCTGGTGATAGAGGTGTTTATAGAAGACTGTCCAAGCCTCAGACTAATGTCCAAGTATTGGATTAGACGAATATTCAGTCTAGGAAACACATACATGTATAAGACACACAATTATTGAATCCGTTAGGACATAAGGCTCTAGAAAGACCTGACAGAACCCCAGTGTGCTATCAGATATTCAGAGAGAAACCCAGCAGAAATTGACAACTGAAACAGAACAAATCAGAGACAAAAGCAAAAGCAAACAAACAACAAATAACACCCTACGCATACAAACATCAATCCAGGGAGATTTTGTAAGCTAGGATCAAATATAGAAATGAGCTGGAGTACCACCAGAGAGAATGGAGATTCTCAGAATGTAATTAGACAACTGTACTAAGAACTAAGATAAAGACAAAAGCCTAATATTAATACCAAGGCAGTGCATCATCTGGAGAATAGAGCAAGGAGTCTGAGCAGACCGATAGTGTTGCTTATAAGTATGTTAAGATAAAATACACTTAAAATGGCTGGAAGAAAGGGGAACAGAAGAGCGTAATGTGGTTGGAAATATGCAAAGAGAAAGAAAGGAATAGAAGTGTATTAAAGAAAGGGATGAAAGGAAAGTATGAAAGATATTTTGTCCGTACTACCAAAAACTTAGCTAGATATAGAAGTATTTAAAAAGGCAAAAAAAAAAAAAAAAAAAAAAAAAAAGAGTAAAAAATATCCTTAAAAAATTATGTTGTAAAACTTGTAGATCCCTTAGGGCTAAGATCGTATTTAATAAATCAAAAAAAAAAAAAAAAAAAAAAGAGAAAGGGAAAGGGAAAAAAAAAAAAAAAATCCAGAACTGATCCCCGAATGGACCAGTTCAATAGGTATTGATACTACTATTTCTGTTTCCTTAGTGTCTCAGCTGTAAGTGTCCTTCTCCTTGCCTTGGGTTTTTTTTTTTTGCATTATTCTGTGACCAGCAGAGGTTCCTTTATTGTTCGTCTGTAAGCCTCGGTGTGTGGGGAGGGAGAGGGTGCAATAGTGGCTCCTTCTCCTGGGAGTGAGTGAGCAGTGGCGCACTGTTGCTTCAGTCAGGCTTGGAGGTGCCTGTTGCAGAGGGCGCTGGTGGCTCAGGCGTACACAGAAAGTCTTAGAGTTGGGCCTCTCTCGGGGTTTTTTCTTTTTGATGCTGGTTTTTTTTTTTTTTTCTCTCGGCAGCCTCCCTGCTGCTGGCGTTGCAAGGAGTTTTAATCTAGCCCCGCCCGAGCGCCTGAGGGTGCTTGTTATCCCTGAGTGCCTTAGGTGGCCCCACAGGGTGTCTCTCCGCTGCCTGTTGCAGAGGCAGGGAAAGAGAGGGAGAGGCTATGCGCGCGGCTCCTCCCCCCCGCCCGGGAGCCTGCAGCCTCCAGCCGCCATCATGGCCGGGCAGCTCTCAGGGACCGGCACTCCTCTCCGCGGACCTCCTCCCTCCTGTCCTCTCGGTCCGTCACCCTACCGGCAACAATGTTTCTCCCCCTGAACCAGCTCTCCGGTTCCCACGCTCCCGCTCCTGGACCCTCCGTTCAGCCGCGAATCGATGTCTCGGTCCGGGAACGCTGAGCTGCGCTGCGGACCCTCCGTATGTTTCTCACTCCCTCCCGTCTGCCACAGCTCCGCCGCTTCACCCTCTTTGAGCCCTCGTAGATGCCTCCCTACCGGCTATGTCAGGTTCCCCGCAGTCCTTTCTGGTGTCCGAGGCCGTCTGCTGGTGTTCAGCTGGTTCTCTGTGGGAATGACTGAGTCCTTCCGTGCATTCCCAATGCATCTGTGGAGAGGGATGCACTCCACATCTCTCTACTTCGCCGCCATCTTTTTCTCTCAACATTCCAATTTTTAAGATCCTGTTTTGGTAATGTGAAAAGTGTATTCAATAATTCAATTGAATACAGATAAAATCATCTAGATTTTCTTCAACTAAAAATTACCATCTGAAGATGTTTTTGAATATGTTCTTTCAATTTTGTTAAACTCCACATTTAGAAAATAAATTAACAGCACCATAAGCAAATAAAAGAATGAGTACTTTTTTCAATAAGATGAATATCAGTTAAATATGAAATTAATGTTATTATTTCTGCTAATAGAATCTTGGGACCTGGTGATATTTAAAATACATATTACAGCAGCCTCTATACTTAGGGATATGTTTAAGTCTATGTCAAGAATAAAAGTAGATCAAAATTTGTTTTAGAAATTGCATGTGATTTATGATGTTATGAAATGGAGGAAAAGCATAAAAAAGAATAGTTTTAACATTTGTTTTGTCTCATTTTTAGTCTTGTAATATTCATCAAAACCACTTCATTTTTTTTAATAGTCTCATTTTTAAATAACTTGAATCTATTCTTTACAAGCATCCAAATTACTGGAAGCTTGCCAGTTTCAAATGAGTATAATTTCTGGAAATGAATATTTTAAAATGTAGAAGGTAGGTAGTAAAGGAGAAAGGCAAGAAATGTATGTTGTAAGTACATTTGTTTGTGTGACAACAAAAGCTGAAACCAAATTTCAATTCTTTTGACATTCAACTACAAAATTAGTATAGTAATGTTATAATAGGTGATCTGTCATTGCAACTCTTTAATTGCTACAAATATATGACCTTTTGTAGAATTCATTTTGTCAGCCACTTTTCATAGCAGGCAGATTGAAAAATGAGTTTTATAATGTTATAAAAAAATTCAACTTCTTTGACAGTTCAGAAATAGAAAGATCCTTCTTTTCATAAGATAATACCTCATAATCATGTTCCAGGTAATGAGTTTTTAATTAATTCTATGTTTTTAAAACCCCCTTAAAAATGAAACCTCCCTCAGTCTTTTGATTTTATCACTGTATATTCAAAAATTAAAGAATTTTAATTATTTTTAAACAGATTCACTTTACAGAGACTTGAGAGGAATGTTAATTTTCATATTCTGGTTTTATAACAGTGTGATCATTGAAATAATTACATAGGAGCTTTCCCAGAACAGAGGTGTTTCTTTGGTTGTGAGAGGAAATAAAGGACTTTTTGTCATTTTGTGCCATGTTACCAAAGTTAAACATCTGAGGGCAATATACAAATATGCATATTTTTAGAAAGAATCTTGGTCCTTAGATCATAGTTATCACTCCATAGATAACTAATTTGACTTAAACACCACACAGTGCTATTACATCAGGGGTTCCCAACCCCTGGCCATGAACCGGTACCAGAGGTTGTTGGAGGAGAGCCTTCAACTTCATCTGTACAAGAAATAACATTTGTGATTTTTTTTTAATTTATTCTTTGGCTGCATTGGGTCTTCATTACTGTGTGTGGGCTTTCTCTATTTGCGGCGAGCAGGGGCTACTTTTTGTGGCAGTGGGCGGGCTTCTCAGTGCAGTGGCTTCTCTTGTTGTGGAGAACAAGCTCTAGGTGCTCAGGCTTCAGTAGTTGCAGCACCTGGTCTCAATAGTTGTGGCTGGCAGGCCCTAGAGCGCAGGCTCAGTTGTTGTGGCACATGGGCTTAATTTGCTCTGCAGCATGTGGGATCTTCCTGTACTAGGGATGGAACCAGTGTCCCCTGCATTGGCAGGCAGATTCCTAACCACTGCATCACCAGGGAAGTCCCAAACATTTGTGATATTAAGCACCTTTAACTTTAGAATGTTTATTTCAGCCATGTGCATCATTTTAACAATATCAATTGTGGTAAATTGAATTGGAATACTATCACAATGAGTACCCAAATAGGAGAACTGTGTTTAGTGTTTGGTCAGTGAACAGCAAGGAGAATGTCATTAAAGCCTAGAAAGATGAAAATCCGTATTACTTATACTACAGTATTTGGCAAACATACAATTTATTATAACTGGTTGAACTGAAAGTCTGATGTGGAATGTGAGGCAATGAGAAGAGTTACTGATGACTCACAGTTTTGTAGCTAAAGCGAGATGTGATATCTATTCACTGAAACTGGAAACACTAAAAGAGCAACAGTTTTGATGTTGGTAAATACCAGGAATTAAGTTTGGGTATATCAGGGTTTATGTATTATTTAAACACCCAAAGAAATAGCATTCAGGGATTACAGCCTAGAGCTTTGAAACATGTGGAGGTTGGAATATGAAGGGAAATCAGTAAAAGAGACTAAGAAGGGGCAGTCAGTATGGTAGCAGGAAAAAACGGAGAGAGAAAAAGAGAATGAGAGAGAGAGAGAAAGAAATAGGAGACAATGTTATGGACCTGTATTTTATTTTGAGATAAAATTGAGAGAAAAGGGGTCTTATTTGAAATTGGAAGTAGGTGACAAAGAATTCCATATGTATTAACGTGGGACAGATAGCAGTATATTTGCAGTCTGGTGTGAATATTCCAGAAGAGAGAAAAAAAATTAGAAATTCATAAGAAAAAAAAAGTGTTAGAGCAATTCCTAGTGTAGCCCTGAAGTTTCAAATGTAAGGATTGGCCTTGACTAGGTACATGGGTAATTTATAGTAATAGCAGAGGAGGTAAAGGGCCTAGATAAAGGCAGCTGAAGATGGGAAATTCTGGAATTACTATTATGGCCTTCAAACTTGACTTTAGGTTAAAAATACCTTATCCTTAAATATTTGACTCTGGAGTAAATATTTTCACACACAGATGACCATGTGGAAGGCAAAATAATTCATTGAGGCTCCAAAGGAATCAAATAGTAGAAGGTATATAGAGAGAAATTTCAGCAAACCATGCAAAAGAATATTATAGTATTTAAAACTGATATGGAATTCATTGGCTTTGGAAATAATTTAATGCCGTATGTTACAATGAGATTTGGCCTTGATGATCTCTATAATTCCTTCTTATGCACTAACCTCTTCCTGTGATTTTGATACATTGGAAATATTTAATAATTTAAATATATTACCAGTAGTTTTGTCTAGGCTGTTGCTGAGCACTTTGTCAAGCCTTATTGGTTTCTTTAATCCTTTATTCATTTTTAAATAGTTCCTTTATTAATGGTTCTCTATTGAAATATTTGAGTGTTCCAAGTATTTTATTTTATTTTATTTTATTTTATTTTATTTTATTTTGGTCAGGAACTTAACATACTTTATCTCCTAACTTTAAAGAATTCTCAAATTTTTCAGTATTTTCTGCTCTTCTTTCTTTGGTCTTTTCAATAGTGTAATAGGGTAATGAACTGAAAACATTACTGAATTATCTAGCTCCATAAACACACTGTTAATCATCTGTGTTGACGGCAATGTTGAGGCCTCTGAGACCCTGATAGTCACTCGCAGTATAATAAATTGCATTACCAGCACAACCCAAACCTATACTTACTCTCCTCTAGACATTTAATCAAATAATTTTAAAATTGAAATTTGCCTGTATAATAGCATAGACATATTTACACTACCAACTGTAAAACAGGTAGCTATTGGGAAGTTGCTGTATAACAAAAGGAGATCAACTTGATGATGGGTGGTGCCTTAGAGGGCCAGGACAGGGAGAGGGGGAGGGAGTTGCAGGAGGGAGGGTATATGGGGATATATGTATAAATACAGCTGATTCACTTTGGTGTACCTCAAAAACTGGTACAAGAGTATAAAGCAAATATATTCCAATAAAGAGCTTTAAAAATAAATAAATAAACAAATAAATAAATAAATAAATAAATATAAATAATTTGAATATTTTCTTTGTGAACTATAACATCGACAAAGTAATATTTAGGTCATTCTTTTAGTATTTAATCTTAAACTATTCGCCTTTTTCCTCACTAAAAAAAGATTTGAGATTACAAATGTTAACCTATGTAGTATGAAAAATAATAAAGCAAAGGAAAAATGCATTTTATGGGATTCTATAAAGCCTTCTGTTGGGTTGAGAGGGAAAGCAATGCTTACAGTTGCTATTCCATTCTTATATCTTCATTTCCAGTTCAGAATTTTTTAAGCTGATGCATTTTACAAAAAGAATTTGAAGCAAAAGTTTGGTGATAATGTTTCTTCTAACTCTAAAGCAGAAAAGCCACATGCACTTTATGGTTACTTCTAACTCAGATGTTTACTACTTTATTCTTAAGTTATTCAGTCCAGAAACATTACCATAAAGAAAACAGTGAAAAGCATAAAATAAAGATTTTGTATGTTTTTTCTGACATAAGAAGGGTGGAATGTTGTATCCTTGTTGTGGATGCTAAAAAATTCAGTCATTCTCACCCCCAGCAACAGCAGATAAGTAGAAATACATAGACTCAATTCAGTGAAGAAAATAAAAATAAATGACCTGGAGGGAAATTAATTGCCAGAAAGCTGGAAAATGGAGGTTAAGAGAGAAAAAAAATGACATAAAATTTAACAAAGTAAAATCATAGAGAGTAAAAAGAAAGAGTGGAGTAAATTCAATGAAAATCTTAAATCAAGGTGAATAAACCCTATTGTGAAAAGGCTAAAACGAAAAATGACTCTCTTTCAGACAGAGCTTGTGAATAATCTCCAAAATATGTAACACCTAGACAGAAACACTTTGGCTAAACTCCGAACATGGGATAAATAAGAGCAGTCTTAATGTTTCTTAAGCCAAGAACAAGACAGAAAATTAGATGGATGGAATAGATTCATTACTTTCTCTGGAATGAATAATCATCTCCCTATGGCAATGGACCTATAGATCACCAATCACATAAATATATATAAGTAACCCTTAACCCACTGGAAATTAAGTTTATGCTTAATTAGTTTAGGGAAAACTATTTATATTTTACCAATAGTATTATATATATATATATATATATATATATATATAGTGCTAGTGCTCAGGCAGGATTCTTTCATTATCTAATAGATGATTCCTATAGAAAACTTTAATTACCTAAGAAATTAAGAGAAAGATAGTCATCAATTATCTAATTATACATCAGGTAGAAAAAAAGAGAGGTTTGGAGTCCTCCTGGATGTAAGAACTTTCACTCTGCATCCCAGTAGATATTAAATCAAAGGGGAAACAGGTCAAATCCATTTTGTGAGCATGCAGTTTTATTTTGGAATCTTATTTTAAACAATGTTTAATAAAGTCAAGCTTCTCCCCAAATATGTGGATTTCTTATAATAAAAAATATCTCATAGAACTCTGAGAATATTTTCCTGAGACTATATGGAGTGTGAATTCCATATATTTTAGCTGGACACAAACCAATCTGTAATAAATTGAACATTTAAACAACTTTTATTTACAAAAATCTCAGGACTGCAGTAGAAATAAATATAAAGCAATCTAAATCTTTACTCTACTCTCCCTTTCATCATCATGATAGGAAAATATAATAAATTATCATATTCATATATGCAAATATATCCATTATATGAATTATAACAATTAGTAAATGTGAAATTAATAAATTCCACCATATGTTTTTTGTATTAGTCTCTGGGAGTCTAAATTGATATGACTTCATGTTTAAGACAAGGCTTTACTCTCATTCTGTTGGTAAACAATGTTAGTGTGTCATAATGACTGATTCAGAATCTGAAGTTATTTCAACAGTGTGATGCCAACACTGGAGACTTCTTGAAGGTCTGTCAGCCCTCTCTCCTGAAGGCACTCACTTCGGCATCACTTCAAATTCAAAATGATCCAAAATTTAACCAGTTTCTAAAAGTCACAAATTAGTCATTAGAAAATATGGATGAAATTGTATCTGTCACTATTTGTCTACTCTTTTGCTTTCTATTTGTTTATTCTATTGTTTTTTTCCTTCATTCTATATACCTATCTCCTATAAGGAAACAGAAATTATTTTGAATAAATGGATTTGGTGATCTAAATTGGGTTAGATTTGCATTTTATGTATCACTGTAGTGACATTTTTATAATAGGACACAAAGAAATCAGATTTATTTCCATTAGTGGATGTACAGTTTGCTAGCACTGCTATTTCTTCCCTGATAGCTACTGCAGAAACCTCATATGCAGAGCTAGAAGACCAATCCGAAAAACACCAAATATCATGACAGTAAACTTTGAAACATAGACATTCTTCTGCTCCCTTAAATTATCCTTCAATGACAAGTAATATTTTGCTCTCATGCAAAAGCAAGTGAGATATATTTAATTCTGCCTTGCTTATCTAGCTATACTGATCAGAATGCAGGCAAAAACAATGAGGAAGTAGTCAAGTGAACTATTATGAAATCAGTAAAAAATTGACGTTGGCCTTGCTTATCAGCTAAAATTAGAAATTTATAACTTGCAATATTTTTCATACTGAGTGGTTATTTTGGTCTTTAAGATATGGTCGGTCATGGTTGATATAGAGCATTATTAAGTAGCTGTCTGATCTTGAAAGATAAGCTAGAGAAATACTGGCAATTTTGCAAATTTACATTTTACATAATGTCTAAGAAAATTTGGTAATGAAGATTATTATTTCATATAAACATATTTGCCTTTCTCATTGATAATATAAGGCCATTTCAAAGACTGACTATATTGAAGAAACTGGGATCACATTTTTTTATATACTAAATGCACATTATAATTGTACATCATTTTATTTTCTGGTTCATCTTAGACTGTTATAGACCTGGAACTTGCCCAAAGTCTGTATTTCATGACAGTCTTGCCCCTTTCTGATAGTTGCCTCTCTCTGCTGGACTTTCTTCTCTCTCTATCATTTCCCAGTAGGCAGTAACTCTGCCACAGCACATTGCTGAAGCTGTGCTTCATTGCATCCTTGAAGTTTGGCTCTCTGCCTCTCCTTTCTGTGAGCATATTATTTTACTGAACTGAATAGTAACTATAGACATTGAACATGCATGATTTTATCCAAGATTGTTATTGTAATAAAACAATACACCCAGTCAGCCTGTGTCATATGTTAAATATAGTTTTTAAAGTCTTTATTGAAATATCAAAGGTTTCTTTGAAATATCAAAGTTAAGAATTGAAGGTCAAAATAGTTTTTTATTCTGAGCATCAATCTTTTAAAACCCTGTTATCAGCAAGGTCTCTTCTAAAGAATGTATTATATATGTGTTTCAATCACGGTTCATTTTTAAAAATAAAGATGGAAGGTCACAAATGTCATCTGATTGCCCTTGGAAATATAGAACTGTGTATGAGATCAGGAAATTGTTTCCCTCTTCACTGCAGTTTGATACACTTGTAGTCTCAAAAAGCCTGTTCCCACAAGATATAAATGACAATTTCTTCAAGGCCATTCAAAAAATATTTAGTCTTTAGCGATGAAAAAAGAAATACACACAAAGACAGAAGCATATTTCAAAATAACCATATAATCATATTCAACTACTGTATTGAATAGCAAGCTGTGCTTATTGTTGACAAAGCCAATACCCCTCACTATCAAAAGACAAAACATGTTCACACTCCTATAGGTCCTTTACATAGTACTCTTACAATACGAGAAGTGAAGCATTTTCACTTTTACCTCTGTAAGTTTTGTCAGGAATATTGATGCCTGAAAATGTTACTATCATCATTGTAACTCTAAAACTTAATTTCTGACTGTAAATTAGTCATGAAACAAAACCATTAATGATTAGAAAAATCAGCTCTCAACATTATTCTTTAAATTGTTTAACACATTCATTGTATAATGGTAGCTTTTTTCTGCAAGAAGTGGATTAAATATAAATGCAATTACTGCAAGAGGCAAATTGCATTTCCATCAGATATTTTTCATCACTATACATCAGAATTCTTCTATATGCAATAATATATTAGAGCAATGTATACCCAAGATGATTGTCTTAAATAAAACTAATAATCTTGTCTGAGAAATTGAGATAACCTGATAAGATGTGTAAGTGACATGGCAAAAACACAAATAAAATGAAAGGCCACAACTTAAATAAAATTCCAATTCTAGAAATTCTTGATCATTTAATTTTTCTACCAGAATCCATTGACTTGTATCTCTCTATCTCAAAATAACAAAATAAATGACTGCAGTAAACCCAATTTAGTGGTATCTAATAATTTAGAATGAAATGCTTCAAATATTGATTTCCTTAATATTTCCTCAATGAAAGCCTTCTTTTATATTAGTGAAAGCAGATTCTGAGACATTGAAATGATATACAGTGCATGGCTATGATAAATACTTCACAAGAAGGTACTGAAATCAAACTGTAAAGTAAGCAAAAAAATTTCCCATCACTCATTCTTTCATTTAATCATCAAAAATTACTGGGTGTCTTTCATGTACTTTCATGTAATCACAGTGCTTTTGATGGTGAGAAAATAGACAGATAAATGTTCATTATGATGAATGTTTATAATCTACAAAAAGAGATGTACATAAAAATCAATACAACTGATGCAATGTGGTAAGAATCTATATGTTTTTATTGGGAAAAAAGAAGGATGAAAACAAGTTGGGGTTGTCCAAGGACCTTCAAAAATAGTAGAGCTGGATCATGAAACATGACCAGATTCTTTTAAGAACTTTTATTAAGATACAGTTAACATACAATAAACTGCATATATTTAGAGTGTACAATTTGGTGTCACAATCTCCCAGTTCATTCCCCTCCAATCCTCCCTGCTTTCTCCACTTGGTGTCCATATGTTTGTTCTCTACATCTGGGTCTCTATTTCTGCCTTGCAAACTGGTTGATTTACAAATCATTTTTCCATGTTCCACATATATGTGTTAATATATGATGTTTGTTTTTCTCTTTCTGACTCACTTCACTCTGTATGACAGTCTCTAGGTCCATCCATGTCTCTACAAATGTCCCAGTTTCATTGCTTTTTACAGCTGAGTAATATTCCATTGTATATATGTACCACATCTTTTTTATCCATTCATCTGTTGATGGACAGTTAGGTTGCTTCCATGTCCTGGGTATTGTAAAAAGTGCTGCAATGAACATTGGAGTGCAAGTGTCTTTTTGAATTATGGTGTTCTCTGGGTATATGCCCAGTAGTGGGATTGCTGGGTCATATGGTAGTTCTATTTTTAGTTTTGCAAGGAACCTCCATACTGTTCTCCACAGTGGCTGTATCAATCTAAATTCCCGCTAACAGTGCAAGAGCATTCCCTTTTCTCCACACCCTCTCCAGCATTTACTGTTTGTAGATTTTCTGATGATACCCATTCTAACTGGTGTGAGGTGATACCTCACTGTATTTTTGATTTGCATTTCTCTAATAATTAGTGAAGTTGAGCAGCTTTTCATGTGCCTCTTGGCCATCCATATATCTTCTTTGGAGAAATGCCTATTTAGGTAAACATGACTAGATTTTTTTTCACACTGAGATGAGGTTATTCAGATTTTAGAGCCCACTATCATGTATAAAATAAATTATAGCATGTACAATCCAGTTTAGAAAAGGGTAGCTATAGGCAAATGTGGGAAAGAAAAATGACATACTTGCAAATTCCTTTAACAGCTCATCCTGGACCCAAAGCCTAAATTGCCAAAGCAACAAAATACTCCATGAAGAATGTGGTGAGAAAGAAATGTACCACTGTTGGCCTTCCTGGATTATGACTGGATTGCTCCCAAACTTGTCTTTTAGACATTGCCTTTCAACAAAATCATAGGAAATTTTAGTTACATTGTAAATTACTATCTGTAAACAAGCAATTTATAACATGATTAGCCCTCTTATACTACAGCACCCTTCACACTTATCAATCAGAAACATGCATGTTTGAGATACCTCAATTTCTCTCAAGATTTCAACCTGAGAATTGGGGCTTATTTCACCCTAATAACTAGTTAAAGAAGTGGGAGTCATATTTTATTAATCAATATTAACAGAAATAGATATTGGTTTACCCAAAATCAAAACATTCTTCCAAGAGGCTTACTCACAAGTTACCAAATTATTTATTTTAATTTTTATTTTATTTTGGAATATGGTTGACTAACAATGCTGAGGTTGTTTCAGATGTACAGCAAAGTGATTCAGTTATACATATACATGTATCTACTCTTTTTCCAAATTGTTTTCCCATTTAGGATATTACAGAATATCGAGCAGAGTTTCCTGTGCTATACAGTAGGTCCTTGTTGGTTGTCTATTTTAAATATAGCAGTGTGTTTCCATACAAGTGTAATTTTTTTTTAATTCTGTGGAAAATGCCATTGGTAATTTCATAAGGGTTGTATTGAATCTGTAGATTGCTTGGGTAGTATAGTCATTTTCACAATATTGATTCTTCCAATCCAAGAACACGGTATATCTCTCCATCTGCTTGTCATTTTTGATCTTTCATCAGTGTCTTATACTTTCTGAGTACAGGTCTTTTACCTCCTTAGGCAGGTTTATTCCTAGGTATTTTATTCTTTGTGTTGCAATGGTGAAAGGGATTGTTTCCTTAATTTCTCTAACTAATCTTGAGTTGTTAGTGTACAGGAATGCAAGAGATTCTATGCATTAATTGTGTATCCTCCAATCAAATTCACTGATTAGCTCTAGTAGTTTTCTAATGGCATCTTTAGGATTTTCTATGAATAGTATCATGTCATCTGGGAACAGTGACAGTTTTACTTCTTTTCCAATTAAAATTCCATTTATTTCTTTTCTTCTCTGATTGCCATAGCTAGGACTTCCAAAACTATGTTGAATAATAGTGGCAAGAGTGGACATCCTTATCTTTTTCCTGATCTTAGAGGAAATACTATCAGTTTTTCGCCATTGAAAATGGTGTCTGCTGTGGGTTTGTCATTTATGGCCTTTATTATGCTGAGGTAAGTTCCCTCTATGCCTACTTTCTGGAGAGTTTTTTTTATCATAAATGGGTGTTGGATTTTGTCAAAAGCTTTCTCTACATCTATTAAATGAGCATGTGGTTTTTATTCTTCAATTTGTTATATGATGTATCACATTGATTTGCATTTATTGAAGGATGCTTACATCTCTGGGATAAATCCCACTTGATCATGGTGTATGATCCTTTTAATGTGTTGCTGGATTCTGTTTGCTAGTATTTTGTTGAGGATTTTTGTGTCTATTTTCATTGATGATCTTTGTTTTTAATTTTATTTTTTGTGTGATATCTTTGTCTGGTTTTGGTATCAGGGTGATGGTGGCCTTGTAAAATGAGCTTGGGAGTGTTCCTTCCCCTGCAATTTTTTGGAAGAGTTTGAGAAGGATGGGTGTTAGCTCTTCTCTAAATGTTTGATAGAATTCACCTGTGAGGCCATCTGGTCCTGGACTTCTGTTTGTTGACAGTTTTTAGTTATTTTTATTTTTATTTTTTAAGAACTTTTATTGAGATAGAGTTAACAGACAATAAGCAGCATATATTTAGAGTGTACAATTTGGTATCTCAATCTCCCAATTCATCCCCCCCAACCCTCCCTGCTTTCCCTGCTTGGTGTCTATGTGTTTGTTCTCTACATCTGTGTCTCTATTTCCACCTTGCATTTCCTCTTTCATAGTTGTTAGCATTTGCCTTGTGTATTGAGGTGCTCCTATATTGGGTGCATATATATTTATAATTGTTATCTCCTCTTCTTGGATGGGTCCCTTGATCTTTATGCAATGTCCTTTCTTGTCTCTTGTAATATTTTTTATTTTAAAGTCTATTTTATCTGATGTGACTATTGCTACTCCAGCTTTCTTTGGTTTTGCATTTGCATGGAATATCTTTTTCCATCCCCTCACTTTCAGTCTGAATGTGTCCCTAGGTCTGAAGTGGGTCTCTTGTAGACAGCATGGGCCTTGTTTTTGTATCCATTCAGTCAGTCTGTGTCTTCTGGTTGGTGCACTTAGTCCTTTTACATTCAAGGTATTTATTGATATGTATGTTCCTATTACCATTTTCTTAATGGTTTTGTTTTTGTTTTTGTAGGTCCTTTTCTTCTCTTATGTTTCCTGCTTAGAGAAATTCCTTTAGCATTTGTTGTCAGGCTGGTTTGGTGGTGCTGAATTTTCTTAGCTGTTGCTTGTCTGTAAAGCTTTTGATTTCTCTTTCGAATCTGAATGATATCCTTGCTGGGTAGAGTATTCTTGGTTGTAGGTTTTTCCCTTTCATCACTTTAAATATATCATGCCACTCCCTTCTGGCTTGTAGAGTTTCTGCTGAGAAATCAGCTGTTAACTGTATGGGAGTTCCCTTATATGTTATTCGTCATTTTTCCCTTGTTGCTTTTAATAACTTTTCTCTGTCTTTAATTTTTGTCAATTTGACTACCATATGTCTTGGCATGTTTCTCCTTGGGTTTATCCTGCCTGGGACTCTATGTGCTTCCTGGACTTGGGTAGCCATTTCCTTTCCCATGTTAGGGAAGTTTTCAACTAGAATCTCTTCCAATATTTTCTCGGGTACTTTCTCTCTCTCTTCTCCTCCTGGGACCCCTATAATGTGAATGTTGGTGTGTTTAACATTGTCCCAGAGGTCTCTTAGGTTGTCTTCAGTTCTTTTCATTCTTATTTCCTTATTCTTTTCCACATCAGTGATTTTCACCATTCTATCTTCCAGGTCACTTATTCGCCCTTCTGCCTCGGTTAATCTACTATTGGTTTCTTCCAGTGTTTTTTTCATTTCAGTTATTGTGTTGCATATCTCTGTTTGTTTGCTCTTTAATTCTCCTAGGTCATTGGTAAACTTTTCAATCTTTGCATCCAGTCTTCTTTCAAACTCCTGGATCATCTTCACCATCATTACTCTGAATTCTTTTTCTGGAAGGGTGCCTATCTCCTCTTCATTTAGTTGTTTTTCTGGGGTTTTATCCTGTCCCTTCATCTGGTACAAAGTCCTCTGCTTTTTCATCTTCTCTATCTTTCTGTGGCTGTGGTTCTCAGTTCCACAAGATGAAATACTGTTGATACTGCTTGATACTGCTGTCTGCCATCTTGTGGCAGAATCTATCTCTGTTGAAAGTTTTTAAATCACACTTTCAATTTCATTACTTGTGATCTGTCTGTTTATATTTTCTATTTCTTCCTGGTTCAATCTAGAAAGTTTGTACCTTTCTAAGAATTTGTTCATTTCTTCCAGGTTGTCCATTCTATTGGCACATAGTTATTTGTAATAGTCTGTTATGATCCTTTGTATTTCTGCTTTGCCTGTTGTAATTTCTCCTTTTTCATTTCTAATTTTATGGAATGGAATTATCTTCCTTTTTTTTTTTTTTTTTGATGAGTCTGGCTAATTAATGGTTTATCAATTTTGTTTATCTTCTCAAAGAACAAGCTTTTAGTTTCATTGATTTTTGTTATTGTTTTCTTTGTTTTCATTTCATTTATTTTTGTTCTGACCCCAAATAGCCAAAGCAATCTTGGAAAAGAAAAATAGACCTGGAGGAATCAGACTCCCTGACTTCAGACTATACAACAAAGCTACACTAATCAAGACAATATGGTACTGGCACAAAAACAGAAATTTAGATCAATGGAACAGGATAGAAAGCCCAGAGACCAACCTACACACCTATGGTCAACTAATCAATGACAAAGGAGGCAAAGTTACACAGTGGAGAAAATATAGTCTCTTCAATAAGTGGTGTTGGGAAAACTGGACAGCTATATGTAAAGGAATGAAATTAAAACACTCCATAACACCTTACACAAAAATAAACTCAAAATGGATTAAAGACCAAAATGTAAGAGTGGACACTGTAAAACTCCCAGAGGAAAACAGGGAAAACGCTCTTTGACATAAATCACAGAAAGATCATTTTTGACCCACCTCCTGGAGTAATGAAAATAAAATGAAAATAAAAAACATGGGAGCTAATTAAACTGAAAAGCTTTTGTACAACAAAGGAAACCATAAACAAGATGAAAGTCAACCCTCAGAATGGAAGAAAATAATTGTTAACAAGGCAACTGACAAGGGATTAATCTCTAAAATATACAAACAGCTCTTGCAGCTCAATAGCAAAAAAAAAACAAACAACCCAATCAAAAAATGGGCACAAGACCTAAATAAGCAACTCCAAGAAAAACATAGAAGTAGGCAAGAGACACATGAAAAGATCATCAACATTACTAATTATTAGAGAAATGCAAATCAAAACTACAATGAACTATCACCTCACATGGGTCAGAATGGCCATCATGAAAAAATCTAGAAAAAATAAATGCTTGAGAAGGTGTGGAGAAAAGAGAATCCTCTTGCACTGTTGGTGGGAATGTTAATTGATACAGCCACTATGGAGAACAGTATGGAGGTTCCTTAAAAAACTAAAAATAGAATTATTGTATGACTCAGCAATCTCACTACTGTGCATATACCCTGAGAACACCATAATTCCAAAAAGCACATGTACCCCAATGTTCATTGCAGCACTACTTACAATACCCAGGACATGGAAGCAGCCTAAATGTCCATCAACAGAGGAATGGATAAAGAAAACGTGGTACATATACACAATGAAATATTATTCACGCATAAGAAGGAATGAAATTGTAGCCATTTGCAGAGACATGGATGGACCTAGAGTCTGTAAAACAGAGTTAAGTAAGTCAGAAAGAGAAAAACAAATATTGTATAACACATATATGTGGAATCTGAAAAAAAATGGTATAGACAATCTTATTTATGAAGCAGAAATAGAGACACAGACAAAGAGAACAAATGGATGAACACCAAGTGGGGGAAAGGAGGGTGGATGAGTTGGTAAATTGGGATTGACATATACACTACTATGTATAAAATAATTAATGAGAACCTGCTCATTAATATGAGAACCCTATAGCACAGGAAACTCTACTCAGTGGTCTGTGGTTACCTAAATGGGAAGGAATTCCAAAAAAGAGGGGATATATGTATACATAAAGTAGATTACTTTGCTGTACAGCAGAAACTAACACAATATTTTAAAGCAACTATACCCCAATAAATAAATAAGTAAATAAATAAATAAATAAAGATAGATAGATAGATAGATGTTAGATAGATATAGCAGTGTGTACATGTCAATCTAAAACTCCCAAATTCCAAATTCTCCCAAGTCACCACATTCAAAAAATAGTCAATATACTCTTCATTTCTTATTCAGATGGGTGTGATCATAACAATATTCAGTAGAGATATTCCCAAACTCTGTTTTGTTTTTCCTTTTCTTTATTCCAGGCTCTCCCCATGATCATCTCTCAAAGAAAATTATAACATAGAAAACTCTAAAACACAATTTATTCTTTACAATCATGTTAAGGAATATGTAATTTATCCTATAATAAAAAGAGTAAGAATCAATGGAAGCTCCTAAAGCAGGTAACACACCAAATTGCTTATGGAAAGTGTAACAGGAATAGGATTTTCTCATGTGTAGTGAGTGATTTTTAACTTTCCATTTACATGTTATCATGTTTAAAATTACATATAATGTGCATGCATTACACATAAACAAATATGTAGATAAACAAAAAATTCTATGAATAAATATACTGCCTGTGTCCTTTACATCAAATTCACAAAAGAAATAATGGATTGGTTAACAGTAACCAAAATGGGTAATCTCTCTGCATCTTAAGGGAGCCATGAGTTACAAATCAAAATACAAATAAGTAGTTCCTATTTTATTAAAATCTGTAGGACAATGGGACTAAGATGTATCTTTTCAGAGCCTTGAAAAGAAAGCCAGTGAACAAAGTGAGTTTTGTGTATTTGGATCTCAGGAATGTCAAATGACAGAAGAAACCAGCACAAGTGGGTGCTCAATGGTGCTAAGAAAAAAATAAAACAGAAAATGTTGCCATTGGGAATTAGACTAGTTTTTTAATATAAGTTAAAACACACTCTGGACTCCTAGAAATATGTCAGAGTCAAATTGAAGAGGATTCAAGTCCTGTGCTCATAGGTAAGGGTGAGAGTCAGAGAATTTTGATACTTTTATCAGTCTAATTTCACTCACAGTTTAATGAGGCCTGGAGAGAAACTGGATTATTTATCTAATCTCACAATAATATTTTTAAAAGGATAAACATAAGAAAAAAGGCCTAAATATCAATCCAATTTGTCACTCCTCTAACTGTAACAATATTGACTCCTAATATCCTTGCAGAAGAAAATATGAAATACTTATAGCATTGAATGTTAATATAGAATAATTTCCCAAATATGTTGATCTCTGTTCTTTGATCACTTTATTTAAACATCTCATGGTCTCACAGTCATAATAATCCTAACAAACAATATGTCACCATATTAACTTAATGACACAAATAAAAGACTACTCTTTTTGCAACACCATGGCTATTAACAAGCATGGATTTGAGAAATAACTGAACAACTGTCTTGTATCATGATACAGTAGAAAAAAACACGAGTTTTGAAATCAAATAAACCTAATTTCAAATAATAACAGAACCACTTACTAAATCTGCACATATAGAAAAGTTAGTCACCTGAAAATGGTGATAGTAGGAAACTTGTAAAGTGGTTGCAAAGGTGAGTATTGAGACACACACATATGCACATAGCATCTATCACTGTGTCGGCCACACAGTAAACATTCACAAACTTACTATGCCTTTTAGCCTTTCTTAACTTAATCATTAGCCTCAAATGGATTCTTAAGGTTGCCCACCAAATGTACAATATTTTCCTGGTCCACTCTTACCCCAACTCTCCTTTCTCTTCAATCCACAGCACCTTTCCCCCATCCTCAGAGTTGATAAACAGGTTTTCTATTTCACTAAGGAAACATAAGCAGCCAAAATAATTTTCACAGATTAACAAGACATCATCACACCTGTCTACGCCAGTACATACATACCCTATGTAATGTCTTGTTACTGTGGTTGAGGCATCGAAGCAATTATGCCAGTTATGCTCCAAGAAAAAGCAAAACTTTCTAATTGTGCACTGGTTCCTACTGGCAATTCAAAAATATCACTCCAGTAATTGTACTCTCTCCTGTACATCATCAATTGTCCTATTCTTGGATTCATCTAAACAGCAAGCCAACATGAGAAATGTATGCCTATTAGAAAGAAATACTCTTGGCTCTACTTCCCTTTCCACTATTGTCCTATATGTTCTCTTGCCCTTAAAACAACAGTCCTGAAAATGTTCTCTGCACTCATTCCTTCTCAACCATGCTAGCTTGAGATCAGTTAATGAGTTTTTTGCCATCTCCTCTCTACTGAAACTGGTCTTTTCCAGCCAGTGCTGATCTCCCTTTGGTGAATCATATAGCCAGTTCTCATTTTCCATCTTATGTGATTTTCAGCAGCATTCAGTTGATTACAAATTTCTTCTTAAAGTATTGTCTTCATATGGCTTCCTATTCTGGGTGTGGGGAAATATTTGTTTTTGGTTTTGTTTTGTTTTGTTTTCTTTTGTTTTTTTCCTGACCACAGTGGGCTACTTCTTCTCAGTCTCCTTTGGTGGTTCTCAGCTCCAGGTTCTAATATTGAAAAGACCTCATCTTTAAACATCTGATTCCATGAACTACAGAATCCTGTACACAACTGCCTGATGACACCTCCATTTCACTTTCCAAGTGTAACCCCTAATATCCTTTTCCAAACCAGTATTCTGATCTGACCCTAGCCCCTAATATCTGTCTTATGCAGTCTTTTCCATTACTGTGGTGACAACTCTGTTTCTTCAGCTACCTAGTCCCAGCATATTGGAGTCATCCTTGGCTTCTTTCACACCATCATCCATTCTGAGAGCAAATTATGCTGGCTCTACACTAAAAATATAACCTTATGAACATTGAGGACATTATGCTAAATAAGCTAGAAAAAGACAAATACTGTATGATCTCACCTATACCTGAAATCTAAAAAAAAATAAAGTAAAATCATAGAAACATAGCAGAGCAGTAGTTTCTAGGACAGAAGGTAGGTGAAATGGATGAAGGTTGTCAAAGGGTACAAACTTCCAGTTTAAGATAAATAAGTTCTGGGGATGTAATGTATGGCATGATGACTATTGTTATGGATACTTTGTTGTATATTTGAAGGTTCCTAAGAGAGCATATTTTAAAAGTTCCCATACATGTATACACACACAAAGTAACTACATGAGATGTTGGATATCTTAACTAACCTGATTGTGATAGTTATTTTTCAATTAGGTAAAATTACTATGTTGTACACCTTAAACTGACACAATGTGATATGTCATTTATGGCTCAATAACGCTGGAAAAAATCAAATAAAAATAAACAAAATAATATAAAAACTTAACTCTTTTCCCCACCTACCATGATTTGTCACCATCCTCTCTCACAGTGGATTAGTCTAGTAAATTCTTAACTGGTCCCTGTGGTTCCAGTCTGTCTTTCTTAAAATATATTTCCAGGAAGGAAGTTACCTTGATCTTGTTAAGATGTGAGGGAGAGTGTATCATTCTTCCAATCAAATACTACTCAGAGCTTCTCATCTCATTGTAAGTCAAAATCAAAACTACACAATGGCCTACAAACCACTTCAGAAACTGACTCCCTTGTACATCTCTATTCTTCCACTATTTACTTAAATAAATATCTTATTTCCTCTCCACTTTGTACTTGCTGCTTTCTCAGCCTGGAATTTCTTTATCCCAGTTGATTCACCAAGCGCACTCGCTCACTTATTTCTGGTCTTCACTTAAATGTCAATCATCTTCCCGAGTCTTCCTGGACTACTGTGTTAAAATCCCACCTAACTAACAACATCCATTACCCCTTTCTCATTTTTTTTTTCTCTAAAGCAATTTTCATTACCTAACCTGCTCTATATTTTACTTATTCATTTGATTAGCTATAAACTCCCAAGACAATTTAAACTATAAGAGGATAGTGATTTGTGATGTTTAAGTTCACTGATGTCATTCATATCCCAGAATATGCCCTAGCTTGTAGGGAATCTACATTAGATATTCACGGAGTGAATTATCTAAATATAGAATTTCAGTCATTCATAAAGTTTATTAAGAAAATCATTAATCACTGTGCCATATACTTTAAAAATTCATGGTGTTAGAAGGGTTTATATATATTTTTTTATTTCAGAAGTGATATCAGATATCCTGGCCAAAACCACAGGACAAGTTAGTAGCTGAGACAAACATTTGAACTCATATTTATGAATTTCTATTTAGGGATACTTTCAATGGTGGGAACTTTTCTATTGAGAGTGGACACCTTTCAAAGGTTCAGAAAGCACTGATAGGACTTAGAAATCTTAAATTATTAATATGGAGGTATCTGTTTCAATTTGGAACATAAATTGGAGATATCATTAGAGCATTAAAGTGAAGATAATCATTAGGAAAAATGGCACTGGAACTAAAGATGGTGTTAAAAAGTGAGAGTCAGGCAGATGGTTTAGATTTATAAATTATGCTTGCACAGATTCAATTAAAGAAATAGAAGCAAAGTAGATCAGAGGAGACAGCATCAAATAAGAAAAGAGTAAGGTTTTGGATGAAGTTCTCGGCCACGTTAAAATTTTAAAGATAGTCAAAAAATTTATTGACCAGAGAAATAATTAAAAAGTATTTAGTTACGAGATATCTAAATGTGGAGAGTTTCAGGAGAATGTTGGCTCTGAGGAATTGTAAATGATATAGAGCAGATTATCAGATGATGTGGTCAACAGCAGTCCAATGGAATGGTCATGAGAAAACTTGAGTTGGTTAGTTTGACAAGGAATATGAAATAATGGATTCTGCAAATATATCCAAGACTTTCAAGTTATTGCCTGTATTTTTTATCATTTTATTCTGGAAATGTCCTTTACAATTTCTGGTTTGTTATGGACTGAATGTTTGTATCTCCCCAAAATTCATATGTTGAAATCCTAACCCTCAATGTGATGGTATTGACAAGCAGGAGATTTGGGAGGTAATTATGTCACGAGGATGGGACCTTCATGAATATGATAGTGCCTTTATAAAAGAAACTCTAGAGGACTTTCTTGCCCTTTCCTGTACATGAGGGCACAACAAGAAGTCTGCAACTCAGAAGAGGGTTCTCACCCTGATTTCAGATATCCTGCTTCCAGAATTTTGAGAAATAAATTTCTGTTGTTTATAAACACCGCAGTTTATGGTACTTTGTTACAGCATCCTGAACTGATTCTTAAGAATGTAACTACCTAATTCCCAAGTCCAAGTCAAAATTTGGAGTTGCCAGATTCTGAAAATTGCCAGAAAATTAGTAAGTAAAACTATACTATAAAAAATAAAACTGTAGAAGGCATTAATCATTTAAAAATAATAGACACAAATAAAAATAGAATCATATTATTATTTATTTAATATAATCATAGAAACTTGGTAAAACTGTCAGAGAGATTTTGTGCCATTAATTATTGATACATCTATTTTCTGTGATTGATATTTTGAGAGAATTGACCATCCTTGATAGTATATCCACTTAGGACAACAGTTCATAGAACTTGGTCTAGTGCCTCAGCTGCTTTAAAATTATCCCAAGAAGTGTCACAATTAAAAATTATTTTATATTATAATTGTTAGACATTATACATGAACAATTTATTTCATTAATAGAAGGTACTTAATGTTCTTCCCTTCTGGGATATGGAGAGCTCATCCAACAAAGTTATTAGGATTTAAAAATTTATTGTTAAATTTGGAAACAACCTAAAAACTACTCCAGATTCACATTCTATCTATTTTGGGGAGAATAATGCAACCCTGCAATTGATTTAAAAATTCTATTGCCATAGACACTTTCACTCTGCCTCACACCCTCATGCATCATTAAAATGATATAACTTTGCATGCAAAAAAAGAATTCCTATAAAATTATATAATGTCATAATTATTGAGCCAAAGTTTGAAATATTAATAGTTCATTTTTATTATAATTACTATAAGAGATATGAGTTTTGTGTAAGTGTCAAAGCGCAAAAATCTATCATTTTGTTCCCTAGTATTAAATCATGATTAAAAGTGACTAAAAAGGCAGCCTTTATTTTCATTATAGATAGTATAGTTAACATTTTAAAATCATTGAAATATAATATACTTTTAGTTTGTTAGAATTCTGAGGTAATAATAGAATGTGATACAAATATTTCTATTAGGAGAATCTGACTAAAGTGTAAGTGAAAACAATAATAAAGCAAGCAGAAATTTGATTGGCATTTATCTCTGAACCTGAAAAAAATGTAACACTAGCAATTTTTGCCTATTTGAACTATTTATCTATGCCATTAAGAATGTTTTCAAAATTTATTAAAATATATAATTTACTTCCTTTTTAGCAGCTGTCATAAACACCAAATTTATCTATGCTCTTTAATGGTAATATATTGCAAATAGTTGAAATATATTTGGTTGGAAAATTAGACACTTATACTCATAAAATTTAATAATACATTTTTCACATGAAGATGACATTTATACCATCACACCAGTTTATTGATTTGCTCATGTAATTGACTGGTTTACAACATATATGTGTATGCATATCTGTGTTTCAATGTTTTAAAAAAGAGATATAAAATTGTATGCATGTGGTGAGGAAAAGGTTAACTATATTTCTTGTTAGCTTCTGGAACAAAGAGAAGTGAAGCAGGTAACATCTGTCAGTTTGGTTAAAGCTATACTTTATAGACTGGGATGGTCACACTTTAATTAATGGCTATGCCCTGCATTTACTAGAAGGACTAGGAATTTATATATAATGCATTCATCATGCTTTCACAGAAAATGAAAACCACAAGATAGTACAGAGAACACAATGCATTCTAAAAAGCCAGGTAATTTTTCTACAAAGGGTGAAGAGTAGGTTGTGTACCCAGACCTCAAACTTTTGCAACAATCGGTACATGCAGCAAATGATATTGTTTCAAATACCACCAGCCACTCCTTAGTGCAATCCATCTTTATGTCACTTAATTGTCTTAAGTATAAACCACAGGCTTTTAACTAAAACAATTACTTAAGTGTTCTAGGGAAAGAACAAGCTGATGACATGATTTGGGGAGTGAAACCAAACATTAAAAACTAGTCCATTGACATTTTCAAGTAATGATAGGAACTATTGGAGCAGTTTATTTAAATGATTTCATGAATAAGATTTGAAACACAAAACAACCAATTTATAACTTTTTTATGTTACTGAATTCTAAAGCATAATTTAGTAATGTCTCTTGAAGATATAGTTTATATTATAAATAGACAACCTCATTTTAAAATCCAACTCCTCATGAATCAGTTTTAGCCCCAATACACACTCTTGTTAGATAATAAGAGGTTATGGGGAAAGGAGACAGTGTTAACCAAAATTCAGTTAAAAGCATTTTCTTATTAATCAGTGGACACAAAAAATTAAGCAAATCATTTATGAGTCAAAAAGTGGGAATTTAGAAAGTCTATATCTGACCTTGTCACAAGCAAAGAAATCAAGAACGTGTCACTAGAGTTTTTGAATGAGAAATTAGAAAAATGAAATTGTCATCTATTTTGATAAGGAATATCAGGACTGTTTCTGTATGGAGTATCAGGAGGTGAACTTGAAGCAAGTCAAGGATATTAAGTTTCAGACTCCACTTAGTCAAGCAGATTTATCTACTAGATAATTATACATGCAAATGTATGATTAAAGTGAAAATACAAAATTATTGATGTATATATTTGGAAGTTGTCATCATGTAGGTGGTATTTAGAGCCATGAATTTGCATAGGATCACCAGTGTAGACAGACAAAAAAGAAGACACCCAAGGTCTTCTTGCGCTAACAATTTTTAAACATGACAATCTACCAATAAAGGGAAATGAGAAGAAATTGCCAGTGGATTAGTAGGGGGAGAAATAGCAGAAACACAAGTTACAGTGTCCTGGAAGCCAAGTAATTAAAATCTTTCATGAAAGAAGAGTTCAACCAGATCAAGTAGGTTGTAGAACACAAATTGACTGTCAGATTTTGAAACATACAGGCAGTTTGTAACCTTAATAAGACTGGTGGCAAATGTTTTATTGGAGTGGGTTTGGGGAACTACGGAAGAGAAACTAGAATTGTAGATATGGATAATTTTTGTGGATTTTGCTATCAAATGAAAGAAATAAGGTAATTGTTGGAGGGAAAATAAAGTCAACAGAAGGTTTTGCTGATGTTTTGTTTTATTAGCTAGTTAGTTTTAAATATGCAATAAATAGAAGCAATTTGTATGCTGATGGGAAAGACCCAATCAGTGGAGGGAAAATAATTGATAATATAAATAGCTGGATAGAATGTATGCTAGATAATTTTATTTTTAACAGCTACATGTGATGAGTTCTTCTGACCATACAAGTGAAAAGAAGTGATTTTTGAAAAGTGAATTAAGTTAATATTTTCCCTTAACTGATAATTTATATTGTTCACTGTAGTTATCTCTACACATCTAAACCACCATTTCCCCATGTGCAGTTACATTGTTTGAGTGATAAGCCAGTGAGTAAATTTTTATACTTCTTACCACAGTGACTGTATGAGGTAAACCAAGTCTAAAATAATTAGGGCATGGAATCCCCCTGGCTAAAGGGATTAGGTCCAGGCATGGTTCATTCAGTGCAAAGCTTGTTCTGCATAGGATGGCCTGTTAATTGGAGACCTGTAATTGCTGAAGCCATTTGCTAAAGTGGGAGAAGCCAATTTGAAGAGGAAGTTGATACAGGGGGATCACAAGCTTAGAGAATTTTAAACAAACCATGCCAGAGCCTTGAGCAAACTCTGCCTAGGAATTTTAATTATATGAGTCAATACATTCTGTCTATTGTTTGAATAAGTTTGAATTGAGTTTTCTATTTCTTGGAATTAAGATTATCTTAAATCAGTGAGGGGCAGAAAAGCAAACCCCGATTTACATCGTGGGCACTTGCTAATTATGCAGTGATGGTGGGCCACATAAACTGCTTTCTGAGGACAGGGCACATTGTGAACTGCTAATTATGCCTGAAATAACAAAATTGTTTACCATTGCCTACAGCCATATTTTTTCCCAGTAGTAGCTAAAGGGACTGAGAAAAAGAAAGCTGATATTTGGCTGAGGATAAAAACACATGGGCAAAAAGGAAAAGAGTATTATCTAGTAAAGAAAGCATTGATTGCCTTGGATGGCAGGAAATACAGGTCATAAACCTTACTTTTCCATTCTGTTTTAAAACATCTCTTTTTTTAGATCTTTTAAGTGAAAAATTTAGCTAGATGACTTTTGATTCCATTTAAATTTAAATAGGCTTTGATACTGAGTAGGGTATGGTTACTTATTGCTATGGATTTTCATTAATAAGGTACTGCTTTTATCAAATTCTAATGTTAGCATAGTTTGACAACTTTTGCGTGATCTGAGAAATAAGGAAAATAGCTTGCAACTGTACATGCAGCTTTAAGAGCATTGACACGCAAACACCTGTTAATTCAATAGATATTATTAACCACATATATGTGCTCAAATCTACATAGTAAGTGGAACTGAAAACCAAAGGAATAAAAATTCCTGACTTGAAGTTTATAGCCTAATAGAATATCAAACTTACAAGCATTTACACTATTCCAAATGCTTTGTGTACTAGATGTATTTAAAAGAAGTATGTTGGTCGTAATTGAAAGAACACTTACTTCTGCCTGATAAGGTCAGGTTAACCTACCAAGAGATGGACACATTAAAGATTAGATGAAATATAAGTAAAAATTCATTAGGGGAAAAAAAAAAAAACAGGAGGAAAATGGTGTTCGTTGTCATTAAACTGTACTCTCCTCCAAAGCCTGGCAATGACAGTCATAGTTTTATCTCTGAGGTCTAGCATAGCAATGGTCTCAGAGTAGATACCTCATAATTGTTGCTTGGAGAGTACATGGATTGCATGGAGGGTGATTTAAAATGCTAGAAAGAAAGAGTTGGGTGGAAGCACAGAAAATGCATAAGAAACTGCAAAACTATTGTGGAAGAACTATGGCTATTGTGTGATTCTGCAGATAAATAGGAAGTGGAGTGTACTAGGAAGGAATGTTGTTCTATTAATGAAAATGTATGACAATGCGTAATCACAACCTGTCAGATTGTGAAGACCATACCATGGAGAGTATTGCAAGTTATAGGTTAATTAATGTTGACTTTATTGTTTAAATAATGAGTAGCCATTGGAGAATTTTGAGAAAAGATGACGTGATCAAAAATTCTTGTTACAATGACTACATGCACAGCATTCTGGAGTGGACTAGAATGGCAGAAAGGTTAAAGGAGGGAAGAACATTTAGGAAATTGTTCCCAGGAAAGATATCACCGCCTAAGTCACAACAGTGGCAGTGAATCTATACAGAAGGGAAGAGATCCTGAAGTGTCTACCAATTTAATAGATAGTAAAACAGATGGAGCATGATGATTTATTAGCTACAGTGGACAAAAGAGATGGATGCATTAAGATGACTTCCAGATTTTCAGCTTGTACACTTGATTAGATAGTATGTTCTTTAATATCATAAGTAGGAGAAGAGATGCACATGAGTGAGAAATGAAATTCTATTTGGAGTTTAGGACATAAATCAATAATCTATCTAAAGCATCTTAGAGGTGGACTTTACAAAGCACAGATGCTTTCATAATTTCTGAAATTATTTCAACAGTTAAATTTTTTTGACATGGTAAGAAAGAAAGTCATCATTTTAGGCTATCTGTGCCCCTGGAGTTCCACAAGGGCAAAGTTTACACAGCAGTTTTAATTTTGCTTTTAATATATACTCATTAATAAAAAAAAATCTGCCTGAGAAAAGGCTCATCATCAGATAACATGCAGGAGTCTTCCTTTTATGCTCCAACTTCTTCAGTTTTTACAAAAAAACATAAAATAAAAGCTTATATTTTGTACCAAAAAACAGGGGATATATGCATACACTGATTCACTTTGCTGTACAATATAAACTAACACAATATTGTAAAGCAATTATACTCCAATAAATTTTTAACAAAGCTTATATCTTATATAAGCTTATATCTTAGTGATTAAAATGATAATTTGGAATATCATTATTGGGGCTGATTGGGTAAGTGATAATCACTGAATAATAAATTGTTGTGAAATACATGTGGTTCCCAATTATTTGCATTAAAAAGTATTCAAGTAATATATATTAAAATTTCAGCATGGAACTTAGAAAGAGATAAATAATTGAGGGGTGTTGTCATAACAAAACTTTTAAATTTTTTCTATTTATTATTTTCAACCAGACTTCTTAGCAATTACATTAGGAAAATCAAAACAGCTAATGATGCTGTATCCTGTCTTATCCTTACAGGAATCAATAATATTTAATATGTAAAATAATTTGAGAAAGATTTCTGCTCATTGCAATAATATGTAGTTTTATAATTTTATACTTATATTCAATATTTATCAAATGTCTTATGTACACAAATACAATTTTAATGATGCCTAATTGCAGAAAATGCATTTAAAATTCTTAGATACATCTGGTCAAAGGACATTAAGAAATATTTTCAGTTTAAATTTATACCTATACATGGAGGATATGGTTGTAGGGATAGGGTTAGGGATAAGTAATAAACAGATATCGTTGTAAATGACAATAAAATCATCCAAAAAACTTTAAGGTATAAGAGCATTTTATATTCAGATACATTTACTCATAGAAAGTGTAATAAAATTAAAAATCTAAGATAAAAAGAAAATGATGTGAAATAGTCAATTTTAAAAGAACTTATTAAGTATTAAAAGTATTATCAATTTGGCATTTAGAATTGAGCATGTTCTTTCTAGAATGACAAATAACTATATTGCAAATGCCATCTCCAAAGGTTTATGTGCAGTGTTTCTGTACCATTTATTTTCATCCCCATCACCATAGTTACTAAGTGTCTTAGTTATGTATTATTATGTAACAAGTTATCCAAATACTTAGTGTCTTAAATTAACAACAACTCTTATTTCTCAGATACTGTAAGCCAGGAATCTAAGTACATCTTAGCCAAGTCTTCTGAGTGTGGGTCTCACTGATGGAAATCAATTCAAAATTTGACTGGAAGGGATCGACTTCCTACCTGACTCTTCTCTTTGTTGGCTAGATTTAGTTTCTTGAGGATTATTGGACTGAGGGCTCAGAAGCTCACAAGCTGTTGACTGTACCTCTGTTCCTAGCCATGTGAGCCTTTGCACAGAGCATCTCACAACATGGCAGCTTGCTTCATCTGATCAGCCAAAGAAGAACACACAAGACAGTAACAGCAAGAGAGAGAGAGTGAGAAAGAGAGAGAGAGTGCTGGCCAGAAAGTCACAGTCTTTTGTAGCCTAATCATGAAAGTGACCTCTCATCTTTTTTGTTGTATTCTGTTGGTTAGAAGCAAGTCATTAGGTCTAGCCCACACTTAAGGGAGAGAACAGAAGCAGGAATATTGTGAGGGAGAGGCCATTGGGAGCCAAATCTAAAACTGCTTACCACACTAAGTATGTCTTCAACTGATAGATGTTTAAATGAAGTTAAGTCAATAAACATTTATTGGATATCCACCATGTACTGGGAGGGAAAGAAGTAGATATTAGCATAACTTTATTTTGAACCAAATGCAATCTCTACATTTATTTAGTTTAAAAATGCTACAGTGCATCATTTTGGCCCTAGACATATAAACATTAAACTAATAGGAAAAAAATAGATGATACAATTGGTTTAGAAACATCATATTACCATATCAAATTACCTTTGCCAAAGAGGTAGGAGAATTTTCACGATGCCAGTTGTTTGGGGAAATTTTAAATTCATAAGAGACAACCATAGAGGTGTCAAACAGTTAAGTTTTTGTTTGTTTGGCCAACTGTGCCACGTGAGATCTTAGTTCCTGACCAGGGATGGAACCCACATCCCCTGCAGTGGAAGTGCAGAGTCTTAACTACTGGACCAGCAAGGAAGTCCCTTAAACAGTTAAGTTTTAATGGAAGAATTATCCACAAACTATTAGGTACTTCAGCAATTATGTTTTAGTGTCTTACTCAATGGTTCAGTGGTTCTAAAAGTGTGGTCCAGGTACTCTGAAAAACTTTTTCATGGCTTCTGCCTGTCTAAAATTATTTCTATAATAGTATGAAGACATAATATGCCTTTTTACACTCATTCTTTCAAGAATACATAATAGAGTTTTCCTGAGATTATGTAACATCTGGTCTTACAATTGGTAAAAGGAAAAATTACATATGAAAATCCAGTTGACATGTATTAAGTCAAACATTCATAATAAGCTAAATATTTTGAAAAAATAGCTGCCTTTCACAAAAATATTTATGGTAACATAAATAATGTGCTTGTTACTTTAAAATGATATAATAAATGTTACTCAAATTTCTGTTTCAATTTTTAATATGGTAACTGTTGATAAATGTAATTGACATAAACTAAAGCTCTTCAGGTTTCTTAAAAATTGAGTGTAAATGATTCTAAGACCAAAGTTTGAGAGTCAATAAATTAGACAATTCTTAAAGCACCAGTGGGTTTCTAAACAACTGAAATGAAAAACACAGTTTTGAGAAAAATAAACTTATATTATTAGATTTATTTTCTCAGAATAAAATGTGCTTGTTTAAAATTCAGATGTTATCCCTTCAATAAGCAAAGGCATTCCTAGAAAGTGGCAATCATTTTTTAAATAAGAAAATCATTTTGAGTATGAATGTAAAATCAATGTCTCTCATTAATCACAACAAAAATATTTACCACATTAATGTAACTAGAAATATTAAAACAATATTTTCTTACCTAGCAGAGTAAGATTATAAAAGCAAGATCATAATTATATTAGCAAAACCCAGGATGAGGGTAATGTATAATGACTTCTAATGAATTTCAGGTGTACATTTTTAATAAGGCTTGTACTTTATCTTCTAAAAAATGTAAGGACTGTACATGGAATGGGGGCAGAATTTTACTAGTCTACTCTTCTGGAAATACACTACTTCTTCACCATATTAAAAATAAAAAACCCTCCAGTATCTCTCATAATATATTTTTGGAGAATTCTTTTCTTTAATAATTAGTTTTAATGATATGCTATGATAGAACATTATCATCGATTGGTGTTTTAAAAGTAGGAGTAGAGAAAGTCATTATACTTAGCAGACGGTAGTGTTTCATTGATGTACTATAACTGAAAAGCCCCAATGACAGATAAAAAGTCCCAGTTTTATTTCATTTTATTAAGTTAAGAGCCACTGAATTTAAAATGGGAACAGGGCCAGCAACAGATAACAAATTACAGCTCAAATAAATTAAAGTGTTAATTTTATATTTCTCTAATCACAGTTGCATTCAAAATCATTCTCGCTTGCTGCATTACAGGCTCAGCATATATAATTTCATTATGCATCATAAATGTGAGAATAGTTTTTTTTTGTGAAAAATCCAGTTTAATAGTAGATGAATCTATGAAATGATGCTTGCCTCCCTCAAGCACCTAGTCCATAAAGCAAAAAATTGCAGTAGGTAAAACCTACTACATACCATTTAGTTTTCCATTCTGATTAGAACATAGAAATTTACAGAAGACCATCACTGCCACACTAACAAAGACAAACTATCTAATTATAAAAAGAAAAAAAATCAATGAGCTAAACATGCAAAAAAGCTTAAACAACTTGCAGGAGAGAAGTCCATGATTGCTAGAGATTGTAAACAAGGCACAGAGAGGAACTGACACTGTACAGATTAGGATAAAGAGTAACCAGCATTAACTTTTAGCAGATATTTAATAGCCATGTTAAGACAGGCCTGACAGATTAGAAATTTAAGGAACCTCAATTGCAATAATTCACTAGCCAATTTTTTCCTAGGGGGCCTTTACCAGGTGTAGAGCAGGAGCAAATCTAAAGTAGAAGCAAGAAAGTAAGACTAAGACAGAACCCGTAGGAACAGGGATGTTTGCAAAACCGAACATCTGCAGGTTGCCAAAGGCTTTGAGTAGAGTAGGAACTCTAGAAAAACAACCAGAGGAATAACTGGTTGCACCTTGCAAGAGCAAGGCAGTGGCCTATTGAGAAGTGGAGACAGGTCAGAAGAGCTAATGAGAATTCATCAAGGTACATGGTGGGGTCCTTCCTGAAAGTACAATAGCTCACTCAAGGCTGAGGGTAGCACGGGAAAATTGAAATAAAGTACCCTAAATGCACCCTTTCTAAGTGCATGGCAGCAGTCTTAAAGTGACCAGGGATCGAAAAAGGCAACTGAGAGAGATCTCCCAAAAGGAACACAGGGACTTTGCTGAGTTCACATTAAGGACCCAAACAAGGTAATGTAAAGACCAAAATATCCAAGAGAAACACCCCCTGTGCACAGAAAATACTCAATACCTTAAAGCAGCACCCAATAAAGGCTGTGGAAAGGCAATGAGATGAAGAGAGACTTCTCTAAAGTACCCCAGTAACTACAAAAGGGAATAAGAGAAAGATCACTGGAGAATCACCAGTACTCAGATTCCAATCCTTGCCTGAAATAAAATTGTTTCCATCTCAAAATATTTGAAGCCAGTGATTGACTGAATCAAAATAAATACAAAAGCAGAAAAACACAGAACTAATTCAACTACAAGTTAAATTGATTAATTCTTTGACCCAGACAGTCTGTCAGGGGAAGAGCTGAAAGTATAAATACTTTCTACTTCCATCTTGACAGTTCTTTTACAAGCACAAGCATGTTGAGAAGCAAAACATAAGACCCATGACCAAGAGATAAAATAACAGTAGAAACCTGCATGCAAAAATTAGAATTAGTAGAAAAGCACTTTTTAAAAAAGGATCCAAATACACTAAATAACCTGGTGGACAATATATGCAACATATGTAAACAGGTGGGAAACCTTCAAAAGGAAATCAAGACTGGAAAAAAGGAATCAAATAAATGATGGAAGAATTGATTTGATGAGCTTAACAGGAGACTGAGCACAACAGAAAAAATAAAATAGTGAACTTGAAGACAAACCACTAGATATTAACAAAATTGAAGTATTTTATAAAAAAGAAAAGAAAAAAAAGCCACTCTAAGATCTATGGGACAATATCACATGATTAACCTATGTGTATTTAGGGTCACAGACATTGGGAAGAGATTAGTAATGGATCTGAAGAAATATTTAAAGACAAAATAGCTAAAAATTTTCACAGATTTGAACATTCACATATTTATGAGAAATTTGCTAAGAATAAATAAATACATATGTGCATGCATACATATATATTCTCAGCAAACATGCATAAAAATATATCCATATATAAAATTATATGGCATATTCATGTGTAAGAATATATACATATTTAAGAATACATGTCATATACATATACATAAGAAGATATATCAAATGTATTTATACATATATGAGTATTTTTGTCAGGCTGCCTCAAGCTGATAAAAAGCATATAAAATATTTACAGCCATCATTATACTTAACTGGAACATATTGGGTGCTTCCCCCTTCTGATTAGATACAAAAGTATATGTCTATTCCCATCACACCCATAGAGTAGTTCTTAATCTGCTGCAACAAAAGACAAATATATGAAAGACGTAAAATTAGAGAGGACTAGGAATACTTAAAAATACAATTCAATTGCATATATATGTGTGTGTGTGTGTGTGTGTGTGTGTGTGTGTGTGTGCGCGCATTGTGATACCAGTTCCTAGAAGAGAAAAAAAAACATTAACGATATTGTCAAATTTGTGGAGCAACTGAAACTGTCCTACATTTGTGATGGGAGAATAAAATGGTATAAACACATTAGAAAGTTTTTATATACTTTCTCATAAAGTTAAAAATATATCTACCATATTAATCAGCAAACCCACTTCTACATATTTGCATAATAAATTTAAAATATATGCTCCCCAAAAGTCTTGCACAAGAAGGTTCCTTACAGCTTTATTATTAGCAGCTAGAAACTGAAGACAACCAAATGTCAAGTTGTGATCTATTCATATATTCATGCAATATGATATCACAAATACTGACACCTGCAACAACATAGATAAATCATTAAAAAAACACACACTTTATGCTGAGCAAAAGAAACTAGACACAAAAGAACACAAACTTTATGATGTTTGCTGTTAATACGACTTCGAGAATCTGAATAAAAACGACATGAGGGAACATTCTCGTATGAAGACAATACTCTGTCTCTATTTGGTGGTTACATGAGAATTGTCAAAACTCCCTTATCTGTTCACTTAAGATCTGTGCATTTTATTTTATTCATACCTCAATAAAAATATATGTCATTTGTGTGACATTTTTATCTCTGACTTTAAATTGTAAAGGAACTTATATGAAAAGCATTAACTATTAAAAGTAAATCCAGACCACAGCAATTCCACTTGGGCAGAATTAAAAAAACCCTTGTTTTCACTTGTCTGATGGCTTGAATATTTTTCAGTATTTATGTCATAATAATTATATACCATTCAATGAGCATTCATGAGCACCTACTGTATGACAGATACTCTGCTGTTTGTCAGGCATATAGCAGTGATTATGAAATGATTTCTGCCACTTTGGGATGGCAGTAATGAGGGCACACATACTAGAATATTTAAGCCCATAAGACATTCACTCTACAAAAAGCAATTATTGACAAAGCTAGGCAAAGCATACCAATGTTTTAACATATATTTTAAATTATGCTAAATTACAAATATTTCTTTCTGTGTTGTAATATTATTCAACTCTAATTCTGTTTTCCAAGGCATTTAAAACTTACATGAAGATTAAAGAATCTCTCTTCAAGAATTACTTAAATAATTGACCTTCACATGACCTTTTTTAAACTCTAATAGGGAAAACCTTAGCACGCAATGGAAAATGTGAATGAAAAGATATCACAAGCAGGCAGATAAGAACATTAATTATGTCCTAGACCAATTCACATAATCAACACAGTAATGCTAATCAATAACATTAATAAAGTATAAAGCTTTATAAAAACTAATAATTGTTAGTTTTACAAAAATGTATTAAGCTATGGAACTGGGCTATATGCTGTCTTGATCCATATTAGTTAATATTCTCTGACCAGTCCCAATACAAGCAATTTTGACAAGGTTCTATCGTCTCATATACACAAAGTTCATACTGCTTTAAAGTTTGCCTCCTATACTACACAGTTAATTATAAACCCACAAAACCAAATTAGTAAAAATAAAATATACTGGACATACAAAAGTAATTCAAAATCCATCAGGTTTTTGTTTCAAGATTTTTCAGTCATATTCTTGAACAGCATAATTATATAAATATAGAATGTTGACACAGGTTTAGTTCCTTGTTGTAACATCCAGATTCCATTGATCACTTGAATGGCAAGGAAGAAAAAAGCCAGGACAAATCAGACTTTTTGAACTCATGACTCGTATACTACTTTCAATATGGGGTAGTCATTTATGTACTTTTATAAGCCTGTAGTAGTTTTCTGTGCTGCTGTATCACAAATGTGGTGGCTACAAACAATAGAAATTTTTCTCACACAATTCTGAAGGCCAAAAATCTGAACTCAGTATCATTAAGCTGACATCAAGGGCCACAGGCTGCATGGGAAAATGGGTTCCTTTCCTCTTTCAGCTCCTGGTGGCTGCTGGCATTCTTCTACATGTATGTCCACATCCCTCCAATCTCTACCTCTGTGGTCTCATTGCCTTTTCCTCTTCTTGGTGTGTAGTATCCCTCAGCCTCTCTTGTGAGGTCACTTGTGACGTCATTGAGGACCTACCTGGATAGTCCAAGATAAACTTCTCCTCTCACAATTCTTAATTTGATTATATCTGTAAAGATATTTTGAAAAGAAAAAAAAAATGTTTTTATAAGTCCCAGGGATTACAACATTGATACTTTTGGGGAAGGCCTTTTTTCCCTGTCCTATTTTCCCCATCTCTTACTTTCTTTCCTAGGATCACTTCCCAAATAAATTGCCTGGAAGTGAGTCCTGTTTCAGGATCCATTTTGGGGATAAACACACCTAAGACAGCTAGTTTGGCTCAGAGTATGGACAGTTTCTACTATAACTATAACTGGAGACAACACAGAATGTGGACACAGACACAGAAGGTAGGAGTGTAGGGAGAGGCCAGGGTTGTTCCCATCAGGTTGTTTTTGATTCTCAGTGAAATAGGAAGCAAGTGTTATTCTGAATCTCATGATATGTTGGAATTTAGAAGAAAGAGGCAACTTTTTTTCTATTTTCTTTTTTTTTTTAATTGGAGTATAGTTTCTTTACAATGTTGTGTTAGTTTGTACTGAACATCAAAGTGAATCAGCTATATGTATACATATATTCCCTCTTTCTTGGATTTCCTTCTCATTTAGATTGCTACACAGCATTGAGTACAGTTCCCTGTGCTATACAGTAAGTTCTCATTAGTTATCTATTTTACACATAGTATCAATAGTGTATATATGTCAATTCCAATCTCCCAATGTTCATTGAAGCACTATTTGCAATAAGCAGGACATAGAAGCAATCTAAATGTCCATCAACAGAGGAATGAATAAAGAAGATGTGGTACATATATAAAATGGAATATTACTCAGCGATAAAACAGAACAAAATTGGGTTATTTGTAGAGATGTGGATGGACCTAGAGACTGTCAAACAGAGAGAAGAAAATCAGAAAGAGAAAAACAAATATCGTATATTAACACATATATGTGGAATCTGAAAAAATTTATGTAGACTATCTTATTTACAAAGCAGAAATAGAGACACAGACATAGAGAAAAAAACATATGGATACCAAACAGGAAAGGGGAGGGCAGGATGAATTGGAAAATTGAACTGGAATTGAATTGAGGAGACTATTTTAAAAGGCCAACTTGAATAGTGGTAGAAAAAAAATGTGTTGGTAAAACATGGAGTGATTTCTCAGAAGCATAAAAGGCTTATGCAACATGAGTGATCATTTATCATAAGCATAATCTGGATTATATTTCCTTTAAATCTAAGATGCTCACTCTGCCTGGAATATTCCATAATTCTACCCTTTTCTCATATGTACCTTTAAATGTCTTTTTTTGGATTTATGTCACTTATGGTGTTTGTAACTGAAATGGTGTGTTCTCTCACATCCACAAATCTTTGCAAATAAGAGACAAGAGAACACTGCTTAAACAGCTGTTTTAACCAACCCTTTTACCTCTTTTTATAGTATAACTAGTACAGAAGAAATAAGGGGGATATGTGGAATATTTTTAGGCCTTTTTTTTTTTTTTTTTTTTTTTTTTTTTTGGCACACAGGCTTAGTTGCTCCGTGGCATGTGGGATCTTCCTGGAGCTGGGATCGAACCTGTGACCTCTGCATTGGCAGGAGGATTCTTAACCACTGCGCCACCTAGGAAGCCCAGGCCTTTATTTTTGAGCCATTTCAGTGGGGGCATTTTTTTTTTTAATTGAGGTATAGTTGCTTTACAATTTAGTTTCTGCTATACAGCAAAGTGATTCAGTTATACATATACATACATGTGTACATATATAAAATATATATATTCTGTTAAAATTCTTTTCCATTATGGTTTATCACAGGATATTGAATATAGTTTCCTGGGCATTACAGTAGGACCTTGTTTATCCATTTTATATATAATGGTTTGCATCTGCTAACCCTAAACTCCCAATCCCTCCCTCCCCCACACCCTTCCCCCTTGGCAACCATAAGTCTGTTCTCTATGTCTGTGAGTCTGTCTGTTTCTTAGATAGGTTCAGTTTGTGTCATACTTTAGACTGCACATTTAAGCAATATCATATGATATTTGTCTTTGGCTTGCTTCACTTAGTACGATAATCTCTAGGTCCACCCATGTTGCTGCAAATGGCATTATTGCATTCTTTTCTTATGGCTGAGTAATACTCCATTGTGTATGTGTACACACACACACACACACACACACACACACACACATGCACACAAAACAGCTTCTTTATCCATTCATCCGTCAATGGACATTTAAGTTGTTTCCATGTCTTGGCTATTGTGAATAACATTGCTGTGAACATAGAGTGTGTGCATCTTTTTGAATTATAGTTTTGTCTGGATATATGCCCAGAAGTGGGATTGCTGGGTCCTATGGTACCTGTATTTTTAGTTTTTTGAGGAACCTCCATACTGGTTTTCATAACGGCTGCACCAACTTACATTCCCACCAACAGTGGAGGAGAGTTCCCTTTTCTTAGTGAAGGCACTTTGAGATCTACAAGGCTTATCTCTTTTAAATTTAAATTTATTTTATATTTCTTTGTGTTATTTCTCTCACATTCTCCTTATACTGCCACATAGGCTTATGAAGACTTTCAGATTGCAAATTTCAAGACGGCAAGTGTCTCTCACAATTTGTTCTTCCAATTTTCTTATGATATAATACTGGTATCATAAAGGTAATATATTCAATTAAAACCTTATGTTCCACATTGAAAATAATAAGAAAAGACATGTTAATCCAATATTTAATCATTTAATACACCATTATTGCTTACCATAGTGTTCTAAATCCCAATAATAAACATAAGTATAAAAATAAATATGACCAGGCTCATCCAAAGAGATGCATTAATGCTAAGAAATGGCAGAGGATTTAGGAAATGGAATGCATCTTTAGTTATGAATTTGTGAATTCATGTATTAGTATAACTTTCTTTTCTGTCAAGGATATTCCAGAGCTGCACATATTCTTTGTTGGTCATTCTCTAAGGTATAGACTCTCAATACATTTGGTTAGTTATTGATTGCAGAGTAAGAACACTTTTAGAAGTGATATAAACATTCTATATTCATTTTTAATCCGCATCATCTTCTTCCCTTTATATTCAAGCATAGTTTCAGAGAAAGTTCTGAACTTTATCAAAAAATGTGGAAAGATGCATTATATCTCATTGTACATTAAATCAATATAGAACTGGGTATAAGGGTTTCTCTAGGTTCAACCAATGAAAGAATTTTATATGGTCTTGGATGTTCCTGAGATGCAAGGTGGGTTCCTATGAAGATTCTCTTGGCCTAAATGCCTTACAACCAATGGGTTTGATTAAAATGATAACAAACTATAAAATCTTCCTTTTATAGAGATCATATGTCCTTTGTGTGCCTTCTTCTATTAACAGATTTTTTATCACTCTGTATCAGCTCCTATTTATTACTTGCTTGTAAAGTAATTATAACCATGATAATACTGCATATTTCAAATAACCCATCTCACTGCCAGGAATTGGTACTAGAAAGAAAATCTACAATTACAATTATCCAAGCAATAATACAAAAATAAAATAAATGGTATGAACATGTCATATGCTCTTAAGAGCATATATAATGCTTGATGTCAGTAGAGGACACTATATTTAAAAATTGTATTTGAAAAGTCTGGTTTTCTCTTAGATTTTAAACTAACTACCTCGTATTTTACATTTTTCTTCATGGCCTTAGTATGTGAAACTGAGAAGCCCATTCTCTGATGCTCATAAAGAAGTTAATTATTCAGGAAGACTGTAGTTGGGCCTTATATATTGTCTTCATAATAATCTCTATTCTTATTACTTTTAAGAAATCAATTGATTTTCAGTAAGCATTGTAGGATTCCAATTCTCACGATGTTAAGCCTAAGACATTGCATTAATTTGGCAAGGGCTGATTGTTCCCACTGTTGTTTCATGTTCAAAAATGCTAGGTCAGGGTCACTACTAGGCTTAGGGTACTAAGATTGTCTAAGTTCAAAAGAGAAAGGCTGACTCCCTTATGCTCACTGAGTTATCCTTCCATACCTTATGAATATTTAAAACTGCAAAGGTATATCTATTTACCATGTTCTATTATTTTCCAGTGAAGCCACCTAAACATTAGTAATTCCAAGCCATCACAGTACAATAATTTTATAATTATACAGGTATAAATTATTTTGCATTATGTTAAACTCCATTTTAATATTTAACATCACAATTGTTCAAGGTCCATTGCCCCACAAAATAATAAATTTAGTCACATAAAGGAACCTATACATTTAGATAATTGTGCAAATGGATTTTATTTAATTATTCATAAAACAGTTCAAATTCACAGCTCAATTAAAAGGTGATGGATTGCACATAATTTGTTCCCTTTTTATGGATTATAGATTAGAGATAAAATTACCTCAGGAGACTTTTTTTTTCCACCCATGGTTTCACAATCTGTTATTCTAAATGTAAACTGATTGAACCCACAATTCCCTTTTGTCACAGCAGGTTTCTGGCTTTCAGTGTTTTTCTGCTTGTATAATTACATATTTTAAGAAGATATGTTAATCAGTAACCATATTCTGGAGACTCAGGAGATCTAGCAGAAATTTGTTGTAGATAATATGTTTTAACCATTTTAAAGTCAGTACTCACAGTTATATGCTTAGGTTACTTATTTGGTACAAAAGCTAGTTCACAAAATCTTTCATTTGCTCATTTATAATCATCTAGTCCTTTACAATCACACATAGACTCATATGAATTTTCAGTTGGAATAGACTTTAGAAATCATATACTATCATCAATTCATTTTAAGTATAAGGAAATTGAGACTCAGGTTGGGGGGAAGGAGCAATTGTGTTGATAGAAGATTCTTATTTCAAATTAGAAATTTCTCCCTTACTGGATAAGTTATTGTATTGATTTCTTATTGTTGTCAAAACAAATAACTACAAATGAAGTGGTTTAAAACAATGCAGATTTATTCTCACACAGTTTTGGAGGCCAGGAGTCCAAAACCAAGCTGTTCCTTCTGGAGGCTTCAGGAGAAAATCTGTTTCCTTGCTTTTCCCATTTTCTAAAGGCCACTGTGATTAGTGACTTAGAGTGCTTCACTCCAACCTCTAGTTCTGGCAATGCATCAATTTTTTCTGACTCTTATCCTCTTGTCTTCCTCTTACAGGGAACCTTGTGCTTATATTGGACCCAAATGGATGATCCAGATTGGCCCACCATCTTAAAATATGTAACTTAATCTCATTTACCCTTTTACTACATAAATTAACAGACTCACGGGTTCCACAGATTAGTACTTGGATATCTTTGAAGGACCAGTATTGGCCTGCCATGATTATTTCATATTATCTGTAAAACAGGCCTAAATACCATAGGGCTGTATTAAAGCTCTATTAACACTCTACCGTATCTCTATAGCTTTTGATCTTTTCTCATCCATTGTATTCATCTATCTGATTTTCCTATCTGTAATATCATTTTTCTCTCATGTAGATTTACCCTATGGCTACAAAAAATTCAAATGTGTTCTTATTATTCTCTTGCTTAATTCATTCAATGACTCTCCTTTGCTTACTCAAAAAGTCCACTTTCCTCATAACAGTTTACAGCCCCTTCACAAGAGGGGTGGAATCCAGCTGTCTGGGTTGTATTTTGTCACCTACTTTATGATCCACATACTAGTTATCTTTCCCTAAGTGTGACAAGTTTCTCTGAACATGCCTACCTTTACATAAATTGTTTCCTCTGCTGGAAATTCTCTTAGTGAAACTGTTTCCTGTCTAGAAAAATTGTATTCATTTCCCAAGACTCATTCCATTATATCCTCCTTTTTAACATTCTCCAGAGTAGACTTCTAACACACTTTGATTTTATCTGTACTATTCAATTTATCATGTGCTATTTCCATTATAGTACATTTTCTTTATTGTATACTCTGTGAAATGTTTCTCACGAGTGATGCCTATGTTCTATTCATCTTTTCATAATCCCAGTATGTAATATTTAACCCAATCATACTCATTTTGCCTTCAATTATACATTCCCTTGCTTGATACAAACATTATTGCATAATTTTGTCACCTGAGGTTGCTCCTGGAAAAGAATATTCATAATGCATTTTATATCTCCCATAGCACTGAAAAATATTGAGGACAAGGTAGGTATTTAGCAAATTCCTTAAGACTGTCAGATTAAAATGTATTAATTTTTGTTATTTGTATAAACAGTTGGATTTTTAGGAATTATAATTAAAAATAAAAGCCATTTTATATTTTCATTAATGGTTAGGAGGAAGACTCTCAAGAAAATCTGTGTTTTTGTCTACAACCCTAAATCCTGCAGAGAAGACAGAATTTCCCATTTATAAACATCATTTATATATCACAAATAGTAGTGTGAAAATAGAGAATTTTAAGGCATGCAGGAAGCTCTGTGAAAATTGGAATATTTTATCTAACTATTTTACCCTTGGAGTGATATTTGAAATAAATATTGTGATAAAAAATCTAAAATGCAGAACTGTTCACTACAGAAGGAATGGGCTTAAAGTATATTGATAGTATTAATAAGAGAAAAAGAATTCTGGCCTAAGCAGTCAACATAGTCTAAACCTAAACCAAATGGGTGAACCCAATCAAAGAAGGGTCTATAACCAACTCCATAGTCTGCCTTTAAATACAAAACAGTTTAAACAAAATGACAGCAGTAAAGAGCCCACCCACTCTACCCAAAAGCATAGAAACTACTTTCTGATCCAGGCAAAGTTGTTCCAACTTACCCCTTGCTCTTCAAATGCATCCTAGCCCTAGTTCCACCGCATCCTTACCCTTAGCTTCATTAAGTTCTTTCTTTCTATAGTCATTTGGAGATAGTATACCTAGGGTTATAATAATGTGTTTTAGGAAGCAGTAGAAGAGCATATTTTTTGGAAAAGTTGTAATGGAGTAAGAAGCAAAAAGGAGCCTTGAAAGCAAGGGATGATGGAAACCATGGTCAATTTCATACTTTCTGCAGAAGGAATATCTGAAAACTATCTATCACTCATGTAAAGAATCAAGTAGAGAAAAAAACTAATCTGTTCATTGGAACCACAAACCATTTAATATACCATTGTTTTTTAAAAAGACAAACAATTTATATCATAGCAAACAATCTAGATTGTCTATATGGCTGGAAAAAAAATCCCAGGGAGAAACTTCCACCCTTCTTTCAGAAATTTGTCAGCAATTACCTGCCCAGGTACAAAGGAGAAGCTCTTCAACATGGAGGATTCAGAAAGAGATGTCCTACCTTCAGAATTATGTGTATGTGTGTGTGTGTGTGTGTGTGTGTGTGCGTATGTAATTAATAGAGCTTCACTCTTTTTCCTTTGTTAATATTTGCCTGATTACACTTCTTCCACCCTTTTAGTTTAAATTATTTTGAACTAGTTTTCCACCATTTGCAATTTGAAAAGCATAGTCTCCTTCATCTATTTGTGTATGTTGTTATGAAAAATCCTAACTAGATTAATCATATAATAAATATATATTTCTCAATGCCATTTTCGCTTAACATATTTTAAAACAATTTTATGACTCCCCACAGTAAAAATATAACATCCTCTTATAAATTCAATTGTTCATGGTTCAATAAGAAATTCTTCAGCTCTGACAATAGAGTGGATTTACAGCCACATTAGTCTATTTACAATCTCACTGATTTCATCTACTTCACTATCATTAGAGAGAAGGGCTGAGTCTTATGTATGGCTGGTGGTTTATGGTCTAATACTGGTCTCAAAATCTTGTTTAGATACTCTTTCAAAAATATCCACTTCCTGGAATTTAAAATTTACTGCCTGGGGACAGTAGTTTGGAGACTGACATATTCCATGTAAAAATGTAAACAGTGGGTAATTATATTAAATGAACTTTCTTTGCCAAAGACATAAATAGCCCAAGGAAAACATTTCTTAAGCTATTTTCAGCTTTTGAATTATTGGAAAATCCTGTAGTACTGCAGATTGCAACTTAAACTGTTTGCCACAAATCTTTAAACACAAAGTGCTTTTGCTCTGCTGACAGTTGAATGAATATGAAAGGCAAAATGGAATTATATTTTGCAAATTCTAGGAAGGAAATGCTCAGAAAATTTTCCATTTAGACTTCTTAAGCAGAAGTACTTATAGCTGTATCAACTTCCACTAACAACTAACTTAGGTAAAGTTAGATAATATGTTTGTACATTCAAGTTTATGTCATGCAGGCAGACTAAAGTGACTACATGTTATCAGATTGTGGATTAATGTTAATAATCTATATTTTTTCAGGAAATTTTTTCAATGTTTCTATATATATTGTGACCAAGAGGACTTCAAAATTCCCTTCAGTTTGACTAAACTTTAGATAGGTTTCTTCCTGTTTATAGCTTCCTGACCTCCCTTTTTAAAGCATTTACTTTAAAAAACTTGCAATTGCAAATTCTTTCTCTTGCCTTTTGAGGTATAAATCTTCTCCCAGACTCTACCCAATTTTACAGCCCAGCAATGTCTTTCTCAAGGACCTGGGAGCCATCTCTTAAAAATATAATCATCTAAAGAGAGTGCTGATCTCACAGTTTTTGTAGGAGGGTAACAGCTTGTAAGGAACAATTAGCAAACAGTGATGGCCTAATCACATTGATCAACTTATTCCCGAATGTCTTCCAGTACTTTTCAGTTAGTTTACCCCAGGGTTTAAAAATCACCCAGCCTTTTGTTTCAAGGCAATGGAGTCTCATCGCTCTTCCCTATTTTAATAGTTTTGAATAAAGATTTCCTCGCCTGTTTAACTCTACGGTGCAATTTTTTTTTTGGCAGCTGAATTCTTACTATTTCAACTTCAACAAATGCCTCCATAGCAATAATAATGATGTGCTAACTTGGATGTTCTCTTTCCTGATGCATTCTTCCCTTCTTTTATAACCTAGTCAACAGTTCAAAATTTTATTTTAGAGATTTTGAATAACTTTTTTGAGTTCTTGTTTTGGAGAAATCAAAATGTCCATTCTATGGATGAACAGAGTAACTCAAAAGGAAGCATCCCATATTAACTTGTGTTCAGGAATTTCAAAATTGAAACTTCACCCAAATGTGTTGATATAGCACCAAGCTGCCAAACATCATGATGACCATCCAAACCAAATGCCACCCCTGAGTGCAAACATATGCTAGGCTGACTTGAATTTTTAACTTCTTGCATGACCTCAGTTCACTCTCTAGCTGAAAATGCTAATGAATAAGAAAATATCAAAGTGCAGGCATGAAGATGAGAAAGAAAGCAAGAAATGTAGGCAAAAATAAATTTCAAATAATAAAGGTTCACTATATTAAAAGACAACACATATATGTGGAATCTAGAAAATGGTACAGATGAACCTATTTGAAGGGCAGGAATAGAAATGCAGACGTAGAGAATGAACACATGAATATGTTAGGTTTGACATAAATACACTACCATGTGTAAAATAGATAGTTAGTGGAAACCTGCTATAGCACAGGGAGCTCAGCTTGGTGCTCTGTGATGACCTAGATGGGTGGGATGGGAGGAGGAGGGAGGTCCAAGGGGGAGGAGATAGCTGCATACATATAGTAGATTCACTTCACTGTATAGATGAAACTAACACAACATTGTAAAGCAATTATACTCCAATAAAGATTGGAAAATTTTTTTACACAAATCCATTATTTTACTTTTCTTTTTACTTACACAAATATATACTTAAACAGAAGTATTGATACACTCTTTGGTGAATGCTTTTAAAAGTTAAAGTAATTTAAACAAGAGGAGTTGAGGAAAGAATGTCATGGAATTTGATTAAAACAATGTGTTGTTTCATTGGAAAATCCATAATTTAATTGTTACACAGACTGGCTTAGAGTGAGCATTCAATAAATAAATTTAAGTATTATTGTTATTTCTCTTATCATTATTAATTACAGCACTGAGTTTTTGAAGATAGACCCTGAGTTTGAATGTTGACTGTAAAACTACTTGCTCAAACAAGTTGCATATGACCTCTGACTTCTCTTCTTCTCCTATAAAACTTGTACTCCTTTCCCATCTTTGTAACCAATGCAGGAATAGCACTGAATCTTTCAGTAATGAAGGAAAGTTAAAAATGATTTTTTTAAATTACAATTAAAGCTCGTGAAATGTCCTTTGCTTCCACTTTGACAGATGAGACTTAGCACATGTTGTGTGTCTTTCTCAATTCCTTCCATTATGTCCTTTGGGCCACACTCCCACCAGCAGAGCTGACCTGAGAAATTATCCCTCTTCTCTGTTAACCATAATTTGTACTCCAACTTCTTAGAATAGAATCAGAGACAAAGAGACAGAGAGAGAGAATGAAATAAGGAAATTACTGTGTATTTAAAATATTTTATAGTTAAAACTTACATAATTTTTTTAATATATCCTAATATTTCCATCTGATAGGAGAAAAAAATTCCCTGAATTCATATACACACAAATATAAAAGCACAACTCAGAATTACACACACATGCACACACTCAATGCTTTAGTAAATAAAATGGAGAAAGGAATAGTTTCAGTATAAGACACATATGTCAATACATGATTTGGAACAGGAATTCTATGATATTCTGAAAATAGGACTCTTGAAGAACTGAGAGAGAAAAACAAGCGAAGTGTTTCATGCAGGAAACACATTTTAAAGATTTTAAACTGAACTCTTCAGGATTGAATAACATTATGACATGTTCTAAGGTTAGAAAATTATTGCTTAAATGCAACAGAAACTTTGAAAGAGAAAGGGAATGGTAATAAAATTAAATGTGAAATAAACAAATATCAGTGTTGTAAATTTATATGTTTTGACTATTCCTAGCCCTAAGCAGAGAAGGAAAATTAACACTGAAAAAGTAATATTTCAAAATACACACCTTTGCCATGACAAATATGGATACTAAATCAATTTTTATGAATACTATTGACTTTCAGGGTTCATATGAGATGAAGTACTTTCAATTAATGTCAAATATGTTACTACAATACATGTGCAAATTTGTGAAATAAGTGATGTTATTTCACTTTGTCCTTTGGGGGAGCAAATTTTCTATGAAGAAATTTTACATATAAAAATTATGTCTAGTATATACTTAACATTTTTGCAGGGAAAATTGGTAGAGAGGCAATGGAACACATATCTATGACACAGTATTCCAGCAATTTCTAAGTCATTTTGGTTAGGAATAAATGGTTGGAGTCTCCATAGTAAGGAATTTACAATATCTTTGCTGCATGTATTTTTAAAAACAGGTAGCATTGTTGTTGAAGTTATCTACTTGGAAAGATGAGTCCAGCAATTTATTTCTTTAAATAATAAATAAACAAGTGGTATACATAGCTAAGAAAAAGTAGATTATGTAAATAATTCAAGCAAAAATTTTCTCAGCATGTTTTTGGTAGTAAATAATTGTAAAGGTATAAAGAAGTTATAAATAAAAGTAAAATAAGGTGGATTTTAAACATCCCACAGGAAAGTTTCACATGTAATATCTCACAGAAAAATAATAAGAATAGTAGTTTACTGTGCAAATTAAGAGTTTATTGACCAGCAAATTTCATTGATTCCTTCTTGTTGGAAACATCATTTTCCTTTTGGGTCCTTGTAGTAGCATCAGTTTGCTTTTGGGCCTTGCCCTAATTCCTCCCAATATCTTAAACCATCCAATCAGAGATTGTTAGCACTAATAAAGACCACATAGGTCAAAAAGCCCATGCCTTCAGACTACAGTTAGGACAGTAATGTGGAGAATTTTAGGCCCAGATTAATGTAAATAATTTGTGGAAAATCTAGGAAAGCCAACAAGGTTTATGGATTCCTGTTCCAGTGAAATTTCTGGGATGTTATGCTGCCCATTTACCCTTTGATTTTGAGTATTTCTCTTTGGAATATTTTTATTGCTGCAGGAAAGAGACTAGGTAAAATGTTGTTGAAAGGATCAGAACTGTACCACCAATGTCCAAGAAAGTTAATCAAAGGCAGCTGGGAGTAAGTCAACAGTAAAACTAAGTTAAGCAACACATAGGCAGGAGGCTATTAATGGGATGCTGTAGTCAGTTTAGAAGTTCTTACTACAAAGAAAACAAAACAAATATAGAATGAATAGAAGTAAGGAAGAATAAACATTCTAGAAAAACTACATATCTAAGGCAAATAACTTTTAAAAATGATTCTAGCTGTTTAAAGGAGAGTTAACTAAGGTCACTTTAAAACACAAAAACTATAAATTGAAAAACAGCAAAAAGATGTGTAAGTAGATTACTGAAAATTTGTCAGCAAGCAGAAACATGTCCTTTGTATCATAAAAAAAATGGATTGCATAAATAATGAATGCACCCTGATGTATGTACCATCACTATATGAATGTATTGTTGTAAAATATGGTTGAAAGCTCAAATTGAATGAAAATACAAATATTTAAAATATAGCACATACTATGTTTAATGATACATTGATCTTTTTTAGGTTAATGATTCTTTTTTATTGAAGTATAGTTGATTTACAATACCATGTTAATTTCAGGTATACAGCACAGCAATTCATTTATATACATATATAATATATATATACATATATATTCTTCTTCAGATTCTGTTCCCTTGATACATTGACTTTTAAGAGCTATATGTAAACTAGTCAGAATGATTGTGTAAATTGATATAATATTGTATTGTATAAATTGAAATTTCACTGAGCTGAATATCACACAACCTGTATTCTAAATATCAATCCAATGAGTTATGTGTCTTGAATAATCACAATTTCTGCTACATTCTGTTTTTTATTTGCCCATAAAAGTGACTTACACAGATTTGTACTCAATCTGTCCAAAAAACATGGGGAGGCTATATTTGTTGCTCACAAACAGAGTGATGAGGGATATTGTGCTACCTCAGAAAACTGATAGGGACACCAGGGTATATTTAAATTTTTCAAAGAAAAGCAGCTACACCTTTTGCGCAGCACAGAAATTAACATTACCATGTCCTTTTGACATAACTACTTTAAAAAGAAAACTCTTAAATATTTCTTATGGCCAAGTTGGAGGGGCAATTGTGAAAAAGACTATCAAGACACTAAGAACCTAGGATAGTTGAAAATTTGTAAAATATATGATCTTTGCCACTCTATCCAAATCCAAATCTGAGTGACTAATTCACCCGGGTACCAAAACTGGACAAAGATATCACAATAAAAGAAAATTACAGAGCAATATTCACTGATGAACATAGATGTAAAAATCATCAACAAAATACCAGCAAACAGAATCTAACAACACATTAAAAGGACTATACACCATGATCAAGTAAGGATGCATCCCAGAAATGAAAAGATTCTTCAATGTACACAAATCAATGTGATACACCATATTAACAAATTGAAGAATAAAAAATGCATGATTGACACATTGGATAGAGCAAAAGCTTTTGATAAAATTCAACACTTGTTTGTGAAAAACCTTTCCAGAAAGTGGGCATAGAGGGAAACTACCCCAACATAATAAAAGCCAGGCTTGACAAACCCACAGCAAACATCATTCTCAATGGTGAAAAACTGCAAGCATTTCCTTTAAATTCAGGAATATGACAAGGATGCCCTCTCTCACCACTATTATTCAGCATAGGTTTGGAAGCCCTAGCCACAGCAGAGAAGAAAAAGAAATAAAGCAATCCAAATTGGAACAGAAGAAGTAAAATTGTCACTATTTGCAGATGACATGATACCATGCTTAGAAAATCCTAAAGATGCCACCAGAAAACTACTTGAGCTAATCAATGAATTTGGTAATGTTGCAGGATACACAAATAATGCACAGAAATCTCTTGTATTCCTATACACTAACTATAAATGATTAGAAAGAGAAATTAAGGAAACAATCCCATTACCAGAGAAAAAAAAGAATAAAATACCTAGGAATAAACCTACCTGAGGAAGTAAAGAACCTGTACTCAGAAAGTATAAGAAACTGATGAAAGAAATCTAAGACGACACAAACAGATGGAGAGATGTATCATGTTTTTGGATTGGAAGAATCAATATTGTCTATATTGTCATCAAAATGACTACACTACCCAAAGCAATCTATAGATTAGATGCAATTCCCATCAAATTATCAATGCCATTTTTCACAGAATTAGGACAAAAAATTTTATGATTTTTATGGAAACACAAAAGACCCTGAATAGCCAAAGCAATCTTGAGAAAGAAAAACAGAACTGGAGGAATCAGGCTCCCTGACTTCAGACTATACTACAAAACTACAGGAATCAAGAGAGTATGGTACTGGTACAAAAAATAAATAAGTGTAGATCAATGGAACAGGATAGAAAGCCCAAAGATAAACTATGGTCACCTAATCTATGACAAAAGAGGAAAAAATATACAATGGAGAAAAGACAGTCTCTTTAATAAATGGTGCTGGGAAAACTGGATAGCTCCATGCAAAAGAATGAAATTAGAAAACTCCCTAACAGTATACACAAAAATAAACTCAAAATGGATTAAAGATCTAAATGTAAGACCAGACACTATAAAATTCTTAGAGGAAAACATAGGAAGAATATTCTTTGACACAAATTGCAGCAAGATCTTTTTTGATCCACCTCCTAGAGTAATGAAAATAAAAACAAAAATAAGCAAAGGGGACCTAATTAAACTTAAAAGCTTTTGTACAGAAAAGGAAATGATAAACAAGATGAAAAGACAACCCTCAGAATGGGAGAGAACATTTGCAAATGAAGCAACTGACAAGGGATTAATCTTCTAAATATCCGAACAGCTCATGCAGCTCAATGTCAAAAAACAAACAACCCAACCAAAAAATGGGCAGAAGACCTAAATAGGCATTTATCCAAAGAAGACATACAGAGAGCCAAGAGGCATATGAAAAGATGCTCAGTATCACTAATTATTAGAGAAATGCAAGTCAAAACTACAATGAGATATCATTTCACACTGGTCAGAATGGCCATCATCAAAAAATCTACAAACAATAAATGCTAGAGAGGGTGTGGAGAAAAAAGAACGCTCTTACATTGTTGTTGGGACTGTAACTTGACACAGCCATTATACAGAACATTATGGATGTTCCTTAACAAACTAAAAATAGAACTATCATATGACCCAGTAATCCCACTACTGACATATACTCTGAGAAAACCATAATTCAAAAAGGCACATGCACCTCAATCTTCCTTGTAGCATTATTTACAATAGCCTGGACATGGAAGAAACCTAAATGTCCATCAAGAAAGGAGTGGATAAAGGAGATGTGGTACATATATGTGTATATAAATATATGTGTGTATGTGTATATATATACACAATGTAATATTACTCAGCCATAAAAAGGTATGAAATTGGGTCATTTGTAGAGACATGGATGGACCTAGAGTCTGTCATACAGAGTCAAGTAAGTCAGAAAGAGAAAAACAAATACTGTATATTAACGCATGTATGTGGAATCTAGAAAAATGGTACAGATCAACCTATTTGCAGGGCAGGAATAGAGACACAGACATAGAGAACCATGTGTGGAGGTAGGGGTATGGAAGAGGGGGTGAATTGGGAGATTGGGATTCACATATGTACACTCCCATGTGTAAAATAGATATGTGTGTGTGTGTGTGTGTATATATATATATATATATATACACATGTGTGTGTGTGTATATATATATATATATACACACACACATATATTCATTTTTGTAGTCTATCCATCAATGAACACTTAGGTTGTCCGTGTCTTGGCTATTGTAAGTAATGCTGCAATGAATATGTGGATAGGTGTGAAGTGTTATCTCACTGTGATTTTTATTTGCATTTCATTGATGATTAGTGATGTTGAGCACCCTTAGATGTATATGTTGGCTATTTGTATATCTTATTTAGAAATATATCTATTCAAATTCTTTGCTTATTTTTTTTTATTATTTTTTGGGGGTACATCAGGTTCAATCATCTGTTTTCATACACATATCCCCATATTCTCTCCCTTCCTTGACTCCCCCCCCTCGAGTCCCCCCCACCCTCCCTGCCCCAGTCCTCTAAGGCATCTTCCATCCTCGAGTTGGACTCCCTTTGTTATACAACAACTTCCCACTGACTATTTTACAGTTGGTAGTATATATATGTCTGTGCTATTCTCTCGCTTCGTCTTCTTTTCTTATTTTTAATTGAACTATTTGAGGGTTTATTTTGCTATTGCCATAATTTCCTTATATATTTTGGATATTAATCCATGATTAGATGTAGGGTTTGTAAATACTTTTACCATTCTGTTGGTTGTGCTTTCCTTATATTGATTGTTTCTTTTGCTGTACAGAAGCTTTTCAGTTTGAGGTAGTATTTCCACTTGTTTATGTTTGCTTTTATTATTTGTGATTTTGGTGCCATATCAAAAAAAAAGTTAATTGCCAAGACTGATGTCAAGGAGTTTTCCTGATGTTTCCTTCTAGGAGTTTTATGATTTCAGACCTTATGTTTAAGTATTTAATCCACTTTTTGTTAATTATTGAGAGTAATGTAAGACAGGGTTCTAGTTTCAATCTTTTGCCTTTGCCAATCCAATTTTCCCCACACTATTTATTGAAGAGACTATCCTTACTCATGGAGTGATCTTGGCTCCCTTTTCAAACATTAGTTGACTGTATATGCATGGGTTTATTTCTGGGCTTTTGATCCATTGTCTGTTGATTGGTGTGTCTATTTTGATACCAGAACTATATTGCTTTGATTATTATAGTTTTGTAATATATTTTTAAATCAAGAAGCATGGTTCCTCCAGCTTTGTACTTCTTTTTCAGGATTGCTTTTGTTATTTTTGTGGTTCCATACAAATATTAGAATTATATTTTTCTACTTCTGTGAAAAATACCATTAGAATAGTGATAGAGATTGCATTGAATCTATACTCGGCTTTGTGTAGTATGGACATTTAAAAATATCAATTCTTCTGACCCATGAATATAGGTTATCTTTCCATTTATTTATGTATTCTTTAACTTCTTTCATCAATGTCATAGTTTTTTGTGTAGATATTTTCTTTACCATTAAATTTACTCTTAAGTATTTACTGTTTTGATGCCATTGTGAGACTGTTTTCTTTATTTCTTTTTCAGATAGTTCATTGTTACTGTGTAGAAGCACTACTGCTTTTGTACATTAATTTTGTATCCTGCAACTTTTCTGAATTCCTTTACTAGTTTTAAATTTTTTTTAGTGGGGTCTTTAGGCTTTTCTGTGTATAATATTGCATCTTCTATAAACAGAGACAATTTTACATCTTTCCAACTTAGATACCATTTTTTCTTTTTCTTGTCTAATTGTTCTCATTAGAACTTCTAATACTGTGTTAAATAGGAGTGATGAGAATGGGTATCTTAAGTTTGTTTCTAGTTTTAGAGGGAAAGCTTTGTGCCTTTCACCATATAATGTTAGACTTGGGCCTGTCATATATGCCCTTTATTATGTAGATATTCCTTCTATACACAACTTTTTGAGAAATTTTTTATCATGAAAGGAGGTTGAATTCATCAAATACTTTTCTGGATCTATTGAGATTCTCAAGTTATCAAATATAGTATATCACATTTATTGGTTTGCTTATGTTGAACCACATTTGCATCTCAGGGCTGAATACTACTTGATGATGGTGAATGATGTGCTGTGAACACAGTTTTCTACATTTTGCTGAGAACTTTTGCTTCTGTATTCATCAGAGTTATTAGCCTATTGTTTTCTTTTATTGTAGTACCCTTATCTGGCTTCAGTATCAGGGTAACGCTGGCTTCCTAAAAATGAGTTTAGGTTTCTTTTTTGTTTTTATACTTGATGTGTAGTTGGTTTACAATGTTGTGTTAGTTTCTGATGTACAGAAAAGTGATTCAGTTGTACATATATGTTTTCATATTCTTTTCTATTATGATTTATTATAAGGTATTGAATATAGTTCTCTGTGCTATACAGTAGGATGTTGTTTATTTTATATATAGTAGTTTACATTTGCTGATCACAAAATCCTACTTTATCCCTCCCCCACCCCCTTTCCATTTTGATAATTGTAAGTTTGTTTTCTACATCTATGAGTCTGTTTTTGTTTGTAAATGAGTTCATTTGTATCATATGTTAGATTCCATATATAAGTAATATCATATGGTATTTGTCTTTCTCTTTATGACTTACTTTACTGAGTATAATAAACTCTAGCCCCAACCATGTTTCTGCAAATGGCATTATTTCATTCTTTGTTATGGCTGAATTGTATTTCATTGTGTGTGTGTGTGTGTGTGTGTGTGTGTGTCTTCTTTATCCATTCATCTGTCAATGGGCATTTAGGTTATTCCCATGTCTTGGCTATTATAAGTAGTGCTGCTATAGACATCGGGGTGCATATCTTTTCAAATTAGTGTGTTTGTTTTCTTTAGATATATACGAGCAATGATATCATAAGGCAGTTCCATTTTGAATAGAACTGTTCAATCATATGGCAGTCCTATTTTTAGATTTTTGAGGCACCTCCATGCTGTTTTCCATACTGGCTGCTCCAATTTATATTGAAACTAACAGTGTAAAAGTGTTCCCTTTTCTCCACACCCTCACCTATATTTGCTATTTCTAAACTTTTGATGATAGCCCTTCTGACTGTCTTGTGGTATCTCGTAGTGGTTACGATTTCCATGTCTCTGATGATTAGCAATTGTGTGCATTTTGTCATGTGCCTGTTGAACATCTGTATATTTTATTTGGAAAAAATGTGTGTTCAGTTTTTCTGCCCATTTTTTAATCGAGCTGTTTTTGTTCTTTTGAAGCTGAGTTGTATGAGCTGTTGGCATAGTTTGGATATTAACCCTTTGTTGGCTGCATCATTTGCAAATATGTTCTCTCATTCCATAGATTGTCTTTTCATTTTATTAATGGTTTCCTTTGCTGTGTGAAAGCTTTTAAGTTTGATTAGGACCCATTTGTTTATTTTTGCTTTTGTTTCTTTACCTTAGCAGACAAATCTAAATATATAGCGCTGTGATTTGTGTCAAAGAATATTCTGCCTATGTTCTCTCCTAGGGATTTTTTATTACTTTAGTCTTACATTTAGGTCTTTAATTCATTCTGAGTTTATTTTTCCCAGCATAACTTATTGATGAGACTTCCTACATTTAATATTCTTGCCTCCTTTGTCCTAGATTAATTGACCCCATGTACGTGGGTTTATTTCTTGGCTCTCTATTCTGTTACATTGATCTGTGTGTCTGTTTTTGTGCCAGTACTATGTTATTTGATTACTATAGCTTTGTAGTATAAAGTCTGGGTGTGTAATACATTCAGCTTTGTTCTTTTTTCTCAAAATTACTTTGGCAACTCAGGATATTTTGTGGTTCCATTTAAATTGGGTGATTATCTGTTTTGTGAAAAACATCATGGCTATTTTGATAGGGATTGCATTAAATCTGTAGATTGATTTGGGTAGTATAGACAATATTAATTTTTCTAACCCATGAACATGGGGTATCTTTCCATCTCACCGAACATCTTCAATCTCCGTCATCAGTGTTATAGTTTTCAGAGTATAGGTCTTCCACCTCCTTGGTTAAGCTTACTTCTAGATACTTTGTTCTTTTTGTTGCAATTTTAAATGGGATTGTTTTCTTGCTTTCTCTTTCTGATAATTCCTTATTAGTGCATAGAAAAACAACAGATTCTGTATATTAATCTTGTATCCTGCAACCTCACTGAATGCATATATTATTTTTTCAGTTTTTTGGCAGAGACTTTAGGGTTTCCTATACATAGTATCATGACACCTGTAAATAGTGAGTTTTACTTCCCTTCCAATCTGAATGCTGTTATTGCTTTTTCTTGTCTGGTTGTTTTGGCTTGGACTTCCAATAGTATGGTAAATAGAAGCAGTGAGAGTCGATATTTTTGTCTTGTTCTTGATTTTACAGGCAGGAGTTTCAGCTTTTCACCACTGAGTATGATGTTAACTATGATTTTGTCATAAATAGACTTTATTTTTTGAGATATATTCCCTTTATACTCACTTTTTTGAGAGTTTTTAACATGAACAGCTGTTGAATTTTGTCAAAATATTTTCCTTCATCCACTGAGAGGATCACGTGATTTTTATTCTTCTTCTAGTTAATGTTGTAACTAATGTTGTAACATTGATTGATTTGTGATTATTGAACTATCCTACATATCTGGAATTAATCCCTTTTGATCATGGTGTATGATCCTTTTTATTTATTGTTGAATTTGGGTTGCTAATATTTTGTTGAAAAATTCTGCATCTATATTTATCAGAGATATCGGCCTGTAGTTTTCTTCTCTGTAATGTTTTTGTCTGGTTTTGGCATCAGACTAATAGTGGTCTCAAAGAATGAATTTGGGAATGTTCCATCCTCTTTACTTTTTAGGAACAGTTGGAAAGGATCTGTATTGGTACTTTTTAGTAGAATTCCCCTGTGAAGTTGTCAAGTCCTTGACTTTCATTTGCTGGGAGGTTTTTTTTTTTTTTTTTACAAATTCAATTTAACTACTGTTGATCATAGTATGAAAATGATAGTGCCAAAAATAACTAAATAAAACATATTATTTGGTTTTATTACCTCAATATACAGGTATTAATGTATCAAGTTTTAAATAAACAAAAGAGAGCACAAAGAATTAAAAACCAATATTCAATTTAACCAAAGTGTGATATTATTTTTTTAAGCTCTTTATTGGAATATAATTGCTTTACACTCTTGTACCAGCTTTTGAGGTACACCAAAGTGAATCAGCTGTATTTATACATATATCCCCATATCCCCGCCCTCCCGTGACTCCATCCCACCCTCCCTGTCCTGGCCTTCTAAGGTAACACCCATAATTGAGTTGATCTCCTTTTGTTGTACAGCAACTTCCCACTAGCTATCTATTTTACAGTTGGTAGTGTAAATATGTCTATGCTACTCTCTCACTTCATCCCAGCTTCCCCTTTGCCCCCCGCACCCCCAACCCCGTGTCCTCTAGTCCATTCTCTGCATCTGCATCCTTTTTCTTGCCCTGTCACTGGGTTCATCAGTACCATTTTTTTTTTTTTTTTTTTAGTTTTCATATATATGAGTTAGCATACAGTATTTGCTTTTCTCTTTCTGGCTTACTTCACTCTGTATGACAGTCTCTAGGTCTATCCACCTCATTACATATAGCTCCATTTCATTCCTTTTTATGGCCAAGTAATATTCCATTGTATACATATATGCCACATCTTCTTTATCCATTCATCTGGTGATGGAAAATGTGATATTATTGATAAATATTAGAACTTTACTTAAATAAACAAATTCTATCTCTAGGTAATCATAGAGTACTACAATGTGTTGTCCCAAGCTAGTTTCCAAAAAGCAGGCAGGTATTCTACAAAAAGATTTATAAAAGAATTAAAGCAATGAAGCTAAACACTAATGTATTTAACAACATCACACATTAAATTCAACTTCTAGTAACTTAAAATAAATAATCCTCATTAAAAAAAGGAGAAATTCTGATCAAGAAGTAGAAAAATTGTATATGAAAAAATTGAGAAATTAAAAATATGATCATTATTGATTAAAAATATGCAACAGTAGAACTGATAATTACCACAAAATATTTTAAAAATTAAATTAGAATAATTACTTAAAAAGTAAATCAATTATTAAAAATGAGGTCTATTTTAGATTTCAAAATATGAATAAAATGAATAGTTTTGAAAATGTAATTTTTCATAATTTGTCACAATTACTGTATGTCATAAAATATTCTCTATCATAATATATTATAAAAATGTAATAGTTGAAACAGAAGATAACTGCACAAATCAACCAAAGCAGAAGAGATAAGGAAATGAATCCTGACCAAATATCATGACTACATATTTTCTTGGAGAATTCTGCCAAGCTGTTTAATAAAATGAATTATCCTTATGCTACAAAATTTATTTTGGTGCACAGAATATGATAAAAATCTCTTTGAGGAGACTTATTGGTGAGTTCACATGGAGGATATGTCTGGATTATGAGTTCCCAGGACAGAATCATACAAGTAAGTTTCATGTGTTCAGAGGATCAGCGCTAACATGAATTAGCATATTGCCACAGTATATATGTTCTGTGTCTTGTAACAGAGGTATGAGTCTAAGGAAAGTTTCTATTAGATGCTGCCTTCATATATTTTTGTGATAAACAGTTTGTAAGTAAACAGCTTCAGTGAAACTAACTGCTTTTAAGTGAAGTTATTGACATCCACATCCACTTTCCCAATGGCTGAATAATTTCTGAAATATTTAATGGAATGTGAAAAGAATCCCAAGTTATTCATCAAGATCAATGACTGCCAGACTCTAGGTGATCTATAGATTAAGTAATAAATCAGAGAGTTCATGTGGATGTTATGTCCAGACTCTGAATCTCTAAAGAAATATGATCATAGGTATAAATAAGATTAAATATATACAGCAATGTAAAAACATTCAAAGGTCAGTTATTACATTAAGTATCTCAATGAGTCAACCTGAAACAATAAGTAGCCACTAGCCACAAGTGGCTATTGAGCACTTGAAATGCAGCTAATCCACATTAAGATGTGCAGTGGTTTAAAATCACCATACACAAAAATAAACTCAAAATGGATTAAAGATCTAAATGTAAGACTGGACCTTATAAAATTTTTAGAGGAAAACATAAGAAAAACACTCTTTGAAATAAATCACAGCAAGATCTTCTATGACTCATCTCCTAGAGTAATGAAAATAAAAACAAAAATAAGCAAATGGGACCTAATTAAACTGCACAACAAAGGAAGCGATAAACAAAATGAAAAGATAAACCTCAGAATGGAAGAAAATATTTGCAAAGAAAGCAACAGACAAAGGATTAATCTCCAAAATATACAAACTGCTCATGCAGCTCAACATCAAAAAACAAACAAATAAACAAATCAAAATATGCTCAATATCACTAATTATTAGAGAAATGCACATCAAAACTACAATGAGGTATCACCTCACACTGGTCAGAATGGCCACAATCAAAAAATCTACAAACCATAAATGCTGGAAAGGGTGTGGAGAAAAGGAAACCCTCTTCCACTGTTGGTGGGAATGTCAATTGGTACAGCCACTATGGAGAACAGTATGGAGGTTCCTTAAAAAATTAAAAATAGAACTACCATATGACCCAGCAATCCCACTACTGGGCATATACCCTGAGAAAATGTATACATTCAAAAAGACATATGTAGCCCAATGTTCATTGTGGCACTAGTTACAATAGCCAGGACGTGGAAACAACCTAAATGTCCAATGATAGATGAACGGATAAAGACATGATAAAGATTCCATATATATGTGTGTGTGTGTGTATATATATATATGTATATATATATATATATATATAAATGGACTATTACTCAGCATAAAAAGAAATGAAATTGGGTCATTTGTAGAGATGTGGATGGACCTACAGTTTGTCATACAGAGTGAAGTTAGAAAGAGAAAAACAAATATTGTATATTGACACATATATGTGGAATCTAGAAAAATGATACAGATGAACCTACTTGCAGGGCAGAAATAGAAATGCAGATATAGAGAATGGACATGTGGATACAAGGAGGGGAAGGGAAGGGTGGGATGAACTGAGAGATTAGGTTTGATGTAAATACACTACCATGTGTAAAATAGTTAGTGGGAACCTTCTGTATAGCACAGGGAGCTCAACTCGGTGATCTGTGATGACCTATATGGGTGGGATGAGGGGAGAGGGAGGTCAAAGAGGGAGGGACTATACATATACATATAGCTGATTCACTTTATTGTACAGCAGAAACTAACAAAACATTGTAAAGAAATTATACTCCAATAAAAATAAAAATATAAAATAAAATACACACCTTGTTTTGCAGGCTAACTATGGAAAAAAGAAAAACAAAAAAGGAAGAATGAGAGGGAGGGGAGGAGGGGGAGGAAGGGAGGAAGAGGAATAAGGAGATATAGAGTATTTTAGCAATAATTTATATATTGACCACATATTAAAATGATAGTGTTTTGGCTATATCAGGTTAAACGAACAACTTGTTAAAATTAACTTCACCAATGTACTTCACCCTTCTAGGCAAATTAAAATTACCTTAAGTGGCTCTCAATATGTTTCTGTTAGACAGCATTGCCTTAGAAGCATTGTCTCTAAATCAGAGATTTCCTCAAGGTTTGTCAAGTTTCTTCACCTTCTCTGTCCCCTTATCCACATTTGGTCTGCATACACTAAAGAGACTATTCGTTTAAAATTTTATCTCTACTCTCATTTTCAAAGTTCATTTTCAGGATGTAGGTTGTTGGCAAAGCTAATAAGTGTGTGATTTATATCAACTCTAAGCAACACCTGTCCATTATGCCCTATTGATGAAGCACAAATAAAACAAAATTTCAATTTAAGATGATAGACAGGATTCAGTTAAAATTCTTTGAAAAACCATAAGTAAATTACTAATGAGTACAATTCTCTCATGTGACAAAAAATCTACCAAATATTTTTAGTAAGATATCTCCCATATTGAAAAGATGATTTTTGTTAGGAAATATATTACAATTATAAAAACAATTACAATATTTAGATTGATCTTACTCTTGTGAGAAAAACAAAAAATTCAATATGTATGCTGATAAAGCTATTAAAATTAGAAATAGCAGATTACTTTCTCAAATAATATAGATAATATTTATCTCAAACAAAATGGTTCTAACATAAAGACAGCTGAAAAAAATAGAGATATTTCCATAATATCAAGAATGAGAAATAAAGCCTTTTCTTCTCATTTAATATTTAACATAATCTTAGTCACTATTGCCAGTTAAATAATGAGATATAAACTAGAGAAAAAATTAGGTCTAAGTAAGACAAAAAAACATTATTACTTATGCATAAGTTGTAAGAAATATTATGAAATATTTTAGGATAAATGAATATTCAATAACAACTATATATAAGTAAATATAGAAATACCAGTAGCTATCCTAAATTTTGACAATAACTAGTTTCCTTGCTCAAAGTAATAAAAATTAATATATCAGAAAGGCTTTAGAAGAAAGGTAAGAAAGTTTTATGAAGAAACTAAAGATAAAAAGGAAAGAAAAGAAAAAAATATTAGCAAGGGCTGCATATCAATATTTTCAATAAATAGAACATCAAAATTAGTTGAGCAGAAATATATTGTAAAGATATAAATTCTTTCCACACTAATTTTTTATGTTGATGAAAATCTAATGAATATCCATTTGTTTTATTTTAAGCTGATACTAAAGTTCCTCTGGCAGAATAAATGGGGGATACTAGCCAAAATAAATATGGAATTGAAAAGAATTAGACAGAGATTTTCCTTACCAGATGTCAAAACCCAAAGCCCCGATAGTTAATTGGGTCTGTCTGGCAGACACTACTATTTTTCCTTCCAAAACTTATTCTCTGATTCTTCCCTAGCACCAGGAATTTCACTTAGGAACATGGTTGTTCAGCTAAATTTGCATTTCACATTTTCTCTTGTGGCTAGACTTGACTCTGTGACTAGATTTGACCAATAGGTTTTAAGCCTGAGACGTACAGTTCCTGGGCTGTGCTCTTGAAAAGTAGGAAGACTGGCAGCTCTTCTTTGAAATAGTTGTCTGAGACTTTCAGTTGAATCTGTTTGCTTAGGATGGCAGAGCAATAAGATAAGGAGCCTGCATGTCCAATATCATAGAGACGTCATATCAACTCTGAGCTGCAATGCAAGAACTATTATTTGAGAGAGAATGGCAGTTCTGTGTACATTTTGAGAACAATCTTTTCTTCGTTGTGTGTTTGCAAATTGCAATCCACCAGATGGGTGGTCAAAGGCAAGCATTTGTTCCAGGTCAGACACCAGTGGGGGGCTCCTCACTGTTTTCATATATTTTTATGTGTATTACTTTTAGTTCACTGCCCATATCCCTACCTTTCCTTTATAAGTTACCTAATTTTAAAGCTGCATACTATCTCACATCATTTGTTGATATACCTTTGACAATAGGTATACTCTAGTTAGTTATTTGCAAAGTGACAGGTTTGAGCAATGTAACATTTTAATTCTTTCCATATTTTACCTGGACAATTATTGTAAACCTTATTTCCATATATAGTCCATGTTATCCCAGAAGAGTTACCAATAATTAGATCATTGATAGATTTCAAATCTTTTGCTATAATAAAACAAAAGCATCACTTTTTCAATGTAGTCAAATCAATACCAGAATAAAATGAATATTCAAACATTGGTTAATATAACTTCTTCAATAATTCAACCTTGAATTAGGACTGAAGCAAATTATCACTTGATAAATTATTAAAAGTAAGCAAAAAGGACACTAGCAAAAGAATAGATGTTATATGAATAACTGAATATAATGCTTTTCTTCAAAAATGAAACAATTACCTCATTCCATTAGTTAAAAAGGCAACCTTCTGAATGGGAGAAAATATTTGCAAAGGAATCAATTGACAAAGGATTCATCTCCAAAATATACAAAAAGCTCATGCAGCTCAATATAAAAACAAACAAAAAATGAATAACCCAATCAAAAAGTGGGCAGAATATCTAAAAAGATATTTCTCCAAAGAAGACATGCATGTGCCAAAAAGCTCATGAAAAGATGCTCAACATCTTTAATATTAGAGAAGTGCAAATCAAAACTACAATGAGGTGTCACCTCATATTGATCAGAACGGCCATCATCAAAAATCTATAAACAATAAATTCTAGAGAGGGTGTGGAGAAAAAGGGACCCTCTAACACTGTTGGTGGGAATGTAAATTTGTACAGCCACTGTGGAGAACAGTATGGAGGTTCCTTAAAAAATTAAAAATAGAACTAGCGTATGATCCAGCAATCCCACTGTTGGGCATATACCCGGAGAAAACCATAATTCAAAAAGATACATGCACCCCAATGTTCCTTGCAGCACTATTTACAATAGCCAGGATATGGAAGCAACCTAAATGTCCATCAAAAGAAGAATGGATAAAGAAGATGTGGTACATATATACAATGGGATATTACTCAGCCATAAAAAAGAATGAAATAATGCCATTTGCATCAACATGGTTGGACATAGAGATTGTCATACTGAGTAAAATAAATCAGACACAGAAAGACAAATACCATATGATATTGCTTACATGTAGAATTTTAAAAATGTGTACAAATGAACTTCTTTATAAAAGAGAAGTAGAGTCATGGATGTAGAAAACAAACATGGTTACGCAGGAATAAGGGGAGAAGGGATAAATTGTGAGATTGGGACTGACATTTACATACTACTATATATAAAATAGGTAACTAATAAGAATTTGTAATATAGCACAAGGAACTCTACTCAATACTCTGCAATGGCCTATATGGAAAAATAATCTAAAAGGAAAAGAAGTGTGGATATGTGTATATGTATAACTGATTTACTTTGCTGTAAACCTGAAACTAACACAACATTGCAAATCAGCTACACTCTAATAAAAATTTTTTAAAAAATGCATACAGTCTAGACACCAGTATCAAGCTAGCTGAGAATCCAAGACTAAACTGGGGACTAGGGGAATATTTTGAAGAATGTAATAAAATTACACCAAACAGCACTTTTTTAATAAGAAGAAAGTTTTTGTTATGTCATGTTCATAAGTTATTTCCCTTGCATAATAATGGCCATATACACACTAATTTTGAATCTGTAACCCAAGATTCTTTAGGGTGATCATCCCTTTTGGTAATACTCATTTTTTTTTCTTAAACTTTCAACTTATTTAAGAATAAGCAGCTGAGACAGATCAAGATGGTGGAGTAGAAGTACATGTACTCACTCCCTCTTGCAAGAGCACCAGAATTACAATTAACTGCTGAACAATCATTGACAGAAAGACACTGGGACTCACCAAAAAAGACACCCCACATCCAGGGAAAAAGGAGAAGCCACAATGAGATGGTAAGAAGGGCACAATCACGATAAAATCAAATCCCATAATTGCTGGGTGGACAACTCAGAAACTGGAGAACATTTATACCACAGAAGTCCACCCACTTGAGTGAGGGTCCTAAGCTCCACATCAGGCTTCCCAACCTGGGGGTCTAGCAACAGTAGGAGGAATCTTCAGAGAATCAGATATTGAAAGCCAACAGCATTTGATTCCAGGACCTCCACAGGACTAGGGGAAACAGAAACTCCACTATTGAAAGACACACAGAAAGTAGCATGTGCACTAGGGCCCGGAGGAAGGAGCAGTGATCCCATAGGAGACTGAACCAGACCTACCTGCTGGCATTGCCTGCAGAGGTGGGGGGCATTTTTGGCTCACCATGGGGACAGGGACACTGGTGTCAGGGGTTCTGGGAAGTTCTCATTGGCTTGAGCCCTCCCGGACCACCATTAGCCCCTGCCAAAGACCCTGTAAACTCCAGTGCTGGGTAGCCTCTGGCCAAACAGCCAACAGAGTAGGAACACAGCCCCACCAATTGGCAGACAAGCTGATTAAAATTTACTGAGCCCCACACACTCAGCCCTACCCACCATCAGTCCCTCCCACTAGGAAGCATACACAAGCCACTTAGATAGCATCCTCCACAAGAGGGCAGACAACAGTATCAAGCAGTATCGGTAGTATTTTGTTCTGTGGAACAGAAAACCATAGCCACAGAAAGATATAGAAAATGAAAAAGCAGAGGAATTTGTACCAGATAAAAGGACAAGATAAACACCCAGGAAAACAACTACATGAAGTAGAGATAGCACTCTTCCAGAAAAAGAATTCAGAACAATGATGGTGAAGATGATCCAGGACTTTGAAAGAAGACTGGATGCAAAGACTGAAAAGATGCAAGAAAAGTTTACCAAAGACCTAGAAGAATTAAAAAACAAACAAACAGAGATAAGCAACACAATAACTTAAATGAAAAATGCACAAGAAAGAACAAATAGCAGATTAACTGAGGTGGAAGGGCAAATAAGTGACCTGGAAGACAGAATGCTGAAAATCACTGATGTAGAAAAGGATAAAGAAAAATGATGAAAAGAAATGAAGACAGCCTAAGAGACTTCTGGAACAATGTTAAACACACCAACATTCACATTATAAGGGTCCCAGAAGGAGACAAGAGAGAGAAAGGACCCAAGAAAATATTGGAAGAGATTATACTTGAAAACTTCCCCAACATAGGAAAGGAAATAGTCACTAAGTCCAGAAAGTGCAGAGAGTCCCAGGCAGGATAAACCCAAGGAGAAACACACCAAGACACATAGTACTCAAATTGACAAAAATTAAAGACAAAGAAAAATTATTAAAAACAACAAGGGAAAAATGACAAATAACATACAAGGGGACTCCCATAAGGTTCACAGCTGATTTCTCAGTGGAAACTCTGCAAGCCAGAAGGGAGTGGCGTGATATATTTAAAGTGATGAAAGGGAAGAACCTACAACCAAGAATACTCTATCCAGCAAGGATCTCATTCAGAATTGAGGGAAAAATCAAAAGCTTTACAGACAAGCAACAGCTAAGAGAATTCAGCACCACCAAACCAGCCCTACAACAAGTGCTAAAGGAACTTCTCTAAGCAGGAAACACAAGAGAAGAAAAGGATCTACAAAAATAAGAACAAAACAATTAAGAAAATGGTAATAGGAATATACTTATCAATAATTACCTTGAATGTAGATGGACTAAGTGCTCCAACCAAAAGACACAGACTGGCTGAATGGATACAAAAACAAGACCAATATATATGCTGTCTACAAGAGACCCACTTCAGACCTAGGGATACATACAGACGGAACGTGAAGGGACGGAAAAAGATATTCCATGCAAATGGAAATCAAAACAAAGCTGGAGTAGTGATACTCATATCAGATAAAATAGACTTTAAAATAAAAAATATTACAAGAGATACAAAAGAACACTACATAAAGATCAAGGGATCAATACAAGAAGAGGAGATAATGATTATAAATATATATGCACCCAATATAGGAGCACCTCCATACATAAGGCAAATACTAATAACTATAAAAGAGGAAGTCGACAATAACACAATAATAGTGGGGGATTTTAACACCTCACTTACACCAATGGACAGATCATCCAGACAGAAAATTAATAAGGGAAAACAAACTTTAAATGACACAATAAACCAGCTTGTTTTAATAGATATCGATAGGACATTACATCCAAAAACAGCAGATTACCCATTCTTCTTAAGTGCACATGGAACATTCTCCAGGATAGATCACATTTTGGGTCATAAATCAAGTCTTGGTAAATTTAAAAAAATTGAAATCATATCAAGCATCTTTTCTGACCACAATGCTATGAGCATAGACATAAATTACAGGAAAAAAAAAAAAAAAAAAAAAAAAAACTGTAAAAAACACAAACACATGGAGGCTAAACAATATGCTACTAAATAACCAAAATATCATTGAGGAAATCAAAGAGGAAATTTAAAAATACCTAGAGACAAATGACAATGAAAGCACAATGATCCAAAACCTATGGGCTGCAGCAAAAGCAATTCTAAGATGGAAGTTTATAGAGATACAATCCTACCTCAAGAAACAAGAAAAATCCCAAATAAACAATCTAACCTTACACCTAAAGAAACTAGAGAAAGAAGAGCAAACAAAACCCAAAGTTAGTAGAAGGAGAGAAATCATAAAGATCAGAGAAGAAATAAATGAAATAGAAACAAAGAAAGCAATAGGAAAAGTCAATAAAACTAAAAGCTGGTTCTTTGAGAAGATAAATAAAATTGATAAACCTCTAGCAAGACACATCAAGAAAAAGAGGGAGAGAACTCAAATCAATGAAATTAGAAAGGAAACAGGAGAAGTTACAATGGACACCAGAGAAATAAAAAGCACCATAAGGGACTACTAGAAGCAGCTATATGCCAATAAAATGGACAACCTGGATGAAATGGACATATTCTTAGAAAGGTATAACCTTCCAAGACTGAATCAGGAAGACATAGAAAATATGAACAGACAAATCACAAGTAATGAGATTGAAACTGTGATTAAAAAATCTCCCAGCAAACAAAAGTCCAGGACCAGATGGCTTCACAGGTGAATTTTATCAAACATTTAGAGAAGTGCTAACACACATTCTTCTGAGCTCTTCCAAAAATTTCAGAGGAAAAAACACTCCCAAACTCATTCTATGAGGCCACCATCACCCTGATACCAAAACCAAAGAAAAATACTACAAAAAAAAAAAAAATTACAGACCAATATCACTGATGAATTTAGATGCAAAAATCCTCAACAAAATATTAGCCAACAGAATCCAACAACACATTAAAAGGATCATACAGTATGATCAAGTGGGGTTTATCCCTTGCAAGGATTCTTCAATATATGCAAATCAATCAATGTGACACACCATATTAACAAACTGAAGGATTAAAAACCACATGATCATCTCAATAGATGCAGAAACAGCTTTTGACAAAATTTAACACCCATTTATGATAAAAACTCTCCAGAAGGTGGGCATGGAGGGAACCTACTTCAACATAATAAAGGTCATACACAACAAACCCACAGCAATCATCCTTCTCAAGGGTGAAAAACTACAGGCATTCCCTCTAAGATCAGGAACAAGGAAAGGACGTTCACTCTCACCACTACTATTCAACATAGTTTTGGAAGTCCTTGCCACAGCAATCAGAGAAAAAAGAAATAAAAGGAATCCAAATTGGAAAAGAAGTAAAACTGCCCCTTTCAGAGATGATATGATATCATACATAGAAAATCCTAAAGATGCCACCAGAAAACTACTTGAGCTAGTCAATAAATTTGGTAAAGTTGCAGGATACAAAATTAATACCTGAAATCTCTTGGATTCTTATACAATATCAATGAAATATCAGAAAGAGAAATTAAGGAAACAGTCCCATTCACCATTGCAACAAAAAGAAGAAAATATCTAGGAATAAACCTAACTAAAGAGGTAGAAGACCTATACTCAGAATGCTATAAGACACTAATGAGAGAAATCAAAGATGATACAAACAAATGGAGAAATATACCATGTCCTTGGGTTGGAAGAACCCACATTGTGAAAGTGACTATACTACCCAAAGCAATGTACAGATTCAATGCAATCCCTACCAAATTACCAATGGCATTTTTCACAGAGCTAGAAAAAAAATCCTAAAATTTGTATAGAAACACAAAAGACCCAGAATAGCCAAAGCAATCTTGAGGTAAAAAAAAAAAAAAAAAAATGGAGCTAGAGGAAACAGATTCCCTGACTTCAGACTATACTACAAAGCTACAGTGATCAGGACAGTATGTTACTGGCACAGAAACAGAAATATAGACCAGTGGAACAGGATAGAAAGCCTAGAGATAAACTATGTTCAACTAATCTATGACAAAAGAGGCAAAGATATACAATGGAGAAAAGGCAGCCTCTTCAATAAGTGGTGCTGGGAAAACTGGACAGCTACATGTAAAAGAATGAAATTAGAACACTTCCTAACACCATATACAAAAATAAACTCAAAATGGATTAAAGATCTAAATGTAAGGCCAGACACTATAAAACTCCTAGAGGAAAACATAGGAAGAACACTCTTTGACATAAATCACAGCAAGATCTCTTTTGACCCACCTCCTACTGTAATGGAAATAATAACAAAAATAAATAAGTGAGACCTAATGAAAGCTAAAAGCTTCTGCATAGCACAGGAAACTATAAAGAAGACGAGAAGACAATCATCAGAATGGGAGAAAATATTTGCAGGTGAATCAACAGACAAAGGATTAATCTCCAAAATATATAAACATTTCATCCAGCTTAATATAAAAAAAAAATCAAAAAATTGGCAGAAGACCTAAATAGGCATTTCTCCAAAGAAGGCATATGGATGGCCAAGAGGTACATGAAAAGCTGCTCAACATTACTAATTATTAGAGAAATGCAAATCAAAACTACAATGAGGTATCACCTCACACTGGTTAGTTTGGGCATCATCAGAAAATATATAAACACTAAGTGTTGGAAAGGGTGTGGAGAAAAGGGAACCCTCCTGCACTGTTGGTGGGAATGTAAATTGGTACAGCCACTATGGAGAAAAGTATGGAAGTTCCTTGAAAAACTAAAAATAGAGTTACCATATAACCCAGCAATCCCACTGCTGGGCATATACCCATAGAACATCATAATGCAAATTGACATATATACTACAATGTTCATTGCAGCACTATTTACAATAGCCAGGACATGGAAGCAACCTAAATGTCCATCAACAGATGAATGGATAAAGAAAATGTGGTACATATATACAATAGAATATTACACATCTGTAAAAGGTATGAAATTGGGATATTTGTAGAGACATGAGTGAACCTACAGACTGTCATACAGAGTGAAGTGACTCAGAAAGAGAAAAACTAATATCATATACTAACACATATATGTGGAATATAGAAAAATGGTACAAATCAACCAGCTTGCAAGACAAAAGTAGAAACACAGAAGTAGAGAACAAGCATACGGACATCAAGTGGGGAAACCGGGGGGTGGGGTGGGGGGAGGTTGGAGTGGGATGAATTGGGAGATTGGAATTGCCAGATATACATTACTAATAAGAAGAAAATATCAAATTGTACACTTTAAATATATGCAGTTTATTGTATGTCAATTATATCTCAACAAATTTCTTAAAGAAAAAAAAAAAAAGAATAAGTATCCTGACACATTACAAGAACTCCACTTTTCAATTACAATTTAGTATCTTTCCCTTTATCCAGGATTCAGTTAACCTTCTTTATTTCATCTATTTCTTACACTTTATAACTATCTTTACTCTCAATTCTTTTATTCTTTTTGTTCTTTAAATAGATGAGGCAAGAAGAACCTCTAATTGTTTCTTTTTAAACAACTGTGACCCATACCTCCTGTTGGGTAAAATAAATTGAAAGAGTGTTATTAGTTCTTGATTAATCTGTTCATTATATGGCAAATATTAATTGTGGCTGTTAGTACTCCTGAAATTGACTTGCAAGAACAGCTAATCTGGATCAGTACCTTCATTAATTATCAGTTAATTGATTATTTAAAATACATGTATTGATGCTGAACACTTGTTTTCATGTGTACTTATATTTCCCTCTTTTTACTTTCTTTAAATTTTCCTTTTCACAAGTTGTATTTACTATTCAATACATAATTTAAATTTCAGTGTGGTACATTTAAAACTATTTAAAATGTTGATATTTATCGGTAAATTTTCTTTCATTCATGAGGCAATGTTAATCACAGTATTAAAATCTCATAGGATTTACTCAATTTTTGGTATTCCTTATTTTCAAAGCATATTTTTTTGTTTTCAGGGTACAATTTGATAAAGTGTAACAACCATTTTGATTTACTAAACAGAACACATTGTGACTAGAAAACTATTGGCAATGTTTTTAACAATTGGCTAAAACCCTGAGAACATAACTTTAGATTAATAGGAAACAAAAGTAAAGCTAGTGAATATCTTTCTCTCTAAGGTGTAGTTGTTTCTTTGGTGTTTTTTTTTTTTTTTTCCTCTCTTATAGATAAGAAAATATCAGAAGTATTTGAAAATAATTTTGGGAACAAAATAGTTGCTTGTTTGATTTTATTACCATAATAAGGTAAATAAGTAGCATGTGCTTTGCTGTTGAGTTTGATAAGCCTTCTGAAAAAGTGGTTAGAAACAATCATGGGTTGATATGTACTGAAAGGGATTATGGTGTTGGAAGTTTATCTCCTTCTCTGAAGAATATTAGATTTTTATATAAATAAATATTATATTTTTAAATATCTGCTAGAGCCTAGGGTATATACCTCTCTTATTTACAGTCCTGGGTACTAAAGATAAAAACTTATGCCAAGTTATTCCAATAAGATGAAGTTAAAAATAGAAAGTTGTAGACTAATATTTTTGTATGAGATTAAACACTATGCATTAAAAAGGTAATTTTTGTAAGGTAATGGATGTGTTAACAAAACTTATTGTGGTAATCACTTCGCAATATATGGTGTGTCAGATCATCACATCATACCCTTTAAACTTACATAATGTTTGGTGTCAAGTATATCTCAATAAAGCTAAAAAAAAAAACACTCAAAATTTGTAATATTGCATATCAATTCTGTTCACATTTAATTCACCAAAGTAAATCAAATGGCAAAACTTAGCATTTAGAGGTCCAGGAGGGCAGAGTCAAGATGGCAGCATTGGAAGAGGTGGAGATCACATCTGGCCACAAATAGATAGGTTGCCAGAGGTCGGCAGGGGACCTGAGGCCCAAGCAGACTGCAGGAAGCCTGGGGCAACTGGATAGTACCTGGGGGAAGTCAGGGGTCAGGGAAGGGGAAGCTGGACAGGACTGGAGCTCCTGGGGTGTGGCTGGGTGAGGGGGGGGGTTCCCATCTAGAGGGACCTTTGAGGGCTGTGGAGACCTGAAACCCACCTGGGTCTCTCCCACCCAGGAGGCCAGGAGGCCTGCTGAGCTCTCCAGCTTGGGAACCTGCTGAGCTCCCCATTGGAGTACTCCACCCTCCAAGGCCCCCTCTGGGCTGCCTAGGTCCTGGGGGTGTGGGAAGGAAGGAGAAGGGGTGAGGAGGTGGAGAGGTGGACAGGTGGGGGTGGGGCCTTTGAGATTGAGGGATGGGGAAGCAAGAGGACGTTTCACCTGCTCTCTTGGCCAGGGAGGCTAACTGGTTTCCTGGGCCTGGTCCTTCACTCTCCAGGCCCCCCTCCAGGCTGAGGATGCTGGGGGTGTAGGGTGGAGGGGGATGGGGGAGGGAGAGAGGCAGATAATGGGGGTAGGAAGGGATCTCTCCAGGTCAGAAGAATAGGGGAGGCACTGCTGGTTCTGGGTGGATCTTTCACTTTCCAAGTCTCCTCCTGGTTGTTGGTCCTAGAAGTACAGGAGGGAAGCAGTGGGGGGAAAAGAAGAGAGGAGGAAGGGGGGAGAGACCCACTGGGATCAGAGGATCAGGGGAGGAGTGCAAGGCATTTCCACTGCCCACTGGACTGGGAAACCTGCTGGGCTCCCACGCATAGTCTCCAACTCTCCAGGGTCCCCTCCCAGACCTGGGAAGATTGGAGTGTGGCAGAGGAAGAGGAAGAGAGGTAGACTGGTGTTGGGACGCTCCAGGAGCAGAGGACCAGGGGAGGTGTGGAGGGCCTTTTCCCTGCCCACTTGGGCCCAGTGGGCCTGCTGGCCTCCTGAGTCTTGTCCCTTGGTCTCACTGGCTGAGTGGGTTGTACAGGAGTAGGAGGGAGGGAGGAGAGGAGAAGAGTAAGAGAGGCAGACAACGGTGGGGGGGGGGGCGGACCTTGCAGGACCAGAGGATCAGGGGAGATGCTGTGGGAAATTTCCCTACCCACTTGGCACCAGGAGGCCTGTTGCACCCCCAGGCCTGGTCTTCAGTCCTCCAGAGGCCCCTCTAGGTCTCACTGGTCCTAGGGGTGTAGAAGGAAAGCAAGGGAGTAGAGGAGAGTTGGGCAGGGGAGGTAGCCTTCTGGGATTGGAGGATTAAGGGAGGTGGAGAAGGTATTTCCTCTGCCCACTAGCTCTGGGAAGCCTGCCAGGCTCATGGACCTAGTCTTTCATGCTCCATGGCCCCCTCCAGCTCCTTGGGACCTAAGAGAGTGGGGGTTAGGGCCTACAAGACTGGGAGATCTGGGGAAGTGTCGCAGGCATTACCCTTGCCCAGTTGGCCCTGGGAAGCCTGTGGGTGTCAGAGTCTGGTCTCCTGCCTTCCAGTGCTCTCTGCAGCTATAAGGGCCCTACGGGAATAGGAGAGGGTGTGAGGAAGAAGAGAACCCAAGGTGGAGGGACCCTGAAAGATTGGAGGACTAGGGAGGTGCCTAGCATTTCTCCCACAAACTCGGGCCCAGGGAGCCTGATGGGTGCCTAGAATTGGTTTTTTGCCCCCGGGGCCAGAGGCTTTCCTGGGCTCCTCAGCCTCATTGAGCCTAAGCCCCATTCTCCACCACCCCCAGGGCCTTTTCTAAGTGTAGGCCCTGTCCATTGCCTAACCTTCCCCCTCCCCACCCCGCCCTTGTCTAAGCCCCACCCCACAGCCAAGGCCTTTTCTGGCATTTCTTTTTCTTTTTCTTTTTCCTTTTTCTTCTTTCCACCTTCTCATTTTGGCTATTGCAGTTGTTTTACCTTCAAGTTGTTGCTCCATCTTTTTGTTTTTTCAATTTTTTCCAACTCATCCATTAGTTTCCCATTATCAGTTTTTTTATCTTGCAAATGTTCTGCTCTACTTCTACTTTTTTGTTTATTTTTTTTTTTTTTCATTTTCCTGCTCCACATGGCTTGTGGGATCTTGATTCACAAGCCTAGGGTCAGGCCTGAGCTCCTGAGGTGGGAGCTCTGAGTCCAAATCATCTCAATAACAAAATAGAAAAAATACAGCAAACATTTAACAAGGACACAGAAGAACTAAAGAGCAAACAAACAGTAATAGATAAAAAATAACAGAAATTAAAAATACTCTAAATGGTATAAACAGCAGAATAACTGATGCAGAAGAATGAATAAGTGAGTTGGAAGATAGAAAGGGGGAAATAAATGCCACAGAGCAGGAAAGAGAAAAAAGAATAAAAGGAATGGAAGACAATCTCAGAGACCTTTGTGACAACATTAAGTGCACCAACATTCGAATTATAGGCATCCCAGAAGAAGAAGAAAAAAAGAACGGGTCTGAGAAAATATTTGAAGAGGTTATTGTGGAAAAATTCCCCAAAGTGGGAAAGGAAATAATTAATCAAGTCCAAGAAGCACAGAGAGTGCAGAATAAACCCAAGAAGAAATACACCAAGGCACATATTAATCAAATGAATGAAAATTAAACACAAAGAAAAAATATTAAAGGCAGCAAGAGAAAAGCAAGAAATAACATATAAGGGAAAACCCACAAGAATAATAGCTGATCTTTCTGCAGAAACTCTGCAGGCCAGAAGGGAGTGACAGGATATACTGAAAGTCCTGAGAGAGAAAAAGCCACAGTCAAGAATACTCAACCCAGCAAGAATCTCATTCAGATTCGACAGAGAAATCAAAAGCTTTACAGACAAGCAAAAGCTAAGAACATTCAGCACCACCAAACCAGCCTTACAATAATTGCTAAAGGAACTTTTGTAAGTAGGAAACACAAGAGAAGGAAAAGACCTACAAATACAAACCCAAAACAATGAAGAAAATGGTAATAGGAGCATACATGTCAATAATCACCTTAAATGTAAATGGATTAAATGCTCCAACCAAAAGACACAGAATGGTTAAATGGATACAAAAACAAGACCCTTACATATGCTGTCTATAAAAAACCCACTTCAGACCAAGGGACACATATAGACTGAAAGTAAGGGGATGGAAAAAGATATTTCATGCAAATGGAAGTCAAAAGAAAACTTCAATAGCAATACTCATATCAGACAAATTAGACTTTAAAGTAAAGACTATTAAAAGAGACAAGGAAAGACACTGCATAATGATCAAGGGATCCATCCAAGAAGAACATATCACCATGGTAAATATCTATACCCCAACATAGGAGCACCTCAATACATAAGCCAAATGCTAACAGCCATAAAAGGAGAAATCAACAATAACACAATAGTAGTGGGAGACTTGAACACCCCACTTACATCAAAGGACAGGTCATCCAAACAGAAAATAAATCAGGACACACTAGCTTTAAATGACACATTAGACCATCTCGACTTAATTGATATTTATAACATTTTCCATCCAAAAAATACAGAACACACTTTCTTCTGAAGTGCACATGGAACATTCTCCAGGAAAGATCACATCTTGGATCACAAATCAAGCCCCGATAAAATCAAAAAATAATTGAAATCATATCAAGCATTCTCTCTGACCACAACACCAAGAGACTAGATATCAATTACAGGAAAAAAATGTAAAAAATACAAACACATGGAGGGAAAACAATACACTATTAAACAACCAAGATATCACTAAAGAAATCAAAGAGGAAATCAAAAAATATCTAGAAACAAATGACAATGAAAACACAACAACCCAAAAGCTATGGGATGCAGCAAAAGCAGTTCTAAGAGGGAAGTTTATAGCAATCAAGTCCTACCTTAAAAAACAAGAAAAATATTCAATAAACAACCGAACCTTACACCTAAAACAATTAGAGAAAGAAGAAGAAGAACAACAACAACAACAAAAAACCAAAGTGAGCAGAAGGAAAGAAATCATAAAGATCAGAGCAGAAATAAATGAAAAAGAAAGGAAGGAAGCAATAGCAAAAATTAATAAAACTAAAAGCTGGTTCTTTGAGAAGATTAACAAAATTGATAAACCATTAGCCAAATTTATCAGGGAAAAAAGAGAGAAGATGAAAATCAACGGAATTAGAAAGGAAAAAGAGGTAACAAGTGACAGTGAAGAAATACAAACGATCATGAGAGACTACTACAAGCAACTATATGCCAATCAATTGGATAACCTGGAAGAAATGGATACATTCTTAGAAAAATACAATCTTCCAAGACTGAACCAGGAAGAAATAGAAATTATGAACAGACCAATCACAAATATGGAAACTGAGGCAGTGATTAAAAATCTCCCAACACACAAAAGCCCAGGACCAGGTGGATTCACGGGCAAATCCTATCAAACATTTAGAGAAGAGCTAACACCTATCCTTCTCAAACTCTTCCAAAATATTGCAGAAGGCGGAACACTCCCAAACTCATTCTGCAAGGCCACCATCACCCTGATACCAAAACCAGGCAAAGATGTCACAAAAAAAGAAAACTACAGACCAATATCACTGATGAATATAGATGCAAAAATCCTCAACAAAATACTAGCTAACAGACTGCAACAGCACATTAAAAAAATCATACACCATGATCAAGTGGGGTTTATCCCTGGGATACAAGGATTCTTCAATGTATGCAAATCAATCAACGTGATACATCATATCAACAAATTGAAGGATAAAAACCATATGATCATTTCAATAGATGCAGAAAAAGCTTTTGACAAAGTTCAACATCCATTTATGATAAAAGCTCTCCAGAAAATGGGCATAGAAGGAAATTACCTCAACATAATAAAAGATATACATGAGAAACCAAAAGTCAACATCATCCTAAGTGGGGAAAAACTGAAAGAATTCCCTCTAAGAACAGGAACAAGACAAGGGTGTCCACTCTCACCACTATTATTCAACATAGTTTTGGAAGTTTTAGCCACAGCAATCAGAGAAGAAAAAGAAATCAAAGGAATCCAAATTGGAAAAGAAGAAGTAAAACTGTCACTCTTTGCAGATGACATGATATTATATACAGAAAACCCTAAAGATTCTACTAGAAAACTTCTAGAACTAATTGCTGAGTTTAGTAAAGTAGCAGGATACAAAATTAATGCACGGAAATCTCTTGCATCCCTATACACTAACAATGGAAGAACAAAAAGAGAAATGAAGGAAACTCTCCCATTCACCATTGCAACAAAAAGAATAAAATACCTAGTAATAAACCTGCCTAAGCAGGCAAAAGATCTGTATGCAGAAAACTGTAAGACACTGATAAAAGAAAACAAAGACAACACAAACAGATGGAGGGACATAGCATGTTCCTGGATTGGAAGAATCAACATCATGGAAATGACTGTACTACCCAAAGCAATTTACAGATTCAATGCAATCCCGATCAAATTACCAATGGCATTTTTCACAGAACTAGAGCAAGAAATCTTACGATTTGTATGGAAATGCAAAAGACCCCGAATAGCCAAAGCAATCTTGAGAAGGAAAAATGGAGTTGGTGGAATCAGGCTTCCTGACTTCAAACTATACTACAAGGCCGCAGTGATCAAGACAGTATGGTACTGGCACAAAAATAGAAAGGAAGATCAATGGAATAGAATAGAGAACTCAGAAGTAAGCCCAAACACATATGGAAACCTTGTCTTTGCCAAAGGAGGCAAGAATATACAATGGAAAAAAGACAGCCTCTTCATTAAGTGGTGCTGGGAAAATTGGACAGCTACATGTCAAAGAATGAAATTAGAACACTTCCTAATGCCATACACAAAAATAAACTCCAAATGGATTAAAGACCTACATGTAAGGCCAGACACTATCAAACTCCTAGAGGAAAACATAGGTAGAACATGCTATGACATCCATCAAAGCAAGATCCTTTTTGACCCACCTCCTAGAATCATGGAAATAAAATCAAGAATAAACAAATGGGACCTCATGAAACTTAAAAGCTTTTGCACAGTGAAAGAAACCATAAACAAGACTAGAAGGCAACCCTCAGAATGGGAGAAAATACTTGCCAACAAAACAACAGACAAAGGATTAACCTCCAAAATATACAAGCAGCTCATGCAGCTTAACACCGAAAAAGCAAATAACCCAATCCACAAAGGGGCAGAAGAGCTCAATAGACATTTCTCCAAAGAAGACATGCAGATGGCTAACAAACACATGAAAAGATGCTCAACATCACTAATCATCAGAGAAATGCAAGTCAAAGCCACAATGAGGTATCGCCTCACACCAGTCAGAATGGCCATCATCAAAAAATCTAGAAACAATAAATGCTGGAAAAGGTATGAAGAAAGGGAACTCTTCTGCACTGTTGGTGGAAATGTAAGATAGTATAGCCACTATGAAAAACAGTTTGGAAATTCCTTAAAAAACTTATTTTAGAACTACCATATGATCCAGTAATCCCACTCCTGGGCATATACCCAGAGAAAACCATAATCTCAAAAGAAACATGTACCATAATATTCATTGCAGCACTATTTATGATAGCCAGGACATGGAAGCAACCTAAATGCCCATCAACAGATGAATGGATAAAGAAGATGTGGCACATGTATACAATGGAATATTACTCAGCCATAAAAAGGAATGAAATTGAACTATATGTAATGAGGTGGGTAGACTTAGAGACTGTCCTACAGAGCAACGTAAGCCAGAAAGAGAAAAAACAAATACTGTATGCTAACTCATATACATGGACTCTAAAAAAATGGTTCTCATGAACCCAGTGACAGGGCAAGAGTGGAGATGCAGATGTAGAGAATGGACTCAAATACATGGGGCTGGGGTGAGCATGGGGGACAAAGAGGAAGCTGGGATGAAGTGAGATAGTAGCATAGACATAGACACACTGCCAAATGTAAAATAGGTAGCTAGTGGGAGGTTGTTGTATAACAAATGGAGATCAACTCGATGACGGGTGATGCCTTAAGGTGCCAGAACAGGGAGGGTGGGAGGGAGTCACAGGAGGGAGGGGATATGGTGATATATTTATAAATACAGCTGATTGCCTTTGGTGTACTTGAAAAACTGATACAAGAGTGTAAAGCAATTATATTCTAATAAAGAGCTTAAAAAAAACAGGAGATACAGTCTTTCCTGCAGAAAAGGAAAAAGAACATTGCACTCCAATAATAAAATCTATTAGATTGCTTGTAATTTGATTGTGGCTAAAGGAATGTAGATTATTTTTATATTGTTATCTTGAAAGAGTTTGAAACTTGGTTTACAATCAAATAAATTACATTTAACTACCTGTGAATTTGCTCTTAAAATGCACAATATTAAATGAGTTTTACATTAACTAGAAGAAATATCATATGGCCTTGCTATAATTATCTATCATTTTCTAAAATACGTATTAAAATATGACTATATATTTGGATTTGTTCTATTTATAATGAAATTATGACTTTTTTGCATTGTACATATGTGTACAGGTGAAGGTCATATTTGTTGATATCTAATTTATGTACTTATTTCCATTATAAAATTTTGTGGTTATACTTCACCACTTTTTAAATTTCTGTTTTCTTCTCTAACCTTCTCTTGGATTGGTAAAGTGTTCTATTGCCTCTCTCACCATTATAAAAAAAAAAAAAAAAAAAAAAAAAAAAAAAAAAAAAACTTTTGCTCATTTGGAAGCATAGAATTTCCTTTACATTAGTTTTCTTTCTTTTGTTTTTTAGATTTTCCAAGGCAGGTTTATTTTTAGTAAAAAAAGGCGTGTGTGTGTGTGTGTGTGTGTGTGTGTGTATACACATTTCCTCTTCTGAATTAGAAATTAGTGTTACTGAGAAGAGGCAGAAAAGGGGCATGGAGAAAAAAACTTATTTCTGGGATGTGTGGGCTTATTTCTGGGCTCTCTCTTCTGTTCCATTGAGCTATGTGTCTGTTTTTTGTGCCTGTACCATGCTGTTTTGATTATTGTAGCTTTGTAGGATAGTCTGAAGTCTAGAAGGGTTAAAAATAGTACAAATGCATCTGTATACAAAATAGAAACAGAGTCATAGAAATAAAAAACATATTTATGGGTACCAAAGGAGGGGGAAAGGGACAAATTAGGGGTATAGGATTAACAGACAGAAACTATTAAATGTAAAATAGATAAGCAACAAGGATTTACTCTGCAGCACAAGGAATTATATTCAATATCTTGCAATAACCTTAATGAAATGTAATCTGCAAAAATAAATAAATAATTGAATCACTGTGATCACTGTGCTATATACCTTAGACTAACAAAATATTGTAAATCAACTATACTTCAATAAAAAATGTCATGAGAATCATCTATCACAATCAATGTAAATCCTTCCCAGAGGGAGATTATGTTATCCTAGGCCTCAATCTTTCCTACATTTTTAGGCTATAATATCCCACCTTGATTAAAAACAAGTAGTATCACAATGGAACTAAAACCATAAATAAAAAGAGCAAAAATAATAAAAAGAGATGAACAACACAGGAAAATGCAATATTGGGATTATCAGGCTTACATCGAAATAACTCTGATCATTTTGTTAAAAAATATAAAGGACAATTTGTGTGTTCAATAAAAAACTCTGAACTAAAAAAAATATATATATAGCCAAATAACTGAATCTAGGAACTCAAAGGATGTATTTCAATATAAATTAGATACAATAAAAGTAAACTAGTGAACAAGACTAGATCAGAATGAAATATCTAGACTAAGGCAATAAGAAAAAGAAGAGTGCAAAACACAGAAAACAAAGAACAGAAAAGATTCAAGAGAAGGCCTTAAATACACATAATGATGTGCAATAAGAAGAGGAGAGGATGGGGCAGAAGTCAAGTTTGAAGATATATTATCTGAGAAAATTAAAAAAACAATGAACAATATCAAGCCACAGATTCAAAAATCAATGAGAACCACCCCCACCAAAATAATTTAAAATATAGTCACACCTATGTACAAAATGATAAATTGCTAAAAATTAGAAACAAAACAATTTAATAGGCAATCAAAAATACAGATTATGTTCAAAGAATAATTTATACTGATGGCTTATTTCTTGATAGACATTCTAGAATATACCTAAACAATTTTAAAGTGCAGAAGAAAATGACTTGTCAACCCAGGATTTTTTTTTAATAAATTTATTATTTATTTTATTTATTTGGCTGTGTTTTGTCTTTGTTGCTGTGCATGGGCTTTCTCTAGTTGTGGCGAGCAGGAGCTACTCTTCATTGCAGTGTGCAGGTTTCTCATTGCACTGGCTTCTCTTAGGTGCCCAGGCTTCAGTGATTGTGGTATGTGGGCTCAGTAGTTATGGCTCGCAGGCTCTAGAGCACAAACTCAGTAGTTGTGGAGCACAGGCTTAGTTGCTCAGTGGCATGTGGGATCTTCCCGCACCAGGGATATGAACCCGGGTCCCCTGCATTGGCAGGTGGATTCTTAATGACTGCACCACCAGGAAAGTCCCCAGGATTCTAAGGTCAGCAAAAATATGCTTTTCAAGAATGAAGGTTGAATGAATGAAACTTGAGATAAATATAAAGTAAGAGAATTTGTTACCAACATATTCACAATACTCTTCAAACAGAAGAAAAAGCATTTTAATGGAGGATTCAAGATGTGAGAACAGAGTACAATAAATATGATAAATATATGGATACACCTAAATTCATTTTGATTGAATAGAACAGCCATGCATTATACAAGTCATGGGTCCCTGTATATAAATAGTCTACAAAGATTTACGTAATGAGCAGAGGACAAGTACTTGTGTACTGTTTCTCGTCCAATTGGTACACATGAAGAGCCTTTACAGTTTCCAAGTAACATCTCTTTCTACTGAGGTCCAGGAATCATCTCTGTTTTCTTTACTGTCAAATGTCCCACTCTTGTCTAAATTCAGTTGTGTCCCTCCTGGCTAATGTTGTAGGTTGCAACACAAGAAAAGGTGCAACACCATTATTACTTGCAATACTGTGGCCCCTTGGAATCTATTTGTACTAAAACAGTGTAAACCTTCTTGCATCTACATTTCCTTAATACTAATGATTTAACACTGGTTACATTCTTCTCATGGTACTATGTCATCTATGGTTCTGCCAATGAACACTGTCTTTCAATAACTCTCCCAAAGATTATCATTGAACTTTTTTAATGTTGATCACATATGCAAGTTTCATCCAGAAAGAAAATCTAAATGATACTCTGTTTTATATTTATATCAAATTTATGGTTTGGAATTTTATAGCATAGAAATAGAATTCACTATTCTGCTACCTTGTAATATAGAAATACTGTGTTTCTTCAGACAAAGGGCACGGATGCTTAGTGTCCATTATAAAAGGTCTGTATCCTTGTGTGTGAAGGTGTTATCTGCTCTCCTTTGCACATCCAGTAGAAATTGAAGATCAGTCAGGGAACTGACATAAATATGTGTATACTCATGCTGCTTGCTCTGCTATCAGTAACAAAGACTTTTATGTCTGACCCAGGCATCTTGTTTTATTTGCCACCATCCTTGATGTAGTAACTGACTAACTTATTAGCTTGAAATTAGAATAAAATGTAGACTCTTTTCAGGTCTTGGCAGTCTTCTTTTGAACTCTTCTGGCTATCACTACATTCCCAGAATGAGATCTCTTTAAATATTGATGATACCATTGCCTTCCATTTTACCATCAGTACGGAGGACAGGAAACAGCCAATGGACTTAGGGAGGAGTGGGCCTCTTCATGCAAAAGTTGTGCTTTTCTTTTTTAGTAAATTTTACAATCAACTTGAGAGCACAAAAGCTTGAAGGCAAGACAATAGATTGATCAGAAGAGCCTGCTGACATTGCCAAGCAACAATCTTGAAGACTGTTAGAAGATATAGGAATGGCCACTCCTAACTGAATGTCTGACCTATGGTGAAGAGTATGAAGAGGGTGGGGGGTGAGCTCCCTGTGTTTTGGTGCTGGGGTCCACAGTGTAAAGAACGCATGCAGCTACTCCATCAGTCTCAGGAGCTCTAAACCAGAGGTGGCACTGGGGTCTAAGCATTGATAAGCCAGAGCTGATAAATTGGTCCTCACCCACAGCTCAAGACCAAGGCTGCCTTCAATCCTCAGGTACAAGGTTCTAATATTGGTAGTCCAGAGTCCTGTAGGCATCTTGTGTTTTATGTGAGTGTCATCAAAAATCAGTGTATCATAGTAGTGTAGCAGCCCAAAGTCCCATGAGTTTTCAGAAAGCAATAGCACATCATCTGGTAAGAATGACCTATACTCCAGGGTACCCTGTGCCACTAGGTATGGCCTTAGGGACCTGGGAAAACTTTGTAGACATGAATCCTGAACTTTAGGACATGTGATTGACCTTAGACACAGATTTAGATGAGGAAGAACCCTGAAGATGAGAAACTGGCACCTGTGTCCACTTGAGACCTGGTCCTAGCTTGAAGTGCTCCACCTGGGAAGCACTGCCAGATCAGGTAAGTCCTAGGCAGGAGAAGAACACTTAGACACCAAAGTACATTGAGGTACAGGGCTAAGGCAGGTGCCTCACTTTCCTGGGTCTAAGAACAGTAGTATGTGAAAGCTAAATCTTCATCTTCTATAATGTGAAATACTAAGATGACAATTAAAACTAAAAAAAAAAAAAAGAAAAAAACAATACATACCAATACCATGGTATTTAAAAATAATAACAATCAACTAAATGGCATTCAAAGTAGTTGCTTCTTGGAACAGGAATTGGAGAAAGAAAATATGGGCTAGAGAATGTTCCTTTTCATTAGTTTAATTTTTTTTCTTTGTATATACATTTGATAAAAAATATCAATTCAAAAGTTTAAATGTTCACATAAATATAATTTTAATTAATAATTGATGGCTTTTTTAGGGGAAATGTTTTCTGGCTTCCTTGTTTATCTTATTTTTGAAAGGAAAAAAATAAAATGATTATGAGATAGTATGTGAATCTATATTTTGTAAAGTAAGGACAGATTATAAAAATTACTTATAAATTCCATACCAAAGATGAAGTAACCCTTATTTCAGAAACAATTGAAATGTGTTCAGATATCATCGTGTCCAAATGTGAGATGATTCTAGCAATTGTAAAGTAGTATTAATAAGTCAATAATTGAGATGTGCAAGTGGTAAGAAAACAGAGAAGAGAGAAAAAAAAAAAAAGTCCAAGTTTATAGTATCCTGAAACAGGAGTATATGCTTATTTTAGGAGTAATACAAACTCTAACTGAGATGGAAATTTTTAATGCAGCCTGGAAGAGCTAGGGAAAATCTCAGGATAACATAGAAGTTTTAAAAAGGATAAGATGTATCATACCTTAAAAGGTATTTTTTTGTTATTCAAAAAGGTCATCTTATTTGTGAAACATTCATACAATTGGTCTTCTCAATCTCTTTCTTAGTTTTTAGGCTCCATAAAATCTCTGCCATATTTGATATTATTGCTTATTCCAATCTCTTAAAACGCACCTGGCTTTGGTAAGAATGTATTATTTTGCACTTCTCCCACTTTTTTTTGCCAACTTTATCTTGTTTTCATTACTAGAATCTAAATGGCCTATTTTTATTTTGTTTTCTTCTTTATACATTTCTTGCTTCAGTGATCACATCCTTTCTCTTTTTTAATGGTCATCACATCTAGGCAGATGACTCCTATATGTATATTTAAAGCCTGACTAAAATCCTTAGTACACAGAAAAATGTCCAATAATATTGTAGAATAAGTTAAAATTTTAATGAATACAAATTAGTGAAGTCTATGGGTATTAGGGCTAATTCAACATGTAGCATTGATGCCATAGGTAGAATTGATTCTGAGTGAATCATTTTCTTCCTATCTCAAAAGCTTGTATTTTAAACAAACATTATTATCTGTAACTTTACATTTGTCAACATCACTTCCTCTGATTTGGGGGGGGGAGGGCAGTGACTGTTAAAAATGAATTTTATTCATAATTAATTATTACTGAGAAAATGAGTAATAAAAAGAATATAGATATTTCCCAATGAGTGTTTATCAGGCTAGAGAGTTTTTCAATGCTTAAATTATCTGACCTGTACAAAACACTGAAAGATAGGTATTTCTAATTTCATTTTTTTAATATGTGAAAGCCAGATACTTGAAGAGGAATTACTTGTCAAAAGTTGCCAAATTTTTCAGTGACAAAGACTAGGATGAAGACCACTGTTAATTTTTCTTTTTTAGCTATACCATACTGCTTCCTCTGAGTGAAAAAGATCAAGTTTCAGAAAGGGTATTGCATGAATAATGTACTAATTATCATTTTAAACTGTGAAATTTAATTACCTAATGTAATTAAAGACATTTATTAATTTGGTCAATTCTTATTCTTTTAATTAATGGCAAATTAGATATTTAATGTATAATTATGTGAAAATTATTAACCTCATTCCTCAATGTCTTTTCTTTTAGGAAAATCTCTGAATATTGATTAGCCAAACATATCAGTGAAATCTGCAATGGAAAATAAAAGTACAGTAACATTTGTATAAAACCTTATAGTTAAACCACAGTCTAGTTGTTGAGATCTGGAAGCTGCTAAAAAGGAATGCATTCATCAGGATAGGTTAATATCTATAACATACAATTCCAACTTCACAGTAGCTTCACTAATGTTACAAGGTAGATTACAAAGAATTTCAGCTCCTTATAGTCAAGGACAAGATACTGTCCATCTTCTGGCAACACCAGCTTTTACATAGCCTCTAAGATTAACTATAAAGTGGAAGAGAAAATAGCAGGCAAATAGCAGTCCATGAATCAGAGGAGGAAATAGGCTTGATCAAGCACCAACTGTCTCTGCTAGTCTACTCTGGGGCAACCACATATACATGTTATTCTTTATTCCATCTATACAATGCATTCACCCCTTGACAAGGGAGAAAACCTAAAATACCACCATTTAGTAGCTGCATTCAGCCATGGTCCCAGATCTCTAGGAAAGTTTGCAGTACTTTTTACTACTAAGTTAGAATGTGATTCCTCTCGGTCTGATCGACCTATGATCTAAAGCACACCCCCACCCCCACCCATTAATTCTCACTAATATACTGTGGTATATAGGGTTAGGACAGCTGATGAAAACTTACAGTTGGAGAGAAGGCATTGGGAAGATTTTCAGCTGTTTGGTAGAACTGCCAAGATCTTGAAGGGTGAGCACTGGATCCCTGCACTGGCAGTGGGGGATATTCTCTAATTCTGTTTCTAATCTTTGAAAGAAACACTTTTACCATTTTTTTTTTTTTTTCGTGAACCCTAGCACTGACATTTAGGAAAAAGAGTGAGTCTTCTTTGACCATATTTGAAATGGTTCTTTGATGATGTAGTTTTTTTTTTTTTTTTTTTAATAGTTAGAATTTTAGCAACTGGACTCATAGATCCTTTGGGAATATAATTCCCCCTGCCACAAAACTTAATGGGCTTCTGATCTATTCTCAATCAGGTCTCAGTGCCACTAACCATACATAAATAACCTAATCTTAAATTTGCCTCACTTCTTTGCATCCTTGCCCAGCATTTATCTATATTAACATAATAGCTGCTACCTTGAGGCTTTATAGTTAGAGTGGAAAACTAAAAATCTGGATTTTAATATGCTTTTGTTGTTTTCTCAAATGTATTTCCCTTTTCTTTTGCTTAGAAGCATCCATGTTTTCTAAGACTTCAATGCCACAAAGCCCCAGACTACTTTCTACTCTGATTTCCTTTCTCTTTCTCATTTCACTGTGTCTAACAGCCTCTGAACTTATCTCCTTCATGCCAAACATAGCTAATAATTGTCAACACAAGTTGGGGTTTTAATTCTTTTCAACCACTTCCCCTGGAGCTCTTGGCATGGACTTTCTTCTAGGCTAAAGCTGGTGATGGTACCGTGAAAAGTTTCACTGCAAAGTAACATGAATTATCAGTTTTCCAGCTTTGAAAATCAGTTTCTTTCCTGTCCAGTCTCTGATCACAAAGTCGATGTCATGTAATCAACAGTTTTGTTACAGTAGGACACTATTCCCAGTATCCAAACTATCAGTCAGGGTATGTTAAAAATGTTTAAAACAATCCCCAAATCTCAATGGCTTAACCCAGTGACTTGCTCATGAGACAAACCTTTGTGATTGGCAGGGGGACTCTGCTCCTGCCGTCATTTAGATATCCCAGCTCCTTCTATCTTGTGGGACCACTATCTTTAGGAAATGATGCTCAGGATCAATATGGAATGTGAAGAGAGAAAGGGAAGAGTGCACAGCAGGTTTTCATGGGTGAGGCCTGCATTCACTTTTGCCAACATTTCATTGGCCAGTACTCAGTCCTATGACCTTGATCATATTTAGGATGAGTGGGCACTGCAACTGATCTCTGTGCATTGGACAGGAAAGAAAGGAAAAAAAGATGGATATAAGTGAACAATAGCATGCATTCCCATGAAGGAATCTTAGAAATGTATCATGTTAGTAAACATTCTTCCCAGCTTGCATTTTGTTATTGGGCAGTTTAGTGTGGCATGTTTGTGATTACACAGGGACCCTCTGGAATTTGGGTCAGGGTATTCTGGCATTCTGTAGGACTGCTCTCCTTCCAGTGTTACCTGTGTAACTTGTATTCTAGGGTTACTTATCTGAGTAAAAGGTACAGCCATCTACTCAAATGCCCAAGAGAAAATTAAGATTTCATTTCTTAACTCTTTTCATTCATATATACCAAATCTTATTAATTAGTAGGTCCTTTTTAATGCATCTCACTAATAGCTCTTAAAATGACTGATGTTTCTTATCCTCACTGCTACATTCTCCTAACCGGTCTCTAGGATGTCAGCTTCCACTCTTTAGCAAATATGCAAATAGGATCACAAAGCTCCTTAAATTGCTCCTGTTAACCTCAAGATAAAGTGTATACTATCTAGCAAAGCATTTACATTATTGTTATGTGTTAAGACCCCAGTGCCCTCTTCCTTATTTATTATCACTCCCCAAATGATATTCCAACCTCTGGCTATTGCTCCTGGAGGCTGACTTTTCTGTCTCTCTTTCTTTTTATGCCCATAGTACTATCTGTTTCCCCATATTTCTACACTGTATTTTCCTTGTCTTCTTGTTTGTCTCCTCAATAAAACTTGCCAGATCCTTGAGGACAAGAGCAGTGTTTTATGTATCCTTTCTTTGCAGTCCTTAATATATTCCCAGGCACACTGTAGGCAAGCAATACTATTTTTCGGGTGATTGAATGGAACCTCACCCCCATGAGTCACCCAAGTCATGCAGGGAGCCATGGATATCTCTCTAATACAGGGCCTCTTTATAATCATCCTGAAAATACACTGGATACACTGTTGCCTTATGTACATAGCCCAGAAACAAGATTTAAGTACTCAGAACCTCAAGGATATTTTGAAGGATATATTTGGACATCATACTAGAAAGTATCTATATTAGTGTATAACAAATAGTCACTGAAATAGAAACTTCATGGCAGAATCTGTTAGCAGCAGAGAGACATTTTTGTTTTCCTTTGTCTGTTTTTTGTTGAAGAACAGGGCAGTGAGATGAGAGGGCTCCAATACCTGGAAAGAGCAAAGATGTCTCTACCTTCCTTTCTTCTCTTCTCCCTAAAAATCATTAGGTCAGCTTTAGAGGCTAGTGAACACGTGGAAGATGCAACCATGGGTAATACAAATGGTAGGTATGAACATGCAACTTGCCTTTCTAGAAGAATGGTATCTTGCTAAAGAAACAGCACAGCAAAAAAATAAAATAGCAATGGTTCTGAGGTTAGTTTTCAAGATTCTCTCTGGCTGGGCTTGTGTCTTGCAAGTTCCTGAAACCACATTTACTATCAACACACACCATGAGAACAAAACACAAATTCAATCCAAAGCACAAATTAACATTCAGTGAGTGTAACTCAGAATCACTGTCATAAAATAAGTATCACAGGTGATTTTAATGTAATTGGTTAAAATTTTATGTTAAATATATGGCTGCCATACATACAGCATAAGAATGGAGTTAGGCTGGTGGGATTGAAAGATCTTAATTACTAATTTCTTTTTTCTTTGAGAAAATACATATATTTCTGCACCTTAAATGTCCTTTTAGGCTTACTTTAATTTGTGGCTTGGAAGTATTCTAAGTCAACTGGTTACAGAATACTTTATGAGTAACTTAATGCACATTAAGGTTCTTTCAAGACAAATCCAACTTATGAATGATCTGCCGGGTGAATAAAGGCATGTTCCTCATTTCACTTGGCCAAAATATTTAGATTTTGTTTCTTAATGAAGATTAAGAAGGAGTCATTATTATACCAAATAAAATACCTCCTGGTCCACAAAGGCCAGCTTCAGAGGAGCAGAATTAGGTAGGGCCAACTAATACTATCTTCTCTATCAACCAGTATTCTGTGCCTTACACTTCTTACCAGTGTAAGGATTTCTAAGGAATGCTGAGATATTGATTATGATTTGCCTTTTTCTCACTTTATCTTTATCTGAGTGGAACAATTCAATCATTCTATTTCTCCTTTTTAATAGTGAGCAGACAAAAAAAAAAAAAAAAGCAGTAAAATGTTCCCCTCCTCATCTTTTTCCTGTTTCACACAGAAAATTTTTCATCTTCATCAAAATATTCTTTTTCAGAGTCTCAAATTAAGACATGAATCACCAAGACAAGGATCTATTAGTTATCAAACAGCAAATTATAATTATTTTTTGATTTCTCTCCCTTAAGTGAGTTCAAATGGGATAATAAATTAACAAGTGCCTGAATTAAGACATGGTTAATTATCAGGTAACAAATTTTCAGATTATCCTTGGTAAATATTTACTGATGAAATAAATATTGGAGAAATATGAGTGTGGAATTGGAGTCAATTCCTTTATTTAAGATTTCATCTTCTTTGAGCTAAACAAAAAGGAATTATAAGGTTTACTTACTGGCACATGAGTTCTACAAAGTTATATTAAATTTCAATATTTTTTCTTGATCCCTAGAAAAGCTCTGAATTATTCACACAATAAAATGAGGATAAAGTGAATGAATGTTCACAGGGTTTTTTTTGTACTTCATTCACTTATTTATTAAACATTTCTTGAGCACTTGCTGTGTGACAAACTCAATATCAGATTTAGTGGTACAAAGAGTGGAATTTAGTGGGACTATCCTCAAAAGGTTTTAATTCAGTGAATACTCACTATAAAACAGTGAACAAGATGAAGCTAAGCAGGTAATACAAGAAGCACTTTTGAATTCCTTCATGTTCCAGGTCCTATAGTGAGATTTTATTACATTTTAATTGAATTTTTAATCAAGACAATTCTTCATACACAACACAGTTCTAAAAAATAATATAAAGAGATCTCTTGCACAATTTCCCCAATTTTTCCAAAGGTAATATTTTACATACCTGTAATATAATGTCACAACAAGTATACTGACATTAATAAAATCCACTAATTTTATTCAGATTTCCCCAGTTTCACTTGCAATCATGTGCATGTTAGTTAAAGTCCATAGAATTGAATCACATGTTTAGGTTCATGTATTCACTGCTAGAGTCAATATTCTAAACAGTGGTAACATCACAATGTTCCTTCCTGTTGCCCTTTTGTAACTACTGCTACTTCCCAATCACCCCCCCGCATTCTTAATTCCTGGCAACCTCAAATCTGTTTACCATATCTATAATTTTGTCATTATAAATGACACTGTAGTTATATAAAAAGCCTTAATATCAGGTAGAGTGAGTCCCCCCACCTTATTCTTCTTTGTCAAAACTGATTTAAGTATATTATGGCCTGAACCTTTCTATGTAAATTTTGAAATAAGCTTATATATGTCAATGAAAAAATCTTAAGGGGGTGTTGGTAGAAATTGCATTAGACGCATAGATCAATTGACATGTTCACTATGTCAATGTTTACTATGCTACAGTATGTCCTTCCATTTATTTAGCTTTCTTGTATTTCTTTCATCAGCATTTTGTAATTTTTAGCACACAGAGAGATTCTTAAATATTTTGCTAAGTGAATACCTAAGAATTTTATTTTATTTGGAGCAATAGCGAATAACATTTTGTTGTAAAGATTCTTAGTTCATTCTTAGTAGATAAAAATGCAATTGATCTTTGTGTGTTGAATTTATATCCCAAAACCCTGCTAAACTCACTTATTAAAAGTTCTAGGAGAATTTTTGTAAATTTTGTGTGGATTTTCTACATACACAATCATGTCATCTTCAAATTCAGAGTTTAATTTCTTCCTTTTCAATCTGTATGCCTTTTCCTTTATTTTTTGCCCTATCAAAGTGGATAAAAGTTTGAATTAAAGTGATGAGAGTGGACATTCTCACTTTATTCCTGATCTTAGGAGGAAAGCATGTAAACTTGCGCCATTAAGTATGTTATTAGCAGCAGGATTTTTTTAATGCTTTTTATTGCATTTAGGTAATTCCTTTAGATTGGTAATTTGTCAAGGTTTTTTTTTTAATGAATGGGTGTTAGAATTTGTCAAATGTTTTTCTATATCAATTAATAAAATCATATGATCTTTCTTCTTTGACTTATTGATACAATAGATTACTTTTGATTTTTGAATGTTGTACAAGCATTGCATTTCTGATCATCTGTATTATTCTCTTTTATACATTGCTGGATTCTGTTTGTTAAATTTTGTTGAGTATTTTGTATATAAACTCATAGGAGATATTGGTCTGTGTTTTTTTTTTTTTTTTTTTTTTTTGTACTGGCTTTGTCTGGTTTTAGTATAATAGTAATACTGACTGCATAAAATGAATCGGGAAGTTTTCCTTCCTCTTCTATTTTCTTGAAGAGATTGCATACAATTGCTGTAAATTGTATATCAAACATTTGGTAGTTTTGGCCAGTAAAACCAACTGAATCTGAGATTTATTTTTAGGAGTATTTAAAATACAGATTAAAAATTTTAATGGCTATAGGGCTACTTACAATGCCTACATCATCTTTATGGAATTTTGGTAGTTTAAGGATTTTGAGAAAATGATCATTTTTTCCTAAGCTCTCAAATTTATGAGTGTAAAATTAATCCCAGTATTTCCTCACTATCTGTGTAATGGCTGAAAGATTTGTAGTTATATCTTCTATTTTACTCTTAATACTGGTGACCTTCTAGCTCACTCTATTTTTAAAATTTATTTATTTGTTTATTAATTGGCTGCATTGTGTCATTGTTGCTGTGCATGGGCTTTCTGTAGTGTGGGAAGTGGGCTACTCTTTGATGTGGTGCATGGGCTTCTCATTGTGGTGGCTTTTCTTGATGTAGAGCACAGTCTCTAGGTGAGCAGCCATCAGTAATTGTGGCATGTGGGCTCAGTAGTTGTGGCTCATGAGCTCTACAGCACAGGCTTAGTAGTTGTGGTGCATGGGCTTCGTTGTTCCCTGACACGTGAAATCTTCCTGGACCAGGGCTTGAATCTGTGTCCCTTGCATTGGCAGGTGGATTCTTAACCACTGCACCACCAGGGAAGCCCTACCTCACTCTTAATATCTCATCTTCTGTTTACTATTGTCTGTCTTGACAGAGTCTTATCAATTGTATTGATTTTTCTAAAAGAATTAGCAACAAGAGAATATACTTTCTTCTCAAGTGCACACAGAACATTTTCCAAGATACATCACATCTTGGGTCACAAACCAAACCTTGGCAAATTCAAGAAGATTGAAATTATATCAAGCATCTTCTCAGACCACAATGCCATGAGACTAGATATCAATTACAGGAAAAAAAACTGCAAAAAATACAAAAACATGGAGGCTAAACAATTCACTATTAAACAACCAAGAAATCTTTAAAGGAATCAAAGAGAAAATCACAAAATATCTAGAAACAAATGACAATGAAAACACAACAACCCAAAACCTATGGGACACAGCAAAAGCAGTTCTAAGAGGAAAGTTTATAGCAATACAGTCCTACCTTAAGAAACAAGAAAAATATCGAATAAACAACCTAACCTTACACCTAAAACAATTAGAAAAAGAAGAACAAAGAAACCCCAAAGTGAGCAGAAAGAAAGAAATCATAAAGATCAGAGCAGAAATAAATGAAAAAGAAAGGAAGGAAGCAATAGCAAAAATTAATAAAACTAAAAGCTGGTTCTTTGAGAAGATAAACAAAATTGATAAACCATTAGCCAGACTCATCAAGAAAAAAAGGGAGAAGATGCAAATCAACAGAATTAGAAATGAAAAAGGGGAAGTACCAACGGACACCACAGAAATACAAAAGATCATGAGAGACTACTACAAGCAACTATATGCCAATAAGTTGGATAACCTGGAAGAAATGGATACATTCTTAGAAAAATACAATCTTCTAAGATTGAACCAGGAAGAAATAGAAATTATGAACAGACCAATCACAAGTATGGAAATTGAGATAGTGATTAAAGATCTCCCAACAAATAAAAGCCCAGGGCCAGATGGATTCATGGGCAAATTCAATCAAACATTTTGAGAAGAGCTAACACCTATCCTTCTCAAACTCTTCCAAAATACAGCAGAAGGAGGAACACTCCTAAACTCATTCTATGAGGCCACAATCACCCTGATACCAAAACCAGGCAAAGATGTCACAAAAAAAGAAAACTACAGACCAATATCACTGATGAATATAGATGCAAAAATCCTCAACAAAATACTAGCTAACAGAATCCAACAGCACATTAAAAAAATCATACACCATGATCAAGTGGGGTTTATCCCTGGGATGCAAGGATTCTTCAATATATGCAAATCAATCAACGTGATACATCATATCAACAAATTGAAGGATAAAAACCAGATAATCATCTCAATAGATGCAGAAAAAGCTTTTGACAAAGTTCAACATCCATTTATGATAAAAACTCTCCAGTAAATGGGCATAGAAGGAAATTACCTCAACATAATAAAAGCCATATATGAGAAACCAAAAGCCAACATCATTCTCAATGGGGGAAAACTGGAAAAATTCCCTCTAAGAACAGGAACAAGAGAAGGGTGTCCACTCTCACCATTATTATTCAACATAGTTTTGGAAATTTTTGGCCACAACAATCAGAGCAGAAAAGTAAATAAAAGGAATCCAAATTGGAAAAGAAGTAAAATTGTCACTCTTTGCAGATGACATGATATTATACACAGAAAACCCTAAAGATTCTACCAGAAAACTGCTAGCACTAATTAATGAGTTCAGTAAAGTAGCAGGATACAAAATTAATGCACAGAAATCTCTTGCATTCCTATACACTAACAACGGAAGAGCAGAAAGAGAAATTAAGGAAACTCTCCCATTCACCATTGCAACAAAAAGAATAAAATACCTAGGAATAAACCTTCTTAAGGTGGCAAAAATCTGGATGCAGAAAACTTTAAGACATTGATGAAAGAAATCAAAGACGACACACACAGATGGAGGGACATACCATGTTCCTGGATTGGAAGAATCAACATCGTGAAAATGACTGTACTACCCAAAGCAATTTACAGATTCAAAGCAATCCCTATTCAACTTACATATGGCATTTTTCACAGAACTAGAGCAAGAAATCTTATGATTTGTATGGAAACGCAAAAGACCCTGAATAGCCAAAGCAATCTTGAGAAGGAAAAATGGTGTTGATGGAATTGGGCTTCCTGCCTTCAAACTATACTACAAGGCCATTGTGATCAAGACAGTATGGTACTGGCACAAAAATAGAAAGGAAGATCAATGGAATAGAATGGAGAACTCAGAGGTAAGCCCAAACATATATATGCACCTTATCTTTGACAAAGGAGGCACGAATATACAATAGAAAAAAGACAGCCTCTTCAATAAGTGGTGCTGGGAAAATTAGACAGCAACATGCCAAAGAATGAAATTAGAACACTTCCTAACGCCATACACAAAAATAAACTCAAAATGGAATAAAGACCTACATGTAATACCAGACACTATAAAATTCCTAGAGGAAAACATAGGCAGAACATTCTATGACATCCATCAAAGCAACATCCTTTTTGACCCACCTCCTAGAATCAGGGAAATAAAATCAAGAATAAACAAATGGGACCTCATGAAACTTAAAAGCTTTTGCACAGAGAAGGAAACCATAAACAAGACTGGAAGGCAACCCTCATAATGGGAAAAATTGGTTGCCAATGAAACAACAGACAAAGGATTAACCTCCAAAATATACAAGCAGATCATGCAGCTTAATTCCAAAAAAGCACATAACCCAATCCACAAATGGGGGGAAGACCTAAATAGACATTTCTCTAAAGAAGACATGCAGATGGCTAACAAACACATGAAAAGATGTTCAACATCACTAATTATCAAAGAAATGCAATTCAAACCACAATGAGGTATCATCTCACACCAATCAAAACGGCCATCATCACAAAATCTGGAAACAACAAATGTTGTTGAGGGTGTGGAGAAAAGGGAGCTCTCCTGCCCTGTTTGTGGGACTGTAAGTTGGTACAGCCACTATGGAAAACAATTTGGAGGTTCCTTAAAAAACTACAAATAGAACTACCATATGATCCAGTAATCCCACTACTGGGCATATACCCAAAGAAAACCATAATCCCAAAAGAAACATGTACCATAATGTTTATTGCAGTACTGTTTACAATATCCAGGACATGGAAGCAACCTAAATGCCCATCAACAAATGAATGGATAAAGAAGATGTGGCATATATACAATGGAATATTACTCAGCAATAAAAAGGAATGAGATGGAGCTATATGTTATGAGATGGATAGACCTAGAGTCTGTCATACGGAGTGAAGTAAGTCAGAAAGAGAAAGACAAATATTGTATGCTAACTCATATATACGGAATCTAAAAATGGTACTGATGAACTCAATGACAAGACAAGAATAAGGATGCAGAGGCAGACAATGGACTGGAGAATTCGAGGTTTGGGGGGCAGGTGGTGAAGAGGAAGCTGAGATGAAATGAGAGAGTAGCATAGACATATATATACTACCAACTGTAAAATAGATAGCCAGTGAGAAGTTGCTGTATAACAAAGGGAGTTCAACTCGATGATGGATGATGCCATAGAGGACTGGGACAGGGAGGGTGGAGGGGAGTCAAGGGAGGGAGGAAATATGGGAGTATGTGTATAAATACAGATGATTGACCTTGGTGTAGCTCAAAAACTAGTACAAGAGTGTAAAGCAATTATATTCCAATAAAAAATTTAAAAATTAAAAAAATAAAAATAAAAGAATTAGCTTTTTGTTTTTATCAATTTTTTCTATTTTCCACTTTTAAATTGTATTGCTTTTAATCATTATTTCCATTCTTCTGCTTGCCTTGGAGTTATTTTGCTCTTCTTTTTCTATTTTTTTAAGGTTGAAAATTGTATTTGTTTCTCATGTGAGCATTTATTGCTATAGATTTCCCTCTTTAGAACCACTTTAGCTGCATTACACATTCCTTTTTATTTTTTTTCAGTTTATGTGGTTTTAAAATTCCTTTGAAACATTTTTTTAACAAATTGACTATTTAGTAGTGTGCTGTCTAATTTCTAAATGTTTTGAGATTCTCCTATTGTATTTCTGTAATTTATTTCTAGTTTGATTTTGTTACTGTCAGAGAACTTACATTTAAGTTAACTTTGGATATGTTAGCACTTAAATCTGCCATTTTATTGTTTATTTCTTATTTGTTTTATGTGGCCTCATTCTCTGTTTTTCTTTTCTTGCCTTTCTGTAGTTATTTGATCTTTTCTAGAATTCTATCATATTTATAGTTTTTTGATGTCTCTCATTGTATAGCTTACATGTTGATTGCTCTTATTATTACAATATACATATATGACATATAGCCATTGGTTTATATTAACTTTTTACCACTTTGAATAATGCATGGAACTGTCACTTCTATCTATGCCCTTTAACATCCTCCCTTTTAAATATCATTATTTTGAGTATCAATGGTATAATTTTTTTTCAATCATCCAATATAAGTTATGAAACATGTGGAGAGGATCAGTCTGTCTTATGCTCTTTTGATATTCCTTTCATTGACAGAAAAACTACAAATTATAAATAGGCAAAAAGACATTTTTTTCTGGATTCTTAAAATTTCAATTTGAGGGTTACAGATTGTGGAGAAATCCAAAACAGTATCCTACTATAGGAAGATGAACAGAGGATTCAGTTCTATGGGGAAAAGGGAAAGTTAATGCAGCTTTACAAAAGTTGTTTACCAAGAATTTGGATTGGAGGGTAAAATTGTTCTATATATACAATTAGGTTATGGAATGCATCTCATACATTACCAGGAAAAGGTATGCTTTCTTTAGTCTAGAAAAATTCCAGTTCTCAGCATTATTTTTCCCTTTGGCAACTCAGCAATATTTCAGCAGTTTTAATTTAGGATGTTCAAGCAAAAGTTCAGCACAGGCAGCAACATTGGAGGTCTTTAGGGCACATCTCAGTCATTCCTGACATAGTTCTTTTCACAATTTCTTACTTCATGATGTTCTGGGATTTTTCCTTTATCATTACTTTCATTTGAAGAACTTCCTTCAGCCAATCTTTAAAGATAGGTTTGCTAATAACAAATTATTTTAGTTTTTCTTCATATGATAAGGACTCTTCACTAACGAATATAGAATTTGTGATTGACAGTTTATTTTTTCTTTTAACATTTGAAAGATAGTGTGCCACTTCTTTCTGACTTCCATGATTTCTGATGAAGAGTCTGTCATTCCAAATGGTGTTATCCTATAAGGGTAGCATTATTTCTCTTTGGCTGCTTTGTCTTTAATTTTTTAAAGCACAAGATATATCTTGACATAGATTTATTTGGGTTTATCTTGTGTGAGATTTGCTCAGTTTCTTATAACTTTGGGTTTGTGACTTTCATCAAACTTGGTAAGTTTACAGCCATTATTTCTTCAACAATGAAGAAAATTCAACCTCACTCTTTTATATCTTTTTTTATGGATTCTAATCATAGAATTGTTGGGTATTTAGTTCTTTTAGTACAGACACCTGAGATGTTTCTCTTTTTTTTTCTTTTTTTCTTTAGTCTATTTACTCTTTGTTATTATAGCTGGGTGAATTGCATTGTCTAATCTCAAGTTTCTGATATCTGGACTCTACTAGCAAGCCCAGCCAGTGAGATTTTCTTTATTTTTGTTTTCATTTCTGTGATTTCCATTTAGTACCTTATTACAGCTTCTATTTCTTTGCTGAGTGTTTCCTCTAGCTGCTTATTTTTGGCAGGGTCTCAACTTATCCCACTTATCAGTGTCAGTTTTCTTGAGGTTGCCAGAGGAATTCCTGCTCTGCTTAAGGAGAAGAATGATCTTATATGGCTGAGTCAGGGAGAACTGGATCTGCAAGCCCTTCTTCTTTAAGGTGGAAGAGTATAAGACTTCCTGTTTTTGTGCTATTTCCCTAAATCAGTTTGCCTTCCTCTTACCACCTTTTAGAGTTCTCTTTTTGTTGCCATTCACACCATATTAGGAGTTTATACTTGTAGTTAGTTTGAAGTAGCAGGGGCAAGTGGGTCTATGTTATTTTGTCTGGACTAGAATTTTTCATTATATTTTAAAAGCTGTCTAAATTACAAACTTCAGATATATTTATATCTGAATATAAACCTTGAGTTATATTTTAAGCCTGAATGCAAATATCACTTTAAATTATCCACACTTCAGCTCCAATCTCAGAGCAGAAAAAAAACAGAGAGAGAAAGTACATTTATAGTCTTTCAGTCAATTGGTGCTTTGTTAGTAATTTAGCTCTTTTTTCCATGGGTAACTTATTTTTTAAGTGAACAAACACATAAATAAATTCCTGGCTACATTTCAGGACTTTTAAGGTAAATTGATACAATGCTTATAATGCTTTTAATACTAATTTAATTCCATTATAAACAACCAACTAATTGTTTTAAAATTTGTGATGCTAACTTCTAGTGCAAAGCAAAGAAAATAAATCTGTCCATAGGTAAATTGGAAGTGCCTCTCCTTTGGTGAAAACAAAAACTGAATTAATACAATCTTTAAAAGGATAGAAATATAGCAAAAATTGCTAGGGAGGAAGAAATTTAATACTGGATTTAAGCCTTGGAATTGTACTAATTAGCTGAATGACTCTGCTTAACTTCCACCTTCTTTTTGCCCTACTCAGAGTTGCATGTTTAATAATGAAGGTGATCTAGGTTTGTAAGGTGAAGTAGACACTATAACCATAAAACATGGTCTTATTTTCATATAAGACCTAATTTAGCTACTTTTCTCTTATTCTCATAGGATCTTTCACAACCCTATTAAAAGCATACATTAAGTTGCAGTTAAAATTTTGTTTTACTTCTCTGTTGGTTTAGAAGTCTGTCTTTCCCACTAGCATAGGGGTTCTTATGAGCTAGGGTGAGTCTCCTTTGTGTCCCATGTCACTATCATTTTGCACAGTGCCTTATATATAAAACCTGCCCAATGACATTTGTAGAGGCATGGGTGGAACTAGAGAGTGAGTGAAGTGAGTCCGAAAGAGAAAAACAAATATCATATATTAACACATATATGTGGAATATAGGAAAATGGTACAAATCAACCAGTTTGCAAGGCAGAAATAGAGACACATATGTAGAGAACAAACATATGGACACCAAGTGGGGAAAGTGGGGGAGGTTGGGGTGGGATGAATTGGGAGATTGGGATTGCCATGTATACATTACTAATAAGAAAAAAAAATCAAATTATACACTTTAAATATATGTACTTTATTGTATGTCAATTGTATCTCAATAAAAGTTCTAAAAAAAACCTGCCCAATGAATGTTTGCTGAGTGGGCACATATGGAACAAACATGTAGATATCATCAAATTTCATCAGAGACAAAAAAGGAAAAGGAAAATTAACTAGCGTTTAATAAATAAATCCTATAGCAATACTTCATTATTTGCATCTCCCTCTTATTTTAGAATTAGACTTTTATATCAATTTGAGATTTGAGATAAGAAATGTCTACTCTCACCATAAAAAATGGATTTCTTATGATGAATTGATGAGGAAGAATGTGTTCCTGACCAAAATCAAACTGGTTGAATAGAACCTATCATTTGGCATTTAGGGAAGAAAAGGAGAAAGAATGAAATCTACCTGTGAGAATAACTACCGTCCCATGATTTTCTTCCAAAGAGTATTTTGGTATTTAAATAAATCTGAAAGTGCTGAATGTGCCCTAAATTTAGATGCCCCTGGAAGATATACTAGAAACAGCTGCTTTAGAAAAAACTAAACACATGGATAACCCATTCTCCTTAACCCAACAGATGAAAAGCTGGCAAGTCAGTAGTAGATATGGAATACACAGTTAATGACATAGATAAAGGGTCAATGCCATCTTTTTCTTACTACTCCTCCACACATTTTTGTATTACTTTTTTTAGCTAAGATTGGCAGTGGTCAATTTGGTTATAACTTTAGGAAAATGAAATGGCAATATGCAGTAAATTAGCTCTGGTATCCCTAAGATTGATAAATATTTTACAGGTAAAGTTTTGGAAATTGGTAAATGTCAAACAATAAAAGGTAGTTTTTTTTTAAGAGAATGTATTTATTCTTCTAACAGTAATTCTAAATGCTAAAGATGTTTTATAGTTATCCTGAGAGGAATAGGATCATAGAAACTAAGCATGAGTAAATCTCAGATTATTCTCAGTTCAGGAAAAATAAACTGCTTTCGACAAAAATAATGTGTTATAGAATTATCCTTAAGCTTGTTTAAGCTTTAAACCCAGGAAAAACAGAATATTAGTCTTTAACTGGGAGTCTATTAGTTAAACAGTTAAATTTGTAGTCGGATATTCTTTAACAGTATCCCCTGATTGTTATTTATTATAGCTTCAAGATCTGGCAAAGGCTCTTATGGCATGAAATATGATATAAGACCGGCAATATGTAATTTATATAGAAAATACTTCTGGAGAAAACAAGGAGAAGGATGTTTATAGAGGTGATCTTGTGTGACAGCAATATATCTTAGAATAGTTGAAATTCATAGCAATTTTCTTCTCATTTCAAATACTCCATTTTTACTTTAGTGCTTGTTTTTTTTTTTAAACTGTCAAGGTTTTCTATGCTTTGAAAAGCTAAAGGCTACTAATGTGAAACTGAAATACTTCCCAGAATATTATTTATTGGGAAAACAAAGGTATCAGTAAAGTATGGTACAAAATAATGCCCAAATGAAATTCTGCTTCTTTGTTGTGTGATGAAATGTCCAAGTGAATTCTAGAGAAATATGACTTATTTACAGTAAGAATGAATACATTAATCAGGTGTAATTAAATGAAATTTGCATCAAGTGACTTGGAAAGTACTCAGATACTCTATAGGAACAAAACCCTGTTGCGTAACTTACTGAATTAATTACATTCCCTGAAATATAAGGAGAATATTTTATCTTTAAGAAACATACCATTTTAAAACAAGCTTGTATGTTCTTTGGAATTAAATAGCTCAAATTCACTAAGTTGTTCTTTTGGTAGTTTTACTCTAATATCTTTCTAAGAATTCTGAAAGCCACAGACCTGAAAGCCATCCTAGAGGCCTCTTAAGTTATTCTTTTCTCTTGATTGTGGTTAAATGTGATGGAGGTGACTGACTCTGATGGATGTAGTAAGAAAAGTTCTTTGAGAATCCTTGTTGCATTTAATGTTTAGCTGTTAGTGACATTATGTTCCACTATGTTACACAGCATCATTTTCATTAAAAACCATGAAAATTTATTTCTTTAAGAATCAAGAATAGTTGTTTTTCTGCTGAGCAACTCATTTTGTTTTTATATTTTTGATTCTGTGGTTGAAGCAGGTATAAAGTGGCTTTATAACTCCAAAAAAATAGCAAGGATAGGTACTCTGTAAAAAGATAGAATGGATAAAAAAGGTAAATTCAGCTAAAATGCAACGAAAACATCTCTGTCAAATGTAAACTGAAAGAAATGCAAAATAATGAGGGGGTAAATCCACTAACCTGCTTGGCTCAAGGTTAGGCAGTTTGGTCTCTGTGTAATGTTGCTGGATAGGGGGTCAGGTCCCATTATTTGAAGAAATGAAGCTGAAAAAAATTATTGCCTTGGATAAACAGCTGCCAAACTACAATGACACAGATGTGATTTTACAATGAAGAACTGAACCAGGTCAACCCAATGGCTCAGGCACTATATTGCAACAATACAATATCAACCGTGGCCTGAGTCCCAAAGCACCTTTAAAAGATGTGGTTCTGGTCCTAAGGGCAGAAGAAACTGCAAACCCGTAATACAAGATACCACTGGAAAATCAGGAGGTTAACAAGACTTTTTCACAGAATTAGCCTCAGTACTCTAGCCGCATAGCAACGATAATAACAAATAAGAGTAACAATTAAAATTATAATAACTATGTTATTAAAAGCAGAGGACTATATTATACTAATCTGATAATAAAGATATGCACAATGGAATCCAAATCTGCTTTGGTTATTTTCATTTTTATAGGAACCATTTTCATTCATTTCATTTTCAGGTAGTATTATGTGAACTGTTATCCCAGAATGGAATACTACAGTTACAGTTTTTTAAGTTGAATAGCTCCTGATTATGGCGAGATCCAAAATGTGGCTCTGGCGATGGACGGATGTAGCAGAATGAAAGCAAAAGCTGCTAACAGTAAGGAGGTCAAGGGGTAAGGAGGCTAGACTGTTGGATGGATTTTCTGTGATGGTAACGAATTTGCTCCTGATGACAGACACGTGGAGGAAAAGGAAAACAATAAGTGAGGCACCAATTTTTCAATGACTAAGCTTGAATTACCAGGTCAAGGAGAAAAGCCAAGTATTCTTTGGTTTCTAAAGTAAATAACACTATTGTTAATAGTATTCAACCATGTATTTCTTCATTTACTCAAATAATTTAGTGGGAATCCTCTAAGAGTGGTTTACTTTTCTATGTTTGCCTCCTCTTTAGACCATTCTATTTATATTGCAGCAATTCCTCTGTCATCTTCTATGCTTGTCAGAGTGCCCCAGAATTCATTCATGTCTCCTCTAATCTTCACCACTTACACTCACCTCTGTTTTAATCTCCTGTTACCATGCATGTAAATACTATCTCTTCACTGACATCTCATTCCCAGGAAATTCAGACTTATAGATCCATCGGGTTATTTAACATTAAAACTTATTTAGATGCTGATTAATAATATTTAAGAGAAATCTCATTGTTAGCTGTGCTCCTGATTATCCCCTCAGAATGCCCTGCTTCAGTTTTCACCGTATTGATAGATGCCAATTCTGTTCTTGGAGTTATTAACACTAAACACTTTGATACTATTATTAATCTTATTTACCTTCTTTTCCCTTAAATCTACATCTGATCATTAGCACTCTGACCTCTCCTTACCAGCTCTCTGATCCAAGTTAACATTTTCTCTCATCTGGATTTTGCAGTAGCCTCATAACTGGTTTCCCTACTTCTGTATTTATCTGCTTTCAGTCTATTCTTTATAAAAAGCTGAGTAATCCTGCCACTATATAGGTCCAGTCATTTCACTTACCTTCTTAAAAACCTCCAATGGTTTTTCATGTAAACATTGTAAAATGGCATCTAACATCTTAAACCATGACCACATTTACATTTTAGGTCTCACCCTTTTGCACTCTCCTCTTTTATTGTTCTATCCAGTCAAGGAGACTTTCTTCTGTATTAGGGAAGAACAAATATGACTCCATATTATATCCATTCCTTTTATTTTAACCTCTGTGCTTCGTTGCCTGTGCTTAGTCATGCTGGCTTTATACCTTTTGTGAAAGAATGTTGCCTATAGTCTGCAATATACAAGATAACCTATGCTCAGGGCTCTGTCCTTTAAGAGTTCATTGATAGACAGAGGTAAAAAGTTGCAGAACATAGAATAACATTCGTCTTTTTGGAGGTTTACAGAAACATCATGACCTGACCTATGTGGACAGCTACAGGAACAAAGGATTCTGATGCCAAGAAGTTTGCAACAACTAACCATGCCCCTCCCTCACCTTGCCTTTAAAAGTGCTTGGCTGTCCAAAAATAAAAAAAATAAATAATAAAAGTGCTGGGCTGAAACCCTTCAAGGAGCTCAGGGTTTTGAGGCAAGAGTCACCCATCTCCTTGCATGGCACTGCAATAAACCTTTCTCTGCTCCAAACTCTGATGTTTCAGTTTGTTTGGCCTCACTGTGCGTAGGGCACAGGAACTTGCCTTTGGTAACACTTCCTATTCCTAACTGGCCAGACATGCTCCCACTTCTGTGATTTCCAGTTATTCTTTTCTCTGTCTACAACACTTTTCCTGCAGATATCGCTTGCTACCTTTCTACCCTTAGGGCTTGGTCAAATGTTAACTTCTCAGTAATTATACATTAATAAACATATTATATAAACTGGAAACCCCAACTCCCATGGGGCTTCTCTCCCTTCTTGCCTTAGTTTTTCCTCTGGGCACTTATTATCATTTATTTATATATCAATACAACATACTTATTCATCTTTTCCAAATTTGTATGTCACACTTATCCAACTTGACGGTTGTCCATCTCACTCACCGGAATGAAAGCTCAATAAAGGCAGTAGTTCTTCTAGTTTGGTTCTCTTGCATACCTAATACCTAAAACAATGTCTGTGCTCAATAAATATTTGTAGAGTGAATGAACAAATGTCATCTTTCAAATATCTGTATTTACACCTGTCATTAAATCAAACACCATACTTAGATTCTTTGTGTTTAAATGCTTATACTTAAGTGTTTAAATACTGTGATGTTATAGCTATGACTGCCTGTCTTTTACTTCCAAGCATTAAATAGTGATAGTCTTATCACTAATTCAAATCTAAAGTCCATTTTTTCAAAGTACCCAAAGAAATATGCACTGAATAATTATACAGGTAGGTGGCTGATTCAATGAGCCAAACACTGTAAAAAATAAAACCATGCTTCACACCGAAATTATAATTTCTCTTCCCACACATACACATTTCCTGTGCCTAATCTCAAATATTCATACTAAGTAGCTTTAATTGCAGTTATCCTATGTCATTCCTAGGTAAACAAATGTTATATAAACCCACTAAAGATCATGACAAAAAATGGCCACAGAACTATTTGGACAACCATCATCCTTCTTTCTTGTTCAACTTTTTAGTGGGAACATTACATTCTCCAAGAGAGGTCCAAACTCCTTAGCATGAGTTTCAATGTTCTGTGTGATACCAGTTAAACCTACCTTTTCAATGTCATATTTGTAACTCCCTCTTTTCCTCCACTAATCTGCCCCTTAATCCTGCTGATTTTGTCAATTTTCTGCTGGCATGCAATGGATATAGAAGTGGAGGAGATTTCCTGCAGCAGCATTTCAGCATCCGGTCTTCTTTGTACTTGTCAAAAGGCTTTTGAAGAAAGTGGCTTTCTCATGTCTAGATCACAGGCAATTCAGTGTGACAAGGGACTAGCTTATTTATTTTTAAATATTTCTCAATATCCAACGCAAAGTTTTGCATATAGTGAGTATTTTAAAAGTACATATAGATTTTAAGGTGTTTTTCTTTTTTCTAAAACAGATATTCCCCCCACTGTATTATTTGTTGGCCTGAAAAATAGATGACAAAATTGAAATCTCAAGGTCAGACATATGGCTCCAATTTTTTAAAATACTACCTCATCTTATTAGTGGTTCTATAGATTTATGCTTTTTGGTAACTGAAAGAAATATGAATGACAATTATAATCAGCCTCAAAAGGGTTTTATAAAGAGTAACTGTAGAACCTGCCATAATTTGATGGTATTGGAAGACAACAGAGATATAGTGTGGCTGATGATTGGCAGGGATAACTGGCAGCTCCAGGCCAGGCATTCCATCATGTCAGAGCCCCTGCAGGAAGTAGGCAACCAAATCAACAGTCACTTTTACATGTACAGCATTTTATCATCCAAAGACATCTCTTAAAGTACCTTACAAGAATGTACAATGACTGAATGAAACAGCTAGCAATACCAAGCAAACAACTGAAAGCTAAATAGGGGGAAAAAGTGATTCATATGGATTTGATCGAAGAGAACAGAACATTTTGGGGTATGCTGATTTGGAGAAAACAATTTTAACTAGTCAAGACTTGAGGCTCCACCTTGCCATGTTTATTCAATGATCATTTCAGTTGAACTATGCAAATAACATCAGGAAATTCTTAGGTTTAGCAGAGATAATTCAGAGAAGCAAGTAGAAGAAAAACTTCCAAGGCTTTTTTTTTTTTTTTTTTTTTTGGGTCAGATAGACAGTAAAATGTAAACGAATCACCCAGAAATTGTTATGACCACTCAAAAGTTGTTCTTCTGGAACAAAAGCTGGAGATTTTAAATATAACAAACCAGACAAGACAAAAAACCCCACTGCCTATGTGTTTATTTACATTTAGAGATAAAACAAGATGGTTAAGGGCATCTATTAAAATAAGTATTCTCCCCAGATAGTATTTAGTAATTGTGCATTTTATTGGTGACAAAGAATATACTTCTGTTTTTACAGTTCTAAATTGAGCAACTTAAATTCAAAGCTATCCAAAAGAGCAAATCAATGACTTGGCCCTTAGACTTTTGTGTACCTGCTTTGCTGCAAGGTTTCTCAATCTAGATTTTATTGACATTTTGAGATAAATAATTGTTGGGGCGTGGGGGATCTGGAGGCTCTCCTGTAGAATGCAGGATGTTTAGCCAAATCTCTGCTCTTTTCCCATTAGAAGCCAGTAGTAAAAAGTGTCTGCAGATATTGTCAAATAGCTTTTGGAGCATAGCAGGGGGAGGGAGGGTAGCACAAAATTTCCTTCTGTTGAGAAACTACTGGTTTAGTGTCCTAGGAGATCAGTTTTGTTGAGCTATTTTTTCTGACATCCCAATCATACAAGCTGCTGCTGACTTTGCCAAGTCTTTATATGGCCAATTTTATAAGCACATTTAACTTATCATACCATTGTGATTGCCAGCTTCCTAGTGTGCTGCCTCACCTGAACATAAGGACTGCAAAGGCAGAATCAACATCTCCATTATTGGTTATGGATTCCCCTAGGACAACATAGGGCTTGACACATAGGACTTAAAATAATAAGCAGTAAGTATGTATTTAGTGAATTAATTACTTTCTTTGCCTTATGTAATAAGTTCAAGTATAAAAATTGAAAACACAGCATGGATAAAATAGTTTGTAAATGTCGGTTATATATATTTGTTTTACGGAGAACTAGCTTAAGGCTCTGATAAGCAGCACAACAACTAAAAGGCAATGCTTGGTTATGTAAAGGCTGAATATAATGGCTAAATTTATCATCTCTGGTTCCTAAGCATAAACAGCATAATATTCTCCTGAGGCAAGGAGGTATTAACTCAGGCTTCCAAAATTAAGTAATTTCAATACAAATAGATTGGTCATACCCATGCCATTAGAGAATGTAGGAGTATACTGTTATAGGCATATTAACCTCTTTTATAGCAAAACTCACAGCATCACTGTGGGGCCAGTCAAATCATTTTATCAAGATTGTAAAACATATTCCAGAGGGAAGTGTTATCAGTTTAATGTAAGCTAGCAAATAAAAAATTATAGAACTATATGTCTTCGGTGAGGTCTTAATTTCTTTGGTTCGTTTAGGGGATAAGAAAAAAAAGGAATGAATAGCTCACATTTTCTCTTATAAAAATATAAAATACAGCTACACAATATAATGCTTTATTTTGAAATTGTACTTCTATTACAAAAGTTAATGGCTATGAACTCTATATTTTTCTATAGACCTATTTTCCTTTTCTTGGGTTGAATGAAATTTTTAATATAAAGAAAAGTTTTTTTTGTGTGTCTTTTGATGATAACTGAAAAAGACTTCTCTTGTATAATGTATTCTCTCAAGGATTACCCTATTTATCTTAGCTTAACTTTAGGTAGGTAAATTCATGCTCTTTACTTTTTTCTTCTTTCTAACAGTTCTTCTAGGGATTCATGGCTGAAAATATCATTAAAACAAAATACTTTCCCTATAATATTTGTGGACTATCTCAATATTTTTATTGTCCTTACCTTTATCTTTTTCAGATTTATTTGAAAACCTGCCTTAGGATGGCTAAAACAACTGATCTATTTTTAAAACAATTTTGTATAGCATGAAATAATTCACTAATTTGTTTTTCTCTTAATTATTATTTACAGTTATCTCCAAAAGTCCTTTTTATGCCTTTTTACCATTTTATGGCTAAGGTAATTATAGGCCATTTTTTCTCATTTATTATAAAAAAATATGACCCTGTATTTTTTTTCAAGAGATAATTTGTGGAGTACATGTAATAGTGTGATGTTGTTTTGTAGAAGATAAGTAAAATATAGTTTTTGTCTTTTAGTTGGTTATATCTACTAGTTTATCTAATAATAAAAGTATAAATGTGACAGCTTGCATTTATTAAACATCCGAATGTGCCAGGCACTAGTATGGACATTTTATATGTATTAACAAACCTGGAGACTGTTGTAGCCACTGCAGCATTATTTTTCTCCTACATTAATAGACTGGGATTACTTATAATGATTATATATCATTTGGTTTTGGCCACCTTGAAAGTGTTAGCCCCTTTGGTCCATAATGGTTTCTTGTAAGTTCATAAAGGTGTCATTTAAATGCCAATAGCTGGCCTTTCATCCACAGTCTTGTACATTATCTAAAACCCCATCTCCTCTGTAAGTCCAAAGAGGCTGAAGTATGAGGATTATTGTTACTTAAAAAATTTAATGTCTACTTATTTATTCACATGTATTTTCTATATTTATTATACATGCCAAGCAGAAATAGTAATGATATGTTTAAAGTGGCTAGAATAGATGAATAAAAATTATGTTCAAACAAACTAATATTTGGGAAAAAAAATCATGGGAACCACACACACACAAAGACAAACAATGAAAAAAATGAAGAAAAAAAAAACTGTGGATGCACAAAAGTGGGAGCAACATCATGGAAAAGTCAAGGGAGACTTCACAGAAGTGGTGATACTGAAGAGAGACACAAAAAATACAGGTGGAAGTCACTAGATAGGAAAGAGAAAGAAGCATGAAGATACAGTATGAATAAAGTCATGGGTATGTGAGAGTTCATGATCAGATTTGGTGAAGAAAAATAAAATTTATATAAGAAGTTGTACGGGAATGAATATAAGATACAAAGCCCTAAAATATAGTGAATCCTTAGAATGAAAGATCTTTTGAATTTTAATCCATCCACAATGTGAAATTAAGCAAAATTTCAGGCAGTGACATGATCAAATTGGTGTTTTAGAATGATGAAGTATGGTAGGTTTAACTGGAAATCAACTGGGTTAGAGAGGAAATCAAAGAAGTGTGACAATCAACAAGTGAAGCGAACATTTGTTGCTTGCCCCTCCAGCACACTCTGCTTCCTCCTTCCTAATAGCACTCTGTCATTCCACTGAGAAACCACCTCACTTCCATTGTGGAACAGGAAGGTAATCTATGGAATTCCTCTCTGCCTAATGCCAGCAGTAGGCTTTGACTAATGTAAGCCCCATATTTCCTTGCACTGAAATGTTTCTGAGAAAGAGTATTCCCAAGCCTAAGTTAGTAAGTGCATGGCACTTTCCTAACCTCCGTGATTGGTTCTTCTTGATCAAATCCAAAGAAACTCAGGACTTTTGCACAATTATTCTGTGAAGCACTTCTCTCTCTTTCTCCTGACGTGAAAAGGAAATATGCAATCCTTCAGGCTGAGTATGAATCTTATACTAAGATGAGCTCAGGATCATGAGAACTGCTTAAAAACTGAGTCAAAGTCTTCATCAACCTGTGTTGGAAGCTTGACATTTCTGTGAGACATTTTGTGAACCATTTTCTTGTAAATAAATTTCCATATAGATTTTTTCAATTATTGCCATAATCTTGAGATATCAGGAGTTCATTGACAAGGTAAACCAATAGCGCACTAATGCAATATTCAATTGAGAGATTTAAAATATTTGGGCCAGCTATCTGAATATATAATAGTTAAATCTTGAGTTTGTGAATAAATATATATACAAAATTATCTTGTTAGCTCAAATATTTTCACTGAAGTATGACTTCAAGTGATTGCACTGAATAAAGAAATCCACTTCACAGAACCTTCTTAAAGTAGTGTAAAACCATTGGATGACCCATAAATATTCATGTAACGTATATGGACAAACACAGAGACACATAAATTAAAGCCCAGGGAAACTTTAAAACTATTTGAATATTGTCTCCATGTTCTGTTGTTCAAACATGTCAGCACTGGTGACCTTGACTTTGCGTGAGTTATTATTTTGATGCAAAATTGCCTTTCCAGTAGTACTTCTTCTGAGGCTTTTAACACCCCAGTATTTTTAATTTTAGTTCAGAATATTAAATATAATCCACTGTACACTAGGTTCCAACTATAGAAAGGAATTTTAAGGAAATGGGTTCAATAATGAATAGATACAGGTACAAGTTAGTGACAATTATTGTAATAAGAACAGAGTGTTTCAGACAAGATGTATAACTAACACAGTTGTGATTCCTTCCCTTGAACCCAAATTTAGAGATGCTACAGATGGAGAGGTAGTTCAATAGATACCAGAAATCACCTCAGAAAACCTGAAGAAAACCTTGGGAAGCAAGAAGGCAACTGGATCTTGGAGTGGAATGAATGTGGAACCTAAAATGGGGTGTACCAGGGCCACAGATAGGGGATGCATTCAGTGAAGGTGTTGCCAACCCCAGTTCCTGGCCTTCCCAAGCAATAGAAATTGACTAGAGGCCAGACAAGAAATTCAGGCAAGGCATTATTTGGGGTCCTGCTGCAGCAAGGGGGAGCAAGAACAAACAGATTCCCTTGCTGCTTTCTCTCCACAGGGGGCAAGCTTGTTCCTTATATTAGGTGAGGGCTGGGGTGTGTCCAGGGATCGGGCTGAAGGGGTGGCTTAGGTGTTTTGCTCACCCTTTAGGTGGTATTGTATGCGGGGGGCATGCTCAGTACGGCGCTTTTGCTCCCGACACCCTGTTTTTGCTCTAGGCTCTTCAAAAGTGGCAGCTGGGATTTTTGGTCTCTTTGTATATTTTCGGTCCAGAATTTACCCCAACTGTGCAGGTACGCAGTTATTTTTAGTCCCATACAGTTTCTTCATATTTTGCTGCTCAAGGAGAGGTGTGTCCAGTTGCAAGCATTGCAGCATTGCAGCAAAGGGTCCCAAGTCCCAGACTGCCTCAAAGGAGTTCTCCCAGCATTTCTCTGGGTTCATGGGAGAACTTTCAGTTGTTTCTTCTGCATATGAAGGCAGCAGTGTCTGCAGAATGTGGTGGAATATCATCAAGGTTGTGCCGGGGGTAGATAGCAATCATTAAGCTTATAAAAACCTGTTTGTCCTCAGTAATTTTCTCTTCCTCTACTTTTTCCCAGGTCTAGACGAGGCAGGTCAAAAGAGAGTGATAGCCATTGGGAAAGTGTACTGGTTTCTAAAAGGGCAGACTTCTCTGAGTGATGTCACAAACTGGAAGATGATTGACTCCAGATAATAACAGTATATGCTCTTTACACCAAAATGAACTCTGTCAGAACAATGAAAAGGAAAAAAAATAATAGCTAGAAAATTTTCTATAATGGAAAAGTAAAATCACGCCAAGAAATATTAAGTGCTGGTGAGGAGTCAGGAAAATGAAAAAATTCATACACTCTGGGTGGAACTGTAAACTAATGGAGCTATTTTTGGAGAAGAATCTGGAACTCATTGTTGAAATTAAGGTTATGTATATCCTGTGAAATAGCATCTTACTCATTGTTTTCAAACAGTTCAGAATGGACAAATGTACAGGGTATTCATTATTACATTTTTTGCAGCAGCAGAAAAGTGGAGGTGTGTATATATACGCACATATACAGTATAAACATACATTACATTGAATTTATTTATTTTCTTAATGCTTAGCTTCTACGTTACCTACATACCTAGGAGATTACATAGATTAGATAGATAGATGATAGATAGATGATAGATAGATAGATGATATAGATAGATAGATAGATAGATATAGATAGATAGATAGATAGATGATAGATAAAAGTAAAGCCTTAGAATTATATATAGGGCCATCAATATATCTTAAAAGTTACTTTTAAAAAAGAAAGTAGAATTTAATAGATGAATAGCATCTTACCATTTATATAAACTTAAAACATACAAACAGCAACTTATGTATTTTTTTAAGGTTATATGAAGTTGAATTGGCAGGACATACAATCCATATATTGAAATGGACATCTATGAGTAGGAAAAGGAATAAAAATTTGGATAGATAGATGATGGTAAGGACAGCAAAATATTGTATCAAGTATGATCACATCAACTGTGTGCACTTAAGCTCGGAGACTTGAAGGGAAACCCCAAATCAAAACCAAAACTAAAGGTAAAGCCCAAGAACTGTGGGAGCTGCTTACCATAATATACTTGTGACATAGAGAAATATTCACTGAATTCTTCAATCTTCTTTTGAATAAGTAGGAAAAGTCTATATGGCCTTAATAAAACAGAGAAATATTACGTGCTAAGAGACTGAGTCCCAGGGAGGAGCATATCTGAGGATCTGCTGGATGCTTAGTGAGGGCAGTACTGCAAAGCAACTTTCTAATGCTAACCCTCTGGAGTTAACACTGATGGAAGGTTTAAGGGCAAAGTCCCGGCAGAACTTCCTGCACTTCAGACAATAGTCAGAAGTTCAGAGGTTCATAGGCCACCCACACGTCTGACCAGCTGGCTACAGATTGGCTGCTTCTGTAACCTTTTCAGGTTTGATAATTCTCTAAAATGACTCACAGAACTCAGTAAAGTGCTGTACTTGAAATTACTTTTATTACAGAACATACAAATCAATACTAGTCAAAGGAAGAGATAATCGGCAAGTGAGAGGTATTTCTAGGTAGAATTGTGACATGATTAGCACATTGAAAGCTGGAGTAGACTGGGGAGACTGGTGGCATACCTCCATATTAATAGAATTAAGTTAGTACAATTAAAATGAGAGCACAAGGCACTACCAAGGGGCATCAAAAGAAGAGGCTAAACACCAGAGACATTTAAGAAAAAGAATCAGAAATTCCAGACAGACTGATTTAAGGATAATACTGAGATTCCTAGCTTGGGAGCAGTTCAACCTCACATCAATATGCAGGTTTATTCTAAAAAGATGTTCTTACATAGGTCAGAGAAAAGCATTTGTTTCTTAAGTATATGGGCAAAGTTTGCATTATTGATTTAGAAAATAAATAGACTTTGGAGTTTTAACCTGCCAAAAGAGTTCTGCTTTGGGGAGAACCAAAAGACAGTACTTTTAGCAATGCTTTTTTGTTTTTTCCTAACCTTGTGATCAGGACACTGCTGAAGGAGCCTCCTTTTGGCATTCTGCTTTGTATTCTGACAGCTTTAGCTTCACCCTAGTGCCAGATTCTGCAGAGGGACAGGCTTTATGGGTAAAAGGAGATCATATACCAAATATAAGGGACCATTGGAAGCATAACACAGTCATTTTTTTTAATAGAACCATAAGATTCTTTTTAGCTGCTTATAGACAGGAAGGGGTTCTGCAGGAAAGCAACGGTGTTGCCCCTTTTTAGAATTCTTTCAGCAACAGCACCAACACCACATTGCAAAACATGTAAAGAGTGAATTCTTCCTCAACTAAAAGGAAAATCTAGGATATGAATTCTTTTGAGGGATAATTTGAGCCCTGGAAGGAAAGTTTTCTTTTTCAAAATTGTTAAGAACATAAATAACACCCTTAGCGTATAACAGCTGCATACCTCTGTGCTGAGAATGAATGCATTATGCAGCTTTGGAGTGCAAATGCATGTTTATCAGAGATCAGTACAAAAACTGAGACTGTTCCAAGAGCCAGACAGCTGGCAAGACCCCTGAGAGAAAGGGTAAGGTTTCCTTTAGGAGTAAACTGATAACAATTCAGTGGGGATGATGGGGGAATACCGAGCATTAATATGCTTAAAAATTGCTGTCATGCTTGCACTTTTACCAGCTAAGCACACAGCGTAAGTGCCAATCAAATCAATGTTCTGTGCTCATTTCTTTTCACAGCATCTAGACTTCATGCAAGTGAAAAAAAAAGTGTGAGATTACATAATAGTACCATTTTAACTCAAAAATCAATAATTAAAAAAAAAATTATATAGAGGGTGTCTTTAGAGCTCAGAACATGCTTTCAGATGTCTTTTTAAAGGATTCATTTGTTCCTGAGACTTAAACTACAGTGTAAGAAACAAGGATTCTCACTATGAGACTGCTATTGACGTTTTCCCTCTGAGAATGTCTTCCAGGACCCAGGCAACAAGATAAAGCCCCAACTTTTCCTGCCTTGTTCCTTCGTACCTTTTCATCCTGAGCCTTGATAATACTGTGCAGCTGTCCTGATTATCCATTCTCTTTAAACATTCTTTGCCAGGACTTTTAACCATGGACTGGAACGATGTAGAGAAAATGAAATTTTCAATCCCAGTTCAGTGATGGGTGTGATAGTACTAAAGCTACTGGAAGCCACTTTTCATTATTTATATTATATTTTGAGAGTACTTTTTGTTGTTACTACCACATAGTATTTTTCTGTTAACTAAAATAGACACACATAAAAGTAAACAAACACTTTTTCATGGTCTAATCTATTCCTACATTTTCCAAAAGCTTATTTATTAATTTGTTCTTTATGGGCAAAGTTCATACCATCATAATTTTAGACCTAGTTTGGTATGTGTTACAAAGAGTATTTTCATATATTTGAAATTTGACATTGGATAATTTATTGTCACGCAACAGCACAATAGAAGGTAAGAAAACTAAATGAATCATCAATGGCAGCTTCCCATTTCAGGCCAAAAATTGAGCAAGATCATTTCTATCTTTCTAAGTGAGCATTGAATTTTAATGTGTATTCGATATCAGCATTTTAGGACAATTTAAATTTCTTGACACTCCCCAAAAATCTCATACACATTAGCACTGTACCTTTTTACTTATGCTTTTATTCACCTTACAGAATAGTGTTTCCATTTGGCAAAATTCTATCATGATCTAGATCAAACATCATCCATTCACTGTGGGTTTCCTTCTTATCAATCTTATCTCCAACTTCTAATTTATAACAGCCAAAAAATTGTTATATTTGCTATCACAAGAAGGAAAAAGAACTAGCATCCTCTTACTCACTCTGTACCTCACTATCTGATATCATGTTATCCTTCTTATACTTAAGATTCCTGAACTTCATGTGGTTAGGTAACTTGCCCATGGTAACACAGAGAAGAAACAGCAGGGCCAAATGTGAACTGATAGAAAATAGAGCATACTTGTGCTCCTTATATGTGCACGAAGAAGGTAGTTTAAATTTATTTAGCCAAATTTCAGGTTACTAATTGAGCCTGATTTTCTCTTATACTGTCTGCTGGTTGAAGAGTTATTCATAGTCTTTTTTCCCTCTGTGTCTCTCCCTCTCTCCAACCCTTAAAACTGGGAAGTTCAGCTAATTTGGTATTTTTTAAGATGACAAAAGAGCACTTCCACTATTGTCCTCTTTAGGTCACCTTGAACTTAGCAGATAAAGATTATGGTCAGGTTTGAAATGAAGCCTTTTGATAGACATGTGGGGAATATGCAAGAGCTCTCTTCGCTCTTTAATAATAAAATCCAGACAAGATTATCTGAGTTTTAAGCACTTCTATATTACTTTGCTTGGAAGTCAAATATCCTTAATAATACACTAACACGCTGATTTTCTTTGCCGGTGTGTCTTGTCTTTACATCTCCCTCAAGGAAACATTTTTGGAGAAAAGCTGATTGGAAAGATAGGATTTGTGAATCCCTGCACCCCTTGGCCAAATATAGTCTAAAAGTATTTGAATTCGACCATTATTTCCAACACTCCCACTGTTCAATAATAACCTCAATATGCACTTGTCTCTATCTTGTGTTATACCCTGTCAGGTTATTGAGGTTCTACTGATTTTTATATTCCCAGTATATAGCATAGTGACTGACAGATAAATGTAGGAATAAATGCAACTGGAATTGAAGTAGATTTATCCTACTTCAGATCAAATTAATAAATTATAAATTCTATATTAATTACTTATCAAGTATATAGAGTGAGTATAATATAATGTGTTCTTTATGTGTAAAGATTATTTAGTTTCCTTCAGAGAAGTGTCTTTTCCACTATTAATAAGGATGAACTGAAACCTATATATTCCTTCCTTTGTTCTGCTTGTGGTCAGTTGCAATTATTTGAAACATATGGGTAGAATAAGGTGTACAGCGTGAATTCATGGAACAGAATGGCTGTCTTTGTATAAAGTGTGCTGCTTCATATGGCAGAGGAACCCCTGACCTTGGCCTCATTAACACCAAGCTCTAATGAGCTGAGATAATGGGCCCAGACTGTAACACCAGCGGGGATCAAACCTAATTTAATTCGGCTATTCCTTGTTTTCATAGAACGGATGTTTAAGAGTAAGATAGGTACATACATTTTCCAGGATTTCTGACACAGTCCATATTCATGTTCTGGTGGTTGGGCCTATAAAGTGAACCTCAGCTTATTAATCACTTTGTGTTATTCATTCAGGTAGGTTACTGAGCTGCTGCTATTAACAGTATTTTCAGGTAGATATAGTCCCATAACAGATTTGCGGTTAGTTGGTCAGGTGCCAGTAGATCAAGAAAAAGATAAGTCTTAGTATAGAGACAAGTAGAAGTTCTAATTTTGGAAACCTAATTAGCTTGAGAAGACACAAGATGATAATTAGTGAATTTGACCCTTCTAAGCTGCTCTAAAGTAGCATAAAACTCCAAAATCATTTCATCCAATGATTACCTTACCCCACTCAAGCAATTAAAAAAATACATATACACATATACACAACTATATATCAACAAAACTAGTCAAGTGGTGGCAAACCATAGCAACCTTCTGGCCACATATGGAAATATGGCCCATGGCCTGATTTGTAAGTTTCTTTATTTGTTGTCCATTGTTGCTTTCATGCTGCAACACAGACTTAAGTACTTGCAACTGTAATTGTATGGTCTATAAAATAATTATTATCTGAACCTTTGCAGAAAAAAATTTGCTTCATGCTAAACTTTTAATAGTCATTTAATAGATATTAGCTGACTAAAAATGTAAGTTTAACTTTCCCCCCGACTGACTTATTTTATCCCTGTAATGAGAAGTGCATAGTGATGTGGTTCCAGGACCTCAGTGCCGGTCTCTGTGCCTTCTAGGCTGGTAATCATTTAACTCCTTTTGGCCTTAGCTCCTTTAGCTATAAATATCTTCCATTTGATTGTATATTCTCTGGAATATTTACTCTTACTTTGTAATTTTAGTTTTAAGAATTTTAAGATACAGTTTTTAACTGCCTTAAAATATGACAATCTCCTCCAAACTGCCCTATCTCTCTGACAATCCATCGTTTGCAATCTGGAAGGAGGGTTAGGACTTCATCACTAACACCCAACGCATAGAACAGATCTGGGAATTCAAGTTCAATAGCACTTCTGAAGTTTGTTATGAGAACCAGAGGAGCAACTTGGATTGGACTAAACTGATTATAAAGGGAGAGTATGGGTGACTACCAAGTTCTACAAAACTTGTCTTGTCATTATTGACTGTAAACATATTCTACTCATATTTCTTAGTGATGTCTATGGATGGTCTGTCGTATGCTTATCTCCCCTAGACATCCCAAACTGTCCCTGATCCTCCATGATAGAGATCCGACTTTCTTTCTATTAACTTCTTTGCTATAAAACTGCAAATATTCTAGGCTCTTTTTCATCATATGGGATGGCTAGCATGTGGTAATGCAGGGACATGAAAGTTTTACCCATCTGCCCTAGATAGAGGCTAGTTAGGGCTGCTTCACTAATGCTCTAAAATAGGATTTGTATATTCTCCTTCCTTTTTTCTTATGTCTGCTCTTAACAGTGGAATTGTAGGTGAACTAATGGAGATGAAAATATAGCAATATAATAGTGAATGAAGAAGGATATTGAGAAGTATCATTTCATTTTAATTATTTTACATCTTAAAAAATTAACAAGGGGAACCGAATCTCCTAGTAGCCTACTTATGAAGATTTTTACCACTTATAGGAACCAAGAGTCTTGGTAAATTTTTAACTATCGTTTAGTAAATCAGCCACTGCATTTCATCTTGCAATATGGTCATCTTATGTATTTTTGCATTTGGGAAGGATTAAAAACATGTACAAAGACCTCAAAGCCCTTGTCTCTGCTCAGATATCCCCTTCTTCCTAACCCTTTGTTCAAGATCATTAAAATGTGTCTTTGCTTGAGCAAGGACTAATGAGATTTGGCTTTGGAACTATCCCAGAAGACCAAGTGAAAACACTCAAAATTTAGGTCACTCTTTCCAACCTATTTCACTGTTTCCAACCTGTTGGAAATTGAACAGAGGAGTGTACCCAGCTTTCTACTGTCTGTATTAACCACAAATGAACATCATTAGGTTGGTGGTCAGGACAATATGAACACTTTTTTATCCTCAGACAGAGGAAATAAAGTAATATGCAATATGAATAAAATTTAAGTATATGGTTTTTACATTTCATTTAATAAAATGAGTTTTCGTCTTTCAGCATCTTGAAATTTCTGGCTCACTGTGATTCAGTCAAATGCCAGTCTGGCTAAAAGAGTCTGCTACTACATTAAATACATTACAGCATAAGATATTCATGAAAGCATGCTAATCTCTTTGCTTATAGAAGTTTAATTTTGAAAACACATTTAGTATAATAAATCATAACGATTTTTAAAATATGCTTTATTAAATGAGTAAATTCATTTATTTCACCATTTGCTATTAAAATCCATCCATAAGATTAGTTGATTTCTTTTTTCCAGGCCTTAGAGTTTAGAAAGAGCCATAAACCAGGAGATTAGCTTTTCTAAAATTTTCACAGAAAGTGTCATAATAAATGTGAGAGATTGACATCTGTGTCCCAGGACCCAGGAGTCCATGAAAAATCCACAGTTGTCAAAGTAAAGCCAAACATCAGGGAGAAATGAGAATAAAATAGAAAACAAAAATTCATATAAAGCAAATGGCTTAAAGAAGGAGTTTGATTAAAGATTTAGTGATTAATTCAATAGTTATTTAAACTTGCAAATATTTTAACACAGTTCATTCAGAGAGGCACCCACAAGATAGTAAGGGCCTTGTATATCAGAAACAATTTTTTGTTTTTATTTTTCAATTGCAAATAAAGAAAATGTATTGACTCTTACTCAGAAGTATGAAATAACTAACAGAAGTTAGGGAAAATCTGAACCACAAATGTGTAGGATGGATAAAAATAATGGAGTTCCCTGATCTAATCTGCAAAGCAAAAAGCCATGAATAATTTTTTCAGTGTGTTACCATTAAAATTACTTAGATCTGTACATTTTTATTCTTATATATTGTGAGATTTTAATTTTCTAAATAAAACTTTATAGTGGCCTGCTCTACTTCTCATGCCCAGCCCATGACCAACAATTTCATTACCATTTCAAGAAAAAAGTTAACTGTAGCTCCCTAAGGGAAAGTCAGGGTGATATTATCAAAAAATGAAATATCCAAGGGTTTCTGCAACAAGAAGTAGAAAACATATGGTAACTCTTGATATTGAGATAGCATTCCACCATAATCAGAATTTTCTTGAGTCCTTGACCTGCTTGTAATTCAGCCTCTCACCAATAAACTTTTAATAATCCAGCAGATTCTAAGGACAAAGGAAACCCAATTCTGCATATCCATATAATTTTATTTTGTTTTAACAGCTTTTTTGAGATATAATTGATACATAATAAAAACTGCACATGTTTAATGTATACAATTTCATCAATTTAATATATGCATGCATCCATGATACTCCATCACCACAGTCAAGGTAAAAAATATCTATCACCTCCAAAAGTTTTCCTGTGCCATTTTGTGTGCGTGTATATGTGTGTGTGCGCTTTGTTTTTTTGTTTAGTTTTGTTTATGGTAAGAACATACCATGAGATCTATCCTTTTAACAAATTGTTGAACAAACAGCCACTTCCTGCATCCCATCCCATTCACAGTTAATGCCCTCTAAATCTAGGTCTAATATAGACAGTAGAAAATTGAGTGGGAGAGAGATATGATGCATTGATCCAGAGTCAATGCTTAGTAAACTTTACAAATTTTGAGAGTCGCTTTTGTAAAGGACAAAATTGAAGTACTATATATACATAAATATAGTGTTGATAATGATGTGTGGGTGTTTATTTTCTTACTTGGCAAAGGACTTGTGTAGTTTGCATTACAATGCACAATTATAATGGGGCAATTAAAAATACACACAACAAAAAATCCTCATTTTAAAGCAGACATCTAGACATCCAATTTAAGTCAGAGTCAAGCATTATGTTCAGTACTAGTTGTGCTTCTCATCTTAAACAACACATCCATTACTCTGATTTAACAAAGAGAAAATTCATTAGAGAAGAGACAGAAAATAGCTTGAAATTCTGGATATGAAACTGTCACAATATTTATTTTTCTGGTATACCATGACTGTGGTCACTAAACACTTACAATTTTTGTTTTCTTCTCCTTTACTGTATCCTGTATTCTAAAACCTAAATAGAACCCTCTCAAATTTGCGTATGGAATGTAAAATCTCTGAGGTACTTCTAGCTAAGGAAATTTACAGTGCTCCACAGGAAACTTCATGATGCTATGCAAGGACAGTAGATACAGAAGCTAAGCAGCCTCTACTATCTTTGTATATAAAGTCCATATGCATTAAAAATAGAGACCCACTATAGAGCCATTTGTCTACTTTGGGATTCACAAAGATGTGGCAAATATCTCAGTTTGCCACTTTTTGGTTCTGTAGGCCACTTTGCATTTTTGTCCTTATTATTGTTTCTAGGCAGGATGGAGATCTATCATGATACATTATTCTTCTAAATGATGAAGGATTGTGTGTGTGTGTGTGTTGTTGCAAAGTGGGGGGGTTGGATGATAGTTTTGAGAATTTAAGAGAGGTAGTGATTCAATATTCTACTAATGTAATCTACACACATGATTTTGTATGACAATATTGAAAATCAGATCTTATGAGAGTGATGGATACTTTTCTATTTTATCTTAGTTGATTTTCATAAATCCAAATAATTTTGACAAATGTCACTTTAGAATGCTTCCTTAAATATATTATTTATTTCACAATCAGAGCAACTACTGTTATGTTTAATTATATGCTTTATTTAATGAAAATTAATTGTTTTTGTTGCCTTTACAAATATAAGCCGCTTACAGTCACTTTGCATTTTATTACTTAGTGCACTTTAATACACACATTTCTTATTTCAGTGAGCACCCAAAGATAAAAATAAACAAGTCTGCTAATTTTTCCTTGTTTGCTCTTGTTTAGACATGCCAGCTCTGTGATCCCCTAATACTCTGAGTCATACATGGGAAAGCTTATTGTGCAGATGTTCCTGATATTTTACATATTAGAATAATCTCCTCAACCAAGAGGAACTAAAGCGTTAATGCAATTGAATTCTTAATTTTGAGTCCAAATATTTTACTTCCCTGTAGTAAATCCTGCTCATTAAGTATGTAGCACATATGGGCAGAAGTAATCCTCTCTAATTTAAGGTTCTCCAGGGTCCTTACTTGACCTTTTTTTGTTCTGATCATCAAAATACTGTAATAGGTAAATATTATGCATTTCTATACTATTATAACAGGTGGCATACTAATTAGTAACTTCATAATATTTATCAAAATGATAAAAATTATTAAGAAGTACTGAAAAAAGGTACACATCCTATAATGACCTACATACACATTCATTCACACACATAAATATACAATTATATACATACACACACACACACACACACACACGAGCAATAATTTATATATTTGTGTCTATTATTTACAGATTTACTACTTGGTGTGATACCAATTTCCTAACCAATTTCCAAAGAATAGGTTGTTTTTATTTGAGGGCTGGGGGTCGTGTTCAAGACTAGGTTCTCTAAAATCTCAGATTCTGGAATTCTAAGTTGAGTGTTCTATCATGTTTTTGCCTAAACTGTCTGCCCTTACTTTTCTGAAGTTATTAGCATATTGTTTTAAGCACTTAATGTGACCTGCTGAGCACTTCTTGGCCTCTTTTTTTAAGCATTTATAAAGAAAAATTCACTATTTGTAATGTTGAGGCTTTCTGTCTCTTTAACCTGTTTTTGTGTCATTTCCAGTCACTGAACTATTTTCGCCATGGTTAAGTACTTTAAATCTCATTTAGAAATAAGAATCAAAACTTGTTTTGCAAAATGGATGGACCTTGAAGACATTATGATAAGTAAAACAAATCAGACAGAAAAATGATGTATAATCTCATTTATATATGCCATCTTATAACAAAAAGATGAACTTATGGAAATAGAAAGAGATCAGACTACTTGTGGTTACCAGAGGTGGAAGGTCCAAGGATGGGGTGGATTGGAGGAAGGTAGTCAAAAGGTACAAATTTCTAGTTATAAGTACTAGGGAGTAATGTATACCACGATGGCTATAGCTGACACTGCTATATGATACATAGGAAAGTTGTTTAAAAGTAAATCACAGAGAGACTTTTTTTCTCTTTTTTCTTTCTTTTATTCTTATTGTCTCTATATGGGAAGATGGATGTTAACTGAACCTATTGTGATAATCATTTCACAATATACGTAAATCAAACCATCACGGTGTATGCCTTAAACTTAGACAGTGATGTATGTCAATTATTTCTCAATAAAACTGGAGAAAAACAAACGATTTGGATCTGAACTACAAAACAAATCATTTCAGCAAGTGAATGAGGTTAAAATGATCCATGATAATGGATGAGAATTGGAAACATTGGTCTGAATTCGTTTAGCTTTATATACACACAGGTGGTTAATTAGAGACATACTTATGGATGTGTGTATAGATATTGGCTAGTATGAATACATATTTTTTTCTGTCAGTTGAGAGATACTAAAATAAACAACAGTCCAACAGCAATAAGCACATCTAACATAAAAATACTGGTTTCTAATACCATTCTCCAATAAGAGGAATTGTCCTCCTTGGAGAAATGGCTATATCAGTGTTTGGCCAAGCAATATACAAGTTGAGGCTGGAGTGTCTTGTACTGTCGGAAAGAAAAGAGTGCTCAAAACACATACAAACACACATCTTGATGAGGGTACGTCAAGTGCACATAGGAGCCAACTGAAAGATCTCCCAATGGTCAAAGTGATAGCAATCTGAGCAAAAAAATAAAGGAATTAAAATAAATAGTTATCTACGAGCCCATCTTAATAAATAAACAATTGAATACACAGATGTAAAGAAGAGACAATGTCATCCTGAAGAATTCCAAATTACTGATGTAGAAAACCTGTGGTAGAGGAAGGGGGGAGCATAACCCCCAGTTCTTAGGTGTAGCCTGTGTATAGCAACCTCCTTGCAAAGAATAGCAGTGTGCAGAGGGGGAAAAGGAAGTAACTTTGTAGTGGAGAAACCTGACAAACACTCCCTCAGCCAGATGATCCAGGCCATCATAAAATCATAAATCCTATTGATGGCATGCACCCCTACTATGACATTTTGAAAATGATTCTTTACCTCCAGGGTCTTCCCTATAACCCGTACCCACAGTCATATCATAAGAAAAGCACTACAAAATTCTCAGTGGAAGACATCTTACAAAATAACTGACCAGCGCACTTCAAAACTGTCAAGGTTATAAAGACTAAAGTTGGAGGAACTGTCACATGGAAGAGAGGGCTAAGGAGACGTGACCACTAAATGTAGTGTGGTAACCTAGATGGGATTCTGGACCCGAAAAAGCTCCTCAGATTAAAATTAAAGTAATACAAGTAAACTCTGGAGTGTAGTTGATGATACTATATCAATGTTGTTTTATTAATAATCACAAATGTACCATACTAATGTAAAATAGTAATAATAGGGGAAATTGGGTGTGGGGTATATGTGAACTCTTAGCATCTTCTCAAATTTTCTGTAAATATAATATGAAAATAGTCTATTTAAAACAAGCAACAACAAAAAACAAGCAAATCATTCCCCCAAGACCACCCTCAACAAGTCATCACGTCCTCGCCACGACCATGGCATGGCTGCCTGATACTTCCTGTATCATCCTGTAGCATCATGCAATTTCCTTAGTGAGCAACACAGGTAAGAGCTTCAAGAGCACTGATAACACATACTAGTAATGTGTGGGAAGTAATTGGAAAGTGATGAGTGTTGAGTATTTACCATCATAGTTTTCCATATAGCTTATTTCAATTGAATTGTACTAACAGCTGAGCTTCACAACTGGCCCACAAGGTATCTGAAAATTTGAGAAGTGGCTCTGGTTCCAATAAAAGTTGGCTCCAGCATACCACAGTAGCTTGGGAGTGTGGTGTGTGTGTGTGTGTGTGTGTGTGTGTGTGTGTGTGTGTGTGTGTGTGGTGTGTGTGTGTTTGTATGTGTGTGTTGCATTTGATTATTAGTGATTTTTTCTAACAACTGATTATCAATTTATTAAAAATGTTGATTTAAGCATCTGCAATGGTGACTTCAGCCTCTACTCCTGGCTCAATACTGATGAAAGTGATCTGCTTGACAATCTCAGAAGGACCATGCAAGTCAATGAGTCACTTGTGGATCCTCATCTGGAAAAAATCCCAAGTCTTAGAACCTTCACCACAAGGAGTTTTCCTTGTAGTTATTCTCGGAGTCTTGGTAGGCATCTGAACCCATCCTTTCCCTTTGAGATGCTTTTCCTTAGCGCCTCTGATCAGGTCAGCACATACCTTCTCCAAAGACTTCACCTTGCGGCTGGTGAGGGTGATTCTAATCTGGTGAATCTCCACATTTGGCTCCATGGGAGCCTTCTCGGTATCTTTAAAAGCCATGACTGCGGTGCGACTTCCTGACCTATTTGTTCCTCAGTGATAGCCAACAGCCTGTGAGTCAGGAGCAGGAGCGGGCGGCCAGAGGCTCCGCTGCCGCGGTGATTGCATCTTCCTCAAAGAGGAGTCAGTGATTTGTAAACAAACTCAATATTGTGACATAAAATTTTAATTTAAGGAGTCTCTAAGATTTGAATTCCTCTTTAAGAAGACCATAATGATTAATTCATTTAATTCCAAAAGCAATTACGTGCCACTACCCTTTGTAAGGTACCCCCCCCAGTTGCAATGGGGGGAGAGAGAGAAATAAAACAGTCTCCTTAGCTCTAAATAATTTGTTTCTCCAAAAGGAGAGGCAGACATGAACTTGAAGGGAAGAAAATGATATGGAGAAGAAATATAAACAGTCACAATTTTTATAAATGTTTCAAAACAAAGACGGCGAGCATGATTTGACCCCATTGGGCGTACACCTGCAGTGAATACGCCCTAAGGTGGAATCGATTCAGTGAAGTTTGATGTAAGCACTCCCTACCCCATAGTTTATTTCCCTTTTCCTTATATTACTTATTTTCCTTTTTCTGCATTCCCTCACACCCAGTAATCCATAGTGTACCATTAAATTTCACCTGTACCCTTGATCTCTGGCATAATCACATGAATATATATACACAGAGGTCAAACATAAATTCTCCGTACTTCTTGGACGAGTGTTTATGGAAAAATGCAACTCAAGGAATGTTTGTATTGCCTTGTTTTTCCAGTTTGTCCTTCAAAATCTATTGAGGCCTACCTTTCAGAATTTGGTAGTAATTCTTTTGCCATAATTAAAGATAACTCAGGACATATCTTATTGAAACTAAAGCGGGTGTGCGTGTGTGCACACACACACAAATTCTGTTGGAAAAGGGGACATATAGAAAATCTCCTAATAGAGATGTAAGTTATAGCAGCCGCAAAAGAATTAGGACATAGTATACGCAGTATACTCTCTCTGCCTTAAAGTCAAAGGCTGTGTTTCATCTCTGTGGCGACTACTAGGGATCAACCATTTCAGGATAGGGCTCTACTTGAAGCTAATTTTACTACTTGGATTCACTGGCCCAAAATACATCTACGCAGTTCATACATACATACATACATACATGTTTATTAAAAAGTTGAGATAGTCTTATCTTGCTTTCTGTGGCTTGCAAATAAAGGATTGGTGTGCAAAAGAGCATTTAATAAACTTCTTCCTGACCCTTGTGTTCTTATAATCAAGATTAACTATTAAAAAAAAAAACTAAATATACACATACTGTTATGGGTTGAATTGTGTCCCTCCAAAATATTTTGAAGACCCTGTGAATGTTTCCTGTATGGAAATAGGGACTTTGCAGATGATCAGGTTAAGAGGAAGTGGGCCTCATTAGGGTGGGCCTTCATCCAATATGATGGGGTCCTTATAAAAGGGGAAAATTCAGATATGGAGACAGATAAGTATACAGGGAGAATACCATATAAAGATGAAGGCAGAGATTGGGTGATGTAGCAACAAGCCAAGAAATGCCAAAGGGTGCAAACCACCAGAAGCTAGGAGAAACATGGAGCAGAATTCTCCCTCAGAAGAAACTAATTCTGCTAACACCTTGATCTCTGACATTATCCTTTTAAACTGTGAGAAAATGCATCTCTGTTGCTTAAGCCTCCCAGGTTGTGGTACCTGGTTATGGCAGTCCTAGAAAACCAGTATGCATATAGAAAAATGATAAATGCAGACTAGGAGGGAAAATACAAAAATAAATGAAAAAGACTTTGAGAAAGAACTTAAGATATAACTTAAGCAATGTTACTAGAAAATTGGATTCCAGAGTCACACAACATAGACTTACAACATATTCATCCTTTATTTATTCACTCTTTCAACAACTGTTTATTGATAATGTCACTACCATATGTCAGCTACTAGGTAAGTGTTGTGAATACACCAGCGGGACAGGGATTGTCAGGAGATGAGATTGGAGAGGGGCACAGATTCAAGTGTCCCTGGGACATTCATTAATTATGTTACACCTTCATAATGTTCAGTGTTTTTTTGTTTGTTTGTTTGTTTACTCTCAAAAGTACCCTGGTGTACACACTGCTATATTTAAAATGGATAACCAACAAGGACCTACTACATAGCACAGGGAATTCTGCTCAATATTATGTAACAACCTAAGTGGAAAAAGAATTTAAAAAAGAATAGATATATGTATATGTATAACTAAATCACTTTGCTGTACCCTGCAATTACCACAACATTGTTCATCAACTATACTCCAATATAAAATAAAAAGCTTTCTTAAAAAAAAAGTGCACTGGTGCAAATGATAAATTATAAGGTTGTCCTACATAGAGGTCATAATAGGAAATGTAGATGATTATACTTAAAATCAGAAGTTAGAATCTTTTTTAAGAAAGAGAGTAGAATGATGCTTCATGCGTTAAAAGAATTACTCTACGTGCTGTATGGAGAACAGGTTAGAAGAGGAAAGGGTAGAAACAGGAAAAAGAGAAGACTGTATAACAAATGTAAAACTCTCATGGATTCTAAATGAAGCAAAAAACTCCCTTTCTGTCTTGTGGGACTTAACAGAATGTTCATTGAAACACAACAAATTTTAATTAAAAGTAAATTTAAATCTGTTGTAATAGAAGTATTAGCATATATTTCTGTCACAATAAGTTCTCGGAAAACATGATGCCTTTTAAATCTCTCTGGCAGCTCATACAGATATTTCCCATTTTGATTTATGAAGTTGGTCATTGCTCTACATTTGTGGGAACTGATCCATGTCAATCTAATGCTTATTAATGTCTGATTAATTGTCCTCATTATAGATACTAACTATTCTGGAGTCAGCACCTCTTCATCCTAGAGACTCTTTAGTGGCTCTGAGACCAAAAGTGACCTGTCCCTTCACTGCTACAGTAGAATTTATCTCAGTTTGCATTGCCACCTCTTAGACCGCCAAGGGCCCTTTCTCAAAACTCCTTCCAGACCCCCTACTCAGTCACTGCTTGGTGGTCAACTGCAATGAACTTGAGCCATTCACCTCCTGTGCAAAGGCAAAAATTGTTCCATGAAGCTATTACTTCAGCGTGTTTTTTTGTTTTGTTTTGTTTTGTTTTTTTCTTTCACCGCATTCCCTTCCTGGCCTTGCTCATATCCTTACTTTTGCTTTCTGATCACTAGTTTTAGAGAGTCAAGCCTCTGCTTTCAGCAGAGTCTCCCAGCTCAGGTGTCTGCAGAATTCTACAGCCAGAATTTGATCAAGGTACACTTTGTTCCCCTATTCCAAAATATCCACCTGGTCTGAAATGAAGCAAAGTGTGAATGCACTGTACATGTTCTATACATATATAAATCATTTAATTATTAAGCAGCCAATCTTTGCACATATGGAATAGAAAATATGTATCTTAAAATCCAAATAAGAATTTTCAAGTTAGTACAGACGGTCCCCAACTTCAGAAAGTTCAAGTTAGGATTTTTTGACTTTATGATGGTGTGAAATTCATATGCATTTAGTGGAAATCTTACTTTGAATTTTGAATTTTGAGCTTTTCCTGGACTAGGGACATGGGGTAGGGTACTTATGATGTCGGGCAGGGCAAGGGAGCCTCAGTTCCACCAACCAGGTGATCAGGAGGGTAAATAACCTATACACTTATAGCCATCCTCTTTTTCACTTTCAGTACAATATCCAATGAATTACATGAGGTATTCAACACTTCATTATAAAATAGGCTTTGTGTTAGGTGATTTTGCTCAACTCTAGGCTAATATAAGTGTTCTAGGCTAAGCTATGATATTCAGTAGGTTAGGTGTATTCAATGCATTTTGACTTAAAAATATTTTTGATTTAGGGCAGGTTTATTGGGATGTAATCCAATCATAAGTCAAGAATGATCTATAGTGAAAATTAAGAGAAGAAATGGAACAGTACACATACGCCAGAAAAAGTTTGCAGAAGGAGAGGCTGGCAGTGAAATCTGCATCAACATGCTTTCTATTTAATGATTAATCATCTCCTTACTTATCTTTCCCCATAGACTGCTACCTTATTTAGAATGAAACTCTAGATACCAAATATCACCTAACACAGAATTTGGAATAGAGTAACACCTTGATACATATGGATTAAATGAAAGACAGGAAAGAAAGCAAAAGGGAAAGTGAATAACTCTATAGTATATTTCTCTGTGCTTTGATAACCTCCATCTGATAAAGTTTTATAATGTAAATCATGCTATAATGTAGAGTTACTACAAAGCTATAGTGAGATATGGGGCCCATGTCTGTTTTGCTCACAGTTGTATCTTCTCAACACAAAACATGCACTCAGTAAATATTTACTGTATGAATGAGTCTAATATAGACTAGTATAGAAAGCAAACCATAAATGTTAATTCTCACAAAAAACCAATCATAGGAGAAGAAAGAATTCAAATTAGATTCACTTTATTTCCACTGACTGAATTCTGAAAGTATAACTCAATTTATCAAGGACAATTTTAAGCACATAGACTGGAATCATTGTATTTTTACTTCCTTCACAATGTTTTACTGAAATTTTTGACAGAAGGCTTGTGTTCTATTCCATTTTATAAGATTGAAAAATCATATTGAAGTATAGTTTATGGAACAATGAGTGATAGGCTCAGTTTATAGTTTTGCATTTTAATACAGTTTAAAAATGGAAGCTATTTATAGACTATCTCCATTAATGCACTTCACTCTTTAGATATGATTTTGGAAGCTACTTAGTCTTTACTGTTTTCCAAAGATAAAAATACTGTATAATCAATTATAATTATGAGATTGTAACAATTGATGAGATAGCTAAATAAAAGATATATTCTAAGTTCATTGAGAGATCATGTTCTTCATATAAGAAAACACGTAGTCTCCCATAATTTTCAATATATGTTCTGTTTGTAGCTCAATATCATTTAGACAATATTAAATTGATGTCAATGAGATAAGCAAAGGCATCCAGTAAATACTTGTCAGATCAATTAAATGGAAAAAGTTTTTTAAAAATAATTTTACCCTCCTATATTGGACTACTAGGGCTTGCTCTTCAGGGGAGCCAAATGAAGACAAATTTTTTTTTTTTTTTGGCAAGGATTATTATTTTATTTGGAAAGCTGGCAGACTGAGAAGATGGCAGACTAGTGTCTCCAAAAAACCATCTTATCCAGGTCTGGATGTCAGTTTCTTTCATAGAATCAGAGAGGGAGAGGCTGTGAGGAAGTAAAGTAAAAGGGTAGAACAGAGAAGGAGAGGTGGTGGGGAAGTAAAGTAAAAGGGCTGTCAGTCTTGCAAAACATCTCCTAGAATGACTAGCCTAGGGGAGCGGATATGTTAATTTCTTCTTTTCTGCAGCCATTCACACATGGGCAGGGTTCTCTGAGGCAGGCCATTATGAATGATTATAATAGCAAAAGCAACAAAAAGGAAAGGTTAAAGTCAAAGAAACAGATCCAATGTGGAGTCCAATTTAGCTCTTGCCTGTTACAATTCCCCACTGTCAATGTTCACTCCACAGTCTTGTGGAAAAAGGGCTGGCAGCATTCTAACTGCTCTGTCAGATGGATCTTTCTGGGAACCAAAGACAAAAACTGGTTAAATATCCTGTATCTGCATTTTCTTTGGAAAAATATTGCCTTTTAATTAAATCTACTTTATTCTGAAATAGTTCTTTCATCTTCTTTGCATTTCAAAACAATTTAAAGAGCTTGGAGAACAGTAATTTGATGACATGTCCCTCAATTTGGGTATGTTTAGTGTTTCTTCATAGTTGTATTCAGGTTATGTATTTCTGGCTTAAGTAATAACAAAATGATATTTGATCCTTATCAGAGGATCACAATACCAGTTGATACTATTACTGGTGATGTTGCACTTGATCTATTGGCTATGGTAGTGTCTGGCAGATTTCTTCTCTGTGAAGTTACTATTTTTTCTTTGATATTAATAATTAATTTTTGAGGGGACAGATTGGGTCTACATGATTATCCTGTATCTCATCAAATTTTCACCTACACATTTTAGTATCTGTTAATGATTACTGACATAAATTGAGTGATGTAAGCACTTAATATACTTGTGTACCCAAGACTAAAATTGTGTATCCAAGACTAAAACAAAAGTACAGATTTAAAATAGTGATACATACTATAAATAATATATAATGGGAATTTTTTTTTTAATGATGCCATGGTGTCTTAGCAGATAATAGATGAACGAACAACTGAATGACAAGAAGGACACCTCATACAAAATCTGGGAACAGAGATTTCCAAGCAGAGAGAACAGAAAGACCAAAAACATTATGGAAAAAAAGATACTGGCATTTTCAGCCAATAGAAACAAGGTCATTGGATGAACCATGGAAATGCAGGAGAAGCGAGGCAGAAGCTTCAATTAGAGATGCAAGCAGGTTAGATCATAGGAAGCAGGCATTGTAGGTTGTGGTAATGAGTATGAATTTTATGCTAAGTGCTATAAGTGAGCACTGTTGAAGAAATCTGTATACATATGATGCACAATATATTATTACACACATTATAATTATGCACAATTATATATATATATATATATATATATATATATATATATATATATAAAATGCACAATCTATTACTAATGTATTTAGGAAGTTTTTCCTAAACTGCTCTTAAATGCCTATTTTAATATTGGATGTAGCTTAACTTCAGAAAAATATTTCTTTAAATTTAGATATTTGCATTATACATAGTCATAAAGAATGGACAAATTTACCTATTATATTTTTGACCTGTTAAAATCAATAAAATTTTGGGGAATAAATGTGTTCATCAATTAAATAATCAGTGATGCAGGTATAGGTAATGAAAAATGCATGCAAAGAATAATTTTTAGAGAGATAAAAAGATAAAATCTTCAGAACACTTATTTTTTAAAACCTTTTCTATTCTAGATTTGACAGGGTCTGGTAATTTTACTGTTCTTTTTTGAAGTTTCTCCAGAGACACATATATTACATATTAGTTACTATAAGATGAAGAATGACAGGTTCCCATGTATCCTAATAGCTATCTCACTTTTCTGGGTCAGCCAAGGTGAGTCTTTTTTCATCCATCATACGCTTCACAAATCTAGGACATAGTTACTTCACTGCACTTTTGGTGTTCTCTCTTCTCTGGTGATGATATATTTCACAATTAATTGAAGGGATATTATCAACTTAAGTAAAATTTTAGAATTTCTGGTCCAGTGCACCCTCCCAGGAGAACAGAAATCATGTTATATTGTACAGATAACTTTGTAATTATTTCAATTTACCATAGCACAATCTTAACAGCATGTAGTAATTACTGAGCATGACCACAAAATAATGTCTTTTCCCACAGTTCCTCCAGCATAAATCCAACTAGAAAATCTAGAGTTATCATAACTTAGTGTATAAATTAAATAAGGTCTGGTATCAAATTTCCATAAAATTACATGGTTATACTACAATATTTTGTATATTCAAAATACTTTCCAAGCCAAGGTCAATCTTCAGGGATTTTTGCTCTTTTCTTTTTAACAAATAACTTATTTCACAAGAGTAAAAATCACACAGTTCTGCAAGATAATTTAGATGTTATATCCCAAGAGAAAATATGCCAAAGATCCACAGGTTTTTCTCATCTATGAAAAGTTTCTTTTTCTAATTAGAGATTCTGAATGTTTTATTGAAATTTGACGCCTAAGCAAGAAGAAAAAAAAAAAAAAAAGGCAATGTTTCTAAGCATGAACAGGATCATTGTGGAAATTCTTTCAGAAAACATAATCAAAATCCCTTATTATTTGACTTATCTTTGTTGGACTGGAGAAAAAAACATTGTAGGTGATTCTGTGAAGGGTGATCCTGCCTTATCAGCACAGCAAAGCTGAGAGAGGCAGGCAGATCCAATTCTAAAAGACAAGTCTGATTTTCTGACCTTCAAGTTGGAAAGCTGACTTGGCTGTATCTGCAAATGAATGTCCCCCATATTAGCAAAAGTAAGAAATATCTACACTTTAGAGAGGACCCTTAAGTGTGCATCAAGGATCCTGCCCTCCCACATTTCCTCAAAATATTAGACACCTGGAAGAAGAATAAAAGTTTGTAAAGCTTCCATCAGCCACTGCATGGAGATAAAAGCATGCCAGGGAGACAAAGAAACAACTTTATCTCCTACAAATTTGCGTAGACAAGTTGGAAAGCTATTAAAAAGACTTGGATCCAGATCCTGATTCTTCCAATAGCCAAAAGTCAATGCTTAAGCAAATGACTCATTGTATAATGTTAGGTTCAAAATAACCAACTCATCATTTGAGATGCATATTGAATACAATGATGTATAAAATATGCTTGCAAGTTAGTAGATGCTCAATTTAATGTTTCCTTCCTGGTCTACTTCATCATCTTATGTTTTCCCTCTCATAGTAGAAATGGGAGAAACCAGAACATCAAGTTTAGATTTTATTTGACCACATTTATTGGGTACTCACCATGGCAAGGTCCATAGTAAACTCTGAAGATAGAAAAAGACAAGAATGATAATACCAAGGTAGAATATCATTTCTGAAATCTACCAAAATACCACGCTCAAGGTAAATTTCACATAACACATTTACGATTGCTGGGCTTTCTCAGTGTGATAGAGTATTAGTACCTTCTAATTTTGTCTGTGTGTTCATGAACTTTGACCAAACATATTTCAATTCCACATATATTTTCCTTACATATGCCAGTTTGTAATTATAAGAACAAGGATTCTGGAGTTAGGATTGACCTTAAATAAGAACCTGCCTTTTAAGTTCTGATGACCTTTGGCAATTTAAACTATCTAAGCCTCAGTTTCTGCTTCTATTAATTGAGGAATATTGATCATTTTTGGTATTAATTCAGATAATGTATACAAAATCTTTAGAAAAATGTGAGGACATAGTAAGTGCTCAATAAATATTGGCTACCTTTATTATCATTATTACTGTTATTTTTATAAGGACATAGTAAAGAACATAATGTATAAATATTTTTCTGGGATAATCTCCAGGGAAGATTTTCAATGTATAAGCTTCATTACTTTTCTCAAGAACTAGAATAAAAATTCTTGGAATTTTCCTAATATACCATTACATTAATGGGGGAGGGGGAGTGGGGAGGTTTAAGCACTGCAGAGGAACAACACAAGGAGAACTCTTTATAAAAATTTCTTCCCTAGAAATTATTCCAGCTATATTGGTAGAATGCCATAAAAGTAGAATTCCATACCTACCTACCTAATGAAATGTTTATATCAGATAAAGATGGAATAAAAAGGAAATAAAAACCTTCTAAATGTCATAGTTGTGACAAAATTCCCCCAAGATTTTATTTTTAATAAGCAGTAATAGTTTACAGTAATATTCATTTTTATAAGCAATAAACACATTAGATTTGACTACAGAATAAAAGCAAAAAGTAACAACATAAGGTATTGAATAATGGAAATTTAAGATTCCTTTCCCACTTGGAAAAACACTTGATAATAATAGTTAAATGTTTATATTTTGTTGTTATTGAAAACTACTTTCACGATCAAGGGTATTTTCACAACAATCCTATGATACAATCCAAGTTATGGAAAATTATGTTGCTCAACACATACAGCTGGTGACGCTGGCACTTAAATTCAAACATTCTAGTAATCATTCCATTTTGTTCCTATTAATACTTCCTGCCTGCTGCATTTCCTATTCTACCTAGGAAAATAAAATATAGGATCAAAGTAGTTTTTGTATCCTGTTCTAATAACTCTACCCTGAATGCATGTTTGATATTTCAAACATTGCATACATTTTTCTTTAATTAATATATAGGTGATTTTCTGCAGAGTTTGAGGAGTTTAAAGAAATAGAAGTAGGTGATAAGCAGGTTGAATATATTTACTGTATTTTAAAATAATTCTGTATGTTAGACTAAAAAACATGTGTTCTTTCATTGTAAGGCTAATTAATTGGCAAGGATAAGTAAGAAAATCTTTTTCAACTCTGAATATATACAGGAATACTGGTTGTCTGATTTCATTAATCTGGTCATGTAGCATTTGCCCTCAGAACACAAGTACAAAACATGGTATTTCTCCCAGAAATTTTTCTGAGTTTCAAAACATCCCAGAATTACTCCTGATATTCTGTGATTAAAAGAGTTTAAGCATTTAGCTAAGAAGACGTCTTATGTATATCTTATCCTGGCTAATTTAAACTCAGTTACTACAGCTAACAAAGCCCTCTGAAACAAAGTTGTGGATGAGGTTCTCAGTTTTGTAGATATCTGAGGCCTAGATCATGATATAGCTAAACTATTATTGGTCCACCTTTCTCCAGCTATAACCTGTGCTGCCTACATACAGAGAGAGTTTTTGGCACCACTAATTGTATCTTATTTCCAAAAATATTCTTTTGGAATATTCAACACAGCTGGAAGCAAGATGTAATGTCACTATATCAAAAAAGTCATAATAACGTCTATTCTAAAGTGTATGCCATGTCAGGACTAAAGTTAAAGAGACAGGAAGTTAGGAAATGTCCTTAATAGAATACTATATCTTTTCAGCTATGTTATGTGCCATCTTTGCTCGCCTTTCAATAATACCACTCACCCGTGACTTTAATGTGTGTATGTAGTAAACACATTGTTTTCATGGTACACTGTCTCCCAATTACCCAAGCTCTTATTCAATGCATTTTAATTAAAAAAATTTTTTTTCTGTTGGCTTTTTGCACCATTTTACATGTCAAGGTGTTGAATCAAAGACTAAATATGTTTCCCCTCCTGAGAGTCATATTAAAAGGACTGATAGAGGAAAAGATTAGAACTCTTGGGTGAGTAAGGTTGTTTGGTGACCTGTGTTATAAGTTTTTCAAGACTGCAGAGTCCCTTTATGCTGAGAGAAACCAAACTTTTCTTTCATGTAACTAAGGATCCAAAAAGTAAAATCTCCCTGCTCTCATGCTTACAATTGAAGAAAATTAAATCTAAATTAGCTTCATCTTGGACTATATGCAATGGTGTTTCATTACAGAAATATAGAGTATTTGTGTTTGGTTTTTTAATACAGAATTATAGCATTTAATGACCTCTGTCTAATTTTAATCTTTAAAAATTAGACACTGAATTTAAGAGAGTAAAATTAGGTAAAAATACCTGATGAGATAACAAGATCACCATAACTAAAGTAAAAAATATATCTGAACTTCCACCTGCAACCACAAATCTCAGATTCTATCTGTATATCCCAGAGATATTTAAACTCAACAAACAAAAAGTTCTCTTTGCTGATGAAAAGATGATCTTTTTGTGTTCTCCATTTCAAATGATAGCACCCTTATCTATCCTAACACCCAAACTAGAAACACAAGCCATTCTTTGTTCTTCTCACTACCTTAATTTTCCACATTTGGTCATTGAATAATCCTGATGAATTACCCAAAAATTCTTCAGAAATTAAACCCTTTTATCCCTCTTTGCATTAATTCCCAGTTTCATCACTCATCAACTTAACTGATCTCTTTGCTTTAATTCTACTTCCCAAATTTAGTCATTCTCCCTCAAACAATGCCTACAAGACTACTCATTGCCTAAAGGCAAATTATATTCTTAATGTCCATGTGTTAGTGCATTTATAGTGTATTTCCAGCCTAGACTTAGATCTCACCATTACCTTCTGTGAAAGTCATGCTCTGCATAAAAGTCAATTTTATTGAAGGCCTAGGTACCACTTTTTTTTGTTGCAAACTATTATAGAAATAAAGTTAAAACTCAGTAGCGGATTTAGAGAAATCTACAGTGGTGGATAATGCATGGTGTTAAAATAGAATGTTAAAGATTGTCTTTGTCCTTTCAGGCTGATATAACGGAAAAATACAGCCTGGGTAGCTTATAAACAATAAAAATGTATTGCTTACAATTCTAAAGACTGGAAGTCCAAGATCAGAGTGCTGGCTTTGTCATATTTTCATCCTGGTTGCAGACTTTTCACTGTGTTCTTATATAGCTGAAGAAGTGAGGGAGTTTTCTGGGCCCTCTTTTGTAAGAACACTAATCTTAAGGCTTCACCCTCATGACCTATCACCTCCTGAAAAAGACACATACTAATACCAGCACACTTCAGGGTTAGGATTTCAACATATGAATTTTTGGGGACACAAACATTCATACTTTAAAAAAGTCTGGGCAACAGACATTACAAGAAGTTTGAAATTAAAAGAAAATACATTAATTGTCTGCCAAATGGTAAACTAGGAAATGCTGCCACCTTCCTCCCCAAAGTTAATCTTGAAAAACTGTTGTAAAAGAGTGGACATGGATATGAAGATATAATAAAACACTGTAAGGAAATCTCTGAAGCTTCACTTAAAATGGTGTTAGATGAATGAGTACAACATGGAAGGAAAGGTGATGGGAAGGAAGAGAGAGATTGGGAAAAGGTGGTTTTAGTTTACTATGCTTTTCCCTTTTATTGGCTTGAAATAAAAATTAATTTTCTCTTTATCAAAACATCACCTTCCGTAAAGAGTTGATTTTGTCCTGTATTGCTTGAAATAATCTTTATTTTCTATTACAGAAGTTAGATATATGTAATATCCTAGATCTAGGAGAGTGTTGATGAGTGTTAGGGCAATATCAGATCAGCACAAAACTTTAGTAACATGAAAAATTCATGACTACAGGTGAGCATTGAATCAGTTGCCTCCAAAAATTATTGACTTCTCTACTCACATCTCTCACTAACCCTCACTTAAATTTCCATAAGTGATTAACTACTAGGTGAATTGTGCTACCGTTATAAACAGATAGAAAAAAGTATATACTACACAGAGTTTTCAGACATTGGCTAGGAAGTAGTGGAGAACTCTGATGTTTGAAAGAAGGGGTCCCTGAGAGACGAGCCAGACAACTTCCCCAGCTTAATCCCTGAAAGCAACTTCCAGGCAATTGTATCAGGAAGGTGGAATGAAGCATTCTGGTAGGCTCACTCAATTGAGGAGACAGATATATGCATTCAGAGAAGCTGAGGTAACTAGAATTTGTGGAACAGATTAATAGTGAGGAAAGGGATACAGAGAGAGTAAAAGATCCAAATATCTACAGACAAATACTCTCAAGGATTTAGCTGAGTAATGATCTCTACATGCCTGAGAAAGGGAAAGACCATTGGAAAGCATTAGGTCAAATGACTAGAGCTCACAAATGACTGAAAATAGAGTTCTCATCAACCAAAATGGAGAAAACTTGTAATACAGGGTACATTGAATACATTTCTCAAAAGGCTAGTACCTTGCTAGTGGAGCTAAACTAGTCCCAGAATAAACACTGCTCTGAATTGACCATACTAAGACTTTAAGCAAAGCTCAAAGCGATCAAATTAATCTGAGTTAATTAACGGCACATGAGATCAAAACTTATGCTGTTTAAGGAAATATCTCAAAATCTAGTACCAAAGAATACAAAATGCACAATTTCTGGCACCCAATTTTAAAGCTAACAGGCATGCAGAGAAGCAGTTGATTATTGCCTATAGGCAGGAGTAAAACTGTTCATATAAACAGATCCAGAAATATGAGAGATATAGGATTTAGCAGATAAAGACCTTAAACAGGATATAAGGATATCTATCTTTCAATAAATAATATGGTCAAGGATATAAAACATAAAATAACTATTCTCCAAAGAATTTGGCAAAATACAATATCTTATTTCTAAAATGCTGACTGGAGGGGTAATATCTAAGTAGCATACAGATTTAAAGAAGAAGGGCACATTAATGATAAAAATTGTGAAAGAAACTTTTAAACGGAAATGGAGCTTGTAGAGATAATTTTTAAAATAAACTAGATGATTAACAGTAGATTAGACTGCAGAAGAAAATATCACTAAAGTTAAAGGCAGTAAAAATGAAATACAATGGTTAAAAAAGACTGAATAAGTATGAACAGAAATATATATAGGGGCAACATGAAGTGGTAAGATATTTATTATATATATATATATATATATATATATATATATATATATATACACTATACCACTTCATGTTGCCCCATGTGTATATATATACACTTGGAGCCTCAGAAAGATTAGGTTTGCAGAAACAAGTATTTTAGCAATGTCGATTAAAAATTTCTCAGTTCAATGAAAAGTATAAACTCATAGATTCTAGAAGTTCCACAAATCAAATCAGAAGAAATATAAAGAATATAATATCAAGACACATCATAATAAAATTGCTTGAAATTAATGATAAATAGAAAACCTTAAAAGCATACAGAAGGAAAAAAAAAAGACTTCATATGTAAAGGAACAAATCTAAAAATTACAATATATTTCTTGTTAGATTTTGTGCAAGTAGAAAACAATGGAATAGCATCTTACAAGTACTGATAATAGGAACAAAAATCTGTTTAACTCAAATTCTATGCCCAGGGAAAATATCTTTTGTGAATGAAAATTAAAAAAACGCTGAGTTAACTGCCTCTTCCAAATGTTGCTTCTACCAAAGTTGGTTCAATAATATATTGATTGAAGGATATGGCCTTGGTTGACAACAAAGAATGATTAGCAATGATTTTGTGGCACACAAAGCTCTCTATCCTGAGATTCATATAAATTGTTTTTCTCAAACCATTTTGACTAAGAGAGATCAGGATCTCATCTTAAATCTTTCCACAAGACACATTACCAAGGAGAGTAGAAAGTTTTCCAAGGAGAAACTGAATTTACAGGCTGATAAGGAGACACGTGACGAGTAATACTATCTCAAAAAGTTGTTCAAAAGAAAATCAACACAATGGAGAACATATATATAGTGAACCAAAATTAGAAGAAAGAAAAGACCTAGAACTAGAAATAAATGTAATAAAAATGTAAGGAAATAGAGGAGATGTTATTAATATCAAACAGGAATAAGAAATAATTTTCAAAAGATCAAGGCAAAGCAATATGGAAAGTTATTTAAAATAAAGTACCAAAACATTGAGTAAATAGTAGTATAAATATCAACGGAGCACATCAGAGATGTAAGTAATCAGACAAGAATTTCAAGAGGGAAGCAGAAAGGAATGGAAAGGTATAACATACATAAAAAACATAGATGATATAAAAATGCAGCATCAATTTCCTAGAAGAAGAGAAAGGAAGTGTAGTGGTGATGAAGAAAGGATTATATATTTTTTAAAAAAAGATAAAATTCCCAGAATTAACCAAAAAAAAAAAAGCAAGAAAGAACGGTAACCCTGGTCAAACTATGTGATTAGATGTTTATTCTCTTTATAATATGGTTAGACTAAGGGATTATGAGTCTTCAAAGAGAAGAAAAGAACACTGTTTTATCTAATATTTCAAAGACTGAAGTAATATTCTAACAAATGATATTATTAATTACCAGTTGACCATTGTTTTTAAAAGAGTTATCAGCTATTCATACATATTTTCAAGGTACATGGGTGCCTAAATGTGAGTATATAGGTATTTATCATTTTCTACCTTGATGGGAAAACTGTCTTACTCAGCTATTCTGAAGCAGATATTAATTGTAATTCTTAGAAAAACTAGAAACCCACCTGTCATTTCTAGTGTCTTACACAATACTTGGAACCTAGTAGGCAGTTAAATATGTTTGTTATTATATAAAATTATATTTTTCCTATGTCAGAATAATTATAGAAATACTTAAAAAACAAATGAGTTAAATGGCCATAGATTCAGATAATTGGCTGATGAGTGTCTGCAGGATAGTCACCAAAATATTTAACACATGTTAATGGGTTATAGTCTAATCTGTATTAAAGGCAAGAATAGAACACATTTGTCACTTAGGCTCACTTACAAGCAATTCTACAATGTATTGTCCTAATTCAGGATATTATGGTATGAAAGTTCAGTCCTATATTTTCAAAATATAGTGTTGTTTTTCCATATTCCTTAATAATTACTTTATTTCTCACTGAATATTATTGAATAGAACCTTATATAGAAAACCCACAAAATTGATTTGTCCTTTCCTAAAATATGATCTATCCATGGGGCTCCAGGTATTAATCACATCACAAGATTCTGGAAGATATATTCTTTCTCTTCCTTTTCATCTCTTTATTTTCTTCTGTATTAGACTAATATTTGCCATACTATTTTAAACTCTACTTTTACAATTCTTTGTTATAGTTCATCAGAGATATATATTCGGTATATGGGGATAGGTGGGAAATATTGACCTGAGAAAAATTTTCATAGAGAAGGAGATGAAAGCATATTAAGCTTGGCTACTACAATTAGCCATTTAAAGGGGCAAATCCAAAAAAATTGTGCAGAGCACTAAAAACTGGAGAACAGGAAGAAAGAAAATTTGAGGTGAGCAAGACAAAACAAGGAGAGAAAATATTCGGAACTGGGAGATAGCTTATATTCTTTTCCCAGGATGGTTAAGAGATGTGACCAAGTAGAACTGATCTTTAACTTTATCAAGCTGCAGTGCACATGTTCCACTTCTGGTGGTCCTGGTAATAGGTCTGGGCTTATTATTATCTCTGTATAGTGAGAAAAACATATGAAGTTGAATAAACAATGATGAGCGAGCTCTACATGGGGAGAAGATATAAGGAATTTAAGAGTAGTATGCAGTGTACAGAGAGAATGAGATCATGAGAGAAAAAACATGTTCCTGAATAATTACTTAAAAATGAATTTGTACCTACAAGCTTCAGATTAAAAAGCAGAAAGTTCTGCATATTGATGACCTGCTTCTTGCAGCACTGACTCTCATTAAAGTCAGTGTTAAGTAGTACTTCCTATAGTAATTTCAACAGGTTATTGCCTAATCTACTCTACAAGACGGTTGCTTAAAGTGGGATTCAGAAAATCAGGGAGCAAGAATGGCTCCAGGTAGGAGGGTCAGAGCTATAAATAAACCTGCTGCTTGGTTTGCCCTTTTTACCACTCTCATCCTGCATTTGGGTTCACTGAGGTGAGGAGAAGAAAAAGATTCAACACACAGTATATTGGTTGTTGTATATAATATTCATAATTATTTGTAAAACTATTTCTAAAACATACAAAAAAAAACTAAATAGATGAGTAAATGAAATATATTATGTTTGCTTTCTTTCCCCAAACACATCCCATCAATTAATTACTTTTTATTGATGAAAAACATCTAACTTTCATTAAGGTAACTCTTCTAAACCTCAGGGGAAAGAAGAGAAAGCCTATAATTTTTCAGTCATATAATTTGAAGCATGATAGGAAGTTAGAGAATTGGGGACAATGCTATTAAGTATTTTTTTTTTCTTTCAATATAGGAAGATTTCATTAAGCTGAATAGCAAACCCATCAATCACAAGTAAAAATTCAGTTACATATGAGGAGTTTGTCATATTTGGAACTCATATAAAGTTGATGAACAATGTGATTACTGAAGCAGTGTAACAGATTTCTCTTTGTGAAAGAACATAAGCATTAAGTTTACATTTTCAGTGTGCACATCAAATATCATAAACATACTTTTTGACAGAAATAGGTGGCATGGAGAGACAACGTTCACTCAGCCTGTTTTTTAATAGCTATCCATCAGCTCATGTTAGGAAATATCAATTTAGGCTGTGCTTACCACTTACTCTGAGTCAATTACTAACCAGTGTGTGAAAGATGTTCTCCCATAAAATAAAATCCAAATGTTACTTCCATTCTCTTTGAGAAAAGGTGAATTGATTTTTTAAAAACTTACATGTTTCATTTGGAGAACTTTTGTTGTCAAGTAAAAAGTAAAACAATCCCCTGCAGTCAAATGTGAGAAATTAACAGAAAACCTTTAACAGTTCCAAAAAAATGATTCATGCCTATACTTTGAAAAAAAAAAAAAAACTTCCCTAAATTAAAGATGAAACTTGCATGTATGAAATTTGACAGCACTCTAATATTTTACATTATAATATCCAAGATCATTATCAAGTCACTGTAAATTGTATTTTAAAAATTCTGAGGAGAAACACATACATACACACACAAACACAAATACACATGTATTTTTAGAATAGATTATCTTCAGTACATATTTTCCCTTAATAATGAGTATACACTATTTATTACCTTCATCTATTGTCCGTGGGGGAGTGAAGAGTGAGGATTAGGGAATTTACAAACTTAGAATTTTGAGGTTTAACTCTTGTATTAAAAAACCCAATCAGTTAAATAACCACTTTCATACAATACTACCTTCTTTCTTTCACCACTTAACCTTGTAATATGTTCCAATCTCTCCACTTTCACTTTACTTCCAAATTTATTGAAATAATATATATTAATTCTTTCCATTTCCTCATCATTCAACTGCTTCAATATCAAAGTACTATCTGCGTATCCTTTTACAGTCTGACACAGCGTCCTATATCCTGAATTCCATGATGCTTTCTCGATTCCACCTTCCCTGCCCTTTAAGTAGCAAGTGACAATTTCTTCTGGATCAACAATTCTTTTGCCTCAAAGACTGTATAATCTTTCCTAGTTTTCCTCTCATTTTTCAGAACATTTAATACCCTTCACTGGTTTCTTTTTGTTTGTTCATCTCAAATGATCTGATTCTTTTTCTGGTATACTTTAAACCACAGTGTACTCTAGCCTCACACTTTTTTAACAGATCTGAGTATTTGCTTTCTGGTGTCAGGAAAGTAAGATTTTCACATTTCCACTACAGTGCTAAAAGCCCCACACCACTTCTCTCTGCTAGATCCCAAACAGCAACCAAGGCTTCTTGGCTTTATCAGGGGATGCAAATAGAAAAGAACTGAGAGACTAGGGAAAAGGTCTATAGTCTGGTTACCATCTTCCCAGAATCTCCTTGCTTTACTCCTTTTGAGAGTTCTCCAGTGGACTTTTCTCTTTCACACCAGTTTCCTCAACCCATCTACATTCACTGCATGGATGCAAGCAATGTATTTCTGAAGAAGAAGAAGAGGGAGGAGGAGGAGGAGAAGAGGAGGAGAAAAGGACCATAAAACCTGCTACCCTCTATTCCTCATATCTGTGGGAAGACATTCAGGAACCTTTCTGAAACCTTGAAAATGTTAAAGTATGTGGGCCGAGCGATGGGATTCAGAATGTCCTGCTTGAGCAGTGGAGGAACTGAGGGTGCGGGGCGTGGAGACTAATATCACCCTGTTTGGCCCTGAAGGACGGCTGGTTAGCCAAAGACGGGTAAGATTCCTCAGAGGAGGAACAACCTAAGGCAGGCACAGCTGCAGAGGGGCCAACAGGGGTGGTGCATAGAGCCTTCTTTATATCACTGTGTTTGGCCCTAGAGGATGACTGGTTAGCCAGAGACGGGTAAGATTCCTCAAGGGAGGAACAACCTAAGACAGGCACAGTCGCAGAGGGGCCAACACGGGTGGGGCACAGACCCCTAATATCTGAGAGAGGTCTCCTGCCCCCAGGGCTGTTTTGCTCTCCACCCCCAGCTCAAATCCACACCTGCTCAACTCGGACCCAGGAAGTAAACAAAGATAATTGCCTCAGTCATGTGAGGCCTTTGATTGTTTATGAGTGTAACCTGAGAATGTTAGCCCAGGAACTCAATAAAAGCAACCTGGGATGAGTCAGCAGGGCTCTTGATCCGAGAGGTCTTGAGCCCTCAGGTCCCACTTTTCTCTTCAGTCTGTGTCTGTGTCTTCTTCAAGCTTGCGGCACCCGTCACTCACCTCGAGTCGCCGAGCTGGTCTCGGCACATATCAAAGCCCTAAATCAGTTGCTACTGATAAAAGAACAGGAAAAACAAACAATCACTAAGGTTCAAGGTATGGAACTTATCTCTTGAATCCTGGATCATCTTACACATATACTTTACCATCTTCTCCCCCAAGTCATCTCATTCCTTGACACTCTTTTAGTTGTTTCATTACTGTCTTGCCTTTACAGAGCTACCCCTTCATCTTCTCAACCTGAAAATTCTCTTATAAACACCTGGCTTGCCTTTTACTCTTCCTTCAAGAAAGCATTAGCCACAGGTTCTTATGTGCCCTCCTAGTATTCTGTTTTAAGTAGATATCCATTACATGCTTAGTAAATGAATGAATGAATGAGCAAATGAATGGAAGCACACAAAGCAAATGGAGACAGTACTTTGAATGGGAAAGTAGTTTGACATAGAAGCTGATTGCCGTTACATTTTCTAAGTGGGATGTAAATCAACCTTTTCCAATTCCATTTTAAAAGTAGTCACCAAACATGACTCACATATAATTTAAATAAAAGTGTCAAAGTAAAGCACTACTGCAGTTTTATCTCTGATGTGCCAGGTTCCATGAGGTGACAAGAATTTGACAAAATATTTAAGCACCTATACTCAAATTTCTAGCAGCTTGTATTTAATATTAGTTGAAATTGGAAGTAAACATTCATCCTTATAATATTAATAATAATATAGGATGAGCCATTGTTTCAAATAATTGACCTACTTGTAAAATAAAAACTTCTCATAGGTATACAGTGTTGCTGGTGAGGGAAATTTTTAATTGATATCCAATACTTATAGATACTAAAACCTTTCCAAATATGTTGGAGTTATTCCCAGAAAAATAAGTATATCTGTGGAGAAATCATAATAAAAAACAATCTTCCACTTTCATATGTTGTTAACTTAGGGAAACATTGTTATTCTTTCTCTTGCCAAGAGATTAGGAAAGATTTCATTAAATACTGGATTTGAGCTCTGAGAGATGTCATCAAACTCAGCAATATTTTTGCTAAGTCATCAATATACACTCAGTTAAAGCATTAATTTCCCCTTAAAAGTATTCTAGAAAGCTGTGCTGTTTCAGAAACAGAAGCAAAGTCAGCTGAAAAAGTACAGTCGAAATCACCTTTAAGTGGAAATATATTAAAAAAAAATCAATTCTGAGTAAAGTGTTTTTATTTATGATAGGATAGAATTTAATCCAACTAGGTTTTTATTAAGGAAAGTTAATATATTGCTCGATCCTACATGCCTTTCACACTGAAATGTTAGTCTGGCTTTTTATGTTTGAACTGTTGGAACTAATCCTTGTCTCAGAGGGTTTAACTAATGCATCCTAAAGCCCTGGCTCTCAATATGTTCTCAGAAATAACTTTAAAAGGACAAGGCAGCCAAACCTGACAAAGTTGCTCCTTACTGCAAGTTTGAAAGCTATCCTCACCTGATATACCTGATAATCAAAACCTGCTTTGTACTAGTAGGAATGATCATTTCTAATGGATAAATTACAGGCAGCCCTTCCTATTTACTGCAAATTCAAATGAATTGAGATAAACAATACTTTTTGTTATCCTTGATTCTTTATTTTTTAATTTTAACATCCTTAACAATCCAAACCTAATTAATTTTCATGGCATTCATCAAAGACCAACATGTTCAGTTGTAACATGGCAACAGGAGGGGGCCAGTTTAAATAAGTACCAGAGGAAACACCAATTGTTTACATAGGCCTGCACCACAAAGTAATCAAAATCCTTCCTCTAGGCCCTGATGCTAAATATCTTATTAATATTAAATAATAGCATGCTGCTGTCTGAAAATTTAATGTCCACCCTTACAGGCGATACTCTTGCAAGATTACAGGTAGAGCTTTTCAAACAAAACTTTGGTCCAAAAAAGTCACTGCAAAACTAGGAAATACTAATACCTACAACCTTAGATAAATATTTTAAGTAAATCTTTTGACATTTCTCTGGTTTGACCATGATTGCAAATGTGATTTCCTGAGTTTTAATACAGACATGTAATACCTAACATCTGATATGGATGGATCTGATATTGACTGACATAAGTGAAAGGATGCATATATTCAATCTGGTAAAATGTATGTAGTTTAGAATTTGTCCCTGCATGCAAACAAACTGCCCCCTATCTTTTCTAAAAACAAAGCTAAATGTACCAAGGCTAGCTTTCTTTTGGTTTAATGAAACAAAATTTAGAATGCTGCTTACAATATAGAAGGATTTCTTGAAAATTTAAATAACAAATGAGAGCAGTATAGATGTCTCAGTTAAGACATCTACTTGACTTTACTTGGTTTTTGCTCAAGCCCTTTGCTAATTTATAAAATTTTACATTATAAATAGTTGTATCAAAAATATGTAATTTCCCCATCAGAATGCATTCCACAAATGAAAATCAGGGCTTTTGAAATGCATTTTACTTCATGATTTAGAAAGACATCAAAAATACTTTTTTCATTTCCAGAAACATTTTTTAAAAAAGCTTAGTATTAGTGGAGTCTCAAAATTGCTTTATGTTTTTTTTTTCATAGTTCCCTATTCTGGTTAGAGTTATTTAATTATGTTTTATGATAGCCTATTAATCTCTTGTAAATACAATCAGTGGAATTAGAGTCAAATGATAAAAATACTTTAAACTGTATTTAACTTTATTTAAACTGGAAAATATCATTTGGTTAAAAAAAATGTTTGATAACCTTCATTTAAACCTTGAAAATTTCCTCATAGTAGGTAGTCAGTATTATGTCTCTAACCAAAATAGATTATTTTATTATTCTTGGTTGCTTTATGTATATGTATAGCACCTTTTTTGTAGATTTTAACTACACTATTATATAATTACAATTGTGAATAATATTGAATATATATATATCATACATATATGCATTTTAACATTTATTTGTGTAGTGTATTTATAATATTGCATTTCAATATAAATATAGCACAACCTATAATGAACAAATCATTCATCAAACAAATATTTATAAAACACATCCTTTGTGCTCAGAGCTGCACTTGGCATTGCAGGTTTTCCCGGGATCAGAATGTGGCTTTTGGTCTTGATTGTGCTTGTTTGGGGAGTTTTGAAATTCCACTTCCATGCTCAACCTTTTTGTTTCACCTTACCTTATCTTGTTTCATCTTACCTTTGTTGTCATTAAAATTTTTTCTAAAAATTTTACACTTCAAAAAATGATGTTTAAATTAAGGTTCATGACCTACTTGTATGCCATATTTTATTAAAACGAATAATCACTCTATAACAGAACAAGTCATCCTCAGGAAGAAGTAAAATTTTCCCTGAAGACTATACAATACACACTTACATTTCAAATTCCTGCCTTAACACTTCATAATGATTCCTCTCATTCTTTTTATTATTCTATCAGTGGTTTTTCTCTTTTATTTTACTTTTGCAATTATTTATTTTAACGTTGCCTGTGTTTAAGGCTATCTGGCCAATGAAGAAACAAATATGTATTAAAAGTATGTCTTTTGATGACCACAATATACATTTCAGAAAAAAAAAATTAATGACAATAGGCAAGAATTAGGAACAACTATATATATTTTTCAAGCACTCATCACACTGACATTATAGCACCTTGCTTTAAGAATGACCTTCCTTAATCCTTTTTCTATAAAATCTAGAGCATTCCTCCAAACAAATATATTAACATGCACATCATGTTCATATACACATGATCTACATGATAGACCCAATTGTACTATAAAGACTCAGTTATCTCAAAAACAGTTTAAAATATTAGTTAACTGAAGAGATAACATTAAAATTGTTTAACAACCAGTATGGAATTGATTTCAACAATTCAGAATAGAGGCTGCAACACAGCTGTACTGCTCAAACAATATTGGTCATCTAAATAAAGTAACATTTACTGCATTCTTGTATATTAAAGTAAAAGATAAAAAGATAATGCATGTTTACTTGTAAGCATTTTAATTCTCTTCTTGTAATAATGAAAAGAATCATAGTTTTTCCTTTAATGTTTGTCTTAAAACTTTATTCATTCTTCTGCCTGTGAAACTCTATGCAGTCAGGAGTTTTCATGCTCAATGCAACCAGGGAAATGCCAAAAGTAATGGAAGGAAATGGTAGAACCATTGGTTTATATCCACTGGTAGTTGTAATAGTATGTACCTGAACAATAATTCTATGTTATTATTCCTTTCAATTCCAGAGCTAGAGAGACACTGAAGTTAAGAGGCTAATGAGGGTTCATTTGCAGGATTCTAATGCTTCTACCTCCCTTATGCTATGGTAGTTTCTAAAGATAGAAGCACACATATGGGTGTTATGCTAATACGATCACACAAAAAATATACTACAAGTAAAAGTTTTATTTCACTTTATTAAAATATAACTTTTGTAAAAAAAAAAATCAACTAGTAAATATTCAACCCACTTTTATGTTTGTACATGTACAATACATATATAATATTTGTTAAATGCAAACAATTAATTATATTTTTATAATCATATATCAAACCTCAAATAAAAGAAACAGTAATTATGCATAAAATTAGTAGAAAGCAATTCCAAGAAGAAAATATTTCTAGAATGTTTTATTTCACTTTATGCAGAAATATAACAACACAGAAAAGCATTGGTTTTACTTTCAAGAATATCTGCTATATTTTATTTCTACAACATGAATTTCTAGTTTGTGAATTTCTAGTATTAAAATTATACAATGTTAATAATTAGGCAAATATGCTAATAATATAATTAATTATAATAGTTAATTTTCAAGTGCTTTCTCTTAAGATACTATATGAAATATCTCCAATTTATTCAATCAATGAAAGAATTTTTATTGAAAGTCTACTATGTACAAGGACACATCAGTGAATAAAATATCCAACTATGGTGGAATTTAACAGCTTAATAAACAAAGGAGAAAAACAAAGGTTGACCCATACACTCAGACCATGTGTGGTCAGAGTGTGTAGTTGGGATTGTCTGTTCATTCATTTTATTAAAAATAGTGATCTTTTCCTTTTGTCTTTTAATTACTCTTTGTGAATTTTTTAGAAAGAACATCTCCATTCCTCTATCTGTGACAACAAGTTTATAAACTACTTTGTTAACAAGTATTAAAAATTATCTCCACTTAGGTATTAACCAACAACAATTTTGAATTTCTAATTAATTCACATTAACAAATTGGAAACATTTGTAAAAAGTAAAAATGTTTTCCAGATTTCAATTTTTCAAAAGCCCACAGTCAATTATAAACCAGATAGATTTTATTGAGATTTAATTAATTTTGCATAATTTTCTGATTTTTACAGAAAACATGTTTTATTAGCATAATTTTAAATGTGCCTTTTTCATACATTTATCAGTTATCAAGCCTGATGTGGAATACGTTATCATACGTTTACTAGGTCTACATTTGCCTCCAAAACAGACATGTTTTTCATACAGAGATTTATCCTTCATGGGCAAATAGAACTTGCACCTCTGTGGGAGATCATGACAATCTGTACCTTACCTTACAAAGGGCAAATCACAACCTGAAATAAAATTGTCAGTTTCTCCTTTGACTAGCTAACAGAAAATGTATAATAAACACAAAAGATACTGCCTAGTGCTGCTGATGATGAAAAGATGACAAGGACCTCATATTTCTCTCCATGCTAGCTCTCAATGTTTAGAAGATTTGAAAAGCACAAAGGGATAGGATGAAAGGAACATAAAATGAGAAAATATCAATTCTATAAGAATGACTGTTGACTATTTTATTTCTTAATTTCAACTCCTGTAGTTAAATTAATATTTTTGGTTAGAGAAATAACTGTTTTTTAAATACAGAATAGCTTAGGGGCCTATTTATTCTCTGTGATGCCCATGTAGAATAAAATAACTTTTTTTAAGTAAACATCTAGAAACAGATTGCTCATATTTTGTTTATTAATATGTTCAAGACAATTCAGTATTCTATGCTCTACATGTTTTCAAGAGTTGGCTTTAGCATTTTACATCATTTCAAACGTGGAGCATGAAATGGATGCTCATTTTTTTCACCTTTTATGCATTTCTGGTTACCAAAAGTTTGGAAAACCTTTTCATGTTTATGGGTCACCTGTTAATAATCTTTTCTGTGATAGATCATGATAACAAACCACCACCAAAATCTCAGCAGCTTACAACAAAGGTCATGTCTTACTAATGTCAGCTTTTATTTAGCCTTGGCAATGTTCCAGGCTGTGACTCTGCACCAGGATGTGACTCTTTCCTATGTTGTTAGGTGCCAGGAGTCTACTCTAACTATCTTCTTCATTCCAGGCTCTAGAAAATGGGAGTGGCTCCTATTTGGAACATGCTTTTCTTGTGGAACAGAAAAAATGTGAGATAACTATCATAAACGCTCAGCTTTTTGACCATCTGCTCATGAATGGCATAGGTCATGGCCAATCACATATAGATGGCCAATGTAAGTTAAATGGCCAAACCCCAAACTGTTGGAATGAGAATGTATACTTACAAATTCAATTGGCCATGAACATGAATGTACAACACTATTTCAAAGAAGGGAAAAGTACAGATACTGAAAACAACAAAGATAATCAATGAGAGGCCACATATATTCTCTTTTTTTGAGAAATGACTATTCCTAACTTTTGCTTATATCCCATTGGCCTTTTCACTTTTTCTTGTTTTTACATATTCTGGATACTAATCTTTCATTGTTTTTATATTTATATGTCTTATCACATTACTGGAAATTTATTTTGATGGACAAAAACCTTTAACATGAGACAATAATATTTCATAATAATCTATTTTACCATTTACATGTCTGACATGTTGCTTAATTCTCCATTTCCTAACTTTAGTTTATAAATATGTATTCTTATATATTCTTCAAGAGACTATGGAATTATCTTTAAATTAAAATTTATACATTTGGGATTGGTTTTTGTATATGATGTGAAATAAAGATCAAATTCCATATTGTTCCATACAAGTGTTTTAGCATCATATATTGATAAAGCTATAATTTCTCCTCTGTGCTGAAAAGATAAAACTTCCAACAAAGCACTCCTTCAGAAATGAAGGAAAGATGGATTTTTCCAGAGAAATGAAAACTGAAGGAGTACATCTCCACTAGACTGCCTTGTAAGAATATTAAAGGAAGCTTTCAATTTGAAACCAAAGGATGCTAACTGGCAACATGAAAACACTGAAAGTATAAAACTCACTGTAAGTATGTAGTTAAATTCAGAACACTCTAATACTGTAATGATGGTGGGTAAATCACTTTTAACTTCAATATAAAAGTTAAAAGACAAAAGCATTGAATAAAAATGACTGTAGTAAATTGTTAATGAATTCATAGTTTAGAAATGTTAATTGCATTTTTAAGAAATTTGTTTATTGGTAAAGGTTTAATTTAGTTTAAAACTAATTTAACTTCTTTTCTTAAAAGTTGATTATTTTTCCTAAAAATAGTCTTGTCACTGTTTATATACTATTAATAGAAGGGGAATCTTCTATTAATTGCAGTTCCTAGGCTGTTTTAACCAAAGCAAAGGAAAAATAATTTAAGATCTTGAGGATAGCTACTTCAGCAAATCATTTTGGGGGCCTTCATTTTTGTATATAAAAGAAAATATACTTCTGTTATCCCTGTTTTTATTTTTTTCTAGCAACCTGTCACATACCCAGGTTTCTACCAAAGTACATTTTCTATGCTGTCTTTGTCTTAGTTTTACAGACTTGCAAGTTCACCATGTGGCATTAACCCTCATTGAAACCACCTAATCATGGTGGTATCCTGAAAAGAAAGCTTAATTTTCAGTACTTTATTTGTATCATGTAAATATGCATCATTTGTCCCATAATGCATGAGAAATACATTTGTATTGTAATCTCTACCAAAAAAGTTAATTGTGACATCAATGACATAAAAAGTCAGGGGAGAACAGTAAAAGTGTATTAGAGGTGATCAAAGTAAATTTTTTATCAACTTAAAATAATCTACTTATTGTGGGATGAATTGGGAAATTAGGATTGACATATATACACTACCATGCGTAAAATAGATAGGTAGTGGGAACATGCTCTAGAGTGCAGGAAACTCAGCTTGGTGCTCTGTGACATGGGATGGGGGCTGGGAGGGAGGTCCAAGAGGGAGTGGATATAGGTATATATATAGCTGATTCACTTCATTGTACTGCAGAAGCTAACACAACATTGTAAAGCAATTATACTCCAATAAAAATAAAAATAATCTACTATAGCTATGAGTTACATAAGCCTCATGGTAATCACAAAGAATAAGCCTATGTTATATATAAATTTCTGCTATCTGTAGTAGATACAAAATATAAACAGAAAGAATTAAAATTACAAGAAATTATCAAATTATATGGGAAAATGAAAGAGGAAGAATAGAACAAGAAACTAGAAAACAGAAAACATTTAGCATAATGGCAATAGTAACTTTCTACCTATCAATAATTGTTTTAAACATATATGGATTAAAATCTCTAATTAAACACACAGAATGGCTTAATTTTAAAAAAAATGAATCCAACTGTATACTCCATATGAAAGGCTTACTTTAGCTTTAATCACACACAGAAGCTGAAAGTGATGGGATGGAAAAGGATAAATGGTAACCAAAAGAGAACAGGTATAGTTATATTTATATCAGACAAAATAGACTATAAGTCAAAACTATCACAAGTGACAAAGTGGTCAAGAGGATATTCATCAAGAAGATATAACAATTATAAATACATATTCACCCAACATATGAGCACCTAGTATACAAAATTAATGTTAACAGGATTAAGGAAGCAGTAGAATGCAATATAATAATTGTAGGAGACTTAATACCTCACTTTCAACAATGGGTAGGCAACAAGATAGAAAATCATTAAGGAGTATTTAAACTATTATACACTATAATCACACGGAATTTATCCATGGGATGCAAGGACATGTCAGCATTCACAAAAAAATAAATGTGATACACCACATTGGAAAAAATGGGGAAGAATCATTTGATCATCTCAACAGATTTAGAAAAACATCCAAGAAAAAAATACCTCAACTTAATAAAAGTCATATGTGTCAAACTCATGGCTAATTCAGACTCAATGGTAAGAAGCTGAAACCTTTCCTTTAAGATCAGGAACAAGAAAAGGACACTCACTCTTGCCACTTCTCTCCAACAAAATACTGGAAAAGAAGCTAGAACAATTAGGCAAGAAAAATAAATAAAATATATCAAAATTGGAAAGGAAAAATTAAATTGTCTGTATTTGTAGAAGACATGACGCTCTGTGGAGAAAACCCCAAATACTTCACCATTAGAACTATTAGAACTAATAAGCAAATTCAGAAATATTGCAGAATACAAAATCAATATATAAATGTAGTTGTATTTCTATACACTAATAATGAAATAAAGAAAACAACAATTGACTACTCCACCAAGAATAATAAAATACTTAGGAATAAATATAACCATGGATGTGAAAGATCTGTAGACTGAAATCTATAAAATACTGAAGAAATAAAGTGAAAAAATAATTATTCAGTGGAAAGATAACCAATGTTCATGGATTGGAAGACAATATTTTAAGTGTCCATGTAATACAAATTTATCTAAAGATTCATTGCAATAACTATAAAAATCTCAGTGGCATTTCTCACAGAAATTTTTAAAAAAATCAAGGAATTCTTATAGAACCATAAAAGACCCCAAATAGCCAAAGCAATCCAGAGCAAGAAGAACAACACTGAATATGCACTTCCTGATTTCAAACTCTGTTATAATGCTATAGCAATGAATAACAGGCATAAAAACAAATGCATGGGCAAATGGAAGAGAAGAGAGAGACTGGAAGTAAACCCATGAAGATATGGTCAACTAATCTTCAATAAGAGTGCCGAAGACACAAAATTGTGTAATTATCTCCTCTTCAATAAATATTGTGAAAACTGATGTTATGAAAACTGGATACCTACCTGCAAAAGAATGAAATTGGACTCTTACATTACACCATACCAAAAAAAATCAACTCAAATGGATTAAAGACTTAAACGTAAGACACAAAACTTTTTATAAAACTCCTAGAAAAAAAAAAGGAAAAGCTTCTTGTCTTTGGTCATGGAAATCATTTCTTGATTTGACACCAAAAGCACAGGCAACAAAAGTAAAAACATACAAGTAGGATTACATCAAACTAAAAAGCTTCTTCTCAGCAAAAGAAACAGTTAACAAAATGAAAACATTGAATGTGAGGATATATTTGCAAACTATATATCTAGTAACAGATTGATACCCAAAATATATAAAGAACTCTACAACTCAAAAGCAAAAGAACTCTCCCCCAATCACCAAAATCAAATAACCAAATTTAAAAGGTTCAAAGAACCTGAATAAATATTGACCTAAAGCAGAAGACATACAAATGGCCAACATGTATATGAAAAGTTCTTAACATCACTGATCATCAAAGAAACCCAAATCAAAACCACAATGAAATATCACCTTACACCTGTTAGGATGGCTATTACTTAAAAAAAAAAAAAAGAAAAAGAAAAAAAAAAGAAAAGATAAGAAGAGTTCCTGAGAATGTGGAAAGCAAGGTATTCTAGTACACTGCTGGTGGGGATGTAAATTGGCACAGCTATTAAGGAAAAAAGTGTGGATGTTACTCAAAAAATCAAAAATAGAGTTGTAACTCAGAAATCCTGCTTCTGCCTATCAATCCAAAAGGGTTGCATTCAGGTTCTTGAAGTGATATCTGCACTTCCATGTTTACTGCCACTTTATTCACAATAGTTAAGATTTGGAAACAACTTTAGTGTCCATCAAAAAATGAATTAAAAAATTTAATGGACTATTATTCAATCTTAACATAGAAATCTTGCCATTTGCAACAACATGGATGGACCTGGAGGATAGCATGGTAAGTGAAATAAGCCAGACACAGAAAGATAAATACTGTATGATCTCAAATGTGAAGTCTAAAATAAGCAAACATATAGAATCAGAGACTGGAATATTGGTTGCCAAGGGCAGGGAGCAGGGGGAAGGAGTTAATGTTCAAAGGGTGCAAGGTTTTAGTTACACAATATAAATAATTTCTGGATATCTATTATACTACATAGTGCCTAGAGCTAATGTTACTGTATTGTATACTTAAAATTTGCTAAGAAGTTTGGACTTTATGTAAGCTATACTTACTACTAATAAATAAGTAAACAAGCCAACTAACAAGCAAATGAAAAGAGTGAGAGGAAACTTTGCGGGGGGGATGGTTATGTTTAAAAATATGTTAATGATGGATTCATGGGTATATACTTATGCCCAAACTCATTGTCATAAGCATTCAATATGTACAGCTTTGTACATGTCAATCATACCTCAATAAAGCTGCTTAAATTTTTTCATCCAATATTATTCACCACATCAAAAAGAAATAAGAAATAAAATGCAATCATCTGAGTAGATACAAAGAGAAGCATTTGACAAAACCCAACACATTATTTTTTTTTAAAGGTATCAACAGCAAAACAGAGCTATGGGGACTTCCCTGGTGGCACAGTGGTAAAGAATCTGCCTGCCAACGCAGGGGACATGGGTTCTAGCCCTGGTCCAGGAAGATCCCATGTACTGCGGAGAAACTAAGCACTTGAGCCACAACTACTGAGGCCACATGCTGCAACTACTGAAGCCCACATGCCTGGAGCCCATGCTCTGCAACAAGAGAAGCCACCACAGTAAGAAGCCCATGCACCACAACAAACAGTAGCCCCTGCTAACTGCAACTAGAGAAAGCCCACTTGCAGCAACAAAGACCCAACAAAGACAATAAATAAATAAATAAAATTAAAAAAAAAGAAATTCATGTAATGTCATTAAAAAAAACAAAGCTATAAAGGAACTTTGCCAATCTGATGAAGGGTATCTGGAAAAATCTCACAGCTAACAGTACTTATTGGTGTGAAATTAACACTTCCCCTTTTAATTGAGAAAATACAAGGTTGAGTCAAAAATTATCTGTACTCCAGTTATATTAATACTTCTGTTGGCCACACTGTCTTATCAGCATGTCTGTTCAAGGCTACTGTCTCCCCAGTCACTGCTATACAGGTGTGAACATGTTACATCAGTTTATTTGTCACTGTGGTGCAAACGAAAATGGATGCCCCACCTGTGATTTCCATGAAAGAAGGGCAGTGTGCAGTGATCATTTTCTGTGGTGTGCATGTCCACAAACTTCTGCCCACACTGTCAACACTCTGCAAAAACTTCATTTTAAGGTGTTAGAGCATCCTCCCTATAGTCCTGATCTTGCTCCATTGGACTTTCACCTGTTTGGCCCCCTGAAAGCACCCCTACAAGGATGAAGATTCACTTCTGATGAAGTGAAGATAGTGGTGCATTTGTGGCTTGCAGTTCAGCCTAAAACATTTTTTAATGAGGGAATATGAAAGCTTATTGACAGATGGACAAAGTGTATTGAAAAGCAAGGAGATTATGTTGAAAGATGATATTTTTTGCCTTTTCTAAACATTAATTAAAATAAATTCTACAGCCAGAGTGCAGATAATTTTTGACTCACCCATGTAGTAAAGTCACCACTTCTACTCAGCATTGTAATGGAAGCCCATACCAGTGTAAAAAGGTAACACAAAGGAGTAAATTTTATGAAAATTGGAACTAAGTGAGTATCTTTCTTTATAAATCAACAAAAACTTAGAATTGATAAATCAATATAACAAGGTCCCAGAATAAAAGGTCAACAAACAAAAGCCACTTGTATATACTAGCAGCAAACATTTAGAAAACAAAAACAAAAAATTTAAACACCCTTTAAAATGGTTTCTGAAAATGTATAATATAATAAATTTAACATAAATGATGCAGAGAGAAACTGAGAACCTCAATAAAAGAGAAAAATAAGATGGTTTGCATTGGAAGACTCAATATTTTTAAATGGAACCTCTCCAGAAATTAAAATACAGGCTCATAACAAAACAATTTTTTATAATTTTTTTGTAGATGTTGAAAAATATATTATAAATTGAAAATAGAAATGCAAAAAAAAAAAGTCAAACCCAATTTGGAAACAAGAAGACATATGGAGAAAATATAATATCTGATTTCAAGAATTACTGTAAAGCTCCAGAAACCAAGGAATAGGTCTTATGAAGATCAATGGAAATCAACTGAAGGAAATGCAGAATCCAGGAACAAAAAGCTTGATAGATGATAGATGGATGGATGGATGGATAGATAGATAGATGATAGATAGATAGATAGATAGATAGATAGATAGATAGATAGATAGACAGACAGACAGACAGACAAACAGACAGACAGGTATACAGCTGACTCTTGAACAGCTCAGGGGTTAGCAGCACCAACTCCAGTGCAGAGGAAAATCCAGTACTGTTCTCTCTTCCGCAAAACCAAATTGAAAGTGACTCACCCAAGGCAGGAAGCTGAAACAGTTTGGATAGAATCAGGATTCAAATCCTAGTTCTCCTGATTCCACATATTGTGATGTCTAATCAAACACAAACTTTTTCTCATTCTGAGTTAAAGATTTGTAAAATAAAAATACAGGTACAATATTTATTGAAAAGAAATTGTGGACCCATGCAGTTCAAACCTGTATTGTTCAAGGGTATGTATGTAATATGTTTATATACATAAATATATAGACACACATACACAAACACACCCCTTATATACACCATATATATCATATATACATCTATATGTGTGTATATATATTCAACTGATATAAATGTACATATGATGTAAATAATATATATGTGACACATGATATATATTTTGTGTATATATATATATATATATTTCAATTGATTTCTGGCAAAGTTGTCAGAGAAGTTCAATGAGAAAATAAAGAAAAAAACAAAAACAAAATATGCTACAACTGAATAATCCTATGGGTAAAATTGAAACTTTATTCCTCATAACATATGCAGATATTATTTCAAATTAAATGCTAAATACAGAAAGCTTCTAAAAGTAAATGTAAATGATGAAAATATCTTCAGTAGCTTGGAATAGGCAAAAATGTCTTTGAGATGACATACAGAACAGCAACCATAAAAAGAAGAATAAATTTTCTTCCTCAAACTTTTTTAAAAATAAGAAAATATAGTAAATCTAAAGAACTATTAATGGAATAAAGAGACAAGTCAAAAACTGGGAGAAAAATATTTCCAATGCATGTATCTGACAGGCAATTTCTATCCAAAGCATATAAGAACTCCTGCTGAAGAAAGAAATTACCCTTTACAAAAAGATATATGAACATGGCAAGGGACCACAATAAAATATTTTCAAAAACTCTAGTAAATGACAATTAAAATTAAAACCAAAATGAGTTACCACTTTACACAGACCTGGATGGTGAAAATTAAAGACTGATAGCAAAAACTGATGAGAATTTAAAGCAACTATATGCTCTTGTATATTGAAGGTACACAAGTTTGGAAAAGTTTGGTAGTTTCTCATAAAGTTAATCTGATATCTACTTTTCCTTTTTCCTTCTCTCTGTCTCTCTCAGGTTTGATTCTGTTACTTTGACTCACTAGAAAGCATTTACTGCACATCATCTCCATTTTATGCATGTTTAGCCTAGAAAATTTGACTTGAAAGGAATATTGCCTTTATGCATAAAGAGAGAGAACTTAGGATCAAATTTCAAGCAATTGAGTTCTGCATTTGGTTTGTAAATTAGAAAAGTTATGTGCTTATCTCATATGCCAGTGACAGTATGTTAAGGATTGGTTGCCATTATCTTGAAATTTCAAACTAAGCCAAATATTTTTGAGAACTTTGGACCACTGGTACTGAAAGTAAATGAAGGCCAACAGACCTAATTACAGTTTTGAGTGATTGATTGGCATTAGAAAAGCCTTTTTTAATATAAATTGTTGACCCCTTGAGTAAGCAGATTGTATCAAACAAATCTAGATGTTTAGAAATTCCAATTATATTCCAGTTTATGTTCTGTTATGCAATATTATAAATATCCTGTGTTTGGGTTCAATGGCCTATGTTTGGGCTCAATATTAATTTGTGTGTATTTATTCTGCACTCAGTAGTCAAGTTTTTACATCTCAAATTTAAAAAAAAAATCATATTCCAAAATTGTTAGTAAAGGAATTTTAAATTAACTCTTTAGGTAGAAAAAAGTCTGTGCTTCAAAGTTTCAGGAGACAATTTAGGTTCCAGTGTAAAAATTGGGTTGAAGGTAAAATAAAAATAAATGTTTGAATTTTTTTCAAATTTTATTCAATTTAAGGAAATAACATTCTGAAATGACTTATCATACAGCAGATGGTCTAAATTATGTTTCATTTTATGTATTTCACTTGTCAAACATTAAAAATGCTTTTCCTGATTCTGCAAAGAAAACAGAATGTTTATTATGAAATCAGCAAAGTTATTGAAATTAAATACGTTTGAAGAATTAGTGTGAATAATTTTGCTAGAAGACAACAGGGCTCTGTTTACAGTTGAGTCTGAACAGAAATCCTAGCTTTCTCATTTGAATACTTGAAAATGCTATTTTGTTAAGTCTTGGGGTACTCACTTATAAAAGGAGAATACAGCATCATTCTTCAAGGTTGCCTTCAACTATATTTTGAAGAAAATAAATGTGAAGAACTTGGCACAATTTCTGACATGGCACAGAAACTGGATAATTGGTAAACATGAGAAGTAGGACAGTTTTAATATTAGGGTCATAATAATATTTATTAAAAAACACATGGTAGGGACTTCCTAGGTGGCGCAGTGGGTAAGAATCCACCTGCTAATGCAGGGGACATGGGTTTGATCACTGCCCCAGGAAGATCCCACATGCCACAGAACAGCTAAGCCCATGCTCCACAACTATTGAGCCCATGTGCCGCAACTACTGAAGCTCACGTGCCTAGAGCCCGTGCTCTGCAACAAGAGAGGCGACCGCAGTGAGGAGCCCGCGCACCACAGTAAAGAGTAGCCCCTGCTCGCTGCAACTAGAGAAAGCCCGTGTGCAGCAATGAAGACCCAACACAGCCAATAAAATAACTAACTAAATAAATAAATTTATTAAAAAAAACACATGGTATTGCTTTGCCTAAGTTTGTAAACCCGAAAATATAGAAAGTAAGAAAACCTTCAGTCACACTCAAATGTTTGTTACTGTTTATGCTGTTTTCTTCTTCTCAAAAGCCCTTCTCCAATCCCTCCAATATTTCAGTTAGTCATAAAACATAACTTCTCTTCAACATGAGTTGTACCTTCATAATAAACTTTTCTCTTTCCTAAACTATTGTTTATAGCTACCTGTATACATGCCTACCTCACTGGTAAGATAATAAATACTGCCACTGGAAATTAATAATGAACCAAAACATAGGCCTTTGGAGTTTTGTAATATTGACATAACACAACATAAACTATTAGGAATATAATTGGAATTTCTAAATGTCTAGAGAGTCTGCTTATTCAAGGAGTCAATAAATCATATTGAAAAGATGTTTTCAAAAGCCAATCACTCCAAACTATGATTAAATCTGTTTGCCATCATTTTCTTGCATTTCCAATGATTCGAATATTCTCAAAAATATCTGGCTTAGTTTGAATCTTTAAGATAATGGCAACCCGTCTTTAATATACCGTCACTGATGTGTAATAAGGACATAACTCTTCTTTCCCAATAAACCAAATTTAGTTCAGATGACTATATGCAACTATATATAACCCCTTGTAATTGAAAGAAAAGAGATCTCATCTGCAGCTTCAGGAATAGATGCTGATTAGTTTTATCCCATTGGTCTACAGCCTTCCCCAATCGACTTATTATGGCTCAAAATGTGGAAATGTGACATAAATACATCCAGATTAAAAGGAACATTTATATTACAAGTTTGGGAAAAATTACTTTCTTTCTTGTCTTCCCTTGTTTAACAAGAAAAAAGATGACTTCATCTCCAATGGCCACTGGTAGCTATCTTATGATAATGAAGAGGCCCCGTTAAGAACCACTGTGTCTGACACTGGTGCTTCAGAGCTGAAAGACTGAGTAAATCTGACTCCTAATTACATCCACTGATCACACATTTCCAAGATCCAATTTTACCTTTGGACTTCCAATTTGGTGATTTGTTTTAAATAAATTTCTTTATTGTATAAGAAAGTTTGTGCCATGATTTTAGTTATTTCAACCAAAAGTATTGTTCCAGAGACAGGCCACAATTAATACTATCATTTGCTAGAGGAGAATAAAATCTTCCTGTTATTAATTAAAATAGAACTGTATTTCTTTTCTTCATTAAAGAAATCTGTGGTTAGATAGTTTAGGACAGCTCTGTAGTATTAGTGATCCACCCTTGTCTGTTGGATGCTTCATCTTTGTGTGATTTCTGTTTTCAAGATTATATAGTGATCTGAGCTAGCTGCAGGAGCTCCAGCAATCACATATACATTCCAGGTATAGGGGAATATCTATTCCACAAATATATTCCACAGTATAGGAGAAGCAAGTTAGGAAATATGGGTGCCACTCATAGTTGAATTAGCTTTCTAGACAGATATTCCTGAGGTCTACTAAAATATGTACTTCATTGGCCAGTCATTGACAAACTTCTTCTAACTAGGGGTAAAGGAGGATAGGAAATATGGTCTTTATTCTGAACATTATTGTTCTTAACTAAATAATGTAGTTCTTTCACTAAAGCAAAAAAGGAAAATGAGCATTAGGAAACAATCACTCCACATGGATACAAATATAATTAAATTTTAGGACAATGGTTCCTAACATTTTGTTTTGGATGACCAGAAACACTTTTAAATAGCAAACATTTAAATAACCCTCAACAGGACATTAATAGCTACTGATAATGTCAGCAAATTGATTTGTGAAAACTTTTGAATAAATGCTCAACTCCTTAAGCATCTGAAATCAACAGTGCAGTTAATCAGTACAATAAACCTGTTCAAATATACCACTGTATCAATAGCGTTAAAAAATAAATATTTTAGTTAATGCTGATTAAGCTAAAGAGTAATGGTATTAACAAAGAAAGAAAAGATGTATTTTTTAAATGGTAGTACCCCCTTCAGTTGTGTTGTGATAAGGCCACAAGACCATATCACAACACAACTGTAGAAAGGCAGCCAGCCAGTGATACAGATCATGAGATTGTAATGCTTTAAATTATTTTTATTGGGAAGATTTTATTTTAATTTGAAAGAAAGTTGGGATCTGTAAAAAAATTAATATAATCTAATTTATGATCTCCCTAATTTAAGCTCTAAACATCATCAACATTTTCATGAGACTTCAGCCCTGTTAATATGATTTCATTAATAGATGACCCCAGGAATGGTATTGAAAATAAATCCTAATTATGTTACAACTATAACATTTTTTTTTTACATTGCATTGATTTACATATTTCAAGAGTGAAAAGTATGGTATTTCTATGTTTTTTACTGCCAGTGGATTTTCTAAAGACATTGATTTCACACTGCTACAAGAATTCAGGTTGCTATTTCATTAGCTAGAATTTAAATGTTATTAAGTAAACTGATAATTCCACAATCATAAAAAAAGATATTTCTTCTAGTAAAGGAAAAGAAGCAATCCTGAACATTATACTTGTTGTCATTTGTAAGAAAACATTTTTTGTTTTACCAGCATTTTTCAGCAGGTGTCTTATTAATCCTGACTACATGGCAAAGATCCTGGAAGTGAATATTCTCTTCCCCATTTTAGAGATGAAGGTTGTGAACTGTGAATGCTGCCCTCAATAGATTCAGCTCATTTTCTGCTGCAATTTGAGTTCCCAAATGCAACTGGAATCTAATAATCAAAATGCTACTCACATTTCTCTTAAAACAGTTTCAATAACACAACATTTGGATTTTTTAAGTAGCATAGATGCGGTAATATATAGCCAAGAAACTTAAGGCTTTTCCTAGATCACAAAATTATTTTTAATTTATTTTCTGGATAGTTCAAGAGTAATGAAAATTAAATTGTACCTCCCAGGACCCATAGTAAGCCTGATAATTGGAAAAACACTTTTAGATTCAGAAAAGACAACATGTGCTGTAAAGTGAACCACTTAACAGTTCAGTACTAGTCTAGCTATTGAAAAATAAATTCATCTGTCCTAGTTAAGGCCTCTCAAACTCAACTCTTTCTTTGCATCTTCCTGGAAAAAAAGTTAGTTAATGTCATTGTCAATTTTTTCTGCATTTCTATAGTAACTCCTTAACTTGACTTACCTACAGTTCACTTCCTGCTTAAAAAACTATTCTCTTTCTATAACCAGAATAAACATTATAAAGCATGTATCTGAGCATAAAACTTCAATGATTTCATTGTTCAGAAGGGAGTCCAAACTCTCTAATATGTCACCAGATTAGCTCTGACTACACCTTCAATCTCATTCCCCACACTTCATTCCAGCAATACCAAAATAATTTTAATATCTATAATACTCTGTACTCTCTTAAAATTCTTGAGCTTTGCATTTGTCTTTTCCTTTGCTTTGGGTACATCATAGTTCATATTGGACTAACTCACAATGATTGGGCATTACAAGACTATTTGGTATATAAATGAAAAAATGACTTTGTTCATTTGTAATCAATTAAAAGGAGGAACTATCTTTAATTTTGCATCCATATTATATTTGGTTAGGCCTTGATATACCATATTTTTCTGCCTGTATGTTTAAATTCAAAAGTGAAAACTTCAATGCAAATTAAGGGATTAAAATACTTAGCAAACTTTTAATTACCTAAGGTTGTCTGCTAAATGTAGCCTAAGACTAAACTATTTTGTGTTGAGGTAAAAAATCACTTATTCTATGAGCAAGTTATGAATATCTAATTGATTTAATCTGCTGCCAATACTATTCCAGTTTTATTGTGTAATCCTGAAGTCCTGGTAATGTAGTGCAAGGGAATCAACAAGTCAGCAACCCTGAAGGCATATGACATAAGTGGTTTTACACCCAGATTTAGAGAAATACTGTTCTCACAGAAGCCATGTGGAGGATTACAAGTCATCTTAGAACTGACCCCTGTAATAGAGCTTGAGTTTGATGATCACATTTAAAATTGGAGTCCTTTAGACAGAAGCCTCAACTCCACATGGTACATGTAATAACCAAAGGAAGAGAGTTGAGTTCTATAATAAATAAACATTCTTGACAATGTTACCAATAATACAAGATTATTTTTAGTGTCTCCTCTGTCCTCTGTTCAATTATAGCTTAAAGTCAAGGGAATTCTTTGCAGTAGTGCATCCTTCCACAGACTCTCAGTCTCAGTTACTCATTTACTTACACACTCACATGTACATTTTTTTCTATTTCTTAGGTCATTTGAAAAATTTAATTTCACCCATCATTTTACTGCAGAACAATAAAGTCTTTATTTGTCACTAACTAAACTAACACTGACAATCAAAACAAGACAAAACACAGTCAAACATAAAAACAGAAACTTAAACCAACAATTAGCTTTTTGTAGCACTTTTTTTTCCTTAAGTACTGTTACATTTAAGCTGCATATTATCCCATTATCTCACATTCACTTGCCATCAATAATTGTAATCAAGTGTACATCTACATATATACATGGATATTGATTGAGATATATAAATTATTTAAAAATTTAAACAATCCACCTGAGTATTAATAGAGGTGCCATTCTATACATATAAATATACTAATACATTACTATTACTATTTATAATAATTGTGCATAAATAGGAATGAGGCAAAGTTTTGGAAGACTTCACAGGTTTTTGGTAGCAAAAAAAAACAACATATTTAAAAAAACTATACTTTCTTTAACAAAGGGAATAAATATCATGCATAGGAACATACATGTGCATTTAAATACGTGTAGAAAAAGAACTAGAGAAAGACACACACACTACACAATGACAAAGGATAGAGATATTCAAAGAGGGAGTAAAAGATGACATAAATTTCATTCTTTATAGTTCTTTATTATTTTAATTTTAGCCATGAAAATATATGTATGGTTTACTTGGGCATTTAGAAAAAGAAAATTTTGTAAGTGTACATCACCTTACATCACATTTCCCAAACTAAGGTTACAAATAAAACAACTTTCAAATTTTGCTTACACTTGAACTTTGGAAAGTAATATTATAAGAACTCTGGGTATGTTATTTAAGTTCTAGAACTGACTTCTTATTTGCATTTTCCCTTGAACAGAAGTAACACAAAGATTTAGCCTCTGAAGTGTGCTGTGAAGGAGACCCAGCATCACTAAGCCTTAGGTAATAGTATCAGAAAAAATCACTATACATTGGTTGAGTTGATTCATGATATATTCAGTTTATATATTTAAGTTCTTGGTAAATGGAAACCTTATGGTATTCTTTGTCAAATTTGTGTTGTGTACAAAATTGTCTTATTTTATGTGATAGAGAAACCTATAACAGTATCACTGTGAAATGTGATGTATATGAAAGAATATTTCTCTTTCATATTTAATGCAAGTGAATAAAAAATGAATTATAAAGAATACCCATCATCATCTTTCGTATTTGTAAGGCAAAAACAAATCTCATTTTTAGGCTAACATTTCATCCATTTTGTCTCTTTCAAATGTTGTCAGTGTTCGACCATCATTAAAGATCATGCTTATTTGCCAATCCAGATGAATCCCCACCAAAAATTTGTTTTTAAAAAAATGTGTTCTAAAAGTGGACGTGGAAATATCATCAAAGGAAGAACTGAATAAGCCAGCACCCGAATTTAAAATCAAAAGTGCAATAAAATGGGTAATCAGACACATACCTGTCAAATTTTCTGCATGAAAATGGTAAATTTGAGGGAAGAAATATCAATGCCACTTTTCTCTTTTCCTAGTAAATGAAAACAAGAAAGATATTCTGTGATCTTTCATTCCCACCATCATTTTTTTTTTATGCTGAGAGTTGCTGAAATGATCAAAGTAAATTCATCTCCAGGCAATCACCATGAAAATGACTGAGTACTGCAAATAGCCTAAAGCAAATGTGATTCATCACGTTCATTTAAAACTGCCAACAAATCATGGTTTGAATGCATTGGTAAATTTCTCACTCATTCCTTTACTTAAAGAATGGGAGATTATGGGAAAGAAAAGGAGAATGTAAACTCTCTGAAGGCAGGTTAAATCTATTTTTCATCTTATATCACATACAGGTACATGGTGCCCAAAGTACAGTAGTAGTAAACAAACACTCATTGTTGAATGAAATTTGAGAACTATGGAAGCAATTGACCCATATCTTTCACAAAATAAAGATAAATTCATCTGTTTCAGGGGGTAGTGATGATGTAATGGTGAGAACACCAGGCACAGATATTGAGAGTATATTCAAAGATGATATCAAGGGCAGTTACCTACTCAAATATTATAACTAATGAAGGCCTTAAAAATAGAGCTTTGAACAGCACATCCCCTGTTCAAGATGAATAAGTTCTAGAGATCTGTAGTACTGTAATGTGCACCTAAAAATTGGCTAAGATGGTAGATCTCAAGTTGCATTTTTACAATAGTGTAAGAGAAAGGATGTTTTTGTTTTCCAAGTAGGCCTCCATTGTTTACATTATATTAAATAGGTAATTTAACTTTTAAGAAAGTATAATAAAAGGGTAACATTGAATAGAATTCACAATGGAGTAAAGAATGAAGAAAGAGACTGGTGATCTACCTATTATTACTGATACCATCTTTATATTCATTGGGATTTGAGTCAGAACATTATGAATTAAAGATCCATGTCTTTAATAATTAACATGAGACACCTCACTCATCTCTAATGATGGGACTGGTAATGCAAAACAAAACTTTGATATATGAATGTCTTATAAATTTTAAGGTATTATGCATCTGTAATTTTACATTATTTTAATCATGGAATGAGGATTAACATTGATCAATGTAAGCAATGACTTTTAAGGAAAGATATGACAAATGTACACTGTATTGAATGACCCATTTTGTTCCCTAGAAAGTTAAAATAAAATTCTGCTTACATGGGTGACTTTTACCTTTTCAACATATTATTCTCCACAGAAGATTCACTCAGTTGATCTTGTGAATGTTCCAGAATGGATTTCACTTTGGGCTGAATATTTGTCAGGAGTTAAAACAGAGTCTATCCCATCATCAGTTGTCCATTAGAATTTGTTGACTTAGTGTAGTATGCTCAGGGTCCACACATGTTGTCACAAATAGCAGGTCATGTTCCTTTTCATGGCTGAGTAGTATATATATACATATCACATCTTCTTTACCTTTATCCTTTTATCTGCTGATGGGTGATTAGGTTGCATCCATATATTGTCTATTGTTAATAATGCTACAATTTGCAACAACATGGATGGACTTTTTACATATTATGTTAAGTGAGATAAGTCACACAGAGAAAGACAAGTAGTGTATTATATCACTTACATGTCAGATCCAAAAATGCCAAACTCATAAAAACAGAAAGTAAAATGGTGATTGCCAAGGAATGGGGGTGTTGAGGGATATGGACAAATGTTGTTTAAGGGTACAAACTTGTAATGAGTAGTAAATAAGCCTTAGAGATATAATGCACAGTATACTGAACATAGACAACAATATTGTAGTATAATCATCAGTGACTAGGAAATTGTAATGATTCTGACAATTAAAAAGAAAGGATCATTATGTAACATGATAGAGGTGCTAAATATCACCACAATTGCAATCACATTACAACATATAATGTACCAAATTAGCAGGTCATTCACCTTAAATTTACACAATATTATATCTTTAACATATTTCAATTTAAAAAATGAAAAAATAAATAATGAAGAATTTGTTGAGTGAATGACAGGTAGCACCAAATCTCAATAGTGACAGATGAGTAAAACAAATTCCCAAGTCATGATTTCCTCTCTAGTATGAGAAATCTTGTTGAAGCAGAATCAGAGCACATAGAAGGGTAAATAATTTAAATAATTAAGAACACTAAGATGTAATAGCTAGCCATAGCTCAATGTTTCTCTCTCTCTCTCTCTCTCTCTCTCTATATATATATATATATATATATACACACACACATATATAAATACACATTCCCTGTTGATATATCAACATATATATAATTTGTTATATCATAGGATATATGTATATTACTTGATACTGTCACTTTAAATTTCAACAATGGTTATAATTGTTCAATAACCTTGTCCTATTTTAATTTTAGCTATTTTTGAGGTTATATGATGGTATTTCACTAGGGATGTAGCATGTATTTTCCTTAACGACTAATGGTGTTGACATGTGCATGGTTTGCTGGAAGTCTGGATATCCTATTTTTAAGTTTCTCCTCCTAATTGTTACTCTTCTTAAAAATGATCTAACACATCTTTATAAATTCAAAATGTAACTCATTTCTCAGACATATGCATTATGTATCCTATTACATGAGTTGATTTTTTCATCTCTTAATGGTATCCTTAATGGAGTGACATTCTTAAAACTAATGTTGTCTAACATATTTTTCCTTTTAAAGTTAGTGCTTTTTATATTCTTATTATAACAACTTTGCTATTTTAAGGTATATTGTATTTTTTAGATGATTGATTATTTCACCTTTCACATTTTGATCTACAATACATTTGGAATTCACTATTTTTTTAATGTAAAAAGCTCTTTAAAACTGAGGTAAGATTTACATACAGTGAAGTATATAGTTCTAAGTGTACAATTAGATGGGTTTTGACAATTAGTTTATCAAGGTATGAAACATTTCCATCACTCCAGAAATTTCACTGGTTTCCCCTTCCAATACTGGCTCTCCATGGACAAACACATTTTAATTTATACACATGTGGATTACTTTTTTCTGTTCTCACAGTTTATATAAATGAATCATACAGTATCTACTCTTTGGTATCTTTCTTTTCTCGCTAAACACAAGATTATTACATTTACTCATGTTATTATGAGTTTCAGCAGCTCATTCCTTTTATTGCTGTGTGATTTTGGAGGGGTATGGGTAAAACAAAACAAAAATTTTATTCTCCTATTCATAAAAAAATTCAGTTTTTTTCTAGTTTTTGACTAGTATATAGAAACCTATCATAAGCATTCATGTTCAAGTACTTTTACGGAAATATGTTTCCATTTCACTTGGATTAATATCTAGTTTTGAATTTCATAGGTCAAAGGATAAACCCATTATTCACCTTATCAGAAATTTCCAAATAGTTTCCAAAGTGGTTGTACAATTTTACTCTCTCGTGAGCAATATGTAAGTTCCAATTTCCAAAGATATGCCATTTTAATATTTTTAAGCCATTCTATTGAGTCTGAAGTCTATCTCATTGTGATGATATTTTGAATATATTTCCAGGTATTTTTTGACAATTTGCATTCCTCCTTTGGGGAAGTGTATATGCAAGTCTTCTCTATTTTCACTTGTGTTGTTTTTCCTTTTGTTATTTATTTGTTGAAGTTCTTTATCATTCTGAATACATGCTATATCTGATACATGCATTTCAATTTTTTTCTCCCAGTCTGTGGGTGAAATTCTTACTTTCTTTAATAGTATATTTTTATGAGCATAAAATTTTAATTCTGATAAATCACATTTTTTATTTGTTTTATTTTATGTTTAGGGATATTTGCTTCAAACTCTTAGAAATCTTTGTCTACCTACGTCTCTGAATATATTCTTCTATTTGTTTCTTAACAAATAAACATAAAGATAATTCTATATATTTAATTTTTACTTTTAAGTTTCTGATACAATTACAATTAATTTTTGTGTGTGGTATAAAGTAGTAACCAAGCTAAATCAGATTAATTTTGTGTCTGGTATGAGATGGAAATATAAATTCATTATTTTCAAAATGCATCAACAATTATTTTATCATTTGTTGAAATGCTTCTTTTTCTCCTTTAATTACCTTGATACAATATTTAATTAATTAACCATATATGTGTGGTATATTTCTTGACTCATTTTCTGTTTATTTTTTTTATAGTTAAGAAACTCCAATGTCGTCTTCATTAATGTAACTTTTTAGCAAGTATTGAAATAAAGTAGCTTAAATCCTACAAGTTTTTCTCCAAGATTTTTTGGATATTCTACTTGCATGTATAAATTTTAGGAAAAGTTTGTCAATTTCTACCAAAAAATTGTTGCAATATTGATTGGGATTAATTGAATACACAGATCAACTTGAAAAAAAGGTCCTAATAATGTTCATTATTCCAGTCCAAGAACATAAATTGCCTTCTATTTATTGATTTCTTCTTTAATTTCTATCAGAGATATTTTATAGTTTTTCAAAGTAGAGATTTTGTATGTCTTGTGCTGCATTTTTTTGTAATTATTTTTATTTTATTCCTATTTTAAATGAAATATTGTTTACTTTATTTTCCTATTATTTGGATAAATAATTCATTTTTGAATACTAACCTTACACCTTTTTTTTAATCCAGATATTTATTATAAAAGGATTTTGTGGATTCCTTAGTGTTTTCTATATACATGTTGAATTAATTTGTGTGTGTGTTTTTAGGAGCATGAAAATATACTTTATTGTGTGACCCCATATAGATACTCTATTGACCCAGCATCATTAATTGAAATGTTTATACTTGCCTCATTGCATGGTATTTTCAATTATTCATCAATTCTGTGATTATGTTTGTAGAGCCCTGTTTTTAAACTATTTATATCTATACCATCGTCTTATTTACTATACATTTTAAATGGATATTGATACACTATAGGTTCTCTTTCTTTGGTTTATTCAAAATTGTTTTGGTGAATCTTAGCCTTTTGCATTTTTTCAACCAGTTTTAGCCTTAATCTGTGAGTTCCCACAATAAAAGTGCTGTGTTTTTTACTGAAATTGTGTTGATTCTACTTACAGATGACTGGCATCATTATAATAATGGATTTCTCATTCCATCAGTGTGGTGTATCACTTCAATAATTTAGATAATCTTTATTGTTTCAATAATGATCATAGTTCACCAGGTAGAGGACTTACATACATTTTGTGAGATTTTTTAATACAGTGATTTGTATGTTCTTTTAAATAGTATTACTTTAAAATTCGTCTTTCAATTTATTTAATGTTGTGCATAGAAATATGATGTTTCTGGAAATCAATCTTGTTTTTATCAACTGCCTAAATTTCCTTTCAAATTATAATTGTTTTTCTATGGATTATTTTAGATTACTTATGTACATAGTCACATCTAAAAATAATCTTTTATTATTTTTCTAATATTTATTATTTGATTGACATATTGCATGACCTGAAAACCTCAAATGAAATATTGACAGGAAGTGATAGTAGCCATCCTTATCTCTTTCTTGATCTAATAGGGAAAGTTTCCAATATTTCCCCATAAATATTGTTTGCTGTTTTTTTGGGGGGAGGGGGTTGGTTTTGGGGAAGCCAAATTTTTTAAATTAATTTTTATTGGAACATAGTTACTTTACATTGTTGTGTTAGTTTCTACTGTTTGCTGCTTTTAAAAAACATTTTATATTGTACATTTTTGTACTCTAATTTAAAAATACTCTCTCCATCATATCCTTTCTTCTATTTAAAGTATGACTTATTGTTGTATCTTTATCACATCTAAGTTGATTCTTAACATTCCCGTTTTTGTTTCAATAATACCAGCTCAAGGATTTTACTGCATCCCTTGGGTTTTGATAACCCACATCTTAATTATCATACAGGCAAAATATTTTACCAGTACCTTTGTGATTTTTTAAAATCATTAGTTGTTCAGAGTATATTGCTTAATTTCCAAATAGTTCAGAATTTTCTAGTTTTTTATTTTTACTGAAACCTACATTAATCCTACTCTAGTCAGATCTATACTTTGAATGATTTGAATTGCTTTATAGCTCAGCTTATGATCACATTATGTTTTTCTGTGTCATGAAGACAATTTAATTTTTTTATTTGTTTTGTAATTTTGGGTTTCTTAGTTCTTGCCACACGAAAAGGAAAATTTTGTTAACTGGCTTGTCCTATAATAAACAATGATATATATATATATTTACTTGTTCTATTAAGCTTTCACAGACATGCATTAAGAGTTCCTGACTTTGGGGTCTTTCTAGGTGGTGTAGTGGTTAAGAATCTGCCTGCCAATGCAGGGGACACAGGTTCAAACTCTGCTCCAGGAAGATCCCACATGCTGTGGAGCAACTAAACTGGTGTGCCACAACTACTGAGACTGTGCTTTAGAGCCCGTGAGCCACAACTATTGAGCCCATGTGCTGCAACTACTGAAGCCCATGCGCCTAGAGCCCATGCTCCACAACAAGAGAAGCCACAGCAATGAGGAGCCCACACACCACAACAAAGAGTAGTCCCAACTCACCGGCAACTAGAGAAACCCCAAGTGCAGCAACAAAGACCCAATACAGCCAATAAATAAATAAATAAATAAATAAACAAATAAACAAATAAATCTTTTTAAAAAAGAGTTCGTGATTTTGAATTTACCTTTTTTTTCAATTAAGACAATTTTTCTTTGTATATTTTAAATAACATTTTTTATTGCATACACAACTAGAATTACACTTCCATGATTTATTGATTCCTGTTTATCTCTAGGAATTTTTCTTGCCATAAATTCTACTTAAAAGCTGCCACGGTTTCTTTTAACATTTGTATTTGTTAATTTTTCCATTGTTTTCTTTAAAGCTTTCTATATCTTTACATATAAGCTGGGTAATAAGATTTAATAACAAGCTAAAGAAACTAAACAAACTATATTATAATATCTCACAGGTACTAATAACACTATAATATGGATTAGGTACATTTCCTTGAAAATCAATAAAATGTTATATAAATAATCTTTAAAATTATAAGTATTGAAGTATGACAAAAGTGTTCTTAGAAAGTAGAGTTATAGACAATACTTTCTTTTTTGTTTGTTTGTTTTAATTTTTACTGGAGTATAGTTGATTTACCACTGTAGTGTTAGTTTCAGGTGTACAGCAAAGTGCATCAGTTGTACATATACATATATCCACTCTTTTTTAGATTCTTTTCCCATATCAGCCATTACAGAATATTTAGTAGAGTTCCCTGTGCTATACAGTAGGTCCTTATTAGTTATTTATTTTACATATAGTAGTGTATATATAGTAGTGTGTATATGTCAATTCTAATCTCCCAATTTATCCCTCCCCCCTTCCCCTCCGATAATCATAAATTTGTTTTATATATCTGTGACTCTTTCTGTTTAGACCTTTTTTTAGATTCCACATATAAGCTAGTAAGTCAGACAAATATCATATGATATTGCTTATGTGAGGAATCTAAAAAAAAAGAAAATTCTTTTCTTTTTACTTTCTTATATACATTAACTATAAAAAATAAAACGACAAACTAGGTAGCTGATATAAATGATTAAAAAGTCATGTATCAACTAAATATAATGCTAAACACAGGTATGTTTTTCATAATATAAAGAATGAGTTTTGTCATTTACTAGACACAAGCTATCCTTGACCAAACTTTTTAATTTTTTTGTTAATTGCTCATTTTTTCTTTATTAGTACTAAAGTTTTCCTTCTTTTCATGTCTCTGACACTACTCTAGCATCACTACCTCCTTCACACTATATGATACCACTACAAACCACCAAAATCATCTCATCCAAGACACCCTATACATGCAGTACCTCACTGGTTCTTTACCTCCCATTGCTTAATTTCTAAAAATCTCTTTGTTCTGCTAAATACAATTCTCTCCCTAATCACCGTTCCTTCATCTTGCCCCACGCATCTTCTTATCCTAATCATTGTAGTATCTTTGAGCAATTTTATTCACTTTTATAATCTCAGTGACTCTTCCACTTACCTTGTCCAGAGTTCATCCCCAATATCCTTCAACCATGAGGCCATGGATGTATCACTTTATGTATAAAGTGTGCCCTGAATCTCAATATAAAAATTGATATACTCTCTTTTGTATCCTGTCGCTATCTTTCTGTATCTCTATTATAAAATCTGTAACACAGCATTTAAAATATTTTGTTTCCTTGAGCCTTTGGATATTGCCCGCATGACCCTCCAAACTGGTTCTTAACAAAAACATTTCAGTCAAGTACCATGACTTTCACCCTTATATTCCATCACCAATCAGAATTTACTGAAGCATTATGTGTGTAATCAATGTCCATTCCACTAACTAATTCCTGATCAATGCTTGTGTGATTGATAGATACATAGATAAACTTACTTATATGTTAAGAGGAAAATAGACCTATAGAACTTTGTTTATGCTTGGCTTTTAAAATTATGTTTGTTAACCTACATATGTATCCTCTTCAATTCTTTGCATCCTTTAAGGAGAAAAGTGAGGTCAAAATAAATTCTGAAAAGGTATAGCAGGAAAAGCTGGAGAAGACATAAGGGAATTATAATCAAAACTTGCATATCTATTTTTTTTCCCAAGGCCATGTACCCTACCCTATATCTCTTTTTTGTCCTCAAATCATGTATTAAATCATATACACAACAATAGAAAAATAAATATGGTCTTAAAGGAAAATCATTTATAGAAAAATGTTTTAAAAACAGAAATACCTAAAAATGAATCAATTGATGGTTCATTCATTAATACAAAAACTTCATTGAGTCCTTGTCTAGAACTGTGGTAGACTCTGCAATGATAGGGTTAAACACAAAATTATTCTTCTTAGTTGTATTTTTTGTAAGTTCTGAATTCATACATTCAACTTAAAGATAGAGTTTTGATCTATATTTCTTTAGAAAGTAATTTCACTCATTATAAACATATTAGTTATATTTTTTTCAAACTCTACATATGGTTTTAGAGCCTCCTGTCAATAAAAAATAGGAAAGCAAATCACAGAATAAAATAACAAAAGAACTTACCAAAATACTGATCATTTAATCTAATTTCACAACTTCAAGGAGGGCTTAGTTATTCTGTTATAGACTTATACACAGTTCTCAGAACTAATTAAGATGTCATTTTAAAAAAGCTAAGAATTAAATTGTCCTAGGATCTTACTGGAATCTGATCTTCAATGAGACCTATATATAGAATCCATTTTACAAGGCTTCCTCCTCACCCTCACCCCCAAGTTATATCTGATGTCTGTTCTTTAAAATAACAGACATATTATTTAGAGCTTATGATACTGATTTCAACTACTGTATAATATGAATTAGAGAGCACAAAATATAATAGATCAGGACCATTTAGTGTAGTTTCTCTTTTAACACTATGGAACTTAATTCTTTCTAGTTACTTTCAGTATTTCCATAAACACTTGCTGATTTCTATAAGTAAAATATACCTTCAAATTATTCACCTTTTCAATACATTTCAGTATCTGTTTTGTCTTAATTAGCTTGATCAGCTCCATGAAATGTTAGGTAATTTTAATAATATGCTTATATACATTTAATAAAATATATATTTATACTATATATATATTAGAATTTTAGCACTCACAAAGCACTTTACATATGTTATTTTAAATAAATGTTCATTATTCTAAGTATGTCTGTGAGAAAGACAGGTCATGTCCCTTCTCAGATTAAAAACAAAAATAAAACAAAACTAAGCCTCAGAGGAGTTATTCAAAGTTTCTACCCCCAAGGAGTAAAACACTCAATAATTAATTTTAAATTTTCTGATGTGAAATCTTAGAATCAAAATATGATTCCCAACCACCCAAGACTTTAATGTTCTTTTATGATCTTTTGAATCCCAAGACACATAATATGCAGCTTAATAGAAGAAGGCAGAAATAATCATTTTACAATAATTTTGCTGCAAACTTTCTGTCAGGTATTTCCAGAGTGGAGAGACCACAGAATATTAGCGTAGCCCTTAATTATAGCTACTGTGTTGAGAACAAATGGAGAGAAAGACATTGAGATGTAGTTGAAGCATGTATGGTTCAGAGCCCAGCAGAAATATTTTTCCAGTTTTATTGAGAAATAATTGACATACATCACTGTTCAAGTTTAAGGCATACGATGTGATGGTTTGATTTACACATATTGTGAAATGATTACCACAATACAATCAACTAACATCCATTTTCTCATACAGATACAATAAAAAGAAAAGAAAGAAAAAAGAAAATAGAAACTTATCCATGTGATGAGAACTCATAGAATTCACTTTCTTAACAACATTCCTATGTATCACACAGCTGTCATCATGCTGTACATTACATCCCTAGTGTTTATTTATCTTATAACTGAAAATTCGTACCTTTTGACCACCTTCCTCCAATTTCCCCTCCCCTGGCCCTCCACCTCTGGAAACCACAAGTCTGATCTATTTTTCTATTTCTATGAGTTGTTGTTGTTTTAACTTTTAGATTCTATATATGAAATCATACAATATTTGTCTTTCTCTGTCTGACTTGTTTCACTTAGCATAATGCATTCAAGGTCCATCCATGTTGTCCTGAATGGTAGGATTTCCTCATTAAAAAAAAAAAAAATATTTATTTATTGGCTGCATTGGGTCTTTGTTGTTGTGTGCAGGCTTTCTCTAGCTGCGGTGAGCAGGGACTATTCTTCGTTGTGGTGTGCAGGCTTCTCATTAAGGTGGCTTCTCTTGTTGCAGAGCACAGGCTTTAGGGTGCACAGGCTTCAGTGGTTGTGGCACTCAGGTTCAGTAGTTGTGGCTCTCAGCCTCTAGAGCACAGGCTCAGTAGTTGTGGTGCACAGGCTTAGTTGCTCTGAGGCATGTGGGATCTTCCCAGACCAGGGATTGAACCCATGTACCCTGCACTGGCAGGTGGATTCTTAACCACTGTACTGCCAAGGAAGCCCAGGATTTCCTCATTTTTAATGGCTGAATAATATTCCATTGCACAGAGATACCACAACTTCTTTATCCATTCATCCATACATGAACACAGGTTATTTCCATATCTTAGCTATTGCAAAAAATGCTTCTATAAACATGGAGTTGCAGATATTTTTTTGAGTTAGTGTTTTTGTTTCCTTTGTTCATATTCCCAGAAGTAGAATTGCTGATTCATATACTATTTCTATTTTTAATTTTGTGAGAATCTTTCATACTCTTTTCTACAGTGGCTGTAACAGTTTATGATCCCACCAACAGTGGACAGAGGTTCCCTTTTCCCTACATTCATGCCAGCATTTGTTATATCTAGCTTTTTTGATGATGGCTATTCTAACAGGTGTGAGGTGATATCTCATTGTGGTTTTAATTTGTATTTCCCTAATGATTAGTGATGCTGAGCCTGTTGGCCTTTTATGTATCTTCTTTGGATTCCTGTGCCTATTGTCCTTTCATGTATCTTCTTTGGAGAAATGTCTGTTAAGGTCTTTGCCCATTTTTAACTTGGTTACTTGGAGTTTATTTGCTACTGAGTTGAATGAGTTCCTTATATATTTTGAATATTAACTCCTTATCAGACATATGGTTTGCAAATATTTTTCCCAGTCCATAGGTTATCTTTTTACTTTGTTGATGGCTTCTTTTGCTATACAGATGCTTTTTCATTTGGTATAGTCCCACTTGTTTATTTTTTTTATTTTGTTGCTTGTGTTTTTGTTGTCATACCCAAAAATTGTTACCAAGACCCATGTCAAGAAGTTTTATTCCTGTTTTCTTCTAGGAGTTTCATGGCTTCAAATCTTTATTTTGAATTAATTTTTGTGAGTAGTATAAGATATGGGTCTAATTTCATTCTCTTACATGTGAATGTCCAATTATCCCAGCACCATTTATTGAAGAGACTGACTTTTCTTCTTTGAGTATTCTAGAATTCCTTTCCAAATATTTGACCCATTATGCTTGAGTTTACTTATGGACTCTCAATTCTATTCTATCAGTCTGTCTTTTTTATGCAAGCACCATACTATTTTAATGACCATAGCTTTCTAACATTACTTGAAATAAGGAATTTTCATGTCTCCTGCTTTATTCTTTTTCCTCAGAATTTATTTGGCTATTCCAGGTTTTGGTGATTCGTATAAATTTTATGAGTGTTTTTTTCTACTTTTTTAAACAATACCATTAGAATCTTGAGAGGGATTGTGTTGAATTTATAGATTGCTTTTGGTAATATTGACATTTTAACAATATTAATTCTTCCAATCCATGAGCACAGGATAGTTTTCTATTTATTGGTATCTTCTTCCATATCTTTCTTTGGCTTCTTATAACTTTCAAAGTAGAGATCTTTCACCTCCTTAGTTAAATTTATTCCTAAGTGTTTTATTATGTTTGATGTTATTGTAAATGGGATTAATTTCTTTATTTCTCTTTCAGAAAATTCATTGTTAGTGTATCAGCAGAAATGTCATCACCTTAGGAAAAGTCAATCAACTTGCCTGAGCTTATTTTTGGTTCTATTAAGGAGGATAATGACATTCCCTTTGTAAGATTGTTGTAAGGACTCTAATAGAGATACATTCAGAAATCAGATGAAAGCAAAACTTCTTTCCTGTAACTCTCTTAACTTTGACTTTTCACTCATGGCAGGAATGCTTGTTCTTTCCAAGTAAACATATTTGTGGTTTAAAACAAACTTTTCTTTGGAGGGTTCCTCCTTTCAAGAGGTCTGTCCTGTCTCTTTTTCTTTGATGGCAGCACAGGGAAGAGGCTTCCATTTCCAAGTGGATATTGACTGAGTGTGTTCATTCCCCAAGCTCTGATTAAATTGTTTAATTCTACTTGCCTATATCCTTTGACCTCTGTGGGTTCTATTTGTTTGTTTGGGGATTTTTTCTGTTTGTTTTTCTGTTACTGTTGTTGTTCTCCACTCTGGTAGAGCTTTGCCCAGCTGGTCACTTGGTATCTTACACTTTACATGCTACCAAATAGTTTGCATTCCCAGACATTTCTAATTACTATAGACTTGCCATTGACTCCAGTTGGGAGATCCCTTTATCCTGCAGCCATCTCCTTCCAAATCTATGGCATTTCTGATATATTAAGTCTCTTTCCTTGGAACCCCTGGGACAACATTCTATTGCTTTCTTTACACTGATAATATGTAATCTAATAAGTTTTACCTAGGCCCATCTCTTTAGTATCTCCCAAGCCATTGATGCTCTATCATAAATGTCATATTAGATTTAAGACAAAACTATGAATATATTGTGGAAATCTTGCAAGATTTCAAGACACTGAAATTCACCACCTAACCCCATATGTCCACCTGGGTATTTCTACCATCTGCTCTTAACCCTTATCCTGATGGGTAGCAAAGCCCAAGAATCTAACTTTTTGTTCTGTTTCCTATTCCTTTAAATCTTTTTCCCAGAACTTTTCCAGAGAGGCAAAAATCTTTTCTGTGTCATATTATTTAGCTCTCCAAAGTTACAGTTTACACATTTATTCTTCTTTCATATTCTAGATTTATAATATTGAAATTTTGAATTTGAGGAATTCCAAGAAAAATTTTCTCTCTTTCACATGAAATTTCAAGACTATTACTTTACTAAAATAAAAAAAAAATTACATTTGAAAACCAAAATCGAAGAAAGACATTTTTTTTCAAATACCATTCTACTCTCCAATCTCCGTGGGAATAAACCTCAGCCTAATGACCTTATCTCACCAGGAAAAGGTACTGAAAATGAGGAAAAAATTACCCACAGTGGAAGACAATTTATATGTTATTTAAAATACTCCCTTGCTATAACTTTAAAAAACACAGCACATCTGGCACATTGAACATGTCTAATATGTTCAAATTAAATTACTATTAGCTATAATTATGATAAATATGCATTTACATGATACAAATATGTGTGTAAATATACGTGTTTATTTAAATCTTCATATACAATTATACACGATTAGCATAGTTTATTTTTTTAGAACTTTTATTGAGATACAGTACGATTAACATAGTTTAGATATAATGGTTTATATTGTGCTTGCAAAAAAATAGTCATTACCATACTTGTTTCTCCTATTGATGCTATACTTCTGATAAAGCAGAGTAAATTTTCAAGGTTTCCTTTGATCAAAACTAAGGACATATAGTCCATGTTGAATTGGCACTCATATGTATGAGAGCAGAAAAATAATTACCTTTCACTCTGCAAAAATAACAAACTAAAGGCAGATACCCTGGGATTTAAGAAGATTTTTTCTTGGACCTGAGGAAAGAAAAGTTTAGATACATCAAGCAGTTGATATCACTGTCTAAAAAACTGCCTTTATTTTTTAAGATCATTTTTAAAACAATGTAATAAACTGCCATGTTTTGTTGCTGTGGAAGTTATAGGACATGTCACAAGGAGTTACAAGAGTTTTGTGCATTTTCCCGCAGTCATATATACTCACACTTAAGTAGATTGTACTAAAAAATTATATTAATGTAACAAATTTTTAAAATGGGCTTTCAAAATTCTTTATTATAAGTACTTGAGCACACACCTAACTAGTGTGACCCATATTGTCAGCAATGTCTTATGTGTTCTCTGATACTTTTCAGGAATTTCAGTCCATCATTTCAATAAGCAAAACATTATATGCCGTTGGAGACTTTACTCTCTGAATTATTTACTCTCTGAAATGTTATATTTCCAGGGACCTTTCTACACATGGATATAGAAAGGTAAATGTAATATATTTCTTTCTTTAAAAGGACAACCTAGTGAGGACTAATAATCATTTTTTTTAAAAAGACTAAATCAAATACAAATACCCTAATAAAACTATGAGTATGTTAGAGCAGGAGTACAGGAAATAGGACACGCCTGGTAAGGAATGCTACATGAAGCAGGTAATTTTTTAAATAAAAGCACCATCATTATGAGGTAAATTTACATAAAATTAAATTCACCAATTTGAAGTAAACAAATTGATGTCTTATGACAAACACACACAATCATGTGAATGCTACCAGTAATGACACAGAACATTTATATCACCTCCTATAAAAAAGAATTGACTTTCTACAGTCAATTCTTTCCCCTCAAGAATAACAAACACTGAATTGCTTTTTGTCACAATAATTTTGTCTGTCCAGGAATTTCATATAAATGGAATCATACAGTATGCTATCTTTCATGGTTGCTTCTTTTAGTTGGCATAATTCTCTTTAGATCTGCCTATGTTATTACATGAATAAGAAGTTCATTTTTCTGTTGTTGAGTAGTATTGCATCTTGTAAATATGTCACAATAGGTTTATCCTTTCAACAGCTAATGACATTTGATTATTTTTAATCTAAAACTATTATAAATGAAAATTTTATTTATTGATATTATTCTGGGATTGATAGTTTGATCACTGATTATGTTTGTTCACATTTTTCTGATAAATTTTATTATTTTAATCTTTATTTCATTGCATACATTATACAACAGATACTTTCTTGAGTTGTTCAAGAAATTCTCATAAAATTATGTTAAATTAAGGAGGTAAGTTATAAAACTACAGTACATACATATATATAAATAAATATTTATTATATATTCATTTATACTTATATAAACATATTTATATATTACATTAATATTTAATTGTGTTTATGGGCATAAATTAGGTCTAAATAGATAAGAATAAAATCAAATTTTATTGGTATTTTCTAACTGGTATGATATAAAATTATTTTTCCAAATAATATTCCATATTTTAATAACATATAAAATGATGTGTAAAAGTAAAATTAGGAAGTACTTAAAATTAGAAATAACAGCCTTATGTTTATCACACTTTATTGAGTTTGTATCACTTCCTCAAGTTCATTCACATAACAATATTTAATGAAATGTCTTTTGCCAAATAAATGTTATGATATATTGAATGCCTTTTTAATTTTTTGAGGTTTTCAATGTAAATTAGCATATTAAACTTTCTTAGAATTTCTACAGGACTGACAGCCTTCTCAAAACTTATTTTACAATTAAGCTCTACATCTAGTATGCATAATTGGGACATTACTTTGTACTGTAGGATACATGTATCAGTCCAGTACCTAAAGTAGTAGAAATGGCTCCTGAGCTTATAATGGGAGGGACTGAGAATTGTGTTAATGTGAATTTGCAAAATGATTATATTAATACCATTAACTACTATGATAATAAATCTCTTTTGAGAATTTGTCATTTGGGTTTTCAAAGTTATGTCAACATTTATCAGAAAAAGAAGGTCTAGCTCCATAATATTCTTTTCCTTTCTCCATCCTTTGTGAAACTCCCTTTAAACTCCCTTGAGTTTGAAATATATTCACTAATGTAATTAGTGTTCATAAACTTCAAGAAAAAAGAAAAAAAATACAAATAGGTTCATATATCAAATACTAAATCTAGACCTTGTAGTATAGATCTCGAAGACCGCTTCTTCAAAGGAATAACTGTGTAAAAATTGTTCTAACAGAGTAATTAAAAAATGTGAGCTTGAGACTAAACAAGAAGATAAACTGTGCCCATAATATGCTGTTTATCTTCTAATCAATTCCAATTTGCCTCAGCATTTATCAGATGGAATTAAACACTTCCCATACTTATTCTGATACAAATTCTATCAGTCTACTATATGAGTTCCTCAGAGAGAGGAGGATTTGCTGTGGTTTATCAAAACTTTCAAAGCATTACTCGTTGATCTAATCGGTTATTTATGTCTCAGTTTTTAAGATAGATTAAACTGTATTTTAGGAGTGCAAGGTTCACTGAATGAAATGCCAAATGGCCCTTATTTCACTCCGTCATTTCACACAGAGTCATCCTTTAAGTTACAAGTGCTGTTTCAAAAGTTTCTGTTCACTATGAGGCTTTGAGAGATTGAATGAAAAATCCTCAGATTATCACTAGTGCCATCCGTCACCATTACCAACCACATATCACTGACAAGGAAACTTATCTAGTGATTTAAAAGCTGACTAGGAACATGAGGAAACAACTGTCCCTTGCAGCAAAGGAATGTCATTCAGTTCAACCATTAAGAAAATGAAGTGTATTCACACAGATCTTATAGATGTGTGTACTCCAGATTACAATCTTTCTGTTTTTTCCTGATCATATTGTAGTTCATTAATCAAAAAGTAGATAATTTAAATGTATAGAAACATATATAAGGTAAGAAAAATGATGGACATATTCAAAATAATAAGGGTATGAGAGCTTGCCATGGTATGATTTTTTAGTGAGTGGGAAGAAGGTGAAGAGAAGTTAAAAGAGGTATATATACACATTGATGATGCCAAAAATAAAGAACAAAATGTCTGTTTCAATCTAGTTGAAGAAGCTTAATAATGACAGTGAGGGAGGAAAGTCTGCTACATGGTTAATACATTTTAGATTTGACTGCATCAAAAAGAGCCTTTTTCACAACCTTGAAATCTGTGTCAAATGTCAAATATCTACTTCTTGAATTGCCTCTGTTATTCTGGATGGAAATGTGAAGAAGGTTAGAATTGGGGTGACTTATGTACCACTCAGAGCATTCAAGTGGTGGTACCCATGCTTTTATTGTATTCCCTTTTTGAAGAGCTTCAAATGTGTGCACTAGGAAAATGTCAGCTCTTGTGTCTTGTGCAAATATATACATTTTCTATACTTCACCTGTAGAAGAAAAACTTACATCACTTAAAGTCTTAATGAATATATGAGTCAATAATTTACAGGAATTAAAAATGATTTGAGTCTTGAAAATTATCAACAAAAAATAATTATTTTAATGCTTTGGTCCATTAGTTTATTCTGGTTTGCCTCATGTCCAGTCTAAACCCTTATCTCATCAAAGCTGTTTTTCAAAACCTTATTGCCTACCAGCTTTAAAACCATTTTCACCAGTTTCCTTTAGTTTTAATATTTCTTAAATGAAACACTCTGTGACTTTCAGGTGGCATAACTGTATACTGTTTTAATTTGTAAATTATATTTCATCAAATATCCTCATATTTAGTTTTTTTTTTTTTTTTTTTCCTTTAGGGTGTTTAACTAAATATGTTACTGTAGGAACAAAACCTTTCCATTTTTTAAATCTCTACCACTAAATTTAAACTTGGTTGTATCAAGTAAATGTTAAATCATACACTGCAAAATATAAGAATATTTATTTTCACAAACCCAATGGATATAAATTTGATTAATTTGAGATATTAACTCTTTAACCATTTTAGACCAATCTTGTGCCTTTCTTTCTTTGTTTTCACTTTTGCTTCTATGCTACATTAGTTTGCCATGAAGCAATTGCACTGTAAAATATTACAATAAAGACTGTGAAGATTTTTATGGGTGTAAAGTCCATTACAGTGTGCAATAATATTTCTCTCTAGTTCTTAGCTACCAAGTTTTCTGTACTTTGCCAAAAAAAAATGTGTATTCCAGGTGGTTATTTTGGAGAGTGTCAAAATAAGATTTTATGGTATATTACTGTTGATTCACTTTGAATTAAAATATGTATATTGCAGGGTAAAAAAACATTACATAACATACAATCCTGTTACTCTTATTTAAAAAAAATTATATAATATAGGGGGCAATTATATTTAAATAAAGAGCTTAAAAATAATGCAGGGAAACTTGGGATTATTCTCAAATTGAAGAAAAATTTTTCTCTTGAAGTACTAGCATTTTATCTCTGTCTCTAACTATATGGTTCATAAGCTGCCTGGTTCCCTCCCTCCTTGCCTGTGTTTTCTGCCTCAGGCCACTTCACTTCTTTCTGCTGACTCAGTCCATTGGAATTTTGAAAACAGTACTGCCCTTTTGTAAATGGCTTCCAAAGAGCTCCAGTCCTGTATTCAAATGACTCAGCAGCTAATCACATTTATTTCTTAGATCTAGGACTTCTACATTATTTCTGTACACAAACCTCTGTATTATATTTCATGACTTATATTTGTGGCCTTTCCCTATAGAGCCCTACCTTGTTTCTACTATTCTGTTCAAAACCTGGAATTGTGCTTCTGAGCTGGAATGTCATAGATGCATCAGTTTGCTTCAAATCTCCTTGATGCCACCTTTCATAAATTAAAGAAATGTATGCTAAGAATACACTATGTGATGGATCCTATGCTCGGTAATGGGAGCAACATGGCCCTAATCTCAGCTACTGTTAAGGACAACTGTGTCAACCAATATCAGTCAACCAACGCTAGGAAGATGAATCCCTCTGGCTGGTTTGAAGACCAGTGAGACTCAGAGCCAGCTCCAATACAGCACGACCTCTGATTGGGGTGAGGATGGCCACTGCTTGTAATCTTGGAGGCAGCAGATTAGGAATGGTCTGAAACTCTGACTGGTGTCCCTTGCCTGCCCCACTGTGCTCCCTGGCCTGCACCCAGCACCCACCCCAGCCCCTCATGCCCCAGCACTGCTCCCCTCTGGGGCAAAGATGCCAACATTGGGAATGGGGAGAGCACACACAGAGGAAGTGGACCAGCTTGGACCTGACCCTCAGGGCTTCTGCTCCAGCACCTTAAGACTTAACCCTGCCTCTAACAGGTCCATGTCAGCTACTGGGCAGAGGAAGAGCTGCCAACACACCTTGGGGGAGGGGGAGAGGAGGTGGGAGAAAATGTTACTTATGTTCACTTCAGATCCAGCTCTCCCACAAAAACCATGAAAGATAAGAGTTATGAAGGGTTTTTGCATCTTACTTACTATCAAAATTCTAGTTGTAAGAAAATTAAAAATTTGTTTTGTAATTACAGTCTTATTTTCCCTTTTAGCAATCTTTGGTGCCAGATGCCTGATTTTATATCCCATCTGATAGCATGCTATCTGGGTGATATTGGGTGAATTATATACATTCTCTAGGTCTCTGTTTCTAGACCCATATAATGTTCATTAAAAAAATCACTTGCCTCATAGAGTTTGTGGACAATTAAAGAAATTAATTCACATTAAGAATGATGCTTAGCATTTGGTAAATGCTCAATATTTTTTAGCTTTTCATCAATTGGAGATTCATATAATATGCAATTTTTAGAGTGACCTCAAATTCTAAATTACTTTGTAATGAGATAGAGTATGAATACATTTCAATATCCATGCCTGCATGCATACTCATGCAGATGAAATACTTTGTCTGGAGAGTTACAACATGTCTGAAATTATACAAGGACCTGCCTGACCCCCACTACCCATGAAGTCCATAATTATCTAGAATTCATCTTCTTAGCAAAAGTTTCCAAAGTTGCAATTCCACTCTGTGTAACTCTTTCCCAAGCTTGAGTCTCTGCCAGCTGAAGCACACACTACCTTTAACCTAGGAAACAGCACTTGTTTCTATGCTACTACTGCCAAACATTTTAATAATTCATTAAAATCCATGACTGTTGCCTAACAGAAACAATAAATAGATAAGCATTATGATGTACCATTTTTCACTTGAGAAACCAAAAGAACAAGAAAATCAACCAATCACAAAAAACTGATAAAATTATTTAAAACACACTTCTGGCTTAGAGAGCTATCATTTCTTCTATATAGCTGTGTGCTCTGTGGGTTTTGAAGTGTGACATTTGGAGTGTATGATAAACCAGAATAGAAAATAATACAGTAAATTTCTATCTGCTTTTTGATTTGATACAAATGTCGTAGCATCAGTTGACATCATCTCTAGAATAAAAAACACATGAAAGTGAGAGAACTCTGTTTTTAAACTGGCTGGCTTTGATTTAGTGTTACACTACTACCTTGTTTTATGAGTTCTGTAATATCAGACTATTTGGTTCATAACAAATAAATGATGAATAATTCATAACATGCAAAAATTAATCAGGAAAATCTGATTTTAGAGACCTTATTCTGAAAAAAGACAAAGCCTCCACACAGATCACGAGGCACATTTTTAAAATAACATTGAATTTTTTGTTAAAATTAAGTCTAAAATTCAATATAGCCTATAAGATCAAAAGCAACTTCTTTAAGTAAAAGCATTTATCTAAATGGGCACATTATAACAATGTGTAGATCTATGCACAAAATTCAATATAATCATGGACAGGCAAACAACCTTACTCTGCTTTTCTCCATCTAATTTTAAATCATACTGAATAATAAATCAGTTGAACTGATGACTTGTATAAGATACTGAATTCTTTAGAGAAATAACTATTTCTTGTAAATTCTGTAACCTTGGAAATGTGCAGCTGTGATTTGTTATGTGGGTATTTATGAGTATATTGTGACAGTACTGAAAATTCCCTAACCTTAAGAAGAGGAAAACACCTAACTCAAGGGTTATCTAAAGTTATACCAAAGTTTCCCTCACACAAGGAACCTAACTAGACATGTGGAAATCTATCATTTTTGTTCCTATTCCCTCTTTCCTCTTGTAAAGTAACCCCTGCCCCATTCCCAGTTTCACTTTCTAAAGTTTCTTTTACCCACAATCAGTCATGACATGGAACTTTTTATTTCTTTTAATTTATTTATTCATTTATTTATTTATTGGCTGTGTTGGGTCTTTGTTGCTGTGTGCAGGCTTTCTCTAGTTGCAGCAAGAGGGGGGCACCCTTCGTTGTGGTGCACAGACTTTTCATTGTGGTGGCTTCTCTTGTAGCAGAGCACGGGCTTTAGGCGTGGGCTTCAGTAGTTGTGGCATATGGGCTTAGTTTCTTCATGGCATATGGGATCTTCTCAGAACAGGGCTCGAACCCGTGTCCCCTGCATTGGCAGGTGGATTCTTAACCATTGCACCACTAGGGAAGTCCCCATGATTTGGAACTATTAAATGGAAAATTACAGAATTAAACAATTCATACATTTTAAATTGCATACCACTGAGTAGTGTGATGAACTCTCTCACCATCCTGCTCCATCACACCCTGGACGATAATCATCCCTTTGCAAGGCAAGTCCCACCATTGGTCAGTTGATCACCTTCTTCTTTATCAGACTCACTGTTGCATTATAGCAGTGCTTGTGTTCAAGTGACCCTTATTTTACTTAATAAAGTCCTCAAAGCACAAAGTAGTAATGCTGGCAGTTTGAATATGCCAAAGGGAAGCCATAAAGTGCCTCCTGAAAGGAAAAAGATGGAAGTTCTCAACTTCATCAGGAAAGAAAAAAATTGTATGCAGTGGTTGCTAAGATTTAAGGTAAGAACGAATCTTCTATCAGTGAAATTGTGAAGAAGGAAAAAGAAATTTGACCTAGTTTTGCTGTCACACCATAAACTGCAAAAGTTATGGCCACAGTGCATAATAAGTGCCTAGTTAAGGTAGAAAAGGCATTAAATATGTACAAAAGTTATTTTGAGAGAGGGAGAGAGAGCCCACATTCACACAATTTTGTTGGAGTATGTGTGATCATTTTTTCCATTTTATTATTAGTTATTCTTGTTAATCTCTCACTGTGCCTAATTTACAAATTGAACTTTATTATAGGTATGTATGTGTGACAAACAAAAGAAAACATGGTATTTATAGAGCTGAGTACTATCCATGGTTTCATGCATCCACAGAGAATCTTGTAATGTATCTCCACACAGAAAAAGGGGAACTATTATAGTGTTTCATTCTAACTGCAGTGAAAAGTGTCCTTGATTGGTCCAGGTCTTTCAATGTGAGGTGAAAGAAGTTGAATTAGTAAGCTGATTTTTCAACAAAGGGATAGGTCCTATTCACATGGTTGTATGTAGATATTTCAAATTTTGATGAGGTTATCATCAGAGCTTTTCATTTATGATGGAAATGTCCCTTCAATGCAGGATATAAATAAAATTCACTGACAGTGTCAATCATCTAACTGCCCTGGATGACATAAAAAGGAAGATGAAGTGACAAAGATGTGGAGATGTCTACATCAGACTGACTCTGAAAGGGGCATGGCATGTGGTGAAACTGGAGATAGATCCTCATACCAGGAAACTGCCTTTTCCTCTGACAATGCAGATTTTTATAGACTATCCCCTGTATCTTTTTCTTTATCTAATAGTGATTTCCTCATTTTCATACCCTCAGGTTTTGAATCAGAATTGTTCTTGTTATTTTCTAAATGATATTTGAAAGGACTAAAGTTCAGTACAATCCAAATAAATGTGAGGCATCACTCAACCCACGCATTCAGTTGTACAATAAATATTGAATTTCTTAATTTTGCTTAAATGTTTATATTCAACCCAGAGGCCATATTTTTCTGGACTGACAGGAAAATCCAGCTCAGATATTAGTAGAGCCTGTTTGCACTCTCTAGGGACCTGCAAAGATTTAGGAGGTTTACATTTCTGCTAGGAAAATGGAGGAAGGATCTCTAATGTTGATAGAACATAGTCATCATGAATCTTCTTATCTAAGCTCTTCTGATCTCTTATACTTTGGCTTCTGTCTGCTTCTGCATCACCAATTATTGCTGAGAATGGAACTCTGATGCTTGAATTCTAGTCTCCCTGCTGTCAAAATACAGCCCTCTCTTTGAGGTCTCTCTCATCCAGAAACTCTCAGGGCACTACCCAAGAGCACTCAGAGTTCCAGGAAACCACAGTCATTATTCCCTTTATCATTTGAGGTGATAAAACTCCTCTTATCATTCTGCCCCAAAATAGCAAGCCCAGGCATGACCATTATTTGAACAGTCACAAATATTAGTTGTCAACAAGTCACACATACTAGTTGTCAAGCAATGGATGGTCAGAACCTCCACTGATTGCAACAAGTAGATACAGTAATTGGTGATCCATCCCTCTGATCAGCCATCAGTCAACCAGTAAAAGTCATATCTATTCATACTATGTGACATCAACTCAAACTCAGCACAAATCTTAAGGCTAATCAATGATATTTGATTATACTTTGTATTATATAGCTTACTAATAACTGTCTCTGGTGGTGACAGCTAAATTGTAATAATTTCTCCTCTGACTATACTTTCTATAGGTTTAACCACCTACCTCAGGATTATATCACAGAGCTAGATTAAAGCTTTTATTTTTATATGATTCATCCAGTGGAAAAAAGTCTCATAGTTGGTAATCCACTGGCCTAAGGGCACAGAGAAAACATAGTGAAGGATAAAGCCTAGGTCATTCAACAAGAATCTCATAAGTTATTGAATAAAATAGTTTTCATTAATTACTCCATTCAGGTGCTATCTGCTTTTTTGGACCAGATATCAATTCCTTATATATTATTGAAAAATAATATAAGATGTGTAACCAGGACCATCATTCCAGGACAATTCTTTGTCATTTCTTTTCCTTATACTATCATATAAATTATTCACCAGTTGTAGGATTTCCTATGATTTGCACCATTTATATTAAGCACATTAAAATCAGTTTTGACTATGTTAGGCCACATGCACTCCATTTAGAGGAATAAAATGATTTCTTGCTCTTTAGTGAATTTTTGCTCTGTGAGTTAAAACTTACACTTAGTATATTAGAAGAATATCTAGATTCTGTTAACTTTAAGCAGTCTTACACAGTGATTTTGCTTTCTGTGAAACATAGGCCACCAACTTAATATTGACATTTGTTTTTTGTTTGCATGTAGGAGTGTTTCAATTATCCATGAGCATTTATGAGGCAGCCTGGCTTTAAATAACAAAGGCTCCATTAACAATTGGCAAAAGGGTGTATCCCACTGACTAAAAGCACAAAGGTCAAGACTGGCTTTTATTATTTTCTGAGTTCATTAAGTACTATATTGAAAATCAGAAAAGTTGTATTAAGGATTTAAATTTTATTATTTATTTTGTACTAAATAATTATAATAGCCTAAGTGAAAAGTGAGGTATTGCAATTATAAAAGAAATTTTACCATTTATTAAGATATATTTTTACCATTTATCAATACTTAATGTTGAAGATGAGCTGCCATCACTCTTAAAAAGGGGGTTTATTCAAATATATCTTCTTGAAGGAAAGAAAACATGATCTCTGAAAGACATCAGATCTCTTAAACTACAAACCATTAGAGTTCTTCAAAGGGGAAAATGTATAAAGAACAATGAAGAGAAAAATGTAGGAATAAAAAGTTAATCAAAATATATTTATAATTAAATAAAAATGTCACAATATTCTACAGCAAAGACTGTAAAAAAACAAAGTAATGGAACTGTGCAACACTGTTTTACTATGGGTAAAGACAAGGTTTAAACACAAAGGTCAAGATAACAATAAATGGATAACTGATTTCATTTTCTAAAGAAGCATAAATTAACTAGCAAGAGTGGATGTGGACAATAGTCATTGATACTATAAAATAAAAGCTATGATTTATTAGCGCTCTTCATATACATATGTGTATATATATAAACATACATGCTCTTATAAAAACATTTGGGGTTGTTTTCAAATATTGACATTTGAGGTTTAAGTGGTGTCTGAGTACTTCACTCCATTATCAATGTTCTACTCAATTCCATGTGAAGCTACAGATCATGGCAAAAATCCATGTCATAATATCTAAGGCTGATAGACAATCTAAAATAATCATCAAAGTAAAATTTGTCAGTTAACAGTAAGATATATGAAGTTACGTTAATAAAAACTTACCATGGCTTCAACCTAAGGAAGAGAGGCTGGTTTGAAAATATACAATGAATATAAAATTGTCTTGTGCACTTAGTAACATTCATCTGAATATATAAAAGAAAAACTACCAAAGAAAACATAATCATAACAAAACAACAGAAGAGGATATTAAGATATTTTTCTATACTTAATAGAAAAAAATTCTAAAAGATCAATAATATGTATAATTATTAAATATAATTTGATCTATGATTATTAAAGTTATTCCATCATTACAACTTTAATTATAAAATGCAATAAGATATTGAATAGCCCATATATCATTTTCATAATAAGGCCATTTTCCCATGAATTCTTTAGAGAAAAGATTGTGTAGGTCATGCAGTTTAACCAAAGTACAGTAATTGGTAATACATTGTTTAACAAATACTCAGACATTTACCCTAAAATGGAAACTAAATAAACTCTCATTTCAGGACATAAAAGTGGCCTTTCCAGCTTAGATTAGAAATGACCTTTTGCCATTTTGTTTTAGGGATTTGGAATGTCTTACAGAATTTCTCTGTGCCCAGAAGGATTGGGGAACAGTAGACTAGAAAAATCTCTGAACCAGATAGTAATATGATCAATTATTAATCCAATGCAGAACAGACAAGTGACAATGATTCAGTCCCATTATACCATCAATCCCCTCTACAGTGATTTGTCATAATGTAAGCCTGTGAAAATTGGAAGTCAAGGATAAAGGGGTAAGATGAGGGAACACTCCAACTGAAAGATTGTCCTAATTGACTGCATGATATTTCAACCATAGAGGGTAACAAAAAGAAGGCTTGAAATGGAAATCAAATTCAATTATATCTTAAAGCAAGTAATACATCTTGACCAAGAAAGAAATCCATACTTACATTGCAGACAGTAGAAAATGTTCCCATAGAAATTACTAATCATATGGGATACAGATTTTTAAAAAATATAATTAAAGATAAATAGGAAAACTTTAATGTCTTTACTATTAAACAAATACTAATGAAAAAAGTACTGAATTGAATAATTTAGATAATATTTTAAATAATAATTATAAGAACTATAAAAATACAGAAAGTTAATAAAGGTGAATTAAGAAATTTATTTAGATGATAAGAAAATAATATTACTATGAATAATACAATATATAATAATTTTAAACAACTATCAATTCAATTTCAATCCTTGTAAACCTAATCAATAAAATAAGATTTTTGTGCAACCTCTCTGACAACCCTTCTATCAATATTTAACAGTTGGTATACTACCAGATTTATAAGTCATTGAATAAAGTCAATTATATCTTTAAATTAACTCAATTGAATTTTTGTTTTTTTAACAGATTGGTGGCAGGACAAGATCCGAAGTGAACTTCTGAAGACATTCAGGGACACTGAGAAACACAACATCGTGTCCTTGCATTTTGAGTTCACGGTATTTCTTGCTGTTTCCCATGACCATTGCCACTAAGGACCATGCAAATGATCTCCCTAAGACTAGAACAACAGAAAAGAAGCAAAGACAGTAACCAATTTAAGAATTATGGGGGAAACCAAGATGGTGGAGGAGTAGGAGGATGTAGAATTCATTTCTCCAGAAATGCAACAAGAATAGATCTACAGATGGAACAATTCTCACAGAACACTGGCTGAACAATAGCAGAGACCTTAGACACCAGAAAGGACAATAAAAATCCCCCTATAACTGGGTAGGATGAAAGAAAGAAGGGAAAAAGAAGAGGAAAGGAAGTGGGACAGAATCTGCATCACTGGGGGAGAGCTGGAGCAGAGGAGAGGTTCTCGCATCTGAGGAAGCCTCCTCACTGATGGGGATATCAATTGGGACAGAAAGGGAGCATCTAAGTCTGTCAGAGGAGGGTGTAATAGCTGGTCACTGGCAGACAGGACAGAGTGAGACCTACACAGACAGTCCACGCCACAGCACTGCACATCCCAGACTGGGGTGTGTCCGCTGGTGCACATGGAGTGTGAGAGCTAGAATGTGTGGATTAGAAAGCAAACTTGAGGGGCAGGACTGCCATTGGCTGTGAAGAAACAGCCTGAGGGGATGGGAGGGAGGAAATCCACAACAAGTAATGCTTGTGGAGGAAACCCAGAATGCCAATAGAAGCAAGGTGCCACTGTTGAGTGATACACATGGGGTGGAGACACCATTGCAGCCTCTTCCCACATGCTGGCCCCCTGCCCCACTGGGCACTCGGAAAAGCCCCCACCAAGTCTGGCCTTCTTGCACCTACCGTCAGGCACTAAGAAAAGCCATCATGGCTAACCTTCTCATGCTAGCTGCCAGGTACTACCAAGGGCTCCCACTAGGGCTGGATCTCTTGTGCCCATGGCTGCCAGCTTTCCTGTTCACTTCTCACTGCAGAGACTCAGGCAGTCATGCCACCTCTGGGCTCTGTCCTCAGTGGGACAAACCAGAGTGCTCCAGGGCACACTTAAAAGCAGACTCCTGTGGGTGCCCCACACAGAGAAGTGGGGATAAAGCCACAGCTGAGCTTCAGAGGCAGGGCAACTAAGGAATAGGAACAAAAATTTTTTTCCATGCTGCTGTGCAAACTGCAGATTAAATCCCGATAGTTGGTTTGGTAAACCCTGCATTTATGGAATATCTGAATGGACAATTAGTGTTCCCCAAACTGAAACCAGTATACCTCTAGCAGCTGTGGAATTTGGGGATTAATACACATAGAAATTGGACCAGGCCAGAGTCTGAGCTGCCCCCATAGTGCCCAAAGAGGGACCAGAGACCTACCTAGAGGTTTTAGAGGGCCCTCTTGGGAGGTAAAGGTTGGCTGTGACTCAGGGCAAGCACAATGACAGCTGAGACCCCCAGGAAAATATAATCATTACTATTTTTGTATGTTTTGTTCTGTTGTTTTTTTTATTATTTGTTATTTCATTTTCATCTTTTAAATTTTATTATATTCTTTATTTTATTATATTTCTATTTCTACTTTTTTGTTGTTCTGTGTTTTTGCCTTTCCTTTGTTCTATTTTGTTTCTATCTTTTATTTCCTTTGATCTACTTGTCCTTATATTTTTATTTTTTTAATTACTTTTGTGTGTTTGTTTTGTTTTCCTTGCTTCATCCTTCAGTATGCATTCTGCTTTTGATTTGTTTTTTACATTTTGCTTTCCTTAGTTTTATTTTTAATTGTTTGATTTTGTTTTGGGATTCTTTTTTATCTGGTTGTTGTTTTCTGTTGTCTCTGTTTTTTGTCTTTATTTCTTATTTTGTATGTGTGTGTGTTTATTTTCTTCTTTTTGTTTTTGTTTCTTTGGTTTTGCTTTTACCATTTGCCTGGGGTTTTGTTTGTTCATTTTGTTTGTTTGTTTTTCATTGTCACTGTTACTGTTTGCTTGATTTTGTCTTTGTTTTTTGTCTTGGGTTTTGTATGTCTGTTTTCCTTTGTTTTCTTATGCCCCTTTTTACTTTTTATTTTTTTATTTTCTTTCCTTTTCCCTTTTTATGCTGAGCTATGTGGCTAGCAATGACTTGGTTTCCAGGCTGGGGGTTGGGCCTAAGCCTCTGGGTTGGGAGCTGAATCCAGGATGCTGGACTGCCAGAGAATACTTGGCCCAGGGAATAACAATCAGCAAGAGCTTTCCCAGAGATCTCCATCTCAACTACAAGACCTGGCTCCACCCAACTCCTTGGAGGCTCCAGTGCTGAATGCTCCACACCAAACAAAAAGCAAGAACAAATAACATACAAGGGAATCCCCATAAGGTTATCAGCTGATTTTTCTGGAGAAACACTGCAGGCCAAAAGAGAGTCACAGAATATATTTAAAGTGGTGAAAGGGAAAAAGCTACAACCAAGATTATTCTACCCAGCAAGGCTCTCCTTCAGATTTGATGGAGGAATCAAAAGCTTTGCAGACAAGCAGAAGCTAAGAGAATTCAGCACTACCAGAGCTGCTTTGCTACAAATACTAAAAGAACTTCTCTAGGCAGAAAACACAAAAGAAGAAAAAGACTTGCAAAAACAAACCCAAAACAATTTAAAAAATGGTAACAGAAATATAAATATAGATAATTACTTTAAATGTAGATGGATTAAATGCTCCAACCAAAAGACACAAACTAGCTGAATGGATACAAAAACAAGACCCATATATATGTTGTCTACAAGAAACCCACTTCGGACCTAAGGACACATATACACTGAATGTGAGGGAATGGAAAAAGTTATTCCATGCAAATGGAAATCAAATACTCATTCAGACAAAAGAGACTTTAAAATAAAGACTGTCACAATAGATGAGGAAGGACACTACATAATGATCAAGGGATCAATTCAAGAAGATATAACAATTGTAAATATTTACACACTCAAGATAGGAGCACCATAATACATAAGGCAAATGCTAACAGCCATAAAAGGGTAAATTAACAGTAACACAATAATAGTGGGGGACTTTCACATTCCACTTATGCCAATGGATAGATCATCCAGATGGAAAAGTAATAAGAAACACAAGCTTTAAGTGACATATTAGGCCAGATAGACTTAGTTGATATTTATAGGACATTCCATCCAAAGGCAGCAGAATACACTTTCTTCTCAAGTGTACATGAAACATTCTCCATGACAAATCACATCTTGGGTCACAAATCAAGGCTTGGTAAATTTAAGAAAACTGAAATCATATCAAGCATTTTTTGACCCCAACACTATGAGAGGCAAAATCAATTACAGGAAAAAAACTAAAAACACACCATCATGTGGAGGCTAAACACTATGCTAATAAATAACCAAGAGATCAGTGAAGAAATCAAAGAGGAAATCAAAAAATACCTGGAAACAACTGAAAACAAAAACACAATGACCCAAAACCTATGGGATGCAGCAAAAGCAGTTCTAAGAGGGAAGTTCATAGCAATAAAATCCTACCTCAAGAAACAAGAAAAATCTCAAATAAACATCCTAAACTTACTCCTAAAGCAACTAGAGAAAGGAAAACAAAACCTGATGTTAGTAGAAGGACAGAAATCATAAAGACCAGAACAGAAATAAATGAAAACAAACAAACAAACAAAGCAATAACAAAGATCAATAAAACTAAAAGCTCATTCTTTGAGAAGAAAAACTAAATTGATAAACTTTTAGCTAGACTCATTAAGAAAAAAAGGAGAGGACTCAAATCAATAAAACTAGAAATGAAAAAGAAGTTGCAACAAACACTGTAGAAATACAATGGATCATAATGAACTACTGCAAGCAACTATATGCCAATATAATGGACAACTTGGAAGAAATGGACAAATTCTTAGAAAGGTACAAACTTTCAAGACTAAACCAGGAAGAAATAGAAAATATGAACACACCAATCACAAACACTGAAATTGAAACTGTGATTAAAAATCTTCCAACAAAAAAAAAGTCTAGGAAAAGATTCCTTCACAGGTGAATTCTACCAAATATTTAGAGAAGAGCTAACACCTATCCTTCTCAAACTCTTCCAAAAAAATCACAGAAGGAGGAACACTCCCAAACTCATTCTACAATGCCACTATCACCCTGATACCAAAACCAAAGATATCATACACAAAAAAATTCCAGGCCAATATCACTGATGAACATAGATGCAAAAATCCTCAACAAAATACTAGCAAACAAAACCCAACAACACATCAAAAGGATCATACACCATAATCAAGTGGGATTTATCCCAGGAATGCAAGGATTCTTCAATATATGCAAATCAATCAATGTGATAAACCATATATTAACAAAATGAAGAATAAAAACCATATGATTATCTCAATAAACACAAAAAAAGATTTCAACAAAATTCAACACCTATTTATGATAAAAACTCCCCCAAAAGTGGAAATAGAGAGAACCTACCTTAACATAATAAAGGCCATATATGATACACCCACAGGAAACATCATTATCAATAGTGAAAAACTGAAAGCATTCCCTCTAAAATCAGGAATAAGACAAGGGTGCCCACTCTCACCACTGTTATTTGATACAGTTTTGGAAGTCCTAACCACAGAAATCAGAGAAGAAAAAGAAATAAAAGGAATCCAAATTGGAAAAGAAGAAGTAAAACTGTCACTGTTTGCAGATGACATGATACCATACATAGAAAATCCTAACGATGACACCAGAAAACTCCTGGAGCTAATCAATAAATATAGTGAAGTTGCAGGACACAAAATTAATACATAGAAATCTCTTGCATTCCTATACACTAACAAGGAAATATCAGAAAGAGGAATTAAGGAAACAATTCCATTAACCATTGCAACAAAAGAATGAAATACCTAGGAATAAACCTACCTAAGGGGGTAAAATACCTGTACTTAGAAACTATAAGACAGTGATGAAGGAAATCAAAGACAACACAAACAGATGGAGAGATATACCATGTTCTTGGATTGGAAAAATCAATATTGTGAAAATGACTATACTACCCAATGCATCTACAGATTGAATGCAATCCCTATCAAATTACCAATGGGACTTTTCACAGATTAGAATAAAAAGTTTTACAATTTGTGAGGAAACACCAAAGACCTCAAATAGTCAAAGCAATCTTGAGGGGAAAAAAATGAAGCTGGAGGAATCAGCCTCCCAGACTTCAGACTACACTACAGGTCTACAGTAATTAAGGCAATATGGTACTGGCATAAACATAGAAATATAGATCAATGGAACAGAATAGAAAGCCTAGAGATATACCCATGCACCTATGGTCACCTAATCTATGAAAAAGGAGGCCAGAATATACAATGAAACAAAGACAGCCTCTTCAATAAGTGGTGCAAGGAAAACTGGACAGCTACATGTAAAAGAATGAAACTAGAACACTCCCTAACACCATACACAAAAACAAACTCAAAATGGATTAATGACCTAAGTGTAAGACTAGACACTATAAAATTCTTAAATGAAAACATAGGAAGAACACTCTTTGACATAAATCACAGCAAGATCTTTTTTGACCCACCTCCTAGAGTAATGAGAGTTCCAAATAACAATACAAAGAAAAATAAGTTTAAAAATGTTCAGATTTTACAGAGTAGATTTGATAATTCACTTTTTAATTGTTATAACTAGAACATATTAATAAAGACTTAAGACTTAATGGTTACAAAAACAGATTAGAATGGCAGAGCCAGAAACCTGAGAAAAAAAAAGTTTAGGAATACATTTTAGAATATCTTGTGTTGTAAATGGTGATAGAATATTTTGGAATGTCATGCTGCAAGACAAGGATGATTATACTACAACAGAGTCATCTAGAAATTTACATCCAATACCATAAAATTAATGGTGATTTTTGATTCTGTAAATCCATTATTAAGAAGTTGAACTAAAGAACTAAACAGAAATATTTAAGAATATGACATCAATATTAAAAACATCATTAAATAATAATAAACATTAGAATCATTTAACTAGATAACAGTAGAGGATATGTTACACAAAATGTGACACATTCATGTAAATGTATTCTATTTGGTTATTAAAGATCATGCTACAAATCAATATCTAATGTCTTGCTTGCAATATATTTTAAGCTATATTTTCAAAGTATATAAATATGATCTTAATTTTTAGATTTAACACTATATGTGAATATATACACAACTTAATATTTTAAATTATGATTGCTAATCCCTGGATGTTGGAATTATAAAAAATTTTTAGTTTTGCTCTTTTGTCTGTTTTTAAATAAATGAGTACCTTTCTATGAATAGAATAATTATTTAAAATAATTTAAGTAAAGTGTTTTAAAATTTTTTACTAGGTGTGTAATAATTACAACAAATAATATATCACACTGACAAAAATCATTAAATAGGTATTTATTTCTGCAAACATTAAGTACATAAAACAGTATTTAGAATACTAAAGAAACTGTGGAGTGTTGGTCCAAAACCTCAGAAGCTTCCAGGGATAAAATCTGAAGTCGGCCCCCATACACAGAGGGCAACAAGAGACTAAGAAAGTGGCAAACCACTCCAGATTGGTAGGTGGCATGTTTAATAAGCAAGAACTTACCCACGTGGTTTGTCTTGGGCAGCTGCAAAATGAGTAGATGTCCACACCCTCACAAAAGAATCTTACAAGTTTATATAGATATGTGATTACATATTCCTCCAACAACTCATTGCTCTCTCAAGTCTGCATCCTTGAAAACTGTTCCCATTGTGGGAATGGTGGGCAGAACTTATATTTCAAGGACAGGAGAAGGTGTGAGGAGCCTCTGGTTGTCCAGGTTCAGCTTTCTGGTCCCTCTGGTTGCCCAGGTCCAGCTTTCTGGTCAACTGGAAGTCAGATCCCCTTGATGACCTCTTCCCACATAGAGAGACATGTAAGTCTCAAATTAAAATTAAAAAAATATATAAATGCAACAGAAGTTTGGGAAGAGACAAAATTAATGTAGACAAGATTTAAATGGAGATATTTAGGGATGTCCCTGGTGGTGCAGTGGTTAAGAATATGCCTCCCAATGCAGGGGATGTGGGTTCGAGCCCTGGTCCTGGAGGATACCACATGCCATGGAGCGACTAAGCCCATGCACCAAAACTACTTGAGCCTATGTTCTAGAGCCTGCAAGCCACAACTATTGAGCCTACATGCCACAACTACTGAAGCCTGCTCACCTAGAGCTCATGCTTCACAACAAGAGAAGCCACCACAATGAGAAGCCCATGCACAACTAAGAGTAGCTCCTGTTTACCACAATTAGAGAAAGCCTGCATTCAGCAACAAAGACCCAACACAACCAATAAATAAGTAAATAAATAAAGTTATTGAAAAATTAAAATAAAAAATAAATGGAGATATTTAAACTGGAAAATCATGAAAAATGCTGTGAAAGAGAATGTGTAAAAATATATGATGAGTGAATCTATTGACATTCCAGCTTCTCATTGTAGTGTATTTGAATGTTAGTTACTTCACAAATTTAGATTAGCATAAAGTTATATCCTTTTTTTATATATAACAAAGATTACCTGTATGTAGGTAAGATACTTGTATGTGGAAAATTATAAAATTCTACTGAAATATAATGAAAACATAAGCAAATTAAGACATAACACTCTATAAACAAAGATTTGCTCCCTTAAATAATCTATGGATGCAAGACAATTTCAACCACAATGCTAACAAAATTTCATATAGAATTAGAAGGAACTATTCTATAATTAGCACTAAAAAGCAAAATTCTGGGACTTCCCTGGTGACACAGTGGTTAAGAATCTGCCTGCCAGTGCAGGGGACACAGGTTCAGTCCCTGGTCTTGGAAGATCCCACATGCCTTGGAACAACTAAACCTGTGCACCACAACTACAGAGCCTGTACTCTAGAAGCCACAAGCCACAACTACTGAGCACATGCACCACAACTACTGAAGCCTGCATGCCTAGGGCCCATGCTCCACAAAAAGAGAAGCCACTGCAATGAGAAACCACCCCCACCACAACGAAGAGTAGCCCCTGCTTCCCACAACTAGAGAAAGCCTGCGTAGGAAGACCCAACATAGCCAAAAAAAAAAAAAAAAAAATCAAATTCTAAGCATATAAAAGACCCTTCCTATAGGAGACTTGCCCTAATACATATCAAGGTTTATCTAAAATAAAGTAAAGACAGTGATATTAGCACATGAATAGACAAAAAGATTATTTAAAAAAAATAAAGAAGTTTCAAAAAAAGATTATGCATATAGGGAAATTTAATACAAAAAATAGTGGCATCAGAGATATATCAGGAAAGGAGAAACAGAATAAACAAATAGGAAAGCTCATTATCCATAAAGAAAAAAAAGCAAGAAATTTGATCTCTGTCTCACATATACACAGATTTCAAATCCAAATCATTTCAAAATTTAATAACCTAATGGAAAAGTTTAATATTTACTACTATGGAGATATATATATATATATATATATATATATATATATATATATATATATTTACAGCTTGGCATAAGATTTCATAAACAAGGTATAAAAACAATAGCAACAACAAACCATGGGTTTTAATAAAAGATATCTAAATTTAACTACATTAAATTTAAGATTTTATGGGGAAAAAACTACACCTGGGATAAAAATACCTATTGTACACATGTCTGACAAAGATTGGTGTGTGAAGAGTATAAACTTATAAATGAACAATAAAAAAAGCATACAACACTGTAGAAAGTGGGCAAAAGACATGAGAAGCTTTGTTTAATATTGAGCCAGTACACAAAGATACAAGCTTACTATCCTTTTTATCCATATTTTTTTTTTATTTTTTCTTTTTCTGACTGGCCTGGCACCTGTTTACATTAATCGTTGCCTTTTTGTGCCAGATTGCTAAATATTTAGAATACTATTCTGTGAACAGTCATTCCACACAATAGTAAATACATATGGTCAATAAACATATGAGAGCAAGTAATGAGGAAAACAGAGGTCATGGCTTTAATGAGGCCACTTCACAACTAAAGGATTGGGGAAATATGAGTTTCAACAATACCAAATAGTCTCCAATAAAAATGAAAAAAGAATATGAATGCCGAAAACTCAGCCTCTACACTGATGCCTAATCGAATCTCAGAGACAGAGTTTTGGGTGAAGTAGAAAAGAATAGCTTTATTGCTTTGCCAGGCAGAAGGGAACACAGTGGGCTCCTGGACTTGAAAACTGTGTCCCAACCTGGGAGGATTTGATGAAGGGTTTTATAGCAATAGTTCAAGGCTGGGGTTGCTGTCAAGATTAGGGTGTGTGCAGGGCCTGCACTCCTTTAATCTCATCTCAAATGTTTGGTCTCTTAACCTTGATGAGCTTCTCTGATCCTTCAATCTTGCCTCAGGTGGTTTCTTAGCTGTTCTTCCCTTGATTAGCAACTGTTTGAATCTTCCCTTTGGAACTCAGAGAAGGTCATGGAGGCTGGAGTCTTGCTTACAAGAAACAGGGGACAAAAAGGCTCCCATGACCAGGAACTCCCCCCCCCCCCCCAGTGTCCTTCTCAGTTTTAATACCAAATGGTGAGGAGAATGCAAGTCAATAGGATCTTTTACAGGTGGCTTATGTGAGTTTAGATCCATTGAACAATTTGGGGAAACAATTTGGATTTTCTATAAGTTGAGTTCCACTGTATTCCACAACCATACTATTCAACTCCTAGGGCTCTATCCAAGAGAGGTGCTTGCATGTGTGCAGCAGAAATATAATCTTCCTTTTCTCTAATTATTCCTGATCTTAAGGAATCTTTTTCTCCATCTTGTCTTTGAAAATACTTGCTTCTTCAAGACGATTAATCCCTTCAGCCTACACCAAAAGTGCAGGTTGTGTGAAAATAACTGCAGCATTCAGTCCTGTAAAACAAAGGGAATACAAACACTTGCTAATGTGATTAAGCCAGAGTAAGAAAAATAAAGTGAGAAAGAAAAATGAAATTGATATCTCAATAATTTTTCCCAGTCTGCAGTGATGACAATATCAACCACCATTTATAGAGTCCTCACTGTATGCCAGAAATTTTACAAAGCAATTACCAGGACTAATTCAATTAATCTCCACAGTACCTCCATGAAGCCTGGGCTATTATTACCCTTTTTCTTTTTTCTTTCTTTCTTTCTTTCTTTCTTTCTTTCTTTCTTTCTTTCTTTCTTTCTTTCTTTCTTTCTTTTATTGCCTGTGTTGGGTCTTTTTTGCTGTGTGCAGGCTTTCTTTTTAGTTGCGGTGAGTGGGGGCTACAAAGAAGTGGCTACTCTTTGTTGTGGTGCCCAGGCTCCTCATTGCAGTGGCTTCCCTTGTTGCAGAGCACAGGCTCTAGGCATGTGGGCTTAGGTAGTTGCAGCACATGGGCTCAATAGTTGTGGCTCATGGGCTCTAAAGCACAGGCTCAATAGTTGTGGCACATGGGCTTAGTTGCTCTGTGGCATGTGAGATCCTCCTAGAGCAGGGATTGAACCATGTCCCCTGCATTGGCAGGCAGATTCTCAACCACTGCACCACCTAGGAAGCCCTACTCTTTTTCATAAATTAAGAAACTAAGGCACAGAAAAGCTGAAATGACTTAACCAAATTCCGATAGCTTGGAAATAGCAGCCCAGAAAATCCCCCTGCATGATCTGGCTTGGGAGTCCCAACTCTCAACCACTACATTAAACTCCTTCTCAAACTCTAGTTGGTATTGTGGCCTCCTTGCCAACACACGTAGCCCCTGGTAATCATGAAAAATATGAACTAGACCTGGGACATGGTTAATTGGATCAAAGCTTATCCTGAGTCAATTGATGACCTTTCCTTGGGACTTTGGAGTTTGGAATGAGCAGTGGGACCTAGGGATGAAGAACCTGGAAAAGCAGGGACAGTGAAAAAAAGACAGTGGCTTAGGACAAAACAACATGCCATCAAGATCTTTAGATCATCAATAAATTATAGTTACTAAGAATAGCATTAGCATTTTGTTGAAAACAGCATGTTTACTATGAGATTTGGACTTCACTTATCAAACATATAACATATTATTACTAAGATTATCAGGTGCTATCTAATATAATTTTGAATGGTGCTCTATTACTTCTACACTTAATTTTTTTTAATTTATCAAATATTTATTTTTTCAGCTTTATTGAGGAATATCTGAAGTATATCACTGTATATAGTTAAGGCATATAGCATGATGGTTTGATTTATACATATTATGAAATGATTACTACAATACAATGTTAACATCCATTTTCTCATATAAATTACAATAAAAAGAAAAGAAAGAAGGAAAGAGAAAAGATGAAAAAAAGGTTCTATTTCAGATGAGAATGGTTAGGATTTACTCTCAACAAATTTCCTTTATATCATACTGCAGTACTTTCTATTCTATTACTTCATTTTAATCTGACTTTAAGAAAAAAAAATAAGTAAAGTATTAGTAAATGAGAAAACAATGGTCAGAAAATTAAGATAACTATTCAAAATCACTTGAATCATTACTTCTGTTTTCATTGCTAACTCAGCATTTTCAAATTACTATCTTTAAAGTAAATATTTTCCTATTCTTGTATTTTGCTATAATTTATACTTTTTGCCATCCAAACAAGATTGATTGTGCACATCCACACTCTTTCTGCTCCCACCAAAAAGTCTTCAGATGTTTTTTCATTAGTAAAGTTTGTGGGTGATTGCATTTCCTTCCTTCACATTAACTATAAAAAGTAAATTGGCTTTTATAACATATTTCAGTGTCTTAACAAATTAAAGCTACTTAATACAGAATATGACCCCAGGTAGCCTCTTATTGAGATAATGTACAAGATAGGAGAGTCAAGCTTGACAGAGTTTATTCAGATGGACCTCACTCAAGCATGGCTCTGAGGCATAATTCAGATTGAACAGCATGTTAGAAATTCATTGCATCTCCATGGTGAGAGGGGGAGGATGAAAAGCATTAAGAATTATTTTGTTATTGCTGCTGGGGTTGCATGAAAATGCAGTCAACAGTAAAATGTAAGATGTTAAAGGATACAAAAGATTATATTGTAGTATATATTTGTTGAACTCTGCCATAATTAAATTTGGAAAATGTCGTATGTAAATATAGCTCCAGATCTTCTACATAAAATAAGAAAAGAGTCTGTTTAAAAAGACATGTGTATCAAATAACATAAAGGCAAAATGCAATAAAATATAATTTTGTTCACTACCAGTTAAGATTAGAAAGAGTCAGCACATAATTACATTTATTACTTTAGTGCCTTGACCAAAATTTCCAAGGGTTATACTGTTTCTAGGGAATAGATTTTATTTCAGGGTTTTAATTTTTTTTTTAGAATCACCATAAACACTTTAAAAATTTCATGCAACATTTTATTTGCAATTGTAATTGTTTCATAAAAGTGCTGTGATGATCCAAGAGTGGCATACTAAATTTTTTGATATGCTTTAAATGTTTATAAGTCCTCTCATTTCCAGAGACCACTACAGAAACACATTACTGATAATTTGTCTTTCTAGAATATTTTTTAAGACCATCCAGTCCTCTAGGGGAGCAATTTACTTTACACAGGTATGTTCCCCTTTATCCACATATTCCTTATAGAGACAAAGAGAAGGTGACAAAAAATAAGTTCAGAGTAAATGTTTTGCAATTAATTCTTCTGTAAATTCTATTTCATAAAGAAAAAAATTACTAATGATTTCACATATGAAATATTGTGTCTCCAGTCTGCTCTGAAAAAAGCTCACACCAACAATATAACCTTTTATTAACAATGGCAATAAGTCAACTGAGTGAACAGTAACTGTTTGGCTGCTGGAGGTCAGCTGAATCAAATGTGTTATAACTAGCAGAGAGTTTGTAAGACATCTGGAAATATTTAGTGCAAAAGATCAGAGGAGGTGATATAACAACAGAAGTGGAGGTCAGAGAGATGTGTCCATAAGCCATGCAATATGGGCAAATCTAATAGCTGGAAAAATAAAGAAAATGGATTCTTCACCTGGGGTCTCCAGAAAGATCACAGACTTGCTAACTCACCTTAGATTGCTGACCTTCAGAAGTATAAGAGAAGATAACAAATTTATGCTGTCTTAAGCTATTGAGTTTGTGGTAATTTGTTACAGCACCAATAGAAAATTAAGATATCAACTATTCAGTCATAACCTGAAGTGAAATTCATGGTAACTTCCTCTTATTTCTCACTATGTCTAGAACAAGACAATTATGTGTTAAAAATTTACAATTTTTTTCAAATGAATTGAATTTAAGCTTTTGATGAGTAATTGAAACATTTAATGTATATGCAAAAAACAATATTCTTTATGAATATTCTTCATAAAAACTTTGCTAAAAAAAACAGGTCAAACATAAAAAAGATATCTTAATAAGAAACAGTTTTCAGATGAAATTCTAGTAAGAAAAATTTACTGATATACTTTAAAAGTGGAATTCAGATCTTGTTCCACTATAAAATTTCATTGACATAATTATATTTAAGTGTCTCAAAATGTCTTCTGAATTGCTTCATTCTAAGGAATGTGTTTAACTAATTTAAATATAATATCAAATAATGATTTTGTGCAGAATTTTGGACAGAAAATAATGACCTTAACCATAAGCTTCAATAATCTGAACAATGTGAGCTTACAGACTTCAAGGCAAAGCATATGCAAAATCACACTTCCTTCATTTTACTGTGGAAAGCCTATAGATCCTGTATTCAATTTTGCCAGAATTTAGAGTTTGTTAAGTACTTTCTTCAAAAAAAAAAAAAAGTCATAAAGCTTCTTCTATGCATTTTTTTTAAAGTTGAAAAATGTTTTCCTGCTTAAAACTTTTGAAGTTAAAATCATCTATCTCATATGAGTTTCTTTACTATGAAAAGGTAAGATGAGAAAAATTAGCTATTTGTGATTGGTAAGTCATGTCACAAAATATTTGTTCTTAGACCTAAAATTAAAAACATTAAAGGGTACAAACTTCCACTTATAAAGTAAATAAGTCACGGGATGTAATGTACAGCATAGTGAGTAGAGTTAATAACACTGTATTGCCTATTTGAAAGTTGTTAGGAAGATGTTAAAACAGTCTCATCACCACATTAGTCCAGATGGACGTAACTGATGTTTATAGGACATTCCATCCAAAAACCACAGAATGCACTTTCTTCTCAAGTGCACATGAAACATTCTCCAGGATAGATCACATGTTGGGTCACAAATCAAGGCTTGGTAAATTCAAGAAAGTTTCAATCATGTCAAGCATCTTTTCTGACCATGATGCCATAAGACTAGATATCAATTACAGGAAAAAAAATAAAAATACAAACACATGGAGGCTAAACAATACACTATTCAACAACCAAGAAATCATTGAAGAAATCAAAGAGGAAATAAAAAAATATCTAGAAACAAATGACAACAAAAATACTTCAACCCAAAACCTACAGGATACAGAAAAAGTAGTTCTCAGAAGGAAGTTGTTTATAGCAATTCAAGAAAACAAGAAACAAGAAAAATCTTGAGTAAACAACCTAACATCACACCTAAAACAATTAAAGAAGTAAAAGAAAAAAAAAAACACAAAACCAAGTTAGAAGAAGGAAAGAAATCATAATGATCAGATCAGAAATAAATGGAAAAGAAATGAAGGAAAAAATAGCAAAGATGAATGAAACTAAAAGCTGATTCTTTGAGAAGATAAACAAAATTAATAAAACATTAGCCAAACTCATCAGGAAAAAAAAAAAAAAGAAGATACAAATCAACAGAATTAGAAATGAAAAAGGGGAAGTAACAACTGACACCACAGAAATATAAAATATCATAAGAGACTACTACAAGCAACTATATGCCAATCAATTGGATAACCTGGAAAAAATGGATAAATTCTTAGAAAAGTACAATCTTCTGAGACTGAACAAGGAAGAAATAGAAAATATGAACAGACTAATCACAAGCACTGAAATTGAGACTGTGATTAAAATTCTCTCAACAAAGAAAAGCCCAGGGCCAGATGGCTTCACAGACAAATTCTATCAAACATTTAGAAAAGAGCTAACACCTATCCTTCTCAAACTGTTCCAAAATATAGCAGAAGGAGAAATGCTCCCAACTCATTCTACGAGGCCACCATCACTCTGATACCAAAACCAGGCAAAGATGTCACAAATAAAGAATATTAGAAGCCAATATCACTGATGAATATAGACGCAAAAATCCTCAACAAAATTCTAGCACACAGAATCCAACAGCACATTAAAAAGATCATACACCATGAACAAGGGGGGTTTATCCCTGGAATGCAAGGATTCTTCAATAGATGCAAATCTCAATATGACACACCATATTAACAAATTGAAGCATAAAACCATAAGATAAATTCAATAGATGCAGAGAAAGCTTTTGACAAAATTCAACATCCATTTATGATAAAAACTCTCCGGAATGTGGGCATAGAAGGAAATTACCTCAACATAATAAAAGACATATATGATAAAGCAGCAGCCAACATCATTTTAAATGGTGCAAAACTGAAAGCATTCCCTCTAAGAACAGAAACAAGGCAAGGGTGCCAGCTCTCACCACTATTATTCAACATAGCTTTGGAAATTTTAGCCACAGCAATTAGAGAAGAAAAAGAAATCCAAATTGGAAAAGAAAAAGTAAAATTGTCACTCTTTGCAGTTGACATGATATTATACATAGCAAACCTTAAATATGCTACCAGAAAACTGATAGCACTAATTGATGAATTTAGTAAAGTAGCAGGATACAAAATAAATGCACAGAAATCTCTTGCATTCCTGTACACTAACAACAGAAGAGCAGAAAGAGAAATTAAGGAAACACTGCCATTTACCACTGCAACAAAAAGAATAAAATACCTAGGAATAAGCTGCCTAAGGAGGCAAAAGACCTGTATGCAGAAAACTATAAGTCACTGATGAAAGAGATCAAAGATAATACAAACAGATGGAGGGACATACCATGTTCCTGGATTGGAAGAATCAATATTGTCAAAATGAGTATACTACCCAAAGCAATCTACAGATTCAATGCAATCCCTATCAAATTACCAATGGGATTTTTCAAAAAACTAGAACAAGAAATTTTACAATTTGTATGGAAATGCAAAAGTACCTGAATAGCCAGAGCAATCTTGAGAAGTAAAGACAGATCTGGAGGAATTGGTCTCCCTGATTTCAAATTATACTACAAGTCTACAGCAATCAACACAGTATGGTATTGTCACAAAAACATACATATAGATCAATGGAACAGAATAGAGAGCCCAGAGATAAACCCACACCCATACGGGTACCTTATCTTTGACAAAGGCATCAAGAATATACAATGGAGAAAAGACAACCTCTTCAATAAGTGGTGGTGGGAAAATTGAACAGCTACATGTAAAAGAATGAAATTAGAACTCTTCCTAACACCATACACAAAAATAAACTCAAAATGAATTAAAGATTTAATGTAAGGCAGACACTATAACCCTCTTAGAGGAAAACATAGGTAGAACACTCTATGACATAAATCAAGCAAGATCTTTTTTGACCCACCTCCTAGAATAATGGAAATAAAAACAAAAATAAACAAATGGACCTAATGAAACTTAAAAGCTTTTGCACAGCAAAAGAAACCATAAACAAGACAAGAAGACAACCCTCAGAATGGGAGGAAATATTTGCCAAAGAAGCAGCTAACAAAGGATTGATTTCAAAAATATATAAGCAGCTCATTCAGCTCAATATCAAAAAAGCAAACAACCCAATCCAAAAATGGGCAGAAGACCTAAATAGACATTTCTGCAAAGAAGACATACAGATGGGTAACAAATTCATGAAAAATGTTCAACATCACTAATCATTAGAGAAATGCAAGTCAAAGCCACAATGAGGTATCACCCCAAACCAGTAAGAATGCCCATCATCAAAAAATCTAGGCACTTCACTGGTGGTGCTGTGGTTAATAATCTGTCTGCCAATGCAGGGGACACAGGTTTCATCCTTGGTCTGGGAAGATCCCACATGCTGTGAAGCAACTAAGCCCATGAGCCACAGCTACTGAGCCTGCACTCTAGAGCCTGTGAGCCACAACTATTGAGCCCATGTGCTACAACTACTGAAACCCACAAGCCTAGAGCCCATGCTCCACACCAAGAGCAGCTACTGCAATGAGAAGACTGCGCACTGCAACAAACAGTAGCCCCTGCTTGCCACAACTAGAGAAAGCCTGCACGCAACAACAAAGACTCAATACAGCCAATAAATAAGTAAATAAATTTATAAAAATAAAACCTAGAAACATTACATGCTGGAGAGGGTGCAGAGAAAAGGGAACCCTCCTGCACTGTTTGTGGGAATGTAATTTGGTACAGCCACTATGGAAAACAGTTTGGAGGTTCTTTAAAAAACTAAAAATAGAACTACCATATGACCCAGTAATCCCACTCCTGGGCATATACCCTAAGAAAACCACAATCCAGAAAGATACATGTACCACAATGTTCACTGCAGCACTATTTACAATAGCCAGAATATGGAAGTAACCTAAATGCCCATCAACAGGTGAATGGATAAAGAAGATGTGGCACATATACACAATGGAATATTACTCGGCTATAAAAATTAGTGAAATTGAGTTAATTGTAGAGACATGGAGGGACCTAGAGACTGTCATACAGAGTGAAGTAAGCCAGAAAGAGAAAAAAAAAAATTGCTAATGCATATATATGGAATCTGAAAAAAAAGGTACTGATGAACCCTGTGGCAGGGTAAGAATAAAGATACAAATATAGAGAACAAACTTGAGGATACTGGGACTGGGGGCAGGCAAAGGGAAAGCTGGGATGGAATGAGAGAGTAGCATCAACATATATACACTACCAAGTATAAAATAGATAGCTAGTGGGAGGCTACTGCATAACACAGGGAGATTACCTCCATGATTGGTGATGACTTAGAGGGGTGGGAGGAGGAGGGTGGGAAGGGTTGTGGGAGGGAGGGTGATGGGGATATATTTATAAATACAGTTGATTCACCTTGTTGTACAGCAGAACCTGGCACAAGAGTGTAAAGCAATTACACTCCAATAAAGAGTTAAAAAAAAAAGTACTCATCATAAGAAAAAAAAAATATAACTGTGTGGTATAATATGTTAACTAGACTTGTGGTAATCACTTTGCAAAATATAGAATTGTGTTGTATAGCTGAAATTAATATAATGTTATATCAATTATGTATTGTAGTCTATTAAATTATATTATATTAATGTCAATTATACCACAATAAAAAATCAGAGGGTTCCTTTAATCAGTGTGGGAATAGAAGTTAAAAGTGTGGATGTGTATATAAGAAATTTTACCAATGGGCTCTCTGGTTAAACTAGATATAAAATAGTTCTTGATAGCAACAAACCACCTTTCTACTGTCATGAGTAAAACCATCATATTGTGAATCAAAATCAAGTCAGTAGGAGCAAAAGAAAACACTGTATGTTAAATTCAAACACTGTATGTTATACACACACACGGAAAATCTATCTACATTAATTGCAATATATAAATACAATTGATCAAATCCTTAGAAATATTTTCATATCATCAAACTCAAATTAAATAACTATAATTGTATTAGAAATATTTCCCTCCCTCTTGGTAAAAATTTCATACTCTCCAATTTACCTGTTGCCAAAGGTTGTCAAAACTATTCTTTTAGTGGTCAAATGGAAGATAATCCTCTTCACCCTCTAAATAAAATCTAAACATATTTCTCTTGAGCTCATTGGTTAACTTCAATTCTTATCTTTCAACAATCTTCTAATTTCTTCTTTTTCTAATTCTTATTGAACAACTTATTGATAAAAGAGGAAAGATGGTGAATTCTCTATTGCATAAAGTATAAAATATGTAAATAAATAGTAACTGATCAACAATCACATAGCCAGTAAAAGCATAGTTTCAAACCCTGCTTCCTTTGATTAAAGGGACCGTAGAGAGAACTTTAGACTCAGGAAGTGAATTTGGAGAAAAATAAGATCGTGCCATTAGAAGACAACAAAATGTCAGATGTGATGATTAATTTTATGTGTCAAATTGGCTAGGCCATGGTACCCTGACATTTGGACAAATATTGGTCTAGATGTTCCTATGGAGGCATTATTTAGATGAGATTAACTTTTAAATCAGTCAACTTTGAGAAAGCAGATTACCCTCCATAATGTGGATGGATTACCCTCTGTAATGTGGGAAGGCCTCATCCAATCAACTCAAGGCCTTAAAAGAAAAAAGACTGATGTCCACCAAGGAAGGGAGATTTCTGTTCCAGACCCTTCCTTCTTAGGCTGCAATATCAACTCTTCCCTGTGTCTCCAGCCAGCTTCCACAAATGCATAGCTAATTCTTTAAAATAAAACTTGATAGACAGGTAGATAGATGACAGATAGATAGATAGATTAGATGATGGATAGATAGATAGATAGATAGATAGATAGATAGATAGATGATAGATAGTGTGGGGAGCCGCCCTGGAAAAGGGGTCCTGCTCTCAGGACATGGCCCTGGGAGCTGCCTTAATTCAAGGGTTTGTGTAAAACAAACATAGCTCTCTGTCCCGCCACCCCTGACCTTAAGTATGTGCTTGAACAAAGAGCATGTGATTCCTTGGGCTGCAGTATGTGTTCCCACAGACTCCTTATCGTATAAGTACATCCTGAGACCATTGACAGGATGTACGGTACAAGCTAGTACGCAAGTTCCTGGTGCCCTTGAAGAGATAGAACAAGTTGTAACAAAGAAGGAGTCATTTCATTTAATGTCCCCCTTTGTTCTGAGAGTGTATAAAAAGCCGCCGCATAATAAAGAAGTTTGTCAGTAGCTCTGGAATGCTTCTGCATTCTGGGCTTCTGATCCTCTCGACCCCATTCTTTGTGTCTGTCTTTCTTTCTTTCTAAGCCGCGTCGTGTTTGCCTAAGGATCTGATCAATTTTGCCAGCAGGCTCCGGCAAGATAGATAGATAGATAGATAGATAGATAGATAGATAGATAGATAGATAGATAGATAGATAGATAGATAGATGATAGATAGATATAGATAGATGATAGGTAGGCAGACAGATAGACATATAGATACATTCTATTTTCTCTGGAGAATGCTGACTAGTATATGAGGTATTCATAAAAATAAGTAGGGTAAAAAAGGAGTCTGATGAAAATAGATATTGTCCTTTCACTTCCCCCTCTCACTTTAATTAAGAACTTTGAACATTCACGGAACTTCTGGAAATTGTCTTGAAATTAACACTGAACTCACTTGCTAATTTCACAGAGTGGCTTATAAGAAATATTTGCTGGAATCATAGATCTTCTACTCCTCTGTTATCAAAATTAAAAATTCAAAAATATGTATATAAGCTTTATAAAAATGGATATTCTGTGAGACCTTGACACTTGATATGAAGAGGGCAGAATCTGCCTTATAGAGCTATAGAATATTCTAACTGCTGGAAAGGAATATAATGTGATTTTCTACACATTAATAGTTAATATGTTTATATTTATGCTTCCTCTATTTTATGTGGATGAAATGAGATGAAAGTGAGGTATATTTGTGTTTTCCAGAATTGGTAGTGAAGTCAACAGCTGTGAAGAAATGACATATAATCTATCACATTCCAGTTTCAGATAATCAGTAGCTCTGCCAGCCACCTCTCCAAAGCACCCCCTGTCCCTTTCTGCCATACTTCCATTATCCAAAAACCAATAATTTTATGAAAACCTATTTTACCATGTAGCTTTCTTCTGAAATGATGTGATGTTAAGATGCAAAAACAAGTATACTTGTCTCTTAAAGGCAATCATTTACCTGGGAAGACAGGATGTATGCATACAAATTATAATAAAACTGGAGGCAATTGGTTAAAAATGTGGGAAGAACAAAATTGTTGACTTAAGCATTCAAGGTCTGAGGAAAAAAATGTTTGATTGCTAGGTAATTAAAATTTTAAGAAAAGCAGTTATCACAGATAAAGTTGTTTGATTCTGTTTAGGCCAAGCAAAGCTAATTGTTTCAATGGTTTTGAATGACATAAACAGTTCCTTGAACTTAAGCAAGTTTTATATCCTTTGAAGGATGCACATGTCACTTACTCTATGTTAGCAGCAATAAGATATGAGTACTTGAGAACCATAATCAGGCTTTATTCTCTATCTTTATGCCTGGCATTTTACTGTGTTACAAAACCATGATCCTTCCCTTACCAAAAGATTAAATAAATGCTTCCCAATCACAAAACTTTTTTAAAAGTTATTCTTTATACAAAAATATTTGTTAAGATGAAAAGAGGAGGTGAATTAGTGGTTATCTCATGCATTCCTCAAATAGGAAATCCTAGTAGGGAAGAATTTGCAATTAGGATGTGTTTTCTTTTTTCTTTCCAGACTACAACAAATTGGGAGGAAATTTTTGCAGAAAAGTGAGATGGACTTTAAGATCTTGGCACCAAATATCATTGGTGAGAATTCAAAAGACCTTCTTATCTTGTTGGAGAATAAACAAGGATGCAGAGGAATGGAGATTTAAAGAAGCCCTTCAATATTTAAGAAGCTATTTATTTTAAAATTTTGGTGATGCACTGTTTGTTTTTTCCCTATTTGATTTCTGGCAATTAACCAGAAAAATGAACTGATTTAATTGTGCTAGTTGTTCTCAGCTTCTTTCTGAATACTATGGGGATGGCTTGGATGGAATTCTCCTTTAAAAGTATATCTTTACTTTAAGCCCATTTTGTTTTTTAGCATTTAGTTGAAAGTTAGTCGTTCATCTGTGGTATGACATATATGCTTATCTTCAAGGATTCATTCAACAACAAATACTTATTCAGTACCAATTAGAGGAGAAAAGAGAGATTACATAAAAAGTGAAATCAGAAATATAAACTTTAAAAAAGTGTAGGTACTGCATGAGATCTATGTGTGAATGTGTGAGGGGGTATGTGTGTCTTTATAAAACAGAAAGCTATAATCGCCACAATTAGAATTGCATATATGATTTTCAAAATATTTAAATGCTTAAGAACAAGATAAATATTTTAAAATATGATTTATTTTAATTAATAAAGCTTAAAAATTAAACAAATAGATTTTCTGGAAAATTTCCCAGACTCTTATCATTGTATAGAAAATTTCATCTCTAAGTTAATGTTAATGTCTAGTCAATAAATTCATATACAAGCATACCTCATTTTATTGTTCTTCTCAGATATTATATTTTTTTTGTACAAATTGAAGGTGTGTGGCAACTTTACATTGTCAGATATGGTTAGCCTTTTTTAACAGTAAAGAATTTCTTAATTAAGGTATGTATCAATACACTACTTTTTAGACATAATGTTATTTATGCTTAATAGTGTGGTATAAACATGACTTTTTTATGCACTGGAAAACCAAAAAAAAAAAAATTATGGGATTAGCATTATTGCAATATTCACTTTATTGTGGTAGTCTGGAACCAAACTGACAGTATTTCCAAGGTATGCCTATATGTGTGTATGTATATACACCATATAGTGCTTGTCAGAGTTGTCTAGAGAAACAGAACCAATAGGATATATATCAATATATAGAAAGATTTATCTTGAGGGATTGACTTTCACAATTATGGAAGCTAAGAAGTCTTATGATCTGCTATCTGTAAACTCAAGGCTCAGTAAAGCCAGTGGTGTATTTCCCAGTCCAAACTCAAAGGCCTGAAAACCAGGGGAGCCAGATTCATATCAGTCCTAGTACGAGTCTGAAGACCTAAGAACCAGGGGAACTGATGGCATAGGTCCTGGTCTAAGTGGAGCCTGGAACCTGAGAACCAGTAACGCTGCTGTCTGAAGCAGGAGAAGGATATCCCAGCTCAAGCAGAGAGTAAATGTGCTCATTTTGTACCTTTTTGTTCTATCCCAGCCTCAACAAATTAAATGGTGCCCATCTATATTCGTGAAGATGATCTTTACTCTTTCTACTGATTCAAATCTCTTTATAAAATATCCTTACAGACATACCCAGAAACAATGTTTTACCAGGTATCTAGGCATTCCCTATCCCAGTCAACCTCATCATAAAATTAACCATTAGATAAAGACAGAGACAGATATAGAGATAGAGACAGAGATAGAAATAGAGGTAATATATACATATATAAATCAATATTGACACTATGAATTGATAACAGAATAAGTTTCTAGTAAGAATTTAATATCAGGAGCTTTCCTGCATATTTATGAGGCAAACTATAAATAAGATATATATAAGATATATATATATATATATATATATATATATATATATATACATATACACATTTAAGAAAAATGTTTAAGGCCTTTTTAAAAGACTTTAAAAGATAAATAATTTTGAAGATAAATATCTCAGCAAAATGTCTAGTTCCAGTGACATTAATTCTATGGTGAGAAATATGGAAGGCTGATTTGTTGTCTTGCTAAATTTTACACTAATTTAATGTCACCACACTAAAATAGTTATAGAATTCCTTTCAGCCTGAGGGTCCTCACTGAGGACAATGAACATATTAAAATTTGCTTTCAGTGTGGAAACTGATATTGAAAAGATTATTCACTGTTGAAAGCTGTGTTAATAATTTTAAGACAATAGGATCAAAACATTGTAATGCTAATGCACCATTAACTGATAATAAACCAAGGGAAAATCACCTTCATATATCAGAGAATATTCATCTGAATAATTAATGTATGATAAAATGGCATTTATGAATTAATAATATAACATGATAATGTCCAAAAGCATTCTAATGCAGAGCTTCATAATATGATACACCTTCAAATTTGGGAAGTTTTATTCTAGTGGATAATAGTGAACTACACAAAAACAAGGAAATTTTGCTAGGGTGAAAAAAAAGGGAGAAAATATGAAAAGAAGTTGGGGAAAGTGATAAAATCGAAAGAAGTAAAGAATGACCCAAGAAAGAAAAAATGAACTAATAAATTTCTTTGGTAGGTATAATTCTAAATGTAGATTTGGGACTATTGGAGAGAAGTTTTTACCATTAAGGAGAAAAAAAGAGAAGATGTAGGTACATTTTATGGAAGAAAAAAGTACTGATTCTTCTTGGCTAATTTAAACTCAAAATAATAGCAGGATTCAGTGAGAAGGCTAACAAACATATGCTTAGAATATTTATCTAATCATAAACAATTATATTATTCTCATACCATGAAATTAATCCTTTATCAGAAAGTATAAGAACAATAATAACATCTAGAAACTAAATCCTAGCTATCTCAAACTGCTTTACTTTCTTTCAAAATCTAATTAGTTACTCACCAGGACTTCTGAAAATATCATAAATTCAGCAATGAAAATGATCACTGTGAAATCAAAGTTGTACTTGTCTTTAAACTTACATTCTTTGTTTACTGATAACTTTCAAAAGCATGCATTTGGAGCTGCTTCATGCATGGTACTCTGTGTGGTAGACATTAATGAGAAGTAGGATATCACTACCCATGTTGTGACTAAAGAAAGCAGCATCTTTCCTAGGGAGGAATGGGCAAGGCAAAATCCATTCCTCTTCCCACTCTCAGTGATATTTGTTCCCCAATTCTTTGCTGACACTACACCCAGCACATAAGAACAACCTGCAACAAGAACACTGAGCCAGAAGAAAAGTACATACAGACAAGTGGCCTAGGACAGATTTGGCAGCCTTGAAACTGTCTCAATATCATGAGTAGAAAGGTTAAGGACAGATTATTTTAATGATCTAACCCACTATTAAATACTAATGCCCAAGTTCTCAGACTAAGTGTTTGACTTTGGGAGTCCACATTACTTCTTTAAACTTTAGCTTCTTCAGATTAAAATACAAATGGTAATACTCCCCTTATCTGGTTTTGCAGATTAAATGAGATGGCACATTTTTTTAAGCTCTTTATTGGAATATATTTGCTTTACACTCTTGTACCAGTTTTTGAGGTACACCAAAGTGAATCAGCTGTATTTATACATATATCCCCATATCCCCTCCCTCCTGCGACTCCCTCCCCTACTCCCTGTCCCGGACCTCTAAGGCATCACCCATCATCAAGTTGATCTCCCTTTGTTATACAGCAACTTCCCACTAGCTATCTATTTTACAGTTGATAGTGTAAATATGCCTATGCTACTCTCTCACTCCGTCCCAACTTCACCTTCGCCCCCCACCCCAGATATTTTAAGCAGCTAGCACAATGTCTAACAAATACTGAGAGTTCCACAATAAATTATATTTCCCTGACATTTTATACCCACAGAAGGAGCTTGTGTTTTCTCTTTTCATCTGAAATTCAACCTCACTCTAGAAATAAACACTTAGGTTCTCCCCTCTCCCACCCACTTCACAATTCTGCATCTCCCTTCACCACTACCATGAATAATGAAAGAAAAATTGTATAGTATCCTTCTGGAGACAAAATACCCATTACCAATTAAGCATATTTCCAAGGTCCATGGATTCAGATTACTTGGGTTTAAACCCAGACTATAATATTCATGGCTATGTGGTCCTATGCAGAATTGTACAACTTATATATAGTATAATAGTTTTACTATTATAAAAGGGGCTTGATAGTATTTTTTCCCTGTGTTTTTTTTAAATAAGATAATTCATGAAAGATAAGTATTTGGCAGAGTGCCTGGTATAATTTAAATATGCAATAAATATTTTTACAAGTTAAGGAGGATATGGAGTCATGAAGTCACATTTCACAGCTCATAGATACCAAACTAAGGTGTTCTGGATTTAGGGTGACAGTCATGAAATACTTCAAATGGTATTTTTAAATGCCTAGCCATGAATTTCTGTAGCCTATGGGAGGAAATGTTCATCACTTTATTTCAAACTCTGATAATTTTTTTAAAAATGTATCATGTTTTATACATATATTATTTTTATTCCAGGAAAGCCTAGTGTGCAAATAACTTACAGAAATGAGCCTCAAATTCATCGTGTCAGATGCTTACAAACACCTCTCAATCTTATTAAAGGACAGCTATGTTGACAAATCTGCAGTTATAGTGTCTGTCTCAGGAAAAACTGAAGCTGACCACATGACACCTTGTCAAATATGACATGTTAATCGTTCCAGGTTGATATTGTTGTTGTTTTATTTTATTTTTTATGCTTATCTACATAAAGATAGCCCAGTCAGATTTGTTTTTTTTTTAATCTGGTTTTATTGATATATAATTGGCAGACAACACTGTGTAAGTGTAAGGTGTACAGCATAATGATGTGACTTACATGCATCATGAAAAAATGATCACAATAAGTTTAGTGAACATCCAACATCCCATATAGAAATAAAAGAAAAAGAAAACAATTTTTTGACTTGTGATGAGAATTCTTAGGATTTACTCTCTTAAAAGCTTTCATAAATAACATACACCAGTGTTAATTATATTAATCATTTTGTATATTATATCCCCAGTATTTACTTATAACTGAAAGTTTGTACCTTTTGACCATCTTTGTCTTCATACAAAGATATTACATGATTATTGAATATATTCCACAGGCTGTATATTTCATCCCCAAGACTCATTTATTTTGTAAGTGGAAGTTTGTACCTCTTAGTCTCGCATACCTATTTCACTCATCCCCCAATATCCCTCCCCTCTGGCAACCACCTGTTAGTTTTGTTATCTATGACTCTGTTTCTGTTTTGTAATGTTAGTTCATTTGTTTTGCTCTTTTAGACTCCACATATAAGTAAAATCATACATTATTTTGTCTTTCTCTGACATTTCATTTTCAGCATATTACCTTCTAGGTCCATCCATGTTGTCACAAAAAGCACAATTTCATTCTTTGTTATGGCTAATATTCCAAATTTTGTGGTTTTTTTTTTAAATACCCAGAAGTGAAATTGCTGTATCATATGGTAGTTTGTTTTTAATTTTTTAAAGAACATCCATATACTTTTTCCATAGTGACTGCACCAATTCATGTTCCTACCAACATCACATGAGGGCTCCCTTTTCCCCACATCCTCTATAATATTTATGGCTATGTGGTCTTATCCAGTATTGTATAATGTATACACAGTATAACGGTTTTGCTGAACCCTATTACCTCTCTTGCTATTTGTTATCTTTTTGATAATAGCCATTCTGACAGGTGTGAAATGCTGTCTCATTATGATTTTGATTTGCACTGATACTGAGGATTTTTTGTGTGTGTTGGCCAGCTGTGTGGTCTTCTTTGGCAAAAAAGTTTATTCAGGTCCTCTGCCCATTTTGTAATCAGCTTTTTTTTTTTATATATTGGATAGTATAAGTTCTTTGTATAATTTGGATATTAACCTCATATTAGATATATCATTTGCAAATATCTTCTCCCATTCAGTAGGTAGCCTTTATATTTTGTTGATTATTTCCTTTCCATTGCAAAAGCTTTTTTGTTTGATGTAGTCCCATTTGTTTAATTTTGCTTTTGCTTTCCTTCCTGAGGAGACATATCCAAAAAATTTTTGCTAAGACCATACTATGTTTTCTTCTGTGAGTTTTATAGTTTCAAGTTTACATTTAAAACACTTTAATCCATTTTGAGTTTATTTTTGTATATAGTGTGAGAAAGTAGCCTGGTTTGATTGTTTTGGATGTAACTGTCCAGTCTTCCCAACACTATTTCTTGAAGAAGCTGTCTTTTCCTCATTGAAAATTCTTGCCTCCTTTGTCATAGATTAATTAATCATATAGGTGTGGTTTAATTTCTGGACTCTCTTTTCTGTTCCATTGATCTATGTGTCTGTTTTTGTGCCAGTACCATACAGTTTTGATGACAGTAGCTTTGTAGTATAGTTTGAAATCAGGGATATGATATCTCTAGCTTTATTCTTCTTTTTCAAGATTGTTTTGTCTATTCAGTGTCTTTTGTGTTCCCATACAAAATTTAGAATTATTTGTTTGTTCAACTTTTTTTTTTTTCATTTAATTTTTATGGGTAGGACTTCATATACCATGATGAATAAAAGTGGTGAGTATGGTCAGGGTTAGAGTTAGGTATAAACATAACTGGCCATCTTCCCCATCCTCCCACTCCATCCCTCTGAGACCTCCAGAAAGGACAGGTATGGTCCAGGGTCACACATGACTCAGGTAGTTGAGCTGGAACTTTGCTTTTCTGCCCCTCAGTCCCAGGCATAATTTTGTATGCTATCTGTGTACCTTCTTTGGCCAGTTGTCCCTTCAGATCTTTCCTTATTTTTAATGAGATTTTTTTGTGTTAGCATTCTTTGCAGATGTTGAGACAAATTCTTTACTAGATATGTTTACTAATATTTGTGTCCCCGTTTGTGACTTGTCTTTTGCTTTTCTGAATAAGGTTTTTCACAGAGTAGCAGTCTTTAATTTCATAAAGTCCATGATATTTCCTTATTTCCTTCGAGGATTGCCTTTTTATGTTGTGTGTTAAGATTCAAAGCTCATGTCAATTTTCTGCTGTTTTCTTCTATAATTTTCAGAAATTTTGCATTCAAAATGAATAATGTTGAGTGAATTTGGTGCGTCAAGTTTGCATCTATATTCATTTCATCCCATACAGTTTTGAATTCATTGTTCCTGAACTATTTTGGAGAACTTGTCGGGTATTTGGCTCCATATCAGTTTGAATTTCCACAGTTTAATGGATTCAGCAGTTTTGGCAGCAGGAAGCACTGTGTCCAGTGAAGTGTGAGCTGTGGCCTGCACTTCCAGCACTGAACACATAGGGGGAGGGCGCTGAGACCACCCTTCTGACCCAGGGCACATGTGCATTCCACTGTGGACTCGGCTCTGTGTGCAGCTGAAAGGAGTTCTGTCTCCTCAAGCACTACTGGGGCTTCAGCTCTGGGAAGCCCAGGGTCAGCATCTAAGCTGACAGGAAAATTAGTGCAAGAATTGTAGTGGGATCAACTCTAAGGATCAGCACGGCTAGGAAAGGGATGCGCCTGTGGAAATTTGATGGGTCCTACACACTGTTCTCCCAGAGAGGAATGTCCATTCACTCTTCCCTTTAAGGGATCTGCTGGGCCTCTGCTCCCTCAGGTTGTCCCCAGGGCTGGTTGTCACCAGACTAAATATCTACCACTGTGAGGATGGCCAATGATATCTCCACATTGTTTACATTTGCATGTGTCCCCATCTGAGAGGTCAAGCAAACTCTAAGATATACTGGCCATGTTCATTGCCTCTCATTGGAATTGAATGTGTTTGTTCTACTTCTTTTCAGAACATTGGTTTTTGAGATGGGTTTGGGGTGACAGGGATATTAGGTCTTTTTCTGGCCTTGGGTTATGAGAATGCTTTTCCAGTTTGTGATTTGATTTGTCTTTCCCACTGTCTTTCTTGGTTTAGTTTTGTTTATTTGTTTGTGCCACAGGAAGAGCTCAGCATTTACCTTCTGTCTTTTAGATGTGGTGTCCCACTTAGAATAGCATTGTCTACCAAGATTTGGTACATATTTACTAAAAGGACTTCATTTGTACATGTCATCTTCAATCCATCTGCACTTCCCTTTCAAATAATAAAATGGTATTTCAAATAAAAACAAAAACAAGAATTAACTGGTCCCCTCTTAAACTATGTGGGCAGATGCAAAAAGCCACCTTTTGTATGATTTTACTGACAGGAAACATCCAGAGTAGATAAAGTGTGCCTTCTTAACCCAGTGGGCAGTGTGTCAGTCTCATAATAAGAATAGGTAAAGAAACAAAGAAAGAAAGAGGATTATGGGTTGTCAGGGTCTGGGGGGGAAGGAACAGGGGGTGCTTGCTTTGAAAACAAGATTTGATTTGCCGGGGGATGAATGCATCTGAAACTAGACAGTAGTGATGGTTGCACAGCATTGTGAATGTATTTAATGCTCCTGAATTGCACAATTTGAAATTGAAAGAACATAAATTTTATTATTTTCAACTTAAAAACCAAAGTGCAGAATGCCATAAACAGTGTGAAAGAAAACAACAAAATTACAAATAAATAAATAAATAAATAAATAAATAAATAAATAAAAACAAGAACAGGGGAAGGGAAGTCAATTTCTGGTGGGGGAGCATGTTGATGATGTACTTTGGGAGGAGATAGTGATGGGGGTTGCAGAGCCAGCTCTGCCCCTGGGGATGTTGTTTCCAGAAATGGCTCCAGGTCTCCTGAGAAAGCAAGTGAAGATTTTGCCTGTGGGAGTGGTAAATCCTCATCTGCATCTGGGTCTTAAAGCAGGTGCAAGTCCTCCCTGTGGGGGAGGGGGTGGATTTTGACCTGGTTCTTTGTCTCCTGCAGGTGCATGTGCAGTGCAGGTTCTTCCTGCCTGTGTGGTAAATTCTCCTTTGGCTTGGCATCTCCTGCAGGATATTCCTTAGGTTTGGATTTCCCTTTAGTTTGTCCCTGGTTCCTGCACCTGCACCTAACTTCTCCAAAGAGATAGGTCTTGGGGTGGAGCCAGCTTTAATTCCTGGGGAGGTGTTGGAGCTGTGAGAGAAGAAAAGATAACCCACTTGCCTGCCTTTCCATGTGCCTTTCTAAGGACAGAAATCTTCCTAGAACTTTCCACAGAATTCCCAGTCCAGTAACCCACAACACAATGTCTTATCTGACTGCTATCCATCAGATGGGTGTTCCGAGGGCCAAACTCCAGCCTCTGGGGACTCCTTCCTGCATGGGGCAGCAGGCAGCACTCACCTCTCCCCACACACTCACATGCACCACCCCTAGACTTTTCACCTCTGTGCTCTGCCTTGGTGGGCTCCAGGTCCTCCAGCTGACTCATGGGAATGTGGACATGGTGCTCCAGATCAGAGCCTGGTGTGCTAAGCTCCATGAAAGCCTGGGACTGGACCCTGGGGAGTGGCCTGAGTAGTGTCTGGACATGAGGGCTTCCTCTTTTACCTCTGGGCCCTGGTTCTGTAGAACACTCCATGGCCACATTCTTGGGAGACTGTGCTGGCCCTTACTGACAGTGTGGTGCCATGGCCCCTCACTCAGGGAGATGAGTTAGGTGTCCCCATTGATCAGCTCCTTGCTGATCTTCAGTGTAGGTCTCTGCAATGACAGTGACAAGCAACTGGTCCATCCTGGAGGTATCACAGCCCTGCTGGGTTATTATCATTGCTTATTCTGCCCCCTTGACCTTCTGCTCCCAGGTCAGGCCCAGACCTGTGTCTGTTCAGATATCCAACTGGGAGGAAAGTGATGCATGTAGAGGACTTGGGATAAACCTATCTCCATCCTGCCCAGTCAGCTTTGATCTGGTGTGTAGACATGACCAGCCTACCAGGCTTCTGACTCCTCATCAGCCTGCTCTTGCTTGAGGAAGACTCACCCCACAGAAACCCCTACCTTTACACAACCAGGGAAGGGACATAGGGCTACCTGGGTGGGATCAGAGTGGTGGCCTGGCCTGGGCTGACCTGGCCTGATGTTCCCTGTGTTACCTTTGTGTTCCTCTGGGCAAATGACCAAAAAAGTCTCAGGTTAGACCTGACTCAACGTCAACAGCATTGGAGAACAGTCTGACTCTGACCTTTCCTGAGGCTACAGCCTTGACATATTGGGACACAACAAAACATGTTTCCAACCAAGTGAACTGGGTAGGGGGCTCTATGATGCAGATGTCTGGTCACCCAGGTTCCAGGTTCTATTGCACTGTATTGCCAGGGAAGTGAGGTCATGTCCTTGGGTCCCCTTGTCTGGGTCTCTTCCTTACACAAAGCTCCCCAAGGGCACCTCTGGGCTGCTGCCTGCTTGTCCCCATCCCGTGCCATGTCCATGCACAGTGATACCGACATAGCCCACCCTACAGCCATGGGGAGGCCTGGGTGAAACCAGAGACCTAGAGCTGAAAACACAGCTTGTGTCAGACCCAGCTCCTCCTTCTCATCAATGATGTAGCCCTGGAAAAGCCATGTGTCTCTCAGGGCCTCCCCAGTCTCCCCATCTGCACAGTGGTGGTCATTCTGGCCTTGATTTCATAGGGAAGCCATCAGGCACATATACCTAGAAACACCTACAGTGCCTATAAAACTCATGGGCTGGTAGCACATAGAGCTCATGCACAGACTTAACATAATGGGCTGGCATAGCACAGAATACAACTGAAACAGACCTGGGTCTGTTCTGGGATCTAGTGAAAGTTATTGCCTTTCTGCCTTTCTCCCAGTTCCCCCGTGGGAGGATTGAAAGTAAATAAAATTCAAACATTTCCCCCTCTGATATACAACCTTTCAGGTCCTCTCATTCCATGTAGATTCATGTCCAAGTGTTTCATCTTGGCCTCTGTGGTGGGCTGCCCCTATAATGGCTCCCAACATTCTTGCCTCCTAGTCACATATCCTTGTGTAATCCCCACCCCTCCAGGGTGGATGGACATTGTGATTGGTTCTAACCTATAAACTAATTTAGGAAAAGTCTGTGACTTCTACTCATTTCCTCTCTCCTGTATTCATTCTCTCTCTCCTTCTCTCTCTCTCTCTCTCTCTCTCTCTCTCTCACTCTCTGCCCCTCTTTGTTTTCATCTGTCTCTCTCTTCCTCTGTCTCTCTCTCTTATGGATGTATGTATGTGTGAGTATGTATGTATGTAGTATATATACCATCAGGATTAGGGTTAGGGTTTAGGGTTAGGGTTAGGTTTTTCATTTTTTGAAGATAGAGTTGTGTGAGTTCTTGATTTAGTTTAGATATGAACCCATTATCAGATACAAATATTTGCAGATATTTTCTCACATTTAATATGATGCCTTTTTGTTTTGTGGATGATTGCCTTTGCCATTGAAAACCTTTTCAGTTGGATGGAGCACCATTGGTTTATTTTGCTTTTGTTTCCCTTGCTTGGGGAGGCCAATTTAAAAAAAAAAAATGTTTCTAAGACTGATGTAAAGTAGTGTTCCTCTTGTTTCCCTCTAAGAGTTTTATGGCTTTAGGTTTTATGTTGAAGTATTTGAGTTATTTGGAGGTTGTTTTTGTAGATGGTATGAGAAAGGAATCCAGTGTGATTCTTGCGCATGTAGCTGTGCAGTTTTCCTAACACCATTTATTGAAGAGGCTATCTTTTCCCCATTGTATAGTCTCACCTCCTTTGTCATAGATGAATTGACCATATAAGCATGAGTTTATTTCTGGGCTCTCAGTTTTGTTCCATAGATCTATGTGTGTTTCTTTTGTGACAGTACCATACTGTCTTGATGATTCTAGGTTTGTAGTATAGTTTGAAATCAGGCAGCATGATATGTCCAAGCTTGTGCTTTCTTCATAAGACTGTATTAACTATTTAGGTTCTTTAGTGTTTCCATATGCATTTTGGAATTCTTTTTTGTAGTTCTGTGAGAAAACCCATTGGTATTTTAAGAGGAATGGCATTGAATCTCTAGCTTGCCTTGGGAGTGTGGAATCATTTGAAGACTACAAATTCTTGTGCTCCATTCCTATGTTTCTACAAATTCACATGCTCCATGCATATGTTTCCATTTGTTTGTATCATCTTCAATTTCTTTCATCAGCATCTATAATTTTTCTAGTACAGGTCTTTTACCTCATTAATTAGATTTATTCCTAGGTATTTCATTTTTTTGTATACAATTTTAAATGAAAATGTTTTCTTAATTTCTCTTTCTGATAGTTCATTATTAGTGTATAGAAAAAAACATACTTTCTGTATAATAATCTTACCTCCTGCAACTTTACAGAATGTATTTATTAGTTCTGATAGTTTTTAGTTGCATCTTTAGAATTTTCTATGTATAGTGTAATGTCATCTGTGAGCAGTGACAGTTTTACTTCTGCCTTTCCAATTTGAATTCCTTTTATTACTTTTTCTTGTCAAATTGTTGTGGGTAGGAATTCCAGTACTATGTTGAACAGAAATAATGAGAGTGGGTATCCTTGTCTTGTTCCTGATCTTAGGGGAAATACTTTCAGCTTTCCACTGTTGAGTATGATATTGGCTATGAGTTTGTTATATGTGGCCTTTATTATGTTAAGGTATGTTCCTCCTCTACCCACTTTGTTGAGAGTTTTTTCATAAACTGTTGTTGAATTTTGTTAAAGGTTTTTTCTGCATGTATTTAAATGATCATATGATTTTAATTCTTCAATTTGTTAATGTGATGCATCAATTTGTTTGATTTGTGGATATTGAACCATCCTTGCATCCCTGGGATAAATTCCACTTGATCATGGTATATGATTCTTTTAATGTATTGTTGAATTTGGTTACCTAATATTTTGTTTAGGTTTTTTTTTTTTTCATTTATGTTTATCAGGGATATTGGCCTGTGATTTTCTTTTTCTGTGATATCTGTCTGGTTTTGTCATCAGGGTGATTCTGGCCTCATAGTTTGGAAGTACTCCTTCCTCTGCAATTTGTTTTGAATAGTTTGAGAAGGATAGGTATTAACACTTCTTTAAATGTTTGGTAGAATTCAATTGTGAAGCCATTTGGCCCTGGACTTTTGTTTTGGGGGAGTTTTTTTTTTTTTTTTTTTTTTAATTAATGATTCCATTTTATTCCTGGGAATCAGTCTCTACATATTTTCTATTTGTTCCTGATTTGATCTTGGAAGAGTATACATTTCTAGGAATTTGTCCCTTTCTTTTAGCTTGTCCATTTTATTGGTGGATTATTTTTTATAATAAGCTCTTATGATCTTTGTATTTCAGTTATATCTTAATGTTACTTCTCCTTTTCATTTCAGATTTTATTTATTTGTTCCCTCTCTTTTTCTTGTGTGATAAATCTGGCTAAAGTTTTATTAATTTTGTTTATCTTTTCAAAGAACCAGCAATTAATGATTTCTTCTCTTCTAATAACTTTGGGTTTTGTTTGCTCTTATTTTTGTAGTTCCATTATGTTAAGGTTAGGTTGTCTAGTTGAGATTTTCCTGTTTCCTGAAGTGGGCTTTTATTACTGTAAACTTCCCTCTTAGAACTGCTTTTGCTACATCTTGTAGATTTTGGATCACTGTATTTTAATTCTCATTTTTCTTCAGGTGTTTTCCCATTTCCTCTCTGATTTATTCAGTGACTCTTTTTTTTTTTTTTGAATAACATATTGTTTAGTCTCCACATGTTTGTCTTATTTGTAGTATTTTTCCTTATAGTTGATTGCTTGTCTCCTGGAATGAAATGATTTCAATCTTCTTAAATTTACTGAGAATTGTTTGTGATCTAGCATATAATCTATCCTGGTGACTTTCCATGTGCACCTGAAAAAAATGTATATTAAACTTGTTTTAGATAGACTGAGAAAGAGAGAGAGAGAGTCCATCTGTTCTAATGTGTAATTTAAGGCCAGTGTTTCCTTATTGACTTTTTTGTCTGGATTATCTGTCCATTGACGTAAATGTAGTGTTAAAGTCCCCTAATATTATTGTGTTTCTGTCAGTTTCCCTCTTTATATTTGTTAATATTTGCATTATGTACTCAGGTTCTCCTATGTTGGGTGCATATATATTTAAAATTGTTATATTTTCTTGTGAAATTGATCTTTTTATCATTATGTAATGTTCTTCTTTGTATCTTTTCACAGTCTTTGTTTTAAAGTCTATTTTGCCTGATATGTGCATTGCTACCCCAGCTTTCTTTTGTATCCATTTGCATGGATTACCATTTTCCATCCCATAACTTTCAGTCTATGGGTGTCTTTAGATTTGAAACTCTTATAGGCAGAGTATATATGTCTTATTTGTTTATCCATTTAACAACTCTATGTCTTTTAATTTTAGCATTTAGTTTATTTACATTTAAGTTAATTATTGATAGTGATGTACTTTTGCCATTTTTTTCATTGTTTTGCAGTTGTTTTTGTAGTTCTTCTTTGTTCCTTTCTTCTTTTGCTCTCTTACCTTGTGATTCAATGTCTACCTTTAATTGTTACTTTCTATTTTTATATGTGTATCTATTATTTATTTTGGGTTGGTGGTCACCATGAGGTTTATATAATGTAATCTTTATATATATGATTATTTTAAGTTGCTGATCTCTTAAGTGTAAACTTATTCTACTGCCCTACATTATGTGAAAGCATAAAACATTATGTCAAAAACATTAAATGTGGTAAGTGGGGTGTGAGGGTAAAAAAGATTTAGCTCAGTCAGATTTTTAGAATATTTATTAAAGACAGGATTTTTTCATAAATCATGGAAATAAATATATATATTTAATTTATTGAAAACATAGCTACCTCTGTCTGTCATTCAGGATAATTGGAAATTGAGAATAGTTAGATCCATGAATAATATTTGAACATTACATAATGCTTTTAAGTTTGAAAGTGTATGCTTAAAGTAACTCAGGATTTTAGTGTTGTTATTTCACATGTATTTAGATAAAACTGATATCATGTTTAAATATTCTTTGCTTACAACTGAAAGCTAACCGAAGTTTTGTTCAGATGTCTTATGTCACCAAAATCAGTATGTGAGTCTCAAAAAGAAACAGAATATCACTCCATCTATATGTTTGGTTTGATGGATATAATTTTGCCTTTCTTGAAATGAGAGGGTGTTAATGGAAAATATGAAATCACTAGTTGACTCGCTAAGTTTTTCTTTCCAAAGCAAGGCAAACTCCACCTTTAAAATTTGCATAAGAGCTCTTTTTGTAACAATGTTATCTGACTCCTGGTCTTCTAATTCTAACCTCAAAATTCTCCTGTGCCAGGTTTCTATTTGTTGACTATATTGATAACTTTTGTTATCTGTTCAAATGTTACTGGTTTTGTTGTAGCCCATATTTTGAAAAAGCCACTTTGCTCTGTCTCTCCTATAAGTTGGTAAGTATCTGGAAGGTAATTCCTTCTGCCCAAAGATAAAGGTATTGTTATCAAGGAAGCTGATTAGAGACATCAGATTGTCACAGGAGGCAGGAGTAAGGATCAGGGGAGCAGAAAATAAGCAGATCATTCAAAAGTCTATACAAAGAGCAGTTTAAACCCTTGATTTATGTTTTTGTGTGTATGTACTCAGGTGACCATCTCTTCCTTCATCTTCTAGGAGGTAACGCTTGTCTCAAAAGTAGCAGGTACATGGTGTGGGGGTGAAAAGACTTGAATTCTGAGGCAGAAAATCTGAAATTAACTAAAAGGCTCTTTACTCAACTGTGAGACTCCAAGCACTCAATGCTGAGCTCAAGTATTAGTTTCTGGGCTTCTAATCCATAGCCAAAGGGACAGGATTAACTTCTGTGAAGTAAATGAACATCCCAGAAAAAAGCATAAACATTCTTGGGTGAAAATCTGATGGCAGCAGTTTCATCCTAAGCTAGCTCACCAGTAGCAAGCCCTGGCCATGACAAGAGCTTTTTACTATCTCACGCTTAACTATGAGTGAACAAAGATTTCCAGGTTCATAAGGGAAGCTTCTAACACAAGATACAGAAACTAAAACAAATAACAATAAAAAGGGGAATGTTGAGGGATAGAGATAGAAATATATAATCTGGCTAATAAAGGTGTCAGAAAGTGCAAACAAAATTTCTCGATGAGTAGGAAATTACTTTTTAAATGTTTCTTTAAAAAAAGGATGTAAATCTTGTGAGGAGAGGATATGGTTGTGGTAATCGTCTCATGTTGTTAACTTTTAGAACATTAAAGATAAAATAACAGTTAAAAATTGTCCAGAGAGGAAAAAAAAAAAGAGTACAAAAATTCAAGACTCTAAAGGACATCTGAGTTTGCAATAGCAACACTAGAAGGCAAAAGAAAAGATAGGGGAAATGCCTTCAAACTTGTAAGCTAAAATAGTTTGCAAACTAGAATTCAAATCCAGTATCCTGCATTCCAGAATGAAGGTAGCATAGATACATTTTAGACATGCAAAATTTGAAAAATAAATGTGGCTCTCATTACCTCTTTCTCAGAGAGCTATAAGAGTATGTATTTCAAAAAAATCAACTAGATAAATTTAAAAAAGTAAAGTCAGATATGTAGGAAAGAATATATTCAGTACTTGAAAGAGGCAAAGGGAATTCCAAGGGTGACAACTGTGAAGCATACCTGGGAGAGCTCCAGAATTCCAGGAGATCCTGGGAAAGAAAGTAAAGGAAACTAATAGATTAATTGACCAATTTATCTTGTGGACTGTTATAACACCTAGACATTTTGCAGAGCTTACAAATTGTGAAATTGTGAAGACTCAGTCTAAGAAAAGCAAGTGAATTTTTTAAAAGAGTCAATTATTAGCCCCAGGAAAATGCAAAATATATACAAGAAAAGCAAAAGTCCCCAAATAATGGCACTTAGAACAACAGCTAGTAATATTTTAAAAGAAAAATCCTAACACTGAATATGTATTTATTCAAATTACAATCTAGCTATTTTGGGAATATGAATGGAGTATAGTGGTGGTTGAAGAGTGCTGAGATAATATCTAAAATACTAAATCAAGAGATAACAAATGCTAAGATTAATCAGAAACACCATGGAAATACCAAGAAAAACATACTGGACATAATTAAAAGACTAGTTTGCTCTGGACTGAAAAATGGGTAAGCATAGTAGACTGCTGACCAAGGATTGTTGGATTAACATTGTTATTATTTTTTTTAATTTTTATCATCATTTGTCTTTTCTACACTATATATATTAAGTAGTAATTAGTTTAAAATAATAGTTTACATTAATAACATCAAAATATTGACCAAATATTAAAAATAATATTTATAAGTTTTTTAACAACAAAAACAGGTTATAATCACAGCTCACTAAAATGTCACATTTATTCTCTTTTTTCTTCCTATTTTTAAAATGCAAATGAAATCAGAGAAAAATAAGAGATGCAGTGATAACAGCCCTGGAAATTAAGGGTTCATAATTCATGAAACTTTGAAATGAATATCTACAAATTTAAATATGGGAGGAGCCAAATTTGTAAATTTCTAATGGTCCACTCATAGACCAAAGAACTCAGAGAGAAAGGAAATAATTTAACAGGTAGAGCCATGTTCAGCAGTAATTCCAATGTTTGAGTCAGTGTCTGTGAGGTTGAGCCACTATTTTCTTTACACATCTCAATATTTTTCTGCCAAATCCAGCATTATATGCCAGATGTAATGTTAAGGGCAAGTAGACATAGGAAGCATACTGGGAAGCATTCATGCACAATAAGAATTATGAGAGATTATGCTTTTCAATCCATGCTTCAAGGCAAAAGAAACACTTTGAATATTCCCAAAGTACTTAGAAGTATATGCACATTCTCATAGACAGAAAAAAGAAATGACAATAATTTTCTAACTCAGTCTATCAGAATCACAGAAAACTCTCACCTGGAATTTTTACTAGCATGTGGATTATCTGCTTTTATTCCAGTTCATTATCTCAAAAGAGAATGCTGGAAATATCTGTAGGTAAAGCACGAATTGTTGGAAAGGAGGGGGAGATAAATAAAACTACCAATAGAAGCACAAATGCAGACTAACTTTGCTAAGAACACTGATGAGACTCAGCGACAAACAATGACAAACATATAAGAGCCTGAACATATCAAAAGATTCTGCAGTGTATAAGAAAGACCATTCTGAAGATGTGTAGAATGAATTCCTGGGTAAAAGACAACTACACTAGAAATTTACTGTAGATAGGTTTATGTTTTCATTTATTCATATTTAAAACCTTTATGGGATACCTATTCTGTGCTAGGTATGGTTCTTAGAGATGGTAATATAGAAGTGACCAAAACAAAAATCCATGACTTTATGGAAAATGCTTCCAAGTAGATGGATAATAACCAAGATGCATAAGAAAACTACAGTCATCTCTCTGTATCCATAGGGGATCGGTTTCAGCCACCACCCCCAACCCCCCCCCCCCCAAGGCTACCAGACTCCACAGATGCTCAAGTCCCTTATATATGTGAATGCTACACATTTAACCTTCACACATTTAACATCTTCCCATATACTTGAAATCATCTCTAGATTACTTATACCACAGAATGCAGTGTAATTGCCAGATAAATAGTTGCCAGTACACAGCAAATTCAAGTTTTGCTTTTTGGAATTTTCTGGAATTTTTTTCCTAATATTTTCAATTGGTGGTTGGTTGAACCTGGGAATGTGGAACTGGAAGATATGAATGTTATCCATCTGTATGTTAGTATGTGCATAGTTTGTTAGATGGTGATAAATGCTAAGGAGATTATAGAAAGAGTAGAATGTTAAATATCAAAGAGGGCTAATTTTGGAATTTTAAATAAAGTGTCCTCAAAAGACTTCACTGGGTGAGTGTCTTTTAAGTAAATACCAATCTTGAAGATATTTTGGAGCCAAACTTACCAGGTAGAAAAAAGACTAAAAGTGCAAAACCCTATCAAAGGAAGTGTTGCCTGGCCTGTTTGAGGGACAGCACAGAGACCAGGTTACAGGATACAGTGAAGAGAGAGATGGATCAGAGAGTTGTCCGGAGCACAGATTACGCAGAGCCTTGGGAAACATGGTAAGTCTTCATTTTCAATGTCATGAGGATCTTTGGGGAAGCTTGAGGTCAGGCTAATATTTTAATAGTGTTATTCTACCATCTGTGTAAACCTTGACTTCACTGAGCTAACAGAAGAAGTAAGAACCCCAGTTTTGATATTACTGCTGTATTCCAGATGGTAGTAACTTTGGTCAAAGTCACAGCAGTTGGGTGGTAAATATGGTAGACTTTGGGTTATACTTTGAAAATTTAGCTGAAAAAAAGTTTGTTGTTGGATTGAGGTAATGGAAAAAATATAGAGATTAAAGGGTGTGGCCTGAGCAATTGGAAGAATGGAGTTGCCATTAACTGAGATGTACAGAATTTTGGTAGGAGCTGGTCTGGGGGATTTTCAGTAGCTAAGATTTATAAATTTTAAGTTCAAGGTACCTATTAGATAGAGACTCAAATGGAGATGCCATGTTGATAGGCAATTAAATATAAGAAGCTGGAATTCAGGGGAGGAGCCTAGAGCTGTCTATAAAGTAAATGAAAATGCTAGAACTTATGAGTTCTGTGAAACAAGATAAAAAATTGTATAGAAAATTTTCTGGCCGGCACACACACTAAAATAATGAGTTACAAGGTAAGCAATTGATTGAAAAATGCAAACAATTCAATTCTTTTTAAACAGACAAGTTTTCTGAATGCATACTCCACAAAAATAGATGCAGGTTTCCCCTGCCCTCAAAAGTGAGCATTCCTATGAAACCTTTCATAAACCAAAATAGTATCAAGCAAAGAAGCAATTACCGTAATACACATCTTGCTAATAGATGCACAACGTAAATCCAGTTAAAGCATAGATGCTCACAGACACAGTTCAAAACAATGGACGCTTGATGCTGAGTGTAGTTCCAAAGAAAGAGCTTGGTGGTACCAATCTTGCTGATCCAGGTGTATGATGCCCCTGTAACTGCTCTCTGCAAAACAAATGCTGAACAGCACTTTTGCTTTTCACCATTTTTCATAAGAGCAAAAACCCTCTTTGGATATCTTTCCTTAAAGCAAAGACTAATGCAGATCTTTCCGAAAAGCAAAGTAGTGTAAGACAAACTTTTGAAAAGGGCGGGATACCTGTCATCAAAATACCAAACATGAAAATGTACTCAACATTGTTAATTATCAAAGAAACTAAAACTGCAGTATTATGGTAATCACCATCCACCAAAATAATTGAAATTAAAGACCAACAATACCAAGCATGGTGAGAATGTGGAACAGCTGAAACTATCATGCACTGATAATGTGAGTGAAAAATGATACAGCCACTCATAACCATTCTAGAAAACTGCTTGGCATTATGCCAGAAATTGAATATTTAATAAGCAAGCAATCTCACTCTTGAGTTTATACCCAACTGAATTAAGTACCCATGTGGAGAAAAGACATGCTCCAGAATAATTACAGCAGCATTGCTTGTAATAGTCTGGTAGAACCCAATAGTCCATTTACAGTAAAATAGATAAATAAGTTATGGGATGTTCATACAATGGAATATCATATAGCATGTGGAATCATATGTCATATATTTTTTGTGCCTGGGTTATTACTCAGACTTATGTATGTGAGATTTAACAGCTTTATTTACTATATATGTGGCAGTAGCTTAAATAGTTCCACAGACATAACTTTGAGTAAAATAATCCAGACACTCACACACAAAAATATGTAATGTACAACTGCATTCACATGAAGTCCAAAAAAAGAGAAAATTGATATATGGCATTAGAAATCTGTATTTACCTTTGGCAAAAAAGAAAGAGGTAGCAATTAGGTATGGCTATGATAAGGGTGGGTTGGGGCTCCTGGGGTGTGATAATGTCCTTTCTTTTTGGCCAGGGTCATTGTCACATGAGTATGTTTATATTGTGATTCAGTGGGTTCATTGAATTTTGCCCTTATGTATGTACTTTTTCTCTTTGTATAGTATATTTTTATGCAAATTTTTATGTAACAATATATCAGGGAACTCAAAAAGAAACCAAACCTGATATAAAAAATGTGATTGCGTTAGAAACTCTGAAAACCTAATCCCACCTAAAGAGAGAATCTGAAAACTTTAAATCAGATAAGAAGACATGCAGCACAGTCAGTCAAATAGGTGAAAAAAAGGCAAAGTTTGTTTAAAAGAAAAAAAGACATATGCTGCACAGAAGGATTAGCTTACCTTTATAGGATTACAGGGGGAGAAAATACAGACTGGAGGAGAAAATAATGCAAAGAGATGATAGCTTAGAGTTTTCTAGATTGAATGAAAAGACAGTCTCAGATTCAGGCAGCAGAACAAATCTCAAACATGATAAAAAGCACTTCTTATCCCTGGATATCATAGTCGAAGTGCAGAACACCAGAAACAGAGAAGATCTTAAAAGCTTCCAGAGAGGAGAGATTACCCACAGAGCAGGGACATCAGATTTACAGAAACAATAAAAAGCCAGAAGAGAGTTGAATGTTGTTTTCAAAGGAGGAGAGAAAATAAATGGCTGCCTGATGAGAATCTTATACCAAATGAAAACTATCTTTCAAGAATAAGTTTAAAGAACAATATAAACACAATGGTGGAGACAGGTTCACAGCACATTATCTGTGGTCAGTCTTAGCTCCTATACCAGTATGACTATTAGATATTATATGTCTACTGAAATAAAGAATCATAAATGACACAGTGATGTATTCTAACAAACTTATCAAGTCTTTACAATCTACTAATATGTATGAAATACATATGAAATAAAGGAGGGGCAATAAATAAACCAAATAATAATAATGTTTTAATTTAAAAGACACAATGTACACAACAATTGGATGCATTGAATGATTCCGGGCTTGATCTGATTTGGGCGAATCAGCTATAAAGGGCATATTTTGGACAATTTAAATTATTTGGATGTGAAATAATTATTAGCTGATATCAAGGAATTTTTTTTACTTTGACTAATTTTAAAAATATAATTTTGCTATGTTGAAATATTTAATTTAAAAAGATGTATCCAGAAGTTAAAAATAACATTTTTTTAAGTTTGAAATAAAACATTTATTTTCAAACAAATAATAAAAAAATTTAAGATCAAGAGATTTTCAAAGAAATAACTAAATGCTGTACTTTAGTATGATAGGAGAATTCCATCTCCCTTGTCTGCATTTGGGTGAGAAAGGATTTCCTGTAAGCACATCTGGCTGTGTGCTCCACTCCTTGGTCCTCCGCATGGAGGTTGATTAATCTGGAGGTTCGGTGACAGGCAATGATTTGCATTTCTTGATTGAATGAGGCTAGTACTATACGGTGAGAGGAGTACAAACATTTTGGAATTTGACCTATGTTCCTTCTTTTTACAACTAACCCAATGGGAATAGAAAATCCAGTAACAGCACCTGTTCTGCAGACCTAAACATTAGATGGGCTGTTCACAGGTCTGTATCTAGGGCAGTAAATTAGCAAGCCCATTTTTTGTCTCTTACACTAAGCTATGTTACTCAGCTAAGCTTATCAAGTAATAAAGTTGATAATTTGCTTTACCATATATGGACACATTAATTATATTTCTAAGTTATTTTATTTTTCAAGTGGAAAAGAGTGGTATTTTCTCCCCAATTCCACAAAACTGTAAACATCAGATTCACTTGGCAGAAAAACTTGAGAAATAAACAAAGAATATTTGGGGAACCAAATAACTTGCAGTGGTACTCACTTTGTATACAGCTGAATTGAGTTGCTGTTTTTACGTAGGCGACTGTCCATTTCCAGAGAGCTGGGGTATCAAGCTCATGCCTTAAGCAAATGTGTGGTCTTAAAAAAAAATCTGGTGCCTAGGGAAAGTGCAGTATGTCTCAGAGTTGAACACTTGTCTTTTCTGTGTCCTGAAGGAAAAGTATGAGAAATGTATGGAATTCAAGGTCTAAGGGAACATGCACCAAGATAAAATGTATTAAAGGGGAGCAAAGCAAGACAATGACAGATTGCATGCAGGTCTGGTTTAGATGGTAGTCTTATGGGAGACCTCCCCTTGGTAAGACTATCTCATTAAGCATCATGAGCTGTACATCATGTAACTGACCTATGGAAGGTTTTGGTAGAACTGATACTTCCAGATGCTGTATTTCAAATTATAGAAGACTCTTCCTCACAAAATGTAGAGGAGTATTCTAGAAAACAAATGTCTGGTTCAGTGAACAAGTAAATGATAAAGAAGGGACTTTATAGCAAAAAGTACTAGCCCTAATGTGAAAAAAAAAGAGAAGGATTGATTTAATAATTGTATTAATTTCTTTGAAATGTAACTGAGTCCTCTGAAATGACTTTCAGGACAGCAAAGGTAAATAAAACATGAGAGGTATCACTCATTTCAGCAAAAAAAGATGCATTCAGCACAACTGGGTATGCAGGGTATAGTAGAGCACATTTATAAAGGATCAGTGCTCACCAGGCAGCTTGGGGCCCAACCTTTGAAAGCATCACAGCAGCTTTGCACAGGGTGACTACTCAGCTGAAACAGAAAGGGAATGAGAAAGAAAACTCTGGAGGAAAATTTCACAGGTATAGGAAATTCTATAACAAGGTCAATAGAAATAGTTTCTGTCAAAGGACTCAAAATACCTGCTTACAAGAGAAAGTAAAAGCTATGTCATCAGTCAGCAGCCAGCTCCTATGCAACCTGAGGGTACCAAAAATATGGAGCCCAAAGAGGAAGTATCAATGAAAAGGCTTTGAATACTAGAAGGAAGATAAGGGATTATCATTTAGATGAGGACTGACTTCACTGTAAGTTTCTTAAAGGGGCAATGAAGCCTTTTTACACCTCATTTCTTAAATACCATTATCTGTGAGAGGTGAGAATGCAGATGTGCCTTTGCTCCTGACATTTTGTAAATGAATATTGTGAGTTTTGCTGAGTGATTTCTCCAGGCTTATTTTAATTTTATAAAATGCAACATCCATACAACCAAAATTAACTGACTGTCAATTTAATTATCTTCAACTTCAATATGCACTTAAAGTCTTTCCAAAACCTTGGTATTTAATTCCTTGCACTCTTCCTCGCCATGCTCTTTCAGTCTATCACTGTCAAGAGTCATTATGTAGACTACATGGTCACTCAGTAACTACAATTCCTCTTTGTTCCTGATTCCATCAGTTCCCTTTTCTGACTGCCACTTTCTTCCTACTTCACCCAGCTTAATTTCAGTGTTAGGTTCTCATAATTACTCTTTTGCCTACACCCTCAACTCCCTTGCCATCCTTTTGTTCAATTGTACTTCCTTGGCAAAACCATAAGCTTGGCAAAAATCTAAATCTGTCCTTAACATAAATGTAATGTAAAGTGGATGGTATTTATAATCATACCAGAGTAACCAGTACACCAGTCTATCCCTGGAAAATCAAGCCATATGGTTCCTATATTAACAAACAAAAAATGTTTAAATAATGACACATACAAAATCTAGAATCTTGGTAATCTCTTGAAGGTATGAAAAGAACAAACAATAAGATAAATATAGATAAATTTAGGGGATATCTTTTCATCAAAATAAGCAGCAAGATAGTTAATATGCAAATTATAGAGAAGATGAATGTGATTGCAATATTTTGAACCAATAATTTCTTTCTGTCTAGAATATATTAAGAACTCCTGCAGATTAATTAGAAAAAGATAGACATCTCAAATAAAAATGAACAATAAACTTGAAGGTAGTTCACAAAAGAAAGTAATACTGTATACAGATGGAAAAACAAAATCATAAAATTTTGGTTAACCTCATTAGAAAAAAACCAGGAAGCCTACCGTGAAATACCTCTTCTACACACAAGAAGAGCTGAAAAAAAAGAAAAGAAATCAGGCAATATAAGTTGTTGCTAAAGACGTGGAGCATGGTAACTCTCACATATTTATGGAGAGAGTATAAATTGGTTTAACTACTTTAGAAAACAGTAATTTTCTATTGCTATTATCTACTAAATTGTGATATCTTCAAATTAGCAAGTGTCACATATCCTATAATGTAACAATTCTGTTCTAAATACATGCTAAACAGAAATGAACATGCATGTACAGCAAGAGACATGGACTAAAATGTTATAGCTACATTATTTGTAATAACTCCAAACCAGTCTAAATGACCATTAACAGTATAATGAACAAGTATGCTATTTTTAATATGCATTAAATATAATTTAGTGCAATAACATGGGTTAACCTCAAAAGTATGATGCTGAATAGAAAAAAGCAAAAAAGAGGGGAACACATAGTCCATGATTCCATTGGCTAATGGAAGAAATATATGATAGTGTTACATAATAAGAAACATAAAGAAAAGCAAGGAAGTAATTAGCAAAAATTTCTGGACTGTAAAAAGGTGAGAAAGAAGAGCTGTAGAAAGAAAGGAAGAGTGGTGATTACAAAGGGCTTTCTGGCAGGTTTAGGATGTTGGTAATATTCTGTGCTTTGATGTGGATAGTGGTTGTGCCAGGGTTCTCTTTGTAAGTTTTGGTAATTCATTAAGCTATACATTTATAATTCGTGCACTCTCATGTATCTATGTTATATGGCAAAATAAAAGAAGTTTTTAACAGTTCATATTACTTTATAGAGGTACATCTTACATGCTAATCAATTTTCATTATAAAATCTAAATGAAATTCTTTAACGAAGGTACAAAATCATAAGGAGTCTACTTATTTATAATCTACAAAAAGGAAGTCAAATTGTTACCATGTGGAGCATAACATCTTTTAAGATTCTTTTGATAGTAATGTGATTTTCTCTCACATCAAAGAAGGTTTGCTGTAGTCTCACTTGTTTATTTTTACTGTTGCTCCCTATGCTTTTTGTGTCTTATCCAAAAACATTGCAAAGACGGATGTTGATGAGCTTTTCGCTGTTTCATTCTAGGAGTTTTATGGTTTCAGGTCTTACAGTTAAGTGTTCAATCCATTTTGAGTTAATTTTTGTGTATGATATAAGAGTCTAAAAAAATAGTGGGAAGACATAGAAGTAGATGGAAGAAACACACCTAGACCTACTGTACAGTGTTCGAGCCTTTCCCATTCTTACTTTTCCAACTCTGTAAATAGTGTGGGAGGAGGGGAAGACTTAGACCTCCAACTAAAAATATTTATTAAATTTCATCAAAATGTGCTTTTTATGAAACAGATCACTCCTGTTTGTAGTCTTTGACAAGCAATAACAACATCTGATTGGGGATTATAGGGTGGTGAGAAATATTAACCTGCAAATCATTAGGAAAAAATGAGATCAATTCTCCATTTTCAATGAGAAATAATGAGAAAGCAAACAGGAAGGCAGCTAACACAGAGATAACAGGCATTTATAGTTTCTCAAGAATTTTGTTTATTAAGTTATAAGAATCTACAGATAATATGGTTGTTTGTGCTGTTATGAACATAGCTTTTGTTTTAGTCATGAATTATAATAGTACAGTTCTGATAATTACTCTGTCATGGCCTTTTGGGCTGGAATGGCTCTCAGAAGTACTAATAAATATGACTTTAAATAAAGATATTTTCAAGTTTAATAAAAAGTAAAAGAGAGGACCAGGATGTTCAATTTACCAAATAGTAATAGACATTAAATGCCAGTATAGAAGTAGTCAAAATGAAAATGACATAGGTTGTAAATGCTTCTGGAAAGTTTTCTGTTATGTCTTTTTTAATTGGAAACACTGATATTCACAATATGGAATTACATTTAAATCTCTTTGCCCGTTGTACACTATGTCCCAAGTTGCAACTGGGAAAATGTATACACAAGAGAACACAGCTTATGTAACAGAAATAAAATTAGGGATAGAGATAGGAGATGCATTCCAGTTAACACAAATATTACAAAAACTCTTGAGTAAGGTGGGTTTCACTTGAACCTGGTGAATCTTGACTGTCCTTTTCAGCCTGGAATTAATAAGGAGGGAGTGTGCATATTTGCCACTGTGACTTAGAGATTTAGTTTTTTTTATTATTATTATTTACTTAAGCCAGAATACAATACTGATATGAAGTAAGAAGTTCTCTACATGCAGAAAAGTTATTGAGTTTTTTTAATTGTAACTCCAAGAATTTGCAGAATCCCTTCTTTCTGGGAAGGCTTTCTAATTGGGAAGGGGAGTTCTAGATGTCATGTCCACTCACTGCAACTGAACAGTCCCCATAGTCTGTCAGTGTCAATGACAATTAGTGCCAGTCTTCACACTAGTGAGAGGTGTGGGAAGCTGGTAGGAATCAGATAATAGTTTGTGCAATATGAAATACCAGACTTTAGTTAGGCATCTGGCCTGACGATTTTCACATAGCTTTTTGTTCTGTCATCTGACAATACCTACAGCTTGTTTTATATCAAGGGATGAAGTCAAATTAACATTATAAAAAATCCTGGGAGGATTAATTACTCTTCAGTTAAAATTCTAATTTATAGGATGAAGATAATATTACTACTTCTTAACAGGTAATGTGGTAGAGATTAAAGTATTGAGTGTAAATCATTTAGCAGGATGCTTTAGCCAATAAAAGCTAGCTTTAACCAATAGCATCAACACACTTTCATCATCACTTTCACCAACATTCATTTTTGAATTTATCTTCACATTGCCATCATCAGCATTGGCATCAATATCATCATCATATTCTTAAGTGAGGGTATGCATTCTTGTTGATCTTCATGTAAAATATCCAGTTAATGTTAGATTTCATCTTTGGTTTATGAAAACTGTACCTGCTCAAAACTAGAATTGTCTCCTTTTTTATACGTGAGTCTCACTTAAATACATTAAATTTCCAGTTATTTTAGCATTATTTATTCATCATTCATTCCTCATATATTTATTGAGGACCAACTAAATGCCAGTCTTTGAACAAGATTTTGGGAATGCAGAGATAGCCATGAAATAATTCATGACTTCAGTGAATATGTTGTCTACGATGATTTCAGCTGCAAGTAACAAAATACCAACTAGAAGTAGCTTAAACTAAAACACCATTGATTATTTTATAAGACTAAGATAATCAACCTATAATACTTGCATGTGTATATACGTGCCCTGCTTTCTTGCCCATTACAATGAATAAACTGCCTATCATCCTTAAGAATGGCTATACCGCCATCAAGATATTCGTACATCCTCTCTTGTCTAACTCAACATTATCCCTAAAATTAGCTTCTCTCCTGAATCTTTAATTATTCTCTCTTGTGATACTGTGATTTACGAGAAAAATATGTATTTGCTCATTCAGTTGACCAAAATATATTTTTCATATATATATGGTTGTTATTCAGGGTTCCTGACTCACAGCTCTCAAAACTCTTGAAATTTTCTAAGTGTTGACAGTGAAAAACATATCTCTTGTTATTATAATAAGGTGACTTTTGAACCCCATCTAATGATGGGGCTGGTTGCCAGGAGAACCAATCCTGTTATTAGAGGGTTGGAACTTTCAGTGCTACTTCCCACCCCACCATAAGGGAGGGGAGAAGGCCTGAAGGATGAATCAGTTGCCAATGGCCATAAATTTAATCATGACTATGTAATAAAGCCTCCATAAAGACCCAAATCATGACTATGTAATAAAGCCTCCATAAAGAACACAAAAGAAAAGGGTTCAGAGAACTTCTAGGTTGGTAAACTAGAGATTTGAAGAGAGTGGTGAGCTGGGAGAGATCATGGATGCTCTGAGCTCTTTCCCTATACCTTGTCCTATGCATCTCTTCAATCTGGACATTCATGGGTATTATTTTACAATAAATTAGCAATCCAGTAAGTAAAATGTTTCTCTGAGTTCTGTTAACAACTCTAGCAGATTAATTGAACCCAAGGAGGGGGTCCTTGGAACCTATAGTCTGTACCCAGTTGGTCAGAAGCACAGGTAGCAACCTGGGCCTGCAAATGGTGTCTGAAGGAGCATGGATAGCCTTGTGGGATTAAAACTCTAACCTGTGGAATCTGACTCTATCTCAGGGTATATAGTGTCAGAATTGAATTAAATTGTAGGACACCCAGCCAGTGTCCAGAGCATTACTGGCATGTGGAACCACTCCCCATGTTGAACTTGGGTCTAAGAATTCCTTTACCTCTCTATTTGATCATTCTCAACAGTCTTCAAATATACTGTTTCATTTACCCTCTCAAACAAAGTTTTTTATTCTGTCCATACCACCCTTTGGCTTTCTCCTCATTCATTATTATGCTATGTCGATGAAAAACTAAGCAGTCAATCTAAGAAAGAAATGGAAAATTTTAGTTGAGCCAAATTTGAAGATTGTATCCCAGGAAGAGCATCTCAGAATGCTCTGAGAACTGTTCCACCCCTTAGAAGTCAAGGTACAGTTATATAAGTTTTTTGAGACAGACGGCTGTACATTAAATGTCATATTATTGACAGCTTACACAATCCAGATCTAAGCATCATTGTGGTCCCTTACAAGTTCAAGAAGGGCTGTTATCTTTTTTAAGGAGTTGTCTTATTGATTCTAGAAGAATGTTGCTCTTTGTGGTTGAGCAGGTATTTCTTCTGATGGAGGAGGTTTGGTCGATGCATAATGTGATACACAATGCATGGTAGGTGGGAGAGAGGCCAAAATTACAGAGAAAAAATTTTATGTCTAAATTTTTCTTATCTTTCCATAAAATAGCAATTTTATTTCAAGCTTTAACAGCAAAATCATTTTAGGATGTTGTCTCTAGTCTCTGTCTTATTTCTTCACCCTCTAATTATCTTCTAGGAACAAAGTCCTGTCAGATTTTCTCCCTACCACTCAATTGATTTTACTTTGGTGAAGGTCACTAATAACCTCCACATCAACAAAGCAGTGGTTCTCAGCCTCAATTTGCTTAAAAAATCTAGCAATATTTGATCTAGCTAATTACTCCTTCATTCTCTAAATATATGTTTCTCTTAGCTTCTGTCATCACTCTTTCTCTTGAATTTCTTTCTAGCTCACTAACCACTCTTTCTGAGCCTCCTTTGCTAGTTCTTCCTCATCTTCCGCAATGTTGCAAATAACGCTGTGTCCAGGATCAGTCCTCAGATCTTGTTTTCCTTTTGTCCTTTGGTCTATAATCACTCCTACAGTGATATTATTCAATTTCATGAAAATATATAGATATCACTAACACATTGGCTACTCCCAAATTTACATGACCCTAATAACTTCCCTGTAGTTCAGACTCAAGTAGGTAACCTACTACTTAAAATATCCACAGGGATTTTTATTTAACAATCTCAAGATTAACTCAAACTGCTAAAAGCTACCTCTCCCCTAGTCTTTTCCAGTAAATGGCACTTTCAGTCCAGACATTCAGAACAACAACAAAAAAATTTTTCTCTGAAATTAACATCTAATCTATCAGTAAATCTTACTTAGTTTTCATAGAAATATATTCAGAAATTACACAGTCTTAGTTACTCCACTGCTGCCACCCAAGTATAAGTCACCACGGGCTCTCACCTGTACCACTGAAACAGCCTTCCATCTAGTCTCACTACTTCTATACTTGCCCTTTACAATTTGTTCTCCCGATGTGTCACAATTCCTATCAACCTAAATTAGTCCATGTCACTCTTCTTGCTTGTTAAGGATGCAGTGGCTTCTTATGTAACAGAGCACAATCTAAAGTTCTTCCCGTGGACCACAAAGACTTAATTTAGTCTTCTGCTACTACCCCAGGCTTGTATGACTACTCTCCCCACCCTCACTCTCTTTAATCTTCAGTCACCTCCTTGCTATTTTTATCATGCTAGTCTTCATAATATCATGTTAGTATATATTTACGTGTATGTTCATTCTATTGCTCCTTCAGAAGACATAGCACATTCTCTTCACTGCTTCTTGCCCAGTACCTAGCATAGAGCCAGAAGAAATGGATGAGTAGATGAATAACAAGATACCAAGAGATAGGACAGTTGCAGGATTGGCTAAGTCAGTGATTCAACAATTCCATAAATACTGAAGAATTTTCTCTATCTCTTCCCTTCTCAGCATGTTAACTTAGGCCCTCATATGTCCTCCAATGATCAAAAGATTTTCTGCCATTTTTCCAGTCATCCAGTATATAAGCAACAGTATACACATAAAGAGGAGGGCCATTGTTCCAGTATATCTTCTATTATTGGAAAGACAACTCCTTACCTCATAGTTCTTAGCAGATGTCTCTCAGATATAACTTCCCAGTACTGGGTCATGATTTATGTCATTCTACAATGCTTGCACTTTAAGTTTCAACTGTGGGTAGTGGGCTCTTATAGAAAGAGGAGAAGAGGATGCCTGTTAAGTAGTTACTCTGCAACAAATAACTTACAATCTCAGGAATAGGTAGACCAGTCCAATAGGGTAGACTTCTTGAGCAAATGAGTATGCCTTTTTTTAAGATACATATATTGATTTGTTATTGATTTATATATCCATGTCAGAGTAGCACTATCATACCATATTTTTTAAAACTTTTTAAATCATTGAGAGTGACTTTATTTTATCATTTCACCTTCTCTGATTTAGGGTAACCATCACTTGTCTTTTGTTCTTTTCTGTATTGCTTGATTTAATCTTTACAGCATATTGACATATGCAACAGGTTGAAAGAGAAATCACAGAATTTGAAATTATACATGATATAGCTTTATTTTCCCAAGAATAGCTACCATAATTTTACATCCAATTCACTTTTCTTTTGGTGATTTATCGATCTGATTCCATACTATTTCTGTCATTCTATTATTTTTATTTGTTAACTAGTCTATTCAGGTCCTTAATACTTAGTGCTGATCATTTTAAAACTAATTTCATATATCATTCTTTTTTCTGCTTCTACAGGAGGATGACCTTGAGGTTGTAGTGACCAATGGTAGAGCCAACATCATCACTGTGGCCCTTTCCTGCATTTACTACTCTATTATTAGAGGGAGAGGAAAACTATGTTTCTTTGTGAGATACCCCATCCTTCATTTACTTTGCAGAAATTGCTCCTTTCTTATTTGAACAATTCTATATCAGTCATGGGGAGTGTGTTCTGTTCTTCAGGTGATTTCCATTAATCTGTCAAACACTGACTTTTATTATTTATCTTGTGGTAAGGGTCCAAATGCTGGCTCTGTCAAGAGAGACATTATTGATTTTTCATGAGTCCCTAAGGGGACCTCCCCCTGTACCATCCCCATGTAAGGGAAATCTGGCTCTAGTCTTCCACCACTTTTCTCCCTTGGTCTTCACCATGGATGAAGCCACCAACAACCTCTTAGCTCTGGGATTTCCACATTCAATGGAAGTCCTCTTTAAGGTATAAATGATGCTTTTAGTCTCTAAAGCTTTCTTTGTGTCATTTCAGCCCATGGGAAGCATGTGTCCATGTCATACCAAATGATGGAAATGTAACCTGTTCATGCCTCATACCAAAATCTGGCATTCCCTCTCTCCCTTGGCCCTTTCTTCACTTCTCAACAACATCAATCACTCTGCTGGCTCAATGGCTCAATAACTTTCCAAAAAACATAATTATCCACTCTGACTTTGTACTTGTACCAGGAGAAGTTTCAATTGCACTCAGTGATGTAGTAATGGGCAGGGCAGGGGGGTAGGTCCAGGGAAAAGACAACTTTAAAAATCCTCCTCTAGATGAATTGAGTAGAAAAGTAACAATTCTCTCCTAGTTTCTTCATATAAGCCTTCCCTTTTATGTGTCATAAAGAAAAAGAAAAGGCAAAACCATTCAGTTTTTTGGGTTTGTTTTTATTTTTTTTTACTCAGAGACAGCAATCTCATGCCAATAAACAGGCAGTCTAAATTCAAATTTGTTTTGAAGAATTTTCATTTTAAAAGTTTTTACTTTTGCAGTAACATATCCAGCATTTGATAACTTCCCTGTCCAGGAAGAAGTCTTTAACAGAACTTCATATTATCCATTTACACTTGCAAAAGCAGAAAAGAAGGAAAAAAAAGGAGATATATTTGTAAAGGCTATTTGTAACTGTTAGCTTTCAAAGTACTTAATCTCTAAAATTATTATTTAAAAACATCTAGATAGCATATATCTCCATAACACTGAGTACCATTTTAAGTCTTAGAAAATATTACAGGATTTAGTCTATGGTGTGGAAAGGAGAATAAGGAATCACATTATGGCTCAAATATCTTTCCCATCATTCCTCATATCTGTATTTTATTGACTCACTTGGTAAGATTAACACAATTAGACAGTTGTTTATACCAAAAAGTGACATTCAACCTTTAGTTTTGTTAATGGAAAAGGGAACATATACAATTACTTAGTAGAGAAATATGCTACCAATTTAAAATATGACTTTAAGGAAGAAATCTGAGAATTTGAGAAATGAACTCTTCAAAATTCAGGTGACTCAGAAAATTGAGCAGGTAGTGTGCTTTTAAAAATTGGTGCCCTTTTTTTAAAAAGCTAAGTGCTATATACACACAAGTCCTGAATACTTATCTTTCATATACATTGAAAGATATTCTATTCTGCACTCACAATGTCACTACATCACCATTTTTTTTTTTTTTTTTTTAATTTTGACTGTACCTCATGGTTTGCGGAATCTCAGTTCCCTGGCTAGGGCCAGCGACTGAACTTAGGCCACAGCAGTAAAAGCCCAGAATCCTAGCAGTAGTCCACCAGGGAACTCTCCATTACCATCTTTATACTAAGGCTGATCCTTACTCAGAGTGTGGGGTGATGTTTAACAAATTCAATGGAAATAAAAATAGGCAAAACATTTAATATTTTATACTTTCAGATGTAGCAAAATTTCTTTTCAAAATGGGTATGTTAAGATGACCTCATGAAAGAGCTGCATCAAAATGACTATTTCAAATGTTAGAACCTGCCCCCAGCTAACTACAGGCTGTATCTATTGCTTTTAGTAGTTGCATGTTTTCCTTCTACTGGTTACTAACTTTTGTATTTTGAACCCACAAGTTAGCATCTAGCTGAAAGAGTAACCATAAATGATTAAAATGTAACAAATGACTGCCAAAAACATGTAGTTTTTAAGTCAAACATTGTTGGATAGAAACACTTATTTCCGTTTTAAATGTCCTTTCTTTTTCACATCCCATTACCAATTTATACAACTAGAAAACAAACAAGGACAAATGACCTGAACTAAAAATCTATATTGAAGGATGTGTCCCTTCACAGCTTACAATACTAAAACAAAGCATCATTAACAGCAAGAACTCTTAATGGTGACTTCTAACTGGTGATTTGCCCAAAACCAATTTAAATAGCATGTCTTTGGAGCCAATAGTATTCTAATTACAGTAAGATACCTTAGGCATATTTGAAAATCCTACATGTGACAATAATGTAAATAGTAATATATTTTTTACACATAATTTAAAAACAGAGAGGACTATGCAAATGCATTTTTCAGTAAAAGCCTGAATTTTCACTTTTCGATGTTCAATTTTTTCCCTCATTAAAAATAGAGACATTATGCAGTCGTCCCTTGGTATCCATGGGCAATTGGTTCCAGGACACCTCAGGGATACCAAAATCCACAGATGCCCACATCCCTTATATAAAATGGCATAGTATTTGCATACCATATGCACAGCCTCCTGTATATTTTAAATCATCTCTAGATTACTTATAATACCTAATACCATGTAAATGCTATGCCTCAACCCACAGAAAATTCAATTTTTAATTTGGGAGTCTTTCTGGCATATTTTTTTCTGAATATTTTTGATCTGAAGTTGGTTGAATGAACAGGTGCAGAACCTATGGATACAGAGGGTATTGTGATGTGTGTGTGTGTACGTGTGTATCGCCTGTAGCCAGAGTATGCACAACACAGGACATCATATATTTTATTTTATTTATTTATTTATTTATTTATTTATTTATTTATTTATTTTATTGGCTGTGTTGGATCTTTTTTGTTGTGCACGGGCTTTCTTTTAGTTGTGGTGAGTGCGGGCTACTCTCTGTTGCAGTGTGTGGGTTCCTCATTGCTGTGGCTTCTCTTATTGTGGAGCATAGGCTCTAGGCATGTGGGCTTCAGTAGTTGCAGCACATGGGCTCAATAGTTGTGTCTCATGGGCTCTAAAACACAGGCTCAACAGCTGTGGTGCACCGGCTTAGCTGCTCCACAGCACATGGGATCTTCTTGGAGCAGGGATCGAACCCGTGTGCCCTGCATTGGCAGGCGGATTCTTAACAACTGCACCACCTAGGCAGCACCAGGACATCGTATATTTTAAATATAAGTTTAAATATCACTGAAGGGTTAAATAAAAATGATATCCATAATCTTTGACAAAAGCCAAAAGGGAAATGTATTTTGACAATACATTTTTAATGTTCATATAGTCATATAATACACTTTCAGGTTCAAGCAAAAAGAGGATTTTTAAAGTACTGATGCATTATGTGTTACATATTAAAATATATAATGCAATTTAAAAATGTCCAAGAGGGTCAAAGAACTGGGCTTGAACACTACACAATTAGAAATCGTACAAGAAAATACCCAGCAGTAGCAGGTTAGTTTACTCAGGAGGAGCTGAAGATTAGCGTACAGTACATTAATTGGGGAGGGCTTTTAGGATTAACAAGTATATGAAGTTTAAAAAGCATGGCTTGAGCAGAGGAAGAAGGTGTGTGGTGAGATAACACAGCAACCTCAGACAATTCTATCAAGAGGTATAAAGCAAGGATGGTCCTTTACTGATAGTATGATCTTCTACAGCCTTGCATTGATCAGCTATATTACATGCACAGTGCCCCTGGAAAGGGCTATGATGTTGGGGAAATGGCTTTCTTCAGGTGATGGATGGCAGTTCCTGGATATAGAAATGTCTGTTGACAGTACCTAATACCTGGAAATCTGGTTTCTAGGTGGCACTGCATAGAGTGTACTATACCATCTATTATAAAGGAACATTCTCATGAAATACCACTGCTGTCACTGCCCAATATCTGGCCATATAACATTAGGGGCCAAACGCTAACAACTCTACCACTGCTCCCTTAGAAGTTCCTAATGTAGTTCCTAATGTGTTTGTCTCAATGTTTACAACAATCGCTAATGACTCCATGCACTATTACCCCTTCACTTTTTTTCCTTCCAACTTCAAGTTTCTCACAGGAGAGTCAACCCCATGAAAATTAAGTCATATGCAAGTCTTAAATTATAGTGGCTGAATTTTCAGAAAGTATGGGAGAAGCGATCAATCTAGGATAAAATTGCAATAAGTACTAAATTAAAGTAAACAAACATTTGGTATTTTGACTATTTAAAAGCCACGTATATCCCTATTTAGCTGTCCACATAATAGCTATAATAATCTGATCTTACTAAGCACAATGCAACTATTCCTCATAAAAATAAAATTTCAATCACACTCAAATCTCCCCCCAAAATGTGATCCAATGTTCATTATTACCAAAACTACTTCTAACTGACATTCATTTCTCCTCTAGTATAGTCAAAATCATCTCATTTGCAGTTTCTGGAAATGTTTTATCAAAGTAAAAAGTCAATGATCTCTGTACTATAGTTAAAAAATATCTTATTCCAAATTTCTAGAAAATTCAAGTGTATATTTTTTTTACAGATAGGCACCCAGCAGTGGCAACAGCAAGGTCAGATTGATGAGTGGTACTCTGTGTTAAGTCTGTGCAACCTCTGTTCCTTCTATCATAACCAATCAGTTTATAAAGCAAGAGTTTTTGTTGATAGCCTCAGAACATGTCACCTTGACTGCCTGACTTTGCAAAGGTATTTTTTTTTTCAATAAAACATTCTAACATTCTATGTCTACTTTGAGAGGGGATCTATATATTTTTTTCACCAAATTCACTTATCACGCATCCTCCAAGCTTTTTCCTTTCAAATCCCTGATAATCTGTCAAAATCATTAGTCCTTGCACTGAGTCAGTGTATATCTTTACCTTAGACCTCCTCTCCTTCCAGTTGATATTGAAATTTGTCATGCTGTTAGATGTTTCCCCTACAGGAAAAATCCCTTTTCTCTACTGTTTTTTGAGGGCCCCTGTGTGTGTCACTAAAGAACTACAGTATTTACCTTTGTATTGTTGTTAACGTATCAAGCAGAGTCATCACTAAATCAGGTTCACTTAAACCTCATTCAGAAAGTGGTAAGTAATTTTTCTTGAAAATTCACCACAAAAGTGAGTTGTATGAGAAGAAGCAGTGAAATCGACATACTAGTAGTTTAGTTTTTATAGGTTTTCAAAAATAGTCTTGAGGCATAATTTCATAAGATCATGAATAATTACCTAACACAGTTGATTATGGTTTGGTAGACCAGAGAACTTTGGGCCATATCACTGCCGGATGACCAGGGGTCAGGTTAGGGTCTCTACATAGGCACAATAGCAAACCAGGAATTGCCTTTAGATTGAAAATGGTTATTTGCTCAACAAAACATGACATTGTTAAAACAAAAACAAATAACAGCAACAATAACAAAATCCTAGATATCTTTTCTGTGAATAATCTGTTTGACTCAGAGAGCATATGTTACAATTCGCACATTCACTAAGTTTTAACAATGTATCCTCAGGATAAAGTACTACTGATACTTTGTACTTCATCCTTGGTCAGCTTGAAATTGTTATAGCTTACAAACTACAGTTCATGCAGGAAATGAAAGAGACCAAGTTTGGTATAGTTGGCTTGAAAATGGGAAAATAGTCATCTAAAATTTAGCTTCTTTCAAATTGAGGGAGGTATAACATAGAGAATGTAATTTGGTAGGACACTCAGAAAGTAATTGAGACAGCAAGAGCCTGAATTTTCATGTGGCTTATCTCCATTTCCCAAGCACAAAAGTAATTTATCAAGGACTCTAAAGTACCTGTGACTTCCTATCCACCTGGACATATCACATTAAATAATTGATATAGCAAACTAATTGGATGCCCTATGGGAGGTTAAACTGACCAAAATCTCTACGAACAAAATTATCATGAAGCTAGACAACTGATAAAAACCTCAGCCAATATTGTAAAAGTTATTAAAGAGAAAACTGCAGGTACAAAATGACTTCACTTGCCCCAAATCCCATGGTACCAAATCTCGATTTAATACTGGACCTAACTGCAGTTTCCACTTTCCCAGGAATGTAATCTTAATCAGCCAGTTTGGAATTTTCCAGTCAGTACCAATGAAGTAAATCTGTCATGGGGGGCCCTCTCCATTCTCCCCTCCAGAAAGAAGAGGTAATCTGCATGATAGACTCTTGCCGTTCTCCCAAAGGAAGGTTACCCGGCAAGCAACAATTATTTTCTTCTGCTTAAAACTTTCTCCCTACATCTTGCTTCTATAAAAATCCTCCATTTTGTACAACTCCTTGGAATATCTCTCTACTTTCTAGATGAGATGCTTCCAGTTCATGAATTGCTTAAGGAACCGACTATGTCTTCAAATTTCTTGGTTGAATTTTCTTTTTTTTAACAGATTTGATGCCAGTGATGGGATCCAAAACAAACTTCTAATGGCACTTGAGATCAATAAGAAACAGAAGCATTGTGCCCTGTACGTTCCTCTCAGTTTGAACTCTGCTCTTTTTGCATTCAGGCTGACAGGCAGTTCTGTCCAGAACCAAGAACCTAGACTTTCAGACCACAATTCCCAGTTTTTTGAGTGAAAAACTCTAGCCCTTGATTCTGTTCCCAGTTTCCACACTGGGAACTGCTGATACTTTAGTCTGCAGTTCCCCATTTCTTTGGAATCCTTCCCCAGATTTCACATCGGGAACTGTTGGTGGCAGCTGCAATTCTCCATTCTTGTTTGGAATCAGTCTGCTGTCCCCTTCCTTGGGGTTTGCTGGTTCTGTCATTTCCACAGTCCAATTCCACAGGAATTGGTGGTGGTGAAGAAAAGAGCTTTTCTTGGCCAGAAATACTTATTAATATCACTTGGTTACTCCCGATATATTAAGGTGCATTTGCTTGTTTTGTTTTGTGTAAATAAAGGTTAATTGATAATGGAATCCTTTACACCCAAAGAGTTAAGCGCTCCACCTTCCAGTAAACCCTCTTATTTTATGCCTGAGACCTATGATCCCAGAAGCTGTAGATATTTACAAAAGTGGCAAAATCTTTCCAAGCTTGTGTTGTGTCCTAAGAACTTGCCTGGTAGCCATCAGGTTGGGGGCTCCAAAATATGGCCAAATAGAAATGTGAGTTGCACCCCATTTAAGGCTAGACATAGCTGGTTAGAAATGTGGATTAAACTCCATTGTGGCCAGGCACCCACCAAATTGCTGCTGGCCCTCCAGGGAATTACAGTGGCCATTATAAGAATGATATTAATAGATAATATCATTTAAAAAGTGCACTTGAAAGTGGTCCTGGGAGATGCACATTCCATAGAGAGAATGTGTCCATCTTAAAAGGCTTAAGAGTAGCCCCAAAATATGGGGTGGTTAGTTATTATGGGCTGGGTAATTTCATAGGCTAATGAGTGGGAGGATTATTCCAACTATTTTGGGGAAAGGCCTGGGATTCCCAGGAATTGGGCCACGACCCACTTTTTTGTCTTTTATGGTTGGCCTGGAAACTCTTATGGTATCTGTGCGTGTGTCATTTAGCATGCTAATGTATTATAATGAGCGTATAAAGACGCTCAAGATCTACTGAAAGACAAATCTTCCACCATCTCGGGGCTAGTAGGTTCTAATTCATTTTTATGGTATCCTGTTCTTTTTAATGGTTTTGCCCTGCCCGCTTCCTTCTTGTCACTACATGCCCTGGGATAATCTTTGGTAAAGAAAAGTTAGTTTCAGTCTGTTGGTTTAATGAACAAACACGTCCTGAGTGTTATCAACATTAAATATCAATATAATGCAGATAAACAATTTTTATTATACCTGGCTTTAGAAGTCAAATTCATGTTATCTTTGTTGCAAAATTAAAACCAAAAGTTAAAATAAAATAGAATAGCTCATTTTTTCTACTGTTTCATGAAGTTTTCATGGGTAATCTAAACATAATTGTTGGGAGCAAGTGATTTAGATAGACAGAAGTGGGACAAGAGTTTGTAGACAAACTTTTTAGCAACAATTTTATTTTATGTGTACTTAAAAATAGCTTCCAAAATCTTTTTAGTAACTTGAAACTTTGTTTTGTGAAGTTAAATTAAATGATAGATATTTATTAAAATCTAGATAATTTCCAAATAAAATAACACTTTTGGCTTCCTAGTGCAAAGAAACTAAAGATAAATTTGGTTCTAGTGGCACACATGATTTGTGTCATGTTGAAAGATTATACTGTGAAAAAACACATTTCTGGAAATTATGAAATGTATTCATAAATTTGCCAATCTAAAAAATCCTTCCTATGACATACGGTTCACAATTGCTTACTTCTTAGATTTTACTAGAAATTAAGGTTTCTAAGGGTTAATAATTCTAATTAATATATGTAATTAAAGCAATTAGAAGTAATAAGAGAAATGACTCTGCATGCAAGGAAAGTAGAATGTGTTTGGGGGCTAAGAAAAATTATGAAGTATGGAGATGCATTCTTGTTAAGGAAACTGAGAATAATTTTATCTAAAACTAAAACTTTTGGTTATTTCCAGAATGAGAAGGAAGAAAATGAAGGGCAAACTATGGACATAGAAAGCTGGAAGAGAAAATGAGCCAGAGCAAAGGAATCTTGTGTATTCAAGCTGGCATGAATCGTTATTGTGTGTGGGGGGTGGGGGGGGTAAGAATGAGCTTTAAAATCAATAGTGTTCTTATGTAAAAAAAAGAACTTTCTTGCCTCTCCTAAAAAGTCAAAGTTTTCTTGGACTTTAAGTCTGCTCTCAATAATAAGAGATTTTGAAAGGTTTTCTTCTCTACTTTTTAAAGTTATACGCCTAGAACACAAGGATTCTGTATTTTGCCAAAATAATTTCCTATGTTTATCGGGTCTTTGATTATTTAAATCTAATGTCTTCAACATTAAAAGAGCTAGTTTTGCTCACAACTATGTAACCTCCTGAAATTGTTGTCCTGAAAACTGAAGCTCACATCAAAAGAACTGAACCTGAGTATCAGGGAAATGCCATTGCTGACTTTAATGCAACAGCACTAGAATCTATAAAGATTGTAGCATGCGTGGATAATGTCTTATTCTAATTCTGCAAAAAATGATCCCTCATTACTAGAATTTTGTCATTCTGATTTCCTTGTAATACGGCAACAGTCTGCTTCTGAATCAAAAAAATTAAGACAGGTAAACAATGGCTGTAAATTAAACAAACATTTGGGACTATGGAAACTCAAGACAACCACTTAGTTCTTGCCATCTCCCTGGCAAAACCGAGGCCTACCTCAGTTTTTGTATCCCTTTACCCACCATAAAGCATTTAAGATGATTCAAATTTTGAGTAGGCTTTTGTGGGGAAACTTCTGTAAAACCACAAAGACAATTTACCAGCAATGTCTGACCTGCCTGATCCATAATTGTAGAAAAACCATTTTTGTCCCCAGTGGCCTCAGACAACCTTCCCCTGGACCCTTTGAACACCTGCAGCTAGACTTCATTCACCTGCCACTCAGTATGAGTTAGTCATACCTTCTTGTTATGTATTTTTTCCAGGTGGGTTGAAATCATCCCCTGTTTCAAAGCTGATACCCTCATAGTGGCAAAGAAACTGTTAGAAAATGTGTTTTCCACTTGGAGTATACTTTCCACAGTCTCTAGTTATCAAGGCATGACTTCACTGGGCAAATCATACAAGCATCAATGAAAACCTTGCTAACTTCTTGGAATCATCAGGCAAGGTTGGGAGAACTAATGGAAAAACTGGATTCAAGCAAAATGAAAAATTAATAATATGGAATTGAATAAATTGATGAGATGATTATAATTTTTATGACTGTTTAAAATATTACTTTTAAAAAATTTTTTCTCAGGTTTAAAGAAATCTTTTCTCTTAAGCATTATCACTGATATTTCTAATATCAGCAGTACAGCCTGTAGTGATTGTGTCTCACCCCACAAAGACATTTAGTTTTGTGTTTCTCACAGTGCTGATGAATTGAAAGAAAGCTGCAGATACTAGTTTGAGACCCCTGACCTGAGGTATCTGGTCTTATTATATCATCCAGGGGTACAATGAAAATTTGTAAGTAGAGAAGTGAAAAAATCAGAAAAGTATTTCAGGAAGTTCAATCTGATCATGGTCTTTAAATAAATGTGGGAACAACATTACTCATGTCCCTCCTTTTAAGTAACATTAAGAACTATCTGCAAAAAGGCATAAGTTTCAACTCTACCCTTTCACCTCTTCACCCTTGCTCCTTTGGATTGATGAGGAAGATTTGAAATCTATAGTTTGAGGCCTGCTATGTGAACCCTGCCTGTTAATAATTGCATAGGAATGATTGATATTAGTATAAAATGTACTCTTCCTGCCTCTGCTCACCTTTGCCTGAACTTCCGTGTCCTGTAACCCCTAGCAACCCCTGCATTCTGTAACCACCTGTAATTTATAGAAACTGTGTAACCAATCAGTTAGTACCAACTGTAGCTACATGTCTTAATCTATAAAAGGAGAAAACTGGCCTGAAAAAGTGCCCAGAATTTTATGGAGCATTAGCTCCTCTGGGTCTACAGGCTCAATAAACCTGAGTTCTCCAACTCTCTGAGTGTGGTGCTCGGTTTCTTGCAGGATTGATTTCTGCAACAGGATCAATCACATCATGATATTTTTCTCCTTTTTCAGTCGTGTTTCCAAATTACTTATAGTTCAACTTCAGTCATATAGTATAGATATTCAAAAATGCATTGGCTCAAGCAGGATAGAAGTTTATTTCTCACTCATGTAACAGACCCTAGTGAGTGAGTAAAATTTGCTCCAAAAACCACTGCAAGAACTTTCACCAGTTGGGCAGCTGTACCATTGACAGCACACAACTTCCAAACCCACGCTAGTCATTACTGTTTCCAGTCAGCAGAAAGGAAAACAAAGGGATATGCCTAAAGCTAATTTGTTTTTTTTAAGAAAATAAGGGAAATTTCATCAAACGCTAATGCTCATATTCCATGAGTAAGAGCTTAGTAATCAAATAACCACAAAAAAGATGAATTATGTAGTTTCTCCAGGAATTCAAGTGCCCAGCAAGGAGAAGACACACTGAGGAGGAGAGACCTGGGATAACAAAGGTCTTCACCCTTGTTTCCTTTTGTCTACTGTTCTTCACACAAACTGAAATATAACCTTGTGGGACCCACTTTATTCCCATGTTCCTCATGAAAATACAGTGATGGAGACAAAATAGTATTTCCTGTATTTCATAATAGCTGTGAGAACATTAAATGTCTTGGGTTTTGTATTGAATTATTAATTATATTTTGGTGTTCTGGGTAGAAGAATATAATTCTTAGTATTTGGATTTTTAATCTTTTTTGAATGAGATATAATTGACATATAACATATAATAGTTTCAGCTATACAACATAATAAATATTTGTATATATTGGAAAATAATCATCATGGAATTCAAGTTAGCATCCATCACCATACACAGTAACAATTATTTTCTTGTGATAAGAATTTTTAAGATCTACTCTCTTAGCAATTTTGATTTTTAACTTTTGATTTTGATTCTCCAAATTTCAATATTTTCTAGCAAAATGTCAATATTTTTATTGTTACCTCAGTGTATCCTATTTTATGTGTACCGTACTTAGAAATTGAGAGGGGAAAATAACTTTATGTGCTATTTTTGCTTGTCATCTTAAATTTATTTGAAGATTTTGGTTAATTTGTTGCTTGATATGTTGCTAGGTTGATTGGCTGGTTAAGGGGATAAGGAATGGAAAGTTTCAGCAATAAAGCTCAAGTTACAATACATTCTTTTCTTGGGATGGAATAGAATATTTTCAACTGCATTTCTGTGGGAGCCAGCCTCCAAGGGGTTCTTAATTTCTGCCTCCTGATATTCATAGCCAACAGCAGTCTCACTCACACTGAGTAGGACTAACAAGTGTAACAAATAGGATATTGAAGAAATGGTGAAGAGTCATTTTTAAGGCTAGGTCATAAAAAGCACTTGAGTTCTGTCTTTCTGTGTGAAGTCAGGAGCATGTCATGAGATTCTTTAGGTGACAATTAACCAGGACCACACAAGTGAGCCATCTTGGAGGCAGTTCTTGCAAATGATAAATGGAATATTGCTTTCCATATCAGTAAACAAAGGAGGCTACAGTCATCAGTTATTGCAGCTACAGCCAGATGATGGTGAGCTGGTGAGCCCTGAGGGAACTCAGGAAGAAAATGAATACCTGCCATCTAGCAGCCAAGAAACTACAGCCACTCCCCATGGTGAACCTTGAGGAAACTCAGGATGTGAAAACACAACATACTGGCCCCAGATGGCTGAGGTACATATCAAAGGAATGACTTCTGTGAACCCAGACTCTTGCATCTTCCCATACATAGAAAAGCACTAAATTCCTTACAATTAATATTTCTAGTTTTGTTACATAACAATAATCTTTTTTTATCTCTTTATTGGAATATAATTGCTTTACACTGTTGTGCCAATTTTTGCTGTACAACAAAGTGAATCAGCTGTTTTTATACATATATCTCCATATCCCCTCCTTCCCACAACCCCCACCCACCCTCCCTATCACACTCCTCTAAGTCATCACCCATCATCAGTTGATCTCCCTGTGTTATGCAGCATCTTCCCACTAGCTATTTTACATTTGGTAGTGTATTTATGTCAATGCTACTCTCTCACTTCTCCCAGCTTTCCCTTCACCCCCACCCCACCATGTTTCCTCAAGTCCATTCTCTACATCTGCATCTTTATTCTTGCCCTGTCACTGGGTTCATCAGTACCATTTTTTTTAGATTTGAGAGAGTAGCATTGACATATATACACCACCAAATATAAAATAGATAGCTAGTGGGTAGCTGCTGCATAATACAGGGAGATCAACTGGATGATTGGTGATGACTTAGAGGGGTGGCATAATGAGGGTAGGAAGGAGTTGCAGGAGGGAGGGAATATGGGGATATATATGCATTAGCATACGGTATTTGTTTTCCTCTTTCTGGCTTACTTCGCTTTGTATGACAGTTTTGACATTCAGACTACCTGCTCTTTGTTACAAAACTCATACATCGTGGGCCCCACCCCTCGCCTCCTTGGAGCAGTTCTCTTAGGGTTACCTGAGATGCTGCTGCCTGGGCTTGAAGTCCTAAAAATTGCTGCCAAATAAAACATAACTCTCAACTTTTAGGTTGTGAATAATTTTTTAGTTGACACAAACAATGCCACGCCTTCAGATAACTGCAGTCATGGTTGCATCTTAAGCGAATATCATGAGATACCTAAAGTCACAACCACCCAGCAAAGCTGTTTCTGTGTTCCTGATCCACAGAAACTATTAGATAAATAATAATTATTTATTATTTTAGGCCACTGAGTTTTTAAATAATAAATTACACAACAATAGTTAACTGATGCAACACAATATATTAATAGCGTTGTTCTTTTTTTATTTTATTTATTTATTTATTTATTTATTTATATTATTTATTTTTGGCTGTGTTGGGTCTTTGTTCATGCACATGTGCTTTCTCTAGTTGTGGTGAGTGGGGGATACTCTTCATTGCAGTGCCTGGGCTTCTCATTTTGGTGGCTTCTCTTGTTGCAAAGCACAGGCTCTAGGGTCCTAGAGGGTGCGGGCTTCAGTAGTTGTGGCTCACAGGCTTTAGAGCACAGGCTCAGTAGTTGTGACCCACAGGTTTAGTTGCTCCAAGGCATGTGGGATCTTCCCAGACCAGGGATTGAACACATGTCCCTTGCATTGGCAGGCAGATTCTTAACCACTGCACCATCAAGGAAGTCCCAATAGCACTGTTCTTTATATGTCTACCCATACTGTTTTCTGTGTTCAATGAAACCTTGAAGTTATAGTTTTTCCACTGAATGAGGCTTTTCTCTTTGTATTCATTCTTCTGTGTAGGAATTAGCCAGTGAGTTTTTGCGATAGACTAGATTTGGGCCTCATGTACCAGAAAATAGGCTGGATTTCATTGCGTTTCTTTCTGAGAAGACTACCTAGAAGAGCAAAGTGAATCAGTGAGTTGCAGAGTCTGAGAAGGAAACCGTAACCAATGAGGAGGGAAAGAGCATCACCAGCAGCAGGAGAAATGCAGATAAGATATTGCCGCAAGTGTGCATGTTATTCAAGATCCTATGAAAACACCTATAAGAGGATAAGATTTAACCATCTGCCAGCTCTAAAAGTGCGATGCTAGCTCACCATGTTACCAGTCACAAAAATATGCGGCTCATCTTCCCCCCATTACATCAGTCCAAACCTGGCAGTAGCTACGGATTTGAAAAAACTGTTAGCAAGGTTTTCAGTGTAGGAGAAGCAGCCAATTGTTCTTTCTCCTTTGTTATAGAACTCTCCACTGGGGATGGAAAACTTTGCCATATCAGTAAATAAAAGATGTTGCAACCACCAAGCCAGCAGTCACTGGAGCCTCCACAGCTGTGACCCTGAGGGGATTCAGAATGGAGACAAGCAAGAAACCAGCCCTAGACAGCTAAGGTGTATATCAAAGGAATGATTTCAATGAGTCCAGACTCTTGCAACTTCCCATACTTAGAAAACACTAAATTCATTAATTTGGGATATCTGTTTTTCTTTAATTAACTGTAATCTTTTGATGTTCTGACTACCTGGTTTTTGTTTTGTTTTTTTTGTAAAAACTCCTATGTATCTTGGCTCCTCCCTTACCTTTTCCAAGCAGTCCCACAGTGCTATCTGAAAGACTATCTTCTGAGCTTAAGTTTTTTGTCTGCCAAATAAAACATAATTCTTAACTTTTAGTTTGTGCCTTTTCTTTTTTTTCAGTTGACAACTGTATGCAACCAAACTGAGGGGGAGTGGAGTAGGGAAGTACTTTGAATCAAGTTCAAAGTTTAAATCTGACATGGCATTAAAAATTCTTATAACTAAGTAAATATAGTTTGCAATTACAAAAAAAAAAATGTGATAATAGAAGTCCCTACATTTCATCCAGTAGCCATGGAAAAATTAGCTCCCTGTATCTATGTAGAGGAAGAATGGGAAACCAAAGTAAAATTGCATTGTGATTAAATCACTGAAGTCATATATTTCACTGTAATAATTTATTGGGAAATGTGTAGAATTACATAGACCAAAAATAGACAATTTGATTGATGCAACTCTTTCCTTAAAACATGCGTGCTAAAATAATCATTTTTTTAAGTATAACTAAATTGAAGCAACATATTTTATAAAACTAAATAGCTATTTCCTTTCTCTATTTTATTTTGTGAAGCTATACACAATGTAAGGGAAGGGTGTTTTTCCTTCTCTTCCCAATGTAATTAGGTGGTGGAATTTGATAACTGGATATAAAAAACTCCATAAAAATTTTCCAGGCACATTACACCCTGCTGTATTTCTTCACAGTTTTCAGTCACATTCTGAGGGGCATAAATGGATGTATTACCTTATTTACATAATAGAACCATGAAGTCAGCATAGCTATTGCATAGACTATCATGTCAGTGAGAGCTTTAGAGACAAGTCAGGTTTAAGAAAAGGTTCCAATATGCGTTGAAATCAGTCTGCTGTGTGTATTATATACATATACATATATATATTTCAAACAAGAGCCTAGAAATGGTTGAACTAAATTAATTTCTAGCACAAACTTTTTCAAATTGATAGAATAGCAAGAAACATATAGCATACAATATATTTATCTTCGTTTTTACTTTGTTTTGAAAAGTACTGTGTTAAAGATTTTAATATTAATCGTTTGATGCAAAATATCTCAGTAAATTGTTTCCATTTTCAATATATCCTTTCTTAATAGAAAATGCTACAATTTCATGACAAAGTAAAAAATGTATATGTTAGGAAAAAGGGAATCCATAAATGGTCAGTTTTAAATGCACACATTTTAACAATTTTTTCATGCAGTCCTACATTAGAAAAAAAAAGGTGATTTTATTTAATAGTCCAAGCAATTTAGTTTTACAGAATCATATATTTTTAAAAAGTTTTTATTATAGTATAGTTAATTTACAATGTTGTGTTAGTTTCATACGTACAGCAGAGTGAATCTGTTATACATATATCCATTCTTTTGTAGATTCTTTTCCCATATAGGCCATTTAGAACGTTAAGTAGAGTTTCCTGTGCTATACAGTAGGTCACAATGCCATTTGCAGCAACATAGATGAACCTAGAGATTAGCATACTGAGTAAAGTAAGCCAGACAAAGTCAAATATTATATGATATAGCTTATATGTGGGATCTGAAAAAATGGGGTACAAATGAACTTACCTGCAAAACAGAAATAGAGTCCAGATGTAGAAAATAAACTTATGGTTACTGGGGATAAGGAGAGGAGGGATTAATTGGAATATTGGGACTGACATATACATGCTATTATGTATATAATATATAACTAATACAGAACAATATTTTATAGTAAAACAGTTAATTTCTTTTATAAGAGAATTTTTTAATATGCTAACTTTCTAAAACTAACATAACAATGTAAGAAGAACTCAGCACTAGTAGATAGCTGTATTCTCATATTTATTTCTAAAAAGATCAGAATAACTTTTTTTTTTTTTTTTGGAAGTTACTTTATTTTTTATTTATTTATTTATTTATTTATTTATTTATTTATTTATTTTTTGGGGGGGTACACCAGGTTCAATCATCCGTTTTTATACACATATCCCCATCTTCCCTCCCTTCCTTGACGCCCCCACCAAGCCCCCCCCACCCTCCCCGCCCCAGTCCTCAAAGGCATCTTCCATCCTCGAGTTGGACTCCCTTTGTTATACAACAACTTCCCACTGACTATTTTACAGTTGGTAGTATATATATGTCTGTGTTACTCTCTCGCTTCGTCTCAGTTTCCCCTTCACCCCCCGCCCCCTCCCATACCTCGAGTTCTCCAGTCCATTCTCTGTATCTGCATCCTTGTTCTGGTCACTGAGTCCAACAGTACCATTTTTAGATTCCGTATATGTGAGTTAGCATACAATATTTGTCCTTCTCTTTCTGACTTACTTCACTCTGTATGACAGACTGTAGTTCTATCCACCTCATTACATATAGCTCCATCTCATCCCTTTTTATAGCTGAGTAATATTCCATTGTATATATATGCCACATCTTCTGTATCCATTCATTTGTTGATGGGCATTTAGGTTGCTTCCATGTCCTGGCTATTGTAAATAGTGCTGCAATAAACATTATGGTACAAGTTTCTTTTGGGATTATGGTTTTCTTTGGGTATATGCCCAGGAGTGGGATTACTGGATCATATGGTAGTTCTATTTGTAGTTTTTTAAGGAACCTCCAAATTGTTTTCCATAGGGGCTGTACCAATTTACAGTCCCACCAACAGTGCAGGAGAGTTCCTTTTTCTCCACACCCTCTCCAACATTTGTTGTTTCCAGATTTTGTGATGATGGCCATTCTGATTGGTGTGAGGTGATACCTCATTGAGGCTTTGACTTGCATTTCTCTGATGATGAGTGATGTTGAGCATCTTTTCATGTGTTTGTTGGCCATCTGGATGTCTTCTTTGGAGAAATGTCTATTTAGGTCTTCCACCCATTTGTGGATTGGGTTATTTGCTTTTTTGGTATTAAGCTTCATGAGCTGCTTGTATATTTTGGAGGTTAATCCTTTGTCCGTTGTTTCATAGGCAATTATTTTTTCCCACTCTGAGGGTTGCCTTTTAGTCTTGTTTATGGTTTCTTTTGCTGTGCAAAAGCTTTTCAGTTTCATGAGGTCCCATTCATTTATTCTTGATTTTATTTCCATGATTCTAGGAGGTGGGTCAAAAAGGATGGCGCTTTGATGGATGTCATAGAGTGTTCTGCCTATGTTTTCCTCGAGGAGTTTGATAGTGTCTGGCCTTACATGTAGGTCTTTAATCCATTTGGAGTTTACTTTTGTGTATGGTGTTAGGAAGTGTTCTAATTTCATTCTTTTGCATGTTGCTGCCCAGTTCTCCCAGCACCACTTATGGAAGAGGCTGTCTTTTTTCCATTGTATATTCTTGCCTCCTTTGTCAAAGATAAGGTGCCCATATGTGTTTGGGCTTACTTCTGAGTTCTCTATTCTATTCCATTGATCTTCCTTTCCATTTTTGTGCCAGTACCATACTGTCTTGATCACTATGGCCTTGTAGTATAGTTTGAAGTCAGGAAGCCTGATTCCACCAACTCCATTTTTCCTTCTCAAGATTGCTTTGGCTATTCGGGGTCTTTTGCGTTTCCATACAAATCGTAAGATTTCTTGTTCTAGTTCTGTGAAGAATGCCATTGGTAATTTGATCGGGATTGCATTGAATCTGTAAATTGCTTTGGGTAGTACAGACATTTTCACGATGTTGATTCTTCCAATCCAGGAACATGGTATGTCCCTCCATCTGTTTGTGTCGTCTTTGATTTCTTTCATCAATGTCTTAAAGTTTTCTGCATACAGATCTTTTGCCTCCTTAGGCAGGTTTATTCCTAGGTATTTTATTCTTTTTGTTGCAATGGTGAATGGGAGAGTTTCCTTAATTTCTCTTTCTGCTCTTCCGTTGTTAGTGTATAGGAATGCAAGAGATTTCTGTGCATTAATTTTGTATCCTGCTACTTTACTAAACTCATCAATTAGTGCTAGCAGTTTTCTGGTAGAGTCTTTAGGGTTTTCTATATATAATATCATGTCATCTGCAAAGAGTGACAATTTTACTTCTTCTTTTCCAATTTGGATTCCTTTGATTTCTTTTTCTTCTCTGATTGCTGTGGCTAAAACTTCCAAAACTATGTTGAATAACAGTGGTGAGAGTGGACACCCTTGTCTTGTTCCTGTTTTTAGGGGGAATTCTTCCAGTTTTTCTCCATTGAGAACAATGTTGGCTTTTGGTTTTGCATATATGGCTTTTATTATGTTGAGGTAATTTCCTTCTATGCCCATTTTCTGGAGAGCTTTTATCATAAATGGATGTTGAACTTTGTCAAAAGCTTTTTCTGCATCTATTGAAATGATCATATGGTTTTTATCCTTCAATTTGTTGATATGATGTATCACGTTGATTGATTTGCGTATATTGAAGAATCCTTGCATCCCAGGGATAAACCCCACTTGATCATGGTGTATGATTTTTTTAATGTGCTGTTGCAGTCTGTTAGCTAGTATTTTGTTGAGGATTTTTGCATCTATATTCATCAGTGATATTGGTCTATAGTTTTCTTTTTTTGTGACATCTTTGCCTGGTTTTGGTATCAGGGTGATGGTAGCCTCATAGAATGAGTTTGGGAGTGCTCCGCCTTCTGCAATATTTTGGAAGAGTTTGAGAAGGATAGGTGTTAACTCTTCTCGAAATGTTTGATAGAATTCGCCTGTGAACCCATCTGGTCCTGGGCTTTTGTGTGTTGGGAGATTTTTAATCACTGCCTCAATTTCTGTACTTGTGATTGGTCTGTTCATGGTTTCTATTTCTTCCTGGTTCAGTCTTGGAAGATTGTATTTTTCTAAGAATGTATCCATTTCTTCCAGGTTATCCAATTGATTGGCATATAGTTGCTTGTAGTAGTCTCTCATGATCTTTTGTATTTCTGAGGTGTCCGTTGTTACTTCTCGTTTTTCATTTCTAATTCTGTTGATTTGCATCTTCTCCCTTTTTTTTCTTGATGAGTCTGGCTAATGGTTTATCAATTTTGTTAATCTTCTCAAAGAACCAGCTTTTAGTTTTATTTATTTTTCTTATGGTTTCTTTCCTTTCTTTTTCATTTATTTCTGCTCTGATCTTTATGATTTCTTTTCTTCTGCTCACTTTAGGGTTTCTTTGTTCTTCTTTCTCTAGTTGTTTGAGGTGTAAGGTTAGGTTGTTTATTCGATCATTTTCTTGTTTCTTAAGGTAGGACTGTATTGCTATAAACTTCCCCCTTAGAACTGCTTTTGCTGCATCCCATAGGTTTTGGGTTGTTGTGTTTTCGTTGTCATTTGTTTCTAGATATTTTTTGATTTCCTCTTTGATTTCTTTAGTGATTCCTTGGTTGTTTAAGAGTGAATTGTTTAGCCTCCATGTGTTTGTATTTTTTGCAGTTTTTTTCCTGTAATTGATATCTAGTCTCATGGCGGTGTGGTCTGAGAGGATGCTTGATATGATTTCAATTTTCTTGAATTTGCTGAGGTTTGATTTGTGACCCAAGATGTGATCTATCCTGGAAAATGTTCCATGTGCACTTGAGAAGAACGTGTATTCTGTCGTTTTTGGATGGAATGTCCTATAAATATCAATGAAGTCGAGATGGTCTAATGTGTCATTTAAAGCTTGTGTGTCTTTATTTATTTTCTGTTTGGATGATCTGTCCATTGATGTAAGTGGGGTGTTCAAGTCTCCCACTAGTCTTGTGTTGCTGTCGATGTCCCCTTTTATAGCTGTTAGCATTTGCCTTATGTATTGAGGTGCTCCTATATTGGGGGCATAGATATTTACCATTGTGATATGTTCTTCTTGGATGGATCCCTTGATCATTATGTAGTGTCCTTCCTTGTCTCTTTTAATAGTCTTTACTTTCAAGTCTAATTTGTCTGATATGAGTATTGCTACTCCAGCTTTCTTTTGACTTCCATTTGCATGGAATATCTTTTTCCATCCCTTTCCTTTCAGTCTATATGTATCCCTTGGTCTGAAGTGGGTTTCTTGTCAGCAGCATATAGAAGGGTCTTATTTTTGTATCCATTCAGCCAGTCTGTGTCTTTTGGTTGGAGCATTTAATCCATTTACATTTAAGGTGATTATTGACATGTGTGTTCCAATGACCATTTTCTTTATTGTTTTGGGTTTGTATTTGTAGGTGTTTTCCTTTTCTTGTGTGTCCTACTTAGAGAAGTTCCTTTAGCACTTGTTGTAAGGCTGGTTTGGTGGTGCTGAATTCTCTTAACTTTTGCTTGTCTGGAAAGCTTTTGATTTCTCCCTCAAATGTGAATGAGATTCTTGCTGGGTAGAGTATTCTTGGCTGTAGGTTTCTCTCTTTCAGGACTTTCAGTATATCCTGCCATTCCCTTCTGGCCTGCAGAGTTTCTGTGGAAAGGTCAGCTGTTATCCTGATGGGTTTTCCCTTATATGTTGTTTGTTGCTTTTCTCTTGCTGCTTTTAATATTTTTTCTTTGTGTTTAGTTGTTGTTAGTTTGATTAATATGTGTCTTGGTGTATTTCTCCTTGGGTTTATTCTGTATGGGACTCTCTGTGCTTCTTGGACTTGGTGAATTATTTCCTTTCCCATGTTTTGGAAGTTTTCCACTAGAACCTCTTCAAATATTTTCTCAGACCCTTTCTTGTTTTCTTCTTCTTCTGGGATGCCTATAATTCGAATGTTGGTACGCTTAATGTTATCAGTGAGGTCTCTGAGACTGTCTTCTAGTCTTTTTATTATTTTTTCTTTTTCCTGCCCTGTGGCAATTATTTCCCCCATTCTATCTTCCAACTCACTTATTGGTTCTTCTGCCTCAGTCATTCTGCTGGTTATAGCATCTAGAGTATTTTTAATTTCATTTATTTTGTTATCCATTGCTGTTTGTTTTTCTGAGCTCTTATGAACTGTTTCTTGTACTTTCTCTATTTTGTTATCGAGATTTTGTATCATTTTTACTATCATTACTCTAAATTCCTTTTCAGGCATTTTTCCTATTTCCTCCTCATTTATTTGGTCTTGTGGGTTTTTTTCTTGCTCCTTTGCCTGCATGGTGTTTCTTTGTTTCCTCATGGTTGTCCAAACTTTTGGGGTTGCTTGTCCTTGGGTTTTTTTGCGTTATTCTGTGACCAGCAGAGGTTCCTTTATTGTTCGTCTGTAAGCGTCGGTGTGTGGGGAGGGAGAGGGTACAACAGTGGCTCCTTCTCCTGGGAGGGAGTGAGCAGTGGCGCACTGATGTCTCAGTCAGGCTTGGAGGTGCCTGTTGCAGAGGGCGCCGGTGGCTCAGGCGTAAACAGAAAGTCTTAGAGTTGGGCCTCTCTCGGGGGTTTTTTTCTTTTCTTTTTTTTTTTTTTTTTTTGCCTGAGGGTACTTGTTATCCCTGAGCGCCTTAGGTGGCCCGCAGGGCATCTCTCCACTGCCTGTTGCAGAGGCGCGGAAAGAGAGAGAGAGGCTATGCGCACGGCTCCTCCCAGCCGCCAGTGAGCCTGCAGCCTCCAGCCGCCATCATGGCCGGGCAGCTCTCAGGAACGGGCACTCCTCTCCGCGGGCCTCCTCCCTCCTGTCCTCTCGGTCCGTCACCCTACCGGCAACAATGTTTCCCACACTGAACCAGCTCTCCTGCTCCCACACTCCCGGTCCTGGACCCTCCGTTCAGCCGCGGATCGATGTCTTGGTCCGGGAACGCTGAGCTGCGCTGCGGACCCTCTGAATGTTTCTCACTCCCTCCCGTCTGCCACAGCTCCGCCGCTTCACCCTCTTTGAGCCCTCGTAGATGCCTCCCTACTGGCTAAGTCGGGCTCCCCGCAGTCCCATCCGGTGTCCGAGGCCGTCTGCTGGTGTTCAGCTGGTTCTCTGTGAGAATTACTGCGTCCTTCCGTGCGTTCCCAATGCATCTGTGGGGAGGGATGCACTCCACATCTCTCTCGGAAGTTACTTTAAATCCAGAATAACTTTTAATCCTGCAAATGCACTATAGTTTATGATTGTCATTTACCTAAAAGCTATTCCATAAAAATTACGAACAAATACAGGATCACAGAATGATAGAGACAGAAGGCCCTTTAAACCTCATTAAACCCAATGCTTCACTTTATTTTTTCTTTTTCAACCCTTCACTTTAGAAGAATGGAGGTAAGATCTAGGAAGCAGACAGAGTCTTTAATGACAGAAGATAGCTGATTTGAATGAAGATGTTTATTAAACAATGATAAAATCTCACAATTATGAATTATGAAGCAAGTATCTAGTTTAATTCATATAATCTCTACTTGACTTTTCAGTTGGTGACTATGTTTCATGATCCAGTGAAGATTTTACTGGATTAGAAAGGAAAGACCACTGCATCATCAACTTTAACAACACAAACTCTTCATGTCTCAGTTAAAATATGTAACGTGAAGATAGATAATTCTCACCTTATGGAGTTGATTGAAAGAAAGAGAACTTATAGAAATATGTCTAGTGTTGGGAAAAGTGGATATCTACATACAAAGGTTGAAACAAGTTCAATGATTTCTTTACAACATCATGTCAGAGCATGATAGAATCTAGAAAGAAAATAACTGGTTTTTGGATCCAGCTAAGGCACTCTCCATTCTTTTTACATCAGTCTCAATACATCCTTATAAGATGTAGGAATATAATTCCTAGTACATCAGTTTTGTTGGTTTCATATTTCTTAGTTACACAATAGATATTCCTGACCTGCCATCCTATCCTAAACATTTTCTTTCTTTCAAAACCCTCTTCTCCTAATATTTTTACAAATCATTGAGTATTATAATAATAGATTGGATTAAAGATTGATTTTTAATAAAAGTGCGTACAGGTACACAATATACAGACTGTTGGCACCAAAATCTAATAGGAAGAGTTCAGAAAAGACCAGGGTGTTACTTTATAATGATATGAGCTGCTTCTGGCATTTAGTACCTGGAAGTCAAGGATGCTAACTGTCATGTAAGGAGAAATGAATTCTAAATAACAAAGACGTTTCCCTCCCCCACCAAAAAAAAAATTATAAATGTTATTGCATTAAGAAATACTGAATATAAAATCCTTGAATAAACAGTCTTTTATTTGTTTTTTTTATTTGATTACTAATGAAATCAATATTTTTCAAAATTTAGTGACTACCTGAAGGTATTAGTTATGATTTGGGTGTTAGGTGGAATGTCTTATTCTTTTCAATAATAATGTTCAAAATTAATATAAAGAAAAATTAACTATCCAGTTATATCAAATATTTAACTTATAATTGTTTTGAATTGGGATCATTAGAAATATAATAATTTGTACACACATATATTCTTAAGAAATAATAGATTTCTAAGGTGGTTGGTATAACAAACATACTTCGCAGTTCAATAGTACATAAAACTCAAGTATGCAAACATTAACTTTATCACTGTGGAGTAAATATAAGCTAGCTTTTCATTCCTCTTTTTTATTGATGGCTAAAACTTTAATCTTGCCCTTACTGTCTGTTTTGGATAATACTTGATAAAAATGCAGGATTCTCCCCCTCACTTCCCACTATTTTTCTGCTTAGTGATTATCTGAACTGCACAGGAATTCAGGCATGGCATTGAAAGAGCATTATTACATCTACATTGTTACATTATTACATCATCTCCTGTTCTCTACTGGCATCTGGTTAGAAGTAGATCTCCTCCTCTGGTGTTTCTTGAGTGCATATGCATTCTCTACTGACATGTACAGTTCATAAATGTCCTTTGGTAACCAGTTCAAGGCATTCTGCTCTTCCCCTTCCTAATCACAGATGTTCTCACCTATTTCCCTTATGGTTCCTTCTCAGAGATTAAAAACTTTCAGCTTCTTTTCCTGTACCTCACTGTAGTGCACACATTTTTGTGAGACTGCCCTAAGTCCCACCTTCCTGGATACTTTACTCAGTCTTCACTACTCATCTGCTAATGTGTTATGTTTAAACACCCTGGCTCACACTAAAAAGTAAGGCATGAGTCCACTAATTTCTTACAGTCCCCAAACCATTCTGGGATTTTTGCGGCTAAAGCCCCAGCCCCCCATTTCCCTCAGACATCCACAAGTAAGCAACACGCAGGAGGCAGTGCTCCCCCACAAAATTCACAGCTTAGCACTAATACTCTTCTCTTTCAATCCTCTTCAAAGTTCTTGTTCCCTGGTCAGAAATTTTCCACACTATTTTTCAGCCTGAAAGAAAACCTCTCTTGTATCACTTTGCATTTCCCTATACTTTATGTTTTAGGCGATAAAATTTTCTAAACTTTAATTTGGTAGTCAAGGCCAAACATACTGAAAATATATTTTTTTAAAACACCTGCAAATGTCTAACCCTTGCTAGCAAAATCCAAATTACATTTCAAGACAACTTTGGAACTCAGAGCTAGTTATTTCACACAATTTTTTAATTGGGTTTCTTCAGAATTCTCTGTTCCCTAGAGCAATAAGACTTCACCCAAATGGTCATGTATTCATAGCCAAATGCTAGCATAAAGGAATGCATTTTCCAAGAAGTAAACATAAGTTGTGTCTTAATTCAGAATATCTCATTGCTGTAATCAAAATTAATTTTGGGAAAAAAGAAACTAGCAAACATGTTCATTCTTTTTCTTATACAATGAAAACATTTTTTCCCATGTCAAGGAAAAAAAAGTGATAAAAAGGATGAAGGAAACAAATAACTCTAATGTATCTCTGTTCTAACAAATAATAATATAAAAGGTATAAGCACTCCAGGCACAGTAGCATACATATCTATGGCATTTACTAAGGGCTTAGTAAATTAGAGAATTTTCCCCCCACTGTTCATCAAATGACAGATTTAGTTATCAGTGGATTATAAGTGCCAGGCTAAAACTTGTAAGTGATCTTTTTAAAATCAGCATAGGAGTGGGCCTCTAAGTCTGAATAGCTCTGAAAATTTTATTTTATTCTTTCTCCACTGTATCCAAATGTTGGACTCTCAGAGCCTTTCAGTGTTTTTAAGCTATAAGCTTACTTAATATTTAGAGCAAGGAATAAAGAAATGTCAAGAGGTTGCAATCTTTACTTGATGCCACAGAGATATTTAAACACATAAATATATTCATACATATATAGTAACATACCTAAAGGGTGATTTCTTTTTTGACCTTTTCTATGAAAGCAAAACTCAAAAAATAATATTCTTGCTCCAGGTCCAATTTTCTAGCATTCTCCTGATTTCTACATCATTCCATGAATGATTCTGTTAAAAAAAGCAATTTCTGTTCATGGAAATGTGATTCAAGTAAACAGAACTCTAGGTATGCTTCACTAATAGCTATTGAAATCTATGCCAAAAAATTAATCTTTTGACCTTACTTTTCTGCATTGAAAACCTTTTCTACAAATATGATTAGTAAAGTTAATTTCATGATTTCACAGTAGTTTAAACCTAATATAGTTAACTATGGATGAGCAAAACCAATTTAAAGACAAGTGTTTTGTAAACAGCATATTTTGCTGTAATAACTGTTATTAGGAAGAAGCATTCTTTATCTATTTTGAAACCATCCAAACTAGTGGATCTATCTTATTGCTTGTGGATCATATAATCTGCAAGCCTCTGTTGGCATATTTAAAAGTGTTTTCCCACAGTGAATTTTAAATGAATATTTCAATCAAGAGATCTGCAGCTTTCGGCTATTCAAAAGAAAATACTGCTTGACCTCTTTAAGTTCTGAAAGATTCCATGAAAGATATATTTAAAATACGATCTCACCTTAAAATACAGATTTGTGTCAAGTGAACTGTCTAATCTTAGAAAACTGATAACTTCCCAACAGTAAAATGGCAAAAATATCTTTCACCTGTCTGGCATTGGGAGTTTATGTAGATAAAATAAGATTATACCTATTACAGCACTTTAGAAATAAATATCCTTTATACCTCTCAGGTGTTATTAGATGAAGATATCTTAATGTAATCTTCTTGTAAAGTAACATAGACCACATTATCCCCTGTTCCAAAAGCTTTCAGAGGCTCCTATAACCTTCCAAATTCAGTTCAGAATTCTCAACCTGGCCTTTACCCTCCACAAAATGGTTACAACCTGCTTTTCCTCACATATAGGTACTATTACTTATGCAGATGCTGAACTGCAATTACCATCACTATTGCAAGTACATATCTCATGATTTGGCATCTTAGAACCTTTTTTCATTGTCATTTGTTTATCTCAGAGTGTATCTTACGTCTCCACCCACAGGAGCTACTTAATTTTCAGTTCTCTCCTCAGCATGTAGTAAAAGGTAGACAAATAGTAGGATTTAAGGAAAAAAGCAATTGAATCAAACTTATATTACTAACAGTAACCATTCCTATATTATACCTACCTCTTGTTTATACTTGATGTCTAGTTTCCAAAAAAATCAAAAAAGCTTCAATCAAAATTATTTTCCCCTCTCAAGTCAAGTCACATTTCCGAGGTTATGGAGTCATGAAGTAAAATAAAATTAGGTTGTGCATTGTTTTGGGAAATTCTATACAATTGAAAAATCTAGTAGGAGTATGAGTTCATCATACACTTTTGATGGAACAACAGCCTTCTTCCTTTGTGTAAGGTCAATTTCATTAAGCTTTTAGCCAGCAAGTCTGAGATAGAGTGACTAGGGAAAGGGGATGGAAAAGATAACACCAAACTTTTTGATGATGTGCTTCATAGGTTGATATTGAGTTTCCCACAGTATAAATCCTAACATAAATTTTTAAATGAAAATATATTCTGTTTTCCAGCTTCTTTTTCTTCTGCCATATAGATATATGAAGAAACTTCTGGCAATCCAATGCACTTGAATGAGAATTTGTTTCAGGACACACTGAACTAAGAAAACAAATGCAAAGTATGGGACATATATTTTTCTCTTGGCAAAGTGGTTCTGGAGTGGAGGCAGCTTTCTGAGTCAGCAGATTCTTGATCATAGAGGAAGCAGGTTGCTCTCTTCGGTAAGCAAGCATGCCCACAAGTCTCTATATAACTTACTTAAATCCATTTCTGCTTAAACTAGACTAGATGTTCTTTACTGTAACTAAGAAATTTGGTCAATATAATGATTGATGTCAGAAGTGATTGCATGCAAAACATTCTCAAAGAAATTATAATCTGGGATTGAATAGCTGATATAGTCAGTTTAAAGGAATCCTATTACCTCTAAAAGATAAATTGTCAGAGGTCCATGTAACATAATTGTGAAACCGTTACTTAAAGTATTACCTATAATTATCTGAAATGAAATGCCTATTGATGATGATATTTGACATAGAGTCTTAGGAAGGACATGAAGAACAACCATCACAGTAGGGTTTGACTATTTCTAAATGAACTAGAGAACCTAAATAAATGTTTAAGACATAAAGTTTTTAATTCTCAGATGACAGCACGGTTAAAAATCAGCAAGTATCTATGACTATATTCGAAGATTCTCTAATCTTTTTAGATGCAAGACTGACTCAGGTTTGAGAAAATGATTTCAAACCTGCTATCACAACTTGGTCTCAAAATCTTATCAGGTGTCTTACAAGAAAGTTAGGGCAATAAGTGGTAAAGAGGCTTGCCACTAGAATTGGAAAAGAAATAATTTGAAGAATTTCAAACTCCCTATCTCTCTGAATCTCCAGTATCACTAAATGTTGACTCTACCAGTATTGTGATGGCCTTTAGAAAACCCTATAAGAACCTATCTGAGGTATTATAATTACTTTAAAAGGCTTAGCTAATTCTCATACTCCATTAAAATTATAACTATATTCCAAGTCCAGCATGGACAAGAGAAAAAACATTAAGTCAAACTAATGAGAAGAAGGCTTATACACCAAAAATATTGGAAGAATGTGTATGGGGAGGAGTAGTAAATGTTCCAACCCAAGGAAAATGGAGTATAATTTTATGTCAAACTGAATTAATGGCATGGACCCCTTTTCTAGAGAATTTGAATTCAATATCCTCTCAAGCACTTTGCTTGGTTGTTTGACTGAAACCTAAACTCAGTGGGCACTAATTTTAAATAAAATTGATTCCAAAAAGGTTTGATTATAAGACTATTGGAATGGCTTTATCATGTGCAAGCTACTCATTCAAACTTTGACTATATCTTCCAGCAGACACAGAGAGTATTGCCCTAACCATGTGTATTAGTTTCCTAGGCTGTCAACAAAGTACTACAAACTGGGTGTCTTAAAACAACATAAAGATATTTTCACACGTCTGGAGGGTAGAAGTCTATTGGACAGGTACCATCACTCAAAATATTAAATTACACAACAGAAGACAAAAGAAAGATCTCAAATTATTCAAATATGAACATTTCAATAACATCTATAAAGATAACACTATTATAATAGGTATGTTGTGTCTTACAATAATCACTCAAGGGAAAACATGTACTTGTACTTTAAAATTCTGGTATACTTTTAAAATATTTTACTTTGACTACTCTTAGTCATATATCATACACCTATCTCAAGCAATAAGCAAAAATATATCTCACCAAGAATATCCTTAAATTTTTCACATACGAATTACAGAAGTAATGGAATTTTGCTGCATTATGTTGTGAAACAAACATTTTATACTATAAAATATTTGTATTCAAAGATAATATACAACTCACTATGGTGTTATAAAGTCTAAACTAATTCATCAGAAATTCACAGCCCCTTTGTGTTAGCAGATATGTTTTTAATCTAAAATATTTCATCATTTTTACATGTTTTATGTCCAAAAGGAACATGTTTACTGTTTAGTGTGTATCACTACTACACTGACACCTGAGGTCAAAAGTAATGTCTCTATTCTGCCCATTCATTTTTCTTTGGATGCCAATATTGGCTCCAAGTGTAGGTATAGAAAAATGTATTTAAAAATCAAAGAATTAGACTTTTAACTCATTCCCAAAGGGAAATCAGTGGTCTTGGAAAAATATGAAAATATGGACAATTTTTATGTCTGTTCATGCTGATTAAATAGTACTGGTATGTTCATTGTACTTTTCTTCTTTGTGTATGTTTGGACACATTTATCATATACAGTTATAATTAAGAAAGTTACATATAGCTCTGGCAAAAGAAGTAAAGAAGGCTTAGTATTATCATCTTCTTGTTTTCACAAGTCACTGTTTTGACCACTCGCTATGCTCTTGAAAACATTATGGTAAAGTATGCTACTAGTCAGAATATTCATGCTCAAATTCAGGGTCAAGGCTGTTGTTGAATCTCCAAAAACCACACACACATGCAACATGATATTCTGATATTTATGTAACAAGTTTAAACTATTAACTAGAATAATGTGTAACACATCAGTGGCACTAGAAAAGATGCAATATGTATGTGAAATCTGCTTTCACTGTTATACATGATTTCTACATTCTTACTTCACAATTTGTACAATGTTTGCTGTTTAAAGTGAAGACCATGAACACTGTTGACTGCAGGGGACTGTTATATTTTTTTCTTTTGCTTGTTTTTTGTTTGTTTGTTTTGGGTTTTTTAATACATCATTATTGGAGTGTAATTGCTTTACAATGTTGTTTTCATTTCTGTTGTACAACACAGTGGATCAGCTATATTTATATCCCCATATCCCCTCCCTCTTGAGCTTCCCTCCCATCCTCCCCAAACCACCCCTCTAGCTCATCACAAAGCACCAAGCTGATCTCCTTGTGCTATGCAGCAGCTTCCCACTAGCTATCTATTTTACATTTGGTACTATATATATGTCAATGCTACTCTCTCACTATGTTCAATCCTCCCCTTCCTCCCCAGCCCCCTGCCCACCTCTGTGTCCTCAAGTCCGTTCTCTACATCTGCATCTCTATTTCTCCCCTTTCGCTAGGTCCATCAGAAGCCGTGTTGTCGAAATGCCCACTTAACCCACCCAAACATCTCAAACCCACCCTTTGCTGACCTTCTATAATCCCCTTTTTTTTTTCTTCTGATTTTAAACAAGAGAAAGTTAACGGATACATGCTGGTAAATGCTAACTGTTCATATTCCCATAGAGACACAGTATAATCTATGAGCCCAATATACAGAGAAAGGAGGAAAAAAGCTAGAATTCTATGCACTACTACACAGGGGCCTAGCACTCTCCAGCTTCCAGCAGAACTAAGGGAGCAGAAGGTTTTTCTTTTCTCTCACAGAGCATGGTGGTGTTGATTCCATAAAGCTTTTGTTGAGACAGGGAGGGATAAAAATGAATTTGGAACAGAAAGGGGTAGAGATTCTTTTCCCATTGAATTCTGCTCAAAGTACTTCCCTCCAAAATAGGTTGTGAACCATGGCATAAAGGAGAAAAGAGACCTCAAAAACACAGTGACTGAGCACAAGAGGAGAAAGAAAGAAAGAAAAAAAAAAAAAAACAAAACAAAACAGACTGCAACTTGCTCCCAGGGACTGGAGAAAATTAAAAAAGGAAGGTTGGAATCCATCAGTGTTCCATTAGTTATCTTCTCCTTCATCTTCCTCTCCTTCCTCCCCCCATCAACATCTTCATTTTCTTCACCTTCATCCTCATCCCCTTCTTCATCCATATCTTCCAATCCTCTTCCTCTTCACCATCATCATCTTCTCCTACCTCTTCTTCATCATCCATGTCCGGAACCAAGTAGTACTGTAATGGATTTGGTCAAATATCATCTTTGATGACCTCTCCTAACTCATCTGCACCTGCATCAGAATGATCAGTAAGCCAGGTGAAGAAGCTTTCTGGTTCCACATGCTGTCTCTTCCTGCTGGCTTTATTCTGTGTTTGACTTGAACATTTCATCACATCCTTTCCAGATTTCCATTTGATTTCAGTGGACTTTGAAGATGGATCACCACTCTCATTCAGATGAAACTCTTTGGAGAGAACTTATTTTCAAAGTAAGGGATTTCATCAAAATAAAAATCTATTCTGTAACCTGATTCAATATCTTCAAATTCTGCCATTTCAACTCTTGCCAAATAATGCAGCGCCTCTTCATCCTCCTCCCCAAGAAGTGCAGACACTTGTGCATGGTTAACAAATGTTGTTACCCCAAAATTTGGGATTTTGGCAATCAATTCCGACCTTTTTTGAAAAAAACGTTTGGCGGAGTTTGTTATATTTCTGTTCTACTTTCAAATTCTTCTCACTGGCTTGTTCATGAAGTCTGTCTATTTCACTTTGTACTTTATCAATATGCTCAATTGCTTCTTGCCATTCTTTTACTGCTTCAGCAAATTTGGAGAAGCAGACTTTGCCTTTGACCCAGAGGCAGGAGTCAGTCTTGGTTTCTTCAGTTTCTTCACTTGGGTTGGGAGTGTAGACTGGTGTTTGGGGGCCATCCTGGGAGAAAATCCACCGAGGGGAAGAGGTTCATCCCTGGAACTCTGAGAACTCAGAATAATTTCATTTTTATCTGATTGTTTCCCATTATGTTTGACTGTTACTCTAAACAGAAAATTTACTTTGAATATTGAGCCAATAAATTAAGAAAAGTAAAATAAAAAATACATTCTGAAAACTAAGTCTTTTAATGTTTCATTGTAGTTTAGAAACTTCTACTATTAATTCAATGGTAATTTACTTTAAAGTTTATAGGACATTGCACTAGACTAAGTCCCTTTTGATTGTTGGTTTTCCAGTAATTAAATATTAGCATCTTAGTTCTACCGAAGTTACATATATCCATTCACATGGATATATGAAAATGAAAGGTACATCACATATAAGTTCCTAAAGAATGAAAACCATGTATAAGGATTAAAATTTTGTATAAAAATAACTGTATAATGATAAGTACCTTGACACTGAATTCCAATTTTCTGCAAGAATGCCCACCACAGTTCTCCTACCTTAGTTCTCTGAGTAAAATTTTATTTTAATACAGCCTCATTCCATTAAAGACATTACTTATATTTATCTGTGTCCTGCTCTAGAATAAAAGTTCCTTCTGAGTGAAGACTGTCTTACATATCTTTGTGTCACTAACATTTAGTCATACATCTTCTAGTCACATTGTGGGCACTTGAGAAAAATCTGTTGTGAGAAAGAATGGATAGTTTTAATATGTGAACTAGTATACCATATAAAAACTATGACCTAGAAAAGTACTAAGCATAAGGGCACGTTGACCAGAATTATGAGACCAGAGATACAGATTAACTGTGTCTTTGGTTTCACTACTAACATTCCTTTTGCAACTTTGTCTTGTGTCCCTGAGCTGCCTCCATTCTTTTTTTTAAATTGGGGTATAATTGCTTTACAATGTTGTGTTAGTTTATGCTATACTATGAAGTGAGCCAGCTATATGTATAAATATATCCCCTCCCTCTTGGACCTCCTTCCCACCCCCCATCCCACCCATCTAGGTCATCACAGAGCACCAAGCTGAGCTTCCTGTGCTTTACAGCTGGTTCCCACTAGCTATCTGTTTTACACATGGTAATGTATATATGTCAACCCTAATCTCCCAATTTGTCCTACCCTCTCCTTCCCCCCCTAAATCCACATGTCCATTCTTTACGTTTGTGCCTCTATTCCTGCCCTGGAAGTAGGTTCATCTGTAACATTTTTTCTAGATTTTGCTATATTCATTAATATATGATATTTGTTTTTTCTCTTTCTGACTTACTTCGCTCTATATGACAGACTCTATGTCCATTCACATCTCTACAAATGACCCAATTTCATTCCTTTTTATGACTAAGTAGTATTCCATTGTATATATGTACCACATCTTCTTTATTGATTCATTTGCCATTGGTCATTTAGATGTTTCTATGTCCTGACTATTGTAAATAGTGCTTCAGTGAACATTGGGGTGCATTGGTCCTTTTGAATTATGATTTTCTCAGGGTTTATGCTCAGTAATGAGATTGCTGGGTCATATGGTAATTCTATTTTTAGTTCTTTACAGAACCTCCATACTGTTTTCCATGGTGGCTGTACCAATTTACATCCCAACCAACAGTGCAAGAGGGTTCCAATTTCTCCACAATCTCTCCAGCTTTTATGGTTTGTAGATTCTAACCAGTGTGTGGTGATACCTCATTATAGTTTTGGTTTGCTTTTCTCTAAATAGTTAGTGATGTTGAGCATCTTTTCATGTGCCTCTTGGCCATCTGTATGTCTTCTTTGGAGAGATGGCTATTTAGGTCTTTGGCCCATTTTTTGATTGGGTTGTTTGTTTTCTTGATATTGAGCTACATGAGCTGTTTGTATGTTTTGGAGATTAATCCCTTGTCAGTTTCTTCATTTGCCAATATTTTCTCCCATTCCAAGGGCTGTCTTTTCATCTCATTTATGGTTTCCTTTGCTGTGCAAAAGCTTTTAAGTTTCATTATTAGGTCCCATTTGTTTATTTTTGTTTTTATTTTCATTACTCAAGGAGGTAGGACAAAAAAGATCTTGCTGTGATTTATGTCAGAGTGTTCTTCCTATGTTTTCCTCTAGGAGTTTTATAGTGTCTGGCCTTTCATTTAGGTCTTTAATACATTTTGAGTTTATTTTTGTGTATGGTGTTAGGGAGTGTTCTAATTTCATTCTTTTACATGTAGCTGTGCAGTTTCCCCAGCACCACTTATTGATGAGGCTGTATTTTCTCCATTTTATATTCTTGTCTCCTTTTCAAAGATTAGGTAACCATAGGTGTGTGGGTTTATCTCTGGGCTTTCTATCCTTTTCCATTGATCTATATTTCTGTTTTTGAGCCAGTACTGTGCTGTTTAGATTACCGTAGCTTTGTAGTATAGATTGAAGTCCAGGAGCCTGATTCCTCCAGCTCCATTTTTCTTTCTCAACATTGCTTTGGCTAGTCAGGGTTTTGTGTTTCCATATAAATTGTAAAATTTTTGGTTCTAATACTGTGAAGAATGCCATTGGTAATTTGATAGGGATTGCATTGAATCTGTAGATTGCTTTGGGTCATACAGTCATTTTCACAGTATCGATTCTTCCAATCCAAGAACATTCTACTTATTAAAAAAAAAAAAAAAAAAAAAAAAAAAAAAACTCTAGGCAAGACAATGTTCAGGAATGTTTTTACTTCATCACTTACTTCTTATTAAAACTAATGTTCTGAGATCCAGTTCCCTGGCTGCTTACTGTGAAAGAGAATCCATTCCTTTCTGCTCTGTCTTAGAGTGTGATATTCTGCCCTGCATTAATCCCAAATTGTAGGTGTTGAGAAAAATTCTGCTCACTCTACTCCTAAGTTGCAAAGTAGAATTCTAAGAATTAGAGACTATCTTGAAGTGTTATGATAAAGCATCTTCACAGAGTTGCTGAATTTGTGATATACAATGACTTAAAATCCAGGCAGGGCCAGATCTGGCTCATACAATTTGCCAGACAAGTTCTCCATGCAAAGATAGATTAAATAATATATTATGTAAATACTATATTAAAATAATATATCTATCTAGTCTTTGCTTGCATTGTTTCATTACAATTGAATCTTACCTCTTTTACTTAGATAATATGCCTACTATTTTAGTCAATCTCAAATTGATACTTATTACCTCTTGACCTTCTTAAGGTTTTCATTAGATAGCAACTTACTATAATTTGAGTAATATTACATTATAAGCCTTAGAAAACATTTTTTTCATATTTTCTGTTTCTTCCATATAGAGAAACAACATAGAAAATTTGTTAAGAAAGTAGAATCCCAGGGTGAAGATACAGCTCAAATCAATAAGCTCAGTAATACTTCTACATCTTGAAATTGAGTTTCCTGTGGCATAGTTTTCTATCAGTTTTCTGCATTAAAATCAAGTTCCTTGAACATTTATGTAGTTTTTCAAACTCTAATAAAAGAAGTTTCATCATTTTGGGAATTGAGTTACTATTGATCATATTTGGAAAAAGAATCAAGCCAGGAATAAGTCCAAGATATTATTCATTATAGAGACTTTCTAAAGGTTGAGAATGTACTTACATCATATCCAAAGAACTTTATATTACTTTTAGAAAGCCACATAGTTCAAATTTTTTGAATTGCATATATAATAGTTGCTGATGGTTCTTTAAGTAAAAAAGGAAAGTTTTAGATAATACTAGGCTGCTTCATATATTTGGCACAACAGTGCACGTGTATGTGTGGGGGGTGTATACACCCACACACATGGATGTGTGTGATGTTTATCGTCAATAGCCCAACCCAACTTTTCAGGAAACTACATAGAATTGACTTAGCAATTCATGGATGAGGGAAATATGGAGACATTTTCAGCATTTAAAGAAGATGTGATAAGAAGAAATAATTATAATGGAATTTTAAGGGAACATCTCCATCATACTCCACAGAACAAGGAAGACACAGACAAGTGTACAAGTGATAGGGAAGGAAAAAAAAGTGATGGGGGACTTCCTAGGTGGCACAGTGGTGAAGAACCCGCCTGCCAGTGCAGGGGACACAGGTTCGAGCCCTGCCCTGAGAGGAGTCCATATGCCACAGAGCAACTAGGCCCGTGTGACACAACTATTGAGCCTATGCTCTGAAGCCCATGAGCCACAACTACTGAGCCCATGTGCCACAACTACTGAAGCCCATGCACCTAGGGCCCATGCTCCACAGCAGGAGAGGCCACTACAATGAGGAGCCTGTGCCCCACAGTGAAGAGTAGCTCCCACTCACAGTAACTAGAGAAAGCCCGTGTGCAGCAACAAAGACCCAAAACAGCCAATAAATAAAATAAATAAATAAATAAATAAATAAATAAATAAATTTATTTAAAAAAGTGATAGGGAAAAAAGAAAAAGAACAAGTACAAGGATTCACATGGAAGTTATAGAGGAAAGACAAAAATCAAATAACTTATCATGAAAGAGTTACATCCACTGAGAACCCAGAGATGGAAGTGAGAGTTCAAAAACAATAAAAGAGCTACTAATGTGAATGAATTATCCCCACATTGGCCCTTTTGTTGATGCAGTACAATTTTGAAGAAACAATTTAAACATACTGTAAAGTAAAATTCCATACATTATTAATCGTCAACTGTGCTTGATTTGTAAGGTTGCTAAATAATGACCAATACTACCCTCTCTCCTGAGAAGATTAGCATGTGATGTAAAAGTCAATTCATTCACAAGTCACAATATTCAGTAGTCAAGAACTACACTTTTCATTATACAGATGAGAAAATGAAAGCACAGGCAGATTTTTTAAGACAGCAGTTAATTAGAAGAATAGGAAATTGAATTCAAGTCTCTGTTTCAAAGACAGTGCTTCACAGTGATATTTTCTGTTAATTTTTGTGTGCATATATGTCTGACTTCTTTACCACACTGAGCTTTGTGAGAACAGGATTTTTTTCCTATTTTAGTTTCCTAGGGCTGCTGCAAAAATTTAACACAAACACGGTGGTTTAAAACAACTGAAAATTACCCTCTAATGGTTCTGGAGTCCAGAAATGTAAAATCAAGGTGGCGACAGGGCCTGGCTCCCTCTAAAGGCTCTAGGGGAGAATCCTTACCTAAGACTGAAAATTCTTTGCCTTTTCCAGCTTCTGGTGAATACAGGTGATCCTTGGTTTATGGCTACATAACTCCAATTTCTGCCTCCATTTTCATCTTGTCTCCTCCTTTATTTGTCTTTTTCTCTTCTGTCTGTGTCACATTTCCTTCAATCTTTCTCTTATAAAGCCATTTGTCATTGCATTTAGGCCCCACCTGGATAATCCAGAATGAGCTCATCTAGACATCCTTAACTGAATTACATATGCCAATTCCCTTCTTCTGATATGTTTACATGTATAAGCTCTTGGAGTTAAATATGAACATATTTTCCTGGGGTACCACCATTCAAACTATGGATATACCAAGAATTATGCATTACTAACCTTTATAATATGAATACAAATGGAAAGGGTCAGCAGTTAATAAACTCAAATTTTCATTGAAATTTTAACAAATGACAAATGTCTACTTAAACTGATGTCAGATTATTGACTTGGAAAAACTGTAACTTCAATGCCACAGGGTATTTTTACACCAATATGAAGGAACCATAGTGACCTGACTTATATTTTAACAATTATTATGACAAAATTTATCAAAATGACTACATCAAAATGTAAAAAGTCTGTGGATCAGAGAATCATTTTTGATTTAGTTTAATAACAAACATTGTGAGGTCATTCAGTTTGGAGAAAGAATAAGAAAGTCTTAGGTAAAAATGATAACTGAAATTATTATTTTTGTTGTTATCCCCATCATTAGAAGTAGTAGTAATATGAGTTCTTTAATCTCCAGATAGGAAGAAACTTTGCAAGCACATCACCTAAACACCATCACAGAAGTGGAGATATCTTCACCACACTTTTCTCAGTCTACCTTGAAATGAAGTTGGGGGTCATGTGACTTATTTTTGGCCAATGGAATGTGAAGCATAAGTTGCTTCCAAATATGGCCTTGAAAAACAGACTTGCAATACTCCAGCCCTACCTTTCTCTTCCCCAGAAACCTCAAAATTATGAGTTCCACAATGCATTGCTACACTACATAAAGAGTATAGGGTTTAGAGACACCAATTTTAGATGTGTAGAGGAACGGCCAAGGCTGACTCATATTCATCTGCTTGGGACATGAATGAGAAATAAAATTTTCCTTATTTTAAGCTACTGAGACATTGGGATTTTTTCATTACTACATATGACCTCACCTCTCCTGACTAAAAGGAATATATTTCAATAGGAAATACTTTAAAGTACGTAGATTAATTCATGACAGACCATGTTCAAGCTCACTTGTAAAAAAAAAAAAAAGTTGCAAACTTTAAGAAGTACATAGTTCACCTGTAATATTAGCAAATACTTTTTTTAAGTAAAGCAACATTCTGTTTTGGTTAGAAGATAAAAGAGCAAAAATGCATATTTCTAAAGGTTAATTTGCCATAGATGTAAACAAAACGTGGGGACATTTAGAATAGAAATGTTATATTCAGAAATTTATCAGAAGGAAAAATATGTACCAAAATTATATATGTGACAAGAATATCAAGAACTACATTATTTACAATCATTAAAACAATAAAAAATGTAAATGTCCATTCCTAGGCAAATAAGTAAGCTATTTTTGGCTAGGGGTCAGGATCAAGATGGTGAAATAGGAACACCTGGCCCCACCCCCCCACCATGAACACAACGAAAACTACAATTACATGTAGAGCTACTCTCACTGAAAAGGACTTGAAGATTAGCAGAATGACACTTCTACAACCAAAATTATTAGGTAAGAACTGCATGGAGTCTGGTAGAAGGGAAGGAGAAGCAATCTAGTTGGGACCCATACCCCAGTGGGTAACCCAGAAGAAGAAAGGGATACCACAGGCTCAGAGATCCTACCTGGGAAGCAAGTAGTTTGAGCCCCTTATTAGGCACCCCAGGCCTGGAGGTACAACACTGGGATGATATGCCCCCTTACCTGGTTTGAAAACCAGTGGGGCTACCAGAGAGCTATAAGAAACCAAGAGTCTTCTCTTAAAGAACATACACACAGACTTGCTTACTCCCAGTCCCAGTGCAAAGGCAACAGACTGAAAACTGCCTGGTGATCTGGCCAGCCTGCCAGGATAACCCCAGTGCACACACTGCCCCCTTGGGGCTCCTGTTCCAGTACTTCCTGTTCCAGAGCTGCTCCCCACTAAGGCAGAATCTGCCATTGACAGTGTGCCTGCACACACCAGAGAAGGAAGGGTGTTAGCTCAGCCTCTTCCCTGCCTCTAGCCAGAAAGGAGACTGACATTGCCAGCATGCCCTTGTGCACATCAGAGAAGTAGTAGAGTCAGCTCAGTCATGTGGCTCCAATACCTCCAGCCTTCACTCACATCTAACCAAGACACACACACCAGGAAAAAAGCAGAAAAAGCTCAGAAGTACAGCTACAAGCCCTCAGGCCCTGGACATGCCTCAAACCAAGGTGGAAACTGCCATCACACCAGAAAGAAACCCAAATCCCTCAGGAGTCCTGCTTTAGTCCTTCTGGCCCAGCTCCACCCCCATAAAGCAGCAACCACTATTGAGCTTAGGAGAAGCCCGGGCTAACACTTGGCTCTGGCTCTACCCCTCCCACCAAGACAGTGACTGCCAGTGCACCATGGGAGAAAACACAGCCCATGAACTCTTTAGATCTACCTCTCCTGCCAAAGCCAATGGGAACACACAGACTGCATAGAGAAGATCCCACACAAGAGCATGCCTTCCAGACTGTGATAGGTAACTCTTTCATCTAATTTCAAGAGACAGAGAAAGGTAAACAAAATGGAAAACAAAGGATTATGTTTCAAACAAAAGAACAATTAAATCTCAGAAAAAAACAATGAAATAGTTAGATCATTTACCTAAAAAAGCATTCAAAGCAATAGTAATAAATATGCAAACTGAACTCTGATAAAGAATCAAGGAACACAGTGAGAACTTCAACAAAACTAGAAAATATATATTTTTTAAATCATAGCTGAAGAAAACAATAAAAAATGAAAAATACACTAAAAAGAATTAACAGAAGATTATGTGATACAGTGGAATGTGTAAGTGATCTGAAAAGTAGAATAGTAAAAAACACCCAATCAGAATAGCAAAAAGAAAAACATTTAAATAAGGATAGTTTAAGTGACTTCTGGTTCAACATCAAGTGTACTAACTTTGCATTATAGGGGTCCCAGAAGGAAAAGACAGAGAGAAAAAGGCAGAAAATATTTTTGATAAAATTGTGGCTGTAAACTTCCCTACCTGAAGAGGGAAACAAATGTTTAGGTACAGGAAGCACAAAGAGTCCAAATAAGAAAAATCCAAAAAGACCCACACCAAAATATATCATAATTAAAATTGTAAAAGATAAAGAGAGTCTTTTATAAGCAGCAAGAGAAAAACAAAGAATCACATACAAGGGAACCCCATAAGGCTATAACCTGATTTTTCAGCAGAAGCTGTGAAGGTCAGAAGGGAGTGGCATGATATATTTAAAGTGCTGAAAGGAAAACAATACTATAACCAAGCAGACTCTACCCAAAAAGATTATCATTCAGAATTGAATGAGAGAGAGTTTTCTCGACAAGAAAATACAGAAAGAGTATATCACCAATAAACTGACCATACAGTAACTGTTAAAGGAACTTTGTCAAGTGAAAAAAAAAAGATCAAAATAATAAATAAATTTAGGAAGGGAAAACCTGACTAGGTAAATAACTAGTAAAGACTTACTCAATCACTTAAATAAGCTAGTATAAAGGTAAAAGACAAAAGTCATGAAATCAATGATAACCACAATAAGTAGTTAAGGGAAACACAAATAAATGTAAAGTATGAAACCAAAACCATAAATCATGGGGGGAGTGAAAAAATGGTGAGATTTTAGAATGCATTTGAACTTAAATATCAGTTTAAATATATATATAATATATATAAATATAAATATATGTAAATATATTTAAATAATATATATTAAATAATATATAATTATATATATTATTTATATATATATATATATATATATATATATATATATATATATATCATGGCAACCAAAAACCAAAAACCTGCAAGAGATACACACACAAAGAGAGAGAGAAAGGAACCCAAACATAACACTGAAGAAAATCATCAGACTACAAGGGAAGAGACTAAAGGAAGAAAAGAACAGAGAAAAACTACAAAAACAACCATAAAACAAGTAACAGAATGGCAACAAGTACATACTTATTGATAACCACTTTAAATACCAGTGGAATAAAAGCTCCAATCAAAAGACAGAGAGTAGCTGATTAGATAAAAAACAAGATCTATGTATATGTTGCCTACAAGAGATTCAGTTTAGAGCTAAAGACACACACAGACAAAGTGAGGGAATGGAAAAATATATTCCATGCAAATGGAAATGGAAAGAAAGCTGGGGTAGCAATATTTATATCAGATAATGCAGACTTTATTTTTTTTTTTTTTTTTTTTTTTCTTTAAGAACTTTTATTGAGATACAGTTGACATACAATGAACTGCATGTATTTAAAGTGTACAATTTGATTTCTTTTTCTTATCAGTAATGTATGTATGGCAATCCCAATCTCCCAATTTATTCCCCCCCAGCCCTCCACCTTCTCCACCCTTGGTGTCCATATGTTTGTTCTCTACATCTGTGTCTCTATTTCTGCCTTGCAAACCGGTTGATTTGTACCATTTTTCTATATTCCGCATATATCTGTTAATATACGGTATTTGTTTTTCTCTTTCCGACTCATTTCACTCTGTATGACAGTGTCTAAGTCCATCCATGTATCTGCAAATGTCCCAGTTTCATTCCTTTTTACGCTGGCCTCACAGAATGAGTTTGGGAATGTTTCTTCCTCTGAAATTTTTTGGAAGACTTTGAGAAGGATGGGTGTTAGCTCTTCTCTAAATGTTTGATAAAAGGTCACTTATTAACCCTTCTGCCTCCGTTAATCTGTTATTGGTTCCTTCTAGTGTATTTTTCATTTCCGTTATTGTGTTGCATATCTCTGTTTGTTTGCTCTTTAATTCTTCTAGGTCTTTGGTAAACTTTTCAATTTTTTTCATCCAGTCTTTTTTCAAAGTCCTGGATCATCTTCACTATCATTATTCTGAATTCTTTTTCTGGAAGGGTGCCTATCTCCTCTTCATTTAGTTGTTTTTCTGGGGTTTTATCCTGTCCCTTCATCTGGTACAAAGTCCTCTGCTTTTTCATTTTCTCTATCTTGCTGTGGCTGTGGTTTTCAGTTCTGTAAGACGAAATACTGCTGATACTGCTTGATACTGCTGTCTGCCCTCTTGTAGAGGAAGCTATCTAGGAGGCTCCTGCCTGTTTCCTCATGGGAGGGACTGATGGTGGGTAGGGCTGGGTGGGCGGAGCTCAGTAAAGCTTTAATCCCATTTGGTGGGCGGAGCTCAGTAAAACTTTAATCTGCTTGTCTGCTGATGGGTAGGGCTGTGTTCACACCCTGTTGGTTGTTTGGCCTGAAGCCACCTAGTGCTGGAGCCCACAGGCTCTTTGGTGGGGCTGATGGCGGACTCTGGGAGGGCTCATACCAATAAGCACTTCCCAGAACCCCTGCTGCCAGTGCCCCTGTCTCCTCGGTGAGCCACAGCCACCCCCCACCTCGGCAGGCAACCCTCCAACACCAGCAGGTAGGTCTGGTTCAGTCTCCTATCGGGTCACTGCTCCTTCCCCCTGGGTCCTGGTGAGCACATTTTTTTGTGTGCGCTCCAAGAGTGGAATCTCTGTTTCCACCAGTCCTGTGGAGGTCCTGCAATCAAATCCCGCTGGCTTTCAGAGTCTGATTCTCTGGGGATTCCTCTTCCCGTTGCTGGACTCCCAGGTTGGGAAGCCTGACGTGGGGCTCAGAACCCTCACTTTAGTGGGTGGACTTCTGCAGTATAACTGTTCTCCAGTTTGTGAGTCACCCACCCAGCATTTATGGGATTTGATTGTAACGCGATTGCGCCCCTCCTACCATCTCATTGCAGCCTGTCCTTTGTCTCTGGATGTGGGGTGTCTTTTTTGGTGAGTTCCAGTGTCTTTCTGTCGATGATTGTTCAGCAGTTAGTTGTAATTCCGGTGCTCTTACAAGAGAGAGTGAGTGCATGTCCTCCTACTCCGCCATCTTAATCCTATCTCTCTAATGCAGACTTTAAAACAAAGTCTGCAATAAAGGACAGAGAAGGCATTATGTAATGATAAAAAAGTCAGTCTAAGAGAGGGTATAACATACATAAACACATATATATCTAATGTAGGAGAACCTAAATATATACAACAATTATTATTAGACATAAGGGAGAAAGTGACAGTAATACAATAATAGCAGGGGACTTTAACCCCCCAATTACATCAATGGATAGATAAACAGGCAGAGAATCAAAGAGTAAACAGTGGCCTTAAATGGCATATTAGACCAGTTAGACTTGTTAGATATCTACAGAACATTCCATCCAAAAACAACAGAGTACACATTTTTTTTTCAAGTGCTTATGGAACATTCTTCAGGATAGATTGCATGCTAGGGCACAAAATAAGTGTCAGTGAATTTAAGAAGATTGAAATTATATAAGAAATCTTTTTGGACCACAAAGGTATGAAACTAGAAATCAATTGCAGAAAAAAAAAAAAAAAAAACTGAAAAACAAACAAACAACAACAAAAAAAATGTGGTGACTAAATAACATTCCACTAAGAAAACAGTGTCAACAAAGAAATCAAAGAGTATCAAAATTCCTTGAAACAAAGAAAAAAGAAACACAACTTTCCAAAATCTATAGGATGTAGCAAAAGCAATTACAAGGAGGAAGTTTATAGTAAGACAGGCCTACCTCAAGAAGCAAGAAAATGTCAAATACCCAACCTAACATACTATATAAAGTAATTAGGAAAAGAAGAACAAACACTGTCCAAAGTTAGTAGAAGGAATGAAATAATAAAGATCAGAGCAGAAATCAATAAAATAGAGACCCTAACAAAAATAATAGAAAAGCTCAATAAAGCCAAGAGCTGGTTTTTTAAATGATAAAGAAAACTGATAAGCCTTTAGCCAAGCTCATTAAGAAAATAAGAGAGAAGACCCAAATAAACAAAATTAGAATTGAAAGGGGAGAAGTTACTGCTGATATCAAAGAAATGCAAACAAGCATTATAGAATACTACAAACAGTTATGTGACAACAAATTGGACAATCAGAAGAAATGCATAAATTCCTAGAAACATACAATCTTCCAAGACTGAATCAGGAAGAAATTGATAATCTGAATAGACAAATTACTGGTATTGAAATTGAAACAATAATTTAAAAAACTCCAACAAACAAAGTCTTGGACCCGATGACTTCATAGAGGAATTCTACCTGTTCTTCTCAAACTATTCCAAAAGATTGAAAAGGAAGGAATACTCCCAAAGGCATTACTCTGACACCAAACCAGATAGAGATGCTATGAAAAAAGAAAATTACAGGCCAGTATCCCTGATGAACATAGATTCAAAATTCCTCAACAAAATATTAGGAAACCAAATTCAACAACATACGAAAAGTCTATACATCATGATCAAGTGAGATTTACTCCAGGGATGCAAGTGCCGTTCAGTTTCCACAAATCAATCCATGTGATGCACCATGTTAACCAAAGAATAAAAATCACATGATCATATCAATAGGTCAGAAAAAGCATTTGACATAATTTAACATCCATTCATGATGAAAACTCTCAACGTAGCTGGTATAATGGGAATATATCTCAATATAATAAAGGCCATTTATGTCAACACTACTTCTATCATGGTGGAAAGCTAAAAGTTTCTCCTCTAAGATCAGGAACAAGATATTGACACCCACTCTTGTCATTTCTTTTTAACATAGTATTGAAAGTCCTAGCTACAGCAACCAGTTTCAAGAAAAATAAATGAAAGTCATCCGATTGGAAGGAAAGATATAAAACTGTCACTATTTGCAGATGACTTGATACTATATAGAAAACTCTAAAGACTCCACCAAAAAATGTTAGAACCAATAAATTATTCAGTAGAGTTGCAGGATATAAGATGAATATGCAGGAATCTCTTATGTTTCTATTCACTGACAATAAACTATCAGAAAAAGGCAAGAAAACAATCCCATTTACAACTGTATCCATGTTGCTGCAGAAGGATCAGGATGGATCTGGAGGATATTATGCTTAATTAAATAAATCAGACAGAGAAAAAAAATACTGAATGTTTTCACTTAAATGTGAAATCTAAAAAATAGAGCAAATAAATATAACAAAATGTAAAGTGATTTAGAGATACAGAAAACAAACTAAATTTTACCAGTGGGGAGAAGGTCAGGGAAGGACAAGATGGGTGAAAGACATTAAGAGGTACAAACTACTAGATATAAAATAAATTAGATACAAACACAAGGTATAGCACAAAATATTCTACAAAATATTGGAATATAGCCAATATTTTATAATAATTTCAAATGGAGTACAATCTATAAAAATATCTAATCACTGTGTGGTACACCTGAAATTGATAGGATATAAGTCAATCAAACTTCAATAAAAATAATAATAATAAACCATTGTGCATACATAATGTGAAATTTACAGTTTGACTTAAAAGTGTAGACTGTTACATTTTTAGGAGAAGAATAGTAGGTTACAAAATGAACCAGTATTTTATATTATTAAGAAATAAAACTATATAATTATACATTCAAGTATTAACAGTAATGACCTGGATGAATTTCTAAAAGATTTTCTACTTCTATATACTTCTTTACACTTCTTCTTTTTATTGTTTGAAATCTTTATATTATTTTTCTAAGTGGAAATATTTCTAATAAAAATATTTCAATTTATAAAAAGCAGAAATATCTAATGGTTCAAGGATTTTTTTTTAAACAAAATATACCACTTTGTCAAACTCACCACAAAGTGGTAACTTCTGATTGCTGTTTCACCTAAACACTTTTAACTTCTAGAGCAATGTCACTCATTGAAAAGGCAAAGATTTATTAGACTCCCTTGGCCAAGTATATTTTGACTAAAAAGATGAAACCTACATTTTATTTTCCCTTATGTTAATAGACTACACATTTTTTGGAGAAACTGTAAAACATTTGATAAATTCCCAGAATTCTGACTTCTAAAATGATAATGGGTCTCACAATAATAAAGATCAAGTGTAACTTGTTTAACTTTTTTTTATTTTTCCCAAATTCTTTCATTTTTCTACAAAATCTTTCCCTTGAATTTATTTTATATATTTATGATTGACTCTTTTTTTTTCCTGAAGAGTTTAGCATAAATATCTTTTCCTTCAAGTATACTTCTCTAACTACCTACCCAAAGCAGTTTTAGCCAATATTCATCTCTATTGTTCCTGTTTAGAAAACTTTATAATTCACACTTTTAACTGTTTCCAGGTATTCTCTTCCTTCTGTACTGGAATGTAATATCCAGAAAGCTAGATACATTCCCATCTAGTTCACCTTTGTATTCCCAATACATAATATACTGTTTAGCACACAATATTTGCATAATAATTGTTTGAGGGAAAGCTACATTGGAGTAGATCATACTTCTAACACACAGTTCATGAAAACTCAGATAAATTTTTTACTTGCTCTACTATTTATAAAAGTTTTCCTCCAAAAATCCTCTGCAGCAACTACCTGAATGAGAACACATCACCATGCATTATGTTTAATCAAACCTAGGAAGGGTGTGTAGCATTTTTCTAGCTCAAGGTTAATTATTATAACTAATCACTGGCTACTTAATTATTATAAATTATCTCTAGATCTCCTTATTCCATTTCTAAGAAATGGGAGAATTATAACCTACACTTACAAAGATTGGCTGGGTTGTCTTTTCTGTTTCTCTGATTTAAGAGTAAGCTTTATTTTAGATGCAAGACATAGCTATATGAAAAAAGATATCTGGCTTCATCTGAATTTTTGTTAAAAAGAAATGCCTACAAATACTAATCTGGTCATATGTCAAAGGCAAATTAGTTTTACTCTAGAGATTTTGAGCTTTTACCTAGTGGTCTATTTTCATTTCTGACATAATCAACATTGTATCAACATGGAGATATTAATATTTCATATAAAATAATTATATGAATCTAGATTTATGCAAGTGTATTTGTTCTGACTCTTGTTATTTGAATGAAATAATATACAAAGTAATGAAATAATTATAGAAAAAGTGTTTCATTGTTCATTGCAAAGATTAACACACTTTTAAAAATCCATTTATTAAAACTGCCGCATGTCTTCATAGCTTAAGAAAAAGTGATTTAAATACCTGTTTGTAGTGGTAATAAAAAATACCTCAGGGAAGAATTGTAGATTCACAACATTGAATTTTAAAATAAAGATGAGCTGCAAAGTGCTGCAACTTTAATCAAAATATGCTTTTTACAAAGGTTTGTTCTTATTAATGCCAATGAGGGAATAAAATATTATTTCATGCCAGAAAATTGAATTATTGTGATCACAATTCAAAGGAAATGAGAATCTAGAAACATCAGCTGCACACACATAGTAAAAATTACTCAGGTGAATTCCAAGAATATCTGGAGACATACAGGCACTTGGATCCTTCAAAGAAATCTGTAATGCAAACATTACATGTTAGGACATGGAATGTATTCAGTCATTTTTTAAATATTCCAGACCATTCTGGACAAGTATTTCCATCTGTGAATTAGTCCTATTAGATATATTTCATACAGATTACTACTTACTAAATAAGATAAAATACAGTATTCTCCCCTTTTCTATTCTGATAAAACAACTTTCAAAACCTACCTTAGCCTATTTTTTCATGTCTCTTCAGTTAATGCTCATTACTGATTTTTTCAGTTCTCATATGTTTTTTTCTTTATAAAATAAAATGTCACATAAATTACAAAAATGTCACCCATTATTTAGGCTGTAATCCTTCAACTTAATTACATTTATTATTAATTCTCAATATGAGGGGTTTTGGTATGTTTTTTAGAGCTACTCAAGACCTAAATTCAATGTATATATATGTTACAACAAGATATAAAAGTTTGAGCTGCAATATATCTTCAAATTCCCTTCGTAAAGACACATATCTGGTGTCCATTAGAATCTATCCATAGGTCCCAAAATAAAAGTTTTCAGAGTTATCAAGATGCTAACAATTATAGGAAATGTATAATATTTATAAGATACATCTCAAATTTATTTTTATTGATTTTAAGCTATGTAATTTAAATCTATGTCAGTCTTGTTCTCTAATGGCACCATTATGCATCCAGTTGTCCAAAATAAAACTACAGTCACTCTTGATTACATTATTTTTTTTAATACACTCCTGCCTCCCACTAATAATGCTGGTTGGCTTTATCCACAAACCAAACCTGAACACTTCTCATTGTCTGCACTTTCCCTGCCATTCAAAATCAACACTATTTTTCATTTGCACAATGAAAAAAAATCCTCCTAACTGGTCTTCCACTTCCACACTTATCACATTGCAATCAACTATCCACAGAGATGACAGCATGATCGTAAAATTTAAAAAGAGCACAAAATCATTCACTCCTTTGTTTAAAATGTTTCAATAAACTGTTCTAAAATTTATAATAAATTTCAAAATTTTTATAATTACCCTACAGGACTCAACATAACCTGGTGCCTACTTCTCTCTCCAGCCTCCTTTCTTACTATGTCTCACTTTTCAATCAAGATAATCCAGCCGTATCTTCTTTCTATTTCAGGAATACCACTGCCTTTGTACCTTTTATTACCTTCACCACAGATGTTATTCTCTGCTTTTCACAGTTCACTTATTATTTATACCTGATCTCAAAGGTCACCTCTTTACAAAAGCTTTTCGTGACCATCCAAACTAAAATAGCTCTAACAGCACTCAGTGTACATACTCATTTTGCAAAGCCATTATTGCAGTCTGGAATGATATTTTTGTTTTAATATCCTCATGATATCCTCCATGAGGACAGAAGTCTTAATACAGTTTACCACTATATTGCTAGAGCCTAAAACACAGACTACTCTGTTATAAGCAGTCAATAGCTGTCTACTGAGTGAGTGAATTTGTTAATGGAAGTATCTTATATGCTAATGAGAATTTTTCTATGATTAGTAAGCAGATCACTTGAAACTCTTAGTCTTGTGGAAATTTACTCTTGTATAGGTATATTTTGTGTCAATTTAGGCATATCTAGACACAATCTCCCTTAGTATTCAGGAGTCAGATGAAATGTATGATCCATATGTGTGGATCTGCCCTTAACTTGACTTCTGTTTCAACATACACACTTTTTGTATTGTAATTTATTGTGTTTCATTATCCTACTTTATGTTTTCTCAACCAGTCAAAACAATGTCAAATCCAATAATGGCATGTTACTAATAACCAGAGCCCCTACTTGCATGTAATTTTTTTTATTTTAATAAATAGATTCTTTTGTTCTCAACAGCAATCAGGAGTAAACAATTGATAAAGTAGGTCATATCTTAAAAGCTGAAAGGAAAGGGTATTAATATTTCACTGAGGCACACTCATTTCCTGAATGGAAGACTAAGGGAGCAGTAGCTTACAATCTATACTGATGCACAATTCCGGGCAACAATAAAGAAACTTATTAAAGTGAATGCAAAGTGTAAGTTGATCTCCATGATGACTTATCCTCATAATAACAAAACAATAAAAGCTCCACACTGAAACTCTTGAAAAAACACAACAGCATCATCTGCATCTCTAGTGTCTACTCATAAGGATAAGCATTAATATCTGACCCTGAGCTACTGAGTTTGCCATTTTAATTTCCTCCTTTGCAAAGTCCACTGACTGCTAGGTATTAGAAAGGACAAAGTGTTTATTAAGCCAGACTCAGAAAAATTCACTATCTACATAGAAATGGGAGAAAGGGGAAGAGAAGAAAGAAATGGGGAAAAGGGGCAAAGAAACAGAATGCAAAATGAAAGGAAGAAATGGAAATACAAAAAAAAAGATAGTGATGATGAATCAGGGATTATTACATAACCATCTTCTCCTCTTCAATTTTCAAGTATTATTTTGAATAAAATTGGATTCAGAAAAGCTTCATAAATATCATTTAGCATTATTCATCCAATAAAATTTTACCAAACACTATTAGGTTTATTTAATGTTCACATATATATGTGTATAAATATATATATAATGAATAATTATTAGACTAGGAAGTCAGAAAAAAGATCTGAGGTGGTGCCATTTTGGGAGATACCAGAATTATAAGAAATTGTTAGCTAAGGAAAGAGTAGAGAAGAAGAATTAAGCAAAAATAACTCTTTTATCTTCATGAAGTACTCTGTAAGCTGCTTTTAAAACTAGTCAAATAATTTCATTTCTTATGTTATAGGTGCTCCTATTCTAATATGAACACTATCAATCTGGCTAAATACAAAATGAAACAAAACATTTTGGTAGTGAAATCACAAGGTAGGACATTTGATGATAATAGAGAAGTCTGTATTAATTTGGCTGAGTATTGATTTTGTCAATCAACAACTTTCTCAATAACTAATAGCTTAAGCAAAATTAATAGGAACAATATTAAGAGTAACATGAAAAAATATCATAAGCAACAATGTAACAGATATTATTTTACCCACGAAAAGAACATCTATGAAAATGGATCACAAAAAGTGGTCATAAAATATGTCTTGAATTTTTTCCAACCACCACTCAATTAAATTAGAAACTAGAAAAATTCCTCATAGTTTACAAATTAGTAAATATACTGTTAACACATATAAAATAAGCAGTCATAATAGAAATATAAAAACACTTAAAATAAAATAATTATCCCCATAACATATCAAAAAATAACAAAGTGAAATTAAAATGCAAATATAAGATAGAAAGAATGGACAATGACAAGTAGTTTATTGAAGGACTGACATTTAAATTTTTGATAAGGAGATAATTTAAAAATAAAAGAGAGAAGACACAAATAAAATGACATTATAAATGAACATATAAGTATCTACAAATGTCACAGAAATAAAATTACAATACAGATTAAAAAGTTTTCTGTCAACATAATTTTTAAATCATAAAAATAGATAAACTACTAGAAAAATATATAGATAAATTACAAGAAAATGAATAGAAAATATAAGTGCTCCAAAAATTAAATTAGTAGAGTCAATCATTTTAACAGTCTCAACAACTCAAATTATTAAGTACCTTAAAGATTCTATAGCAAAAATACTTCAAGCTCCTAGGTCAGTCAAACTTAGCTTCATATTCTACCTTTGCAGTTTTTCCAGATGTATATGAATATAGATAAATTATGCCACATTTCTGCACCTCAGGCTCCCAGCCCTCAGAATGTGGATAATATAAATATTTCACAAGATAGTTGTTCAGCTTAAATGAGACAATACAAGCAAAAGTATAGCACAGAACATGTACATTAGAGTTCTTGCCTCTTCCTTCACACACTACTCATACAACTAATTATATGTATGAAGTCTTTTAAAGATACTTTACAAAAGGAAACGAGAGTCCATAAAGAAAAATGAACTTTAGAATTAGAAAGTAATAGGCTTGATTACAAGGTCTTTCAGTTAGTTTTCCATTAATTGTGGAAACTTGCGTAATTTAATTTTCTTCTCTCAGTCTCAGTATGATCATCTTCAGGAGAACAACTAAATTTAGTACCTAGGGTTGTCATTAGATTAAATGATGTAATATTTTACAATTCTTAGCATAGAATAAGTGTTTCAAAACTATATAGTAGGAGCGCGAAGTTGCATGCTCGCTCTGTGGCTGCAGGCGGCGCCGCACACCTGCTGCACCGACGCCTCGGCCTCAACTCAGATTGTCTTCTGATTCCGTGCCTCTTGGCCCGAGTTTTTTACTGTTCTGTGGAAGGTGGCTCCTCACACGCCCCCTCCTCAGGGTAAATACCCAGGAGTGGAATTGCTGACTCATGTATTATCTGAAGGCACCATGTGGCTGGAGGGTCCAAGTTGTCTTCACTCAGATGTTGGCAGTGGGTGCTGGATATTGGCTGAGACTCTTCAGTTCTCCTCCACATGATCTTTCACCTTCTGGACCCTAAAGGATCTCCACCCATTGGCAGACAAGCAGATTAAAGTGTCACTGAGCTCCACCCACCAAATCAGATTAAAGTTTTACTGAGCTCCACCCACCCAGCCCAACCCACCATCAGTCCCTCCCATCAGGAAGCACCCAAGAACCTCCTAGACAGCTTCCCCCACAAGAGGGCAGACAGCAAAATCAAGCAGTATCAGCAGTATTTCATCTTGTGGAACTGAAAACCACAGCCACAGAAAGACACAGAAAACGAAAAGGCAAAAGACTCTGTACCAGATGAAGGGACAAGATAAAACCCCAGAAAAACAACTAAATGAAGAGGAGATAGGCACTCTTCCAGAAAAAGAATTCAGAATAAGGATGGTGAAGATGATCCAGGACTTTGAAAAAAGATTGGAAGCAAAGCTCGAAAAGTTGCAAGAAAAGTTTACCAAAGACCTAGAAGAATTAAAGAACAAACAAGCAGAGATATGCAACACAATAACGGAAATGAAAAATACACTAGAAGGAACCAATGGCAGATTAACTGAGGCAGAAGGATGAATAAGTGACCTGGAAGACAGAATAATAACTGATGAAGAAAAGAATAAAGAAAAAAGAATGAAAAGAACTGAAGACAGCCTAAGAGACCTATGGGACAATGTTAAACACACCAACATTCACATTATAGGGGTCCCAGGAGGAGAAGAGAGAGAGAAAGGACCTGAGAAAATAGTGGAAGAGATTATAGTTGAAAAATTCCATAACATGGGAAAGGAAATAGCTACCCAAGGCCAGGAAGTGCAGAGAGTCCCAGGTAGGATAAACCCAAGGAGAAACATGCCAAGACATAGAGTAGTCAAATTGACAAAAATGAAAAAAAGAGAAAAGTTATTAAAAGCAACAAGGGAAAAATGACAAATAACATACAAAGGAACTCCCATCAGGTTAACAGCTGATTTCTCAGCAGAAACTCTGCAAGCCAGAAGGGAGTGGCATGATATATTTAAAGTGATGACCGAGAAGCACCTACAACCAAGAATACTCTACCCAGCAAGAATCTCATTCAGATTCGAGGGAGAAATCAAAAGATTTGCAGACAAGCAACAGCCAAGAGAACTCAGCACCACCAAACCAGCCTTACAACAAATGCTAAAGGAACATCTCTAAGCAGGAAACATAAAAGAAGAAAAGGACCTACAAAAACAAAAACAAAACAATTAAGAAAATGGTAATAGGAACATACATATTGATAATCACCTTGAATGTAAATGGACTGAATGCAGCAACCAAAAGACACAGACTGGCTGAATGGATACAAAAACAAAGCCCATATATATTCTGTCTACAAGAGACCCACTTCAGACCTAGGAACACATACAGACAGAAAGTGAGGGGATGGAAAAAGATATTCCATGCAAATGAAAATCAAAAGAAAGCTGGAGTAGTGATGCTCATATCAGATAAAATTGACTTTAAAATAAAAAATGTTACAAGAGACAAGAAAGGACACTACATAAAGATCAAGGGATCCATCCAAGAAGAAGAGATAACAGTTATAAATACATAAGCATCCAATATAGGAGCACCTCCATACATAAGGCAAATGCTAACAACTATGAAAGAGGACATCAACAGTAACACAATAATAGTGGGGGACTTTAACAAACCACTTACACCAATGGACAGATCATCCACACAGAAAATTAATAAGGAAACACAAGCTTTAAATGACACAATAAATCAGCTTGATTTAACAGATATCTATAGGACATTACATCCAAAAACAGCAGATTACACATTCTTCTCAAGTGCACCTGGAACATCCTCCAGGATAGATCACATTTTGGGTCACAAATCAAGCCTTGGTAAATTCAAGAAAATTAAAATTGTATCAAGCATCTTTTCTGACCACAACACTATGAGATTGGAAATCAATTACAGGAAAAAAACTGTAAAAGACACAAACACATGGAGGCTAAACAATACGCTACTAAATCACCAACAGATCACTGAAAAAATCAAAGAGGAAATTAAAAAATACCTAGAGACAAATGACAATGAAAATACAATGATCCAAAACCTATGGGATGCAGCAAAGGCAGTTCTAAGAGGGAAGTTTATAGCAATACAATCCTACCTCAAGAAACAAGAAACATCCCAAATAAACAACCTAACCTTACACCTAAAGAAACTAGAGAAAGAAGAGGAAATAAAATCCAAAATGATTTGACAGAGAGAAATCATAAAGATCAGAGCAGAAATAAATGAAATAGAGACAGAGAAAACAATAGTAAAAATCAATAAAACTAAAAACTGGTTCTTTGAGAAGATAAATAAAATCAATAAACCTCTAGCAAGACTCATCAAGAAAAAGAGGGAGAGGACTCAATTCAATAAAACTAGAAATGAAACAGGAGAAGTTAAAATGGGCACCACAGAAATAAAAAGCACCATAAGAGACTACTACAAGCAACTATATGCCAATAAAATGGACAACCTGGATGAAATGAACAGATTCTTAGAAAAGTATAACCTTCCAAGACTGAATCAGGAAGACATAGAAAATATGAACAGACCAATCACAAGTAATGAAATTGAAACTGTGATTAAAAATCTCCCAACAAACAAAAGTCCAGGACCAGATGGATTCACAGGTAAATGTTATTGAACTTTTAGAGAAAAGCTAACACCCATCCTTCTCAAACTCTTCCAAAACATTGCAGAGGAAGGAATACTCCCAAACTCATTTTATGAAGCCACCATCACCCTGATACCAAAACCAGACAAAGATACTACAAAAAAAGAAAACTACAGACCAATATCACTGATGAATTTAGATGCAAAAATCCTCAACCAAATACAAGCCAACAGAATCCAACAACACATTAAAAGGATCATCCACCATGATCAAGTGGGGTTTATCCCTGGAATGCAAGGATTCTTCAATAGATGCAAAGCAATCAATGTGATACACCATATTAACAAACTGAAGGATAAAAACCACATGATCATCTCAATAGATTCAGAAAAAGCTTTTGACAAAATTCAACACCCATTTATGATAAAATCTCTCCAGAAGGTGGGCATAGAGGGAACCTACCTCAACATAAAAAAAGGCCATATATGACAAACCCACAGCAAACATCATTCTCAATGGTGAAAACCTGGAAGCATTCCCTCTAAGATCAGGAACAAGACAAGGATGTCCACTCTCACCACTATTATTCAACATAGTTTTGGAAGTCCTTGCCACAGCAATCAGAGAAGAAAAAGAAATAAAAGGAATCCAAATTGTAAAAGAAGAAGTAAAACTGTCACTTTTTGCAGATGACATAATACTAGACACAGAAAATCCTAAAGATGCCACCAGAAAACTACTCGAGCTCATCAATGAATTTAGTAAAGTTGCAGGATACAAAATTAACACACAGAAATCTCTTGCATTTCTATACACCAACAATGAAAGATCAGAAAGAGAAATGAAGGAAACAATCCCATTCACCATTGCAACAAAAGGAATAAAATACCTAGGAATAAACCTAACCAAGGAGGTCAAAGACCTGTACTCAGAAAACTACAAGACACTAATGAAAGAAATCAAAGAAGACACTAACAGATGGAGGGACATACCATGTTCTTGGATAGGAAGAATCAACATTGTGAAAATGACTATATTTCCAAAAACAATTTAAAGATTCAATGCAATCCCGATCAAATTACCAATGGCATTTTTTACAGAACTAGAACAAGAAATTTTACGATTTGTATGGGAACGTAAAAAATATATAGTAGCTCTATGCAACATCATTTAGTATGCCAATGAGACCCGAAGACTACTTTCAAAATTCAGTCATCAACTTTATCTCAGAAGAAGATAAAAATCTGTGTTAAGTTTATCAGAGAGTCACTGACTAAAAATAGTGCTGCAAGTTTCACTAGATTAATTCGTTGGGCTTTGGCTATCTTTTATGTTCGTTTGTTTTAGTTAGAGATAATAATTGATAAACTATGGTAATCCCAAATTAGAAAATTCATGTATATGTAATATAGCACTGTATTCTCTATTTGCTAAGATTCCCAGTTTAAGCCAGGCCTGTAGATTGGATAATTTGAATATGGGGAATATCACAGGTTTGTAAATACATAGCCTGGTTCATATTTTGCCACTACCATGTCCTAGCTTTGTAATCTTTAAGAAGCAATTTTGCTTCCCTAAGCCTGTTACCACAAATAGAAATTAAAAGTATGAAAGAAACCTCCTTAGGTTATTTTGAGAAAAGAGTGAGATAGTAATGAAAAACAATTATCCAAGTGTTTAGAATATATGTAAAAGCATAAGAAGTGTTAACTCTTGCTACTATTATTACTTGTATTATTCATTGACATTATTGTTATCAATAATATTAGAATTACCAACTTAGTAAATATTTCCTTCCTTCAGTATCTGGGAGAATCTGTACTGAATGAAAATTCAATTTACATTTTATATAAAGGTATATTGAGTAAGTAAAAGTGTTTAATTTTATACTGCATCCTAGACTGTATATGTATCTATTTATTATAGATAGTGGGTCCCTGGACATATACTATATTCTAGGCACTATGTTAAAGAAGTAACGCTTCCACTGTGAAGGGTATTACAATATGAGAAATAAAGTTTTTTGATAAACTCTATTTTATTTGATTAACATAGTTATAAAAAAGGGGATATTATCAGATATAAATTGCAACAAGATCTTTTTTGACCAATCTTCTAGAGTAATAAAAATAAAAACAAAAATAAACAAATGGGACCTAATGAAACTTAAAAGCTTTTGCACAGCAAAGGAAATCATAAACAAGATGAAAAGACAACCCTCAGAATGGAAGAAAATATTTGCAAACAAAGCAACTGACAAGGGATTAATCTCTAAAATATACAAACAGCTCATGCATCTCAGTAGCAAAAAGACAAACAACCCAATCAAAAAATGGGCAGAAGACCTAAATAGACATTTCTTCAAAGAAGACATACAGGGACTTCCCTAGTGGTGCAGTGGTTAAGAATCCACCTGCCAGTGCAGGGGACATGGGTTCAATCCCTACTCTGGGAAGATCCCACATGCTATGGAGCAACTAGGCCCATGCACAGCAACTACTGAGCCCATGAGCCACAGTTACTGAAGCCAGCACACCTAGAGCCTGTGCTCTGCAACAAGAGAAGCCACCACAATGAGAAGCCCATGCACTGCAGAGAAAAGTAGCCCCCACTCACGACAACTAGAGAAAGCCCATGTGAGGCAACAAAGACCCACACAGACAAAAAATAAGTGTAATGCTAATAATAAAGTTATCTTAAAAACAAAAAGAAGACATACAATGGTCAACAAACACATGAAAAGATGCTCAACATCACTAATTATTAGAAATGCAAATCAAAACTACAATGAGGTATCACCTCTGGTCAGAATGGCCATAATCAAAAAAATCTGCAAACAATAAATGCTGGAGAGGATGTGGATAAAAGGGAACCCTCTCGCACTGTTGGTGGGAATGTAAATTGATACAGCCACTGTAGAGACCAGTATGGAGGTTCCTTAAAAAACTAAAAAAGAGAACTACCATATGACCCAACAATGTCATTCCTGGGCTTATACCAGGAGAAAACCATAATTCCAAATGATACATGCACCCTAATGTTCATTGCAAAGTTCATTTACAATATCCAGGACATGGAAGCAACCTAAATGTCCATCAGTAGAGGAATTGATAAAGAAGATGTGGTACATATATATAATACAATATTACTCAGCCATAAAAAGGAACCAAACTGGGTCATTTGTAGAGACATGGATGGACATAGAGACTGTCATACAGAGTGAAGTAAGTCAGAAAGAGAAAAATAAATATCATATATGAAAGCATCTATGTGTAATTTAGAAATATGGTATAGATGAACTTATTTGCAAAGCAGAAACAGAGACACAGACATAGAGAACAAATGTATAGATACCAAGGGGAAAGGGGGTGTGGGATGTATTGGGAGATTGGGATTGACACATGTACACTACTATGTATAAAATAGATAACTAATGAGAACAAACTGTATAGAACAGGGAGCTCTACTCAATGCTTTGTGGTGACCTAAATGGGAAGGAAATCAAAGGAAGAGTACATATGTGTATACGTGTGGCTGATTCACTTTGCTGTACAGCAGAAACTAATACAACATTGTAAAGCATTTACACTCCAATTAAAAAAAAAAGAAAGCCAAGGAACACAGTTGGAATAACACTGAATAATCATCTTGATTTTTAGGTAGGTAATCATGGAACATAGCTAGTTACACAGCTAGCTTAATGACAGTGTCAAAAATAAAATAGAGGTTTCTTTCTCCAATGCATATGTTCTTTCCATCACACTGCATATCTCTCCAAGGGTTGGCATCAAGAAAACTCGTAAGCACCTATCCAACATTATTTGACATTATTCTAAACCTCTTTTCTCATTCTATTTGTTCTAATGTTCTATCAACTTTCATAGTCCATTTATTATTTACATTTTCAAAAGTTAATTTGGGGGAGAAATTCTAGATATGGAGCCTTGGACACACAGATGTAATTCCTCTTTATCCATGCCCACCGTGGAGTACTATGACCACCAAACCAGACAAGTTTGAAGAGCTTAAGTCTTGAATCCAAAAGCTGCTCTGTTACTCAGAAATATTTGGTAGTTTTGTAGAATCAAATGTGCCCCTTAACTCTGTCAAGGAAGACCTAGCAGTAGACACAGTTTCCTCTTCTCCAGATTCCCAAAATCCTCAGTTCCCCTCTGACTTCCTACATCCTTCTGGTAGCAATTCTTGCACTAATATTCTTACCTGGGGAAGAGTAGGAGTGCTCACACTTTTCAAGCTGCACAGAAATTATGCTCTCTGTGGGCTAAATCCATGGAGCTGTAATGTTTACTTCAAGGTGTTTCTTTGAAAATCTCCTAGGAATTTCTTGGCAGCCTTCGATTACAATGTTATGTATTTAGGAATATAATCAAATTTCCTGGAGTTTTACTCATAGAGTATGCATTTAGAAGAGTGCTGAGTAATGAAAACTCATAGATGTCTCTAGACAACTAAACTAGTTTCCCTCATCCTTTGTAAAGAGATATTGTTCTGTGGTACTGAGGCCAGTAAGAGCCATCAAGGCTAACAACTTCAGTCACAGGTAAAAAAAAATCCTTCCTGTGTAAATCCATTCAAATTAAACAAACAAACAAACAAACAAAACACCCCTGGAAACACATTGATAATGACATTGAGATGGTTTTCAAAAGTGTTTAGAAGTTAAACATGTATCCAATTTGGAAAAAGATTTTTAAAACTACCAAATATAAGAATGTAGGAGATGGCCTTTAATCTAACCAAATCTGTAAACTGGCAATAGAGATCACTTATTATGGAAAAAAGCAGAATATTTATTAAAGTAAATATTAGACATAAAAAGAAATGTGAAAGGTCTAAAATCTTTTAAATTCAATATGTCATCATACACTGGATATTTTCAATGAATTATGTATCAACTAGAACAAACTTCATTTAAATATCTGAAGGGATTCAATTGAAAGAATCAAGAGAATAAACATATACTGAAGTTCATGGCAAGGTAAAAGGATATTTAAAATGTCAGCTTTGTTTTTGAGCCACATCTACATGTCTTTCAGGAGTTATCAAAAGGATAAATCTTGAAGCAAGAGAAGAATTAAATATTCATTTGCACATAACTACAACTATGCTTGTTTATGTAACATAATGTAATAAATTAAGAATGTATCTGTTATGCATGGCATAGCCATCAGCATATAAAATATGCTATCAAAAATAAGCTAATATCTGTTTATTACTTATATGTGCTTTATTTCACTTATTTCTTTTTTTTTAAAGCTCTTTATTGGTATATAATTGCTTTACACTGCTGTGCCAGTTTTTGCTGTACAACAAAGTGAATCAGCTATATTTATACATATATCCCCATATCCCCTCCCTCCCACCCTCCCTATCCAGAGCATGGGGTAAGTACTCTAACCAAATACATTTTAGAAAAGAGGAAAATATTAAAATTTACAGGAGATGTAATGGATAACATAAATTCACAAAATATTAATTCATTTAAAAATTCAAAATAAATGTAGTAGCTATAATTTCTTTTTTTCCATTTTGTGGATGAGGAAAAAAGATACTTAGAAAATTTAAATATTTTGTTCACCTTCACACAGTGACAGAACCAGAACACTTTTAATATGCTGCCTCTCACAATTTAATTTTTAGAGTAGTAAGTATTGTATCCAAGATTACATTAATGGTTAAGAAATAGAGTCAGGATTCAAAGTAACATCTGACATGAGGGTACTATTGCCTCTAGATTTAATCTCTTTATTTTCTACCTATATTAACTCATAAGTGCTCTCATTCTGCTCCATGACTGACTCCTAAGTTTATATTTGTAGCCCAACATATCCTTTGAAACCGAGATTCATACATCCAACTACTTACATGGCAGATAACATACAGTACCATTCAGATTGGCAGTTTTAAAGGGTACATTTATAAATAATTAATGGGAATACTAGTAAAAGTTTCACTTCAATAACTTTGGAATTGTGTTGGACAAAGTACTTAAAGTTGATAAATATCAGTTCTTTCCTCTGAAAAAGAAACTAAAAATAGCATCTACCATATAAAATTAAGTGGCTTAAATAGATTTATATCTGAAAAACTAAAAGGATGTATTTTAAGCCTTGAAGAGAGAGCAAGAAGGAGGAGGAGGAGGAGAAAAAAGAAGAAGGGGAGGAGGAGGTCCTAGTATTGCCATGGCTTGCTTTCTAACACTACATCTGTGATCCACTCTGACCTAAGTGAACCTGCCACCTCTTACCACCCTTCTCCCCTTACCCAGTCATTTTTTTCCTCTCTTAATACCAGACATGGAACTGGGATACTGAAGGAATTCTCCATTTTTCTAAAAAAAAGAGTTTTTTTTTTTTTTCTTTTCCTAAATAATGACCTTGGATTTGATCTGAGAAAGAGAAATCTTTGGAGTAAGAGGAAATTGCACCACAGGAGATGCACAACAAATATTTTATAGGAAGCCCATGAAGAAAACACTGTCTCTAGGATCAGAAATTTCACTTGGCTTTCTCCTCTGCCGTGATAGATGCAGAGGGAGACTTGCCAGATACAATAAATTTGGAAAGACTGGAGTTTCTATATATGCTGCTGAGGTAAGGTAAGTACAGTCGGTAATTCATTGATTCTCTTCTGTGTTCTCTTGATACCCAGTTCAGTTTCCCTCTGAGCAGCCTTAATCTTAGATCTTTTTAAGAGCTGCTTCATCCCAGCACAATAATAAGAAGAGCAGCAGGTAAAAAGTTCATTCAGCAGGTGGTCACAGTTCTCTTTCCTATCCCTCCAAACACATGCCTCATTCACAACACAACCTGGCCATGGATGGGGCACAGGAACAGGCAGGAGAAGATTTTTAAAAAGTGATTATAAAGGGAGCAAAATGGAAGGCAGTGTGAGTTTCTGTTAGAGGGAACGTGTGTTTAAGTGTTAGTGTGTTTAAAATAGCTTGAAGTGATAGGGAAAGGAAAGCAGGAGTTTAAGGGCAAAACATCCTAATACTTGTTTACCTAAAAAAATATACACAAGGGTAGTGAAAGTAAGGGACTAAGCCTTTCTAATTTCTAATAGTATCAGTGGAAACCAAGTGGCAAATTGATCATAGTGGTCTTGGCATTCTGGATGCAGAAGCTTAAGGAACCTGGCACTCTGCTCATCCTGAGAAAGTGGAAACTGCAAAGGGAAAAAAATAACAAAATACCTTCACCAGATTTACTAAACCCACTAGAAAACAATACACACAAAAACTAAGTCTCATATATAAACTATGTTACCTATCACCAGAACAGAGCACTTCCATATTTTATGATATTTCATGCTTCAACCCTTTTTTTTTGCCTTTAACACAGTTATTGGTACTCTGTTTTTGATGCTATTATTGATACTGTTATTGATGCTAATTAGAGATGTAGGGTACTATTATTCTGATTTTCACATCTGCCCTGAGCCTGGATTATCCTGAAGGAGCTCAGAATCTATGGGATTCATACACTATGGGAGGAGACATACAGATATGATTAAGAGATGGTGACATGTGATGAGTAGCAGGGTTCCAAATTATGTGGGATAAAAAGATGAGTAGGCAAAGTGGGTAGAGAGGTCCCAAAAAAAGGTGGCCCTTTACCTTCATCTCATCCAAGTTCTGTCATCTTTCTCTCCCTCCTGATCATATCCCTTCCTATCATACCATTTTATTTCCTGTCTTTACTTTTCCTCTTTGATTTTTTTCAAGTAAAATCTCATCCTACTCTATATTTGTTTTGTTCTGAACCATGATAGGAAGATAAAGATGTGGGAAGGTTTAAACAGCAGTTCTGGGGCTTGGAAATTACGATGTTATTAGTGATGATAATAATTAATATCCACAGAAGACTCACTGTGTATCAGACACTGGGCTAATTAGTTTATGCACATTATCATATTTAATGTTAAATATGTCAAGTAGGAGCTATTATTGTCCCCATTATACAAGCAGCAACTTTGACTTTTAGAGATGATCATATGGGGCCAACAAGTGGTAAAACTAGCATTCAAACCCAGCAAGTTGGACTTTCATGCTTTAAAACACTTTGCTATTCGACAGAAATAGAGACAGAGATATAGGGAACAAATGTGTGGATACCAAAGGGGATGGGGTTGGGGAGGAATTGGGAGATTGGGATTGGCACATATACACTATTGATACTATGTATAAAATAGATAACTAATGAGAATGTACTGGACAGCACAGGGAACTCTACTTAATGCATTGTGGTGACCTACATGGGAAGGAAAGTCAAAAAAGAGGGGGTATATGTATATGCATAGCTGATTCATGTTGCTGTACAGCAGAAACTAACACAACAATGTAAAGTAACTATATTCCAATAAAAATTAATTTAAAAAAGTTTACCTGGGTCAAAAGTTTGTCTAGGGATTGGTTTCATAATATCTCATCTTTCTATGTTAGTTTTTTACTTTATAGGGTTTTATAAGAGGAGAAAAGGATTGTAATTCCAAAGAGAGGGGGCTAGATGGTAATTTTTACCTAACATAGGCCTTTTGGTTTATGATGGTATTTTGGTGGATATTTTAGAATCTTATCCGAGAGACTGGACACTACTATTAGAACAGTTTTAGGGAAATACAGAGGATAATATTCAGTCCTGAAAAATGACACTTTGGAAGACTATTTGGTGAAAAGAAAGTAATATTAATAATGGAACATAAGCTACAGAAGGGAGGATGGATAGATTCTTAGATAGATTGACATATATACATATGCACACACATATACATGTGTGTATGGGAGGATATTTTAAAAGTTAAGCATTTATTGAGCATGGGATACTATAAGTACAAAAATAACTATTTGTCTCATTGAATTAATGAAAACAAAACCAAGGCCATTGACAAAGATTTAAGATAATAACTAAATTATATACTTATATTTGGAAGTCTAACTAAAGCAGTTGCAAGTATTTTTAACAATCTCTATCTGGAATCTAAAAAAAATGGTACTGATGAACACAGTGACAGGGCAAGAATAAAGATACAGATGTAGAGAACGGACTTGAGGACACATGGTGGGAGGGAGAAGGGGAAGCTGGGATGAAGTAATAGAGTAGTATTGACCTATATATACTACCAAATGCAAAACAGATAGCTAGTGGGAAGCTGCTGCATAACACAGGGAGATCAGCTCAATGATTGGTGATGACTTAGATAGGTGGGATAGGGAGGGTGGGAAGGGGTCACAGGAGGGAGGGGAGATGGGGATATATGTATAAATATAGCTAATTCACTTTGTTGTACAGCAGAAACTGGCACAACAGTGTAAAGCAATTATTCTCCAATAAAGAGCTTAGAAAAAAACTCTACCCTGTCTCTGAGAAAACAAAACTCTAACATGGAAAGAAAAGCATAAAGACTTGTTATTTGTTTGGGGCCTACTGTGTATCAAGCATTATGCTAACTGCTCAGACTTAGGCCAATCAGATCTAGACTTTAATTCTTAATTTTACACTTTCTAGAAGTATGAATGGGACCAATTTTATGTCTTTCTGCTTAAATTTCCAATTTTTTGAAGATTTAATTATTATAAGAATTTAGAAAATCAATGTACTATGAAAGAAGAAATAACCACTATATTTAACATTCTACTTTTGGCCTTAGAGGTTTTATAAAAGCTTATGGTAAAGTAAATAAATAAATAAATAAATAAATAAATAAATTTATTTATTAAAGAAAAGGGCTTCCTAGGTGGCACAGTGGTTAAGAATCCACCTGCCAATGCAGGGGACATGGGTTCGATCCCTGCTCCAGGAAGATCCCACATGCCATGGAGCAACTAAGCATGTGCGCCACAACTATTGAGCCTGCACTTTAGAGCCTGTGAGCCACAACTATTGAGCCCATGTCCTGCAACTACTGAAGCCCATGAGCCTAGAGCCTGTGCTCTGCAACAAGAGAAGCCACAGTAATGAGGAGCCCATGCTCCACAATGAAGAGTAGCCCCCACTCACTGCAACTAAAGAAAGCCCATGCACAGCAAAAAAGACCCAACATAGCCAAATAAATAAATAAATGAATTTATAAAAAAATAATAAAAGCCTATGGGTTTATATTTCAAACAAATCTAAAATTTCATAAGTATTTGTTATTTGTAAAATGGCTCCTTAATATTCCTAACATTTTAATGAAGGAGGCAATTTAAAAATAATGAAAAACAGAGAGATACTGTGTTTTTAATAAAAATTAAAGTTAAAATGATTATTTTCCATCTGTTACCCAACTGTTTAAACCATTGTCTACAGCAGTCCACCCTTGTGCAAGCTTTCACTTTCTGTGGTTTCAGTTACTCACGGTCAGCAAAGGTCCAAAAATATTAAATGGAAGATTTAAGAAATAAACAATTCATAAGTTTTAAATTGAGTGCCACTCTGTATAGTTTGTTGAAATCCATCACAGTCCTACTCCATCCCACCCAGGACTTGAATCATCCTTTATCTGGTGTATCCCACCCATTGGTCACTTAATAGCCTTTTTGGTTAAGTTACTAAATCAACATTCCTTATATCACAGTGCTTGTGTTCAAGTAACCTTTATTTTACTTAAATAAGTCCTGAGAACACAAGAGTATTGATACTGGCCATTCAGATATGCCAAAGAGAAGTTGTAAAGTGCTTCATTTATGTGAAAAGGTGAAGGTTCTTTATTTAAGGAAGGAAAAAAGATTGCAGGCTGAGGGTGCTAAGTTCTAGGTAAGAAAGAATCTCCTATCCCTGAAATTATGAAGGAAAAAGAAACTCATGCTAGTTTTGCCTTCATACTTCAAACTGTAAAAGTTATGGTCAAGTGATATGTGCTTAGTGAAGAAGGAAAAGGCATTAAATTTGTACAACAAGATATTTTGAGAGAGAGGCCACATTCACATAACTTTTATTACACTATATTGTAATTGTTCTATTTTATTACCAGTTTTTTTGTTAATCTCTCATTGTGCCTAATTTATCAATTAAAATTTATCATAGGTATGTATGCATGGAAGAAAACATAGTAAAGGTTCAGTATTACCCCTGGTTTCAGGCATCTACCGGGGGTCTTGGAAGGCATCCCCCATGAATAAGGGGGGACTATTGTTCTTGTCAATTTGCAAACATTTTATAGAACAGGTAGATAAAGCTATTATTTAATTATATAGTCACAGTTCATGTAGGTTTAGGAGATGATAACATAATTCTCCAATCTGGGTAAGTATGTTTGTCAGCTACATAGCTACATTTGCAAATAATCTTTTATATGCTGGTAAAATTAACTTTTTCCCACAACAAGAATGCATGTTTACTTCTACTCTAAAGTTTAAATGAACACATCGTCCTTCTTGTCACATGAGAAGAGATGATTTAGATTCAGTGGTTTCGTCACGTCAAGTGTATTGCTGTACAAAAACATTGTAGGTCCAAACACTCTCTTTCTTAGATTGAAAGGCTTTAGATAGAAAAAAATTGTGACAATTATACTAGCATTAAGCTTTTAATCCTTATGTTATTCTAATACTCAGTGTTAAAGGAATTGAAAATGACACTTTAGCTTTCTTCCATAGCCATGAATAATAGTGTAATACAACACTTATCCATTACTCTGTCACTATAATTAATGAGGTCATTCCAATATCAACACATGTAGTTGAACAGCACATGATAAAGAATCAGAATATTATAATGAATTCTAGCAGAATCATATTTTAAAAGTGTAATTGTTTCAGTTGTATTTCATAGTTATGTGGATTTTTATCTAAATGATGGACAATAAGGTGTCTGCTTGCACTTAAATATAAGTTGAGTATTGTGTAATTCCCACAAGCTTATTATTACTGTGAGTTGGATCATCTTAAAGCCTAGAGGTCTTGTACAATCATATAGGGGAATACAAAATATTAATTAGATTGACTGATGAAGGCTTCCGCAGTGAAAATGTCTACTCTGAGTAATTACAATCACCAAATTTAGTGAAAGAGTATGTGTTTTATTATACCTCAAAATTCTTTCATGTGTAAATGTGGAATCTTCTAGTCCTTCTGTTTCATGACAAGGTGAAAAATAGCATCTATTTAAAAATAACAAAATCCCATCGTAGCCCCAAAGAAGTCTCCCAACTTATTGTTTGCTAATCTCATTATAATAAAGAATATTGTATGTGTCTAAAATTTCTAGTTTTCCCTTTTACCCTTCATTAAAAATCAAGATTCTTTCCACAAAAGATGGGTTCATAAGTTTGGATAAAAGAAATAATGACACTTCTTTACAGAAATGAAGTTTGAAAGGGTCCCAAAATAAATTAGAATGTATTCAAAAATCTTTGATTAAAAACTGTTATGAAAAAAATTCAAACTTTCAAGTTAAACATTAAAGTTCCAAGTTTCTCCTATTTAATCTCATCTGAAAGTGTTATGATAGAAAGTATTGTAAAGTTTTCTGTACACCAACTTCTACTTAGTACAGATCTAGACTGATAGTGGAGGGCAAAATATTCTAAACTTTGGGAACCCAAATGTGAGCTACATTTGGGAAGTCAGAAGCAGTTTGCGATTTTCTCTATATATAGCCTTCAAAATCAAGATGGTTATTCACTTTATTGTTTTTTTTTTTTTTTAAAGAAAATACTCCATGTTGAATGTTAACCCAGAAATAAAAATAATAAATAAGGTTTTATTTTCCGTCACTAATCAACAAACCTATATTAAGTAAATGTTATGTAAGTAAGATGAACAATTTCAAATGAGGAGTTTCTGTGTTGCAAATAATTAGTATATATTAGTTTCTCCAAGTATATTTTAAAACAATTGAAATATTATTTAACCAACAAGCAGTAAATGACCATAATTTTATCTGAGAAAATAAAACAAAGTATAACTGAACTTTGTTTAAATATGAGAGAAAATTTTACCTATAGAATTCTTTTTTAAAATAAACCTCCTAAGGTATGAGATAATCGCTTATTTTTAAAAATCATTCCTGTCAAATAAATGTAAATCATTTTATAATTATCTTGACAATTTTTTCTATAAGACTTGCACATGTGAAATACAAAAGAGAAAATAAAATATGGACTTAAACTTTAACATTCATTAAGACACTAACGGGTCCATTTCATTTTTAACTGAATTGAACAACTTTATATTGTATTCACACTTGATTACTGTGTTTCTTTACTTGCTAGGTAAACATGAGATCCCTTCATCTTGGATCATCCAAATTCCAACACCCCTCCCCAAACACAAACCTGTGACAAAATAAGCTTGTTCTTCAGCTGCATTAGATTCATTGATAATTTAGAAAATGAAGTGATTCCTTCTTGTCAGAAAAATTGAATACATGCAAAACCGTGTGTGTTTTATTAGGAAATTTACAAAGTTAGTAACCCTTGTCCTAGAAAATTGGTATGAACTGTTACTGCCTGTAATCTGAATGGCTGTCACTACACAGGAGCTACCAAAAAAATAAAAATAAAAGTTTAAAATCCAAGGAGATAGGGCTTTTGAAATCAATGTGTGGAATGAGTCAGATACAAAACTTTTGTTTAACTGTGAAAGTGTGTCCTAAATGCTCATGCTGCCTTTTAGATAGAACACAGTACAATCTTTGGCCAAACACATCAATCCTCTGATTCCAGATGTGCTCATACAGCTGATCAGATGTCAAACAATTTTTATCTATAAAGTTAAAAAAAAGTATCTAAAAAACATTCTTTATACCTATTAAATTTAACTTACTTAAGCAGCAACTAAATATACATACATACAAGTATTTAAAAGCTACCAAGTACACTATTTTAATGATTGATTATAACTACTTTTTTTATTCTAGTAAAATTTCTTGTTTTTGTTAACCAAAGCATTCGACTTACTATTTTATCTGAATTTTCAGTTGTGTAGCTCACTTCATTTATTTTTTTGATGTTAGGAATTTATCTTTAATACAGATATCTGTGGTTTCAGATGTCAGAAGCTTAGGGACAAAACCTTTCAAGAAACTTGCCATGATGAATATTAAAAAATATGTAGGATCTTATAACTTTTCAAGAGTATCTGGAAGGCTTACTTGAAACAGGATGAAATGGGTAAATGAAAGTTTGCAATTCGTTATTGATAAAATGTTTTATGTTATTCTTTACCAAGTATATTTTCTTTTATTTTTACTATTTATTAGGTATTTATATTATGTACATGTGGTCAAAAATTTTAGCTAATAAGAAATTATATATATATATTTTGTTACAGAAGAAAATGCATCTCTTTTGATTATTTTTTATTTATGCTTCCAACAAATTACTCACAATAAATGCTTGCTAGCAAATTTATTTTAGATTGATAGCTTTGCATGCTCTTCACCTATTCCACTTTATCAATTCCTTCAAAAACAAGAAAATTCTGTCAACCACCAGATCCCACTATCAAAGTTAAGTAATAACTTGAAGCAAATTCAATCCAAAACAAGAAAAATTGTGTGGTTGTATTTGTTGCTTAAAATAAACCAAACACCATAAGTTAAAGATATTTTGATCATCTTATCTATAAACTGTATCCAATAAGGGCTTTTTGGGTAATTGTTATCAAAATTGAGAGAGATTATTTACAGTTTGTATTTTCACATAGATTAGCAATATATCATCAAAGAACAATTACTGTTCTTTTCTTGGGAAGCAAAATGTATAGGAAATATGCTTGTTTTCAAAGAACTTTAGTTGCATTGCACAACTAAACATCTCTAAGCAACTGCTAACATTTATCATGCATATTATTATAAACAAAGGTTTAATTCATTCTTTAAATTTTTTTTCAAGTAATTTTAAGTTTGATCCAAGATCATGGATTTAGTGAACTTTCTCAATACCTGCTTTGTGTGTTTATCATTGTTTTTTCTTAGCTGTGAAGAATAACTTCATTACAAATAGATTTATTCATGTATTTCTTTTTTTCATTTCTGGTTAACAGTAACTGCTCATATTTCCCAAATCATAAGGTATCAGATTGTAGTTAGAAGGGCTAATATTTTACCAGCCACTGTTAAAGGTACCACTCTCTGTTTATAATAACAGTGTGCCAATGATGTGTTTTCATTTCAGCACAAGCACAGATGTACATGAACACCTGTTCTTCAACATTTCCTGTTCTAAGAGTAAATTATACAATATGCGTCATCAAGTATAAACATCCTACAAAATGCCTCTGATGTTACTGAAAGTAAAATATTTTATTCTTACCACTTCAGGTGACATTTCACATATGCAGCACAAATTGATTGCAAAATCTAACTGATGTTAAAAGATACTAGATAGTAAAAGAAATATAATTTTAAGAAAAACCATATATGTTCTTTCAGTAGAGTGTACGGAACATTGATCCTGATTCTATGACTATTGTTAATTATTTTAAAGGGGAAGGTAGAGTATAACTTGCTTATATTAACAACGGATTCACCAAAATTCAAGATATAATGAAATAATTTAAACATTTAAATCTCTTGAACTCACATCTGATTAATACATAATTATCAAACAATAATCAATAGGGTAAAATTTTCAAATGTCCTAAATGATTTTCATAATGAACATGAATGGAGAAAATGTTCCTGATATACACGGCTGCTCCACCATGTCTTCTCTTGTTTTCCTAGTTATCCAAAGCCTTCCAAATGTACTATTTTTCTAAGCTAAAAATTGATGTACATATACACAAACACGCAGACTCAGGTGAGAAAAAAATGGGAGTCATACCTTTCAATTGAAGTCTTTTCATTATCCATGCCTTGTCTATACTCTTTTCTGAGCTGTCACTTCCAATACTCACTCTTACCAAAGGATTACAGGATTCAACCAATAAAGAAGGCTTTATTAGTGTGAAACATTGCACAACCACTGAAAAGTGCTGAGCAGGTAAAAATAAATCAAAAGGAAGTGAAGTAGCTCTAACAATGCTGAGCCCATGAATCAGTCAATAGTGAAAAGAATTCAATGATGTAAAAACAAAATCTTTTTAGAAAATATCTTTAGCTGCTCTGATTTCCTTTTCTGTTTTATTCCACACTGACAAGAAGAACAAAGTTTCTTCAGATCCTTAAGCCAGATATATTCTCTTTGTACCTCTGTCATTAAATTGATGAATTAAACTTGTGCCTCTGCTGTGAAAGGTTACTCTGCACACCAGCAGAATAGGACTGAATGGAAGGAGGCCCCAAATTACTTTTATTGGCAATATATAATCAACAACTTAAAAATAAATAATACTCTATTGTCAAACAGCATAAATATGGATTAGCAGATATCATCATAATAAAAACAGGATAGTAAAACTTAAAATGTAAATGATGTCTGAAAAACTTAGATTGTTCAGTAATAAAACTGGAAACTATCAAAAGAAATATGTTAAAAAGTAATAAAACAGTGGATCATTTATATGTTGTGTGCTAATATACCAATTCATTCATAAAAACCTCAATAGAGAAAATACATATGAAAATACACTTTTGTATTTTGTGCTCTATTTGATACATTAAAAACTACATAAGACAATGTGTAAGAAAACAAAACATTTGGGGGAAAAAGCTCATGAAAGAGTGAAGTAATAATTTTATTTTAAAGTTTCTGGTGGCTAAAGCAATGGTAAAAAATATGAATATTTTTAAAAATCACTGGTTTTAAAAGATTAAAAGTATTGTCTTGGGTCATGACAATAATCTCCCCACTCTCATCCCTATAGCATTTTTTTAAAAGAAGACCCCATATCATGTGGGAGATAGTATCCTTCAAAATGTCATGTCAATAAATAAAATCGTAAATTTTGTTTCATATGAATTCTGATATACATACGGCTCAAGCAATCTAAGGGTAAAATAACAAAACTTCGAAAGCATTATAACCTGAAAATTGAACTTACCTGAAGGTCTGGTTCAACCCAGTCTCTAGCTTGCTCTCTCTCTCTCTCACTTTATGTGTAAAAATATACATATATATATTTCTGTGTCTGTGTGTGTATTAATTTATATAAACATTTATGTATATCCATTTACATAAACACATGTATATAGTAATTTATATTAACACTCATGTATATCCATTTATATATATATAAATGTATATATACACACATTGCAGCAGAAAAGATACACTTCATCCAAATGATATGCTCTTTGCCAAGTAACCAATAAGTTTGCACAAATCAAATGGGTGTGGGTTGATGCTTAGAATTAATGGTATGAAATAAAAGGATATATGGAGTGGGTTAAATACCTCTCCTACCTACTTTCATGGCTTTCAGTCCTTCCTCTGTCACATTGTATTCTTATCGTCTATTTTACATCCCATATATAGTGAAATCAAGAATTTTAATATCAATTCTCAGAAATTAGAACAATGGCGAGCTCATAGTAGATGCTCATAAAATATTTGTGGATCACTTAATCAGTGGGTGCTTTATGAGTGTAATACCAGACAAAACTTGCTGAAAAATGTAAAAACTCATGGAAAAAACACACATTAGGAATGAAATAAGTAAAACAGCACTCTTTCCTGTTTCTTTCCCAAATTAATTATATGATGGGGTTCTCAAAATATTTTAAAGTGCTTATAAAGTATTAGGAAATGCTATCGTTAGTGTTAGAAATTACACACAAATCCAGTTTGCATCTGTAAGTTGTTTGTAAATAATTGAAAATCTTTGAGAAGCAGATGACAGGAGTAAAAGGAAACTTATAGTCAAGAACCATTGTAAATAGTGACTTTGGTAAGCATAGGCTTAGAATTAGGTCTGTATGGGTCTTTGTATTATTGTCACACAAAAGAAATGAAAAATGAACTTCTACAACCTCTTTACTTGGGACTTGCTTTATAATATATCTTCATATTATTTTAAGACTATGTTGCCTTAATCACTTAATTGTAAATACTATCATTCATCATTTACAGTTTCTGAGATGTAACATGAGAGAAATCAATGTGCATGAAAGAAGAGAATCATAAAAAATGCAGTGATCACAGACAATAAACTATAAGGTGATAGATTACCTTGGCCCCACCTAGTCTTATCCTAGAACTATAAATAAACATGCTAGTGAATAGTCTTTTTCTCTGCATTTTTATCCAAGTAAAATGAAGTGAGATGTTGACACCATCCTTTAAATAGATTCTGGTTTATCTCTGGATGTTTGCATGAGCAAGATTAACTACCTACCTTTCACATCATTGCTCATTTCTATTTACATGTGCCACTTTGAACTTGTTAGTTCATTTGCAATACCCTTGAATATGTTTGTGTATACAGAGACTTAGGACCCGAACAAAAATCAATAGGCCACTTGAAAAATTAAAGTAGGCAGGGGGTATGTAAGAATTTAATGTGAATAGAAAAATTAGTTTTGCTATAGATTTTCCCTGAGAAGGAGTCTCCATGAGAACAGAAATAGTAATCAGTTTTGTTCACCATTTTCTTCCCAGTGCCAACTATTGAGTGTGGCACTTAAAAAACCCAATAGATATATGTTGAATTGGTTTTGAGAGTTCCCAGCACAATGTAAGAAGCTGAATCAGTTGCAGGCTAGGGAAGCCATCTGAGAGCTAGCTTCTGATACTAATTGAAGAGAATGCATTAGGCTCTTTTACAATATATCTCCTCTGTGAAAACTTTGGGAATGAGGAGAACAAATGCTTTCATTGTGTTATAGGTAAAAGGGGCACTTCAGTTTTGAGTGAAAAGAAAATCAAAAGAATATTTTGATTCATTTTCTCTAAAAAAAGGCAGCTGGTGGATATCTTCAGTGTTGCAGCATAACACATTACTGTACAAGCTGATGTTGAACAGCATACTGATCTATCCTGGCTTCCTAGATTTGTAATATGTCCTCACAGCATGCTTAATGAGGAGTTCACAATAATACAGATGATAAGGCATTTTGCTACCATGAACTGATCTTTGCACTTAAAGGTGATTTATCTTCAGCCTGCCTTGAAGTATTTCCTGGCTGGAGGCTTAAATGTCAACAGAGTTTCTAACTTTGCTTATATTATACAAGATATAACAGCAATCATTTCTATGGCATCAAACCATGTCTATTACATCACATAGTATAACTAAAAAACATAGTTTTATATAATTCAAATATGAAATCATAATGGTTTTTAGAGTTGCATGTTAGAATCAATTTTTATTACAAGTATGTCAACATTTAAAATATCTATAATACAGAAAACAGAGCACAATTTGAAATTTCTGTCCATTATTTTTTCCAACTTCATTGCCAAAGTAGATTGCTTTAGGATTTATCCATAGTGACTCCATATCACAAGAGCCAGAATGGGGCCAACATCCAAATTTCATCTTCTGTGGGGAATGCATAGGCATCATCTAACTCAATAATCATCAAAAATGTGATGCTATACCTTAAGCTATACCATTTGAATCAAAGGGGGTAATTTTTACTCTTAGTCTATGCTATGACATGCTTGCAATTTTAGATTTAGGTATTTAAAAGTTCTGTAATTTCTTTCTTCATCTATTGATAGATTAATACATTCAAGAAGTATTGTTAAATTCCTCTTCTGCTCAGGTCACTAGTCCTAGGGACTGTTTTAAGTAAGCATCCAGGTTCTGAGTGAGAAGAATCTGGCTTTTTCCTACATCTTCCCATCAAGACTCATGCAGTAGCAATATCCTCAGACCTATGCCGAATAAAAAGGTTCACTTCAAATGAGCATTAGTGAGATAGTCCTATTTTTGGACTTTTAGATACATCAATGTAAAACACCAAGCCCTACACAATAATAGTGTAAACTTGAACAATTTATTTTACTGTTATTAACTTTGAATTCCAAATCCTTAAAACAAGAGTAACATTAATAATTTTGTGTATATTTTAAAATATTATGGAAATGATATGGCACAATGCATGACATGCCATTAACAAATATTAGCCATTACTCATTTTAGTCATCAAATAGCTGAGTGATATTCTGGCAAAACAGCAGTGATGAAAAGGGGCTAAAATTTCTACACTCATGGAACTGGGTTCAAATCCTAATATACATTAACTGTGTGACTTTGGACAAGTTATTTTTCAAACTATTAAAGGGTTGATCCAGTTTTTTCCCATTATATCATTTATTCATTCTTTTATTTTCTTCATATAATTTTTTATCATTGAAGAATAGGGTCACTGACAGTCATTTATTGCTGCATGTCTGGCACAGATTCAGTGAGTGGTGTTCTGTTATAACTCAATAAATAGGCCTTAAAAATCAATAAATTAAGCTCACTTATGCTTCAGTTTCTTCACCTTTAAATTGGGAAACAAAATAGTGCATATCTAATAAGAACATTGAGAATATTGAAAGACATATGACTGGTAAAGAGACTTAGAATAAAGTCTTCAGTAGCACAATCACTTTATTAAATGATGGTGGTTGGATGCTTCATTTTTTTCATGTAAAATTATTTTTTCATGTAAAATTATTTTTTCCCTTGAATGTTCAGTCATTGGTCTAAGTAACATTCCTGAAAGAAAAGAAAAAAATAACTTTTAAGAGATGTGAAATCTAAAGTTTTAACTCTCTCAGAAATGCAAAATCAACAAATCAAATAGGTTAATAATTTACTACTGGAATCCTTGAAAATGACATATGCTACATCAGTGATAGAATCATTAAATGTTAGCTCACTGCACTGTTTTTATCATTTTACACATCTCACACATAAATTTGTCTCCTGCACTCTAGTCCCTAATCTATGTATGGTTAACCAGGGGTTATTTCCACTTGGTTCCCCTGCCATCGCTCAATATGAACTTATCTGAAATATGAAATATTACAATCCCATGATGGTTTCAAGCCATTCTCTCAGACAAGTGTGTTGGAAATCCTTCAATCACCTTCACTCCTCAACTTCCCTTATCTCTTTTAGCCATTCACAAGCCTTGTCAAATTTTACTTCTTGAAAATTTCTTCCTTCTATTTCTATCAAGGACTGTTATTGAATTCAGGTTCAGCTGTTTATCACCCAAGAATCCAATACTGAGAGACAAGTGCTGGGTAAAAGGAAAGATAGCTTTATTGAGGAAGCTGGCAATCCTGGGGAGAAGGTGGACTCATGTTTCAAAGAACCAACTCCCCCCTGCCATTCAAGGAGCAAGAGCTTTTAGGAAATAGGCTACAGTCTCCATGACCTTCCTTGAGTTCCAAAGAGCAGGTTCAAACTGTTGCTAATTAGCGAAGGGAGGGGATGAAGAAACAAGGAAGGACCAGTCAAAAAAAAAAATAGGTCAGCCTTGGGACAGGTTTCTGGTTTCACCTCAAGGGATACACATAATAACTTTGAGGTCTTCTGAAGAACTAAATCTCCCATCAAATGGAAGATGTTAACTATTAGATGAAGTATTCTTTATTCCAGAGAGAAGGTCACAGTTTGATAACCTTGAGAACTACTGAATCTTATCAGGAGACCACCTGAGGCCAGATTAAAGGAATGCATGTCTTGCACACACCCTGATCCTTATCAGCAACCCTGCCCTTGAACCATTACTATAAAACTCCTCAGCAAATTCCGCAAGGGTTAGGACACATAGTTTTTGAAGGCATGAACCCCCTTTGCCTGGCAAAGCAATAAAACTATTCTTTTCTGCTATTCTTTTCTTCTTCACCCAAAACTCTGTCTTTGAGATTCAATTCAGCACTGGTGCACAGAGGCTCACTTTTCAGCATCAGTATTCCATTGTATTATTACATCATATTTTCTTTATCCATTCATCTGTCGATGGACATTCAATTTGTTTCCTCATCTTGTCTGTTGTGAACAGTGCAGCATTAAACATGGCAGAATTGAAATCATGATATCAAAGAGATATTAGCACTCCACATTGCCTTTTAATGAAGATTCAACTCTGTAAACAGTCACTGTATGGACATATGAACTATGCAATCACAGGGCTTCACACTTAGAAAGGCTCCATGTTTGGTTTAGTGACCATGGGCTACATTTACATTTTGCACTGGTTCTCACATGCAGTGTAGCTTTGCCTGAATACTTAGCCCAGCATCCATTCATTTTAACAATATTTTCCAATCTCATTGTTCACTAATTTCATCCTTAAATTCCTAAATTAGTTGTTTACTACACATACTATTCCTTAAGCATTACTCTCTTCTTATCTGTCACTTCATATTCTCCATTCAATTGGAATACTTGCACCCTCTTCATTGCCTAATTTAAGACCAGCTCAATACTGACCTTCTTCATGAAGTTGAACTGACCATTCAGATACAGTAAATTGCTCCCCTTGAAAGTGTAGAGCATTTTTTTTAAATTTGTAGTACCCATTTAATAGTTATCTAATTTTGTTGTATTTTGTTACTTTAATTTCCCATAAATGGCTGTTACTGTACCTAATTTAGTAGCTCCTTAAAAGCAGGAACTGCTTTTTGTTAGATGTTTTATAGGTTCCACTATACTTATTAAAGTGCTTATCACAGAATTGCTATTCAATGATTATTTTGACCAAAAAGTAAGGTAGGTAAATTATCCTAATGTATTTGTTTGTAACATTTAATGATACGCTATATGGATATTGCCTGAAAGAGCCTGAATAAATTATTTCTCTGAGCAAAGGAAAAGAGAAACACATTTCTCTGGGCCATAACAATCTTGAGGGGAAAATTTTTTATGTCTTATTATCTACCTATTATCTTCAAAATTGACTCTAGTCCTTCTAGCAAAATTCCTGGAATGTTTTCTTTCACTGTATGCCTAAATTATTTAAATTATACTCAAAATCAACCATGACAAACCATTTCTTTCTCCTTTTAACCCCCCACCTACGTCCACTGGTTATTCTTCATGACCACCATATGTGGTCCATGTCCCAGAATTGATAGCACTTGTTTTAATCATAGATATGTCCTTGTAGGTGCATAGAGATAAATCCTCCCTGCTATTATCATTGCCCCTCTTGTCTCTTAATCATGTCATACTGATATTTGCTCTGTCTGGAACCATAATAAAGAGGTTACATCATCTCACATGCTCTTTTCACCTTTCCCAAATGACCTCCACTTTCAGCCCACATGAAGACATCTATTGTGTCTACTCTCTTCTCTACAAAGCCACTCAGGGCAATTTTTCCAGATCTTTAATGAATTTCCCCAGGAAGTTTTCAATGCAAAGTCCTGAATTCTATAAGATGATTCTGTAGTTCCTCCACAGTCTACACAAAACAAATCTAAAGAAAAGAAAAAACAATATCCAGATAACATTACTGGTCTGGCTAATTAACTTTATAACATAAATCATATAAAACATATCTTCACATAGTCCAGTAGATCCAACATCACTTTTGGCCTATTTCAGTCTTCATTTCACTTTTTATTAATAAAACTGCAGACTGACATTTATATTCTATGAACACATGTTTAAAATAAATAACTGAAAAACAAATGAAAAACACTAATTTTTAAAGATTAGTGTTACTGAGATTAAGACTTTTAAATCTCTATTTGTGTGACCTTGATTGTTTCAGCATCAACAAAAATATAAGCATTCTTTGCTTGGTATTAATCATCTTTCCTTGAAATTTTCAAAAGAAAAATACATATAAACATTTGGAAGAATTCTTACAGCACATGGTGAGGCCAGATATCTTTTTTTTGTTGCATCACTTTATAGCATTACCCATTGTCAGTAGCTATATTTAAAAAGCATTTTAATTATGGTAGTTTATAACAAGCTAAGGAGATAAAACATATGGTATCTTATTTAATGTTGACATAATTATTAACCAGAATCAAAATTTTTTGAAAAATAATGCATTGATTACTTTGCCAACATTGAAAAACATGCAGCTGCAAGAAATATAATTAAATTTTGATAAATAGAGTTATTGATACCAAGTGAAATTTTGTTCTACTTTTCACTATGAGTTATTAGTCTTATACTTTACATTCCTCATATCACAATCCCAGTAGTTACATTTTTAGAAAAGCTAATATTTAATTTTTGCTGCTTAAGTAAGTTATTAAATAGTCAGAACCTGGCCGTTATTAATTAACAACTATTTATTCTAAGCAACAGAGTCCAAGTATGTGGTAAGCATCCTTATTTTCAAATATATTTAAAATATAAATTAAGCATTCACACATAGCAAAAAGCAATTCTTCTCTATAAAAAAAAAACATACATTTTAGGGTAACCTTTTTTTTAATTTTAAAACTAGTATTATTATTTTTTATTTATTTATTTTGGGCTGCATCGAGTCTTCATTGCTATCCATGGGCTTTCTCTAATTGCACTGAGTGGGGGCTTCTCTTCATTGTGGTGCATGGGCTTCTCAGTGTAGTGGCTTCTTTTGTTGCAGAGCACAGGCTCTAGGCATGCAGGCTTCAGTAGTTGTGGCACGTGGGCTCAATAGTTGTGGTCCATGGGCTCTAGAGCACAGGCTCAGTAGTGTGGTACACGGGCTCAGTTACTCCATGACATGTGGGATCTTCCCGGCCCAGGAATCAAATCTGTGTCCCCTGCATTGGCAAGCAGATTCTTAACCACTGTGCCACTAGGGAAGTCCCTAGAGTAACATTTTAGATTGAAGCTTCTAGAGAAGACTTCTCTAGATTTAGCTTACTTCAGAGTACTGCCCAACTTCAGGGATTGTTTCCATTGAGTGCTTTTTTTTTTCTTTTTTAACTTATTTTATTTTTCTATGTATTATTACATTATCTTGTTTATTTGTGTGTCTTGAAATTTTGAGTTGAAAACTCAATGTTTTAAACAATATAATATGAAGACTCTGAAAACAAAATTCACACCCTCCTCTCCAGAATTTGTTATTGATGCTATTTTTGTTGCTGTTGCTTGTTGTTGGTTGAGTAACTCTGTTGAACCAATTCTGTCAAATCGGTATTTTTTTTATAATGGGAAGCCACCAAAGTCTCTGCTCATTTAGCTTAATGGTCACTTAATAATTGGATAGAGGTGGCCAAAATGGCACAGTTGAGCTCACCTCCTTCCATGGGCACACCAAAATTATAATTATTTGCAAATTAATTGTCAATGAGAAAAACCTGAAAACTCACAGAAAAAAAATCTTCTACCACTAAATATATAAAGAATGAAACACAATGAGACAGGTAGAAGGGTTGGGGATGATACATAGTCAAGATCCTTACCTCTGCATGAGGGACCCACTATTGGGAGGGGAGGATAATTACAATCACAGTTTCTCCTCAAGCAGTGAAGGAGCTGAGCCCCACATTGTGCTCCCTAGACTGAGGGTCCTGCATCAAGAAGACTAGTCCCCAGAATGCTTGGCTTTGAAGGCCAGAGGAGATTATTTTGTGGAGAGACAGAGGGCTATGGGAAATAGAGATTCCACTTTTAAAGGGTGCACACAAAACCTAACACCCCAGGACAAGAGCATAGACAGCAATTTGAAAGGAACCTTGGTTAGACCTGCTTGCTGATCTTGGAAAGAGAGCTTCCCAGAGAGGCAGGTGGTAAGTGGAGCTCACCCTGGGGACACAGACTCTGGTGGGAGCCATTTTTGAGAGAGTATTCTGCAATGAGAACACTAGTGCTGGCAAGTGCCATTTTGGAATCCTGCCTCTAGCTTATTTGTCCCAGGACCCAAAGCCACCTGCCAGCTTTTCTGCACCAGTACTAGTACACCTCAAGCCAAGCAGCTAGCCAGGAAGGGACACAGCCCCACTCAAAGGTTAGGCCAGCTGTTTAAGACCCCCTGAGCACCTTAGGACCCAGCCCCATCCACAAGAGGGCCCAGGACCTGAACTGACCCACCAGTGTACTGTCACTAGCCCCAGAATACCTTGAGCCCTGCAGTCAACCATCAGGACCTGGCCTACTAACCAACAGGTCAAGACCACCTCCAGGACCCCCAGGCCTGGCAACCAGAGACTGTAGAACCCAGCTTGCCCACCAGTGGACCAGGACTAGCCCCAGAATTACCACAGCCCCACAGCCTTCCATGTAAGGATCCAGTTCACCCTACCAGCAGATCAACATCAGCTTTGGGACACCCCAGATCTTTCAGTCAGCTGTGTCTGTAACCAGTGCCACCCATCAGTGGGCAAAAATCAGCATGGGGTCCCTCAGGACTCTATAGCCAGAGACTCTGGGACCCAGCTCCACCCACCAGCAGGCTGGCATTAGCCTCAGGAAATCCCCCAACACGAGCTTTAGAACACCCTGAATCTTACAGCCAGCTCTATCAAGGACCACTTCCCCCCCACCCCCCACCAAGCAGGCCGACAGTAGATCTAGTAGTCCCAGCCCCACAACCACATACCATGGAATGAGGTTCCACCCACCAGTGGGCAAGCATTAGCCCTGGGGCCCCTGGGCCTACTCATCTAGTCTCTTTGTGATTCTTTGTAATTTATCCCCACCCACCAATGGCTGGCAACATCTGCACAAGGCAAGGCCTGGCAACTAAGCAGACTGGGAGCCAGGCATGCCTATGAGATCACCCACAGTAGTCTGCCTGTTACAAAAGAACATCCATGCAACCACAAAGGGGTACTCCTAAAGCATATAGCTCTGAGAACCAGAAGAGACTGCACTGCAGGGACACATAGGATGTCTCCTACAAAAGGCAACTTCTCCAAGATTAGAAAATGTAACCAAACTACCAAATACATAGAAATAAAACCAGTGAATTAGGCAAATGAGATGACAGAGAAATATGTTCCAAATGAAGTAACAAAGCCCCATAAAAAGGGATAAGTAATCTAACTAATAAAGGATGATCATAAAGATGTTCAAAGAACTCAGGAGGAATATGAATAAATAGAATGAGAAATTAGAAGTTTTTAACAAGCTGTTAGAAAATATAAGAAAAACCAAGCAGAAGTGAAGAATACATTAACTTAAATTAAAATACATACACATGCACACACACACACACACACACACACAAAGAATTGAGTATATTAGATAATACAGAGAAATGGATTGGGGAACTGAAGACAGGTTAATGGAAATCACTGAAGCTGAACAAAAAAAGAAAGAAAAAAACTAAATAAGGACAGGTTAAGAGAACTCTATGACAACATTATGCATAGTAACATTTATATTATGTGGATACCAGAAGATGAAAAGAGAGAGAAATGGGCAGAGAACATAATTAAACACATAATAACTAAAAACTTTAGTACCCTGGGAAAGGAAACAGATATCAAAGTCCAGGAAGTACTGAGAGTTCCAAACAGAACCAATACAAAGAAGACCACACGAGACATACTGTAACTAAAATGATAAAAATTAAAGATAAAGGAAGAATAGTAAAAGCATCAAGGAAAAAGCAACAAGATATGCCCAAGGGAACTCCCATTGCTGACTTCAGCAGAAACTTTGCAGGCCAGAAGGGAGTGGCATGATGTATTTAAAGTGATGAAAGGGAAAAAAACTACAACCAGGAATACACTACTTAGCAAGGCTGTCATTCAGCTTTGAGGGAGAGATCAAACTTTTTACAGACAAGCAAAAGCTAAAAGAGTTAAGTACCATAAAATAAATCAGCTTTACAAGAAATGTTAAAGGGACTTATCTAAGCAGAAAAGAAAAAGCCACAGCTAGATATATGAAAATTACAAAAGGAAAAATCTCATTGGTATATAGAGGCAAATATACAGTAAATATAGTAAATTAACCAATTATTGAGCTAGTAGGAAGGTTAAAAGACAAATGTCATAAAATTATGTATATTCACAATAGAATTTAAAGAATACACAAAACAAATATTTATAAAATATGATGTCAAAAACAGTAAATGTGTGGCTGGGGGGAGTCAAAATGCATGATTTTTAAAATTTATTGAATCTTAGATGATCAGAAACTTACAATAATATATATATAATATATAAACCTCATGATAACCAAAACCAAATATCTATAATAGATAAACACACAAAAAAGAAAAACAAATCCAAACATAACACTAAAAAATAGTCATTAAATGACAAGAAAAAAGAGCAAAGAAGAAAGGAACAAAATATAACTACAAAAAAAAAACAGAAAACAATTATTAAAATGGTGGTAAGTATACAACCATCAATAATTATTTTAAACATAAATGAACTACAGCTCTAATCAAAAGACACAGAGTGGCTGAATGGATACAAAAACTGACCCATATATTTGCCACCTACAAAAGACTCACGAAAGATACACATAGACTGAAAGTAAGGGGATGGAAAATACTATTCCATGGAAATGAAAAGAAGCTGGGGTAGCAATACTTATGTCAGACAAAATAGACTTTAAAACAAAGACTTTAACAAGAGACAAAGAAGGACATTACATAATGATTAAGGGATCACTTCAAAAAGAAAATATAACAATATATGCACCCAACATAGGGGCACCTAAATATATAAAGCAAATATCAGCAGACATGTAGTTAGAAATTGACATTAACACAATTGTAGTAGGTGACTTTCACATCCCACTTATATCAATGGATATATCATCCAGACAAAATCAAAATTAAAAACTGGCCTTAAATAATACATTTTACCAAATGAAATTAGTAGATGTATTCAGAACATTCCATTCAAAAGCAGCAGAACATACATTTTCTTTAAGTGTACGTGGAACATTCTTCAGGATAGACCACATGCTAAATAAGTCTCAGTAAATTTAAGGAGTTTGAAGTCCCTATCAAGCATCTTTTTCAACCTCAAGCATGGTTTGCAATTAGAAATCAACTATAAGGAGAAAAAAAAACTGTAAAAAACACAAATATGTGGAGGCTAAACTATATGCTACTAAACAACCAAAAAGTCACTGCAGAGATCAGAGAAGAAAATAAAAGTAAACACAATGATCCAAAATCTATGGGATGCAACAAAAGCAGTTCTAAGAGGGAATTTATAACAATACAAGTCTACCTCAGGAAACTAGAGAAATCTTAAATAAACAATGTAATCTTACACCTTAACAAACCAGAAAAAGAAGAACAAACAAATTCCAAAGTTAGTAGAAGGAAAGAAATCATAAAGATCAGATTAGAAATAAATGAAACAGAGACTAAAAAAAAAAAAAGAAAGAAAAGAAAAGATCAAGAAACTAAGACATGGTTCCTTGAAAGATAAATAAGATTCTAAAATTTTATACAGAATTATCAAGAAGAAAAGAGATTGTAGAAATCAATAAAATCCGAAATGAAAAAGTTACAACAGACACCACAGAAATACCAAGGGTCACAAGAGATTACGATGGAGAATTATATGCCAATAAAATCGATAACCTAGAGAAACTGGACAATTTCCTAAAAATATACAGTCTTCAAAGACTGAATGTGGAAGAAATAGGAAATGTGAACAGACCAATTACCAGTAATGAAATTAAATTAATAATGAAAAAAACAAAACCTCCTAACAATAAAAAGTCCAGGAGCAGATGGCTTCACAGGGAAATCCTACCAAAGATTTAGAAAAGAGCTAACACCTATTCTTCTCAAATTGTTCCAAAAAATACATAGGAAGAAATGCTTCTGAACTCATTCTATGAAACCAGCATCACCCTGACACCAAACTCAGACAAACATATCACAAAAAGAAAATTACAGACCAATATCAGTAATGAGAGTATATGCAAATTCCTCAACAAAATATTAGCAAACCAAATTCAACAATACATTAAAATGATCATACAACTTGAACAAGTGTGATTTATACCAGGGATGCAAGAATGGTTCAATGTTTGCAAATCAATCAATGTGATATACCATGTTAACATATTGAAGAATAAAAACCATAAGATCATATCAATAGATGCAGATAAAGCTTTTGACAAAATTCAACATCCACTTATGGTCAGAAAAAAAAAAATTCAACAAAGTGGGTATAGAGGGAATATCATTATAAAGGCCATAAATGAAAAGCCCACAGATAATATAATACTTACTAGTCAAAAGCTGAAAGCATTTTCCCTAAGATCTGGAACAAGACAAGAATGCCCCCTCTGGCCACTTTTATTTAGCATAGTATTGGAAGTCCTAGGCACAGCAATCAGACAAGAAAAAGAAATAAAAGGCACGTAAGTTAAAATGGAAGGAGTAAAACTGTCACTGCAGATGACATAATACTATGCATAGAAAAATACTAAAGACACCAGCAAAAACACTAGAGCTCACCAACAAATTCAGTTAAGCTGCAGGATACAACATTAATATACAGAATTTGCATCTGTTGCATTTCTGTACACTAACAATGAACTATCAGAATGGGAAATTAAGAAAACCATCCCATTTACAATTATATTAAAAGCATAAAATGCCTAGGACTAAATCTAAGAGATAAAAAATCCATGCTTGGAAAACTATAAGACACTGAAGACAACACAGCAAGATAGAAAGATATACCCTGCTCATGGATTGGAGACATTAATATTGTTAAAATGACCATATTACTCAAGGCAATATACAGATTCAATGCAGTCCCTACTGAAGTGCAGGTGGAAATTTTCACAAAATTAGAATATATATATCTAAACTTTGTATGGAAACAAGACCCCAAACAGCCAAAACAATCTTGAGAAAAAGAACAAACCCAGAGGTATCACATGCCCTGATTTCAAAGTATACTACAAAGCTACAGTCATCAAACAGTATGGAACTGGCACAAAAACAGACACATAGAACAATGAAACAAAATAGAGAGCCCAGAAATGACGTATACTTATATGAGCAATTATTCTTTGACAAAGCAGGCAAGAATATACCATGGGGAAAAGCCAGCTTTTTCAACAGATGATGTTGGGAAAAGGGACAACTACATGCAAAAGAATCAAACTGTACTACTCTCTCACATCACACACGTTAATAAGTGCAATTGAATTAAAGACTTAAAAATCGGACCTGAAACCATAAAACTTGTAAAAGTAACCATAATCAGTATTCTCTCTGACATTGGTCTTAGTAATATTTTTCTGGTTAATATCTCCTCAGGCCAAGGAAACAAAAGCAAAAATTTTTAAAAAAGGACTACATCAAATTAAAAATTTTTGCACAGTGAAGGAAACTATCAACAAAACCAAAAGCCCACCTATTAAATGGGAAAAGATATTTGCAAAGGATGTATCTGTTAAGGGATTAATATCCAAAGTGTACAAAGAACTCATACAACTCAACATCAAAAAAAAAAAAAAAAAATGAAAAACCCAGGTAAAATGTGGGCAGCGGATCAGAAAGACATTATTCCAATAAAGACATACAGATGACCAACAGGCACTTGAAAAGATGCTCAATATCACCAACCATCAGGAAATGCAAACCAAAACCTCAGTGAGATATCACCTCACACCTGTCAGAATGGCTATATCAAAAAGACAATAAATAACAAGTGTTGGTGAGGATGTGGGGAAAAGGGAACCCTCATACACTCTTGATGGGAATGTAAATAGCTTCAGACACTATGGAAAACAGTATAGTGATTCTTCAAAAAATTGAAAGACAAATACTGTATGATTTCACTTATATGTGGGATCTGAAAACCAAAACAAATGAACAAACATAACAAAACAGAAACAGACTCATAAATACAGAGAATAAAGAGGTGGTTGCCAGAGGGAAGGGGGTGGAGTGTGGAGAGGAGATAAATAGGTGAGGGTGTTGAGGCACAAACTACTGGTTGCAAAATAAATGAGTCACAGGCATGAAATGTACAGTGTGGGGAATATAGTCAATAATTTTGTAATATCTCTATATGGATACAGATTGTAACTAGACTTATGATCACTTGAAATGTATAGAGATATTGAATCACCACATTGTATACCAGGAACAAACAGTTTGTTATAGGTCAATTATACTTCAAAAACAAACAAATTCACAGGAAAATAGGTCAAATTTGTGGTTACCAATGGCGAGGCAGGGGGGTAAGGAGGGGGGATTTGGATGAATGCAGTCAAAAGATACAAACTTTCAGTTACAAGATAAATAAGTTTTAGTGATTTAATACACAACATGAATATAATCAGCACTGTTGTATGTTATATATGAACGTCAGCAAAGTAAATTCTAACAGTTCTCATCACAAGGGAAAAACTTTCTATTTCTTTGATGTTGTATCTATATGACATCATGGAAGTTCACTAAACTTACTGGGAAAATCTGATGCATGCAAGTCAAATCGTTATGCTGTACTCCTTAAATTTATACAATGCTTTATGTCAACTATATCTCAATAAAACTGGAAGAAAAATATGATTGGATAGATATTTCCTTAAATGCCTTGAAACAAAGTCTCCTGCCTTGCGCCTAGTGGTGCTGTTTTAGTGCGGATGCAAGCCTTCATTTCTCCAGCAGCTACCACTGTGGCTTAGGCTTTATTTTCAGCTTGCATAGAGCCTTGATATCAATGAGAAGTAAGATATTAGGGCCTCCTAAGGAATTTCTTGGTCATGAACACAGCCCTGCACACATGCATGGGCTTCTAGGTCTCCAGAAATATGCTGGAGCATTTCAGAACCAATATGGCCATTTTTCTCAACAGATTTTTGTTTTCAGGTTTTTGGCAATCCTCTTGTTTGGCCCAAGTAGTATTTCTACAACAGGCAGCCTCCATAAAGCTTTTAGGAAATGTCTTTCCTCACTGAGCAAGATTTCAGTCAGGAAAAAATAAAGAGGCCCTGTGAGTGGGGTTTTTCATAAGAGTTGTCAGACGGGTCACATTGGGACAATTTTCCAAGGATGGGACATTTTGTGTTGCTCCAAACCTATCTGGCTCCCTTAGTGGCTGCTAGCTGCTGGTGTTCACTGACGCTGTAGAGCTGCTGATTTTTAAGAGCTAAGGCAAGTTAAACATCACAAAGCTCACTCTTCTTAGTGAGATTCAGCTATTTTTCTTGAATAAACTCTACTCCAACTTTTGTAAGCCATTGGTCAATTTCCAGAGTTCTGAACATGTTCATTTTTTAAAAACTTTCCAGTGTTCTTTTTTATTTTATGGAAGAGAGGATTTTAGATCATTGCTACTCCATCTGGAAGTGCTTCTCCCTCTGTTACTCTTTTTGACCTGTGAGTTTTCTCTTTACTTAAGAGTAACAGTAGATTTTAATTAGCATTAGGAAGTCCTGGATATCATATAAGAAATTAATATACATATTCATCCCACTTCAATCATTGTCTCTCCAATTTTAATTCATGAACAAAATATACAAACTGTGAACACTAGACATTTAGTTACAGGATGAAAAGCTCTGATGTTGAAACAACTAAAAGTTCATGGAGCTACAGGGAACATCTTACCAAAAGACATTTTTCCAGCTAGAAATTATTGATTGATAGTAGTTCAAAGAGGGAAAAATATTCTGAACATTCATGCTAACCTCATTAAAAAAACAAAACAAAACAAAACAAAACAAAACCTGTTCCATGGCCAAAGTCTATAGTCATCAGCTTCAACATTTTTGAGAAACCTAACATCCTGAACTCTGGTTCTCTTTCTGTTTACTGACTTTTCACAGACTCTTTACTGACTATTGTTGACTGTTTACTGACTTATTCCTCTGTTCTCCTTGCTTCAAAATGGAATCCGGCACCAGCTACTCGGGAGAATAACAGAAAGGCAGGTCATTCCCTCTTTCCTTCTCCTTCTTAACCTTTTTCAAACCTTGCCTCTCCCCTCAATGAGGGAGAAAATTAACCATACTCATGTTCACTCTGCAACTTTAACAGTTAAAGCTCCAACAGATTACCTTATCACAAGACTGAGAAAGAGTTGAGCATGTTAAAACAGCTATTTCTAATGCCATGTAACAGATTATGTTAGGACTTTACAAGCATCATCTCATTTATCTACTACAACTGCTTTATGCATTGCCCTAAATTGTCTCTGTATTCCAGTTCCAGCACTGAAACTCAAAAATTTTCAGCTAATTAGTGACAGAAGGAAAAAACAAACACAATTTTACATGAATCTAGTCTGTGCTCTTACCAAGGGTTTCCCATTTTCCCTCCTCCCTTTCTTCTTAGCACACATGCACCCTCTCCATCAGCAATAGATTCTTCTATTCACTCACTGGGTTGGGAAAAAATAAACAGATTTATTTTTAAGCAGCTGATCTCTTAAGTAAGTAACACAAGTATCAGCAAATTTTATAGCCTTCCATAATCACTCTTTCCTTTAATCTCAAAGTATAACACCTGGAATGCCCAGTCTGGAAAACTGAGGGGAAGCTGAGTCTTCTTGATTTTTGCAGAAGACCTTATATTTTCCGTTTTTTTCTTGCCACCTTTGGTTCTGAAATGATGCTGTAGATGGTACTGATACAATGTTTACTGTCATCTCAAATCATTTTGGGAAGTAATTGTTCTCTCTTCATACTTCTTCACTGTGTCTAAACCAGACACATGTACATTTTCCCCAAAATAAAACATCCGTAAAACAAGCAAATGATGCAAAACAGACAAAATATAAGCCCTTAGTTGTGATATCTGTCATAGCTTATATGGAACATATTTTATTAAAGTAGGTTATATAGATAAAATATGCATAAAAACATTATTTTGTGTATTTTATTTTATACTTATAAATGCAAAATGCTTGTTTTAATAGTTATGTATTTATATTTATTAATATAAATGCTTATATTTCTACTTTTATATTTATGTTTACATTATATTACATATTCCTATTTTAACTAAGTTAATTTTACCTAAATTTATTAGAAAATAAAATAAAATGAAAACTGAATTGCTACATTTCAACATTTAAGTTGCTTCACAGCAATAGGTTTAAGCTAAAGAAGGAGTTTATAAAGATAAGAACAACAGTGTAGCCCTGTTCAGCATATTTAAACATCTCACTTCTTTCAGTCATTCCAGTTTAGCTATTTCAGATATGGTAATATTTTTAAATATAACATTTATGTTATTTGCATTGTGATCCCCTAACAAAATGGCCACAGTTTAGTATTTGGACTGCATTAAATGTGACTCCAGCTTTAGGCAAATTTTTACTTGTGTTCTTTTAACCCTTCCCCTTAACAATGACTTCATTTTCATTTATCAACCACATCCAAAAGTTCCTTCAGGCTACCCATTGGCAATCAATCTTTGCCCCTCCAGCCCCACCCCCTCCACCAGTGTCCTAGTTTCTTTTCCTATGTTTCATTTGTCAGTACTAGACTTTGACATGAGCAATCATTTACTTTCATGCCATTGAGTCTGGTTTCTTTCACTCAGCACTTCTTGGAGATCTGTACGTATATTATGTACACCAAGAAGTGAATGAATCATTTTTACTCCAGAGTAATGTTCCATTCTATAAGTATACTAAAACATGGTTCTTTCTTATGTTGATGAGAATTGGGGTCTTTTCTAGTTTGGAGATGTTATGATTAAAGCTGCTTTTATAATATTTTATTTTATTTTATTTTATTTTTTTCCTGTGGACATGTTCTTGAAAATACACTCATGAGTGAAATTTCTGAGTTACAGGATAGGTATATATTTAGTTTTATGAAAAATCTGCCAGATCTAATTTCTAAAGTTATACACCTTACATGTTTTTCCAGCAAAGTATAGGAGCTCTATTGCACCACACCTTCACCAACACCTGAGAACGTTAAGCTTTTCATTATTTTTCCTACACAGTGGGTACATAGAGGCATATATTAATGTTTTAATTTGTATTTACCTAATGTCTAATGATATTGAGCATTGTTTAATGTACTTATTAACCATTCAAATATCTTTCTTTGTTTAGTGCCCATTGTTATTTTGTTTTTGTGGTGATTTATTATTGAGTTGGATTATCTTATGTATTCTGGATACAAGTAATTTTCTAGGCCTATGTATTATAAATATTTTCTTTACCCTGTGGTTTGAATGTTTATTTTATGAATGATAACTTTTAAAGAGCAAATGTTTTTAAAGTGAAGGCTAATGTATTATTTTTTATTTTATAGTAAGTGCTTTCAGGGTCCTGTGTGAAAATTATTTGCCTACACCAAGATCACAAAGATACTGACTATTCTCCCCCATATTTTCTTTGGCTAACTACATATTTTAGATTTCACATTTAGGTTTATGATCCATATTAGATTAGTATTTGTGAATGTTTTTAGGTAAATGCTGCCTTTTATGTTTTTCAATATCCTGCTCCATTTGTTGAAAAGCTTTATTTCCCCATTGAATTGCTTTGGAACATTGGCTGAAAATCAATTGAACATATGTGTTTTATGTCTCTCAGGATTTTCTTATCTGGTCAAAGGATTTATTATTATTATTACTACTACTATTATCACAGTATCAAATACCATAGCTGTTTGAAAAATGTCCAAATCTGGTTATATAGGTCTCCAAAGTTTTTTTTTTTTTTCTTAAATTGCTTTGCATATTCTAAATCCTTCATAGAAAAATTTTACATACATTTTTGAAAAACTTTATAAATTTATTTTAAAATGTCATGCTTTTGTGATTTTAATGTGTTTGGATTGGATCTAGAAATAATGTGAGAAATGCCATCAAAATTGGGTATTCCAATCCACGAACATAGTATATCTCTTTTTGTATTTGGGTCTTTAATTTTTCTCAGCTATGTTAAACAGTTTTCAGTGCAGAGTTTTTACCCACAGGACATTAAATCTCCCCCTCGATATTTATAAATTCTGATGCTGTTTTTAAAGTATTGCTTTTCAATTACAATTATGACATGGAAAAAACAGCATTTAATTTCTGAAATTAGATAGAGCCTATTTTCACATCTAGTTTTTCCACTTACTATTTTTTTTTTACCTTGAATGAGCATCTTAAATACTTTGTTTCCTCACCCATAAAATAATTTAAAAAAATATGTACTTGTAATGGTCATTTTAAATTTTGTTATTACTTAATATTCCCCCCACTTTGGATTTGAATATTCTATTTTATGAGTAGTATCAAGAGGCAGAAATAAAAAGACCAAATCTTCACTTCCTCTTCTTCCTTGATTGTCAGGCAATGGATATATAATTAATTCTTAGTCAGTTATTTCCAATCACCCAGGATTTTAACTTATTTTCCAAGAAGTGAAGCATGGTAAAGGGATTGGAGAGTTGATTATGGTCACAGGGACACTGGCGAACAAAGTTTGCAGAGGCTAAAACGCAACAAAGCCAGCAATAAGCCCAGTGTCCCCTGCTGTCAATGCAGTGGCTGGAATTCTGAGTCTCTGTTCTCTCCAGGGGTACTTTGTGTAAGGAATGTGGCCACATCTGTCTGCCCAGCCTCTTTTGCTCATGCTTGTTTTGTGAGCCTGGTTCACCAAGCTTTCCAGGGATGCTATGAAACACCTTAAATTCCTGCAATTATTTCTATTTCTATTTAAATTAACTAGAGTCAACCTGTCTTGCTTTCTACTAAGAACCCTAACTAGTACCCTGTTTTACATCATTTATGTGAGAATTAAATGAGATAAGTAAAGAACCTGGCACAGCATCTGCCCAAAGTAAGCAATCAAAATGTATTGTCTTTACCTTGTTTAAATATTGCATTCCATTCTGAACTTTCCTTTAAACTCCACTTGTCAATGAACTCTAATGAATAATCAAATCTTTCCCAATTCAGGCTAATATTCTGTATGATTACCCTAGGAAGCAAAAGAGAATTCCCAAACTCATTTAATAGTCTGGACTTTCATAAAATCAAAATGTCTTAAACTCCTAAAAGCTATAAACATATATTAAATCTAGCAAAAGAAGGGAGAGTTAATCTCTAAATTCCAGGACCCTCTCTACAGTGTATTTTAACCTGAAAGGTATTTGAGAGGAAAAAGAAGATTTATGCAAGAAATACAATATTGAGACAACTTCTAAACCATATGGATGAGAATTGTAACAGATGAAATAATGGTTTCAGTCTAAAAATTGTGTTCTATTTTCTGCCAATAAAATGAAGCATCCCATTTGCTTTTACTTCAGCTAGGTATTTCTTTGAAAACTCTATGGATTTTTCTGTAATAGAGCACTAATTCTTATTCAGTAGCATTCCAAAGTATTTTTTTACAAACAGATAATTTGTTTAATTAATTTTGGCTCTAAAGCTTACTTTTGTATTCTTATCTTATACTAATTAAGTATATGATTTCTCCACTCTATTTCCTATATACTTTCAAAGCTTCCATAAACACATGGGTATGTCTCACACACTTCATTTGGTAATGATATTGAACCAAGATCTTTGCAGTATTAGCTAGATCTCAGAAGAATATTTTTTGCCCATGTTTTTCTACTCACTGTACTGGTTTTACTACACCTTTCTTTTTTAAGACTAGCTTTTCTACCTATATCTCTATTCCTCCCTATATAGTTTGCACCCATTCTGAGTCACTTGGACAGAAATTTGAAGCCCAAGATTATTAAAGAGTATTAACCAGTACAAATATATACACCAAGTTGACCGGAGTATGAAAAGACAGAAGACCTGTTTTAAATCCCAATTGCAACAATTTTTGTTGATTTTATATGATTTTATATGATTTCTGAAAAATTAATTTGAACTTCTTGCATCCCAGCTTCTTCCAACTGTAAAATGGGGATTCTAAAGGTAATCTGTACTCTAGCTACACAGAATGTTACCCTGAACATCAGATGGTGTGGTATGTGTAAGAGCAATTTGCTAAACCAAACAGCACTTCAAATTGCTTCTCTCTATGAAAGCACTTATCACAATGTCTGGTAATTATCTTTTAACTTGTCTGTCACCCTCTTCTAAATTCTTTCCTCCTTGAAGGAAAGATAAATGAGTGAAAATGTAAATTACAAGTTCCAAAGCTCATAAGAGTATTATACTACTAGAAATCTAAAAGATTTTCACCACTTGCTGTGCTTTTACAATCTCCTTGCTTCTTGCTTAAATTTAGAATCATTTTATACAAACTGCTCCTACTGTCTCTCTTTTTTCTTTTTTCCCTTGTTGTTTCCTTAATTATAAAATGGGAAAGAGTTAAAGAGAGGGTATGTGGGCATAAAAATTTTGCTGTATAGACACTGGCACACGTATAAGAGAACATGGTATACGTAATTAGTAATGGAAAACAAGGTTTTAAACTTTGCTTGTTATTCAATTTAAAATGTGATTTTTTTTATATTTAAAATGTTTTATAAATAATTTGCCCTTGTATAATTTTGGAGGAGATATATATACATATATGTGTATATATATGTGTGTGTGTATATGTATATGCAATAATTATTATAATTAAAGGCAACAAAAAATGGAATTATGTGATTTACTATGGCAAAAATGGAGTCATTTCTGCATTCTTAGTCATACAATTGACTCTTGAATAACACAGGTTTGAACTGCATGGGTCCTCTAAAACACAGATTACTTCAGTAAATATATCGGAAACAGTTTTGAAGATTTGAGACAATTTAAAAAAACCTACAGACAAACCACTTATCTCTCTCTCTCTCATAACTGAAGAAACTGCATATCAGCCTGTTATCATAGGATTTGTTTTAATGTAACACAATTCTCAGTATGGTATTTTGAATGTGACTGTTGTACTGTATTCCATAAAAATTTCCTAACAATTCACTGATTAGTATATGCTAGGCTACTATGAAGCAATCATATCAACTATACTAGGCTACATATAGCAATCATATTACTGCTGCTTTGTTATCAAATGTTTACATCTGTAAGTAAATATAAATTTTTTTCATGTTATCTTTTATTTTTGTTGTCTATTAGTAATATGTATAACATCTAGTGTTTGTATAATACTAGACAATATTGATGTAGACACAGACTATTCATCTTGTAAACAGATGCCATAAACTTACAGTACTGATAAATATGTTAGCACAAGTTCATGTGCCTGATGCACAGGGCAGCCAAACAAGACCAAACATCCGAGTTTGAAGCAGAGAAAGGTGTATTGCCGGGACACGAAAGGAGATAGGTGGCTCATGCCCTAGAAAACCCCGAGCTCCCTGGAGGGTTTTGGCAAAGCATTTTTAAAAGCCATGTGATGGAGAGCGGCAACAGGGTATGTGATCAGATCATGTGCAATTCTTTAATTGGCTGATGGTGAGGTGACAGAGTGATGTCACAGGTGTTAACATGATCCGTTCTTAGGCTCCAGGAGGCCTGGGCCTATGTGCTTATTCATGGTCATCAAGTACTCAACATCTTCCATTTGATGTGGGGTTTTCACATCTGTAAAACAACTCAGGAAATGTGCATCTAATATTGATATCTAGGTACTTCCAAGCAGAGCTAAAGCAGAGGATATGGGGGAAAGGCCTGTCTCAGGAAGGCCCTCACAGGATCCTGCTCAGTTATAATTCCAGCTGACAACACTCTGAGAAAGGCTCGTGGAATCTGAGTCTGACACAGCTATTCCATTTTAACTTCCAAATGCATTTCTCTCCTTAGTGGCCAAAGCATATATCACCACTAGTGATTTTAATGTTTTTCTAGATATGAGAAGATGCAAGAATTTGAGCTCATAAAATCTTCTAAAAATATCTAACTATCTGAAGGCCTATTCTGCCAGTTTTTTCCTGAGTACAGAGCACCTCATTCCTGATCTCCACCTTGAACTCCTTTCAGGGGGTGTTGAAATGCAGCAGCAGGAGTGGCTCATGATTTAATCCTTGTAGAGGTAGATGGCAAGTGCCAATTTTTGGTTGGCAGGGCCCCATCATGGTCATAAATTTGACCATGGCTTTGAGGCATTTCATGACCATTTCATTCCATGGTGCTAGGAATGTACATTCCCAGGTCTGGCAAAGATTTCATTGATAGGCCACTCAGTGTGTTATCACTGGACTAGGCCTTATTAACAGTAGTCAAAATTCTCTGGACCACCTGTCTTAGTAGTCTCTTAAGGTCCAGAAAAATATTCCCTCTTGTTGCTTCTTTCCCTATCTAGAGTTACACTTTACAATCATTAATCTCATATGGAACTATATATCAACATTTTATCAGAGGCTCAGTCACACATTTGTTAATGCAAGAAACAACAATTTTGTAAAACAGGCAATGTAGGTCGCAAGTTCCTGCAAATATCTCCTGGTTTTGGCCAGAACTGGGAGGGGATGTGTAACTTTTTCTTTCCTGCAGCCATTCACAGGTGGGCTGGGTCAGGATGTTCCCTGTCAGCTGAACAGAGGTGTTTCAGTTTAACACTCAAACATAGAGTCAGGGTTCACTGAAACGGGCCATTGTGTATACTTAAAACTATATGCAACATCCCTTTAGTGATGAACTTGTAGCAAAAGCAATAGAATACACAGGTTAAAGTAAAAATCAAAGATCTAATATGCAGTCAGATCTGTTATTCCTATTACAATTAGAGTACAATATTCTAAATTTATTTTCTCTTTCTTATGATTTTCTTTTTTGCCTTCTATTTTATTTTTGATTTAATTTTTATTTTATATTGGAGTACAGTTGATTTACAATATTGTGTTAGTTTCAGGTGTACAGCAAAGTGATTCAGTTATAGGTATACATATTTTAATTCTTTTTCAGATTCTTTTCCCATATAGGTTATTACCAAATATTGAGTAGAATTCCCTGTGCTATACAGTAGCTCCTTGTTGATTATCTATTTTATATATGATAGTGTGCATATGTTAATCCCAAACTCCTAATTTACCCCTCCCACCCATATTTCCCCTTTGGTTACCATAAGTTTGTTTTCAAAGGCTATGAGTCTGTTTCTGTTTTGTAAATAAGTTCACTTGTGTCATCTTTTTTTTCTTCTCTCTAATTTATTGTCAGAATTCAGTGTATTGTATATATAACACACAAAACATATGTTAATCTACTATTTATGTTATCAGTAAGGCTTCCAGTCAACAGTAAGCTGTTAGTAGTTAAGTTTCGGGGAAGCCAAAAGTTGTAAAGTAATTTTCTACTGTGTGGGAGTTAGTATCTCTAACTCCTACATTATTTAAGGGTCAACTGAAATCTTATTTCTGTTTTCATAATTTAAAAGTGTATTGAAGTAATGTAGCACTTAGAATGCACAGAAAACATATTATTTTTAATTGGGGATGTTGTTGAACAAGTCACTGCCTAATTTATTTTCAGATTAAATAGTGTTTTACTCAAGAAACTGGTAGGAAAATTCTTACTCATTGTAATGAATGAAGTCAGTAAAAATATAGTCACTCTAATTCTTCCCTTTTGTTTTGGGACAGGATTTGAAGAAAGAGCCCTAGAAAGAGTTTCTGTCTTGAAAGTACCTCTGTGATTTTGAGTGGCATAAATTAGTATCATGTTTCATTAAAAATGTTAATTTAACACTAGCAAAAGTAAGTGATGAGAAATGGAATATTTCCTGCCATATCAGTAAACAAAGGATGTTACAATCATCAGTGATTGCGGCCCTCCAGTGTGAGCCTGTGAGCCTTCAGGAAACTCAGGAAGGAAAGAATGCCTGCCATCTAGCAGCTATCAGAATGCAGCCACTCCCTATGGTGAGCCCTGAGAAAATTCAGGTTATGAAAACACAGGATCAAATCCTTTGATGTGAGGTGCATATCAAAGGAATAATTTCTGTGAGCCCAGGCTCTTGCATCTTCCCATACATAGAAAAGTGCTAAATTCCTTAACTTGGGATATCTGGTTTTCTTTAATTAATAATAATGTTTTGATGTTCCCAACTACTTGCCCTTTGTTGCAAAAATCATATATATCCTAGCTCCCGCCTCACCTCCTGGAGCAGATTTCTCAGGGTTACTTGAGACACTGCCTCCCAAGCTTGATATTTTAAAAATTCCCACCGAATAAAACATAACTCTCAATTTTTAGGTTGTGAATATTTTTTTAAGTCAACAGTGATTAATATGTGTTTATAGAGAACTTGGGTGGCAGTTGTAAATAAACAAGAAAATAGAACAATTATATGGAGATCTAGCAAGTTAATCATATTTCTGCCTTTTTATTTATCAAATATTCATTAAGTGTATTTGTGCCAAATACAGGGCTAGGCAATAGAGATCAAAGATGGGCACAATTATTCTGACAGCATCCAATGGAGACAGAATTTAAGGAATTTGGGACGTGGACTAAGATAAACATAGCCACAATTTTGTGTAGAAAGAGTGTAATTTGAACACCAGAGACCGTGCATAAGAGCCACAAATCTCTTACTGGCTAGTTCCCTGATGTTGTTCAAGCCATTTAGCGGTCTGAATTTTCCTTATTAGCACATTGTAGAAAAAAATTATCTTCCTCACAAGGATATTGGTGACATCAGTTGAAATAAAATGGCTGAAATCTTCATATCCCAAATGCTTAATTACTACTATAGAAAAGGAATTTGGTATAGATTGTAGATTACAGAATTAGAGTCATCAACAAGCTTAAAATCCAGTACTGCCAAGATAAATTCTTCTTCTATTAGAATAAAAAACTATTCTAATTATCTAATTATAATTATAAAATTAGAATTATTAGATACTATCTATATATCTATTCTATAATTGATGGTTCATTTTCACATTTGATATGTTTCAAAGTATAGTCCACAGCTTTTCATATATATCAAATTCTATTTCTTTATGAAGAGGAGATAAGTACTAGAAAACATCAGTGAATTTAAATTTACACTCAATTTTGTACATATATTGGTCAGAAATACAGTCAGAAGGAATATAATATGCTACACTCTCAAAGTCTAAATCGCAGAACAAGATGGAGTCTTAGATCTCACAATTTGTGTGTGTCCTTAGAAAAATTGGATTCAGTTATTTTCCACTAACCAATTCTTCCTGCTAGAATTTTAAATAATATGCACAATAATTATTTGACTCCAGGTGAAACCTGCAGGCAAGAATATGCTATGTCCCTGTGAGTAGATTAGGTGAGCAATGGTCATTACATAATGATGCCCTGCTCCTTAAACAAAGTCTATATGTGTGCCATGTTTCTCTCAGTTTCCGGAGTTCGTTTATATGATTATTTCATTTAATACTTAAAACAACCCTGTAAAGTAATGAATATTTTAATGCATTTTATTGGGGATTATGATTGGTGAGTTTCAGAGAAGTGATAGATTGGTACACAAAAGGGGTCATATCTCTCTTTGCTATACTACACTGCTTCCTTCTTGCCTGGAATGATTATGATCATGGTTTCTAAGGGTGGTATGTTATAAGCACTGCACATAAAATGCCTGTGGTTTATCTCTAGATTGTACCATAACATGGTTTGTCATTTTTCTTTCTCTTTTCCCCCAACTTAAAGGTATTTTTATGGATGGGTGAGTAAAGCAAAGGAATATTCTGCTATTGCTGAAGGAAAATTAACCATAGTATTAAAAAGAAAAACAAGAGATGGAGGAAGGAAGGTGAAGCAGAAAATCTGAGTAATCTGATCCCATTGAACAACTACAGAGTATAAGTATGTTAAGCACATTAACCTAAAGTTGACCTGATTCCTGATGATCTTCTCAGGATGAGGGATCAGGAGATGTTGTCACTAAATCCTTTTCTACTGTTGCAGAATTCTTTCACAGTTTTGAGCTTCATGTTTAGAAAACATGTGGATTAGGCGCATCTCTTAGAAGAGTTTTATGTTCAGTCAATCTTGGTAGAAGTTGAGAATAGACTATATTACATTTTAACATTTCTTCTAGCTCAGGGTTTTATGATCCTTTGGAGATTCATAATTTCCAGTATCTATGACATTCCTTGGTATTAAGCTGAGTTTTTCTAATTTACTGCATCATGCTAAATGGTGCCCTGGGGGTCTGAAAAATGAATGTGTGCACCCAACCCTAAATACTGTATTTAGTATACTTGCCACTATTCCTCTCTTCTTTGCATATTTTCATCTAAGATTATCTCTTGCGAGCAGGGGAAAAAATTCTTTGTCAAAAAGCAGTATCAGTTGAATTCTGTGTTCACCATATATTAACCACAGAAAGGCCTCAGTTTTCTGATGGCAGAAAGGGAAATTATATATGTTAATTGATTTCAAGTCAATAAAACTTCCAGCAAGATGTCTTGAACTTATAATAAGAATTTCTAAATATAAAATATATATATATATATATATATATATATATATATATTTCTCACCTCTCTATATCCACTGAAGTTCAGTTTTGAATTAACTTTTAGATTAGTGTCCACTATATGTCTTCTTCTCATCACCTCATATAATAGCCTCCTAACTGGTTTTCCTCTTTTAATTTATGATTAAAGTGTAAAAAGCAGTGTGAAAATGCAATTGTCCTACTTCAAAATCTTCTGTCTCTACCCAAAAAGCCTACCTTGTTAAATCCAATTTGCTTAGATTAGCCAACAAAGCCAGCACAATCTTGCTTAAATTACTTCCCAAACTCACTTCCTGAAGCATCCCATATCAGCACTCATTCTTCTCCTACAAATATCATTAACTGCATCCAACTATTGGTTGTTTCTTAAATAAGTCATTTATGTGAGCCTCTTATACCATTACTTTCTGCCTATGAGATGCTTCACTCACTTTCTTATATCATAAACTCCGAGACAGCCTTCAAGTCTAGCCAGAATATTGCCTTCCTAAACTCTTCAGCAGGCATTCTCTTCTGGGTTTCCATGGAAGGCTGTCAGTTTTGCTGGTGTAATGTTTATCTAATTATATAATAATTAGTTGTTTGGGGCACACAGCTTTCAACAGTGAGAGACAGATGTCATTTCCCGCTGAAAGCTGTATCAGGGTCCACCTGACAGAGTCAAAGATATTAGTGTCTCCCCTGTGTACTCACAGTACACTGAATATACTTTTATTTTAACGTTTAACTAAATTCATAGTTGGTTTACTTTTTTAAAAATCTTTATTGGAGTATAATTGTTTTACAGTATTGTGTTAGTTTCTGCTGTACAACAAAGTGAATCTCCTACATATATACATATATCCTCATATCCCCTCCCTCTTGAGCTTCCTCCCACCCTCCCTATCCCACCCCTTTAGGTTTTCATAAAGCATCAAACTGTACTCCCTGTGCTCTGTAGCAGCTTCCCACTAGCTATCTATTTTACATTTGGTACTGTGTTTATGTCAATGCGACTCTCTCCCTACATCTCAGCTTCCCCTCCCCCCCTCCCCCCAGTGTCCTCAAGTCCTTTCTCTACGTCTGAATCTCTATTCCTACCCTGCCACTAGGTTCAACAATACCATTTTTCTAGTTTCCATATATGTGTGTTAGCATACAGTATTTGTTTTTCTCTTTCTGATTTAACTTCACTCTGTATGACAGACTCTGGGTCCACCCACCTCACTACAAATAGCTCATTTTCATTCCTTTTCATGGCTGAGTAATATTTCATTGTATATATGTGCCACACCTTCTTTATCCATTCATCTGTCAATGGACATTTAGGTGTCTTCCATGTCCTGGCTATTGTAAGCAATGCTGCAATGAGCATTGTGGTACATGTATCTTTTTGAATTATGGTTTTCTCAGGGTATATGCCCAGTAGTGGAATTGGAACCTAAAATCTTTTCCACAGCAAAGGAAACCATAAACAAGACAAAAAGACAACCCTCAGAATGGGAAAAAAATATTTGTAAATGAAGCAACTGATAAAGGATTAATCTCCAAAATACACAAGCAGCTCATGTAGCTCAATATCTAAAAAAAATTAAAAACCCAATACAAAGATGGGCAGAGGACCTAAACAGACATTCCTCCAAGGAAGACATAAAGATTGCCAACAAATATATGAAAAGATGCTCAACATCACTAATCATTAGAGAAATGCAATGAAATGCAAATCAAAACCACAATGAGGTATCACCTCACACCAAACGGCCACCATCAAAAAATGTAGACGCAATAAAGCCTGGAGAGGGTGTGGAGAAAAGGGAACCCTCCTGCACTGTTGGAGGGAATGTAAATTGGTGCAGCCACTATGGAGAATATTATGGAGGTTCCTTAAAAAACTAAAAATAGAGCTACCATATGACTCTTGGTTTACCTTTATGTCTCTTAATCCCCCTCCTAGTTGCAGATCTGTGAACTCAAAGACACTGAGTTTATTTATTTATTTATGTATACATACATACATTAATCAACAAGCCTACTTTTTGACACAGAGGAAACACACCATTAATGTTTGATATTTTTGATTTTTATCTGCAGAAAAATAAAATTTAACAAATCTTTTATGTGAGACTGTGTGCTAACCGATCACTGTGGAACATTCACTTCAGTTGGTTTGGTGTGAAAAAGAAAGAGAAAGGAGAAAATAACTTCTCCTAAACACTGCCCTATAGGAATCCAAATGAGCTACCCAGGAATTGTTAATTTCCTTCTTTAGGCACTCACTCCCTCATGTTTGTAACAGGTACCTGTCAATTGTGCATGTACATTGCTGTATATACTTACAAATATGGTCCTTACCTATCTGAAATTTGATACGACCTATTCAGCTTGACTGACAAGGTTACCATTTTGTGTCATTGTCATTCTCAGGTTATTGGTATTTTCTGTCAGGCATTTTGAGGGGTGCAGGAAATAGAGTCAGTAAATGTATAGCTCTTCCTTTATTTTTACATTTAGACCTTTCAGACTCTTGAGTGGTGCCTGACTTATTATCTGTGTCATTTCATACATTACACATGTCCCAAGCACTTACTTGATTTTTTCTTGCTTTCTAAGATACTTATTAATATTGTCACTCAGAGACAGTGAACTACAGTGCTAAAATACTCATTGTATTGTTTCAATTTGTACCATGCATAGAAGCTAAAGTACAATAGATTATCTATACTCTCCACTCTCGGCTAGCTAATGGAGATCCAGAATGAGAGTGGCATGTATGAAGAGAAACAGTGACACTGCAACAGCAGTCTGAAATTAGTGAATCAGTCTCACTCTTAAATATATCAGGGGGCAGCCCCAAATATTTGCCATCTGTCTTCATAGGGGGGCTGAAATAATGGAGAATACATCTTAAATTTAAATAAAAATAAGGTATATTCTATATCCAGCTTAGTAATAAAAGTCATTTTTACTCAAAAATAGTATAAGCCCTTCTTTTTTTTCCCCTTCTTTCCACTTTTTGTCCTCCTCTTAAAAAATGTTTATTTCCATGCTTTCATTTTTCCTTCTTTCATTTCTATATCAAGTACTTAGCAATAGTCTTTTTAGTAAAAAATATTATACTATGACATGAAGGAAATACTGATTGAAACAAAATTAACCAACAAAGAGAAAAGCTCTTTCTTTTCCTACCCATACATGCATAAGAGTATATGTGGGTAGCAAGTGGTTTTCTTGGGAAGGAGTGGGAGGCAGAACAAAAAATACATTTCTGATAATAATCACAATAGGTAATCGTAAACAGAAGATTACTATACATTAAGAAATGTTCTAAACACTATTCATACGTTATGTATTTAATCATCACAGTAGAAGAAATTTATTAGAACCATAAAGAGACAAACTGAAGTTTGCATAGCCCTAGATAGGGAGAAATTTTGTTTATTTAGGGATATGATTGATTGTGAAATATTTCAGATATAACATTTGAATCTGTGATTAAGGGATGGATAATTTTGTGTTGGTAGAGAAGGAGTAGATAAGGAACTGTTTCTCAAACTAGATGGTACATTCTTGTCACTTGGAAATTTCTCATAGAGATTCGTATACTTCTGAATCAGAATCTTAGGGCAATTCAGTAGTGAGGAGCGTGGAGAGAGGCAAAGGAATTTCTGTTTTAACAAATGACCTCCATAAAGCAAAGTCAGTGATGCTAGCAAACCTCTGGATTATCCAATAACCTGAGATGATGCTTGACATGGACTGGAATTATAGTTAGTTGGGACTGAGGCTTTAAGTTACATATAAAGAAGAAATGGTTGATACATCTGAAAAGATGACTGCCAGAGAATGAAGTTCTTGAATATAAAGCTACTACCTCTGGTATTTATTTAAAACATTTTATGAGAGCCAACTTCTGTTCAAGGCTTTATGAATCCAGAAATAATCAGGTAGATATTTAGACTTGTGGAATTTGTATGCTAATTAGGAGAAACAATAGCAAATACAAATATAAGCAAGATCATCTTCGACACTGAGTGCCATAAGAAAGACTGGATCAGGGAGGGATAGGGTCAGCAGGGCAGTAACTTTTAGAAAGACTCTAAAAATAAGAAAGATATGGGAAAAAGAACAGTCCAGGAAGGGGAACAGAAAATACAGGGGTCCTGAAGCAGGGATCTACCTGACATGTTTGAGAAACAGAAGATACTGATTCAGTTGGCAGTAGGCTGCTATGAAATACACTAATGAGGGTTGACATTATTGTAGTTAGAAGATTAATCTGAGCTCAATATAAAAATTGTAGAGTGGAGGGAGAGTGCTGTAAAAGTCTAGCTGAAATTTATTTGCAGTAGCCAAGGTAATAGGTAATAAAATCTTTCCCCAAGCAAATGACCTTAGGAACGGCCAAAAGATTAACAAGAATTTCAGGAGATATTCTGGAGCTGGAACTACCAGGACTTGACCACGGAGTAATATGAGTTACCAACATAAAGAGAAAGGTCAAAACTGGATTCAAAATTTGAAGTATGTGTGATATAGTTAACAGTACCACCATGTGCAAAAAGTAAGGATAATTGACAAAGAAGGCAAATGAAATGGTATTTACAAATTTTGTTCTGATTATGTTAAACTCACTCGAGAGTGGAAATGATGCTTTCTACTGACAATGTGGGGTATTTAAAACTTGCCTCAGAATAAGTACTTAATATACATGCCTTACTAGACAAATTGTTATTCAGTTTGTCTGGATATCGTATTCAGTAGGCTTTACTTTGATTTAACCTGAAAAAGTACTGAATTAGAAAGTTTAGAGCCTTATATTCTTGACATGCATCTAGCTCTAACTGTGCAATCTTGAGCAAGCCATTTTTCAGATATTCAATTTTCTAATTAAAAAAGGGAGGAATGAACAAGAAATCTTGGCTTATTCCAGCTCTAAAAAATTTATGATTTTATTATTTTGATATTTTAGTTAACCTATGAAAATTTTTCCTTTAATTTTTTTCATTCAAGAATAAATTGCCTTTTTGAAAGCATGTATTTATTCCCCCTCCTTAGTGATTAAATACTCTCAACAATGTCCAAAGACACAGAAATAAAAATTAGAATTAATGACCAGGGAAGAGATGTTCACATGAGTATTCATAGCCATTTTGTATACTTTAAAAATATTTTGATTAAGATATAATACACTTTCATCATGGGCAATCAGTAGTAAAGATGTATAATCAAGATGAGTGTTGTACTTAAATGTTTCATACAGGCATCTCTTAGCATACCTTGTAGTATTTAAACCAATACTCATTTCCTCTGGTGCTATAGACTGCTTTGTGTCTCTCCCCCACCCCCAAATTTATATGTTAAAATCTAACCCCCAATGTGATGGTATTAAGAGGTGGGGGTTTGGGGAGGTGATTGGGTCATGAATGAGATTAGTGACCTTATAAAAGAGGCTCCAGACTGCTCCCTCATCCTTCTACCACCTGAGGACACAGCGAGAAGAGAGTCATCTATGAACAAGTAGTCTGTCACCAGACACCAAATCTGCCCTCACCTAGATCTTGGACTTCCGAGCCTCCAGAACTGTGAGAAATAAATTTCTCTTGTGTACAAGCCACCAAGATTGTGTATTCTGTTATAGCAACTTGAAAATGCTAAGACATCTGGTTACATTTTTCTTGCAGGTGTCATTAGTTTGAGGTGACACTATTTTAAACATTGATTCATTCTTTGAAAATACTGGAAGAAACTTTACACAATGGTGGAAGATCAGGACAGAATACCAAAAACATTTTTATTTGCATCTAAATTCTAAGACTTCAGTTAGCAAAAATTGTATTATGCTGACACAAGACAAAGAATAACTTTCATGAAGTAAAAAGTTGAGACTAATTCTAAACTCTGCCAAATACCCTGAGCAAACCATTGATGTAAGAGCACTTCATTCTCCTTAAAGGTAAAATAAGGATAATTGTACCTGTCCCCTACCAACTGCACAGTAAAATTAAGAGGATTAACGATTCAGTCTAGCGCTTTAAGGTTCTCAGAAAATGGCACTAGTAAGTAAAATGTACCACCATTAATTGGGGCCTGTGGCATATATCTTAACCTCTCTTATCTTTGCTCCCTCATCTGTAAAATGGGGGGATAATAACCTCTTGCCTTTCCTAATTAATGTGGATTAATTAGTAAATGATGGCTTTATACAGCCTGATGGGAGAGAAATCACATTACTGACTAAAGAATCAGCAGTAGGCTATAGTTGTAGAAATAAATGCTCAGACTAATTTTTTAAAGTAGGCGTGCCCTGTACTTTGACAGTTTATGACTATTCTGCTTTGTATTCAGCAATATAATCTATATGCACTTATATCAGATTCTTAATAAGCAAATTCCTGAAATCATGTCTTTTACTCTTCATTTTGCATGAATGAAATATTATTTCATTATCCTCAATGTATCATTCAACAGGAAACTGGCAAGTTAAACATGTTGTCTTAAAATTTCTCATCACAAGGAAAAAAAATTGTAACTATGTATGGTGATGGATGCTAACTAGGCTTATAGTGGTGATCATTTTTCAATGTATACAAATGAATCATTATGTTATATACCTGAAACTAAAATAATGTTATATGTCAATTGTTCTTCAATTTTTAAAAAAACAATTTCTCTGCATTTTATATTGCTAATACTTAAAAAGTTTTTGCTTGTGGCCTCAGTTCAGAAATTGCATTACTAAATTACATTTCTAAAACATGCACTTTTGTTTGTATTCACTAATACAAACCAAAGAGTAATAACAATACAAAACATAAGAAATTTGTGAAAGTTGTATGTATTTAGCACAGTATTGTATTATATTATATTATATCACTTTAACGTTTATTATGAAACATCAAGCAGACACGAGCACAGAACTGTCATTCGTGTACCATCTATCCAGATGGAATAAATGTTTACATTCTGCCATGATAAAGGAATGTTTTTTCTGTTCCTTCTTTAAACATATTGCTTTAAGTAAATACTTCTTCCACATATTAAGAAGAAAAAAATAAAATCTCACTTTCAAATTTTATTACAAGATAAACTACACATGTACAGTCTTGAAAAGGTCATTTCTGCTAAGTAATAATGTTATTTAGTATATAGGATATCTGTTTCTTTGCTTTCCAGTGATTATGAACCTTCCAGTGATTATAAAAATGTGAATTTACATTAAAATACTGGTATAATATCCAGAAAAAATAGTTTTTGTAATTGAATTCATCTTGAGTAGTGTTTAACCTTGTTTTGATTTTTTTGGTCTATAAATAAAACAGCCAACATTTCTTTTCTTTCACCTTATCATAGAATATGTAAAAATTAGTTAACTCTCAAGAGTGGATATTATGTTCTGGAACTTTTGTTTTGGCCAGAGCAGGAAATTGCTAAGGTTTTTAAAGATCTTATGGGGTAGTTTTACCTAGGATAAAATTTGGTTCTGCAGGTGTCCTGTTGTGTTTCTACATTCACAGTTGAACAATTTCACATCACCCTAATTATATTACATTGGCTACACAAGCAGAGTAAGATCTTCTTTTTTCCATTTTCACAGAGTCAAACTGGCACAATAATGAGACAAACTCACTAGGTAGGGCAGCCTTAATGTTGAGTGTGTTCTTCAACTATTCTTAAGATAGTTTTCAGCTGATGCTACGTTTACCTGTAATAAAGAACAATAACTCCAGTTTTCTATTTGCTCTATGTCCCACAGAGCTCATCAAAAGGACTTTTCTTGTATCATTTCAACATATTCAGAGTCAGGTGAGAACTAGTCCCTAAAATACCAAAAAATACACAGTACATACAATTACTTTTTAATTTTATATTTTGTCAAATAAGTAGCTTGAATGATATTGCTATATCCAAACAAGGAAGATCAGCCACTATAGGGAACATTATGGAATTGCCTTAAAAAACTAAAAATAGATTTACCATATGATGCAGCAATCCCACTCCTGGGCATATATGCAGAGAAAACTCTAACTGGAAAAGATGCATGCACTCCAATGTTCATAGCAGCACTATTTATAATAGCCAAGACATGGAAGCAACCCAAGTGTCCATCAACAGATGAATGGATAAAGAAGATGTGGTATTTATACACAATGGAATATTACTCACCCATAAAAATGAATGAAATAATGCCATTTGCAGCAACATGGATGGACCTAGAGATTATCATATTAAGTGAAGTAAGTCAGAGAAAGAAAAATATCATGTGATACTATTTGTATGTAGAATTCAAAAAAACTTAAGTAAATGAACTTATTTACAAACCAAAAATAGACTCACAGACATAGAAAATAAACTTATGGTTACCAAAAGGGATAGCAGGGAAGGGGTAGTTAAATTAGGAGTTTGGGATTAACATATGCACACTACTATATATAAAATAGACAAACAACAAGGGCCTACTATATAGCACAGGGAACTATATTTGATATCTTGTAATAACCCATAATGCAAGAGAATCCAAAAAGTATCTATATGTATTACTGAATCACTTTGCTGTACACCTGAAACTAACATATTGCATATTAACTATAATTCAATAAATAAGCAAACATAAATAAAAAGGAGGTTCAAACTAATATCAATATTGGTGCTAATAGCAGAAATAAACTGCTATTTAATATTCAACAAATAATTGTTAAATAAAATATTTCATTCAATTTTAAGATTGCTTTTTGACTGACTCTTCTAAAAATGAGTCAGTCAATTTGGTCCATTGATACTTTCATGTAAGCGAAAAGTATTTTCTAAGATCAGGATACGAATTTATTTGGTTACAAGAGACAGAAACCAGCTTTGGTTAGCTTAGGCAATGTGTGTGTTGTGTGTGTGTGTGTGCATGTGTGTCCCATACAGGTGGGTTAGGACATATAGAATCTAGGGAATTACTGAACAATGAAATACTGGCAAAAGCTTAGCAACCATTCAAAAAAGTCTTTTATATATTACAGAACAAAAGTATTTGAACTGGTGGGGGGAGGTAAATACTAATGTGCAAAATGACTTCCAAGTTGTTACTCAATATCTACTTGCCTATATGAAGGGACTTTTTCTATTTCTAAAAGAAAATTTGCTCTTTTGCCAAAGGGTATTTGGTCAGTTAAGTTCTGCAGAGGTCAAGCTCAGTGTTAAGTAGCCGAAGGGAACTTGCCATCAGAATATCAGATTCAGTTATTTTGACTATGTCTACCAACTACAAAATTAGATCAACTGTGCACAACTGCATCAGAGCTCAGCAACTGAAAATAAACTTTACTTGATTTCTATATTATGAGGATATATTTAGATCTAGCTGCAGTGTTGTGTTTTATTACTAATGTGAGCTTCAACTGATCAATACTATATTTTTTAATGGTAAGCGGAGATTCTATTCTGAAAATAGCATTGCCCTTCTTTTTTATTTATAGAAATATCTTTTTTATTAAGAGCTTAAACATTGCAATCAGAATGACCCATCTTCTCTTAAAGCAATGCTCCAATTAATCTTTCTTGAGTTTGCTTCTGGATCCCTGTTGCATCTAATGTTTATTCCATCTAAAATAAGAGTTGTCCTATAGTCATCGCTAGAATTTTTGGATTTCTACCATTGTTAAATCTTGCTCTCTCTCTCTCGGTCTCTCTCTGTCTCTGTCTCTCTCTCTCTCTCTCTCTCTCACACACACACACTTCACATATTTCCCTCCTGGGATTTGGACTGAAGAATAGAGAGAAGATGGCCAAGCATATCCAAATAAAGTTTGTTGTGTTATTCAATCTTCAGTTGACTATTCTTTGATGTAAATATAAAATTTTGAATTTTATACTTCAGGTACTTGATAGTCACAGAGAAATTTTAAGTGTGGATCAGCCTGCTTAGATATGTATGTCGGAGACATAAATCTGGCAATTTTTTTTTTTGGGGGGGGTACACCAGGTTCAATCATCTGTTTTTATACACATATCCCCGTATTCCCTCCCTTCCTTGACTCCCCCCACTCGAGTCCCCGCCACCCTCCCTGCCCCAGTCCTCTAAGGCATCTTCCATCCTCGAGTTGGACTCCCTTTGTTATACAACAACTTCCCACTGACTATTTTACAGTCGGTAGTATATATATGTCTGTGCTACTCTCTCGCTTCGTCTCAGCTTCCCCTTCACCCCCCGCCCCCTCCCATACCTCGAGTTCTCCAGTCCATTCTCTGTATCTGCATCCTTGTTCTTGTCGCTGAGCTCATCAGTACCATTTTTAGATTCTGTATATGTGAGTTAGCATACAATATTTGTCCTTCTCTTTCTGACTTACTTCACTCTGTATGACAGATTGTAGTTCTATCCACCTCATTACATATAGCTCCATCTCATCCCTTTTTATAGCTGAGTAATATTCCATTGTATATATATGCCACATCTTCTGTATCCATTCATTTGTTGATGGGCATTTAGGTTGCTTCCATGTCCTGGCTATTGTAAATAGTGCTGCAATAAACATTATGGTACAAGTTTCTTTGGGGATTATGGTTTTCTTAGGATATATGCCCAGGAGTGGGATTACTGGATCATATGGTAGTTCTATTTGTAGTTTTTTAAGGAACCTCCAAATTGTTTTCCATAGTGGCTGTACCAACTTACATTCCCACCAACAGTGCAGGAGAGTTCCTTTTTCTCCACACCCTCTGCAACATTTGTGCTTTCCAGACTTTGTGATGATGGCCATTCTGATTGGTGTGAGGTGATACCTCATTGTGGCTTTGACTTGCATTTCTTTGATGATGAGTGATGTTGAGCATCTTTTCATGTGTTTGTTGGCCATCTGGATGTCTTCTTTGGAGAAATGTCTATTTAGGTCTTCTGCTCATTTGTGGATTGGGTTATTTGCTTTTTTGGTGTTAAGCTTCATGAGCTGCTTGTATATTTTGGAGGTTAATCCTTTGTCCGTTGTTTCATAGGCAATTATTTTTTCCCATTCTGAGGGTTGCCTTTTAGTCTTGTTTATGGTTTCTTTTGCTGTGCAAAAGCTTTTAAGTTTCATGAGGTCCCATTCATTTATTCTTGATTTTATTTCCATGATTCTAGGAGGTGGGTCAAAAAGGATGTTGCTTTGATGTATGTCATAGAGTGTTCTGCCTATGTTTTCCTCTAGGAGTTTGATAGTGTCTGGCCTTACATGTAGGTCTTTAATCCATTTGGAGTTTACTTTTGTGGATGGTGTTAGGAAGTGTTCTAATTTCATTCTTTTATATGTTGCTGTCCAATTTTCCCAGCACCACTTATTGAAGAGGCTGTCTTTTTTCCATTGTATACTCGTGCCTCCTTTGTCAAAGATAAGGTGCCCATATGTGTTTGGGCTTACTTCTAAGTTCTCTATTCTATTCCATTGATCTTCCTTTCTATTTTTGTGCCAGTACCATACTGTCTTGATCACTATGGCTTTGTAGTATAGTTTGAAGTCAGGAAGCCTGATTCCACCAACTCCATGTTTCCTTCTCAAGATTGCTTTGGCTATTCGGGGTCTTTTGCGTTTCCATACAAATCGTAAGATTTCTTGCTCTAGTTCTGTGAAAAATGCCATTGGTAATTTGATCGGGATTGCATTGAATCTGTAAATTGCTTTGGGTAGTACAGACATTTTCACGATGTTGATTCTTCCAATCCAGGAACATTGTATGTCCCTCCATCTGTTTGTGTCATCTTTGATTTCTTTCATCAATGTCTTAAAGTTTTCTGCATACAGATCTTTTGCCTCCTTAGGCAGGTTTATTCCAAGGTATTTTATTGTTTTGTTGCAATGGTGAATGGGAGAGTTTCCTTAATTTCTCTTTCTGCTCTTCTGTTGTTAGTGTATAGTAAGGCAAGAGATTTCTGTGCATTAATTTTGTATCCTGCTACTTTATTAAACTCTTCAATTAGTGCTAGCAGTTTTCTGGTAGAGTCTTTAGGGTTTTCTATATATAATATCATGTCATCTGCAAAGAGTGACAATTTTACTTCTTCTTTTCCAATTTGGATTCCTTTGATTTCTTTTTCTTCTCTGATTGCTGTGGCTAAAACTTCCAAAACTATGTTGAATAATAGTGGTGAGAGTGGACACCCTTGTCTTGTTCCTGTTCTTAGAGGAAATTCTTCCCGTTTTTCCCCATTGAGAACGATGTTGGCTTTTGGTTTTTCATATCTGGCTTTTATTATGTTGAGGAAATTTCCTTCTATGCCCATTTTCTGGAGAGCTTTTATCATAAATGGATGTTGAACTTTGTCAAAAGCTTTTTCTGCATCTATTGAAATGATCATATGGTTTTTATCCTTCAATTTGTTGATATGATGTATCACGTTGATTGATTTGCGTATATTGAAGAATCCTTGCATCCCAGGGATAAACCCCACTTGATCATGGTGTATGATTTTTTTAATGTGCTGTTGCAGTCTGTTAGCTAGTATTTTGTTGAGGATTTTTGCATCTATATTCATCAGTGATATTGGTCTGTAGTTTTCTTTTTTTGTGACATCTTTGCCTGGTTTTGGTATCAGGGTGATGGTGGCCTTGTAGAATGAGTTTGGGAGTGCTCCGCCTTCTGCAATATTTTGGAAGAGTTTGAGAAGGATAGGTGTTAACTCTTCTCGAAATGTTTGATAGAATTCGCCTGTGAACCCATCTGGTCCTCGGCTTTTGTGTGTTGGGAGATTTTTAATCACTGCCTCAATTTCCATACTTGTGATTGGTCTGTTCATGGTTTCTATTTCTTCCTGGTTCAGTCTTTGAAGACTGTATTTTTCTAAGAATGTATCCATTTCTTCCAGGTTATCCAATTGATTGGCATATAGTTGCTTGTAGTAGTCTCTCATGATCTTTTGTATTTCTGAGGTGTCCGTTGTTACTTCTCCTTTTTCATTTCTAATTCTGTTGATTTGCATCTTCTCCCTTTTTTTCTTGATGAGTCTGGCTAATGGTTTATCAATTTTGTTAATCTTCTCAAAGAACCAACTTTTAGTTTTATTTATTTTTCTTATGGTTTCTTTCCTTTCTTTTTCATTTATTTCTGCTCTGATCTTTCTGATTTCTTTCCTTCTGCTCACTTTGGGGTTTCTTTGTTCTTCTTTCTCTAGTTGTTTTAGGTGTAAGGTTAGGTTGTTTATTCGATCATTTTCTTGTTTCTTAAGGTAGGACTGTATTGCTATAAACTTCCCTCTTAGAACTGCTTTTGCTGCATCCCATAGGTTTTGGGCTGTTGTGTTTTCATTGTCATTTGTTTCTAGATATTTTTTGATTTCCTCTTTGATTTCTGTAGTGATTCCTTGGTTGTTTAATAGTGAATTGTTTAGCCTCCATGTGTTTGTCTTTTTTGCAGCTTTTTTCCTGTAATTGATATCTAGTCTCATGGCGTTGTGGTCTGAGAAGATGCTTGATATGATTTCAATTTTCTTGAATTTGCTGAGGTTTGATTTGTGACCCAAGATGTGATCTATCCTGGAAAATGTTCTGTGTGCACTTGAGAAGAAAGGGTAGTCTGTCGTTTTTGGATGGAATGTCCTATAAATATCAGTTAGGTCGAGATGGTCTAATGTGTCATTTAAAGCTTGTGTGTCTTTGTTTATTTTCTGTTTGGATGATCTGTTCATTGATGTAAGTGGGGTGTTCAAGTCTCCCACTATTATTGTGTTCCTGTCGATGTCCCCTTTTATAGCTGTTAGCATTTGCCTTATGTATTGAGGTGCTCCTATATTGGGGGCATAGATATTTACCATTGTGATATGTTCTTCTTGGATGGATCCCTTGATCATTATGTAGTGCCCTTCCTTGTCTCTTTTAATAGTCTTTACTTTCAAGTCTAATTTGTCTGATATGAGTATTGCTACTCCAGCTTTCTTTTGACTTCCATTTGCATGGAATATCTTTTTCCATCCCTTCACTTTCAGTCTATATGTATCCCTTGGTCTGAAGTGGGTTTCTTGGAGGCAGCATATAGAAGGGTCTTGTTTTTGTATCCATTCAGCCAGTCTGTGTCTTTTGGTTGGAGCATTTAATCCATTTACATTTAAAGTGATTAATGACATGTGTGTTCCAATTACCATTTTCTGAATTGTTTTGGGTTTGTATTTGTAGGTGTTTTCCTTTTCTTGTGTTTCCTACTTAGAGAAGTTCCTTTAGCACTTGTTGTAAGGCTGGTTTGGTGGTGCTGAATTCTCTTAACTTTTGCTTGTCTGGAAAGCTTTTGATTTCTCCCTCAAATCTGAATGAGATTTTTGCTGGGTAGAGTATTCTTGGCTGTAGGTTTCTCTCTTTCAGGACTTTGAGTATATCCTGCCATTCCCTTCTGGCCTGCAGAGTTTCTGTAGAAAGGTCAGCTGTTATCCTTATGGGTTTTCCCTTATATGTTGTTTGTTGCTTTTCTCTTGCTGTTTTTAATATTTTTTCTTTGTGTTTAATTGTTGTTAGTTTGATTAATATGTGTCTTGGTGTATTTCTCCTTGGGTTTATTCTGTATGGGACTCTCTGTGCTTCTTGGACTTGGTGAATTATTTCCTTTCCCATGTTGGGGAAGTTTTCCACTAGAACCTCTTCAAAGATTTTCTCAGACCCTTTCTTGTTTTCTTCTTCTTCTGGGATGCCTATAATTCGAATGTTGGTACATTTAAGGTTATCACTGAGGTCTCTGAGACTGTCTTCTAATCTTTTTATTCTTTTTTCTTTTTCCTGCTCTGTGGCAGTTATTTCCCTCATTCTATCTTCCAACTCACTTATTCGTTCTTCTGCCTCAGTCATTCTGCTGGTTATAGCATCTAGAGTATTTTTAATTTTCGTTATTTTGTTATCCATTGCTGTTTGTTTTTCTGAGTTCTTATGAACTGTTTCTTGTACTTTCTCTATTTTGCTATCGAGATTTTGTATCATTTTTACTATCATTACTCTGAATTCTTTTTCAGGCATTTTTCCTATTTCCTCTTCATTTATTTGGTCTTGTGGGTTTTTTTCCTGCTCCTTTGCCTGCATGGTGTTTCTTTGCTTCCTCATGGTTGTCCAGACTTTTGGGGTTGCTTGTCCTGGCGATAGAGGTGTTTATAGAAGACTGCCCAAGCCTCAGACTAATGTCCAAGTATTGGATTAAACAAATATTAAGTCTAGGAAACACATACATATATAAGACACACAATTACTGAATCCGTTAGGATATAAGGCTCTAGAAAGACGTGACAGAACCCCAGTGTGCTATCAGATATTCAAAGAGAAACCCAGCAGAAATTGACAACTGAAACAGAACAATTCAGAGACAAAAGCAAAAGCAAACAAACAACAAATAACACCCTACACATACAAACATCAATCCAGGGAGATTTTGTAAGCTAGGATCAAATATAGAAAAGAGCTGGAGTACCACCAGAGAGAATGGAGATTCTCAGAATGTAATTAGACACCTGTACTAAGAACTAAGATAAAGCCAAAAGCCTAATATTAAATATCAAGGCAGTGCGTCATCTGGAGAATAGAGCAAGGAGTCTGAGCAGACCGATAGTGTTGCTTATAAGTATGTTAAGATAATAAACTTAAAAAGGCTGGAAGAAAGGGGAACAGAAGAGTGTAATGTGGTTGGAAATATGCAAATAAAAAGGAAGGAATAGAAATGTATAAAAGAGGGATGAAAGGAAAGTATGAGAGATATTTTGTCTGTACTACCAATAACTTAGCTAGATATAGAAGTATATAAAAAGGCAAAAAAAAAAAAGAATAAAAAATATCATTAAAAAATTATGTTATAAAACTTGTAGATCCCTTAGGGCTAAGATCGTATTTAATAAATCAAAAAAAAAAAAAAAAAAAGAGAGAGAGAAAGAAAAAAAAAAAATACAGAACTGATCCCAGAATGGACCCGTTCAATAGGTATTGATACTACTATTTCTGTTTCCTTAGCATCTCAGCTGTAAGTGTCCTTCTCCTTGCCTTGGGTTTTTTTTTGCGTTATTCTGTGACCAGCAGAGGTTCCTTTATTGTTTGTCTGTAAGCGTCGGTGTGTGGGGAGGGAGAGGGTACAATAGTGGCTCCTTCTCCTGGGGGTGAGTGAGCAGTGGCACACTGTTGTTTCAGTTAGGCTTGGAGGTGCCTGTTGCAGAGGGCGCTGGTGGCTCAGGCTTAAACAGAAAGTCTTAGAGTTGGGCCTCTCTCGGGGTTTTTTTCTTTTTGATGCTGTTGTTTTTTTTTTTTCTCTCGGCAGCCTCCCTGCTGCTGACGTTGCAAGGGGTTTTAATCTAGCCCCGCCCGAGCGCCTGAGGGTGCTTGTTATCCCCGAGCGCCTTAGGTGGCCCGCAGGGTGTCTCTCCACTGCCTGTTGCAGAGGCACCGAAAGAGAGGGAGAGGCTACGTGCATGGCTCCTCCCCGCCGCCCGTGAGCCTGCAGCCTCCAGCCGCCATCATGGCCGGGCAGCTCTCAGGGACGGGCACTCCTCTCCGCGGACCTCCTCCCTCCTGTCCTCTCGGTCCCTCACCCTACCGGCAACAATGTTTCTCACCCTGAACCAGCTCTCCGGTTCCCATGCTCCCACTCCTGGACCCTCCGTTCAGCCGCGGATCGATGTCTCGGTCCGGGAACGCTGAGCTGTGCTGCGGACCCTCTGTATGTTTCTCACTCCCTCCCGTCTGCCACAGCTCTGCCGCTTCACCCTCGCAGATGCCTCCCTACCAGTTATGTCGGGCTCCCCGCAGCCCTTTCTGGTGTCCGAGGCCATCTGCTGGTGTTCAGCTGGTTCTCTGTGGGAATTACTGCATCCTTCCGTGCATTCCCAATGCATCTGTGGAGAGGGATGCACTCCACGTCTCTCTACTTCACCGCCGTCTTTTCTCTCAATCTGGCAAATTTTGAAGGTCTGCAAAGCTTCGAGATTAGAGGAAGAGATATAGATGGAAGCTCTTTAAAGAATTTAGGTGAGACTTATTAGGGAAAAATTAAGATTGAGTAAGTTATAAGGGAAATACATATAGAAGATATATTAAGCAGTTTGAATGTGCAGGTCTCCTTAATTAGATGTGGGGATGAAAGGAGATGCAGGAGTTTAAGATGCCTTCTGATTTTCTGTTTAAGATGAAAGAGTGTTTAGAGGCATCACTCACTAAGGTAGGAAATATAAGGAAGAGGACCAGGTCAAAAGGAAATATAAACTACATTTTGGCCCTTGAATAACTAGTTGAGAACTGAGAACCATTCACTGAGATGGAGATTCCTACTTACGGATCTTTAGGATATAGGTGTTAGTGAAATCAGAGGCATCTGTGAAGTTGCAAGAGCGTTTAGGTGGAGTAAAAAGAGAATCAAGCACTAAATGCTGGATGAAAAGAAATCATGGTGAAATAAAGAAGAAGAGGACAGAGAACAAATCATCATAGAGGTGAAAGGAGACAAAGAGAACATAAGTGAATAATGTCATGAAATAAAAAGACAAGAAAAATTTACCCAGGGAGGGCAGAGCTATGCCCAATCCCATAGAAAGGACAGCCAACTCAAATGAATTTTCTGGATTGGGAATCAGAAAGGTGACTTTTCAAGCAGAATATCTGAATTGCTTGGAGGAGTCAGGTAGGAGAATGAGTAGGGAGTGAACTTGCAGAGTTAGAACTCAGATAATTAATGTGAAGAGTCTGAGAAATGAAACAAATGCAGAGAAGTGTTGAAACCACCAAATTAGAATATGCATGGTCTTAAGATATCATGTATAAGAAAGTATATAGAATTATCAACAGCTATGCTGAATAAAAATAAAATAAATATCACAAATATAAATGCAAATAAATATAAAATAAAAATTAATTTAAAAAAATTAAAAGCACAATTTCTAATGAGGATTTTTTGAAAAAAGAACTCCAAATTTAAATATCAAATGTTAATAACCTTCTTACTTGTGTTTGAATTATTTCCTGCAATGGACTATTTGGGGACCCAGAGAAATGCTGCATCCATTATTGCTAGTCATACAGAAAGAATAGCACCTTGTGCTACATGAGATGAGGGGCTTGGGGAGAAACAGAGAATGTTTATTAAAATGAGATAAGTATACATTGATTGACTTTGTCCTTAATTTGGCCAGTGTGTATCAGTTATCTATTACCATAATAATACTGCATAACAAAACCCAGTGAATTTCAATGGCATATGACAATAAATATTCCTTTCTGTATAGAAATCTGTGGGTCAGCTGGGTGGTTCTGCTGATATGTGCCTGGCTTAGTTAATCTCAGCTCATGGGTTTTTGGTCAACTGGTGAGTCAGCTGGTTGCTGTCTGGTTATAATGGCCTCAACTATGTCATTATAACCTCCTCCATGCTTTCATCACATCATTCTAACAGTCAAGCCAAGATATTTCCTATGGCAGTCACATGGAGGAAAGACAAAATAAAAGTGTACAGGAGTTTTTTCAAATCTGTTTCAGTCAAGTTTGTGAGCTGTAATATTGACCAATGCAAGTCACATGTTCAAGCTAAGTGTCAGTGTGAAAGGACACTAGCAAATAACATGCGAACAAGGAGATGTGAAACACTGGAGCAGTTAATACAATTAATCGATCACACAGTACCTTGCATATACCCAAATGACATAATAATACGAATAAAGTGTTCAGGAATCTTTGAAAAACACAGATGATTAAAGAATTTGTTTTAGCAAACATAATCAGCAAGAACGAAGCTATTACCAACCATCTATACAAAATAAGTGGGCACTTAATGAATTAAAAAATTGGTATACTTATTTGACCCAGGTCCTATTCATATAAATATTTATTTTTATAAATAAAGCCTAATAAAATCTGTAGAAGGTACAAAGATCCAGAAATACCCATCTAAACATTGGTTTTAATTTTTAAAATGAGGAAAATAATATCCACAATAATAGGTGGACTATTATTTTTTTAAAATATCCTAAAGAACTAAAAGCTTTCCACTCTGATCCTTTCAAGACCTTACTCCCTGACTTTTTTGCCCCACCTCTTTTCTTGAACCCATATTGACCAATCAACAGCTGGTACATCATGACCACAGTCTTACTGGCCCAACATCCTGTCCCACAACTAACACAACTCTGACCTTCCCCAATGTGTCCTGTAAAATCTTTGGACTCCTCATTTCTCCAGATCATTCAGCTTGCAGCTGTTTTCAAATTGGTATATTTTAATAAAGGCATGAAATAATGTCCTAGGTTGTTTTTTCTCCTTTCACATCACAAAATGAAAGAACATGTATCTATTTTAAATAGAAGATCTAGCATATGCATAGTTATGCTATTGTAGAGGATATATAATAGCATCAAGTTTTTGCATATTACATGAAAAACCATAATTTCAAATAGACCAAGTAATACCAGGTGAAATATACAAAGTATGATCTTTTTGTATTTTAAAATTGGTTTATATGAATACTTATATGTATAAAAATATATATTTACACATGTATATAAATATGTGATATAGATATCTATAATGCCACATATCAAAAAAGTAATAGTAATTGATAAAAGGTGATTTTTTCATCTTTTCATTTGTGGAATTTCTAGGTTTCCTCATGCATATGTAATGCTTTTACAGTTCATCAATCATATGGAGATAAATATTCTGAATGCATAAAATAATGTCAATTTGAAAAGTCTACTCATTCCAGCGTGTCAGGTTTTTTGATCAGATATTGTTATTTATGCTTACATAGATGTTTAAAACATAATTTGTAAATAAATGAATGATTGAAAGTATTAAAATTCAAACAGGAAAAGACATGATTAGTTGAAATAGTTTAAACACAATTATTATAATAACTAATTGCACAACTTTATTTCCTTAATCTTGAGATTCAATAATGTCATTTTTTTTTCATGGTGGGGTCAAGCTCCAAATATCTTTTGTATGATATTGATTCAAATTTGATATCAAACATATTTACCTTTTAGACTTAAACCAGAATCATAAAACAGTTTATTCCCTTATCTTCAACCAATGGAAAACAAATTTTTTGTATTTCTCAAGAAAACCAAACTCAGCATTGGTTACAGTTTTTCAAATGGGAATAACTATGTCCAGAATTGTGAACTGAGCTACCTAATGAGCAGTGATGCTCCTAAATGAATCAAGTTCTATATACCCTATTAGAGACTGGTGCATATCCAATTAGATATAGAAGGATACATTAATAAAATTTCTACAACCAAAATACCAATAATTGGCAGTATCAGGGAAGACCACACTTTAAAATTTCTAGAGTCAAAATGGACATATGCAGAGAGAAGTTAAATCTTACATTTCAGACTTATGAAAATATTATATAAAGCACATAGTTAAATTAATGGAATAAAAAATTTACCTAGCTCTAAGTGTGCACTGCACTAATCTCTTAGTTAGGAAATGGTATGAAGACAATTTGAAGTGTGATGGAGGATGGAGCCTTTATTCCTGGTACCAGAACATAACTTTGAAATTCTCTATAGGGCAAGAATACCACACAATACAGTTGCCCTGAAGCAAGCTCATCTCTAGCAGGGCAGGCCCCTGCAGGGTAGAGGAGGAGGAAAGAAAACAACCCTGGTCAAGATACTCATGTTTCTAGCAATACTGCCCAATAGGGTTCTCTTAATTGAATGGACATATACCATATCTGAACTGTTTAATACGGCGGCCACTAGTCACATATAGCTACTGAAAGCTTGAATTGCAGCTTGTATGACTGAGGAACAGAATTTTTAATTTAAAAAATTAACTTAAATTTAACTGGTAACATGAGAGCTTCCAGACAGGGCAGTTGTTCTGTCATTACACTGCAATCCACTGGGTTGGAAACTTTATTTATTTGTCTTGGTCATAAAGTTGGTTAAAAAGTAAAGAAGAATGAGTTTTCTATTGTTCTTCTATTGATTAGTCATGCTAGTGATGTAAGAACGTATCTGTCACCTCTTTAAAATGCTTTGGAAGTTAGTCACTCAGATCAAAGCAAAACTGGGGAACACAAGCAGCTAGAGAAACACTCACTCTGGCTTAGTTGGGTAAGAAAATATCAGAGTCAGAGGATAATGCCCACTGTCTTCTACTCACTTGTCTGGATGCATTGTTGATGAAGTCTGAGAATCTCTTAGATATGTTTATGATACTACCACTATTTGAATATTATATTTTAAACTGTTCAAGTTGAAAAGATAAATAATGCTAGTCTTATTTACTCTTACATTATCATTCAATAGCACTTGGCCTCAGTCTAATCTGGCTTCAGAGCTCTGCCCCAAGTGAGCAATGTTTATTTATCTGGTAGCACACAGAGCAGCTCTCAGCACAAGTGATGTGTGGCCAGAAACAAAGTGAACTCACTTTACAGTTGTGTTTGAATTTACAAATTAAAATGTATTTCAAATGTTTTCTCAGCAAGCAGTGTCCAGATGCTCAGTGGCTTTACTGCATCTTGCAGGAGAAGATAAAGAGTAGGAGGGTTGGAACGGTCATTCTCACTCACGTAAGCCCTGAACTTCTTGACCCTTAATGGGTGGTCTACATAAGAGAAAAAAAATAATTAGGTTATGTAAAATATTTAGCTAACTTTTAATTTGCTTTCATGCATTATTTCTCTCAACATGCTATTTCCCTCACTAATATCTGAAGACAGTTTCAAATAACTCTGAAGTCAAACCTGTGGTCAAGTTGCTTAAAAGTCTTTTGGGGCTTGTGTCATAAAATAAGGTGTGTGGATTGTATGTGTAAGTTTCCATTAAGCTGTGAAAGACTTTGATTGTAAATGTATTTAGTCCTTTTTTGAACCTTCAAAATACATTGTTTAATTTGGAAATGAAAATAGCACCCCCAAGGAATCATGGCTTAAAGATTGAACAGCCACTGCATGGTTAATATTTGCCTTCCTATTGAAATCATCTCCAAACTTCAGAACTGCGCATATTCTCCTGTTTCATTTTCCATCCTTCCCATTCTTTCTTGGAGTTTTGTTATTGTTCTAAATTCAGGTTTCAGTCACCAGTATCATCAAATTATTTTTATATTACCCTCCAAAGGCCATCTCATGGCCAGATCTCAACAACTTTGACTTGATGTCTTAAAACTTAAGAAACTACTGAAACAAATACAATCAAGACAAATATTACAACCTAAAAATAAATGAAAATGTAAATGATTAAAAATGTAAATATATTTATATATATATAAAATGTAAAAATTAAGGAGATCAATATGCTAATGAATTATGATGGCCAAGTAGACTTAAGTTTTATTTTTTTATTCTACAAATAAAAAAATATAACCCCTTGCTATAACTGGCACTGGTCTTTCAACTTTTGTAATAGGTTTTTTTTTCTTTTTCAGATATTTATTGGAGTATAATTGTTTTACACTGTTGTGCCAGTTTCTGCTATACAAGAAAGTGAATCAACTGTATTTATACATATAATCCCCATATCCCCTCTTTCTTGAGCCTCCCTCCCACCCTTCCTAATCTACCCCTCTAGGTCATCACCAAGCATTGGGTTGATATCCCTGTGTTATGCAGCAGCTTCCCACTAGCTACCTTTTTACAGCTGGTAGTGTACATATGTCAATGCTACTCTCTCACTTCTTTCCAGATTCCTCTCCCCACTCCATGTCCTCAAGTCCTTTCTCTACATCTGTGTCTTTATTTTTGCCCTGACACTTGGTTCATCAGTACCATTTATTTTAGGTTCCATGTATATGCATTAGCATACATTATTTGTTTTTCTCTTTCTGACTTACTTCACTCCGTAGGTTTTTGAGGATATGATAGAAGTTTGAAAAAGTTTGTTGAGAATGTTAAATTATGCTGGTGGCCTTTTCTCTCCTAATATTTTTTTAATTCAATTTATTTAAAATTAAAAAAAAAAGCCTTAAATCTTGCTTGGTCATTAACAATTCATTAATGGTTATTAGATGAACTCAATATTTTTTAAAACATTAGATGCAAACATAAGTCAAAATCATTTTGCAGACAAATTATAAAAATATCCATGATATAAAATAACTGTTCTGTTACCATTGATAACAGTTTGTGTAAAACACAGGGGTTTGTAAAGGTGATCCATATTCAGTTTTAAAAATACATAGTACATGTGAAGGGGCTGGGGGTGGATATTTGTCATTACTATGATTGAAAAAAGGGAGCTCTTGATTTCCTGTAAAGAAGAAAAGAGAAGGCACTAGTAAAGAATACAGACCAAAAGCTTCCCAATTACTTGTGTATATGTTGAAGAAAATTGACATTTTCTTTAATAAGCATCCTTTTCACAGAGTATGCAAATATAAAGGGCCTTAAGATCTTACTCTTTGACTTTGATTTTCCTTTTTGATGTTCCTCTACATTATTCACCTTTAAAAAAAAGTATTTTGCAATACTGAAAAATACAGGTAAATTGCTTTCACTGGCAACAAGGTAGAATATGCCATTTATAATATATTTTAAAATATGTTACAAGTGGATTACAATTATACAAAATTATAAAGTTTATAAAATGATATGGCTTTTCTCTAACCTTAAGTATGATTGGAATAAAAAAATTAACTATATTTATAAACTAGTACGGTTGGAGATTTTGTTAAGCAAATAGGAAACAGAACAAAGGAACAGACAAAAAAAATAGCAACAACATCAAAAAGAATGGAAAAAATGTCAAAAGGCAAATGCAAGACTGTGAAAACATAACTGCAACACATTTCATATACAAAGTGACAATATCCACAGCTGTTATCTCTCCAATGTACTCCAGACTTCTACATCCAACTGATACCAAGCAGAACCCTGTGGGGCTCCTGGGCACAAAGCCTTTCTGTGCCCCCTATTTCTTTGATTATAGGAAAACAGCCTTCATTCAGCCTCCATGACCTTCCCTGGGTTTCAGAGGGCAGATTCAAGCAGTTGTTAATTAATGAAGGGAAGGGATGCACGAGACCTGGGAAAAACAGTCAAAAGCAGCCTTGGGGCAGGTCCTGTTGCCCCAGCAACAACACATACAACAATATCTTTGAGCTATTTTTCAGAAGTTGAAACCCCCTCTAGGTGCAAAAAGTTATTGATTAATTATGGTATGCTGTCCACAAGCATGTAGACCCCAGACCAGTTGGACCTAAAGATTGATGATGCTGACTTCTACTTAGCTCACCACTAGCCCATCAGAAGAATGCAAGACTGTTATTGTCTTGATCCTTGATCGCCTACCCCTGACCACAAGCCCCAACTATAAGACCTCTCCCTATTCCCCAGAGAGGGGGGCACAATTCTTGAGGTGCTAGCCTACTGTGTTCCCCCTTTGCCTGGCAAAGTAACAAAGCTATTCCTTTCTATTCCTTCAAAGCCCTGTATCCATATTTCTATCTGGCATGGGTGAACAGAGGCCACGCTTTTCTCGGCAACACAACTATGACCCCATCTGGGATGAATGGTAGCCATCTCAAACTTATTCTGCTATTAACAAGACCTCTGATCCTCAAATGAACAAACAAGCAAATTTAAATGCAACATCTTAAACTTCAACTCTTTATTTTCTGTACTTTCAAAGTATATCCAGAATTTAACCATTTTCTTATCCTCCATTGCCACCTCAGTTCACCTTGTGCTCCAACCGCACAGCCTTCCCAACAGTTCAACCATCAGTCAGAATTGCTCACCGAAGGGAATTTGTGCTTGTTCTTTTCTCTGTTTGGAAAGTTCTTTTCAAAGACAGACATCACTCCCTAGCTTAAATCCTTGCATATTTGTTTAGCTACCCCCTTCTCTGAGAACATTTTGTGACTATTCTAATGAAAACAGCATTTCCAAGAATCATCTTTCACTTTGCCTCCTTCCTCCTGCTTATGTTTCACCATCTAGTATACAATATGTTATACTAATTCATGTCTCTAATGTCTAGAATATGATTTTCATGAAGGCAGGCATTTTTGCCTATTTTGTTCACTGGGTTCCACTTCCGGGAACAAAGTCTGTCACATAATGGATATTCAATGCATATTTATTGAATGAGTGATTGAATAAATGAATGAATTCTTAATATCCAAAGAGGTTTTTTAATGATAAAGTAGGAAAAGTTGGCAAAGCATATGAACAGGCAATTCACAGGTAAGGGATTTAAATAGTCAATAAACAGTTGAAAATATGCTCAACTCAACAGAATGAAGGTAACTGCAATTTTTTTTAATGAGATTTCAATTTTTCCATCAGATAGGGGTATTAAAAAATCATCAGATGCAGAGACTAAGGAGATATGAATTTCTCTAACATATTTGGATGAGATGCTGGATATCTTCTGTTCATTAACTGATTTCACCCCACATTGACGTGGTAATTGAGGGGATTCTTATGATCTTTGTGGGGGAAGCACAAACATTTTACTTGGACAAAGGGAAAGATCAGTGCTAAGGGAATTGAGAGGAGTGCTGTGGAAGATATTTTCCAATCCTTCCTCTTGCTCCATTCTCAAACTTTTCCCCACCTTTCTTTGAGCTTTTGGAAAAAGTTACCTGTAGAAATTACATGAACAGGATCTCTGTCCCTTGAATTTCTTGTTTTTATTCAGCCAGTGAGGGGCTTCAGCAGAAGATGAGAAAGAAGCTGAGGTCATAGCATGTATTTTATCAATTCCCTATAGTCAAGGTCTCCACTGGCTGACTGCATCTCTCAAGGAAGTTTGCAACTCCAGTGGGGCGACCCTCTTTACACGTTCTGCCTGCCTCTAAAACCTTCTGATCTAGAAGTGATAATGCCTCAGTGTTATTAGCACTAGAGAATTGAACTATCTCTCATATTCTCCCTCAATGCTGCCCACTATTTTATAACTGGTCCTTTTATTAAACTCTTCTTAAATTTGATGACTTTAATGTTTCAGTGTTTCATGCTGCAACCTAACTGATACAAAAAGCAATCTGACTGTATATTAAAACTAAAAATATATGTAATCTCCTACTAGCAACTTTTGAAAATCTAGCCTACTAAACCAGAAGCACCAGTACTTACAGAATATTGCAGCATTAATTGTAATAGCAAGATAACTGGAAATAATCAGAATGTCTTTCAATAGGAGAACAGTTGTATATATTATAGTTATGATCATACTGAGGTTGTTAATGTAGTTATTAAAAAATAATTACTTAGAAATATATCTTAATTTGGAAAAATGACCATGATATATTTTAAATAAGAAAATTATGAGTCAAAGTTATTATCATATTTTTTAAAAAATACAATAAACCCCATATATATTTTTGGATAAGAGTCTGGGGAGATACCATGAAGCTGTTAATATGAAAAATGGTTGAGGGGAGATATTTTACATTTTCCTTTAAAATATTTGTTTTGTTTCATGGTATAAAATGAACATTACTTCTACTTTTGAAATTAAACAATAATTAAGAAGTGGTAAGAATAATGAACACAACTATGTTTCTACAGGCTAAGAGTTTCTCTGTCTCCTAACTCAGACTTTATTTGCCAGCTGTTTTTAACTTTCCTGTAATGTCTACAGAGCAATCAGAAATCTCCTTTACTGAGGTAACAAGCCTCAAAAGGAGGCGGAAGGCTGGGTAAGGACCTTTCCATTTTATTCTCTCCTGCCCCTTCTTATGGTCTGACACATGTCAACTAAGGCCACCAACTTCCCTCTTCCTTTTACATGGCACCCATAAGGAAATATCAGATATTTTTCTTTTCCTTTAATGGCCCTTATGACCACCTAGTATGTTGAAAGAGTAATTGATAAATATTTATTTAATTTTTAATTTATTATAGAAATGATAACCTATTATGTAGAGTCAGGAACTTATGGGTTCAAATCAATCCCACCACTGACACTTAATAGCTCTAAACTGGGAAGTTGTTCTTATGTAAAGAGTGAAGATGGTAATAATTGCTTCCCCCTCAGATGTTACAAAGTGATATATAAAATATTTGGCATATTATAGTTCTTCAACCAAATAGTAACTCCATTTCCTTAGCAACCTTGTCATAACGTACTTAATATTGATTATACAATCTTCAGTTCAGATTTAATCAGACATAACTGAGTCAACCCAAAGAAAAAGTTGGTTCTGTGGTTTAGAATTAGGATATATAGTAAATTCTGTTCAAATTATGTATCAGAAGCTTTGACAAAGGTAGTTTAAAATATTTTTTTTCTCTTTGATACTTTCATCCTGCTTTTAAAATTCAACCTGTTTTCCAGGCACAAAGTCCAGGAACCCAACCACTTAGCATCCAAATTAGTCTCTATTTATACACTTGTACTGGTATTTAGTTTTTTTAATTTTCCCTTCATACTGTTCAAGATAATATGATTATATATTGCTACATGTTCTAATAAGAGATAAGAAAACCTCAGAAGCAGGCATACATGTAATACAAAGAATGCTAGCATCTTCCCTAACACATGTTTCTGAGGGGTCAAGGGGCTGCTAACACCATGCTACGTATCACATGGTGTTACCAGTTTAGAGTTTGATTGCTTTCCCAAGCTGGTCTTGGACCTTAGAAATGATATTTTCTGATGAGTACCTGAACTGTGAAAAGGGATGTAGGCTGTCTAAACTTATGCAAGATGACTCTATACAAGAACTTTGTACAAGAACTCCAATTTAGAGGCAAGATCAAGAAGGCAGAGTAGAAAGATCCTGAGCAAATGTCCTTCCATGAACACAACAAAATTACAAAGACATATAGAACAACTTTCTCTGAGAATGACCTGAAGACTAGCAGACCAGCTAATCTACAATCAAGTGTAACAAGGAAAAAAAAAAAAAAAATCAAGGCAAGTTGGAGGAAAAAAAAGTGATCTAGTTAAAACCCATGCCCTTGGTGAGCCACCCACTAGTGGGAGGGGATATCACAAATTTAGAGTCCAACCCAGTGAGCAAGGGTTTTGAACACCATATTGGGTACCCAAGCCCAGGGTCCTGGGCACCAGGGAGATGCACCCCCTTAACTGGCTTTGAAACAAGTAGGGTTATGATTGGGGGAGCCAGAAGACTGTAGAAAAAAAAACAAAAACAAACAAACAAACCTGGACTCTGCTCTTAAAGGGCATGCACACAAATTTACTCACTCTACATCCTAGCACAGAGGCAGCAGATTGAAAAGAACCTATTCTAGCTGGACTTCAAAGATGGCCCCAGCACCCCCCCAGCCCCCCACCCCCACCCCCCAGCCCACACCCTGCTCTGGCTCCAAACCTTCTGCAAAGCAGCAGCTCTAAAGAAAACCAAGAAAACAAAAAACAAAACAAAACAAAAAACCAGGAGAAGTCCTGGCACTCACTAGTCTCCAGTTCTAGCTCCTTTAGCTCCAGCTCACCCCACCAAGGTGGTGGTTTCCAACGTTCCCCAGGAGAAGCCCTGACCTGCACCAGGCTCTAGCCCCCTAGCTCTGCCAAGGAGACAGCTTCCAATACACCAAGGAGAAGCTCCACTCCATGCTTGCTTCAGCTCCAGCCCTTCCATCAAACCATCAGATACATAAAGTCCCTGTAAGGATGCTCCCACATTAGGACACTCCTTCAATACCCAGATAGATAACTGTTTTACATAATTCATAGAGAGAAACATGGAAAGCCAAAAAAATTGAGAAGAGAGAGGACTATGTACCAAAACAAAAGAACAATATAACCCTCACCAAAAAAAGAAAAAAAAAAAAACTTAATGAAACAGAGCTAAGTAATTTACATGATAAGGAGTTCAAAGCAACAGTCATAAAAATATTCACTCACCTCAGGATAAGAATAGACAAACACAGTGAGAATTAAACAAAGAATTAGAAAATATAAAAAAGAACCAATCAGAGTTGAAGGAAACAATAACTGAATAGAAAAATATACTAGAAAGTATCAACAACTGTGGGAAGACATTCGGGAACCTTTCTGAAACCTTGAAAATGTTAAAGTATGTGGGCCAAGTGATGGGATTCAGAATGTCCTGCTTGAGCAGTGGAGGAACTGAGGGTGCGGGGCATGGAGACTAATATCACCCTGTTTGGCCCTGAAGGATGGCTGGTTAGCCAAAGATGGGTAAGATTCCTCAGAGGAGGAACAACCTAAGACAGGTACAGCCACAGAGGGGCCAACAGGGGTGGTGCATAGAGCCTTCCTTATATCACCCTGTTTGGCCCTGGAGGATGACTGGTTAGCCAGAGACGGGTAAGATTCCTCAAGGGAGGAACAACCTAAGACAGGCACAGTCGCAGAGGAGCCAACAGGGGTGGGGCACAGACCCCCAATATCTGAGAGAGGTCTCCTGCCCCCAGGGCTGTTTTGCTCTCCAGGCCCAGCTCAAATCCACACCTGCTCAACTCCTACCCAGGAAGCAAACAAAGATAATTGCCTCAGTCATGTGAGGCCTTTGATTGTTTATGGGTGTAACCTGAGAATGTTAGCCCACAAACTCAATAAAAGCAACCTGGGATGAGTCAGCAGCGCTCTTGATCCGAGAGGTCTTGAGCCCCCCGGTCCCACTTTTCTCTTCAGTCTGTGTCTGTGTCTTCTTCAAGCTTGCGGCACCCGTCACTCACCTCGAGTCGCTGAGCTGGTCTCAGCAAACAACAGATTAGATGATACAGAAGAACACATAAGTGACCTGGAAGACAGAATAGTGGAAATCACTCAATCAGAACAGGTAAAAATATTTGTTTTTAATTAGAATAGTTTGAGACCTCAGAGACAACATGTGTGCTAATACTCACATTATAGGTGTCCCAGGAAGAGAAGAGAGAGAGAAAAGGGCAGAAAACTTATTTGATAAAATAATGGCTGAAAACTCCCCTAACCTGGGAAGAAAACAAATATCCAGGTCCAGAAAGTACAGAGTCCCAGACAACATGAACCCAAAGAGACCCACACTAAGCCATACCATAATTAAAAATGGCAAATCTTTATTTAAAGATAAAGAGAGAATTTTAAAGGCATCAAGAGAAAAACAAAGAGTTACATACAAGGAAACCCCCATAAGGCTATAAGCTGATTTTTTCGACAAAAGTTTTGAAGGCCAGAAAGGAGTATCATGACATACTCACAGTGCTGAAAGGAATAAAACCTAGACCCAAGGACCAAAGATACTCTACACAGCAAGGTTATCATTCAAAATTCAAGGAGAGATAAAGTTTCCCAGACAAGCAAAAACTAAGAGTTTTTCACCACTAATTTGGCCTTAAAAGAAATGTTGAAGAATCTTCATTAAGAGAAAAAGAATGACCATAACAAGAAAGAAGAAAATATATGAAGGAAAAAAATCTCACTGGTAAAGGCAATTGTATACTAAAGGCAGTGGATCAACAACTTTAAAAAGTCAGTATGAAAGTTAAAAGTCTAAAGAAATCAATGAACTGCAATAAATAGCTAAGGGATACACAAAAAGATGTAAACTATGAAGTCAAGAACACAAAACATGGTTGGTGGGGGTAAAAATGTAGAGCTTTCAGAACATGTTTGAACTTAAACAACTATCAGTTTAAAGCAAATATATATATTGCCACAAATCAAAAGCATACAATGATATACATACACACACAAATAACAAAGAGAAAGGAACCCAAACATAACACTAAAGAAAATCATCAAAGCACATGGTAAGAAACTAAAAGAAGATAAAAAAAGAGATGGACTACAAAAACAATCAAAAACAAGTAACAGCATGTCAATAAATACATACCTATCAATAATCACTGTAAATGTAAATGGACTAAATGCTGCAATCAAAAGGTGACTGAATGGACAAAAAGCAACACCCATCTATGTGCTGCCTACAAGAGACTTACTCCAAAAGCTAAAAACACATACAGACTGGAAGTGAAGGGATGGAAAGAGGCATCTCATGAAAATAGAAATGAAAAGAAAGTTGAGATAGCAAAATATATTTTAAAACAAAGACTGTAACAAGAGACAAAGAAAGACAGTACATAAAGATAAAGGAGTCAATCCAAAAAGAGAATATAACATCGGTAAACACATAAGTACCTAACTTAAGAGCAACCTGATTTATTAAAAAAAAAAAAAAAAAAAAAAAAATTAGCAGACATAAAGGGATACATTGACAGTAATAAAATAATTATAGGGACTTTAATACCCCATTAACATCAGCAGAGAAATCATCCAGAGGAATAAATCAATAAAGAAATATTGACATTAAGTGACATATTAAGCCTGATGAACTTAATAATATCTACAGAACATTCCATCCAAAAACAGCAGAGTACACATTCTTTTCATATGCACATGGAACATTCTCCAGGGTAGTACATGCTAGGCCACAAAACAAGTCTCAATGAATTTAAGAAGATTAAATCATATCAATCATCTTTTCCAATCACAACAGTATAAAACTAGAAATTAGTTACAGGACAAAAATGGGGAAAAACACATATGTGGAGGCTAAAGAACATGCTACCGAACAACCAATGGGTCAACCAAGAAACTGAAGAGGAAATTAAAAAAATACCCTTAGACAAATGAAAATAGAAACACAACTTTTGAAAATCTATGAGATCCAGCAAAAGCAGTTCTAAGAGGGAAGTTTATAGCAAGACAGGCTTACATCAAGAAACCAGAAAAATCTTGAGTAAACAATTTAACCTTGCACCTAAGGAATTAGGGAAAGCCCAAAGTTAGTTAGTTGAAGGAAGACAATAGTAAAGATCAGAGCAGAAATAAATGAAATAGAAAACAACAACAACATAAAAGGAATAGAAAAGATCACTAAAACTAAGACCTGTTTTTTTTCTTGAAAGATAAACAAAAATTGATAAACATTTAGCCAGACTTATCAAGAAAAAAAGAGAGAGGATTCAGATAAATAAAATTAGAGAAAAAGGAGAAGTTACAAACAACACCTCTGAAACACAAACAATCATAAGAGAATACTACCAACAACTATATGCCAACAAATCAGACAACCTAGAAGAAATGGATAAATTCCTATAAACATACAATCTTCCAAGAATGAATCAGGAAGAAATAGAAAATCTGAATATACCAATGGCTAGTAATGAAATTGAATCAGTAATCAAAAAAATCCCCCCAAACAAAAGTCCAGAGCCAGATAGATTCACAGGGGAATTCTACCGAACATTTAAAGAGGAGTTAATACATATCCTTCTCAAAATATTACAAAACATTGAAGAGCAGGGAGCACTTCCAAAATCATTCTGTGAGGTCAGCATTACCCTGGCCTCATATTACCCTGGCCTCAATAATACTTTAGAAGGATCAAACATCATGATTAAGTGGGATTTATTCCAGGGATGTAAGGATGAATATCCTTGCAGGGTTCAATATCCATAAATCAGTTAATGTGATATACCACGCTAACAAGACAAGGAATAAAAATCACATGATTATCTCAATAGATGCAGAAAAAGCTTTTGACAAAATTCAATACACATTCAAGATAAAAAGTCTCAAATCAGTTGGAACAGAAAGAGCATACCTCAACATAATAAAGTCCATTTATGACAAACCTACAGCTAACATTATAATCATTGGTGAAAAGCAGAAAACTTTTCCTCTAAGATCAGGAACAAGACAAGGGCACCCACTCTCACCACTTCTGTTCAACAAGATATTGGAACAAAAGAAGTAAAACTGTCATTATTTGCAGATGACATGATACTTTATGTAGAAAAGCCTAAAGAATCTACCAAAAAACTATTGTTAGATATAATAAATAAATTCAGTAAAGTTGCAGGATACAAAATCAATATATCTGCTGAATTCTGTACATTAATAACAAACTACCAGAAAAAGAAATTTTAAAAATCCCATTCATGATCACATCAAAAATAATAAATATGTAGAAATAAACTTAACCATGAAGGTAAAAGAGCTGTACTCTGAAAACTATAAGACAGCGATGAAAGAAATAGAAGACAATACAAAATAATGGAAAGATATTCCATCTTCATGCACTGGAAGAATTAATATCATTAAAATTTTCATACTCCCATAGCAATCTACAGACTCAATGCAACCCCTGTCAACTACCAATGGCATTTTTCTACAGAACTAGGACAAATAATCCTAAAGTTTGAATGGAACCACAAAACATCACAAATAACCAAACAATCTTGCTAAAAAACAAACCTGGAGATTCCTGACTTCAAACAATACTACAATATTACAAACTATAGTAATCAAAACAGTACAGTGCTGGCACAAAAGCAGATCCATGTATTAATAGAACAGAATAGAGAGCCCAGAAATGAACCCACACTTATATGGGCAATTAATATCTGACAAAGCAGGCAAGAAACATACAATGGCAAAAAGTCTCTTCAATCAATGGTGTTGAGAAAACTGGAGAGGTACATGCAAAAGAATAAAACTGGATTACATTTTCACACCCCATATAAAAATAAACTCAGAATGGGTTAAAGGCTTAAATGTGAGACCTGAAACCATAAAACTCCTAGAAGAAAACAGGCAGCAAACTCTTTGACATCAGTCTTAGCACAATATTTTTGGACCTGTCTTCTCAGGCAAGGGCAACAAAAGCAAAATAACAAATTGGACCACATCAAACTAAAAAACTTTTCCAGAGCAAAAGAAACTATGAACAAAAGGAAAGGCAATCTAACAAATGGAAGAAGATATTTGTGAATGATAAGTTCAATAAGGGGTTAATATCCCAACTATATAAAGAACTCATACAATTCAATATAAAAAGAAAAACAACAGCAACAGACAATCGATTAAAAATTGGTTAGAGGACCCATATAGGCACTTTTTGCAAAGAAGATATATAGATAACAAACACACACTTGAGAAAGATGATCAACATCACTAGTCATCAGAGAAACGCAAATCAAAATCAAAATGAGACATCACCTCACACCTGTCAGAATGGCTATCATCAAAAAGACAACAGATAACAAGTGTTTGCAAGGAAGTGGAGAAAACAGAACCTCAGGCTCTCTTGGTGGAAATGTAAATTGATACAGCCACTATGGAAAATGGTGTGGAGGTTCCTCAGAAAATTAAAAATAGAACTACCATACAACCCAGGAATTCGACTCCTGGGTACTTATCTAAAGAAAATGAAAATGCTAATTCTAAAAGATATATGCACCCCAATGTTAATAGCAGGGTTGTTTACAATAGCCAAAATGTTGTATGGTACAATAGTCAACCAACCTAAGTGTCCATCAACAGACAAATGGATAAAGAAGATATGGTATATATGTGCAATGAAATACTACTCAACCATGAAAAAGAATGAAATCTTGCCTTTTGCAACAATATGGGTGAAACTGCAAGGTATTATACTTAATGAAATAAGTCAGACAGAAAAAGACAAATACTGGATGTGTTTGCTTATATGTGAAATCTAAAACACAAAACAAACAAATATAACAAAATAGAAACAGACTCATAGGCACGGAGAACAAACTAGTGGTTGACAGGGGTGGGAGGATATGGTTGAAATAGGTGAAGGGGATTAAGAGGTACAAACTACCAGTTATAAAATAAAAGTCACAGGGATGTGATATACTGCACAAGGAATATAGTCCATAATAAGTTTTTATGGTACATAATATCTAAAAATACTGAATCTTTGTACACTTGAAAATAATGTCAACTATACTTCAGTTAAAAAAAGAAACCCAATGAGAAATATAAATAGAAGTAAACCCTAGTAATTTTATTAAATGACCCAATTTTGAAGAAAATAAATGGAGAAAACATTTTCCTGAGAAATACAAGATCACAATATGAAGTTGATTTGTCTTTTGTAATATTTTCAACAATTAAAGGCTGTCCAGGCAGGCATCTCTTAGACTGTCTAAAAAGATGGTCACTTTCGTAAGTTAAGAAAGGTAGTGTGGTGGTGTCATGTGTTGATGTCTTGACCAAAACACCTTAACTCTTGTTTTTCTAGATGCTACAAGGCCACTAAAATTTTCTGTATGTTTTCATTACCACATTAGTTATCTTCATTTCTGTGACAGCCTACTCTATTCATGGTGTTTAAAATTCCATGAGCTTTCCTCCCTATCCATGGCATTTCCCTCTCTGTGCCATTCTTTTCTAGATCCTTTACATAATCTGGAAGTCTATCGTGCACTGATTTAAAGACAGCATAAAGGTAAGCATTTTGTTGTTGTTTAAATTTTTCTTCCTTGCATCTAGCATAGTGCTAGGAAAGTAAATTTTATATTAAAACAAAAAAAGTTCAGAGTGTTAGAGTAGAAACTCACTGTAACTTAGATGTTGTGCAAAAAGAAATTAAATCAGATAAATTCTGTCCTGTTCAGTTTTTATTTCAGAGGGAAAAAATGGCCCATAGTATATCCAATTCTACATTAAAAATAGGCTTCAAAGGGGGTTCTATGTGCATGGAATCTCTATTAGAATTGTAAAACTATCCTTTGAAATAAGTATACCACCTCAGGCTCATTTCAAACCCTTCATTCCACATTCCAAAGGCATCTAAATAAAACATTAAAAATTGTTATAAATTGTTTAGAATATGACCTAGATAGAAGATAGTCTCAGTTATCTATGAGATTTACACATTAATAATAAAGTTTGTAGACCATTTTATTAAATGCAATAAAACTTGCATCAGCAAAATGTATTAAATGTGTTTATAAATCAGATAAAAGGCTAAGCCCTTGAATACAGTTGTGTGATAAACACATTATTAATAGGAAATGGAGCTGAGTAGCTGCATAAATTAATCACAGATAGCTGACTGCAGGGGCTGAGGCTCATATCTAGCTAATAAGATTTGTTAAAGAATTACTTTGGTTAGATTGCTAGAGTAAATAATGACGAAATGGATTTCATGATCTCAGCACTGATCAGTGTCTTCATATTACCCTCACCCCCCCATGCAATAAATAGTCCCTGTTTGGATGACAAGTTTAAGTGAATGTGAGGACCAAAAAATGTATCATTCCAGAATGCCATTTTAATACTGTCAAATGACTTAGATTTATATAAGGTTGACTTCAAATACCTTATTTTTGGAATGGTATGGATATAACGCAGGAGACCAAACATTTAACATTTCCATCTTGCATAGTAATTCAGACCAGATCTCCCACCCTTTTCATAATTCAATAAAGAGTACAGGGAATTTAAATTGGCAAACTGCTGTGCTGTTCTTGAATGTTCAAATTTGGCTATTTCTATTGTAAACATGTCTGCATAGGCCAACAGAAGGTAATGTTAGATAAAATATTTTCTGTTGAAACAATAAACAAAAACAAATGTCCTAAATAGTTCTAGACATGGGCAGTACACATACATTTTAAAATATAGCTTAAGCTGAGAAAAGGACCCTGAAAATATCTGAATACAGAATTTGTTTGCTCAGCTATGAGACAGGTTCCCTTACATTTAGAATAGCATTTGTATTCCCTTTGCTACACAGGGAGTTATCTCTAGCAATTAGCCAGTCATTAAAGCTCTCAGAGCATTAATCTATTAATCAGCAACCCTGCAACTTTCTAGTCTCACAGCCTCCTCCTCATACAAGTCTGGGTAATGAGTAACTGCCATAATCCTGTGTCCGCTTTTATAAACTGGAAATAGCCCAATCCTCTCGCTATCACTTCATCAAAAAAGCACATTTGTGTAAAAGATCTCATAGTACACTGTATCCCACAACTACTGAGCTTTTCAGCTCTTGGTCACACGTTATCTTATTTGATCCTGCTTGTTAGGGTCCTGCTTATTTGATCCATCCCAGTTTGTTCAGAACAGACTTAATTATACCTGCTAACTTGGTATAATCATTAATAGTGCCCCATTTCATTTTTAAAAGTATCTTGATTTGGAAGATAAACTGTATAATCACCCTACTGTAAAATGGGGAAGACAGAGATTATGCAATCCCTTATTTTACAGTGATGAAATATAAGACTCAAAATTGTTAATTATCTTTAGCAACACTTTGACCTATATAATGGTCTTTCTGCCATAACTTTCTGCTCATGGCTGTGTAAATCTTTTCTTGGTGGATAATAGGGGACAATAATATATCCAGTATTAAGTGCAGAGAAATCAAAAGCTCTCTAGCTCCATTCCAGATTCAAGTCATTTGAATATGGACTATAACAACTATATATGACATTCTTGAGAGTAGCATAGGCTTAATTAGCATCCAGTATTGAGGAGCAAAATCTTGGTGAAAGGTCCATCTTGGCAGAAAGGAAGGTTGTACTTGTCTTTCAGAATAGTCAAAATTTTCTGTTTTACTTGAATTAAAAATTGCAACCTACCTAATTTTTCTTGTAAGGTGGAGTTTACCAATGAAAAATCACCTATCCATCCTTAACATTACAGCATAAATGTATCATGGTGATGGGTAATATAAAATTATATAATTAAAAATCTGTGACACCAGGGGCAAAGAAGTCTTGGAATTCATCTGCTCAAGCCCCTAATTTTACAAATGAAGATATACTACATCACAAAACTCATACTAATATCTATGAGCAGAGAAGTACTATGACATGGCATACTTTAAAATATATCAATGAGAAATGTTTCCACATTTGACAATCATTTTCTTCCAAAAGCAGTCCTACAAAAAGGCTTTGAGTAGAAAGATCCTTTGGTTGTACAGGTTTGCAGAATATTTCATACACATAGCACATAAGTAGACCAAGAGCTCAGTGAAGTTTCACATTTAAGAATATAATTTTTCTTCATGTCACTGAGAATTTCCAGGAATTATTTGTCTATGTATTCTTATTTTGGTCCACACACTTATTAATATGTATTAGGAAATGCTGACCTACCAAAATAGTTATCAGTCTCTCAAATATGAAGGCATTCCCTCTGTTTAATAATCTCATAATTTTAGTGTATGTTTTAGTGAATGTTGATCAAGAAATAGAGAGTGACAAATTTATTAAGAATTTGGTGACAGTAGCATTTTGTTTATATTAAAATAGTTCTTAATATTTACATAAAGTTTTATTTAAATTACAGACACTACTTGATGATGGATGGGATGGATAAATGGATGAATGGATAGATGGATGAATGGATAGATGGATGAATGGATGGATGGACAGACAGGTAGACAGATATTCTCATTCCCTTAGCTGATTTGTTGTACAAGGAAATATAGAACAATGATCAAATGAAACATACATGTACACACACTAGATGAAATAAAATAAATGAATGAGGAATGGAAAATCTAACCCTAAAGAGAGAAGGGAAATAAAATACAAAATTTGCTTCTTATTTAATCTAGCTTGATCACAGGGGTGTTGAAGGAAAAATGAAGATTAATTATTCTTTATGAGTCTTCCTGAATACATTACTAGAGAAAATCCAAAATTCTGCATCACTTGTACAATTTTATTTTTCAATGCTAATTCACCCCAGGATCTAGAAAAATCCAGAATTGCCTTAGTGCATGTTGCTCAGCTCTACTCCTTCCAAATGCTTCTGTACTTTACAGGTTTGTGCTTTCCTGCTTTTGCATTGAAAGAAGGATGTTGTTCATTTTGAGGCATTTTCTTTTATGGAAAATTCAAGAAATAGCTTCTTCAAATTTTCAGAAAATAAAAATGCTAGTGTTTTTGTTTATGAAGAATTTAAGTGAGAGTAGAGTTCATTACCTCTTTCTCCAAAGATCAAACATTAATTCTTGTCAAGAAATCACACCTTATTTCAAAATGTATTTCCCTTTTTTCTAAATGAAGTCTTTTTTTTTCCCTACAGTTCATCTCAAGGACTGTGTACAAGCATTGCTTTTTACTCCAAATAAATATGTACTTGCTAAATGTCACAATGTTTCTTAGCCTTCTTAAAACAAATCCAATAACCAAGCACGACTTTTATCTCTAAGATTTCCTAAACATGCTTAAAAAAATATTTACCTTCATCACAAGGTACCATGCATAATCAAGTTTTTCCCAAGATAAAGGGAAAAGGTATTAAATTATTCAAGTTCCTCTTATAAAATGTAAATAATGAAAAGAGAAAGGCATTTAAAAATTATTTTCTTTTTGATTTTCTTTCTTTTTTTTTTATTTGTGTTCATTCATCAGCAAAGGAGAAGGGAGTCTTCACTCCTCTTCCACCCCAGTTTAAGGATTTTCAGGTTTACCTGAGCTATAGTTTCCTCAGCCTGAGATAGCACTTTGGACTGAGGATATTAACAACATGCTGTGTTTCTACACTGAAACCTTTGCTTGAAAAGCTTAGTTGAAGTAAAAGTAAACTGAATTTTTTTAAAGGAAAAAGGATGAAAACCAATGTGGTTAGGAAGTAGTCAAGACTTCAGAATATGGCTAGCTTATATTTAATGAACACTTATTGTGTACAGAGACTACTCTATAGGATTTCAGCATATTATCTCATTTAAACATCAAAATAATCCTGTGCTAATATATCAGTGAGGAAACTGAAATGTAAATAAATAGCTTAGTGCATGAACCCAGGGGCACATAGCTAGTACTTGTTGAAGCTACAATCTGATGCAGGCAGTCTGATTCTAAAACCCAACTAAATTACTGTAATTAATTATTACAGTAATAAAAGAATTATTCAAGTGTAGTGAGTTCTATGAATGGCAGATGCTATATAACATGTGTGGCTACTTGAGTTCTGAACATTAAATATTACGGTCTTGGAAGCCAGAGCAAAGGCCCTGCTGGGTGAGCCCTGCATTGAGAGAACACTTACACTGAGAAACAGAGCTAACTCCATCACTTTCCATTGGGTCTATCATTGCTTGCTTGGTCATTCATTATCAGAGAGAGGGATTCACAGAATTGGCAGTCTTATAGACCCCTGGTTACCAGGATAAGTACCTAAGATATTGTTCCCAAATCTATAGCTCCTCCATTGGCAAAATGAGAAAGAAATCTAGTTCAAAAAAACAGAGAAAATTCCTGAGCTATGGGAAAATTCTGTGATTGGCTTACTTTCTGCATGACTGCATTGTCTAAAACTGCCCAGGTCCATCCCAAAACATCCACGCACTCTGCTGCTGATGTGGACACAAGTTTGTTAGTACTAGGCTATCTCCCCTCATGCCCTGACCCCCTTTTCATCTTTGGCTTGCAACAGGCAGGAGCCACAAGAATTGGCTGTGTCAAAGTGCACTAAAATATCACTGTAGCACTCAAACTCTCGCTTCTCACAAACTGAGGCTAAATCTTTCCTGGATGCCCTAGGCCTTTTCACTTGATGAAGTCAATCCCTGTGCTGGACCAAAGAGGCAGACAGAGCTCACAGAAGCTTCCCTGGCCTCATTGCATTTTATGCATTTTTCATTTCACCAGGTCAAAAACCTCTCTTGACAAGTTAAAACACTTGGCAAGGCACAGTTTGCTAATGCTTTGCTGCATCCTCTTTTTATCTCTCTTCCCCGTCAATCTCCAGAATGACTGGTTCTTACTGGCAAATCTTCCAGTCCTCACAAAATCGATCTTTTACAACTTTTCCAAAGTTCTAAAAGCCAATTTGAAAATGTACTGAATTTTCTGTGGCAGATTTTTCTATATAAAACTAGGATTACATAAGTTTTTAGTAATGATATAATTAAATCTGAAGATGTAATTTCCCTACTTCATCAAAAAAATCTTTTATTGTTCCCCTTCCCATAGAAGTAAATTGCAAACTCCTGGGTGTGACATCTAAAAACTTTCTAAAGCTGATCTCAACCAAGTTGAAGACATGAAGTTTTCATATGGTGAAGTGGAGTGAGGGTTATCTGATGATTTAAAGATGTGAAAGAGGAGAGCTGGAGGGAGACACTGTCATCAGAAGAGTGAACTAATAGCAGCAACATCTAGGAAAAGCAGATCATGGTGAGTGATGATTCTTGTAAATGAGGAAGAGTAAGACCTATTCCAATGTTCCCAAGGAATTAGGTCCTGCCTCCTTAGGTGGCAATTGTTCTCCTCTTTGAGGATAAGAAATTACTATTTATCAACTCTTTTATCAAGATTTATATTGTTTTAGTTGTTGACTAGTGTAATACTAATTAATATTAAGCAAAGTTGCTCTCTGCCCCAACTGAAACCCAGCATAAGTAAACTTGAGTTCTCTTATATAACATATGAGAAACAGTATTAGGCAGTACTTTGGTGCAGCTAACTTTTCCAGAGGAGCTGACCTAATACCCAAGAGAAGCAAACCTGTACTCTTGGGATGTCTTAGAGACATAGCCTCAGAAGTGTAAAATGTCTTTCCTTTGTCTTGAAGAAGCAAGACATTTAACTCCATGACACATCCATGTAAATGTTTGTAAATGGTTACATCTGCAAAATCATTGACACACAAGTCATTTTACCCTGTAACTTCTTTCTTCCCTAGCACAATGTAAAAACGTTTATAAAAAAGCATATTTTTGTTGTTGCTTTTCTTCTTCTTGGTGGAATCTTGCTTGTATCACAATTTTAAATGTTTAACATCTAGTTCAGCTCTCTTTTCTCTTGATGGGCAGGTCAATTCAGGGGTTTGTGATTGCCTGAGGCAAATGGATAGGAAATACATACAAATCACCACTTTCTTCTAATTAAAGATATATTTGTGAGACAAAGAACAAAGGAAATAATTTTATGTTTCTGATATCATTCTCCTACTGAATAATTGGAAGCAATTCTCAGCGATGTTTGAATGTCTATTTAATCTTTACAACTAAATCAAACTACTGTCACCTCAAATCTTTTCTTCTGTTTATAGAAAGTGAAGAGCTTAGCAATCATCCAGAGAAGAGAAAATGTAGACAGCTGACCTAGATAACGTGGGTGTTGCTGTCCACTGCCAAAATTAACTGAGTTTCATGCTCAACCTGCATTTCATTCTGACTGTGTGGGTCAGACTCTTGGCTCTATTACCTGAGTCCAGTGCATAACAGGTACTTTGTTCTGGTTAAATGACTACACTTATAGCAGGGCCCAGTGAAGCATTCACATTCACCTTCATTAAAGCAAAATATTCCACCATCACTGTTAACAGTGCCATTCAGTATATCTATCAAGTATACTCCAATATGTCCTGGCAGCAATTCATACCATTCGATTTGCAAAGATATGATAGCCCACTTGAGGCTCACCAAATCACTCTTTACTGTAATAATCACATCTAGTCCTGGCACTCAGTCCCAGATCATTCTCCCTAAATGAACAAATAAAACGATTGGGGTAAGATGCTTCTTGGAAACAGCTTGAACTTGAATGATGACAACAGCTGGCTCAGCAGATGTGATATAATACTGGAATTCTTTAAGTTAGGATTTTGACTAAATTCATACCTCTAGATGTGCTAAAAACTATATTAATAAAACTTTGCAAGCCAAAATAGGTAATATGGAGTTAAACCAAGAGCATTGATGACATTAAGAAGTTAATATTCATTTCTACGCTTTCTGTAGCCATATATTTCCAAATTTTACCACCTTTTTGTATAATAACCTAACAATCACATCCAGAAGGACAACAGGTTCTATCCTACAGTCTTGCTAATTCAGAAATGGTTTATATAAAAAGTCACACAACTAAATGAAAGCATAATTTTAAAACGATCATTTTAATATTTGCATCTTCTTCAATTAAGTTTTGGAATTGCAGTATTTTTCTCTTCTGAAAGTAATTTTTACCATAGGACATCAAATTATTCAGTAAGTACCAATTAAGGCTTAGAGTTGCTTATATAAATATGTAAATGTATTGGTAACATGTATGATGTTAATATAGAAATTGATAAATTGTATTCAGAGAAATTTAAATTCTGTATTAAAATGTTTTGAAAATTCTGGGACCAATGACTGTGATAACTTTGACAGTCTCAACTGACTGAAAAATCAGCTATATCTCTGAATCCAGTTATTGTTTTAATGTCTTGTAATAGTAAAGACATGCAAGGAAGGCATGGTGAACTTACATAAACTTTCTGCAATATTGGTGAGTCAATATATATTGGTCTAAACCTGGTAAAGTATAACTATTTAGCAGTGCAATCTGTCTAAGGAACAGAATGTTTGTAAGAATCTAGTTACCAACATTTAAAAGAAATTTTTTGGCACATCTAGGTCTCTTAATATGTTTTGTTTTAGACCATATGATCAGAATATGGTAACACACACACGCGCACACACACACACATTTATTGTATTGTCTATAATTAAACTTCATTAAGTTTTCTATAGTTTCTTAATAGTGTCAAATTTGAAAGTAACAATTCCTAGATGATAGAATGCTTATTTTTTAAACAGAATTGATAGATAAGAAAGAATCCTCAACCAAGAAATTCTAAGCTAAAACGTTTTCAGGGAACCTCAACAACAGCAAAGAAAATAGTTTGAAATGGAACCAAGGGAATTGGGAGGCCTCTGTCTGGGATTAACTTAAAGCTGTATATGTCAGCCTCATTATTCAAATAGGCAAATTAATGTGCTTGATTCATTTATAGTAGAAAGAAAAGGGAAATACTTACTATTAGTAATATATTCTTCTTTCCAAAAACTTGAATTGTCATGTTCCATATGAAATTAATCTCCCTCACTCCAATCTCAATCTCTAAAATACCTAAAACAATCAACACTTCAGTTAGTTACTGAACTCCTTCTATGTGCCTGAAGTTGTAGTATGCATTTAACATCCATTATATCATTTAATTTTCATCCACTTGTAAGGCAGGATTTATTACTATTTTCAACATTAGTTAGGATGCTTCAAGTTGAACAATGCAACTCCAACTGAATTAACTAATTTTTAAAAATAGTAAATCACATGTGAGGATTCCAGAAAAAAGACAGGCTTCAAGGCTATTTGATTCAATACTTCATCGATATTCTTAATGATCCATGTTTTTATATTTTTTATTCATAGTACAGATTTTATCGCAACTCTGGCTGTCCTTGTGGTTAAAAAATGGTTAAGAAAGACAGCTGGGTTCACATATTCCTTGACCATATCCAGTCCGAAAAAGACTGGCTTTCCTTTCACAGAAGGCTTGAACAAAAGGTTTGAGAAGAGCTCATGCCTTAATGGGCTAAATTAGATGAAACCTTCTCTAAAGCAAGGGACATGTAAGTATTCTGATTAGCTGAGAAAAAGCATAAGAGATGACAAAAAATGTTGAGGAATACAAAATAATATTGTATCTATTTTGGGGGGAAAATAAAGAAATTGAGAATGAGAAGACAAATAATTTTCTGAAAGTCCTGCAGCAGCTGAGTGATGGCTTCTGCATTGGAAAGCTTATCTGTGTATTTATTTTACTTAACTCTGCATTTTTCTTGAATAGTTTTTACCAGTGGAAAAAGGTGGGAGAAAACATGCATAAGAACAGAGAAAGATGAATACTGACAATTGATTTCATTCCTGTATAAATAATTATTATTTCACAAAATGGCACCATGGGTAGGCAATTTCATAGCATATTAGTAAGTATACTAGAGTTTTTTTAAAAATGTATTTTAGTGACAAGATAGTATAAATTTCTTTCTCCTTGATCTTCCTTACTAATTGAGGTCCTACTATGACAGATAACAGTAAGAGGATATGAAAGGTGAGAAGAGAAAGTTGGAGTTACTAGGAACTTCAGGGCTTCAGGAACAAATCCCAGGGTTTTGTATCTTTGTTTTTTAATCTCCCGTATCTAATGTGTTGGCTGGTAGAGAAGTCTGCAACTCTGAAACATCAGGAAACACAAACAAAAAAAGCTTCAAGGAAAACCCACTCTCTTTAGACAAAAGACTGGGAAAGGTCAGCCTAGCAGGAGCAAAAGCAATACATGTCCTTCCCCAACAAAATACCATACATGAACATCCTTCTACCCTTTCAGAGTGGCAACAAAGAGAAGTGGTATCAGGTGGCCCAGCCAGCATTCTTCTTTCTCTGTGGTATGGTGTCAGCAAAAGGAGTGTGTGGTATAGGGAGTCTAAATTCCCAATTAGAGGCCATTGGTGGCAAGTTGCAACCATCCTCACCCCAATGAGATACTGGAGGTAGGATCTCAGAAAAGAGGAAATTAAAGAAAGGGTTTCTATAACTACCACATGACCTAGCCAGTGGACCTAGCTAGTCCACTTCTGAGTATTGATCTGAAAAACATAGAACACTAATTTGAGATTTATATGCCCTTATGTTCACTGCAGCATTATTTACAATAGCCAAGATATGGAAACAATCTAAGTGTCCATGCATGGATGAATGCATGAAGATTACTACTTTACTACTACTCAGCCATAAAAAAAAAAAGAATGAAATCCCATCATTTGTGCAACATGGATGGACCTTGAGGGTATTATGCTAAGTGAAATAAGAAAGACGAATACCCTATGATTTCCCTTGTATGTGGAATGTTTAAAAAAATTAAAAAAAAAAAAACAAAAAAACAATGAACAAACAAAATAAAACAAAAACAAACTCATTAGAGAACAGATTGGTGGTTACCAGAGAGGAAGGGGAGGTTAAGGATGGGCAAAATGTGTAAAGGGGGTCAATTATACGGTGATGGGTGATTACTAGACTTGTGGTGATCACACTGTAGTGTATACAGATGTTGAACTGCAATGCTGTACACCTGAAACTTATATAACTTTACAAAAGAAACTGACTCTTCAAACCTGCAAAGGAAGTCCTAGACAGATCCCTGACTAACCCGACATTGACTAGAATCAACAGCACCCAGATTCTCAGTGTACCCTCCCATCACCACACAACAAGTGTGGCAGACCAGAATAGCACTTTGCAAGGGCTCTGAAAACTAAATTGTCATTAGAACCACAGCTCATAAAAGCAGGCCAGGACTTGTACATTAAACTTAAGTAAGATGACTGCCTGCTAAAATAGAATATTTAAATAAAATGTACACTCTCATAATAAACTCAAATAGGATGAAATCACTCATCATACCCAAAAACCAGGAAAATCACAATTTATAAAAGGGAAGATAATTAACAGATACCAATACTGAGATGACTCAGATAATAAAATTATCTGACAAAGACTGTAAAACAGCCATCACAAAAGTGCCTCAATGGAACAGATGGAACAGACAGAAAAAAATAATAAAATGGCAAAATAATCCCAATCCCAAAATATACCAATAATTTCTTTAAATGAAAATGGTCTAAATACACCAATTAAAAATATTTACAGAGTAGATTTTTCTAAGTGATCAAATTATGTGCTCTCTTTAAGAAACCCATGTCCAATATAAAGATACAGCAAAAAATGGTTAAAAGTACAAAAACAGGAAAAGACATACCACACCAACAAACATTACTTATTTTTATAAAAGCAGAAATAGTAATACTAGTAGCAGATAAATATGGCTTCAATGCAAAGTGATCAAGAACCAAGAGTAAAAGTGCATAATGATAAATTTCAATCATCGAAGAACATCTAGTGATCCTAAATACTAATGAAATCAAAATAATAGTAATAATAATAAATAATAATATGAAGTGAAAATTGATAGAATTACAAGGAGAAATAGAGAAACCCAAAGTTATAGTTTGTGTCTTCAATAAACTTCTATCTTTAGCTGATATAACTACTTGACAGGAAATCTGCAAAGATAAAAAGGAACTCAACAATAACATCACTAACATGATCTAACAGACATTTACAGAACATCCCACCTCAAAACAGCAGGATAAACATTCATCTCAAAATCAGACAGAATATTCACAAAGATAGATGACATTCTGGGCCATAAAGCACACTGTAACAAATTTAAGAGAACTGAAACAATATAGAAAATATTCTCAAGAAGTGGAGAACATCAGATTAGATTAAAAGATAAAACACAAGCAACTGAATGATGTCTAAGATTGATAATCACTAGTCAGACTAATTAGGCAAAAAAAAAAAATTACCTATTTAAGGAAAGGCAGAGGTGATATGATCACAGATTGTGCACATATTAAGAGGTTAATAAAGTAGATATGAAAAATTTTAGGGGGTAATGAAATGATGAAATGAATACAGTCTTGAAAGAAACAAATGTCCAAAATAATATTTCTATATCTATCAAATGAACTGGTTGTATTTTAAAATATTTCCACAAAGAAAATTCCAGAACCAAAGGTCTTCACTTTGAAATTCTACCAAACAATTTCAGAAAATTGATGAGGATATAATACTATCCAACTCATTTTATGGGACCAGCATTACTCTAATACCTACATACCAGGTAAAGCCATTACAAGGAAAGAAAACTACACCTTGATATACTTCTGCACAAAGATGCAAAAATTCTTATCAAAATTTTACCAATCCAAATGCAATTATATATAAAAAAATAAAAGTACATTGTGACAATTGGAGTTTACTTCAAGATGTCAAGTTTCATTTAACATTAAAAGATCAACAAAATTAATTGCCACGTAAACAGACTAAACACAAGAGCATACGGTCACCTCAGCAGATGCAAACAATATTGACAAAAGTATGCAACCCTTCCCTATAAAAAATATTGAGATATGAGAAAAGAAGGGAGTTTTCTCCACCTGAAAGAGGGTATCAATAAAAGATCCTACAGTTATTATAATGCCTAACTGTGAAGGACAATGTTTTAATCTTGAAATCAGGAAAAAATTTAGGATGTGTATTCTCAGCATTTCTGTTCAACAATGTATTGGCCCTTCTAGCAACCCACTGGGCAAGAAATTGAAAAAGAAGAGGTAAACTGTTCTTATTTGTAGAATGCATGATCATTTATAAAGAATATCCAACAAAATCTTCAAAAAAGTTCCTAGAACTACTTTAGCAAGGCTGAAGGATACAAGACCAATATACAAAAAAACAATTGCATTTTTACATGCTAGCAGTAATTGAGCAGAAATTGAAATAAAGAAAACAATTATTTAAAGTGGCATTAAAAACATGAATTGCTTGGGTATCCCCTGGTGGCACAGTGGTTAAGTATACGCCTGCAAATGCAGGGTACACGGGTTTGATTTCTAGTCCAGGAAGATCCCACATGCCACAGAGCAACTAAGCCCATGTGTCACAACTACTGAGCTGGCAGGCCAGAACTACTGAAGCCTGTGTGCCTAGGGCCTATGCCCCACAACAAGAGAAGCCACTGCAATGAGAATCCTGCACACCACAATGAAGAGTGGCCCCCACTGGCCACAGAAAGCCAGTACTCAGCAACAAAGATCCAACACAGACAAAAATAAATAAATAAAATAAATATATAATAAATAAATCTTTAAAACAAACCTTGAAATGCTTGGTGATAAATCTAACAAAGCTGTTTAAGACTTGTACTCTGAAAACTACAAAATATTGCTGAGAAAATTTTAAAATCCAAGTAAATGGACATATATGATATATCTATCAATCAGAATATTAAGAGGTTAATTCTTTCCCAAATTTATCTGTAGACATATGGATTCAATGCAATCCCAATCAAATTTCAAACAGGCATCTTGGTAGTACTTTACAAGCTGACTCAAAAATTCACACGGAGATAAAAGAGAACTTACACTAGATACCACAACTTTGAAAAAGAACAACATTAGAGGATACATACTGCTTGACTTCAGGACCTATTGTAAAGCTACAGTAATCAGGACACTGTGGAACTGGCATATAGGAAAGAAAAGTCAGTAGAAAAGAACAGACCCACACCAATTTGAACAAATGATTAACAGAAGTATAAGGTCTTTTCTGGGATAAAAGACCACTTTTTCTACAATGGTGCTAGAACAGTTAAATATCCATATGCAAAAAAAAAAAGTATTGATATACACTTCACACCACATACCAAAATTAAATGGTAATTGACCTTTGACCCAAGTATAAAAACAAAAACTATAAAACTGCTAGAAGGAAAGACATTAGAAAATCATTTTTGACCAAATCAGAGACAACACCAAATGCAAGATCCATAGGAGAATAAATTGAAAAACTGGACTTTAACAAAATTAAGAACTTCTGCTTTTTGAAAACTGCTATTAAGAGAATAAAAAATGTAAATGTTACAAGTTGAATGAAGATATTTGCAAATTACAAATTTGATAAAGATGTCATATCCTGAATATGTAAACAATTCTTAAAACTCAATAATTAGAAAATAAACAACCCAAAGTTAAAAAATTATCAAAGTATTTGAATAAATACTTCACTAATAATGATATATGGATGGCAAATAATCACAGGAGAATCTTATTCTGCATCGTTACTCATGAGGAAATGTAAATTAAAACCACAATAAGATACTACTACTACACCCTATTTGAATGCCTAAGATTAAAAGAAGCAAACATGCCAATTTTTGGTAAAACTACAGAGCAAATGAAACTCTCATATAACACCAGTGGGAATGTAAAATGGTGCAACCACTTTGGAAAATTGTCTGAATATTGCAGTTTCTTAAAATGTTAAACATATACCAACCATATAATCCTGATATTCCACTCCTAGATATTTACCTAATCAAAGAAACTGAGTGAAATAACCCAGACAAGAAAGAGTACATATTTTTATGATTACATAAAATTATGTTTCTGTAAAATTCTAAACAGGTAAACAAATGTATAGTGACAGAAAGCAGACTAGTGGTAGCTAAGGGATGTGACAGAAAAGGGAAGGCAGGGAGGATTTCAAAAGAGCACAAGGAATTTGGGGAGGTAATAGATCCATCCATTATCTTGATTGTGGTGTTGGTTTCATAGGTCTACCTCTATCTATGTGAAAACATCAAATTTTACACTTTAAATATGTGTAGTGTATTATGACAATTATATACCAATAGAATGTTAAGAAAAAGTCATCTGTAAAATTTCAAGTGTGTGCAGATCAAATTAAGGCAGGTCAATTTGATATGTAACAGAGGGTGCAAGTCTTTCAACACAGAGCTATATGTGACTGTCAGTGGATCAACATCATTATATTAAAATTGAAGTGTCATGGAATCTAGGGAGATTCAGGGATGGCAGATAACTACAGTAAGTCTCAGCAAGAACAGCTGAGGCCCTGAGGCTGTTAATGCCAGGGTGTCAAGCTCTGGTGAAAAGCTGGAGTTGGTTTCACATCAGTGTTGTCATTATCCAGCATGAAAGTGCCCAAACTCAATTCCCACCAACCCATTACTCTCTCCTATCCAATATTCACTTTGTTGTACAGCAGAAACTCACACAACATTGTAAAGCAATTATACTCCAGTAAAGATGAAAAAAAAATCTCTTATAGGAAGAATTTATTTTGATTACTGATGAGTTTAAGGATTTTTAAATGTATGCTCTTTAATGTGCTTACTATTTTTGAAAACTAATATTTTGATTGATAATTCCAAGTTGAACAAAATTTGAATTTTCATATAATAAACTTCTTTTAAAGAAAAAAATATAGTGGTTTTCTTGTTTTTGCTTGTTTTTTTACAGATGTTACTCTGGGCACTTATGCTGAGAAAGAACTTCACAAATGAGAAATGACATAATAGTATTTGGAAAAGTTATAGGCCAGCCAAACACTTTTAAAGTGATAAGGCCTTAACCCCATTAAAAATTGATTCTTTTAAAGACAGCTGCTTTGAGAATATATAAAGCACCTTTGGATGATAGAACTGCTATCTTAAACACTTCCCTTCCATCTGTGTATAATAGAGATGTATTGATTGCTCCTTGCCATCTATATTTTTGATGACCTCTTTGCAACCAACAGGATAGCATAGTGTCACTTTCAACACTATTCCTACCAGCATCATTAAATCGGCTTGCAAAATGGGCTTGGCTCCTGGGAGAGAGGATAACTTCACTGAAAAAGACAAGGGCAGCTCAGAGACATGGCTCCAATATGCTGACATGTCTGTTATAAATATAGAGCAACAAATATCCTAAAGAAATATACTCTTTTATACTCTTTTATGTCATACAATATCACCAACATGCTTGGAAATCATAATTATGTATTTCAATTTCCCTTTATCTTCCTGGATTCTGAAATTTCCCTCAGAAATGAAATGCAAAGTAGATTATAGGTATGATGGAGAAAAAAAATGTAAGAAAAATCAAAACAAAAAGGAAAAATAATAAGAACCAACCTAAGTGGAAGAAAGTGGGATGGTCAGGTTAGAGAACAGACTGAGTCTTAGGAGCTCAGTGTGGTCATAACACTCTCCACTTGGAGTTCTAAGATTCCAAATTTGACCACTATCTAACTGTGTTCCTTAACCCTTAAGCTTCTCATCTATGAAATGGAAAATGTGTCTATATAATGCATTATGCTTTTATGCGGTTCAAAATAAGATAAATGTGAAGTATAAGTACTGTTGAGTTTTATAAATAAGATATTGCTGTGTGACAAATGCCAAGAATTTAGTCTCATATGTAAACAATTTTGATATAGTACAACACAACTGTCTCTATAAACCTCTAGTTATTGGTAATGAGAAGTCCAATTGTTATCTTCCTACTCAAAGGACAAACTCCTCTTTTCCGGAAAATAAGTGAAGAGCAGTAGTAGCTCCAGAATTTCTGTATAGGAGACCCTTGGTAAAGGGAACCTGGTGAGTATAGAGTTGGAACACAGGGCTAGATGGCTTGTCTTGATCCCAAATTTTCACTGCATGTACATGAATCCTAATTAATTAAACCACATGTTAATTCTGAGTAGATATGATTATCCAAAGGTGGATTTAGATGGTTGGGGAAGTAGATACTGATGGAGATTATGATCATGTGTCAGTTGAACCTTCCCAATTCCCCTGTATCTTACTGCCAAGCCCCCAGCTACACACACACCAAATACTGTTTGGTGAGACCACTGGTTGAGAGCCCAGACAACACATGGGACATAGATAATAAGACCACAATGTTCAAGACTTCAGGATATTATATATATATTTTTAATGGCAGTATGCCTTTCAAAAATCCACACTCTTTTACTCTATCTCCTATTCTTCAACAATATAAATTTATTTTGACTTTAGCAAAGATGGGAAAATCAGATTAACAATAAGCTTTGCTTTAGATCCTACACCAATTCATCATGAGGCGTTCCTTCTGTCAGTCAAGTACAATTAGAATTATTACTCCTAGTCAGTTTTTCTAAAGACTTCAATTATTCCATAGATTATGCCCTAAAAAAGGCTCATCATTTTACTGGCAGAGTCCCTTAAGTGATTCAATCAATGGAACAAATCATTAGTGGTGATTATGATAACCCACAATTTAGAGCTCAAAATTGAAGAACAACTTTCTAAGAGTTCTCAGGAAATAGAATGTGATACAATACAACTGTAAGACATTTAAATATGTCATTTCATCAGCTAACTATACAAAGTGTGTGTGTGTATGAGGGTAGAATACGGTGTACACCATTCACAATAACAGTTTAGTTATGCCTGGCTTTAACGTGAAGTAAGTTATATAACCTTTGATGGTGGCAAGTATATATTTATATTTAGGTTTTGAAATGATAGTGATAAGGAGGCTTTTATTCCATGAGTCTGTGCTGATCAATTCTTGGAAACAATCATGCAAACTACATTTCTATTGGGACCACAATAGTTCCTGTCAGCCTCTGTGCTCAGGAGAGGGATTGGAACACTGTTCTCTGGAAGGCATCTAGTATGGCAGAATAACTCAATCATTGATATTCCTTCTGGGTCTGGGCATGAATCCAGGGAGTGGTGATCTCTGGAGACCACTGAGATTTGGGAACATATGACATACTCATTGCTCCCTCAGGGATTCAAACCAGTACTTAAAACCAATATTTTCTTAGGGAACACCTAACTTCAACTTTGGAAAACCCAGAATCGTAATTTACTAAATGACTGGCTAGATACAGCTATGAGCAGACATGCTAGAGCTGGTCAACTTTGACTTCTATTCTTTTCTTATTTGGGGTTTAAGTGAGAGGGAAGATTCCTGTGAGGGCAATGAAACTTAAGCTTCAGGAACCTTCACTTGCATGAGCCTCTTCCCAAGGTGGGAGTTATTCTAGAAACTGCAGATGACACAGCTTCTGTCCCAGCCTGTGGCCTATCCAGCCCTGCTGATGGTTTCCAGGTTGCAGACAGTGTCACCCACTGTCAGTGACAAACTACCCTTATGGATGGACCTCCTCAAGCATCAAGATGCTCAAATCCCAGGAGAAGCTGGCTGAAGACCTCGCTATGGTTCCTGCTTTTGATAGAGAGGGGGGTATGATCCTGGCTTCTCAATCATCCCATCTTGCACACAATCTCTCTCTAAAGCATGAAAACTGAACAGCACAGTAGATCTGGCAGTGATGGTGCTGCTAAAACAGCAAGTGTCAGGGCCAAAGAGAGCCTAAAGGCCTGGAATTCTCTGAAGCCTCCCCCAGGCAAAAGACTCACCTTCCCCAGGCAAAGAACTGTGAAAGAATATACAAATGTAGCATCACCAATAATGAGCTGTGAAACTAGAAGAAAAGTTTCAAAACCATCAATAAAAATAACTAACAAAGATAATAATTCAATAAATGATGGTAGAAGAAAGAACGTACTATCTTTCCATTCTTTTAATTAATGATATTAATCGAACTGTCATTCAACATGGAAACCAAAGAACCAAAACAAATTACAAAGAATATTATCAACATGGGCCAGATAGATGTTATGGTTATTATTATATGCTTACTAATTCTTCCACATCTTATTTAATACTTGCAACAATGTCATTAAGATAGGAGGAAATCAGGGATCAGAGACATTAAATTTCTCAGAATTCCAGTGTTGGCAAGAGACAGGGACACATTGAAACATAAATTCATTATTTTGTTTTTTAATTCCAATCTAGTGAATTGGAAGTAGGTGAATCAATTTTCCAAGAAATATTCCCATAGCCTTCAATGGGAATCAATCTCCTTTGACTTTATCAATGTATAAGGGTTTTGAAGGAAATTAAGTTTGCTTACATGTAAAGACTATTAAGAGAATTAATATACAAAATGTAAAAACAGAAAATACTAATTTACGGTGTTGGAAATCAAGATAATGGTTACTCTGGTAGAGTATAAGTATATTAATGATAGGGTGACAGGAAGGTGTCACGTAAGAGCTTCTGGATCTTTGGTAATAGTCAGTTTCTTGATCTGGGTGCATATTACAGTAATGTTTTCATTTGGTAAAATTTCCTAGAGTTGAACAATTAGAACTTGCATTTTCCCATATGTATGTTATACATCATTTTTTATTATTTTTTGAGTAAAATTGCTTTACAATGTTATGTTAGTTTCTGCTGTACAGTGAAGTGAATGAGCTATATGTATACATACATCCTCTCCCTTTTGGACCTCCCTCCCCACCCATCCCATTCATCTAGGTCATCACAGAGCACCAAGCTGAGCTCCCTGTTCTATACAGCAGATTCCCACTAGCTAGCTATTTTGCACTTGGTAGTATATATATGTCAACCTTAATCTCCCAATTCGTCCCATTTTCCCCTTCCCCCATTGAGCCCACACATCCGTTCTCTATGTCTGTCTTTCTATTCCTGCCCTGCAAATAGGTGCATCTGTATCATTTTTCTAGATTCCACATATATGCATTATTTGTTTTTCTCTTTCTGACATACTTTACTCTGCATGACAGACCCTAGATCCATCCACATCTCTGCAAATGACCCAATTTCATTTCATTTTATGGCTAAGTAATATTCCATGGTATATATGTACCACATCTTCTTTATCCATTCATCTGTCAGTGAATATTTAGATTGTTTCCATGTCCTGGCTATTGTAAATAGTACTGCAATGAACATTGGGGTACATTTGTCTTTTTTGAATTATGGTTTTCTCAGGGTATATGCCCAGTAGTGGGATTGCTGGGTCATATGGTAATTCTAAGGGACCTCCATGCTGTTCTCCCCAGTGGCTGTATCAATTTACATTCCCACCAACAGTGCAAGAGGTTTCCCTTTTCTCCACATCCTCTTCAGCATTTATTGTTTGTAGATTTTTTGATGATGGCCATTCTAACCATTGTGAGATAATACCTCATTGTAGTTTTTTTTTTTTCTTTTTTTTATTATTTTTTGGGGGTACACCAAGTTCAATCATCTGTTTTTATACACATATCCCCATCATTGTAGTTTTGATTTGCATTTCTCTAGTAATCAGTGCCGTTGAGCAGTTTTTTATGTCCCTCTTGGCCATCTGTATGCCTTTTTTGCTGAAATGTCTATTTAGGTCTTGTGCCCATTTTTTGATTGTGTTGTTTGTTTTTTTGATATTGAGCTGCATGAGCTGTTTGTATATTTTGGAGATTAATCCTTTTTCAGTTGCTTTGTTTGGAAATATTTTCTCCCATTCTAAGGGTTGTCTGTTTGTATTGTTTATAGTTTCCTTTGCTGTGCAAAAGCTTTTAAGTTTCATGAGGTCCCATTTCTTTAATTTTGTTTTAATTTTCATTATTCTAGGAGGTAGGTCAAAAAAGATGTTGCTGTGATTTATGTCAAAGAGTGTTCTGCCTATGTTTTCCTCTAAGAGTTTTATAGTGTCTGGTCTTACATTTAGGTCTTCAATCCATTCTGAGTTTATTTTTGTGTATGGTGTTAGGTAGTGTTCTAATTTAATTCTTTTACATGTAGTTTTCCAGTTTTCCCAGCACCATTTATTGAAGAGGCTGTCTTGTCTCCAATGTATATTCTTGCCTCCTTTGTCATAGATTAGGTGACCATAAGAAAGTGGGTTTATTTAAAAGACATAGTACATATTCACAAGATTGTTGTGTTTTTTAGATTCCACATGTAAGTGATATCATACAATATTTGTCTTTGTCTAACTTATTTCACTTAGTATAATGCTCTCCAAGTCTATCCATATTGCTGCAAATGGAAAGATTTATTCTATTTATAGCTAAATAGTATTGCATTGTGTGTGTGTATGTGTGTGTGTGAGAGAGATCTTATCCATTCATCTATTTATGAATGCTTAGGTTGCTTTCATACCTTAATAATTGTAAATAATGCTGCTATGAATATTGGGGTGCATTATCTTTTCAAACTAATGTCTGCTGTTTTGTTTTGTTTTGTTTTTTCAGATTTATGTCCAGGAGTAGAATTGTTGGGTCATATAATAGTTTTATTTTTAGATTTTTGAGGAAACTCTTTACTGTTTTCCACAGTGGATGCACCAGTTTACACTCTCACCAACAGTATATGAAGGTTCCTTTTTCTTCACATCCTGGTCAACATTTGTTATTTTGTGTTCTTTTTGATGATAGCCATTTTGACAGGTGTGAGGTGATATCTCATTGTGGTTTAATTTGCATTTCCCTGATGACTAGCAATTTTCATATGACTGTCAGCTTTCTGCATTTCCTTTTTGGAAAAATGTCTATTCAGTTCTTCTGCCTATATTTGAGTTGGGTTTTTGATTTTTTGATGTTGAGTTGCATAAGCTTTTTATGTATATTGGATATTGATCCCTGATCAGTCATATCATTTACAAATATTTTCTCACATTCAATAAGTTGTCCTTTTGTTTTGTCAATTGTTTACTGTGCAAAAGCTTTTAAGTTTAATTAGGCCCCATTTATTTATTTTTGTTTTTATTTCTTTTACTTTAGGAGATGGAGCCAAAAATATTGCTGTTATTTATGCCAAAAAGTGTTCTGCCTACGTTTAACTCTGAGTTTTATAGTATCTGGTCTTACCTTAGACCTTTAGTCCATTTTGAGTTTATTTTTGTATATGGTGTTAAAAAAATGTTCTAATCTTATCCTTTTACATGTAGCTGTCCAGTTTTCCCATCACCACTTATTGCAGAGGCTTTTATCCATTGTATATTCTTTACTCCTTTGTCTTGACATTTAAGTGACTATAAGTGTATAGATTTATTTCTCTCCATCCTGTTCCATTGATCTATGTTTCTGTTTTTGTGCCAGTATCATACTGTTTTGATTACTATAGCTTTGTAGTAGTCTGGAGTCAGGGAGTGTGATTCCTTCAGCTCTGTTCTTCTTTCTCAAGATTGCATTGGCTATTTGGGGTCTTTTGTGTTTTCATACATTTTTAAACAGACTCACAGACAGTGGTTACAAGTGGGAGGTGGGATAGGCAAGATAGGGATGGAAGAGTAAGAAGTACAAAGTATTGGGTGTAATATACACTACAAGGATGTATTGTACAACACAAGGAATGTAGCCAATATTCTGTAAAAACTGTAAATGGAGTGTAAGCTTTAAAATTGCATAAAAAATTAAAAATAAACTAAGAAAAGAAATAACATTTATCTTATTATAAAGGGAATTAAAACCAAATATTAAATTACTTTGTGAATTCAGATAAAAGCTAAAATTTACCCTCAAAAAATAAAAAGATGTAGTGCATGAAAAGTTTTCAATAGAAAGGTTGAAAATAAAAAATATTCTATTCATATAAGTTGATTATAATATTAATGTTATTATTATTGTTAAAATCCTTGTTGTATAGGGATGAATATTTTATTTTTACAGGTAAGGAAACCAGTACTTTGAGAGATTGAGTAAATCTCATCCAGCTAGTGACTAATAAAGTTGATGTTCCATCCGGGTAGTATCCTTCACCACTTCTATTCTAGTACAAAATAAACTTGCATTGTAAGTGAGCATTGCCCATGGACTGCCGCAGGTGCATGTTCTCTAGATATATATTTAGTTCCTTCAGTAACTCTTGAGCCCTGAAGCAGAAGGTTTTAGTCATTTTTCTACCCTCCACCCTGAGCTTACATGAACTTTGTTTATTGTAATGTTTTCAGAAAAACATGTGAGCCTGTGGATGTACACATGCATGCACATACACACATTTTTAAAACAATATAGATGTCTAAACTGAGACAATATAGATGTCTTGAATTGAGACCATGCATGTTATCACATCATCAATGCATTTTTGCATTATCAAGCAAATAGTTACTTTCCTCAATTGAATTCAATTTTGAAAATAAACTCCTTGGCAGTTGTCTGAAAATCCCTGTAAAATTTATAACTCAATAATCCATATTCCTGAACTCAGATGTCTGTCCATGTGATATTTTAATAAAATGCTGTTTCCAACATGCAGTTGAAAAGAAGTACAATGTTATTCCCTGAACTTCCTTTTTAAAGAAGGTGAGACAAAAAACATGAATAAATAATTCTCCTATGTATTAGATTTCTTTAAGAAGCAGAGATAGTTACAAGACTTTGGAAATCTTTGCAAAAAGTTGTGCTTTTTATTTCATAAAATAAATAGGTTAAACATATTGTATTGCTCTTGCTTAGAACAATACAAGATTTATGTGGGTTCCTTTCTATTTTTTTCCATGCAGTGATTTAATTGTCTAGTTGTTGAGAAATGTTCTTCTTTTTAAATTTGAAATATCTTATTCTAGAGATGTAAAAGAATAAGGAAGTAAGAAGATTTCCCTTTCTCATTTATTACTGCAAGCACAGTGAAACTATATCATTCAGCCTAACTAAAGACACTAAGCTGATTTATAAAGAATTTGTTATCAAGGGCTGTGAAGTCTAATATTACTGTCTTAATATCCAGAATGCTTAATACCTTCAGGGAAGCCTAGGTGTTTCTATGTAGCAAACTGGAAAATTGTGTAGCTGTTACAAGAAATAAGCTACCTCTTCTCCAAATCTTTATCTTTGCCAGCCATAAGAAGTAAGATTTAGGATGACTAAACACACACACACACACACACACACACACACACACACACACACACATCCCTAATCCAATGTGTTCATAGATTGTATTTCTGACTTGATATAAAATATCTTTTCTTAAAAAAGAGTTTCTTTAGAATGCTTTTGTGTGACTACTATGAAAAAGTGTGATAGAGTGTGTTACAAAAAAAAAAAATATGAATGATGAGAGATGACTTTAGAAGGAGTAGACAATTTTTTTTAATGGCAGGTCCTATTACACTGATTCACCAAAAATGTTCAAGAAACCTAAACAATAATTATGTCTACTATTTATTTTTAAGTCATTTTTTTTCTTGGCAGTGTTAATCCAACATCCCAAGGCCAACCTTTATCTTTTTTCAAGAACCTTAGAAATTTTGTTTCAAAGGGAATAAGAAGTGAGAATAACAAAAAGGTGAAAGAGTACCCGCTAGATTGTGTAATGATGAGTGGAAATTAAAAGTGAAAAAACAAATAAATAAATTTCAGTAAGAATTTAGAGTGGCCAAAGAAACATAAGGCTCCCCCGCTCTTCCTCAGTGTTCACGTGTTTTAGGAAATTTTCTGAATTTCCCAAAGGCCTGAAATGAAGTTTGAATGTTTCCATGTAAACAGAAAAAAGTAGCCCTGACAGCAAACTCAGGGACATTTGATGTAATGGGAATGGAGTTTGGGATTTGGAAGTTGACAGATCAGCATTTTATTCCTAGCTCTGGCAGTTACTGGCTGTGAGATTTGTGATAAGTCACTTGAACCTGACTTAAAATGATCTCATAGCAATAATTATTGCCACCATCTAGGATTCAGGATCATTATTCCTACATTCAGTAAAAATAATCATATTTAGAATATATGAAATACTTTAAATGTCCTAGATGATGTTTTAAATCTTCCACATGCATTATCTCATCTAATATTCAAAAGAAACTGAGGATGCAAGTGGTATTTTTCTCTCCATTGTATACATGAGAAAAGTCACTTACAGAGAGGCTAGAAATAAGATTACATAGCTAGCAAGGGGAAAACCTGCATTAAAACTCACTAGCCTGGTTTAAGAACTCATGTGTTTAAGTACTTTGCTCTACTGTCACTAATGTATTAACAATAGATGAATAATTTAAAAACAATAGATGATAAATAAATGATGGCTATCTTTATTATAGGACAGATACCATCTTAATTTTTATCACTTATAAAAGTGACCAGTACATAATAGGCAACCCTCATATTTAATGTACTGATGAATTAATGAGTTATGAATTAAATGCATTTCAATTAAATGTTGAACCAACTGATAATTTAATTTTAATAAAGTCTCTTGAAAGAATTTTTAGTGAAAAATATTAGTGGATTGTAATTAAAATATGAAGTCTGTATAATAAAGGAAGCATTTTATAACGTTTTAGGAATTTGGGGTATTTTATATCTTAAAGTAAATTTGAACATTTTTGCTGCAATATCAGTAGGAATTTTAATACACTTGGGCAAAATCTATCTTCACACATTGTGCAAAGTCAATATCAGCCAACGTTCATGCAAATAATAATAATTTTGTCCTTAGTGGCTCAAAATGAAAGAATTCCACTTACCTGTGCAACTGTTCTTTTATGGTATATATGCACAAAGTGTAGGCATATATGCATCATATATACACGAAAATGATGTGCACTCTATAGCAAAACATTAGTTGTTTGTATAAATTGTATTTCTTTCTCTAGTCCCTGAGGGATACTTGGTTGAAAATGCAATTAGTTTGAAGAAAATATTTAGCTTTCTTAGTTTCCTTTTGCTGTTGAAAACAGCAGTGTCAGTCTGGAATTAGAGATAAACAATAGCTTTATCATATACAAATCACAACAAGAAAAAGGAAGGAATGCTATTTCTTGAGTCTTCCATCATCTGAGCTATTATTTGCTTGTTACACTATTTTAATTACCTAAAAATTAATGGTTTGTAAATAACTAAAGCTAAAAACTTTATGATTTTTTAAAAGAAGTCTTGTTTTTAAAATATTTGTATATACCCAATTTTACTTTATCTTTCTTCTTATTTTTATTCTAACAATTGTGTGTGTGTGTTTATAAGTGCCTGCACTAGTAAAAGCTAAATACACAAATTAATCAATTATCAACAATTTTATTACTCTTCTCCTTAATTTTGAAAGAAAATTTGAGTAAAATTTAAAAAACTCCATAGTGACAGTAAATGAATAGATATCCCTTTATGTTTAGAAATTCTAGACAGATATGTTTTATTATATGTGAGGGTGATACATATTTCTGAAACATGCTGGTCTGAACCACTCCAGTGGGTTTTATTAGCCTCTAAGGGAGGTCCCCATAGCTTCCTTTGAAAACTATTAGCCTCTGCTGACTGATGTGTCGTAATCAAATGCCCATCTGTGGGCACCAACCAAAAAGGAAGTCCAGTTCCACAGATTTATCTTTATCTCATGAAAATCACTGAGAGTGTTTATGAACACCCATTTATTACCTTCCTTGGGGCCTGTATAATTAAAATTGTCTGTCTCACTGATTTGCTGTTGAGTGAGATTTAGAAGAAGAGTGATATTGCTATAAAATGACACAGTCACAGATCTCATTATACTGCCCTCACAGGGAACCATTTGTCTTTTTACAGTATCCTCTTATGGTCTCTCATCTGTAGCTGATCTGATGTCGAGTTCCAGAAAGTAGGTGTAATCCCTACAGATCCTTATCACACTAATCATAATTACCACCACTTGTTGCATTCCTTTTATGTGTCAGGCAGTGTTATAAGAGAATTCCGATGATTGTTTGCACTGCTTTCTCTGAAGCTACCTGTAGAAATGTGGATTTTACAATGGATGAAACTGATTTTAAAGATATTTTTAAAAATTGCCCATGATCAAATATGTAATAAGTGCCTCTGCAGAGATTTAAACTCAAGACTATCCTTGGAAACATATGCTCTGATTTTTTTTTTCTGCTTATCATGCCAGGCGTGAGGGTCCTAGATGTTCCTGGAAAGAATTAGGTAAATAGCTACCCTTTCCAAATTCTAAAGCCAGCAATATGCTCTGACTAAACAAGATGGTCATTTAATAAAATACATCAGAAATAACACTGGCTGAAACAATAATACTGGATGACACATATGTACACTCTTGAGAAACTGATCAAAGATTGATTAGAGATGTTTATTCTCTGTGCAGCTGACATTCACTCTCAGAAACACAACCTGTGTTAGATTATGTAATTAATGTCTGCACAGATAAGATCAAGGGCATATGTACAACCTCCTTTTGGCCAACTGTTACAAACATACACACACACATGCACACAAATACAGCATATGATGTCATCTTTGAATCCAAAGGCTAAGAGCACATTTTGCATAATATTGTGAATATGCAATGACCACACTAGATTCCCCTAGAATGATAGATGTATGGCTTAACAACAAAATGGAATAGTATGCAGTCATTTAAAATATATTTTAGAAAAAGTCTTAATGATTTGAAAAAATAGTTACAGTGTATATTCCTAAATTGAAAATTTTAGGATATAAAATTAAATATAACATATGTTTGCACTTACATAAAATGCATATACTCACATACACATTTGCTAAAAAATATACTTGAAGAAAACAGGATAATACATTCAATGACTCAGGTTTGAAAAATTACAGATGATTTTTTATTGCTATGCTCTATTTTTTCAAGTTTTACGTATTGAATAACATAAATTTCATTATAAACAAAAGAAATGCCACATAACATTTCAAGATCCTAAAATTCATGTAGTACATATATTTTAGCTACAACTGTTTGTTCCTTACATCTATAATCCTTTTCCTCAAATCATCAGAATCAAATTGGGTTTCCAAATCAGCCCAAACAATATATATTTTAGCTTCATATGTAAGATCCATGAGGACAGAAGATGTCTCTATCGAGTCCCACTACCTAATAAAAATGTTCAATAAATACCTCTTTAACGAATTAATAATTGAATGAATGAGTAGCAAACTTACTGGAAAATACATTCATATCTTAAATTTAAGGAGCTCTAAAATAATTAGGACACATTCCAATTTGTTTGGTAAATAATGTACTCATATTTAATGATTTAAGAACAGAATAAGTCCAAAATAATTAAGTAAATATACTACTGTTCTCTACTTTTTCAATAAAATTTAAGTTTTCACAAATAAAAAACTTGCACTTCTTTGAATAAGAGGTTAATGTTATAGAATATTTGGGTTAGCAGTCTTTTGGTAATCAAAATTCAAGTTCTCACTCCAAACAGTTCTTCTCCTTTCTCTGATCTCATCCCCATGATTGGCTTCATCCCCCTTAATGATAAAAATAAGATCATTATTCCATGGAGTCATCTTTGACTATTTACTGGGCATATATGTGTGTGTGTGTGTGTGTGTGTGTGCGGGCACGCATGTGTGCATGTTTGTGTGTGTGTGTATATATGTATATGTCTCCTCATTTGTTTTCCTTTATCCTGCATATGCTTCTTCCAAGTCATTATTTCCACTTGTCAACAAAATATTTACATGTTCTTTAGGGTTATGGGAGCCCTTATTTGAAAATTCAGAATGGAAAATACAAGAAAATCCCATCTAATTCTGTGATTCTCTATAAAAGTTTGAAATCTTGCCAAATACTCTATGTATGAGTCATTTCTTCAAAAGTAAAGTCTTAAAATCTTATCACTGGCATGGTATTATACTGAAATCTTTGGAATATAGGAAGAAAACATACAGCTGGAATTAAGATTCCCAATATAGAAAGTGTTCCGAAGGGAGGAAAAGTGGGTGATAGTTGAGAAGAAAGTGACAAAAGGCAGAATTATTAGACTATGCTTCCTTAAATATGGTCAGTATTACACATAGCCTTAGGGTATAGCTGCCCCATTAGTGCCACAGAGTCATGCAAACATTTCTGTGATTAGGTGCCCTATAGAAAAACTGAAAGAAATATTCCATATCACCACAATAACTGTCTTGCTCACCCTTCTCTAAGAAACTATCAAAATTATAGCTTAGAGTTTAGTTCACTTAAATCACTGCTGGAAGCTCTAGGTTCTCCAAATCATCTACCACCATTTAAACATACATTTCTGTGATGTTTGGCATATCCCCTCATCTCACCCAGGCCTCTACTTCCTTTCCTCCTACTCAAGTCTTCCCAGGGTGCCCCCAAGAGTTCCCTTTACCACCTTGTCTTCTTGAGTTCTGGGATATTTTCTTCAATTATTTCAGTGATGATTTTCTCTGCCTCTTTGACTCAGATATTAAACCTCTTGATGGATTCTCCAAATGTCTTAAGTTTTATATACTATCCAAGTATTTTTTCTTTTAATTCCTGGAAGAATTATGGAAGATTTCCTCTACCTTTTGTTCACTAGTATTTATTAATTTTTCATTTTATTTCATGTTTTTAATTTCCAAAAGCTATTTTCAATTGAATTCCTGTGTGAATTTCATGAATGCAACATATTTTCTTATTTCTCCGAAGTTAGCAGTGATAGTACTTTTCATTGGTTTGTTTTAACCTTTGCATGAACTATGTCTTATTTAGCTTGCTTTATTTCCTGTGCTTTTTTCAGATCTTTTGGACACACAGTTGTTTACTTATATGAGTTGTCTATTCATATATGAGTATGTTAATTGAAAGCCAATGAGAAGTTTTTAATGTGTGGGCTGAATGGAACTTGTTTGCTTTAGTCTCTACTGTAAGGCAATCAGGTTGATCAGTGTTTGGGAAATCCCTGATGTTCCTACCTGTAGGTATTTCCTTTGGGGCTGATCAGATTCCTGAGAGACAACCTTGGGAAACCACACAGCTGCATGCCAATGTTCTTAGAGCTAAGTGACTAAAAAGGACTGGAGATTACTGGACTTCAGTATAGGAATATTCAGTTAATCTTTATTCTCAACAAGGTTTCTTACTGTCAATTGTATCTTATTTTCCTTAGTTCAAAGAGCCTTTGCTTTACCTTCTCCACAGAATAGATGCTCAGGCTTTTTGTTTTGTTTTGTTGATAACAGCTTTAGTGAGATATAGTTAAAATACTTTTATATTCACCCACCTACAAAATACAATTCAATATTTTTACCATGTTCACAGAATTGTGCATTCATCATGACAATCTAAATTTAGAACACTTTTGTCTCCCTCAAAAGAAAACACATCATCTTTAGCAATTAATTTCTATTGCCCCCACTACCCACCTTTAGCCTTCAGAAAATACTAATCTACTTTCTATCTCCACAGATTTGCCTATTCAGCACATTTCATATCAATGGAATCATACAGTATGTGGTCATTTGTGACTGGTTTCTTTCAGTTAGTATAATACTTTCAAGGTTCAACCATGCTGTAGCATGTGACAGTATTTCATTCCACTTTATTGTCAGGTAATATTCTGGCATCTGGATATACCAAACACTGTTTATTCATTCATGTAGAATGGATAAAAGGCAATTCTTTGGCACTGAGAAGTTAAAGAGGCTATTTTGATGTCTAACTATTTCTTATTCAGACTTCCAGACAAAAATCTCAATTCCAAAAAAAAGTAGTACTACCAATTCCTGAACCTTCTAAAGATTCTGTGGAATAAAATGGGTCACTTTTCAGCTTTCACGTTGCCACCTTAAGATATTGCTTTCTTACTTCTTGTAACTCAAGGATCACTTTTTTTAGCTGAAGTTCAGCTTCCATAGTTTTATTGTTGTTTTCTTATATCTCTTTCATTTTGACCTTATTGATTTATGTCTCTTAAAAATCCCTTTACCACCATTTTAGTGGTTTTGGGGAAAGCAATATAAATGCTCTTTTTCTACATACAATATTTACTCAGAAATCTAGCTTAGGTACATTTTACTACACATTGTTCTAGACACTATACAAAATGGATGTGCACATATGCCTACAAAATAGTATTACATAAAGCACTCTTTGTAAGTATCTCTGCAAGTTATTGCTTGTATCTCTCTGATATCATCAAATAACTTTCTCAGTGTGAAAATAAAGTTATGCTATGCTACAAAACTGGTTTTATTATTCACACAGCAATTAAAATGACCTTCAGTCAAAGTGACTGGCTATTCATCTGCCATCGATTTGAAACTGTGCACTCCTCAAAATATCGCATATTTTCTCAATTATCAAATGTATATTTTGTCATTAAGTTGAAAACAGAGAACGGAAGAATCACAATTCTCAATATCTTTAATTTGGTGACTAACTGCATGATGTTAGTATGAGAAAAAATGATATAGTATATTTCTTTAATAAGATGCCTAGAAATCACGACTCTATAAATTCACTCTACTCATCGTAATATCCTTTTGTAAATACATGACTTAACCTCTAAGTTTCAATTTCATCCTCCATAGAATTTGTATTGATTCACAAATAAACTCGTTCCATAGCTTCCAAAAGAGGAAAATGATACTGACCTGCACCATGGTTATGAAGGAAGGATAATCATTGGGAAAACATCACCTAGCATAGTGCTAGGCACGTAACAGCAAGTATATACACTAAAGTAACTCTTCAGTTGTATGCAACTGTGGATATGAGCTCTGGCAATGGAGCTAGTTCATGTCAGGACTTTGCTCACAGTTGATTTTTGGTAAATGTCCTGCTCTTCTCTGCCTTTATTTCTGGTCTTTAAAATTGAGGCAATAATATTATTTACTCCATAATGGTTTTTTTGGAGGTTTAAATAAATATATTCATGTAAAGTTCTCACAACAATATCCAGCTCAATAAATATTCAATATTAATACTAGGAATAATGAACTTATAATTCCCATGTTCCTTAAGGAAATCTTAAGATAAAGGATTCATTTTTAAAAACCATGGAAGTTTTATGGTCCTTAAGAGTAAACTTAGGTTAAAGCATCCAATTATACCACTTACTAGTTATATGACTAGGACCAAGTTTCTTAACCTCTCTGAACCAAAACACTCCATTGGATCATTAACACTCATTCAGCAATCATTTATTTGATAAATACAATGTTTGAGGATGGATGCATCAGATGAACTAGAAAAATAGTGACAAACAAGTAAACTATTACCTGGTTCATGCATTGTTCAGAAAATTAAATAGGTTAATTTATGAAAAAAAGCAAATTTAAGTATCATTTTCTATTTCCCTTTTTTCCACCTTTTTATTATAGCATGGCCTCATAGCTTATACTTATAAAATAATATCAGCTCAAAAAGTACAGAAGAAGTAATCTAGTTAATATCTCTGTTTTTTTAAAAGCTAATATAAATACTTAGAAATAATTTAGGTAATCATATTTTTAAAAACACAGTGATTAAATCCTCATACTGACAGCAAGAACAATAAAGATTCAGAATATGAGTTGCCAAACATTAATATTATCATTTTTCTAGAGAACATTTACAAAGATGGCATAGTACCTGTCTGTAAAGAATAGGGGTTGGTAAACTATTTTTGTAAAGGGACAGATAATAAATGCAGATAGTAAATATTTTAGGATTTTTGGACCACATAAAGTCTCATTGTATTTTTTTTCAACTCTTTAAATATGTAAAATCCATTGTTAGCTCACAGACCACATAAGAGTCAGCTGGATTTGGCCTGAGACTATTGACTGCTGTTATAAAAAGTTTTTGAACCCTGTTTAATTTATAGTTAAAACCACTTATAAGGAGCTCTCCAAATAACCAAAGCAATTCTCATTTTTAACAAGGATAGCTATTCAGCCAATCATTCATTTAACAGATAGGTATTCAGTACCTACTAAATGACAGGTTTTCTCTGTAGATACCACAAATATAAGGCAGTATGTACACTCAGAAGTATATAGAGTTTGTTTTTGTTGTTGCACTTTAGTGGAGGGTTCAAATATGAATATAAGCAAGTGTCATTCAGGGTGAAAGTGCTAAGATATGAATAAAAAAACCAGATATTTCAAGGAGAGAAGCTGTAAATTCAGTTTCAGTGTTGACAGAGAAGAAGAGTTTCTGGAAGAAGTGATGTATAAATGAAGATGGGCAGGTACTAAAGGACTGGAGGATTCAGGGATGAAAAACAAAAGTCAAGTGTAATATTTGACAGATGAGAGAGAAGTTGACATGGCTGTTAAAAGTAAAAAGAAATCCCTTCAGTCTAAAGCATTCATAGTGAAAAAGAGAGGCATGGTGGCATAATAGATGAGGCCAGAGAGTTAAGCAAGAAACAGACCATGGGTCTCAAAAGTCATATTAGAGAGTATAAAACTTTGTCCTACAGACAGTGTAGGAAACATCAAAGAATGCTAAGCACATGAAAGCTATTAGCAGATACTCACTTTGGAAAAGAACCTCAGAAGAAAGTGTGGACAGGAGAAATATTTAGGAAGTAGAATAGATGAGCCTTCATGATTAGGTGAATGCTTTTATGCAGTAAGAAGACCTACATCCAGTTATGTAACTTTTGCTTCACCCATGTCAACTTACTGTCATGCACAAACTGTGTTCTTATACACTCTTCTCCTTCATTCTCTCAGGCTGTTTTCCCTGTGCAGAAAGCCTCCACCACCTGCATTAACCCCTTTAAAACCTATCTGTTCTTTCCATGCCCTGTTCAGTCCCTCACTTCTTGAACTTGCTACCATTTTAGTCCAAAATTAATTTGATTTTTATTTTTCTCAACATTTATATTATAGAAATCACCAAAATAGAGCAATGACTTTATTTTCTTCATTTTGTATCTCTTCCTACCAACTCAAACAGTGAATGCTGACTCACAAGTGTGGGTGTATATTCACTGACAGATGTGTAGATCTACAGAGATCTGCTCACTAGCCTGGCCTGCTGTGACCTACAGGCCATGGTTTGTAAAGCGCTTACCAGAGAGGGATTCTCAAACATTCTTATGGATGAATCCAGCATCTAACAAAACTTTCACTCAGAGATTTCTTCCTTTACTTATTCAAAATGCTTTATGTATTTCAGATCCATCTAATTCTTGTATGCCTACAACTCACCTACAGTACTCATGCTCTCTGGGACAGCCATCATACTACCCTAATTGATATCTCTCCACACTGATTTTTGTCCCAGTCCAATTTTTCCTTCACATTCAAGTCAGAATATTTTAATAGATGTTAAATCATGTCATTCCTCTGCTTAAAACTTTTGGTGGATTGAGTCTGAAATCCATGAGATGATTTTCAAGCTTGTTGAACCCTCACATGCAAGTCCACATTGCCTGGAGTTACTGTTGATGACCAGTCCTAGGAGTTGTCTGTCCTACAGTCCCAATGAACTCTGCTCTTTTTCACCTCAGGAACATTACCTAAATTCTTGTTTCTGCCTGCTACACTCCCCCTTCAATTCTTTGGCCCCTGATATTCAGCCATGTTTCAAAAAGTTTAAAATTAATGCTATGTCATTAGCTATTTTGTTTAAATAATAGCCATTTGTTTCTGTATTATGTTTCAATAATAACATTAGCTATTAATCCTCTTATATTTAAAAAAATATGGGTTTCTTTAACAAATTAGCAAATGCAAGAAAATAAAATCAGCCTTATACTATAATTTTATTTCACAGCATGAGAGTTGTGCTGCAAATAGTCTTGTAGAGGCATCTGGCCTCTAGTTTAACAACTCTGCTAATAAGCTCTCTTTGAACAGAATCAAGCTTTCAAAGCCTGAAGGATACATTTGTTCTGATATGGATTAAGATATAATTTTCAAAATGATGGATAATAAAAACTTACCTTAATTACAGAGGTTTTGCTTAATCATTTCAAGTGTTCTTAATATTTCAAGACCCCATAGAATTTAAACGAGTGAGATTTGGCGTAGAATTTAAAATGACTTCAACTGGTGAAACTCATTTAGAAGAAATGTAGAGTCAGTCAGTCCAGAATGTTTGTTGAGTCCTTCTTATGTTCTAACCCCTTTGCTAGGTGACTTTAAATTAGCTTTCAACAAAGCAGACACCATCCCTGTTATTACAGTCCAGTGGGGTGAATTTGGCAGTCAAAGACATAAGAAGAGATAAAACCAAATGCCATGAAGGTAAAAATTAATATAATTTATTACCTAAAAACTTTAAAAAACCTTATTGCAAAAGATGTCACAAAAATGTGAAAAGCAAACATAAGACTTGGAGGAATATATAACAAAGAGAGACGCAGAAAATAAGCACTTAAAAATGTTAGCCAATAATATTTCGTATGTTGATTTATATCTATATTTACAGTGTGTACAGAAAAAGTGTGGAAGGACATCAAACCATTAACATGGTTACCTCTTAGGTGTAGAACTAAGTTAATGGGTAAAGGAGAGAGGAGTAACTTCCTCACTTTCCATTTTAATACTTATGAGTTATGTCTGAATTATTTACTCAGGCCTAAATTACTTTGTGCTTTATTTTTTAAACAATTTTTTATTGTTGTATAGTTGTTTTACAATGTTTTGTTAGTTTCTACTGCACAGTGAGGTAAGGTAGATTTCCCTGTGCTATACAGCAGGTTCTCATTAGTTATCTATTTTATACACATTAGTATATATGGCAATCCCAATCTCCCAATTCATCCCACTCCCACCCCTGCTTTCCCCCCTTGGTGTCCAAACATTTGTTCTCTACATCTGTGTCTATATTTCTGCCTTGCAAACCAGTTAATCTGTACCATTTTTCTAGATTCCACATATATGCGGTAATATATGATATTTGTTTTTTCTCTTTCTGGCTTACTTCATTATGTATGACAGTCTCTAGGTCCATGAACGTCTCTACAAATGACCCAATTTCATTCCTTTCTATGGCTGAGTAATATCCCTTTGCATATATGTACCACATCTTCTTTATCCACTCATCTGTCGATGGACATTTAGGTTGCTTCAATGACCTGGCTGTTGTAAATAAGGCTGCAGTGAACATTGGTGTCCATGTGCCTTTTTGAACTATGGTATTTTTTGGGAATATGCCCAGTAGTGGCATTGCTGGGTCATATGATAGCTCTATTTTTAGCTATTTAAGGAATCTCCAAACTGTTTTCCACAGTGGCTGTATCAATTTACATTCCCACAAACAGTGTGAGAGCGTTGTCTTTTTCCACACTCTCTCCAGCATTTATTGTTTGTAGATTTTCTGATGATGGCCATTCTAATCAGTGTAGTTTTGATTTACATTTCTCTAATAATTAGTGCTGTTGAGCAGCTTTTCATGTGCCTCTTGGCCATCTGTATGTCCTCTTTGGAGAAATGCCTATTTAGATCTTCTGCCCATTTTTTGATTGGGTGGTTTGTTTTTTTGATATTGAGCTGCATAAGCTGTTTATATATGTTGGAGATTAATCCTTTGTCCATTGATTCATTTCCAAATATTTTCTCACATTCTGAGGGCTGTCTTTTTGTCTTGTTTATAGTTTCCCTTGCTGTGGAAAAGCTTTTAAGTTTCATGAGGTCCCATTTGTTTATTTTTGTTTTTATTTCCATTATTGTAGGAGGTGGGTCAAAAAAAATCTTGCTGTGATTTTTGTCAAAGAGTGTTCTTCCTATGTTTTCCTCTAAGAGTTTTATAGTGTCCAGTCTTACATTTAGGTCTTTAATCCACTTTGAGTTTATTTTTTTGTATGGTGTTAGGGAGTGTTCTAATTTTATTCCTTGACATGTAGCTGTCCAGTTTTCCTGGCACCACTTATTGAAAAGACTGTCTTATCTCCACTGTGTATCCTTGCCTCTTTTGTCATAGATTAGTTGATCATAGGTGTGTGGGTTTATCTCCGGGCTTTCTATTCTGTTTCATTGATCTATATTTCTGTTTTTGTGTCAGTAGCATATTGTCTTGATTACTGTAGCTTTGTAGTATAGTCTGAAGTCAGGGAGTTTGATTTCTCCAGCTCAGTTTTGGGTTTCTGTTTTTGTTTTTGTTTTTTTGTTTGTTGTTTTTCTTAAGATTGCTTTGGCTATTCAGGGTCTTTTGTGTCTCCACACAAATTTTAAGATTTTTTTGTTCTAGTTCTGTGAAAAATGCCATTGGTAGTTTGGTAGGGATGCATTAAATCTGTAGATTACTTTGGGTAGTATAGCCATTTTCACAATATTGATTCTTCCAATCCAAGAACATGGTATATCTCTCCATCTGTTTGTGTCATCTTTTGATTTATTTCATCAGTGTCTTACAGTTTTCTGAGTACCAGTCTTTTACCTCCTTCAGTAGGTTTATTCCAAGGTATTTTATTCTTTTTTTTTGCAATGGTGAATTGGGTTGTTTCCTTAATTTCTCTTTCTGATCTTTCATTGTTAGTGAATAGGAATGCAAGAGATTTCTGTGTAAAATACTAGCAAACAGAATCCAACAACACATTAAAAGGATCATACACCCTGATCAAGTAGGATTTATCTAGGGATGCAAGGACTCTTCAATATACACAAATCAATCAATGTGATACACTATATTAGCAAACTGAAGGATTAATACCATATGATCATCTCAATAGATGCAGGAAAAGCTTTTGACAAAATTCAACTCCCATTTATGATAAAAACTCTCCAGAAAGTGTACATAGAGGGAACCTACCTCAACATAATAAAGGCCACATATGATAAACCTACAGCAAACATCATTCTTAATGGTGAAAAACTAGAAGCACTCCCTCTAAGATCAGGAACAAGGCAAGGATGTCCACTCTCACCACTATTATTCAACAAAATTTTGGAAGTCCTAGCCACAGCACTCAGAGAAGAAAAAGAAATAAAAGGAATTCAAATTGGAAAAGAAGTAAAACGGTCACTGTTTGCAGATGACATGATTGTATACATAAAAAAGCCTAAAGATGCCACAACAAAACTACTAGAGCTAATCAATGAATTTGGTAAAGTTGTAGGATACAAAATTTAAATACTTTGTACTTTAAAAGATATGTAATAACCACAACTACAGCCAGACAATACAAATGACTCCAAAGTATTTGCACAGCCATCTAATTTGTCATATTCCTTCAAAGTGAAGCTTGAATCATGCAAATTCATTAAATCATAAAACAAAACCTAATCTTCTACTGGAATTCTTTGTTTAAAAAAAGAATATGTATGACCAAGTGGTATTTATCCCAAGAATGCAAGGATTTTTCAATATCCACAAACCAATCAATGTGATACATCACATTAACAAATGAAAATCATGTGATCATCTCAATAGATGCAGAAAAAGCTTTTGACAAAATCCAATATCCATTTATGACAAAAATATTCCAGAAAGTGGTTGAAGAGGAAATATAACTCAACATAATAAAGGCTATATATGACAAACCCATAGCTAACATCACACTCAATGGTGAAAAGCTAAAAGGAATTCCTCTAAGATCAGGAACAAAACAAGGATCCCACTCTAGCCACTCTTAATGAATATTATATTGGAAGTCCTGGATGCAGCAATCAGACAAGGAAAATAAATAAAAGAAATCCAAACTGGAAAGGAAGAAGTGAAACTGCCACTGTTTGCAGGTGACGTGATATTATTCATAGAAAGTCCTAATGATGCCACCAGAAAACTACTCGAGCTCATCAATGAATTCAGTAAAGATACAGGATATAAAGTTAATATAGAGAAATATGTTGCATTTCTATACACTAACAACAAACTATCAGAAAGAGAGTTTAAGGAACAATTCTACTTACCATTGCATCAAAAACAAATAAAAAGGTGGCATAGTGGTTAAGAATCCACCTGCCAATGCAGGGGACATGGGTTCGATCCCTTCTCCAGGAAGATCCCACATGCCTTGGAGTAACTAAGCCTGTGTGCCACAACTATTGAGTCTGTGCGCTGCACCTACTGAAGCCCACATGCCTAGAGCCTGTGCTTCACAACAAGAGAAGCCACAGCAATGAGGAGCCCACACACCACAATGAAGAGTAGCCCCTGCTCACCGCAACTACAGAAAGCCCATATGCAGCAATGAATACCCAACTCAGCCAATAAATAAATAAATAAATAAATTTATTTAAACAAAAAAGCAAATAAAAAACCTCAGAAGAAATCAAACTAAGGAGGCAAAAGACCTATACTTGGAAGCCTATATGACACTTTTGAAAGTAATAGAAAATAACACAAACAAGTGGAAAGATATATTGTGTTTCTGAATTGGAAGACTTAATATTGTTAAAATAAGAGTACTACACAAGACAATCTACAGGTTCAATGCAATCCCTATCAAAATACCAATGGTATTTTTCACAGAACTAGAACAAGTAATTTAAAAATTTATATGGAAACACAAAAAACTCCATATAGCCAAAACAATCTTGAGAAAGAAAAACAGAGCTGAAGGAATCATGCTCTCTGAATTCATACTATACTACAAAGCTACTGTAATTAAAACAGTATGGTGCTGGCAAAAAAACTGACACATAGGTCAATGGAACAGAATAGAGTGCCCAGAAACAAACCCACACACTTATAGTCAATTAATCTATGACAAAGGAGGCAAAAATATACAATGGAGAAAAGATAGTCTCTTCAATAAGTGGTGCTGGGAAACTGAACAGTTATGTGTAAAAGAATGAAATTAGAACATTATATAAGTTTCATTAAAGACCTAAATGTAATTCTGGAAACTATAGAACTACTAGAGAAAAACCCAGGCAGAACACTCTTTGACATGAATAGAGCAACATTTTTTTGGATCCATCTCCTACAGTAAAGAAATAAAAACAAAAATAAACAAATGGGACCTAATTAAACTTAAAAGCTTTTGCTCAGCAAAGGAAGTCATTGAGAAAAGGAAAAGACTGACTACTGATTGGGAGAAAATATTTGCAAATGTATGATTGAGAAGAGATGAATATTCAAAATACAATGGTAAGTCAAAAATTATCCATACTCTGGCTGTAAGATTTATTTTAATTAACTTTTAGAAAAGACAAATACATCATTTCTCAACATAATCTCCTTGCTTTTCAATACACTTTGTCCATCTGTCAACGAGCTTTCATATTTACTCATTAAAAAATAATTTAGGCTGACCCATAAGCCATGAATGCACTGCTCTCTTCACTTCATCAAAAGTGAATCTCCATCCTCATAGGACTGCTTTTGGAGGATCAAACAGGTGAAAGTCTGATGGAGCAAGATCAGGACTATAGCGAGGATGCTTTAACACCTCAAAACAAAGTTTTTGCAGAGTGTCCACAGTGTGGGTATAAGTGTGCAGACATGCATACCCTCAGACCACAAAAAAACAAATCACTACATGCTGCTCTTCTTTTGTGCAAATCACAAGTAAGGCAACTATTTTTGCTCTCAATACAGTTACAAATGAACTGATGTAACACATTCACACCTACTCAGCAATGACTGGGGAGACAGTAGCCTTGAACAGAAAGCACTGATAAAACAGTGAGGCCAACCAAAGTTTTAATATAACCAGAGTGCAGATAATTTTTGACTCACCCTAATGTATATACAGCTCATATAATTCAACATTTATCAAAAAGAACACAAATAACAAATGCTGGCCATGATGTAGAGAAAAGAGAACACCCCTATATTATTAGTGGGAATGTAAATTCGTGCAGCCACTGAGGAAAACAGTACAGTTGTTTCTCAAAACCTAACAATAGAACTACCATATGACCCAGCAATTCCACCCCTGAGTATGTAACTGAAAAACACAAAAACACTAATTCAAAAAGATACATGCGTACCAATGTTCATAACAGCATTATTTACAATTGCCAAGGTATAGAAGCAAGCTGTGTCCATTAACAGATGAATGGATAAAGAAGGTGTAATATATATATATATTATATATATATATATATTTATACACACACACACAATGAAATACTACATAGTCACAAAAAAGAATGAGATTTGCCATTTGCAGCAACATGGGTAGACTTGAAGGGTATAATGCTAAGTGAAATAAGTCAGACCGAGAAAGACAAATGCTGTATGATATCATGTAAATGTGGAATCTAAAGAATACAAGAAACCAGTGAATATAGCAAAAACAAAACAGACTCACAGACTTAGAGAGCAAACAAGTGGTTAGCAGTTTGGGGAGAGGAAAGGGGAAAAGGCAAGCTAGGTTTAGAGGACTAAGTGGTACAAAATATTATGTATAAAATAAGCTACACAGATATATTGTACAATATAGGGAATATAGGCAGTATTTTATAATAACTCTAAATTGAGTATAATCTTTAAAAATTGTGAACCACTATATTGTACACCTGTAATTTACATATTATTGTACATCAACTATACTTCAATAAAAATTCTTGAAATAAAAATCTAAAATTAAAAAATAGGGGATAAATTCATTTACACAGGTCTTGGCAATAATTTTTTTTTTTAGTTTGACACCAAATGCAAAGGCAAAAAAAAGCAAATATAAGCAAGTGAGACTATATCAAACTAAAAAGCTTCTGCACAGCAAAGGGAACCATAAACAAAATGAAGAGGCAACATATCGAATGGGAGAAAAAGTTGCAAACCACATATCTAAGTTTAATACCCAAAATACACAAGGAACTCATACAATGCAATAGTAAAAAACAAAAAAATAAAAATTTAAAACCAAATTTTAATTTTTTTAAATCAAATTTTTAAATGGAAAAAGAACTGAAGTAGGCATTTTTTAAAAAGAATACATAGAAATGCCAAAAGGTACATGAAAATTTGCTCAACATAACTAATCATCAGGGAAATGACATATTACATCTCACCTGTTAGGATGTCTATCACCAAAAAGACAAGAAATAGCAAGTTTTGGCAAGGATGAGCAGAAAAGGAAACCTTTATACACTGTTGGTGGTAATGTAAACTGGCCCAGCTACTATGGAAAACAAATGGAGGTTACTCAAGAAATTAAATTGTAGAACTATCATGTGCTCCAACAATCCCAGTTCTGGGTATATAGCCAAAAAAACCAAAATCACTATCTTGAAGTGATATGTACCCCCCTGTTCATTGTAACAGTATTCAAAATAGCCAACATATAGAAACAACCTATGTGTGGTCAACAGTTGAATGGATAAAGAAAATATGATATATATGTATACATGTATGTAAACATATACACACACAATGTAATATTACTGAGATAAAAAGAAAGAAAATTCTCCCATTTGTAGCAACAAAGATGAACCTGGAGAACCTTTGCTTAGTGAACTATCCCAGACAGAGAAAGACAAATACATACTGCATGGTATTGCTTATATGTGGAATAGACGGTATAATGGTGCTTGCCAGGGGCTGGTGAGGGTAAATAGGGAAAGGTAAAAGGGTGTGAACTTTTAATTATAAGAGGAAGAAAGTTTCAGGATTTAATGTATAACAAGGTGTCTATATTTGACAATACTTACATAGTTGAATTTGCTAAGAGAGTAGTTTTCTCACCAAAAAAAAAAAAGAAAAGGTAAATATGTGAGTTGATGGATGTATTAATCAACTCAATGATAGGAATCCTTTCATAACATATATGTATATTTGTATCAAAATCATGTACACTTTAAATATCTTACCATTTATATGTCAATTATATCTCAATAAAGCTGTAAGCAAACAGAGTGGCACATCATAAGCACTCAATTGCTGTTTTTGCTGTTGTTAAAAATCATAATAGCCACAAAATTTGAATGTAGAAAAATATACTATTTCTCTATTTATTTACTCCATGAGTCTCAATTCCTGCTGATTGTAGCAACATTATTCTGATTTAATCTATTTCTTCTGGATGACTGGTCAAGTTAGAATTATCTCAATCACTTTTCCCTTTTCCTCACTCCTTTTACTAATCTAACTTCCCAGGGTGAGGTAAATGGAAGAGGACTGTGAGTTTCCCCAGCAGTGGTGGGGAGTCATCATCTTCCAGCCACTCTGTGCTATAAACCACCAAGATATATGGAAAGTAGTCTCTCTGCCTTCACTTGCTATGACTTCCCACGGGTTTCAGTCATGAAGGTACACAGGGGCACTTTATGTATGTTGTGATATCCACCTGGGGCCTTATGGTCCACTTCTAATCACTTTATGTTCTCTCTCAGGAGCTTGAGACTTTGGGACCTCTCTCCACATACTCAGCTTAAAGTCCAGGAATGTTGAGTCCATTCAAGCCCCTCTTTCTCTGCACTTTGGCTGCTCTAAAGTTCCAGCTCTATGATGGAATCAGGGCTGCTCTACATAGCATGCCATTTTCCTGGGCTATGACTTTGAAGAAGGCACAACATATTAGGGGGTTTTATTTGTCCCACTCAACTATGGTACCATCTCTAACCTCACTCATATATATAAGCTATCTTCTCCATTTTTCTTCAAGTTTATTTTTTCCTGGGACCAGAAAGAGCTTTAAGTTCCTCTGTGTAGCATAAAAACTACCTTTTGTATTATTTTTTATTCTGTCCAATTTTATTCTTTTTGGATCAACCTTATACTGAGTTTTTAAGCTCTGAATCCTATTCTCACTCAAAAAGCCCAATTTGTTAACCAGACTGTTTTGTATTTTAAATCTGTATTCTCAAATGTGAGTTAAAAATCCAATTAACAATTCCTCTGGCTTTTTTGTTCTGAGCTATATTCATACTACATTTGTGAGAAGTTGTAGATGAATGGCAATTGCAACTGTCAGAATCATGAGGAAAGGTACAGCATACAATGGTTCTCAGGAGGAAAGAAATTCCTGTTAATAGTTGAAGATAGTATTGCTATATTTTTAATCACTTAAGATGAAATTCCATCCAGATATAAGACTAACAGATTTTGGATAGATAGAAAGATGATAGATAGATGATAGATAGATGATAGATGATCAATATAGATAGATAGATATAGATAGATGATAGATGATAGATAGATAGATAGATAGATAGATAGATAGATAGATAGGTAGATAGATAGATAGATAGATAGATAGATAGATAGATAGATAGACAGATTTGTTTTTTCTGCATTAAAAAAATCTCACTTTATTAAATGTTGAGGATGAAAAGATCACACAAAATTAGAGTTCCTGTACTTGTGTTTATGGTGTCTTTTTGTCTTTATTCTCTCATAAACATTTTTGGGTTGCTAACCTCTTCCCCACTGTTTCCATTTGGTATCTGGTAAGTTCATATTCATTCTAGAATACCCAACTCAAGAAAATCATCTCTTCCACACAAGGCTCCTTCTTACTATCCCATGCAAAATCACAAGCTTTCTTCCTTGTGCTTCCTCAGCGTGTTCTTTATGCCTCTATCACCTAGATTCTCACATTGAAACTGTGAATCTTTGCCCTTACTCAGGTGGACTTCCAAGGGCAAGGATTTTGACTTTTTCAATTCTGCATTTCATGTATGTTACATACTTGTTATAAAATGAAGAGAAGGAGGGAGGGAGGGAGGGAAGGAAGGAAGGAAGGAAGGAAGGAAGGAAGGAAGGAAGGAAGGAAGGAAGGAAGGAAGGAAGAGAGGGAGGGAGGGAGAAAGGGAAGATGAGGAGAAGGAAGGGAGGTATCAAAAGAAAATAAGAACCAAGAGATCAAAGGATGGCAGCATCTCTTTAAATATTAATTTGACAGATAATTGAGCATATTTATTTTGATTAATCAAAGAATAAGACCAAAATCTGTACCACATTTTCCCTTTCATATGACAGTTGAATCAGTCCTGACTTCTATAAGTAAACTAGAGTAGTAGTGAAGACTGTGTTTTTAATATTTGCCTAAATAATTTTGGCAATGAAACAGGTTCTTAGAAGGAATAGGAAAAGAGAGAGCTATATGCTTATAAGAGAAACAAGAAGCTTGCCATCTTGTCACATGACTAGCAAAGGTTGTAGCAAATTTCCACTAGAGCCTGAAAACCAAATATTTTCTTATAGCTAAGTTCTACTTCTAACTTTGGAGAAGAATTGAGTTCCCAGGGCTGAAGGAATTTGAGGGTGTGCAGAATTGAGATGCTATAGAAAATATTTTACCTTTGGAGATTTGGGGTGTGGTCAGCAGGTCACTAGAACACCAAGAGGTGCTTTGGGAGTAATTAGGAGTACCAATAATATAGCAACAGATCAACTCCATCATATTCAAGCTTCAAACCCCTTTCTTAATAACTACTCTGTATTCACAAATTATGTACCCACTATATTTTCTAATTATGTCTTTATGCATTTACAACCTCTTTTGAGCTAGTTCACATACTCTTGCTTGGTATTCCTAGACTTGGCAAAGTGGCCCATAGTAAGTTCTGTACAAGTACTGGTTGAAATGAACAAATAAGCATTTCTTTCTTGGATGATGAAACATCACTGCAGGAGAGTGTGGAATAAAAATGCACAGGTGGAATAAAAATCAGAAGTGGCACATAGCAAGATAGTCTGAAATCTTATAGCTAAGACAGTTAATTTTTCCTTCCAGGATGTTGGTAACAATTTAGGCTATAATTCTGCAAAAAAGCACAATCACCGACATCCCATTTCCCTGAAAGATACAGATAAAGGCCTGACATACATTAGTTAAGTTGTTTTTACAGGAAGCAGACGCCTCACCAGATGACAACTGCTGACCACAAGAACATAGACCCTAGACTGGTTGAAACCAGAAGGTTGATGATGCTTGAAACTTCATCTTGATGCCAACAAATGCAAGAATTGTCCATGAGATGATCACGCCCTTCTCCTTGAACATGATAACACTCCTCACTACCCCCTCCAGGGGGGTCACACAGTCTTGAGGGCATTAGGCCACTGTGGCCCCCTTTGCCTGGCAAAGCAATAAAAGCTACTCTTTTCTACTTTACCCAAAACTCTGTCTCCTCATTTCTATTCAGCACCGGTGAACAAAGGCCAAGTTTCGGCAACAATGTGACAGTGATTTTTCATAATCTTACTCTCTTCAGGACACAGATAGCCTGGGAGACATTGCAAAACAAATAACATCTACATCCACACACAATTTTTCTTTTCTCAGTTTTTCTATGTATCTGTAAGAGAAAGCATTGGACCTTTTGGTAAGATATATTTATCAGATTTCAGGATGAATACTCAACCAAAATAAGAAAGGAATCTTTTTTTTTTTTTTTTAAATCACCAGAGGCTCTTCATTCCATGGGAATTCTAACAATAACATACATAGATAGCTGCTGTTTTGGTTAATTGCCTCTGCTCTCTTTGTCATAGGCTATACCGGAAAAAAAAAAAAAAAAAAACACTAATTTATATTCTACCTGAATTTCATTCATGAACCTGTGATGATTCCCTTGGTTTCCTACACACCAAAACAATATTGTAGGGAAACAAACGGATGCAATGGGAACATAGAGAGGGAAGAGGGAAAAGGTGGGAAAAAATGAAGGGCAAGAGTGAGGAAAAATAAAAGAGGAAAGATATGATATGAGAAACAAGCAAAGGAAACAAGATAAAATAAAAAATAGAGAAAAGGCACATTGGAAGCAAAATAAGGGAGAAAATAAAAGAAAGTCCCTCACAGCAGAGATCATTATGGTCTTGTTAAAGCACCCCCAGAACTTGAATTTACTCCCTTTTTTAAATCACTAAGCAATGTAGTATTATTTAGTAGAATTTTAGTTTTCCTAATAAGTAGTATATTGATCTCTGAGTATTAATCTGATCTAAAATAGAATAGGCATTGATTTACTTATTTAAAAATTTAAAACATAAAATTTCAGTAGATAAACATCTTACTAAATAGTAAGATCACACTATTCTTTATGGGTGAAGGAATTGAGACAGAAAGTCAGGCTAACTTACTGCATTAATTAAGTTTGGCCAAAGAACTCTAAAAATAGACTCTAAATCTATAATCACCAAAAACAACAAAATTTTGTTATTTCCTCTCATAACAGTTTAGGGCAGTTATTGTAGGTTGTTTGTGTCTCTCTCCCATATAGTGATTCAGTGACGAAGACTTCGGAATTCCATTTGGGGAGTATCAGACTGTCCTAGAACCTTCTCATCTTTTGCATCATATATAAGAAAAAGAACAAGGTGGTTGAAACATAGGCATTATCTTAAAAGCCTGGAAATAACTCACATATTTCTGTTCATGTTCTGTTGGAAAGAAGGCAGCCACATAGATGTGTCTACTGAAAAAATTTATTCTAGACATTATTTTTACTTGGCCTTTCAGGAGCTCCTGTCTTCAGTGGCATATGTTTCTCCCAATGAACTTTCTTCACATGGCTTTTACCATTCCATACTCTCTTAAATGTACTCATCTCACTGTCTGTTTTCTTCTCTTTGACCTCTTAATGTTAGAATTATCCAGGACTCAACCCCTTAATCTATTATCTTCCTCATCTATAATCCTCTGTCCTTTGGTGATATCATCCAGGTGTGTGGTTTAATGTGTGATATATGCTGACAACTCCCAAAAATATCCAACTCAGACCTCTCTCATGAATTTTAGCCATTTTTTTTTTTTATCTAACTACACACTCAACCTCATCAATGGGTTATGTAATGTATACCTCAAACTTCACTTGTCCAAAACTTAGCAATGTTCTCTCTCCTTAAACCTGCTCTTTATAATGACTTCTCCAACTCAGCTGTTGACATCTCCATCCTCCAATTGTTCAGGCTGAAAAACAGAATCCCTAACTTCTTTCATTTGCAAAACTCACATCCAAGGCAAGAGAATGTCTATTTGATTCTACCCGAAAAATATGCAGAATCCCAGCAATTGTCTCCACTTTTGCTCCTCTCAACCTGGTCCAATGCACCACCATGTCTCTTCTAGTTAATCTCAATAAATTCTTAAACAATGTCACTATTTCTAGGTTGCCACCTATCTTATTCTCAACACACCAGCCAGTTATCCCTCTTAAAAAAAGGTAGCATTTTAATTGAGATTGTTTAACTGCTCAGCTCAAAATCCTATAAACCTACCTTTTTCCAAAACAGCCAAGTCATTTACAATGGAATATAAGGCCTTATATGACCTAACCCCTCTTATCTTTCTGATCATTTGCTAGTGCTCTTTTTTTTTAATTTTATTTATTTATTTATTATTTTGGGGGGGTACACCAAGTTCAATCAACTGTTTTTATATACATATTCCCATATTCCCGCCCTCCCTCAACTCCCCCCCCCCCACCCTCCCTTCCCAGTCCTCTAAGGCATTTTCCATCCTCAAGTTGGACTCCCTTTGTTATACAACAACTTCCCACTGGCTATCTATTTTACAGTTGGTAGTATATATATGTCTATGCTACTCTCTCACTTCATCTCAGCTTTCCCTTCACCCCCCAGCCCCTCCCAAACCTCGAGTTCTCCAGTCCATTCTCTGCATCTGCATCCTTGTTCTTGTCTTGTCACTGAATTCATCAGTACCATTTTTAGATTCCGTATATGTGAGTTAGCATACAATATTTGTCTTTCTCTTTCTGACTTACTTCACTCTGTATGACAGACTCTAGGTCTATTCACCTCATTACATATAGTGCCATCTCATCCCTTTTTATAGCTGAGTAATATTCCATTGTAAATATATGCCACATCTTTTTTATCCATTCATTTGTTGATGGGCATTTAGGTTGCTTCCATGTTCTGGCTATTGTAAATAGTGTTGCAATAAACATTATGGTACATGTTTCTTTTGGAATTATGGTTTTCTTTGGGTATATGCCCAGGAGTGGGATTACTGGATCATATGGTAGTTCTATCTGTAGTTTTTTAAGGAACCTCCAAATTGTTTTCCATAGTGGCTGTACCAACTTACATTCCCACCAACAGTGCAGGAGAGTTCCCTTTTCTCCACACCCTCTCCAACATTTGTTGTTTCCAGATTTTGTGATGATGGCCATTCTGACTGGTGTGAGGTGATACCTCATTGTGGCTTTGACTTGCATTTCTCTGATGATTAGTGATGTTGAGCATCTTTTCATGTGTGTGTTGGCCATCTGTATGTCTTCTTTGGAGAAATGTCTATTTAGGTCTTCTGCCCATTTGTGGATTGGGTTATTTGCTTTTTTGGTATGAAGCTGCATGAGCTGCTTGTATATATTGGAGGTTAACCCTTTGTCCATTGTTTCATAGGCAATTATTTTTTCCCATTCTGAGGGTTGCCTTTTAGTCTTGTTTATGGTTTCTTTCACTGTGCAAAAGCTTCTAAGTTTCATGAGGTCCCATTTGTTTATTCTTGATTTTATTTCCATGGGTCTAGGAGGTGGGTCAAAAAGGATGTTGCTTTGATGTATGTCATAGAGTGTTCTGCCTATGTTTTCCTCGAGGAGTTTTATAGTGTCTGGCCTTACATGTAGGTCTTTAATCCATTTGGAGTTTATTTTTGTGTATGGTGTTAGGAAGTGTTCTAATTTCATTCTTTTACATGTTGCTGTCCAATTTTCCCAGCACCACTTATTGAAGAGGCTGTCTTTTTTCCATTGTATATTTGTGCCTCCTTTGTCAAAGATAAGGTGCCCATATGTGTTTGGGCTTACTTCTGAGTTCTCTATTCTATTCCATTGATCTTCCTTTCTATTTTTGTGCCAGTACCATACTGTCTTGATCACTATGGCCTTGTAGTATAGTTTGAAGTCAGGAAGCCTGATTCCACCAACTCCATTTTTCCTTCTCAAGATTGCTTTGGCTATTTAGGGTCTTCTGTGTTTCCATACAAATCTTAAGATTTCTTGCTCTAGTTCTGTGAAAAATGCCATTGGTAATTTGACGGGGATTGCATTGAATCTGTAAATTGCTTTGGGTAGTACAGTCATTTTCACGATGTTGATTCTTTCAATGCAGGAACATGGTATGTCCCTCCATCCGTTTGTGTCATCTTTGATTTCTTTCATCAGTGTCTTAAATTTTTCTGCATACAGATCTCTTGACTCCTTAGGCAGGTTTATTCCTAGGTATTTTATTCTCCCAAAACCTATGGGATGCAGCAAAAGCAGTTCTAAGAGGGAAGTTTATAGCAATACAGTCCTACCTTAAGAAACAAGAAAATGATCGAATAAACAACCTAACCTTACACCTAAAACAACTAGAGAAAGAAGAATAAAGAAACCCCAAAGTGAGCAGAAGGAAAGAAATCATAAAGATCAGAGCAGAAATAAATGAAAAAGAAAGGAAGGAAACCATAGCAAAAATAATTAAAACTAAAAGCTGGTTCTTGGAGAAGATTAACAAAATTGATAAACCATTAGCCAGACTCATCAAGAAAAAAAGGGACAAGATGCAAATCAACAGAATTAGAAATGAAAAAGGAGAAGTAACAACGGACACCTCAGAAATACAAAACATTATGAGAGACTACTACAAGCAACTATATGCCAATAAATTGGATAACCTGGAAGAAATGGATACATTCTTAGAAAAATACAATCTTCCAAGACTGAACCAGGAAGAAATAGAAACCATGAACAGACCAATCACAAGTACGGAAATTGAGGCTGTGATTAAAAATCTCCCAACACACAAAAGCCCAGGACCAGATGGGTTCATGGGTGAATTCTATCAAACATTTCGAGAAGAGCTAACACCTATCCTTCTCAAACTCTTCCAAAATATTGCAGAAGGTGGAACACTCCCAAACTCATTCTACGAGGCTAATGCTCTTGACTCCCAACTTTGTCCTCTCAAAGGTTCTTCCTTGTTTGTGATACCCTGTGGTCATATTTGAAATGAGCATCTGGAAATATGTCCTACTGCAAAGCCCAACTGCTTTCACAATGCCCTTCTACTGGTGGAAGTTTGGTAGTATGAGGACAGTTTCAGGGTCTCAACAGTTGCAGGCTTTTTAGGCAAAGTTCACAGTTTACATGACAGTAAAATTCCCTCAAAAACTTGGTAGGTCTCTGGTATGCTTTGTTTCCAGCATATTCTTTATGCTGATGGCACAACCAAATTTCTTTGTTAGATGTCAATATTTGTCCCACTATATTTTTATTTCTTTCAACCTTGATCTTCTGTCAGTTCTCTCTATACTAAATAGTAACTATACCCTGAAGTTATCTGAAATAATGAGCTTAAATGTTTCCAACTCTCTCCCCATTTTCTAGACTCTCTCTTTTCTTCCCTCTCTTTACAAATCTATCAATTCCTACCTGACTTCATCTCCTATAGTGTCTTTCCAAAAGGTATAAACAGGGTCAACAGATAGTGACCTTCTGTTTGTTCAACTATTTCCCATAGATCTGAAAGCTCAACACATACTTGTTCTACCTTCTAAGTTATCTCATATGGCAGTTTTACCAAATATTTATCACAGCTTGACAGGACTGTCTAGCTTTCTAAACTTCAAAACATTTTTTTTTGCACTACCAACTAAACCAGGACCACAAATGTTAATTTTGTTATGGCAACACCCCAAGCCCCCAACCTAATATAAATTTCTGTATAGGCATAACTTGTTTTATTGTGCTTTGCTTTATTATGTTTCACAAAAACTGTACTTTTTACAAGTTGAAGCTTGTGGCAACCTGCATTGAGCAACTCTATCAGCATCATTTTTTCCAAAAGTATTTGCTCACTTCATGTCTCTGAGCCACATTTCTCTAATTCTCACAATATTTCAAACTTTTTAATTATTATATTTGTTATGGTGATCTGTGATCAATGATCTTTGATTTTACTACTGTAATTGTTTTGGGGTGCCATGAGCCACACTCATAGAAGACAGCAAACTTAACCCATAAATGTTGTATGTGTTCTGACTGCTCCATTGACTGGCCAGTCCCCTGTCTCTCTCCTTCTCCTTGGGCCTTTCTGTTCCCTAAGACACAGCGTATTGAAATGAGGCCAATTAATAACCTTACAATGGCTTCTAAGTGCTCAGTGAAAGGAAGAATCATACATCTCTCACTTTAAGTCAAAAGCTAGAAATGATTAAGCTTAGTGAGGAAGGCATGTCAAAAACCACAACAGTCTGAAAGCTAAGCTTCTTGCACCAGCTAGCCAAACTGTGAATGCAAAGGAAAATTTCTTGAAGAAATTAAAAATGCTATTCCAGTGAACACATGAATGATAAGAAAGCAAAACAGCCTTAATGCTGATATGGTAGAAGTTTTAGTGGTCTAGATAAAAGACCAAACCAAGCACAACATTCCCTTTAGCCAAAGAAAGGCCACATCCAGAGCAAGGCCCTAACTATTCGATTCTATGAAGGCTGAGAATGAAGAGGAAGCTGCAGAAGAGAAGTTTGAAGCTAGCAGAGGTTGTATCATGAGGTTTAAGGAAAGAAGCCACTCCATAAAATCAAAGTGCAAGGTGAAGCAGCAGATGCTGATGTTGAAGGAGCAGCAAGTCATCCAGAATACTTAGCTAAGATAATTAGTGAAGATCATCACCCTTCACAACAAATTTTCAATGTGGACAAAACAGCCTTTTATTGGAATAAGATGCCATCTAGGACTTTCATGGGAAAGTCTCTTTTTTCAAGAGAAAAGTCAATGCATAGTTTCAAGGTTTCAAAGGACAGGCTCTTTTGTTAGGGGCTGATGCCCATTATCATTCCGAAACGATAAGAATTATGCTAAATCAACTCTGCATGTGCTCTGTAACTTGGACAACAAAGCCTACATAACAGTGCATCTGCTTAAAAGTTGATTTACCAAATACTGTAAACCCACTGTTGAGAACTACTGTTTATAAAAAAAGATTCTTTTCAAGTCATTACTGCTCATTGACCATGTACCCAGTCACCCAAGGATTCAGATAGAGATGTATAACAAGATTAATTTTTTCATGGCTGCTAACACCACATCCATTCTGCAGCCCATGGATCAAGGAGTAATTTCAACTTTCAAGCCTTCCTATTTAAGAAATAAATTTTGTAGGAATGTAACTGCCATAGGTAGTGATTCTTCTGATGGATCTGGGCAGAGTAAATTAAAAACCTTTTGGAAAGGGCTCACCATTCCAGATGCCATTAATAACATCTTTGACTCATGGGAAGAGGTGAAAACATTAACATTAACAGGAGTTCAGAATAAGTTGATTCCAACCCTCATGGATGACTTTGAGGGATCCAAGACTTCAGTGGAGGAAGTAACTGATGATATGGTGGAAATAACAAGAGAATTAGAATTAGAAGTGGAGCCTGGAGATGTGACTAAATTGCTGCAATCCGTGATAAAAATAACAGATGAGGAGTTGCTTCTTATGCGTGAGCAAAGAAAGTGGTTTCTTCAGATGGAAACTACTCCTGGTGAAGATGCTGCAAAGATTGTTGAAATAACAACAAAGAATTTAGATTACATAAACTTAGTTGATAAAGCAGCAGGGTTTGAGAAGACTGACTCCAATTTTTAAAGATATTCTACTGTGGGTAAAATGCTATCAAACAGCATTACATGCTACAAAGAAACTCTTTGTACAAGGAAGAGTCAATTGATGCAACAAACTTCATTGATGTCATATTTCAAGAAATTGTCACAGCCACTCCAAACTTCAGCAATTACCACCCTGATCAGTCAGCAGCCAACAATATTGGGGAAAGATCCACCATCAGCAAAAAGATTATGACTCACTAAGATGATGTCCAGCATTTTTTAGCAACAAAGTATTGTTTTAATGAGGGTATATACATTGGTTTCTTTAGACATAATGCTATTGCACATTTAACAGACTACAGTATAGTATAAACATAACCTTTATATGCACTGGGAAACCAAAAATTTCCTGTACCTCACCTTATTGCAATATTTGCTTTATTGCAGTGGTCTGGAACTGAATCCAAAATATCTCTGTGGTGTGCCTGTCTTCTTACGAGCTTCAATAAGAGATTGAAGACAATGGAGACTAACTTCTTGCTCATGTAAAAGGTAGCTCATCTCCATGTATTGATTCAAGAACCTGGACCATTTTATATTTCCATTCTATTCATCCATTAAGATCCCTTTGTCATTTTTATCCAGCAGACAAAAGAGAAACTACAAAGATGACACAGGCTTTCTCTGAAAATCTCTGGCCTAGAAATGACTCTCATCGGTTTTACTCACATTAGACTATAGAGAACTTGATCCACATCTACTGCAAGCAAGGCTGGCAAACAGTCTATCCATATACACATTACTATACCATAAATGGGTAAAATGCATAAAATGGAAAAGGAAGAGGATGGATTTTGGTAGAGAGCTAACTATCACCGTTATTAATTAGAGCCTTGGTTCTTAGATATTAAAAGGAAATAGACATCAAATGTCTCACTTTAGACTTGTAATAATTATGTTAGAATAAGCATAGCATAAAATTCAAATTTATAAAGTAAATAGACAATAGCTAAAGTATAAATCAGTGAGAAATTATAGGCTAGGTATATCCTGTGTTTAGGTATTTCCATTACTTAAACTAAAGTTTCAAGAAGGAAAATAAGCTAATAAAAACATTATTAAAGTATTTCTTAAACTGTCACCTTAAGAATCATGGTAATAATTTGGTAACCACAGGAAGAATAAGGACTAAGTCCTAATTTTAACAAGATTCACTCAAAAATTAAAATAATTTAAAATATTTTGATATGTGGATTTTCCTTTTCTGGAATATATTAGGGTGTTCCTAATAATAAATAACATTCATAGAAAATTTAATGGTTCATAAAACTCTCATAAATTATTGGTATAGTCTCATTTCTTTTCTAAATATAAAAATTTAACATAGATCAAGATAATATCTCCTGATTAAAATTTTTCCTTACATACAAGGTGGTTCAACTTGAGACATAAATAGAACTCAAGAAGTTTATATTATTTTAGCCTTGTACACAGAGGAAATATTTCTTTAGATGAAAATGAAGAAGAAATAAATGGAAGACATTTTATGCCATGCTAAACTCTAGGTGAGATTCTCATCTAAAAAGAATCCTCAGCAAAAATGTACATAGCTTTGAAAATCAGATTCTCTAATGGAGGAAATGATGAGGTCATAATCACATCAGTGAACTCACTTTGTATTGAAGTTTACAGGTTCATCAAACTTCATTAAGTTTTTCCCACTTATTATTGCTGAAACACAAAGATGGCAGGTGAATGTAGAAATTAATCCATTAGAGTGAACATGTTTCCATTTCAAAGTATGTTAATTTCATTTCTACTTTGTCAACTTTAATTTGTCACTGAACCTAAAATGGGATAATTGCACCAATGTTTAAATTCTCATATGCAGTCAAGGTTTTCCCTAATTTTATAAAATTACATTTAGATCCGTTGACACTGCTTAATGTATTACAAGGTAACGTGTTGAGACTAGGTTCCCAACATGTCAAATTAAATCAAAATATAAATTAATTCAATCACAACTCCGTGTTGATATTTTCTCATTATGTTGTTAATAGATTGTGTGTGGAATCTCTGCAATTTTACCTAAATTGTACAAAGTACCTTTACATTAAAGCACTATTTGTCTTTAAAACCTTGGGTGCTCATTGTGCCAAAACACAAGTACAATGATGCTTCATTTATTTTATTTTTTTTTTGGTGGGGGAGGGGGTATAGATGGAGAAGTAAAGACACCTTCTAATAATCAAAATTAATTTCAAGGATTCTATCCTCTAATTCACTATGAATAGTCAAGATGGAATTGAGACAGCTTTGAAAATTAAGAGCATAGAAATTTTAACACAAAATATTTATTTTCTCTATATCTCCAATTCTAAGTTATTTGATTAAAAGGCACATTCTAATGTAGGATTTTTTTTATCAGTCACTCCTTAGTGTGAATGAAAATATCTCATAGATAAAGGAATTTGCTATGCTAAACAAGAAGAGAAGGGTGAAGGCTGAAGAGCTGTGATATGAACATATAAATGTTTATTTAGAGGAGGAATGAATAAACAATGAGTGAGAATAAAGGCAAATAAATTTTAACACTTCTGAATCCTACACATAATCAAAGGTTTATCCCTCTGATTATGTCATCTACCAACCATTTACTTAGTATAATTTAGTAATTACTTCCCATTAAAATATATCTATCATACCTCCCCCAAAATGCCAAGACACTAAAAAATTTAGAGAATTTAGGTAACAATTCTCTTAGAAAATATTTTTAAAATATTTTACACTATAGAAATATTTTAGGGTATTTTGTTTTAAATAATTTCAGCTATTGTATTTATATTCTTGACTATAACTATATACTAAATGTCTATGGCACTTTATAGATCTTATGTTCTTCCTAAATAATTCATCAGAAACTACAAACCAATTAGATTTCCCTCATTGCAGCTGTTGAAATAAATGAATACATTTTATTCACAGCAATGTTACTGCCAAAAAGAAATCAGAACTGTATAGAATCTGTGCCCAAAGTTGTATCAAATTGAAAGACCAGAAAATTCATATGAATGTTATGTATGAAAATTAGTGGTTATTAGGATGAATTTCCCAAGCAAATTGATGCAATATTCCTTAAGATCCTATATTTTTATCTAGGAAGTTATTTATTTTTCTTCACAAAATCACCTCACCCTTATTCTTGCTGTGTTTACACTGAATGATGTAACTTTAGAAAAAGAATATGGAATTTATCTACTTTTGATTTTATTTAAATCTGTAGAAAACATCTTATTTTTGATATTCTGACAGGGTGTTTTTTACTTTTTTATGTTTCCAGTGACTATTGAACAAAAAAAAAGGAAATTAAAACTTAAATCTAACAATATTAGTTATAAAAGTAAGAATTGGGCAAAGAGCCATATTTATAAGCCAAAAACACTTTCTAAATATTTGGCCTTCTTTCCAGTCATAAATATACAATTGTTATATATATGCAATATACAATATAGACTTTTTTTATGAGCACCTTAAATTACAAATATTTGACTTCTGCATCTTCAAGATGTATTTTAATTATAAAACACAGTACATTGTTCTAAAAAGTCAGCTTTTATTACTATTCTGATATGTTTCTTTATAATCACAATATAATTTTATACAACAATTTTAAATACAATTAATAAGGAAATATTTATTTCTCTTAAAAGGAAGACAATGCCAAATACATGAAGATCAAACAATATAACTTTTATAGATTCAAGAGTTGTGATTTTGATGAGTTATATAGGATCAAACCTAATTCTTCATGAGTGCTAAACAATATATATATATCATACAATATATATTGATAAACAATCATGGCAAAGTATATATTAATTGAATAAATGCAATTTAAATAGTTTTATCAGTTGTGTGATAGTTTATTTTAAATGTTTATATTTTTATAGATATATATTTTCATCTTCACTGGTCCTTCACAAATTCACATAGTTTTTCAGTCTTCTTGGGTTAGCTAGACATAAAATGATACAATTTGGAATAATAATTAGGCATCCTTCTTTTCTCTCAATCCAGCTTCAGATACAACTTGATAAAGTTATGGCCAATATTAAATACCATATTGTTTAGATTCTAAAGATACATTTTTTCACCTTTTCAGACTTCCAAAATGTAGATGAATCATATTTATTATATACGTTTAGTGTGATTATGGTTTTAAAAAACAAAACTATCAATATTATTAAACTGAAGGTATTAACTAAATTTTCTGTTATCTTAGAATATGAGGAACATGATAATTATAGAAGTTATAGTAATGTTTTTCCTTGCAGGTTTTTAACTTTAATAATTCTAGTAGTTCAATTTTAATTGCTATACTACTAAAGGCTAGCATTTTTTTTGAGAATTTATGATGTGCAAAGAACTGTTCTAAAGGCATTTATTTTTATTAACTTTGAGGATTAAGTATCCTCAAAAAGCTGTGAGAGGAGATACTATTCTGCATATATGCATCTATATGCATCTATTTCTGATGAAGAAACTGCAACACAATAACTTCCTAAGGCTCATGCAGCTGGTATATGGTTGAACATGAGGATGGGGTGATTGACAATCTGTCTCTGGAGATCAGGCTATGCTCTCCAACCTTACTATAGCTGTTAGCTGAGAATTTACTACAAATAATCTTTGTGTTAAGTTCATAATGCTTAATGCTTAATTCTTTTATGACTCTTTTTAAAATGCTAAAAAGAAAGAGTCATTAAAGACCTTAGCTTCTATTGCATCAATTGCAACAACTATTCAGTAATCATATAAATGGCCTTATTTGTCATACAATTTTTTTTACCGATTCTTTTGAAAACTGGAAAAAAATATCTATATAAGACACAAAATTCATCTTTAGACAGAAATGTAGAAATATGCTTAATATACAGCATAAGTTTTATCAGTGTTTTATCAATAGTACGAGTATTTTATTTTTATTAATATTTTCTATTTATTGTATTTTTACATTCATGAATTTTATTCTTACTTTCCACGGGACTAATATTTATAACTTTTCATCCATTCTGTGAATGAATTATTTAGTCTTAGTATATTACTCTGTTAGTATATTGGCTTTATTCTTTCTTGTAAAGGAAAATGTATTTACAATTATGTTTTTCAGCATTATCAATATTTACCTCTGGACCAATCAGTCCCAGCCAGGGACAGTGTGAACTGGCATACAAATCCTCCTTTTTTTCTTTATTTTAAATATATGTAAAGTTTATAATATATAAAGATCAACTATTTTATTTCTTTATTGTCATGAAAGGCACACACATTTTCATCTGTTGATATATTTTCTAGCTATCTCAAGCTGGTGTATAAATTATATTTTATATCACATCTGTATTTTTTTATTCATCAGTCTTACAAAATTTTATTTCTGATTATAATAACATCTTTAGATTTGAGTGGGGGAGAGTTCTGTGTAAGCAATCATAGCTCCTACAAACAGTGACAGTTTGTTTCATCTGGTGAATGTCTTGTAGCTATTATTTCTTTTTATTTGTCTAATTGCAACAGCTAAGACATAGTACAATATTCAATAATGTCATGTAGGTATACATAATGATCTTCATGATTTAAAGGAGATACGCATCACTTTGAAGGGTGCTTTTTATTTAATATCTTTCTTCATGTTTAGTAAATGATATAACCTTCTTAAGTTTCTTTATTATGAGGGGATACTATTTATTTTTATTTCTTGTGTATATATTAATATGTTTGCTTAACTTTTATGCTTTATTCTTTTAATGTGTATATTGCATTAAAATATCTTCTAATATGAAACAAAGCCTGAATTTCTGGAAGAAATGAATCTTGGTTATTATATATTCTGATTTTTGTTTGATTTTGTTAATATATTGTTCAGGAATTTTGCTAAATCCAGCATCTAGCACCACATAAAGAGACAAGTATTCTCTGTTTTCTATTTCATGGAAGAGATTGGAAAAGTAGAAATATCTGTGATATAAATTTTTAGACTAACACATCTACAAAGCTTTCTGAACTTAGTTCCTCTAAGGGACTATTTTGAATTTCATATTTAATTTATTTAATTGCTATATAACTTTTCACTATTTCTATTTCTTCTTGACATGGCTTTTGAAATTTACTTTTTCTAGGGAAATATCCATGAAATCTGAACTTTCAAGTTTAGTGGCATAAACGTATTCACGCTCATGTATATATATGCTTAATTTATATATGCTTAGTTGCATACATGCTGTAAACAATTTATGAATCTTTATTCTATTGCTTATTATTTTCTTTGATTAATGTGAGCTAGTGGTGTGTCTTTTATTAGTTGTTTCAAAGAAAGAACCAACTTTTGGTTTAATGTATCCATTTTATAGAATTTTCATTTTCAATCTCATTAAAGTTTATGCTATTATTTCATTCATTTTATCCTCTTTCATTCTGTCTTTTGTTCTTTTTCTTAATCTTTGAATTAAATACTTGGCTCATTAACTTTCAGCTTTATTTTTAATATGAATAATTAATATTATGTATTTGCCTTCTAAATACCATTTTAGGAGCATCACCCATATTTGATATGTGGTATTTTAAAAATTGTCTACTTTAATATTTTCTAATATCAGCTATATTTTTAACTCATGAGTTATTTAGAAGTGTTCATTTTTGTTATTTCTAAACATGTAAGCATTTTTTTGTAGTTCATTTATTGTCGATTTCTAAATAAATTACTTTAAGTTCAGGAAATGAGGAAATTTTGAGTTAGCTTAATGATTTTGAATGTGATAGAATGTTAATGAAAAGTTCCACGTGTGATTAAAACAAATGAGAATTACACTAATTTTTAGCTGCAATATTCTTTATGTGGCTGTTATAAATAGAAGCAAATTTATTAATAAAGAAACATTAATTTCTTGCTTGTTTAATTCATTATTTTTAAGGTCTTTGTTACTTACAGAGAAAAACAATCCTAATAAATGTGATCAGGAAGTGACGATAATGGACAAAAAAATGTACCTTCCTCTGTGGCATAAGGCTTAATAATTCAACAATTTTATGAAACATATAACATGAATCTTTCATGCACATCCTATTACAGTTTATGGTTTCATTCTCTGTATGTTTTTTATTTTATATTGGCATAGAGTTGATTAACAATGTTGTGTTAGTTTCAGGTGTACAGCAAAGTGATTCAGCTATACATATACTTGTATCTACTCTCTTTCAAATTATTTTCCTATTTAGAATATAGAGCAGAGTTCCCTTTGCTATACAGTAGTTCCTTGTCGGTTATCTATAAATAAATATAGCAGTGTGTATTATGTCAATCCCAAACTCCCAATCTACCCCTCCCCCCACCCATCCCCTCTGGTAACTGTAAGTTTGTTCTCCAAGTCTCTGAGTTTGTTTCTGTTTTGTAAATAAGTTCATTCACATTATTTTTTTTAATTCTGCATATAAGTGATTTCATATATTTGTCTATGTCAAGGTAAATGATAGCTGATATCTTTAAGATAAATTAGATGATTCTCAGAACATGTTATTGCTGTCAGAGAAATGTCTTTAGCTAATACTAATTACTGTTATATTTTTAATTATCATAATATTCTACTTGAAACACAGAACTAGTGTCCAAGGCCAAGTTTATCTAGCATTTGTAGGAATTATACCAAATATATTTTATAAATTAATTTGCATTCTAAGAACATTTGTTGCCCAAACTGGGTTGCATATTTGAAATATATTGTATATTAAGGCCAAATCATGTTAGTGTCACTTTGAGTAGATATTTTACTAGAGACCAAAGGTGAAAATACAAATAAGATAGCAGAACTGTCATACAGCAATTATTGCCATTTCAGTTACTTGTGAGTATAATAGTTTGTTATGATATCTGAACTCTTGGATACTCAGCAAATCACAGTTATTCTCATATTGCTTTTCAGATACACTGTTGATCAGTATGATAGAAAAACATGGCTAGAAGAACTCAGAGCAATTCTCTATACCTGCATATGTACTTACCTAATTTCAAAAAAAAATCACTTAAAACTCCCATTTCTACATGGGCTTGTTCTTGTCATGATCACCAACATTAGAAGTGAAATCAGCATTAAAAAAAAACAAAACAAAATAAAACTTGGGTTTGTTTAAACAATAAGAACAACTCATTTCGGCAAGCAATATTTTATTCCTGTACATTTTATTATGTATTAGGTACTCAAATATCTCAGTAGCAGAAGGTAGGAAGTGAGAGATTAAGCTGGACTTTATTAGGCTGATTTTTGAATGAGATAATACACAGCAATTATAAATAATGCAGGCACATCATCTTGGGCAAATATATTATCCTTGTCATCATCATACATACCAAAAAATCAGGAAATTCACAAAGAATACACCAGAGAAAATTTCATATATATGTGTATATATTTGTGTATGTGTATATATATTCCCCACTTAAAGGAAACTAGTCTATATCATATATTGATTAAATAATAGATATTTTTACTGTTTTTTCAGTCTATGTATTTAATACAGATGCATTCACACAACTCTCCTTATGCATTTGAATTTATTTTAGCCTCAGGCTAATTTACTGTGCTAGATTGTATTACTTTTCAAAGTATGTTCTAACTATTCTTGAGTTCTAGAAGTCAGTTTCGACTCAGTCACTTTCCTGGGGCAATAATACATGCGTGGCAGTTATGAATGTGTTCCTAAGAAGAGCTTTGAGAGTCATGGTGGTTCCAACCTGCTCTTTACTCTTTTTTCTCAGAGTTCAACAAAAGCCTGGATAGAGACTAATCATCCATCTACCTGAGTCCCAGAGTGAAAACACATGGATGTGGTCCACAGCTGACCCTCCATGGATATGTAAAAAACAGGTGACTGCAAGGCTTTGCTTATCCTTCCCCATTGTAATTAAATGGAGTGTGGTAATATGACTTGCTATTTTAGTTCAGAAATCTCTACATCAGGAGATTCTGCATCCAGAACCAATGTAGAGATCATCATGAGACTCTGGACTTCAAGCCTTGGGCTGCGATGGATAACTTTTAAGTTATCTCTTTTGAGAAAGAAGTGATGGTGTGTCACATGCAGAAAGAAGGTAAATGAATATATGTGATGACAGGAATAAACTGTGGAAGAATACACTATTCTTCAGATTATTTGTCATTCTTTCCTAGTGAAGGGTAGATCATGAATTCGCTCTAGTCGTTGAAAGTGAGTACAAGTGGCACATGTCATTTCTAAACAGAAGCTTCACAATCCATCACTTAGTGCTAGCATGCTTTCCTTTCCTTCTGCCACCAAAAAAGCACTGTCCCTTTTAGAGACTGCTCCATCAGCTAAGGACCTAGAACGAAGACATGGGCAGCAGTACCACAGGTAGCATGTAATCAGTATGTAACACAAGTGAAAAATAAATATTTGTTGTTGTAAGACATTAAGATTCTGGGGTCATTTATTAATTGCAGGATATTTTAAATTAGGCTGAATTATATATGTGTGAAGTAATCAAAACTCAGAGAGGGAACTATCCCTTGCAAGTGGAAAATGAGGACTCAGCCCCAGGAATAACACAGATAAGAATATTAACATGCATCTATCACTTGTCTTTCCAGCTTACTCTAATCTCTCATATCTTTGATGATCAGCTAACCATGGGTATATGGACAATTTAGATATGAGAAAGATCTAGATAACTATTTCCCTCCATCTATTTTTTCAATGTTTTTAATTATTTCTGCTTCATCTTCATTTGAACTTGACCCACGTGTTCCCAAGCTAACATCATGTATACTGAGCAAAATCTGGCTAAATACCCAATCTTTGCATCTCATAAGATATAAGACATTTTTCAGTGGAAAATTAGAATGATGTATCCTTGAATAAATATGTGTTGCTCTACTAACCTAAAAATATAATCCTTTGAGACATGACAACAGTCATAATTCTTAAAGGAATATCTTAAGACATCTTAATCTGCTAACACCTATTAAGCTTTGAATAATCAGTAATGCATACCTGTTAACATTTTTTATCCTAGTACATCATGATAGAATTTGTGATAAATTATTTTTCTACAAAAAGTTGGTATGTTACTATACTTCTCTAAATGTATAAACAATGTGAAAAATTTTGGGAAAATGTATTCTCTACATATTTTTTATTTCTCTCATCAAGAAATATACTGTGAGAATCTGATGTGTAGGATATACTGCTAAATGCTGGGAATTTGAATCAGCATAAGATACATTTTGCTCTTAAGGAATCCTTAGCATTTCGTGGATAAGCCAAAAAGTTACAGCCTAACAAATAGAACAGGTTTAGCGCCAAGTAATTGATATGAACAGAAAGTTCTCTAGGTTTCAAAGGAGTGAATAATCTCCAAGTATAGGTAGAGTGATTTACTTCAATTCATATCATAATCTCCAGGTCCATCCATGTTGCTGCAAATGGCATTATTTCATTCCTTTTAATGGCTGAGTAAGATTCTATTGTATCTATGTACCACATCTTTTTTATCCATTCATCTGTCATACACATTTATGTTGCTTCCATGTCTCGGCTATTGTAAACAGTGCTTCAATAAAAATTGGGGTGCATGTATCCTTTCAAACCATGTTTTTCTCCAGATATATCATACTAAGTAAAGTAGGTCAGACAGAGAAAAACAAATACCATATGATATAACTTATATATGGAAACTAAAAAAAAAAAATGATACAAATGAACCTATCTACAAAAGAGAAACAGACTCACAGATTTAGAGAATGAACTTATGGTTGTTACCAGGGGGAAAGGGGAAAGATGGGAGGAAGGGATAGATTGGGAGTTTGGGATTGATATGTATACATGGTTATATTTAAAATAAATGCCTTTCCATTAAAAAATATTTAAGTCTTAAAAAAAAGGATAGAAGGAGTGAGTGAAGATTTTATGGAGGGAATGAGATCAAGCTCTATTTGAAGTTTGGGTAGAATACAAGCAAATGGAATAAAGAGATAAAAGATTTTTAAAAGTAAAACCTTAAAGATAAAATAATCATATGTTAAGGGAAACTCAAGACTACTTTATCTAGGACAGGTTATTTGTGAAGGGGAAGAATGAAATATAAGGAGCCAGTGAAAGTTTTCATAAAGGATGGAATCTAAAACAATATGCATATTAGATTAAATGGTTGAGGAGCTTTTCTTCTGGAGTTATTACAAAGGAAGAAGCAACCTGGTTTGGTGACAAAAAGAATAATCAGTGAAGAAGGTACACTCAGTAATCACCCACAGTGTTGTTTTTCCTACACAGTGGTAAAATAAATAGATGACAGGTCTATTTTAGGAGGAACAATAGATTGATGGAATGGAACAGATAGAGGAAGAATAGTTTTGAGTTCATGACAGTTTGAGTTTAAGGTGCTAGGAAGTTATTCAAATAGAGGTGGACAGTATAATTAATTGTGTATATTAATGAATAACTTTGGCTAAGAAGTCAGACTTTAAATATAGATGTGGGAGTCATTACATAAAGTCATTTTTATAGAAGTGAAAACTCAAAGGAGTGCATGAAAAGAGAGAGCTAGAGATTTATTATAAAGACTCCATGAAATAGACTGAAAAGAAACTGTGAAAAGGGATAAGAGGAATGAGGAGGAAATACTGTCAAGAATATAAAGGAACACAATTTTCAAGTGTGAGTCATCTACAGTGTCAATACATCTTAACATCTTATAGAAGGCAGGGGTAAAGACCAAAAAAAAGGCAGTTGAGTTATGATACATTTAGAAAATCAGTAACAGCTATAAATATGATGAGTAAGGTGTAGTCAGGATGATGAGCGGCTCAAATAAACTGAGTGTGACGCTCATTAGATTTTAGAGATTACAAAATGGTTAGACTGCCAGTTATTCCCTATGGTGGCTGCCAACTGGTTAGCATCAGAAAATAATTGCTGGAGAGTGGAGCATAGCTACCTTAATAAATATCATAGCTGTAGAGTACACATCTAAATTTGTATTTTTAACTTGTATCTATGTATTAAAATAATATATGAATTTGTGTAAAAAACCAAATAAGAGAATTAAAAATCAAATCTAACATTATCTTGTCTCATCCCTCCACATATTCTCTCTTGCAATTGTTTCACCTGGTGATCACACCCATATTTTTCAATGACATATTTATGTTGCTATATTTTGTTTTATTAACTTATTAAATGAGTTTGTGTTGTGATGTATTCAACCAAACTCACTTTATTTTTTAGCCCTCAGCATAATTGTATCACGAAATTTATATGCTCTATTGCTTAGTTTGGGTACATTTAAAAGTGACATATTTTTTGTTTCTTACTCCACAGAATATATATAGTGCTATTGACACTAAAGATTAAAATATCAAGACATGGAGATCAATAACTTTCTAATTGTCTTTCTTCTTTCTCCATTAGCTATCCAATTCTAACATGTGTACTTTTACTTTCATATTGTCAAGACTGATCCCATTAAACCAGTAAAATTAGGTTCTCTACTCTTCGACTTTACGTTGATTTTAAAATGTGAAATGAATGCATTTTTATGTTATTGTGAGTATTAAATTACTGACTATGGTAATGTTAAGAATTCTACTATGAAACTTCAATTAATAGAAGGTTTTATCTGTGTTTACTGCAGTTAGTAATTACCTTTAAGGAAAACAATCCAGGCTCACTCTCTCTTGCAAGAGCACCAGAACTACAATTAACTGCTGAACAATCATCAACCGAAAGACACTGGAACTCAACAAAAAAGAAACGCTACATCCAGAAACAAGGAGAAGCTGCAATGAGATGGTAGGAGGGGTGCAATCACAATAAAATCAAATCCCATAACCGCTGGGTGGGCAACTCACAAACTGAAGAACATTTATACAACAAAACTCCGACCACTAGAATGAGGGTTCTGAGCCCCACATCAGGCTTCCTAACCTGGGGGTCCAGCAACGGGAGGAGGAATCCCCGGAGTATCAGACTTTGAAAGCCAGCGGGATTTGATTGCAGGATCTCCACAGGACTGGGAAAAACAGAGACTTCACTCTTGGAGGTCACACAAAAATTAGTGTGCTCACCAGGACCCAGGGGGAAGGAGTAGGGACCCCATAGGAGACAGAACCAAACATACCTGCTGGTGTTGGAGGGTTGCCTGCAGAAGTGGGGGGCAGCTGTAGCTCACTGCAGGGATAGGGACAATAGTGACAACAGTTCTGGGAAGTACTCATTGGCTTGAGCCCCCCAGAGTTCACCATTAGCCCCCGCCAAAGATCCTGTAAGCTCCAGTGCTGGTGAGCTGTGCCCAGCCAGCCCTACCCACTGTAAGTCCCTCCCATCAGGAAGCACAGCACAGCCTCCTAAATAGCTTCCTCTACAAGAGGGCAGACAGCAGTATCAAGCAGTATTAGCAATATTTTGTTCTGTTGAAATGAAAACCACAGCCACAGAAAGACAGAGAAAATGAAAAACCAGAGGACTTTGTACCTGATGAAGGGACAAAATAAAACCCCAGAAAAACAACTAAATGAAGAGGAGATAGGCACCCTTCCAGAAAAATAATTCAGAATAATGGTGGTGAAGATGATCCAGGACTTTGAAAAAAGACTGCATAAAAAGATCGAAAACATGCAAGAAAAGTTTACCAAAGACTTAGAAGAATTAAAGAACAAACAAACAGAGATATGCAACACAATAACTGAAATGAAAAATACACTAGAAGGAACCAATAGCAGATTAACTGAGGCAGAAGGGCGAATAAGTGAGCTGGAAGACAGAATGGTGAAAAATCACTGCTGCAGAAAAGAATAAAGAAAAAAGAATGAAAAGAACTGAAGACAGCCTAAGAGACCTCTAGGACAATGTTAAACACACCAACATTCGCATTATAGGGGTCCCAGAAGGAGGAGAAAGAGAGAAAGGACCTGAGAAAATAGTGGAAGAGATTCTAGTTGAAAACTTCCCTAACATGGGAAAGGAAATAGCTACCCAAGTCCAGGAATTGCAGAGAGTCCCAGGCAGGATAAACCCAAGGAGAAACACTCTAAGACACAGTAGTTAAAAAGACAAAGAAAAATGATTAAAAGCAACAAGGGAAAAATGATAAATAGCATACAAGGGAACTGCCATCAGGTTAACAGCTGATTTCTCAGCAGAAACCCTGCAAGCCGGAAGGGACTGGCACAATACATTTAAAGTGATGAAAAGGAAGCACCTACAACAAAGAATACTCCACCCAGCAAGGATCTCATTCAGATTCGACAGAGAAATCCAAAGCTTTACAGACAAGCGACAGTTAAGAGAATTCAGCACCACCAAATCAGCCCTACAAAAAATGCTAAAGGAACTTTTCTAAGCAGGAAACATAAGAGAAGAAAAGGACCTACAAAAACAAAACAATTAAGAAAATGGTAATAGGAACATACATATCAATAATTACCTTGAATGTAAATGAATTAAATGCACCAACCAAAAGACACAGGCTGGCTGAATAGATACACAAACAAGACCCATATATATGCTGCCTACAAGAGACCCATTTCAGACCTAGAGACACATATAGACTGAAAGTGAGGGAATGGAAAAAGATATTCCATGCAAATGGAAATCAAAAGAAAGCTGGAGTAGCAATACTCATATCAGATAAAATAGACTTTAAAATAAAAAATGTAACAAGAGACAAGAAAGGACACTACATAAAGATCAAGGGATCAATCCAAGAAGAGGTGATAACGACTATAAATATATATGCACCCAATAAAGGAGCATCTCAATACATGAGGCAAATGCTAACAACTATGACAGAGGAAATCAACACTAACACAATCATAGTGGGGGACTTTAACACCCCACTTGCAGCAATGGATGGATCATCCACACAGAAAATTAATAAGGAAAAACAAATTTTAAATTACACAATAAACCAGCTAGACAATACATATCTATAGGACATTACATCCAAAAACAGCAGGTTACACTTTCTTCTCAAGTGCACATGGAACATTCTCCAGGATAGATCATATTTTGGGTCACAAATCAAGCCTTTGTAAATTTAAGAAAATTGAAATATCAAGCATCTTTTCCAACCACAATGCTATGAGATTAGTAATCAATTACAGGAAAAATACTGTGAAAAGCACAAACACATGAAGGCTAAACAATACACTACTAAATAACCAAGAGATCACTGAAGAAATTAAAGAGGAAATCAAAAAATACCTAGAGACAAATGACAATGAAAACACAACAATCAAAAACCTATGGGATGCAGCAAAAGCAGTTCTAAGAGAGAAGTTTATAGCAATACAATCCTACCTCAAGAAACAAGAAACATCCCAAATAAACAATCTAACCTTACACTTAAAGAAACTAGAGAAAGAAGAGCAAACAAAACCCAAAGTCAGTAGAAGGAAAGAAATCATAAAGATCAGAGCAGAAATAAATGAAATAGTAACAAAGAAAACAATAGCAAAAATCAATAAAACTAAAACTGGTTCTTTGAGAAGATAAATAAAATTGAAAAACCTCTAGCAAGACTTATCAAGAGAAAGAGGGAGAGGACTCAAGTCGATAAAATCAGAAATGAAACAGGAGAAGTTACTAGGAACACCACAGAAATAAAAAGCACCATAAAAGACTACTACAGGCAATTATATGCCAATAAAATGGACAACCTGGATGAAATGGACAGATTCTTAGAAAGGTATAACCTTCTAAGACTGAATCAGGAAGAAATAGAAAATATGAACAGACCAATCACAAGTAATGAAATTGAAATTGTGATTAAAAATCTCCCAAAAAACAAAAGTCCAGGACCAGATGGCTTCACAGGTGAATTTTATCAAACATTTAGAGAAGAGCTAACACCCATCCTTCTCAAACTCTTCCAAAAAATTGCAGAGGAAGGAACACTCCCAAACTGATTCTATGAGGCCACCATGACCCTGATACCAAAACCAGACAAAGATACTACAAAAAAGAGAATTACAGACCAATGTCACTGATGAATTTAGATGCCAAAATTCTTAGCAAAATACTAGCCAACAGAATCCAACAACACATTAAAAGGATCATTCACCATGATCACGTGGGGTTTACCCCTGGAATGCAAGGATTCTTCAATACATGCAAATTGATCAATGTGATACACCATATTAACAAATTGAAGGATAAAAGCCACATGATCATCTCAATAGATGCAGAAAAAGCTTTTGACAAAATTCAACACCCATTTATGACCAAAACTCTCCAGAAGGTAGCCATAGGGGGAATCTACCTCAACATAATAAAGGCCATATACAACAAATGCAAAGCAAACATCCTTCTCAAGGGTGAAAAACTGGAAGCATTCCCTCTAAGATCAGGAACAAGACAAGGATATCCACTCTTACCACTACTATTCAACATCATTTTGGAAGTCCTTGCCTCAGCAATCAGAGAAGAAAAAGAAATAAAAGGAATCCAAATTGGAAAAGAAATAAAACTGTCATTGTTCACAGATGACATGATACTATACATAGAAAATACTAAAGGTGCCACTGGAAAAATACTTGAGCTAATCAATAATTTGGTAAAGTTGCAGGATACAAAATTAACACACAGAAATCTCTTGCATTTCTATACACTAACAATGAAAGATCTGAAAGAGAAATTAAGGAAACAATCTCATTCACCACTGCAACAAAAAGAAAAAAATACCTAGGAATAAACCTAATCAAGGAGGTAAAAGACCTGTACTCAGAAAACTATAAGATACTAATGAAAGAAATCAAAGATGACACAAACAGATGGAGAGATACACCATGTTCTTGGATTGAAAGTGAAAATGACTATGCTACACGAAGCAATCTACAGAGTCAATGCAATCCCTGCCAAACTACCAATGGCATTTTTTACAGAACTAAAACAAAAAATCCTAACATTTGTATGGAGACAGCAAAGACCTCGAATAGCCAAAGCAATCTTGAGGGAAAAAAATGGAGCTGCAGGAATCAGACTCCCTGGCTTCAGACTATACTACAAAGCTACAGTAATCAAGAAAATATGGTACTGGCACAAAAACAGAAATATAGATCAATGGAACAGGATAGAAACTCCAGAGATAAACTATGGTCAACTAATCTATGACAATGGAGGCAAAGATACACAGTGGAGAAAAGACAACCTCTTCAATAAGTGGTACTGGGAAAACCAGACAGCTACATGCAAAAGAATGAAATTAGAACACTCCCTAACACCATACACAAAAATAAACTCAAAATGGATCACAGAGCTGAATGTAAGGCCAGACACTAAAAAACTTTTAGAGGAAAACATAGGAAGAACACTCTTTGAAATAAATCACAGTAATCTTTTTTGACCCACATCCTAGAGTAATGGAGATAAAAACAGAAATAAATAAGTGGGACCTAATGAAACTTCAAAGCTTCTGCACAGCAAAGGAAATTATAAGCAAGACAAAAAGACAACACTCAGAATGGGAGAAAATATTTGCTAATACATCAACAGACAAAGGGTTAATCTCCAAAATATATAACAGTTCATTCAGCTTGATATCCAAAAAACAAACAACCCAATCAAAAAATGGGCAGAAGATCTAAATAGGCATTTCTCCAAAGAAGCACATGAAAAGCCACTCAACATCACTAATTATTAGAGAAATGCAAATCAAAACTACAATGAGGTATCACCTCACACCGGTTAGAATGGGCATCATCAGAAAATCTACAAACAGTAAATGCTGGAGAGGGTGTGGAGAAGAGGGAAATGTCTTGCACTGTTGGTGGGAGTGTAAAATGATACAGCCACTATGGAGAACAGTATGGAGGTTCCTTGAAAAACTAAAAGTAGAGTTACCATATTACCCAGCAATCCCACTCCTGAACACATACCCAGAGATCACCATAATTCAAAAAGACACATGCACTCCAATGTTCATTACAGTACTATTTACAATAGCCAGGACATGGAAGCAACCTAAATGTCCATCAACAGATGCATGGATAAAGAAAATGTGGTACATATACACAATGGAATATTACTCAGCCATAAAAAGGAACGAAATTGGGACATTTGTAGGGACATGGATGGACCTAGAGACTGTCATACTGAGTGAAGTGAGTCAGAAAGAGAAAAACAAATATCATATATTAACACATATGTGCAGAATATGGAAAAATGGTACAAATTGACCGGTTTGCAAGGCAGAAATAGAGACACAGATACAGAGAACAAACATATGGACACCAAGTGGGGAAAGTGGGGGTGGGGGGGGGATGAACTGGGAGATTGGGATTGTCATACATACATTACTAATAAGAAAAAAAAATCTCATTGTACACTTCAAATACATGCAGTTTATTGTATGCCAATTGTATCTCTATAAAAGTTCTTAAAGAAAAGAAAAGAACAATCCATTGCTTTTTTTATGTACTTTATATTTTCAAATTCTACCATTATGCTATCTAAATCTGTGGAGATCATCTTCCCAGAGCAATCTTTCTTTTTGCCCCAATATTAACATTTAAACCTGTGTACAAGCGGATTCTGGATTTTCCTTTCAGTGGATTGTGAAATCGACTTTTCTTAATTTTTGTTTATTTCCTCATTTTACTGAAGTACCTCTTAAAATAACATGCTAAAAAATGATGCATGCTAAATAAGCCTTATGATTACTCAAGTGTAAAAGTTTTTTCAATCCATCTTCACACTGGATTGCTAATTTCCCACTGGATTGCTAATTTCCCTAGGCATCGAAAATATCAGTAGAAAAGTAAAGAACTTGGGAGGCATTCTTCACTGTCCTTTCAAGTCCACTGCTGCTGCTGTGAAGTCAGTCAGTTTAAACTCTTCTTTGTAGGTGATCTGTTTTGTTTCTGACTTGTTTTGCTTTTTCATTCTGGAATTTCACAATCTTCTCTTTAGCCTTAGTGTTCCCAATTTTTCCAATACAGTGAATGGGCATTTCAATCTAAATGTCTTTTAATGCATAGTATTGTGATCTTCAGTCTGGGAAATTCTCTGCATTATTTCTTTGATAATTTCTTCTATGTTCCCTCTATTCTCTCTTTCTCAAATACCAATTAGTTGGATGTTTGACTTCCTGCTTTAAATATCTATATTTGTAATTTTTAAGTAATATTTCCTGACTTCCTTTGTCTTATACATTTCTGGGATATTTCCTTTTCCTTATCTTCCAAGTGTTCCACTACATTTTAAGTCTACACTCACACTAAACATTTAAATGTTTCTTTCTTGTGTTCTAATCATTCCTTTGTTATTGTATCTCAATCTTGTTTTGTATTTCTCTTTTTGTGGAGATATAATATCTTCCTGAATCTCTTTAATACTACAAATTTAAATTTTAGATTTTTAAAAATTTCCTTTTGATCCTGAAATTAGTGCTGCTACACCAAGGTCATTTTGTATTCTTGAAGATATTGGGTTCTTTCATATTACAAGTTTTGGTCTAAAACCTGGTGATCTGGTGATCTTCAGTTCTAAGAATGAGACAATAAAGAGCAGAGTGTAGTTTCTAAGTAGTGAGCATGGCTTAATAAATATTACTCTCAAGAAGATGGGGACCTCATGCTTTGGAACCCTAAAACAAGAATGTTCTGAGGCCTCTATGTCCATCTAATTACCTTAGTTCTTCACAGAGCTCATTTAGTTTCTTTAGTGATGAGTGAGTGGTGTTTAATGTCTGGAATGAAAAGAAGTGACTAGTCAACCATTTCACCTATTGCTTTGTAATTAACCCACATCCCCTCATCTTTTCCATTCCCATTCTTTATTTAGCTTGTCAAACACTAGCCTCCTTCCCCAACCCAACGTCCACAGAGCACTTCTGTCACCCCCTTGGCTATAGCCTCTTACGTACTTATTTTAGCCTGCAGCTTTGACTTCACCAGTAATTATTCCTCAGCTCTCTTGTAGTATATCTTAAGAATATTGAATCCTTTTTCTTGTCATTACCCCTTTTTCTTCAGCATTGTGAATTTAAACTCTTTTTATTCCATTAACATCATGGAGGATATCATATAAATGGCATCTCAGAAGGAAAGAATGTTAAAAATGTGTGTTCTTTCTCTCTGATCCAGAAATGCACATTTTCTATTAAAAAAATCTGAAGGGGTAGCCATAAAATCAATGATGATTTAATTGACCTTATTGGAGGTCAATTTGGATATTTGGATATCCAAATATATATTTGGATAAATATATGACTCAGCTTTTTAGACCAAAATTGATCTAGAGTGACTGGAATATTACATGTCCTTAATAAGTATGTTTTATTTGCTGGGGAAGTTAATATTTCTTTTAACCTTCTTCTGGAATGAGTTTCATTTCACATATGTTTTAAGTATTATATCATCTATGATATATCAAAAGCAATACTTCCACATGTGACTATATTTAGTCTTAGCATCTTTCTTTTCCTTAATAACCACCAGGATAGATTAGGATTATGTAACTGATCTTTTTATATGCAACTCTCAAAACTGAGTGCTTGCTCAGAGCCTTCTTGTTCTTAATATTTTACTTTTCTCTTTGTTAAACTGGGATTTGAATATGCATTATAAGATAGGGTAAGGTTTAATGACACTCCATGATTTCCTCCACTCTAGTCCCTTGTCTGCCATTCCCAGATGCACACTGAGAGTTCCAAAATGCCAAAGGGCAAGTAGTTCTTACACACCAGGCTGCTATATGACTCATTTAAATAGTTTCCTCTCTCTGTATTTCCTTCCCTTGAAGTTCCATACTCCTACCTGCTTTTCTCTCCACTACTTGAAAAGCTCTATGTTCAAAACTCAGCTCAGGCATCATGGTACCACTCCTCACCCTTCACCCTTACACCACCCTCAACAGACATCCCATAAAACAACTCCAGTAGCTTTCTCTGACCCTTCTCCATCTCCCACAGTTCCTGTGCATGTCTACTCAAGGTTCCTACTACATGGTGAATTTCTGTGTATGTGTATTCCACCCTCCCCTTTTAGATTATAAGACAATGGGTCTCACAGTGGATGCATATTAAAATCAATTGGATAGCTTTTAAAAATTAAGTCAATCACCATCTCCTGGGATGGGACCCATAAGACTCCAAAGCTCCCCAAGTGATTTAATGTACACAGGGTGGAAAACTACTATTAGACCTCAAGAATTGGACCATATTTTATTTGTCTTTGAAACTTCAGTCACAGATACAATGCATAACACAAAGTGACTACAATAGTAAAAGAATACAGTATCAGCACATCAAATTTCATTATTCAAAATTAAATGACTTCAAAGTATACTTTAAACTTCTAACATTTCAAAGCATTGAAAATAAACAGCTATATTTTATCAAACAATTCAGGTTCATATTTGGGGAATATTTCTAATGATAATTTAATAATAATGACCCACACAAATTAATCCATGAGAAAAATATTATATGAAAAGGAGTATACCTATCTTAATATGTGCATGTTGCCCAATGGATAACTAGCTATACACAAAACCAGACACACATATACACACACATGCACACTGATACAGCTAGGTTATACATTACATTCTTGTATTATGGGTTTTCACTAGTCAGGAGACTGAATTTTTTTCAGAAATTAAATAAGAATGCTCTGAAATGTGATTTAAAAGAAGCTGATGGAAACAGTAGATATCGAAGCATGCTGTCATAATGGGATTAGTTATATTTTTCCATTACATTGTTAAAATAAAAATAGAAGGACAGAGAGAGATGGAAGGAAATAAATACCTAACACAGTAGATCTCATCTTGAATTTAAAGCTAGAGATTAGCACTGCAGGTAGACAAAGATTTTGCTAAAGAAACCATTAGCAGAAAGCTTTGGATTCTATTGCCTGACACTGGTGTTGAAAGGAAAAATACATATGGATAAACTGATGGATTGATAGGTTTATTTCATACAGAAAGCAGGTCCAGAAATAGATTCTAATTCAAAGAAACAGGAAAGTATTTTGTTTTTGTTGTTGCTGTCAGCAGTCATCTCAAAACTGTCTAGGTAATAGAGACTGTTATAAAATGTTTTAGGTTGTAAAGAAAGCATTCAATGTCCTTGTCTGAGAGATTCCAGCATATAGAATTCCTTGTAAAAGTTAATTTATAACATATTAAGTCACAGATTCCATTTTGGAAACAACTAAAACTGAATATTTGGTAAATGCAGCATGGATTACTTGAGAAGTCAATATAAATAAGTTGATAACTATGTCAGTAGTTTGTGACATAAACTAGTGTCATGCATATGACTTATCCTTTTAAAAAGGCAGCCGTGTCTGGTCTTGCCCATGTCTTAAAAATAACAGCTTGTTAAGTGGTAGTTTAGCCAAAGAAAAAATATTCTGCCCCAATTAAAAAAAAAAAATCCTCACAGGGTGTCCTTTTTATATCAGGAACAAGAGAATAACTTTGACCTGGCTAATCAATAGGTTATTTTTACAAATGTGGTACAATTTTCAAGGAACAAAAGAGCATTTGAAAGTGTTTGGTAACATCTGGTATGCACTTTCATTTTTCAGCAGTGCACAGATATTTGGGCATAAGATATGTCAAAGAAAAAAATTGCATTGCAGAGAGTAAAACAGACAAGGAATACTTCATTCAAGATTACTGTCATAGGGGAGAGAAACTGAGCTCAACTCTACTAAAACAAAAAGCAGGAGGATTTTTAAGTGGTGAGCTGCTAGAAAAGTACTGGAGAATTTTAAGTGGGAGGTCAATGGGACTAGGCCATCTGTGTTTGCTAATTGTCACTTACCCTACCCTCTACCCTCCCACAGAGATTGGGAGACAGTGGACGCTATCTCCTCCAGGGATTACACTTCAGTGGGAAGGCTCCCAGGTCCTTGAGAAAGACAATTCCTAGCATATAAAATTGGCAAAAACCTGGAAGAAGATTCACATCACAAAGGGGCAGAGAAAGAACTTATAATTGAAGCTTTTCTAAAGTAAATGTTCTAAGTAAAAAAGAGGTCACAGGGTCATGGTCAGGAAGAAACCTGTCTGAAGTTTCGTCAAGCTGAGGCAAACTTTTAAGCAGTCTTGGTTCAACAAACAGCAAAAAGATTAGCTTTCAGGGTACTAAGGGGTCTGTCACTATGACTTGTTTAGATGAACATTTCCACAGTTGTATCCACTAAGTGTGGGTAACTGGCTGGGTTCAAATCACACCTTTGCCACTTATTAGCTGTTTAGACTTGAGCGGTAGTTTCTTCCATATTCACATGGAAGAAAAAATATTAAGGCCAAACAATGGTCGCATTTCTTTTAAAGTAAGAACCTCACTTTACTAAAGGAAGTGTCTTGATAGGACAGCTAGATTGTGGATAAACTCCAGTGTGAACAGTCCTTGAAAAGAATCAAGTGAAAGCAAAAATTTTTCACATAATAAAGTAAGAGGTATCTGATGTTTCCTTCACAGGATAGATGATGAGGGGAAAGTCCTGAAAAAGAGTTGTCCAGTAATAATAACCTGCTGTTACTATTAGCTACTGTAAGTGTGTAATTAGGAAAAAATAACAGGATCCACTAATGAGATAGTTATTAAAGATTGTAAATGCAGATTCTTTAAATAAAATCAGAAAAGGGTTTTTTTGTACATTTCTACAAAAACTTGCAATAAGATTTGAATTTCAATAGTATACATTAAACAATATGCTAAAACTTCTGTAGATACAAATGCAGAATGCAGTTTCTACCATGACAAGTGTGTGTCAAAAGTAGATTCTGCTTTTTAAGCAGTTATCTCAGTTTTTAAGCAGTTATCATACATGTAAGTATATGTTTCAGTCAATCACCAAAATGGAGGATTTAAATGTATTATACCAGAGTTCCTGAAGAAGTAAACAGAGCTCAGATTCACTCTCTAGATCTTGCTTTTGAACATTTTAGACTGTAGATTTTAAAGACTTTTAGCAGCTCCAGCAATAAGTATGGGGTAGAGTTTATTGATTCCTTCATAACAGGCATTATGGTTACATATATGTAATTTCTCATTCATTTATACATTAATTTAACAATTATTGAGAATTAATTATATTTATTCGGCAGAAATAATACATATCCTCAAGAAGTTTTTAATCTAGTGGGAAATACTATCAAACAAATGCTATTAAAAATAGCAAATACTAAAAAAAAAATAGCAAATACTGTCTTTTTGGTAAATATGTTTGTTTACCTTTTTGTTTTAGAGGAAATATAAACTACCTCCAGATTTTCCCCCTGATTCATATACTGTTATTGCTAATGTCTCCTTGAGAAACTCAGTTTGAGACTTGCTGAATCTTAAGGAAAACCTCTCATTTAGAGAAAGAGAATACTGTGAACAATTTGAATACTTAGTAGGCCACACAAATGAGTACAAAATACAATCATTTCATCACACTATGATGAAATCATTTAAAAGGCAACCATTGCAGAAAAGATGAAGTGTCATTTCTGCATTCAAATAATAGGCCTCTCAATTGTTGGCTATTTAATTTTGGCCAATTTACCTGATGACTCTCTTCCTGAGACTTTTAATTTTTAAAATAGGAAGACAAGCACCTGTCTTATAGAGTTGCTTTAAAAATTAAGCAATATCAATACTTTAACATGAGTATCTTCAGGGCAATTTAAAACTTAACCTACACAAACCACAGCACACATACACGTGTACCTGTATATATAATTCAAGAAATAAGTATGCACTTGCTGATTTCCTCTGAGAGATTGCTCTATACAATCTTTGTATACCATTAAGTTCTGTACTGCTGAACTCTAGTAATTCTAATTTAATGATATTCATCTAACAAAGTGAACACAAGAGGGCCTATATTTCAATTAAATGTTCCCTGAAAACAAGGCCTATGTTTACTACATTAGGTGCTTTATATTTGTACTTTTCTAAAGCTTCTATATATAGGAGATCTTAAATATTAATTTCCATGATTGAAAATACATACAAATAAGTTAGAAAGTTAATAGTTTGCATAATAATAAGGATATTTCCTCCCCAAAATAACACTTTATCTTTTCTTAACCTTGGGCAAATGTCTGCACTTGTTAAAGATGTCATTAAATAATTTTCCCTCTTCTTCAAAGCCTTCAGCTATTCATCACCTTTTGAGGAAAGAGTGTGCTTTAAGCTTAACAGCAATACAGTTAAAAAAGAATGTGCTAAAAAAAAGTGAATATAGAACACATGAAAGTCATAAGGTGTAGAAGCAAAGATAAAATAGCTATCTTTTTCTGGAAAGAAGAAGGCAAAATAATTCAAAGGAAGACAAGTAGGGAAGAGGAACAGCAAGTTTAAGATTAAAAATAAAATGAATCATGCATATAAATGTGTGGATCAGAAAATGGAATGGCAGGACTTCTGAATGCTTGATTTTCAGAAACAGCAGAAAGAAAATTAAATGTTGAAAGGAAAGAAATAAGATAGTTTGCTTTAGATCATATACTCATTTAAATCATCCACTGGCTTTTTTTTCCAACTTCAGGTTTTCTGGGGACACAATCTATTAAAGAGTTTCACAAGGTCTCAGTCTATTGTCTAGGACTTCCAATGCTTTTGAGAAAAGTTGAAAGATGGTCAGATTTCTTTTTTTGAATTATATATACAGGCACATGTGTATGTGTGCCGTGGTTTGTGTAGGTTGTTTTAAGTTGCCCTGAAGATACTCATGTTAAAGTATTGATATTGCTTAATTTTTAAAGCAACTCTATAAGACAGGTGCTTGTCTTCCTATTTTAAAAATTAAAAGCCTTGGGAAGAGAGTCATCAGGTAAATTGGCCAAAGTTAAATAGCCAACAATTGAGAGGCCTATTATGCGAATGCAGATGATCAGATTTCAGAATCTCCTCTCAACTACTAGACTAAACAGACTTAAAAAAAAAGTCTCTGCAATTTATTTTCAACATATACATGGCTTTAAAATTTTATTGGATATTAAAATTTCAATAAAAATAAAATAAAAATATATTGAATCCAACATTCAATATATTAAAATTTTTAGAATTTTTCTCTCTTGCAAGATTCCTAAAACATTTACATTTTACTGCTCCATCTTTTTCTTAAAGGAAGCATTATCATTTCAATAGTATTACACTCTATGTCAAAATATAATTAACATTGCAAATAATACATTAATACTGCATGTATTCTATATAATCAGAGAAAAAGGAATATGAGAGTTTAAATATCTGCAAAGTTCAAGTCACAGAGAAGTAAGTGTTAGTACCTGAATAGACTTATGATCTCTTGAAATATGAAATTGAATATATTACTCTCTACACTATGAAATAATACAATTTTATGATCATGAAACAGACTATCTCTTCCCTGGAATCCATCTATACAGTAAAATTTAGGAATTGATCCTAATGAGATTAAAATTTTAATTTTAGAAAAATAAATTAGATATGAAAAACTATTGTATATATGTGTAATCTGAGAGCAATGCTTGCATCTTGTTTAAAACAAATACTTTTACTCATAAACTTTGTCTTCTATGATGTTTTTCATTAGCTCTAAAGGGCGCATTCATTCATTTATAACAGGTAATTCACAGCTGAAATGATTTTATTTAAGATGTACTTTTCTGAAGAAAGGTACCCACATTTTGGAGACCCTTTAAAATTGAAACTGTAGCCGAAGTTTAGACCTTGGTATGGGGAATAAAGAATACTCTGGGAAACAGCACACAAACATGCAGTTAGTCAAATGTGGTCCATTATATCTGTTATCAAATATCATATTAAAAATTAGTTTAAAATGGTAGACTTCATTTCCCATGATTATTCAATAATTACTTACACAGTAAAGAATAATAAAAAGAAATATAGATAAATTTTATGTGCAAATATGAGGAGGAAGGGATCACAAAATTTTGCAACTGGGAGAATAGTATTTCCCTTCTTAAGGATAGTTTCAATAAAGTATTGGAAGAGAAGAATATATTTTAATGTATCAAGAAATAAATGAAAGTTGAGACAATTGAGATCAAGAAAATAGGCTCTTATCTAAAATATTTTTTGTAAAGATAAAGAGTGAAAGGGGGCAAAAGCAAGAGGAAGATTCAGCAATTTTGAATCTCTTCTGTCTTTTATATATAAAGGACTAAGTTATAAAATGATCAGAAGATGTCGCTGGTAAAAGAGCTTGAAGACAAAAGATAGAAGCTGGGTCAGCATGGAAGTATGACCACAGGGGAGAACTGCAGCATATGGAATTCTGTGGGTTCAGTGAAAAGAATCATAATTATTTTTTTTAAATAACAACTATTTAAAAATTCTGGAAAGTATCCTAAGAGCATACAGCAAACAGAGAAACATGAGTTCAAAAAAAAATCGATTAAATCATGATTAAAACAGTGAGAGCCTGCAGCATTTGAGGCATGACCTGCTCCTTACCCCCTCCCCTGATAAACACGTTAGAAGATCGACTCCATGTGCTATGGCCAAGAATATGGGCTTCCCTCACCACTAACTCCTAGTCTAGGACTTTGGTTTCTCCTTGTGGCTGGTAGGGCATCAGAATTTCTCATGCCCACCAAGCCTATGTAGCAGATCTATTCTAGGGAAGCATATCCAAAAGGTCTGTGGTTTCCCTCCTCTACCCAGCTGCTACATGTAGGGTGGAAGCTCTACTTTACAGGGGTCAAAATGCTAGACCCTGGTTGCCGTTGTTCCTTAAGTTATACCACGTAAAGATACAGTCAAAGAGGTCATAGCTAAAGGCTAAAATCAACATTACTCATGGGGGAAGAGGATGGTAGGGTCACTTCATGCATATCCAAGATTTTACCTTGTAAGGAGTCACATCAGAAGCTGCACATAGTTTAAAAATATATCCAAGTCACTACTGAGATTCTTATCAAGAATCTTTATTGGCTTATGCATCCTATTCTCTTCCTATTTGAACTTTCCTGAAGCGAAAATATGACACTTAAGAACCCAAGCATGATAGGAGAGGGAAAAAGTTAAATACATGGAAAAATCTAGACAAAATAATTAGTTCCTAAGTTATAGAGACTCATTTGTAACTGTCAATAACTTTTATAAATCCTTGCTTTGCTTCCACATACCGGCATGGTTTCAAGATCTTGCCCACATTCCTTCACCACAGTTTTATTACATTGTTTTCTGTAGAAAGATTTTCCAAGGTTATCACTAAAGCATCCTTTTAGGACTGCCCAAACACCCATGTTATTTATCACATTTCATTGGATAAGGAAGCACTTGTACAAGTATGAAAAAGGAATTCTTTTTCTAAAAAGAAAGTTAAAAGTCAAAATATATTGGCCTTCTTTCTTGTTCAACAGATCTCCTGAGAACAAGAAATGGTTGTTTAGTCCCTCTAACTATAGTCTACAATCATTGCAAGCAAAAGCCAATTTTGTATTATTATTCTTCAAGGTGAAAGTAAGTCATTGTCTGTCTTTATATTAGGTGAAGAAGATGAGAAAGGACATGATTAATAGTAGAAGTGAAATTTCAAATAGGTTTTGTGTCAAATAAAGAAAGAATAATGCCTTTTAAACTCTCCCTTACTAAAATAAAATTACCCACTCCTTGCAACCTATTTTACATCCACTATTATATTTGAATTGAAATTTTAAAGTATATGTTTTGTTCGCCTAACCAGTGTGAATACTTCCATAAACCCTGGGTAAAATATAACGAGTTCATTCATTTTTAAAATGACTTACCTGACGCTCCACACACTTCAATACCAGCAAGTACAGTGCTTCTCTCTTGAAGGGATATTGCGACAGCCTTACGGACCAGGAAGGGTGGTGCAGCTACTCATCCTAAGCAGCAGGGGGAGCCCGTAACGTCTGTTGAGTCTACCCCATGCCATTTTTCCTACCACGTGGTGTTGCTGTTGAAGCTTAGCCCCCCTCAAGGGGAAGCAGACAGCGGTTCTTTAGTTCCTCACCGGTTCAGATCCATGCATCATTGCACCAGCCTTGGGTTTCTCACAAGAAAAATGTTCCCCTCTTTCACCTCTGAACTTAATCTAGAGTCCCATGGTTGACTTCTCAAGGTAACAGCTTTTCTTGTGAAGCATTTTTAGGTCCCATAATGCAAACTCTCCATGTGCAACCTGGCACAGAACGCTGTCGGGTCTGGTTAGAGTAGGTACCACACAGTGATGGGGAATCTTTATCCTTGCTTCTTCCTCAGGAATCCACCGAATAAAAAACAGTAACTTTTTATCTTAAAAACCCAGAACACAATAGGACCAATAATAAGTCCTTGATCTCAGCAGTTGGACAACTAGCCTTATATTGAATACCAAACCTCAAAGTGAAAATACCTTCACTAATTTTCCCAGTTTCTCTTGTCGTTCTCCATGAGTTTACCTCAATTTCTGTGTGGGAGTTTGAGGTAATATCAGAGATTCCAAAATTATTTTTGTCACTAGAGAATAGAAAACTAAAGCATGAAGAATCTCTTTGTACAGCATCTGTCAATGTTTATATTTTCTTCTCTACAGCGTACTGTGGTTCTTACACTGAGGGAAAATTTAGCAATGAAGTTAGAACATGATACTTTCATATTATGCTCAATGATTTTGCATAGTGAACAAAATTAGAGAAGTTTCAGCAAAGCTAATCTACTTTCTATCTCTGTAGATTAGCCTATTCTGGACGTTTTATATCAGTGGAAACATACAATATGTGTTCTTCTGTGACTGGCTTTTTCAATTAGTATAATGTATTCATCATTCATCCATGTTGAAGCACGCATCCATACTTCATTCCTTTCCATTGCTGAATAATATTCCATCATATAGACAGAGCATTCTACTGAACATAGAGCACTCACAGGTGGACATTTGGGTTGCTTCTACCTTGGGGCTGTAATGAATAATGCTACTAGGAATATTCATGTACCAGTTTTTGTGTGAACTTATGTTCTCATTTCTCTTGAGTCTGCTGGAATTGCTGGATCAAATGGTAACTCTATATTTAACTTTTCAATAAATTAACAGGCTGTTTTCCAAAGCAGCTTCACCATTTTACATTCCTGCAGGCAACATTCCTGCCAACACTTAACTGGTTTGGTTTTAGTGTTAGTTTTCTGTTTTTCTGGGGATTTTTTTTTTTTGCTTGTTTGTTTCAGTTTGAATTATCTTTTAGTATAGTTGCTGTAAATATTACATAAGTTTCAGGTGTACAACATAGTGCTCCACAATTTTTAAAGGTTATACTCCATTTATAGTTATAAAATATTGACTATATTCTCCACTTTGTACAATATATCCTTGTAGTTCATTTTATGCATATAACTTTGTACCACTTAATCCCTTACCCCTGTATTGCCCTTTCCTCCTTACCTCTCCTGTTAACCACTAGTTTGTTCTGTGTATCTGTGAGTCTGCCTCTTTTATGTTTCATTCACTAGTTTGTTGAATTTTTTAGATTTTATATATGTGACATCATACAGCATTTTTCTTTCTCTGCCTGATTTATTTCACTTAGCATAATACCCTCCAAGTCCATCCTTGTTGATGCTAATGGCAAATGTCATTCTTTTTTATGGCTGAGTAGTATCCCATTGTGTGTGTGTGGGGGGGGGCACATCTTCTTTATGCATTCCAATGCTTTTGTTTTTATTAGAGCCATCAGTGGGTAATAAGTGTTATTTCATTGTGTTTTTGATTTGCATTCCCTGATAACTCATAACTTTGAGTACTTTTGTATAGTTTTTGGTCATGTGTAAATCTTCTATGGAGATGTCTATCTAAATTCTTTTCCTGTTTTTTTAATTGGATTATTTGTAGTTTATCATTGATTTGTGAGAGTTATTTGCATAATCTTGATAAAAATCCCTTTTAAAACATATAATTTGCAAATAATTCCTCCATTTATTACATCATCTTTATATTTTCTTGATGTGTCCTTAAAAGAACAAAACTTTTAAATTTTGTGAAGACAAATTTACTTTTTTGTTAGTTATTTGTGTTTTGGTATCTGTTGCTGTATCTAAGAAGGCTTTGCCTAATCCAAAGTCACAAAAATTGACTCATGTATTCTTCTAAGAGTTTATAGTTTTAAGCTCTTACATTTAGGTCCCTGACTTTTTAAACAATATTGTTGATGTACAAATTTATGTTATTTTCAGTTGTACTACACAGTGATCTGTCATGCATACCTTATAAAATGATCACCATGATAAGTCTAGTAACCTTCTGTCCCCATACAAAGTTATTATAATATCATTGACCTTATTTTTTATGCTGTATAGTACATCACCATGGCTTATTTATTTTATAATAAGTGTATACAACTTCATTCCCATCATATATTTCACCCAGCCACATATCTCCCTTCCCTTAGGCAGCCATTCATTTGTTCTGTGTACCTATGCGTCTGTTTTCATCTTGATTTGTTGGTTAGATTCCACATATAAGTGAAAATATCCAATATTTGTTTTTCTCTGTCTGACTTATTTCACTAAGTATAATACCCTCCAGTTTCATTCATGTTGTTACAAATTACAAGATTTCATTCTTTGTTATGGTGGAGTAATATTCCATTGTATATATATCACATCTTCTTTATCCATTCATGTGTCAGTGGACACTGAGATTGCTCACATCTCTTAGCTATTGTAAATAATGCTGCAATGAACATTGGGGTGCACATCTCTTTTTTGAATTAGCACTTTTATTTTCTTCAGATAAATACTCAGGAGTCATATTGCTGAGTTATATGGTAGTTCTATTCTTAATTTTTTGAAAAAGTTCTGTACAGTTTTCCATAGTGGCTATAACAATTTACATTTCCACCAAGAGTACACTACATTTCCATTTTCTCCATATCCTAGCAAACACTTGTTATTTGTTCTCTTTTTGATGTTAGCCATTCTGAAAATTGTGAGGTGATATCTCAGTGTGGTTTTGATGTGCATTTCTCTGATAATTAGTAACACTGAGCATCTTTTCACATGCCTGTGGCCATCTACATGTCTTCTTTGGAAAAATATCTATTCAAGTCCTCTGCACATTTTTTTTTTAGAACTTTTATTGAGATACAGTTACCAGACAATAAACAGCATATATTTAGAGTGTATAATTTGGTATCCCAATCTCCCAATTCATTCCCCCCAACCCTCCCTGCTTTCCCCACTTGGTATCCATAGGCTTGTTCTCTACATCTGTGTCTCTATTTCTGCCTTGCATTTCCTCTTTCATAGTTGTTAGCATTTGCCTTATGTATTGAGATACTCTTATATTGGGTGCATATATATTTAGAGTTGTTATCTCCTCTTCTTGGATGGATCCCTTGATCTTTATGTAATGTCCTTTCTTGTCTCTTGTAACATTTTTTATTTTAAAGTCTATTTTATCTGATATGAGTATTGCTACTCCAGCTTTCTTTTGATTTCCATTTGCATGGAATATCTTTTTCCATCCCCTCACTTTCAGTCTTTATGTGTCCCCAGGTCTGAAGTGGGTCTCTTGTAGGCAGCATATATATGGGTCTTGTTTTTGTAGCCATTCAGGCAGTCTGTGTCTTTTGGTTGGTGCATTTAGTCCATCTACTTTCAAGGTAATTATCGATATGTATGTTCCTATTACCATTTTCTTAATTGTTTTGTTTATGTTTTTGTAGGTCCTTTTCTTCTCTTATGTTTCCCACTTAGAGAAGTTCCTTTAGCATTTTTTGTAGGGCTGGTTTGGTGGTGCTGAATTCTTTTAGCTGTTGCTTGTCTGTAAAGCTTTTGATTTCTCCATCGAATCTCAATGAGATCCTTGCTGGATAGAGTATTCTTGGTTGTAGGTGCTTCCCTTTCATCACTTTAAATACATTGTGCCACTCCCTTCTGGCTTGCAGAGTTTCTGCTGAGAAATCAGCTGTTAACCTTATGGGAGTTCCCTTGTACATTATTTGTCGTTTTTCCCTTGTTGCTCTCAATAACTTTTCTCTGTCTTTAATTTTTGTCAATTTGACTACTATATGTCTTGGCATGTTTCTCCTTGGGTTTATCCTGCCTGGGACTCTCTGCAATTCCTGGACTTGGGTAGCTATTTCCTTTCCAATGTTAGGGAAGTTTTCAACTATAATCTCTTCCAGTATTTTCTCAGGTCCTTTCTCTCTCTCTTCTCCTTCTGGGAGCCCTATAATGCAAATGTTGGTGCATTTAATGTTGTCCCAGAGGTCTCTTAGACTGTCTTCATTTCTTTTCATTCTTTTTTCTTTATTCTTTTCTGCATCATTGCTTATCACCATTCTGTCTTCCAGGTCACTAATTGATCCTTCTGCCTCAGTTAATCTTCTATTGCTTCCTTCTAGTGTATTTTTCATTTCAGTTATTGTGTTGCATATCTCTGTTTGTTTGCTCTTTAATTCTTCTAGGTCTTTGGTAAACTTTTCGATCTTTGTATCCAGTCTTTTTTCAAAGTCCTGGATCATCTTCACCATCATTATTCTGAAATCTTTTTCTATAATGGTGCCTATCTCCTCTTCATTTAGTTGTTTTTCTGAGGTTTTATCCCGTCCCTTCATCTGGTACAACGTCCTCTGCTTTTTCATTTTCTCTATCTTTCTGTGGCTGTGGTTTTCAGTTCCACAAGATGAAATACTGCTGATACTGCTTGATACTGCTGTCTGCCCTCTTGTGGAGGAAGCTATCTAGGAGGCTCATGCATGCTTCCTGATGGGAGGGACTGATGGTTTGTAGGGCTGCGTGGGTGGAGCTCAGTAAGACTTTTTTCTCTCTGCACATTTTTTAATCAGGTTCTCTTTTTGATGTTTAGTTGTGTGACTTTTGTTTAAGCTCTTTATTGGAATATAATTGCTTTACACTGTTGTGCCAGTTTCTGCTATACAATAAAGTGAATCAGCTGTATTTATACATATATCCCCATATCCCCTCCCTCCCGTGACTCCTTCCCATCCTCCCTATCCCACTTCTCTATGTCACCAATCATCAAGTTGATCTTTCTGTGTTATGCAGCAGCTTCCCACTAGCTACCTATTTTACATTTGGTAATGTATATATGTCAGTGCTACTCTCTCACTTCATCCATAATCCAAAAAGAAACATGTACCACAATGTTCATTGCAGCACTATTTACAATAGCCAGGACATGGAAGCAACCTAAATGCCCATCAACAAATGAATGGATAAAGAAGATGTGGCACATATATACAATGGAATATTACTCAGCCATAAAAGGAATGAAATTGAATTATTTGTAGTGAGGTGGATGGACCTAGAGTCTGTCATGCAGAGCCAAGTAAGCCAGAAAGAGAAAAACAAATACCATATGCTAACTCGTATATATGGAATCTAAAAAAGTGGTACTGATGAACCCAGTGACAGGGAAAGAATAAAGGTGCAGATGCAGAGAACTAACTTGAGGACATGGTGTGGGGGGTGAAGGGGAAGCTGGGATGAAGTATGACTTCTTTGTATACATTAGATATTAATCCCTTATTGGATATGCCATTTACATGCATCTTCTCCCATTCAGTATGTGGGCTTTATGTTTGGTGGATAATTTCCTTTGCTGTTCAAAAGCTTTTTAGTTTGATATAGTCCCATTTGTTTTTTTGTTTTTTTGGGTTTTTTTTTGCTTTTGTTTCTCTTGCCTGAGAAGATTAATTCAAAAAAATATTGCTAAGACCAATGTCAAGGAGCATACTGCCTGTGGTTACTTCTAGGTGCTTTAGATTTTTGAGTTTTACATTTAAGTCTTTAATTCCTTTTGAGTTTATTTTTGCATCTGGTGTGAGAAAGTGGTCCAGCTTCATTCTTTTGCATGTAGCTGCTCAGTTTTCTCAATACCACTTACTGAAGAGGCTGTCTCTTCCCCATTGTATATTATTGCCTCTTTTGTTGTAGATTAATTGACAACATAAGCATGGGTTTATTTCTATGTTCTCTATTCTGTTCCATTGATCCATGTGTCTGTTTTTATGCCAATACCACACACAGTTTTGATTACTATAACTCTGAAGTATAATTTGACAACAGGAAGTATGATATCACCAGCTTTGTTCTTCTTTCTCAATGTTGTTTTGGCTATCCAGGGTCTTTTGGTGTTCCACTCAAATTTTAGAATTATTTGTTCTAGTTCCATGAAAAATGCCATAGGTATTTTGTTGAGGATTGCATTGAATCTGTAAACTGCTTTGGGTAGTATGGTCATGTAAATAATATCAATTCTTCCATTTTATGAGCATGGTATATTTTTCCATTTGTTTGTGTTGTCTGTAATTTCTTTGATCATATCTTAGAGTTTTCAGAGTACAAATCTTTTACCATCTTGGTTAGATTTATTTTTAAGTATTTTATTCTTTTTGATGCAATTGTTAGGGAATTGTTTTCTTTGGTTCTCTTTCTGATAGTTCATTATTAGTGTATAGAAAAAACAGATTTCTGTATATTGATTGTGTACACTGAAACTGTACTGAATTTGTTTATTAGCTCTAGTAATCTTTCGGTGGCATCTTTAGGGTTTTCTATATATAGTTTTATGTCATCTGCAAACAGGAAGTTTTACTTCTTCCTTTACAACTTGGGTTCCTTTTATTTGTTTAACTTGTCTGATTGCTGTGTCTAGGACTTCCAACATTATGCTGAATAAGGGTGATGAGAATGGGCATACTCATCTTGTTCTAGATCTTGAAGAAAATGCTTTTACCTTTTCACCATTTAGTATGATGTTGGCTGTGGGTTTGTAATAAATGACCTTTATTAAGTAAAGGTACATTCCATCTATACACACTTTGTTGAGAGTTTTTATCATGAATGGATGTTGAATTTTGTTGAAATTTTTCTGTTTTCTGGTTTTCAACATTTGTTTTGAAGAAGAAAAGCTTTTTCTGCTTCTACTGAGATTATATTATTTTTATTCTTCAACTTGCTAATTGATATATCATACTGATTGATTCATAGATTTTGAACCATCCTGTGTCCCTGGGATAAATGCCCCTTGATTATGGTGGATGATCCTTTTAATGTATCATTGAATTCAGTTTGCTAATATTTTTGTTGAGGATATTTGCATATATGTTCATCACTGATATTGGCTGATAATTTTCTTATTTTGTGTTATATTTGTCTGGTTTTCATATCAAAGTGATACTGATCTCACAGAATGAGTTCAGAAACATTCTTTTCTCTTCAATTTTTTGGAATAGTTTGAGAAGGATAGATGCTAACTCTTTCTCAAATGTTTCGTAGAATTCACCTGTGAAGCTGCATTGTCCTGGATTTGTTTATTGTGAGTTTTTTTTTTTATTACTGATTCAATTTCATTACTGTTAATTGGTCTGCTCATATTTTGTATATCTTCCTGATTCAGTCTTATAAGATTGTGTATTTCTAGGAATGTATCCATTTCTTCTGGGTTGTCCAATTTATTGATGTATAATTGTTCATAATAACCATTTATGATCATTTGTATTTCTGTTTGTCATTTTTAACTTCTCTTTCATTTCTGATTCTATTCAGGTGGATCCTCTCTCCTTTTCTCTTGATGAGTATGGTTAAAGATTTATCAATTTTGTTTATCTTTTCAAAGAACCAGCTCTTAGTTTCATTCATATTTTCTTTATTTCATTTTTTTCTTAACTGATCTTTATTACTTCCTTCCTTCTACTAAATTTGTGTTTTATTTCTTTTTCTGGTTCCTTTAGGTGTAAGGTTAGGTCATTTTTTTGAGATTTTTGTTTGTTTCCTGAGGTAGGCCTGAATCACTAGAAACTTCGCTCTTAAAACTGTTTTAGCTGAATCTCATAGATTTTGGATCTTTGTTTCAATTTTTACTTGTCTCCAGGTATATTTTTTATTTTCTCTTTGAGTTTTTTACTCAGTGACCCATTAGTTGTTTAATAGCATATTGATTAGCCTCCACATATCTGTAGTTTTCTTATATCTTTCTTGTAATTAATTTCTAATGTCATACAATTGTGGTCAGAAAAGATGCTTGATATGATTTCAGTCTTCTTAAATTTACTGAGACTTATTTTGTGGCTTAGCATGTGATCTATCCCAGAAAGTGTTCCATGTGCACCAAGCAAGAATGTATATTCTGCTGTATTAAAATGAAGTGATATGTGCGCACACACATATTTTTTTTTTCCCAATCTGGTCTAAATTTTCATTTAACGCCAAAGTCCCCTTATTAAATTTCTCTCTTTATTATCTGTCCATTGATGTAAGTGGGGTGCTAACGTCCCCTACTAGTCTTATATTACTGTCAATTTCTCCCTTTATGTTTGTTAATATTTGCTTTAAGTATTTAGGTTCTCCTATGTTGGGTACATATTATTTAAAATTGTTACATTTTCTTTTTGTATTGATCCCTTTATCATTATGTACTGTTTCTTTGTATCTTGTTAAAGTCTTTATATTAAACTCTGTTTTTCTGATATAAGTATTACTACCACAGCTTTCTTTTAATTTCCATTTGCAAGGAATATCTTTTTCCATCCCCTCACTTTCAGTCTCTGTGTGTTTTCAGATCTGAAGTGAGTCTCTTATAAGCAGTACATAGATTGGACTTTTTTGATCCATTTGGCCACTCTCTTTTATTTGGAGCACTTAGTCCATTTACATTTAAAGTAATTTTGATAGTTGTGTAGTATTGCCATTTTGTTCATTGTTTTCTGGATATTTTTGTGATTCTTTTTTCCTTTTTCCTTCTGTGCTCTTTCCCCTTGTGATTTTATGACTATCTTTAGTTTTATACTTGTATTCATTTTTCCTTTTGTGTGTGTGTATCTATTATAGGTTTTTGGTTTGTGGTTACCATGAGGTTCATATGTAACAACTTATATTCATAAATGACTATTGTAAGTTGATGATCTCTTATGTTCAAATACATGCTAATGATCCTCAGTTTATTTCTATGTATTAGGTAGGTCAGTTGCCTATCCCAAACTTAGAGAGATGGCCCTATGTAGGAATTGTCCTATGGGGCCTGGAAGCATGATTGGCTCCTAGTCACCAGAGCTATATGATCCAGGGGTGTCCCCTATGTGGATTTCATGTGTCCTTCTGTTGTGGCAGGGCCATCTACTGTGGGCACACTGGTAGGCAGGGCTCATTCCTGGCTCAGTTGGCTGTGAGGTCCTGCCTTGTGCAATAGCTGTGTGCCTGCTCTTGGTTGGGGTAGAATCCTCATGTGGCCAGCTGTCCAGCCTGGCGGCATGTGGCAGCTGCAAGCCTCCTGTTGGATGGGACTAGCTCTTCACATAGCTTCTAATGGTACAAGTCTCTAGTGCTGTTAGTCTAGAGGGAGGATTCCAAAATGGTACTTGCCAGTGTAAGTGTTATTGTAGTAGAATGAGTTCCCAAAAAATGGCTAGAGCCAGCATCTCCAGCCCAAGAGGGATTCCCAGTTGCCTTCTGGCTCTTCAGGAGGCTTTCCAAGATCAATATGTGGGTCTGACCCAAGCTCCTTTAAATCACATCTTCTGTATGTGGACTCAGAACATATGAGATTTTGTGTGCACTCTTTAAAAACAGAGTCCATATTTCAAGTGATAATAGGAATTCTTTCAATTCCTTCCATATACTAGAAATTATGCAAGTATTATATTAGTCAACCCTCAGAGAAATTGCATGAGGTAGGTATTCTCAATATTACCATTTAGTAGAGGAAGACTTGAACTTGTAGAGGTATTAAGCAACAAAACAAAAACACTCAGGTGGTAAACTACAGAGTTAGGAGTACCTGCCTGCTCCAGGAGTCTTGTAGAAAAGCTCTCTGACTCAGCCAGAATCTACTAGCATTGAGAAGCTAGTGGTTCAAAAGATACATATGTGATGTATTCCACTGTAGATTCTATTAAAATCATTAAATGTTTGGAAATGTGTTCCTTACTGTCCACTACATGTTTTACTAATTATTCTAGTCCTTTTCTCACCTTGATTTCTCAGACAGCATTGTCATTAATGTATAGCAATGGTCATCTCAGGTAAAATGAGTAGCTGTTTTTTGAGATTCTTTAAAACAAAGTGAGATGTTGGTTTTTCTGAAATAACAGCATGTGATAGAGGATTCAGTCATCAAACTAATAACAAATCCCTACAGATATGTAGGGATACATCTGGTTTTGCAGCCTTTGTCACATAGAGGTCATTGGTAAGACTTTGTTATATAGTTTGTAGCTACATTTGGTTTGTATTCTTTGTGACATTTTATTGGCTTTCATTTTATTATAGATAATAGGGTAATGTCCACAGAACCAAAAATGGCAAAAGGGTTTTTCTTCCTTTACTTGTGCTTTTTCTTTCTTTTAATAAGAAAATCATAAGAGGAGCACGGGAAGAATGTATCTCCAGTTCAAACTAAGAATCACGTATTGCAGCCAACAGAGGATAGTGAAGAAACAGCTCTGTATTTTTATATTGAAAATTATTTTATTTTTGGTTCAAAAGCATTAAGTTGTTTAGGAGGTTCTAGGATTATTCACAGACTAAATAGAAGATTGTAGTTTATCTGCTTTTTTACCTATTTGCTAAGTATAAATAATTAACATTTTTAATTTTACTGATTCATTTAATTCTTTGTGAATCTCAAATGAGCAGCTTGTTCAATAAATTGTAAATGACATAAATGTTGTGTGGTTAAAAAAGAACACCAAGAATGAGATAATTATGTATAAAATGGAAAGTATAATGGGAATTTTGTCTGAATAAAAATAATATAAATCTCATTACTTGTTGCATTTAAGAATATGAAGAGATGCATTATGATGAAAAATATAATTTGATAGTGCAGCTAAGTAGCAGTGTTTCTTCATATGTAGTCACATAGACAAATTAAGAAAAAGCTGATTAGGTCCTAATGAATTAATCAATAATTTATGAAAATGAGACAGGAGGATGAGTACACAGTAGTACTACTGAAGGATTATATTATTGCAAGATTCTTTGTAACCAAAACGGTAGCTATTTCCTTAAGTAAGATTTACAAAGTGGGAGAGCAGGATAAAGAATTGAAAAGAGAGGAAATAAATAGATACTGCGTAGAGGATTATTAAAAATGTATAAGTCACTAAAGCAGCAAGCATCTATTCAGGCCATGGCTTCGCCTTTGGAATTTCACTTAATTAGAATACAGTATTGTCAATCAGTCATTCTTGCAAAGACAAAAAAGAAAATGTATCAGATGTTAAAAAGAGAGAATGATTCTCCAAGTAGGTAGTGTCAGCCTACAATAGAGACAGGAAACTTATTTTCCAGTGATGCAAATGGCCTATAAATCAATCTAAGGAATTTCATCTTAAAATGAAACCTCTTCTAAAATTCTTAAATTGCAAGTAAGATTTTATTAAGATTTTTAAGCAACATAAGACTTTTTTTATAATATTACAAAACAACTAATTATTTCTTGCAAGTAAGGAGATGGTGACCTGGGAAGTTAAGACAAACGTCTTTGAAAACTTCAGAGTAGTAGTACATGGCAAACACCTATAATTCTTTAAGAAGTCTCTCTCTCAGAAATTAATTTATGTTTTGCACTAAGAAGACCTAAAATATTAGTTTGTTAATATTTATCCCAATATAAAATATACTATATCATAATTTTATTTGTTTCTTATACTAGTAAGGATTCTTGGGGTGAAAAATTAATTCATAGGTTCTCAATTTTATTTTTAAGAGGATTTATTACTAACATCTTTCTCATCTGAAGAGATATAAGAGGCATTGTGTTTTAATTGGAAAAGAAATTTAGCTCACACAAAGTTGGCAGATGTACAGTTTCACTGATTCTTTTTCTCTTCTTTAAGAAAATTGGGTACATGGTTAAGAGTGAAGATCAAGAAATACCAATCATGGACTTCCTTGGAAGTCCAGTGGTTAAGACACCACCCTTCCAATGCAGGGGGTCTGGGTTTGATCCCTGCTCAGGAAACTAGATCCCACATGCATACCATGATTAAAAGTTTGCATGCACAAGTAAGAGTCCTCATGCCACAACTAAAAGATGCTGAATGCTGTAACAGAGATTCCATGTGTCACAACTAAGACCCGGGACAGCCAAAACAAAGAAATAAATAATTAAATAAATATTTTTTTTAATCATCATGAAACTTATAAGTTGAATATAGTGGTCTATTAAACAGAAAAGCAAGATCACCCCACTCAATAAATACAATTTTGCTTCTACCTTGGGAAAAACAACAAATATGTCACTTCATGCTGTTAATGACTTTACATATTGTTACAAATAAATTTGCAAAGACTGAAATAATCAACCAAACTAAAAAGACAGCTTGACAAATTTAAGCACCTGCACTGAGGGGAAAAAATCATTTAAGCAAATCTTTTTCACAAGGTGGCTCAGTTTTAATGACAGCATGTGAGCTTTGGTTGAATGCCCAGATGCTGTAATTTTTTTGCCTTGCTAGTTTAGTGAGTGCTGAAATCCTAAAGTAGCAATGGAAGAAAGTGACAGCACACAAATTAGTAAGGAGTCTAGAACAGCTGACTCTTTTTACCTTTCACTATGCTTGGCTTCATAGGTTTTGGATTCAGAATAATATATTTTTATTAAATATTCTCCTTGTGGAAATGACCGTCATACTAAATTTAAAGAAATTAATAAAAGGAAGATATGAATTTGCCCTCCAAAAACTGTCAGGATTTTAGAAGCCTAGCTATATCTGAGTAGGCAAAGTGAAATTGAAAGTTAAGAAATTTATCTACCTAACTTAAGGAGAAAATGTCCTCCTACATTAAGGAAAAAGAAAACATTTCAACAAGAATAAATATCTATACTGTCCTGATACCTGCTCTACTTCACCATGCCTGGTAAATACAGTGTTTTAGTGTTATTGTACTCAACATATACATCTTGATATAATTAAAATGTAAATAATGCTCCCCTTTTTTAGTCAAACCTTTTTTCTTCTTTTTTATTTATTTATTTTTAAGAACTTTTATTGTGATACAATTGACATACAATAAACTGCATATATTTAAAGTGTACAATTTGTTATTTTTTTTCTTATTGGTAATGTATATATGGCAATCCCAATCTCCCAGTTCATTCCACCCCAACCTTCCCTGCTTTCCCCACTTTGTGTCCATATGTTTGTTAATTAGACTTAACAGTTATTGTTCAGTAATAGAAAAAATTTTGAAGATGTTTTTGAGGATTATTTTGCTACTGGCTGGCTATCAAGGTGAGCAAAAGTCTGAATAATGGGCTTTAGAAAGTAAAGCTTCTGTTCTCTCTTATACCCAATGGGAAGATGGTATGGGGGTCAGTGGAAGACCATGCTGTGGAATGGAACACAGCTCTGGTGAAATCAAAATAGTGGCCATTTAGAGCCATACTGCCACTTACTGAGGCTCTGCTACTAGGCAGGAACTATGCTGTTTTTAAATAAACTTAAGTGTTGAAACAACACTTTTACCTCAGTGTCCCTGTTGAATTATGAGTCTACCATCAATGCAACAGCAATAAAAAAGTTTTTTCCCCCTTATATCCAGCTAGCACATTAACCCTTATGAAGAGCCTAATTTATGATCTAGTCACTTGGTAGATGGTAGAAACTAATACAATTTTTGAATTTTTTTTCTGCGCTACACTGTACACAGGAAGTGCCATATTCTATTCATTGGTGTATCTCTAATGCCTAGGATGGAACGTGGTAAATTTTAATAAGTATTCTCAAATGAATGAATGAATGAATGGTTTGTTGTTTGTTTTTGTTTAGATGACAAAGAAAAATGAAGGAAGGGAGGGAAAAAGGAAGCTTTACTCCAAAAATACTAGTATCATACACTGTTTTTGCCAAGAAAGCTTGCTCAAATGGCCAAGTATAATAACACAAGGCTTATGACTACACAAACATTTCTTCTTGGGAGAAAAGTTAGCTTCTCTTTCATGGAGAAGTTCAGACATATAATAGCGTGATTAGTATTTAGCAAATAGAAATATGTACATTGCCCTAGGAAAGTCATTGAGGCCATCAGTGGGTTTAAACATTTTAAGCAAGAGTCTGGCTTAACTGTGTCTAACTGCTCCATCTGGGTCTAGCTGGAGGTGCTTTTTTTTTTTTTTAATTTATTATTTTTTTGGGGGTACACCAAGTTCAATCATCTGTTTTTATACACATATTCCCGTATTCCCGCCCTCCCTCGACTCCCCCCCCCACCCTCCCTTCCCAGTCCTCTAAGGCATCATCCATCCTCGAGTTGAACGCCCTTTGTTATACAACAACTTCCCACTGGCTATCTATTTTACAGTTGGTAGTATATATATGTCTATGCTACTCTCTCACTTTATCTCAGCTTCCCCTTCACCCCCCACCCCCCCAAACCTCGAGTTCTCCAGTCCATTCTCTGCATCTGCATCCTTGTTCTTGTCTTGTCACTGAATTCATCAGTACCATTTTTAGATTCTGTATATGTGAGTTAGCATACAATATTTGTCTTTCTCTTTCTAACTTACTTCACTCTGTATGACAGACTCTAGGTCTATTCACCTCATTACATATAGCTCCATCTCATCCCTTTTTATAGCTGAGTAATATTCCATTGTAAATATATGCCACATCTTTTTTATCCATTCATTTGTTGATGGGCATTTAGGTTGCTTCCATGTTCTGTCTATTGTAAATAGTGCTGCAATAAACATTATGGTACATGTTTCTTTGGGGATTATGGTTTTCTTTGGGTATATGCCCAGGAGTGGGATTACTGGAACATATGGTAGTTCTATTTGCAGTTTTTTAAGGAACCTCCAAATTGTTTTCCATAGTGACTGTACCAACTTACATTCCCACCAACAGGGCAGGAGAGTTCCCTTTTCTCCACACCCTCTGCAACATTTGTTGTTTCCAGATTTTGTGATAATGGCCATTCTGATTGGTGTGAGGTGATACCTCATTGTGGCTTTGACTTGCATTTCTCTGATGATTAGTGATGTTGAGCATCTTTTCATGTGTTTGTTGGCCATCTGTATGTCTTCTTTGGAGAAATGTCTATTTAGGTCTTCTGCCCATTTGTGGATTGGGTTATTTGCTTTTTTGGTATGAAGCTGCATGAGCTGCTTGTATATTTTGGGAGGTTAATCCTTTGTCCGTTGTTTCGTAGGCAACTATTTTTTCCCATTCTGAGGGTTGCCTTCTAGTCTTGTTTATGGTTTCTTTCACTGTGCAAAAGCTTCTAAGTTTCATGAGGCCCCATTTGTTTATTCTTGATTTTATTTCCATGAGTCTAGGAGGTGGGTCAAAAAGGATCTTGCTTTGATGGATGTCATAGAGTGTTCTGCCTATGTTTTCCTCAAGGAGTTTTATAGTGTCTGGCCTTACATGTAAGTCTTTAATCCATTTTGAGTTTATTTTTGTGTATGGTGTTAGGAAGTGTTCTAATTTCATTCTTTTGCATGTAGCTGTCCAATTTTCCCAGCACCACTTATTGAAGAGGCTGTCTTTTTTCCATTGTATATTTGTGCCTCCTTTGACAAAGATAAGGTGCCCATATGTGTTTGGGCTTACTTCTGAGTTCTCTATTCTATTCCATTGGTCTTCCTTTCTCTTTTTATGCCAGTACCATACTGTCTTGATCACTATGGCCTTGTAGTATAGTTTGAAGTCAGGAAGCCTGATTCCTCCAATTCCATTTTTCCTTCTCAAGATTACTTTGGCTATTCGGGGTCTTTTGCATTTCCATACAAATTGTAAGAGTTCTTGCTCTAGTTCTGTGAAAAATGCCATTAGTAATTTGATCGGGATTGCATTGAATCTGTAAATTGCTTTGGGTAGTACAGTCATTTTCACGATGTTGATTCTTCCAATCCAAGAACATGGTATATCCCTCCATCTGTTTGTGTCATCTTTGATTTCTTAATTCAGTGTCTTAAAGTTTTCTGCATACAGATCTTTTGCCTCCTTAGGCAGGTTTATTCCTAAGTATTTTATTCTTTTTGTTGCAATGGTAAATGGGATAGTTTCCTTAATTTCTCTTTCTGCTCTTCCATTGTTAATGTATAGGAATGCAAGAGATTTCTGTGCATTCATTTTGTATCTTGCTACTTTACTAAACTCATCAATTGGTGCTAGCAGTTTTCTGGTAGAGTCTTTAGGGTTTTCTGTATATAATATCATGTCATCTGCAAAGAGTGACAATTTTACTTCTTCTTTTCCAATTTGAATTCCTTTTATTTCTTTTTCTTCTCTGATTGCTGTGGCTAAAACTTCCAAAACTATGTTGAATAATGATGGTGAGAGTGGACACCCTTGTTTTGTTCCTGTACTTAGAGGGAATTCTTCCAGTCTTTCCCCATTTACAATGATGTTGGCTTTTGGTTTCTCATATATGGCTTTTATTATGTTGAGGTAATTTTCTTCTACACCCATTTTCTGGAGAGCTTTCATCATAAATGGATGTTGAACTTTGTCAAAAGCTTTTTCTGCATCTATTGAGATGATAATATGGTTTTTATCCTTCAATTTGTTGATATGATGTATCATGTTGATTGATTTGCATATATTGAAGAATCCTTGCATCCCAGGGATAAACCCCACTTGATCGTGGTGTATGATTTTTTTTAATGTGCTGTTGGATTCTGTTAGCTAGTATTTTGTTGAGGATTTTTGCATCTATATTCATCAGTGATATTGGTCTGTAGTTTTCTTTTTTTGTGACATCTTTGCCTGGTTTTGGTATCAGGGTGATGGTGGCCTCGTAGAGTGAGTTTGGGAGTGTTCCGCCTTCTGCGATATTTTGGAAGAGCTTGAGAAGGATAGGTATTAGCTCTTCTCTAAATGTTTGATAGAATTCACCCGTGAATCCATCTGGTCCTGGGCTTTTGTGTGTTGGGAGATTTTTAATCACTGCCTCAATTTCCATACTTATGATTGGTCTGTTCATAGTTTCAATTTCTTCCTGGTTCAGTCTTGGAAGATTGTATTTGTCTAAGAATTTATCCATTTATTCCAGGTTATCCAATTGATTGGCATATAGTTGCTTGTAGTAGTCTCTCATGATGTTTTGTATTTCTGAGGTGTCCATTCTTACTTCTCCTTTTTCATTTCTAATTCTGTTGATTTGCATCTTCTCCCTTTTTTTCTTGATGAGTCTGGCTAATGGTTTATCAATTTTGTTAATCTTCTCAAAGAACCAGCTTTTAGTTTTATTAATTTTTGCTATGGTTTCCTTCCTTTCTTTTTCATTTATTTCTGCTCTGATCTTTCTGATTTCTTTCCTTCTGCTCACTTTGGGGTTTCTTTGTTCTTCTTTCTCTAGTTGTTTTAGGTGTAAGGTTAAGATGTTTATTCAATTTTTTTCTTGTTTCTTAAGGTAGGACTCTATTGCTGTAAACTTCCCTCTTAGAACTGCTTTTGCTGCGTCCCATAGGTTTTGGGTTGTTGTGTTTTCATTGTTGTTTGTTTCTAGATATTTTTTGATTTCCTCTTTGATTTCTTTAGTGATTCCTTGGTTGTTTAAGAGTGAATTGTTTAGCCTCCATGTGTTTGTATTTTTTGCAGCTTTTTTCCTGTAATTGATATCTAGTCTCATGGCGTTGTGGTCTGAGAAGATGCTTGATATGATTTCAATTTTCTTGAATTTGCCGAGGTTTGATTTGTGACCCAAGATGTGATCTATCCTGGAAAATGTTCCCTGTGCACTTGAGAAGAAAGTGTAGTCTGTCTTTTTTGGATAGAATATCCTATAAATATCAATTAAGTCGAGATGGTCTAATGTGTCATTTAAAGCTTGTGTGTCTTTATTTATTTTCTGTTTGGATGATCTGTCCATTGATGTAAGTGGGGTGTTCAAGTCTCCCACTATTATTGTGTTACTATCGATATCCCCTTTTATAGCTGTTAGCATTTGCCTTATGTATTGAGATGCTCCTATATTGGGGGCATAGATATTTAGCATTGTGATATGTTCTTCTTGAATGGATCCCTTGATCATTAGGTAGTGTCCTTCCTTGTCTCTTTTAATAGTCTTTACTTTCAAGTCTAATTTGTCTGATATGAGTATTGCTACTCCAGCTTTCTTTTGACTTCCATTGGCATGGAATATCTTTTTCCATCCCTTTCCTTTCAGTCTCTATGTCTCCCTTGGTCTGAAGTGGGTTTCTTGTAGGCAGCATATAGAAGGGTCTTGTTTTTGTATCCATTCAGCCAGTCTGTGTCTTTTGGTTGGAGCATTTAATCCATTTACATTTAAGGTGATTATTGACATGTGTGTTCCAATTACCATTTTCTGAATTGTTTTGGGTTTGTATTTGTAGGTGTTTTCCTTTTCTTGTGTTTCCTACTTAGAGAAGTTCCTTTAGCATTTGTTGTAAGGCTGGTTTGGTGCTGCTGAATTCTCTTAACTTTTGCTTGTCTGGAAAGCTTTTGATTTCTTCCTCAAATATGAATGAGATTCTTGCTGGGTAGAGTATTCTTGGCTGTAGGTTTCTCTCTTTCAGGACTTTCAGTATATCCTGCCATTCCCTTCTGGCCTGCAGAGTTTCTGTAGAAAGGTCAGCTGTTATCCTTATGGGTTTTCTCTTATATGTTATTTGCTGCTTTTCTCTTACTGCTTTTAATATTTTTTCGTTGTGTTTAATTGTCATTCATTTGATTAATATGTGCCTTGGTGTATTTCTCCTTGGGTTTATTCTGTATGGGACTCTCTGTGCTTCTTGGACTTGGTTCATTATTTCCTTTCCCATGTTGGGGAAGTTTTCCACTAGAACCTCTTCAAATATTTTCTCAGACCCTTTCTTTTTTTCTTCTTCTTCTGGGATGCCTATAATTCGAATATTGGTGCCCTTAATGTTATCACTAAGGTCTCTGAGACTGTCATCTATTCTTTTTATTCTTTTTTCTTTTTCCTGCTCTGTGGCAGTTATTTCCCCCATTCTATCTTCCAACTCACTTATTCGTTCTTCTGCCTCAGTCATTCTGCTAGTTATAGCATCTAGAGTATTTTTAATTTCAGTTATTTTGTTATCCATTACTGTTTGTTTTTCTGAGTTCTTATGAACTGTTTCTTGTACTTTCTCTATTTTGTTATCGAGATATTGTATCATTTTTACTGTCATTACTCTGAATTCTTTTTCAGGCATTTTTCCTATTTCCTCCTCATTTATTTGGTCTTGTGGGTTTTTTTCCTGCTCCTTTGCCTACATTGTGTTTCTTTGTTTCCTCATGGTTGTCCAGACTTTTGGGGTTGCTTGTCCTGGTTTTAGAGGTGTTTATAGAACACTGTCCAAGCCTCAGGCTAATGTTAATATTTTTGCTTCCTTAGAGTATCAGCTGTAATTGTCCTTCTACTAGCCTTGGGTTTTTTTGCATTATTCTGTGGCCAGCAGAGCTTCCCTTATTGTTTGTCTGTAAGAGTCAGTGTGTGGGGATGGAGAGGGTACAATAGTGGCTCCTTTTCCTGGGAGTGAGTGAGCAGTGGCGTACTGTTGTTTCAGTCGGGCTTGGAGGTGCCTGTTGCAGAGGGACACCGGTAGCTCAGGTGTAAACAGAAAGTCTCAGAGTTGGGCCTCTCTCGGGTTTTTTTTTTCCCCGCCAGCAGCCTCCCTGCTGCAGGCATTCCAAGGGGTTTTAATCCAGCCCCAGCCGAGTGTCTGAAGGTACTTGTTATCCCTGAGTGCCTTAGGTGGCCCATAGGGTGTCTCTCCACTGCCTGTTGCAGAGGTGCCGAAAGAGAGAGAAAGGCTATGCCCATGGCTCCTCCCCCCCACCCATGAGCCTGCAGCTTCCAGCCGCCATCATGGCCAGGCAACTCTCAGGGACGGGCACTCCTCGCCGTGGACCTCTTCCCTACTGTCCTCTCAGTCCGTCACCTTACTGGCAACAATTTTTCTCACCCTGAACCAGCTCTCTGATTCCCACACTCCCACTCCTGGACCCTCTGTTCAGCTGTGAATCGACATCTCAGTCTGGGAATGCTGAGCTGTGGTGTGGACCCTCTGTATGTTTCTCACTCCCTCCCATCTGCCACAGCACCACCGCTTCACCCTCTTTGAGCCATCATAGATGCCTCCCTACTGGTTATGTCGGGATCCTTGCAGTCCTTTCTGGTGTCCGAGGTCGTCTGCTAGTGTTGTTGGTTCTCTGTGGGAATTACTGTGTCTTTTGGTGCATTCCCAATGCATCTGTGGAGAGGGATGCATTCCACGTCCCTCTACTTCGCCGCCATCTGTTTCTCCCTGGAGGTGCTTTGACCAATCAAAAAATTGGAAGTTCACCACTCATGGTTAGCTGGGAGTGGTTAAAGGGGACTGCTAATGCAGACTAAAAGAAGTATCTCCACTGTTTCAAACTTCCTAAGTCAATGCGCCTTCCACCTGAACAACCCTAGTCTGCCGATGAAAGAATAATTTTGACTTTTTGTCTTTGGCACAGTCCTCTACTAGAAGGGAAGGATTTGAAATTAATTGTGTAGATTCAGTGTCATTTAGAGTGAATTTGTTTGCATGTGTACCCTCAAAGGATTTCAAAGAAGGGACTTGTTTAATAAGTGGAAATAATAAGTAAATAAAATGAACAATCTAATTTCCACCCTCCAGCTAAGAATTTATATATCTGCTCCTGACCAGCCACTAGAAATGAAATAAGCAGTTCATTAATGGGTTAAGGTGGTAACATGGATAAATTATAGGTTAAGATTAAGTTTAATTTTAGCCATATTGAAGCTTAGTATTTAAAGTAATATACATTAAATGTATAAGACTCTGAACTATTCAGAAATTAACCAATGTGGCATGAGTTATTCAAAGTAGGATATATATGTGTAGGTCCTAAATGTGTAGAAATTATAGCAACAAATACTAAGATCTCAGTTAAAAAATATTTGAGGATGATCCCTCAAATTTTCAATATCCAAAATTATCATAATTGTCCTATAATCATTAGGTAAAATTACATCAAAGGAATATGTGTGTCATTAAATTAATATTTCTGTTTCAACAATGCTCTTTGTATTTTTGTTTTAAAACACACGTCAGTTAATAAGAAAGAAGGTTTGAGTAGACTTGATTTCTATGACATATTAATAACGAATTCTTTTTACATGTAATTATACATTCAAAAATGCAAAGAAAAACAACCAAAGGCTTACAAAGGCAAGTTTTTACTTTAAAGGAAAATTAACTGGAGCTTGTTCTGAGCCAAATTAAACAAAAACAAAGATTAGTGTAGTGGAAAGTGTCTCAGATACTCAGAGCCATAAGATCAGGTCTATTGCCCAGTGTTTGATTGTCCCACCCAGGGGAACACATGTTCATGTGAGAGAGGTGGTGCAGGGAAAAATTACAGAGTATCAGGTGAACTGGAGCAAGAAAATACTTGTCAAATAAAAATGGTTTTTCTTTAATATTTAAAATGCAAGGTATCTAAGATGGATTTTGAGAATGCGCATATCCAAACATTTATTATAGATCTAGTAACGCATATAGTCATCCACTACCAGTGTTTTCTCCTGAGTTAATTGATTGGATCACACAACCACAAAACTACAAACTATTAACAAACAAACAAAATCTGTCCATAAGGTTGGCTCAGTAAAGCATGTTTTGTGACTTATTTCCTCCTTTCTATAAATGACAACCGATCAATAAAAATTTTAGAGCAATCCCCATGTCCTGTTGCTTAAACCAAGTGAAACACTCTTCCAGCTGGTTGGTCACAGGTTGTCCCATTCCTATAGTTTGTTTGTTAATAATAAATTTCTTGACACTATGCCTTGTTTTGAAAACACATTCATCTTCCTTTGGTAGCATGAAAATCCCAGCACTACTCCATTATTGCTAATTTAACCCTTTGATGATGAACGTGCCTGATTTATTTTACTTACACATGGGAGCGACATCAAAATTACTTTGGAAACTTTAGGATAAATAAACTAAAACGTGTTTTTTCCTACTGTGGTAATGTGAGCCTTCCATTCCTCTTATGAAACAGTCAGCTCCCAGCCTCACTTTGAGGCTCCTGCTAAAGCAAATAGAGGGAGGAACCCAATTTCCCTCTGAGGGAACATGTCACAGGCTCATTTCTAGGCCTGGTGAACTTGCTCCCCATAAAGGCCATAGACACTTATTTTTCTCTTGGATATTTTTCATATTTCAAGTCTGTCAAAAATATTAAAGAGACTGTACATTTTTCTCCAAAATGTTGTTAAATCTGACTTCAATTTTTTTGTGTTCTAGTCATATAATATTCATGCATTGCTTATCTTTTTTGGAAAGTATAAAATTTCAGGAGAGAAATAAGAGGGGGAGATAAAAGGCTTTTATATGACTTCTCTTTGTTGGTTACTTTTTCAAAACTTCAAAAGGCTATAAGTTGGTGGCAGGAGAGCAGGAAAGAAACCATGTGACTGCAGTGGCAGAGAAGAGGAGAAGAAACCACTATCAGAAGCAGTAAGAAACACTAGCAGAAAAGATTAAAGCAATAAAATGCGACCTAGGAGAAGGCATGGGAATCAGAATGTATATGGGAAAAAGGCTTTTTTGACAATAAATTAAATATTAAATCAGGAATATAGAAAGTGCAATAAATACACATGGGAGAATCAAGCTTTGATATTTAAGTATTGTCCAAGTGGAGCCTACAACCTCCTATGCTGCGACTTGGGCGGTTGAGTCAGTTGTGTGTGTAAAAGGGCTAAATTTGTCCAAACTTGGTCGGGAGCAAGCGAAGATAAGAAAGGATTTCAGCAGGAGGTGGCATGTCCAGTGAAGTTTGAGAACAAGATTAGAAATGAGATGTGTAGATCTTGACTGTAAAAATGGTCAGTAGTCAAGTGACAGAGAAGTCAAGTAGAGACATGAATAGGCTGGAATCACAGACCACAAGTAAGGTAATTTGTAATTGTGTCTCTGCAAAATTGTGTTGATCAAGTTCTACTGCCACAGAAAGATGAGCCTGTGTTTCATGCATTATATTTTCCTAGACCTAACATAATGCTGAGAACTTCGCAAGTGTTCCACACATCCTCCTTAGATTGAGATTCCAAATTAAGAAAATGGAGTCTAGACTGATACAGAAGCAGGAATACATGTAATGACTAGGAATACATGTGATTACGAGATCAGTTTCTTTGAAACATTGTAGGGACATAATCTAAACCTCACTGTACATCCTTAATATGGGATATAGCACTTGACGTCAGCTTTCTCCAATTGTTTTCCAATTCTTCTTTAGCCTTAATATGATCTTTCTAGTCTTTAACTGAACACACAAATACCCAAAATATGTTAGAAGAAAATTTATCCAAGGGTCATTCATGTTTCTGCACATCTTTTGTTCCAGACTGTCATTTCAAAGATGTTTGGGTAGCAAATAACCTTGGAAAATAGAGATAGGCTCTTCCCCCAGGGCAATGGACAGATTTGTTTCCCAGTCAGATAATAAGAACAATGTCTTCCTTGGGGGAAAGTTTGGGCAGGTTTTCTGGAAGTCTCCTATAAGGTTGAGGTTTCCTGCACACAGTGTACCTCAGCTGTGACACAGACCTACTGTGTGCATGCACCCTTATCTGTGAGCCCCCACTGGGTGCTGGTGAACAAGGGAAACTGATGCTCACACCACCTGCTTTGCTGTGAGTGATAAAGCCCTTTGCCTTTTCCCCAGAGTCTCATGTGTTCTTCCATTATCTATGAAACTATGGCAGCCCAAGTGATTAACTTGCAAGTAAGGTCAAGTCCCCAGCTTCACCTTCAGTTAAGTACTAGCCACAGGACTAACTTCTGACTAATGGGGTTCAAGCAAAAGTGTTTGATGACTGTCAGGACATGGGCTTCTTATATTCTTCCTGCTGGATGAAATGCAGATGAAAGTGAAGTTTTAGCATCCATCTTGGAACATAATTTGACTTTAGGAATAAAATCCATGCAGTACCAAGCAATAAAATAGGTTCCATAGTCTCTGACATTATGTAGGATTTTATAAAAAGCACTCGTATAATTTCTGTTTTTGTTAAGCACTATAATATGCCTGTCATCTTGTTAAACAATTACCACTAATTAACGCAATAAAGCCTCATAAAAACTCTATAATGCAAATATTACTGTAATATTCATATTACAGATGGAATAAGTCAATGGTTATCAAACCTAAGAAATTCAGCAACCTAGTAAATTACACACAAGCAGAAAGTAGCACACAACTAGCAAGTGGCACTCAGAAAATAGCAGGGCTGGAGTGTGACTCAGTCTTCCCAATGCTGCCAAACACTATGTCACCCATTGAAGTGTCACATGGGCAAAAAACATGATTGCTCATCCCACTACCATATACCTAACACTTAGCAACACACCTGATACAAACTATCAATTACCAACAAATAAATAGTAGGTAATTAGTAAATATTTATTAAATGAATTAGCGAGTTAAAGTCACTTAATCACTCTACCTCTCAGTTCCTTCATACATTAAATAAGAATCATGGAAATCTTGCAAAAATGTTATTAAGATTAGACAAAATACATGTTTTATCATATATCAGGTACCCAATTAATGGTTGTTGTAATTATTACATATGTGTTAAGAAAAGTGGCAGTTGATTCACTCTGTTCTGCTCTCTAATGACCAAGTTTGCTTCCAGGAATTTATTATGTATGTATATATTAAATAAATACAGAGACACCATATTTTATGCAAGTAGAGGTGATATTTAAATGTTAAAGCCACATATTGCTTCGTTAAAGAAATCTTTATAATTGACACAGGAAGTAAACATAGAGTAGATTAGATTTTATTGTTCTTGTTTGTTTTATTCTTCATAATGAGTGAAGAGCCTTTAAATACCACTCAGGTCAGAAATTGTCTCCTCTACAACAAATGACAAATTATTTAGCCCTTACACAATGGTGAATCCTAGAGATGAATACATTCCCAAACAGCTGCAGCACATAATTAAAATGCACATGTTGGTCGACAGCCTGCATCTTCCTAACCTCTAGCATTTTCATGGGTCTCTTTGTTAAACACAAATAGAAATAATAAACTATTGCTATATAAATACAACTGATGAACACTCTAAACCCAAATGTCCAAGTAGTGAGCAACTGCAGCTGGAGACACTGAGAATTCCATAGACAATCAAATCCAAAATAAGGAGAGCATCCTTCCAAGATGAATGGACACAAGTCAGTATGGGGTATAGGAAAGTACAAGGATGAGACAGAATCAGCATGATTGAGGAAGAACAGGATCCAAATGGAAGCAGGAGAGAGACATCCTTTCTGTTCTTTCTGCATAAGGGCTCAACCAGGTACCCAGTGGGAAAGAATTGGGTTGATATCAAACAAAAATCATTTAGAATTATTTGTATAGCTAAGACTTCATGTTAACTATAGTATAGCTCATCCAATAATGTGAACATGGTCCATATCAAAAAATGTATATATTTTTATTCTTATAGAGATTTATGTAATGGCCCTTTTGAGAGGTTTACTAAAAACAAGTGCCTGATGCTGATTGGCACAAATGTCAAATGTCATTCTACTAAATAAGTTATAGAGATCCAATGTACAACATGGTAACTATAGTTATTAATTACTGTATCATATACTGGAAGTTTGCTGAGAGAGTAGATCTCAGGTACTTGACTGTAGTGATCATTTCACTGTGCATATGTGTATCAAAAGATAATGTTGTACACCTAAATATACATATATAAAACATATGTATATATAAAACTTTTGTTTAAAAAATTAAAAGAAAAAGATTCTACTAAATATATGGAAATAGTATTTTTAAAAAACATCTCTTATACATGGTGACTGAAAATGCCTTTCTAAATTGAGACTGCCCTTTCTTGGTAGATATATGAAAGATTTTGGTGGTTTCAAATAGGAAAAAATAGCAAAAGATATACCTAACTCATACATGCAAATAATATTGATTATTATTTGATATGTCTTTTTAAAATAATTCTCTGTCTGATTAAGTGAATGATATATCTACAAGATATGTTCTTATAAAATTACTTCTTTAAAATTAGGGGAGAAGTTTAGTAATTCATTAGTATAACATTGTAGATCCAATTCTCCCTTACATAGCAGGTATTATATAATATTGCTGCCCTTATTTCTTGCTACAGATTTTATAACTATTTTGGGATATGGTCCTATTTCAGTCTGATTTAAACTCATTACTACATTCACTTGGTGAAAGAGAAATTATCTGTCATATTACATTTGACAGGATGTTCTCCTGGGCTGTATATTTTAGGCTCAAATATAGACTCTGCCTCCTTCTGTCATTCTGAGTCTTGTCTAGTTGGAATGAGTAAGGAGGTGGAGAATACTATATTTGTTTAATACTATATCAGTAAATGTTGCTAACCTAACATAGTCACTGATATACTTTGTTTCAACATGTTAAGTGATCAATTTTCCCACTATTTGTTGCGCTAACTTCAGTTGGTGCCTAAATCTTACATACACACCAGTGATTGTTTAGGAGTAGGATCCAGGACTCCGTATCACTATGAGAGCTGAGACAGCTGTGTTTGGGACTAGACATTCCATGACTATTTATGATATTTTTGTAAAAGCTACTATTTTTGAATGCATCTTCTGAAAGAATGATTGTCACATGGCTAACTGATGAAGTCATTTCAAACTACAAAGTGGGAAGAAAAATTAATCTTTCTCCTGAGACCAATTCTATAAGTGTTCAGAATTATTGGCTATAAAGTCAAATGTTATCTGCTATTTTTTGTTCTTAGTACTAGGTTTTAAAAATTTTTTTTCAGCATTGTTAAGATTGTCTATCTCTTCTGGGGCATATCATCAGTCTTCTATTATAACATTATTTTCTAGTTTTTTTTTTACAATATGAAAGTAAGTTATAAAATTTACATCCTTTATTAACAAAACTTTTAACCTATTTCATTCTACCACTGGGGTGTCTTCTCTTTCAATAATTATTGAGTTTTGCTATCTCTCAGATAGAAAAGCCTTATTTCTAATATTTTCTATGACAATGTTATGAAAACAAAAGAAATTTACTCTAGTATGATTAGTCTAATTCACCTTATATGTGATTCAGATTGCAATTATACATTAATTGTTGAAATCTATTTATATAAAATGGGAAAATATTCTAATTCAGTATTCCTGGATAGACATCTACAGTGACAATACTAAAATTTAAAAATGACAGCATCAAATCCAAATCATTAGTTTCCAAGAGAAAATATTTGCAAGACTATTTTAAGACTATTGCAAGAATTGAAGAGTATCTAAACCAGAGCCAAGTATTGCCAATATATAGGGGTATGTTCAAAAATATGTAGATATCTATAAAACTAGATTTGCAATGCTGATGTTGTTTCCTGGTGGGTAATAAGGAAGACATCTCTGCAAAGTAGTCAGACAGCATTGTAGTGAGATAGTGAGATAACATTGGCTCAAATGTTCTAGGGAGAAAAAAATTGTGAATAAATATTTAAAAATTCAACTAGCAAGGAAAAATATAATAAAACACTGTCAGTCCTCCTTAGTAGGTTTTGTTTGAGTGGGAAGTTGATGACTTAGAGATTTGCTTTTTACTAGAGCAACCAAATAAGTGTGGTCCACGATCACACACATTTGAGAGTGAAAAGGGGTACTATTAACAATCACATCAGGACAATAAATGCAAACACACCATCCCAACTAAACCAAGTAATCAGATTGCTGCAACTAGATGGATAACTTGTAGAAATACTGGCAAAAGAGGCTAGACTGGTACTTTGTGAGGCCAACCCAAGTGCATGCCAAGATTCATGGACTGCAGTCTGAAAAAAAAAATTTAAGGAAGAGCTAATCCCATTCCATAAGTTAGTTAAAGATTTTACTCCATTATAATTTAGAATACATCTACTCATTTTAGTTACATGAAATATAATTTCTGGATGTTTCCCTTCCATTTCCATTGACTCCCTTCCTTCTCTCCACATTAAATGCCAAATGAGAAGCAAAGGAAGCAAAGATGGCTAAAAGAGATATCCATAGTTTTGACTATTAAATCATAACCAGAAAAAAGAGAAGCAACAGATTCATAAATGGGATTGCAAAGAAAACTATGCCTTATGAGGAATCCTGAGAGTGCTATAAATCGCTATTGAATCACTTTTGATCAAACGGTATAATCTGAAATACTAATAGGTTTAATAGATAATATTATTTATTATTAGCATTGATAATGTCAGCTAACATAGTAACTAGTTGGTACATACTTTTAAATATATTACATATATAACTTCTTTAAATCTCATGACAACCTTCTTATGAGGTAGGTGTGACTATTTTCCTGATTTTGCAGATGATGAAACTGAAGAACAGAAGGGTTCTGTAATTTGCTCAAGGTCACACTACTAGTAGGTATTTGATTTGGGATTTAAACCCAATAGATTTGTATCTGAAAGCCTTGCAGTTAAATGTCAAGCAACAGAATTAGAGCAAAATTGTGATTCTAAAGACAGACTTTACCAAAGATAGAATAAGCCTCCTCCAGTTCTAGAGAAATTTCAGTAAATAAGAACACATACAAATGAGTCTTTCAATTGATAGTTAAATGAGACAATATTTCTGTAAGGTCTGTTCATGCATTCTAGGATTTTAGAGTTAAAAGAGACATTGCCCATATTAAGGTAAAAAATATGTATTTGCATATACATATGTAAAAGAGGAAGTGGGTTACAGAAAATATTAGATATTTGTATACTTACAGTTCAGGTTAAGGACTAGAAGTTAGTTGTGATTATTATTAGGGTTATTTCTGTCAATGTAGAAAACTATACTGCAACCTTCAGTTTTAGATGCTATTAACATATTTAAACTTAACATCAGCTATTTGATATTGACCACTGAAACAAACAATTTAATATTTCTGGATTCTAACTTCCTCATTTGTAAAATGGGTAAAATATCTAAACCAATAATAAAATTTTATATATAAACAGTGCTACATTGTTGGGTATTTTTACTATTACTTTTTACTGTGGCACATAATATATACACAGTAAGAGCACAAAATATGAATGTGTAACTGAATAAATTATCACAAAGCAATCATCCATGTAACCACCACCCAACCCAAGAAATAGACTATTTCCAACAGCTCAGAAGCTTCCCTGCTATCCACTCCTACTCATGATTCTGTCACTCCCCAAATAAAATTGCCATCCCAACTTCTCACAGTAGAGTTTATAATCTTCATTTGAACTTGATAGGAATGGAATTTGTACAATATGCCTCCCTGAATTGGCTCCCTTTGATCAACATCACTTCCTAATGTGTTTCCCTTTCTGTAAACTGTCCCATTGGGTAAATACACCAAATTTATTAATTCACTATACTCTACAGAGACATGGATTTTTTTTCTGGGGCTATTACAAATAATGCTGCTATGAACAGTCTTCATTTTCTCTGTGTTAGCATTAATTTAAATTGGAATTCTGCATCATAGTGTATCTGTGGTTCAAATATAGGTGACAATGTCAAATTCTGGAGAATATTTAACTTCTGGGGGCTCTAGCAATCCCAGAACCTATTAATTCAATCAAGTGTTGAGGCATAGAAAGCTTTTTCAGTTCCTGTGAGAGAGAATCTATTTCTGGTTCACTCTCACTTGGTTTGTTCTTTATGCCACCAACAGAAATCTTTGTTGCTTTACCAGGGTTGCTCCTCCTTGGCTGACCCTAGATCCAAATTCTTCCCATTCCCAATCCATATGTCAGTCAAGACCACTACTCAGCTTTTTAGCCTGCCAGCCATATCTTTTGGAATTAGCAAATTACTACAAGAAAAAATATTTACTCCATTCCGGATTGTTCTTCTCTCTCTGTGCTTACAATGACTCACTTCTTTAGTGAATTTGAAGCTCTTTTATTGTCTTCAATCATGTTTACTTTTTAACATAGTTTTCTTTACTTTCAGTAGAAGGTTTTGTGTGAACCAGCTGGTCTACCACTGTGAGAAGTGAGACTTTTCAACTAATCAATATTCAATGGCAACAGTAATACAGAATATCAGGAGAAATATGGCAGAAAAAATCAAATCAATAGAAAAATGTAATTTATTGTATAAAGTGCTACTTGTAGTCATTCACTAAGAAATCAAACAAAAATTACAGAAACACAGAAACAAAATTACCTGAGAAGATTTGTTTGAATGAAAAAACTGGGAAGTCAAAAAACATGTTATCAATATGCCAGAGTATCAGACAACTAGAAATATATGAATAGTTAAAACTCAAATAGAAATGTACCTCTGGAAAAACATATTATTTTATTGGCAGACAAAAATAGTTCATCACAATTGCAAAGTAAATCAATTAAAAGAAATCCGCATCTATGCACATTGCCAATTACAGCTTGCAAATCACAATAAACAAAGCTATACATTTAAGATAAAATGCAATAAAACTTCAAATTAATGATAATTACCTTAAAACCGGTATCTTGGGGGGAAAAGATGGCGACAAAGTAGAAGGATGTGGAGTGCATCTCTCTCCACAGATGCATCAGGAATACATCAAAAGATGCAATAATTCCCACAGAAAACCAGCTGAACACCAGCAGAAGACCTTGGACACAAGAAAGGACTGCAAAGATCCTGACATAAGTGGGTAGGACAGAAGAAAAGAATAAATAAAAGGAGAAAGAGGAGAAGAAAGGAAAGGGACAGGTCCTACTCTCTGGGGCAGGGGTGAGCTGAAACAGAGGAGAGATTGCTGAATTCAGGGAAACCTCCCTTATCTGATGGGGAAACCCTCTTTCCAATGGGGAATTTGATTGGGTCAGAAGAGAGATATTTGGGACTGTCCAAAGAGGGTAAAGCTGCCGATCTGTGGCAGACGGGAAAGACTGAGAAACATACAGAGAGTCCTCACCATGGCTCTGCGTGTCCCTGACAGAGATGTGGGTTCACAGCTGTACAGGGGGTCTGGGAGCTGGAACATGGGAACTGGAGAACTGGTTCAGGGTGAGAAACACTGTTGGCTGTGGGGAGATGGACTAAGGGGACAGGAGGGAAGAACTCCTCAGTGGAGAATGCCTACCATGGAAAGCTGGGCAGCCATGGAGGTGGGTCACTATTGCTGACTCAAAAGAGGGGGTGGGGAGCCACTGCCATAGCCTCTCTTTCAGCATCTGAGATGAACAAAGGGAGGCTCCCTCTGGGCCTGGCTGTTGCAGTCAACAAGGGATAGAAAAAGCCCCCTGATGGGGCTGGCCTGGTGTGACTGTGGCTGAGAGCCAGAAGAAGTCTGCAGAGTGGCCCAGCCCTGGAGACATTCTGCTTACACCTGAGCCCACCAGCTTCCCTCTGCAATAGACACCTCCACGGCCTCCAGGGCTCCCATGAGCCAAGCAGGGTGCTACTGCAGAGTCACACACAGATGAAGGAGCCACTATTGTACCCCCTCTCTCCCCACACACTGGTGCCCACAGACAAATAATAAAGGAAGCTCTGCTGATCGCAGGGTAATACAAAAAGCCCCCAAGGGCTTCCCATCAGGTACCTTGCACTGGGCACCAGGAAAGAGCCACACTAAGGCCAGATTTCCTATACTAGTGGCCTCAGGCATCTCTGCACATTTGCTGTTGACCCCGGGGCTCCCACAATCCAAGCAGGGTGCTACTGTTGAGTCACATACAGGGAGAGCCACTATCAAAGCCTCTCTCTCCCCACACACCCACCTCTGCAGAGGAACAATAAAGGAAACCCTCCCTGAGACAGACCCAAAGAGCTCCAAGGCAGCCTCCGGACCAGACTCTGGCAGGTAGTCCATATGCAGAAGGAGGGACAAAACCAAAGCTGAACACCAGGGATCGGGGACTAAGTAAGAGATTCTAAAATCTTTCCATCAGATATACATGCTGCAGACTAAATCTCCATGATCAGTTAGGTGGACCCTATGTCTTTGGAATATCTGAGTAAACAATGAATGTTCCTACAAATGAAAAAGGTCTAACTATGGCAGCTGTGGACTGTGGGAGCAAGCACACACAGGAATTGGGCCAGATAAGAGCCTAAGTGAACCCCATAGGACCCACAGCAGGTACAAAGTCCAACCCAGAGGCAGAAGAGGGCCTCTTGGGGAGATGAAGTTGACCTGAGGCCCAAGGTGGGTACAAGGACACTTAGAGCTGAGACCCCAAGGAAACAGAATTATTATTATTAATTCTATTGATTGGATCCATTCTGTTGGCAGTTCTAGTTTGCTTGTTTTTTTTGTTTGTTTGTTTTTTGTTTTTTTTTACTATCTTAGTCCTAAGGGATCTTCATGTTTTATAACATATTTTTATTCTATTTTTTTATTTCTATTTTTATTTTTAGCATTTTTATATATTTCTATTTCTAACTAGCTTTTTTGTAGTGCTGAGTTTATCTCCCCTATCTTCTTTCCTTCTTTAAAATTAATACATTTCTATTTTTTTATGTATTTCCAGTCATACTACACTCTTCTGTTGCTCTGTGTTCTAACTTTTTTTATGTTATTTTACCAATATTATTGGTCTGCTCTGTTTCCTTGTGTTATTCTTCAGATGACACACTGCTTTGGTTTTTGATTATTAGGTTTTGTCTTTATCTTAGTTCTAATTATAATTGTTTGATTTTGTTTTGGGGATCTTCAGTCTGTCTGGTCATTCTCTTGCTCTTTGTTATATTTGGTCCTTTTTTTCACAATTTCCATGGTTTTGTGTTTTTGTGGGTTTTTTTTTTTTTTTTTGGTTCTGAATTTTTGTTGGTTATCGCTTTAATTGTCTGATTGTGTTCTGGGGTTAATCTGTCAGATTGTTCTAGTACTTTATGTTCTACTAGGTTCAATTTTTGTGTTTCTTGTGCATGTATGTATTTCCTTGATTCAATATTTGCTTGACTTAACTTTTTACCATTAGTCTGGGGCTTGGATAATCTTTTTTAATCCCTTTTATTGCCAAGATAAGCAACCTCCAGAGTCTGGATTCCTTGACCAAAAGTCAAGCTGGAGGCTCTGAGGAGGGAGCACTGAGTCCAGGATGCTAGACCACTAGAGAGTCCTCAGCCACAGGGAAGATTAACCACAGAGAATTCTCATGGAGGCCTCTATCACAGTCTAAGACCCAGCTTCACCCGACTGCCTGCAACTGCCAGTGCTGGATACCTCACACCAAATTAGTAACAAGATAGGAACAAAAACCACCTATCAGCACACAGACTACCTAAAGCCATATTGAGCTCAATGAAACCCTAAAACACACCACCTGACATGGAACTGTTCATCACATGGAAAAGCCTCAGATCCACACACCTGAAAGCAGGCACCAGGCCCTCCCATCAGGAAGACTACTCAAGACACTGGACCAACCCCAACACAGGGGGCAGAGAGTGGAAACAAGAGGAATTACTATTAGGAAGCATAGGGAAGGGAGACAGCAAATACTATAAAATAGACAAAATGAGAAAACGAAACACCTTGCAGGCAAAGGAGCAAGATAAAAACTCACAAGAACAAATAAACGAAGAGGAAATAGGAAAAGTGCCTGAAAAAGAATTCAGAGTAGTAACAGTAAAAATGACACAAAATCTTGATAACAAAAAAACAGAGAATACAAGAAACAGTTAATAAGGACTCAGAAGAACTAAAGAACAAACAAACAGCAATGGACAAAAAAGTAACTGCAATTAAAAACACTCTAGATGTTATAAACAGCAGAATAATTGAGGCAGAAGAACGAACAAGTGAGTTGGAAGATAGAATGGGGGAAATAACTGCCACAGAGCAGGAAAGAGAAAAAGAATAAAAAGAATAGAAGACAGGCTCAGAGACCTCAGTGAAAACATTAAGCACACCAACACTTAAATCAAAGACATCCCAGAAGAAGAAGAAAAAAAGAAAGGGTCTGAGAAAATATTTGAAGAGGTTATAGTGGAAAACTTCCCCAACATGGGAAAGGAAATAGTTAATAAAGTCCAAGAAGCACAGACAGTCCCATACAGAATAAACCCAAGGAGAAACACACTGAGGCACATATTAATCAAATTAACAAAAATTAAACACAAAGAAAAGATATTAAAAGCAGCAAGAGAAAAGCACCAAATAACATATAAGGGAAAATCCATAAGGATAACAGCTGAGCTTTCTGCAGAAACTCTGCAGGCCAGTAGGGAGTGGCAGGATATACTTAAAGGCTTGAAGAGCAAAACCTATAGCTAAGAATACCCTACCCAGCAAGAATCTCATTCAGAATCAATGGAGAAATCAAAAGCTTTACAGACAGCCAAAAGCTAAGAGAATTCATCACCACCAAACCAGCCTCACAAATCCTAAAGGAACTTTTCTAGGAAGGAAACACAACAGAAGTAGAAGACCTACCAAAAAAAAAAAAAATTTAAAAAATGGTAATAGGGACATACATGTCAATAATCACCTTAAATGTAAATGGATTAAATGCTTCAACCAAAAGACACAGACTGGCTGAATGGATATAAAAATAAGACCCTTATATATGCTTTCTACAAGAAACCCACTTCAGATCTAGGGACACGTACAGACTGAAAGTAAGGGGATGGAAAAAAATATTGCATGCAAATGGAAGTCAAAAGAAAGTTGGAGTAGCAATATTCATATCAGAAAAATTAGACTTTAAAGACTATTACAAGAGACAAGGAAGGATGGTACATAATGATCGAGGGATCAATCCAAGAAGAAGATATAACAATTGTAAATATCTATGCACCCACCGTAGGAGCACCTCAATACATAAGGCAAATGCTAACAGCCATAAAAGGGGAAATTGATAGTAACGCAATAATAGTAGGAAACTTTAACACCCCACTTACACCAATGAACAGTTCATACAAACAGAAAATAAATAAGGACAGAAAAGCTTTAAATGACACATTAGACCATCTCAACTTAACTGATAGTTATAGCACATTCCATCCAAAAACTACAGAATACACTTTCTTCTTAAGTGCACACGAAACATTCTCCAGGATAGATCACATCTTCAGTCACAAATAAAGCCATGGAAAATTTAAGAAAATTGAAATCATATCAAGCATCTTTTCTGACCACAATGCTATGAGACTAGATATTAATTACAAGAATAAATAACTGTAAAAATTACAAACACATGGAGGCTAAAAAAAATTAGTAAACAACCAAGAAATCACTGAAGAAATCAAAGAATAAATGAAAAAATACCTAGAAACAAATGACAATGAGAATACAATGACCCAAAACCTATGGGAGGAGCAAAAGCAGTTCTAAGAAGGAAGTTTATAGCAATACAGTCCTACCTCAAGAAACAAGAAAATTCTCGAATAAACAACCTAACCTGACATCTAAAACAATTAGAGAAAAAAGAAAAAAAAAAAAAAAAACAAAGTGAACAGTAGGAAAGAAATCATAAAGATCAGATAGAAATAAACAAAAATGAAATGAAGGAAACAACAGCAAAGGTCAATTAAACTAAAAGCTGGTACTTTGAGAAGATAAACAAAATTGATAAACCATTAGCCAGACTGGACAGGAAAAAAAATGGGAGAGGACACAAATCAGCAGAATTAGAAATGAAAAAGGAGAAGTAACAACCGACACTGCAGAAATATAAAATATAATGAGAGGATATTACAAGCAACTATATGCCAATAAATTGGATAACCTGGAAGAAATGGATAAATTCTTAGAAAAGTACAATCTTCCAAGACTGAACCAGGAAGAAATAAAAAATATGAACAGACCAATCACAAGTATGAAAAATGAGACTGTGATTAAAAATCTCCCAACAAACAAAAGTCCAGGACCAGATGGATTCACAGGTGAATTTTATCACACATTTAGAGAAGAGCTAACACCTATCCTTCTCAAACTCTTCCAAAGTATAGCAGAAGGAAGAACACTCCCAAACTCATTCTATGAGGCCACCATCACCCTGTTACCAAAACCAGGCAAAGACGTCACAAAAAAAGAAAATTACAGGCCAATAATACTGATGAATATAGATGCAAAAATCCTCAACAAAATACTAGCAAATAAAATCCAACAGCACATTAAAAAGATCATACACCATGATGAAGTGGGGTTTATCCCTGGAATGCAAGGATTCTTCAATATATGCAAATCAATCATTGTGATACATCATATTAACAAACTGGAGGATGAAAACCATATAATAATCTCAATAGATGCAGAGAAAGCTTTTGACAAAATTCAACATTCATTTATGGCAATAACTCTCCAGAAAATGGGCATAGAAGGAAATTACCTCAAAATAATAAAATCCATATATGACAAACCAACAGCAAACATCACTCTAAATGGTGAAAAACTGAAAGCATTCCTTCTAAGAAAAGGAAAAAGACAAGGGTGCCCACTCACAGCACTATTATTCAACATAGTTTTGGAAATGTTAGCCAAAGCAATCAGTGAAGAAAACAAAATAAAAGGAATCCAAATTGGAAAAGAAGTAAAATTGTCACTCTTTGCAGATGACATGATATTATACAAAGCAAACCTTAAATATGCTATCAGAAAACTGCTAGCACTAACTGATGAATTTAGTAAAGTAGCAGGATACAAATTCAATGCACAGAAGTCTTTTGCATTCCTATACAATAACAATGGAAGAGCAGAAAGAGAAATTAAGGAAACACTCCCATTTACCATTGCAACAAAAAGAATAAAATACCTAGGAATAAACCTGCCTAAGGAGGCAAAAGACCTGTATGCAGAAAACTATAAGACACTGATGAAAGAAATCAAAGATGATACAAACAGATGGAGGGACATACCAAATTCTTGAGTTAGAAGAATTAACATTGTGAAAATGACTATACTACCCAAAGCAATTTACAGATTCAATGCAATCCCTATCAAATTACCAATGGCATTTTTCACAGAACTAGAACAAGAAATGTTACAATTTGTATGGAAGTGCAAAGGACCCCAAATACTCAAAGCAATCTTGAGAAGAAAAGACGGAGCTGGTGGAATCAGGCTCCCTGATTTCAAACTATACTACAAGGCTACAGTGATCAAGATAGTATGGTACTGGCACAAAAACAGGAATATAGATCAATGGGACAAAATAGAGAGCCCAGGGATAAACCCATACACATATGGCACCTTATCTTTGACAAAGGAGGCAAGAATATACAATGGAGAAAAGACAGCCTCTTCAATAAGTGGTGCTGGGAAAATTGGACAGCTACATGTCAAAGAATGAACTTAGAACACTTCCTAACACCATACACAAAAATAAACTCAGAACTGATTAAAGATCTAAATATAAGGCCAGACTCAATAAAACTCTTAGAGGAAAACGTAGGCAGAATACTCCATGACATACATCAAAGCCAGATCCTTTGTGACCCACCTCCTAGAATAATGGAAATAAGATCAAAAATAAATAAATGGGACCTAATGAAACTTAAAAGCTTTTGCACAGCAAAAGAAACCATGAACAAGACAAGAAGACAACCCTCAGAATGGGAGAAAATATTTGCCAGAGAAGAAACGGACAAAGGATTAACCTCCAAAATATACAAGCAGCTCATGCAGCTTAATACCAAAAAAAGCAAATAACCCAATCCACAAATGGGCAGAAGACCTAAATAGACATTTCTCCAAAGAAGACATACAGATGGCCAACAAACACATGAAAAGATGCTCAACATCACTAATCATCAGAGAAATGCAAGTCAAAGCCACAATGAGGTATCACCTCACACCGATCAGAATGGCCATCATCACAAAATCTGGAAACAACAAATGTTGGAGAGGGTGTGGAGAAAAGGGAACTCTCCTGCACTGTTGGTGGGACTGTAAGTTGGTACAGCCACTATGGAAAACAATTTGGAGGTTCCTTAAAAAACTACAAATAGAACTACCATATGATCCAGTAATCCCACTACTGGGCATATACCCAAAGAAAACCATAATCCCGAAAGAAACTTGTACCATCATGTTTATTGCAGCACTATCTACAATAGCCAGGACATGGAAGCAACCTAAATGCCCATCAACAGAAGAACAGATAAAGAAGATATGGCACATATGTACAATGGAATATTACTCAGCCATAAAAAGGAATGATATTGAGTTATTTGTAGTGAGGTGGATGTTCCTAGAGACTGTCATACAGAGTGAAGTAAGCCAGAAAGAGAACAACAAATACTGTATGCTAACTCATATATACGGAATCTAAAAAAATGGTAGCGATGAATCCAGTGACAGGCAAGAATAAAGATGCAGATGTACTTGAGGGTACATAGCTGGGGGCGGGGGGTGGGGCGCAATGGGAAAGCCAGGATGAAGTGAGAGAATAGCATTGACATATATACACTACCAAATGTAAAATAGATAGCTAGTCAGAAGGTGCTGCATAACACAGGGAGATCAACTCAGTGATGGGTGATGGCTTAATGGGCTGGGATAGGGAGGGTGAGAGGGAGTCACAGGAGGGAGGGAATATTAGGATATATGTATAAATACAGCTGATTCACTTTGATGTTCAGCAAAAAGTGCCAAAACATTGTAAAGCAATTATATTCCAATAAAGAACTTAAAAAAAGTGTCTTTCTTTCAGTTAAGTAGACCCAGAGATTATCATACTAAGTGACGTAAGTCAGACAGAAAGACAAATAACACACAGTATCACTTGTACGTGGAATCTAAAATATTACAAAAGGAATTTATAAAACAGAAACAGACTCACAGACATACAAAACAAACTTGTGGTTACCAAGGGGGGAAGGGGGTGGGGGAAGGATAAATTAGGAGTTTGGGATTAGCAGATACAAACCAATATATATAAAGTAGATAAACAGCAATATCCTACTGTATAGCACAGGGAACTCTATTTGGTATCCTGTGATAAACCATAATGGAAAAGAATATATATATGTATAATTGAATCACTCTGCTGTACAGCAGAAAGTAACACAACATTGTAAATCAACTATACTTCAATTCAAAAAATTCAATGTAATAACCTTAAATAGAAATAGAAAATTCAATTAGTCATTAACTTTCACCCAGTGGCATACATATAGTAGTAGCTTATAGTATATAATTAAAGATATAGTCAAAGAAAATTTCCTACTTCAGCATTATCGTTGCTAATAGGAAACAATGAAAAGAAATTGTGCTTTCACTATAGGAAGACTATGATGGAAAAACAAGTAAACAAGAAACTACAGCAGGTCCCCTACATACAAACCTTCAAGTTGCGAACTTTTAAAGATGTGAACATGCCCAGAGAAAGAATGAAGAGAGACAAGGAAGAAGAAGTAACTGAAGAACTGAAGAGATTCACGATGCAGGAAATGGCAAGGGAATTTCTTTATATAAGGAGGCACTGTTAGTCTTTGAGGCACAGGGCCCAAACGTGGAACAGTACACAAAGGTTGCAGCAGCCATTCAGAATGCAATCCAGTGCTGCCATGTCATCTGTGACAAGAAAAAAAGAGCTACTACCCAGATATCACTGGATTGTCTTTTCAAGAGGGTAGATAAAATTGAATCCACCAAAGAACCAGAACCTGTGCCATCAACGTCAGGCATGAGTGAAACTGCAGCTTGCCCTCCATCTTCTATTGCTCTCCTATGATCCTTCAGCTCTATCATCTCCCACCACCTCTCCCTCCTCCAGTCAGTAGCTCTTCTTGCCTGTTCATGCAATGCCAGCCCCTGTACTATTGTATTTTTCTAGGTACTGTACTGTAAGATTAAAAACATTTTCTTTGTGTGTTTGTTTTTTATGCATTATTTGTGTGAAAAATGTTATAAGTCCATTACAGTATAGTACTATACAGCTGATTGTGTTAGTTGAGTACCTAGGCTAATTTTGCTGAACTTATGAACAAATTGGACTTATGAACATGCTCTCAGAACTGAACTCATTTGTACGTAGGAGACTTACTGTAACAATAGAGATTAATTAGAAAACAGGAAAGCAAGACAAAGGGTTAAAAATTAGTTACCCTCATACACACACATACACACACACAGATCCAAAATAATGTGTTCAAAGGAAAAAAGAAAAGTCAAAATTTATAAATTAGAAATGAGGAAGGCAATATATTATCTGATATGGAGAAGATTTAAAATGAGATAAAGGATTGAAATATCTATTTTGATATAGTTGACATTATTAAGTAAATATTTTTCTATAAATAGTATTTAATAAAATTTTTTTCAGAAGGCAAACCAACAACCATAAAGAAAATAAAGTTAAACTTTTTCCAAGAAAATCAGTAGGATCAGATGATTAAAAAGTGACTATTTTTTTCAAATTCTTTAAAGAAGTTAATTATCATGCTATATAAGCTGGTTCTCAGTATTAAGAAATGATAAGATGTTAAGAAATTAAATTCAGAAGATACAAAAACTTACCAGTACAAAAATAATAGCATAACCATGTTTCTTTAAATATAAATGCAAATTAATATATGAGTAAATTGATTTTGACATTATATTTCATAAACTATAGTATAGGTTGTCATGTTGTAACATGACATTTTGGACTCATCGTGTAGGAATAAAATGCTGATTTAACATTGGCAAATTTAATTTACAAACAATATCAATATATTAATGTAGAAATATAATCATCTGGATCAATGACAAAATACATTTTTTATCTCAAAAAAGATACTTCTAGACCAACTCATTAGGATGGATACTATCAAAAAAAATTAAAAAACAAATAACGAATGTTGTCAAGGATGTAGAAAAATCAGAACACTTGTGCATTGTTGGTTGGTAGGAATGTAAAATGGGAGAGCCGCTCTGGAAAACACTATGGCAGTTCCTCAAGAAACTGAAAATAGATTTACCACCTGACTCAACAATTTCAGTGCTAGGTATACACACACACACAAAATGAAAACAAGGACTCAAACACATATCTGTATACCTATGTTCATAGCACCACAATTCACAATAGCTAAAATATGGAAACAACCCAAGTGTTCATCAACTAATGAAAGGATAAGAAAAATGGGATATATATATTCAATGGAATATTATTTGGCCATAAAAAAGAAGAAAATTCTCATACAAGCTACAACATGGATGAATACTAAGAGGAATTATGCTAAATTATATAAGCCAGTTACAAAAATACAACCACTATATGAGGTATGTAGAGTAGTCAAAATCATAGAGAAAGAAGAATGGTGGTTGCCAGGAGCTGGGGCAGGGAGGGTTATGTTTAATGGGTATAGAGTTTCAAATGAAAAGAGTTATGGAGATGGATGGTGGTGATGGTTGCACAACATGTGAATGTATTTAATACCACTGAACTGTATACTTAAAACTGTTTGACAGTAAATTTTGTGTGTTGTGTATTTTACCACAATTTTCTTAAAGAATACATAACAAGACTCAAGAGAACATAATTTTGAATTAAAAAAGCTAAATGTTTATGCAAAAATGCAAATTCACTCAAAAATAATTTATAGTTTTAATATGACCCCAATCAAAAATGCCAAAGATTTTCAGGAATCTAGCAAATTAATCCTCACAGTCATCTGGAAAAATCTATCTAGAATTGTACCCAAAATGAGTAGGATGTATAGATATCTTTGTTAATTTTCTATTGCTGCATGAAAAACCACAACAAATTTAGCAACTTAATACAGTCCAAATATATCATCCCATAGCTTCATGGGTCAAGGAGTGGGCAGGGTCTAGCTGAATCCTCTCAGGGTGTTGAAAGTCTGCAATCAAGGTCAGGCTGCATTTTCATCTGGAGGCTTGAATGGGGAAGAATCTGCTTCTAATCTCATTTGCTCCTTCAAGGTTAGCAGGAGAATTTCTGTCTCTTTGGTTGGCTAAAACAAAGTCTTATATAACATATAATTAAAATAACGAGACCCTTTGCCATATAAAAAAACCTAATTAAGAAACTTGCATCCCATTACGTCTGCCATATTCTACTGATCCGAAGCAAGTCACAGCTTTCACCTAAACTCCAGAGGAGGGAATTATACAAGGACACAATTTATTGTGAGTCACTTTAGGGCATGTCTGCCACAATGTATATGCTAATGGATATTGCTAAGTAACAACATTTAAAACAATCCAGGCGACAGCATAACAACAGTGAAACAAAAGAAGTTCAGCAATGAACTCTGTGTTTTTATGCACATGTAAAGCAATTCAATATATGCTAAAAGTTAGAATTAATATATAATGCAGCTTAAATATTTATGTTTGTATAATGAAACATTGAGTTATATAAAAGAGAGTGGGGGAAATATGAAGTGGCCTTTCAGTTGTTTTTGTTTCATTATGCAGAGTCTAAGTACACCTGGGCAAACATTTCTCAGCTCAGCTCCATCTGCTTTATAAACGGAGAATTTTGTGAATCTAGCAGTAGGTATCTTTCCATCATAGTTTTCAGCTTTATTCTAAGTGAGTGAATATGTGTGTATGTGTGTGAGTGCATGTATGTAGGTATTTTAGTGTAAACTGCTAATAATTGCATTGGTGCACCAAGCCAATATAGATTTCTGACTCAGCATTTCTTCCTTGATTATCTCATGGTAACAGTGCATATATAGAAATCAAAAGCCCTTAAGAGCCAAAAGTACTGTGATCATTGTCAACACTGGAATGACAGTCAATCCAACACAGTTTCTAGACCCAAACTGGTTTTTTCCATTTTGTTTAAAAAACAAAACAAAACAAACACAAAAAACCTCCTAGTAGACAATTTACTTACTACCACTACCAAAAGGAAATCAAGAAGTTATGAAATGAAGTAAAAATAGCATTAATTAGTCAATTAAAACTGTAGAAAGCAATCTATATAGCAGACTAAAATCTTCATTTTAGTTATCTTACTAAAATTCAAAATGTCCTTTGTCCTTAGCAGTTTTATTTAAATATCTCAAAAATGCAAGAAAAGAACACAAAACTCCTTGAGTCATATAAACAAAGTTATACAAAGTCATTTCTTAATTTCTCGAAATCATGATACAAGTGACAAAATTAAAGAACATTAACATTCTCACAACCAATTGATAGTTCACTCTAGAAGATTATATTTCTAAAAATGACATCGGTTAACAAAAGTTTTTAAGACAATGAAAATGATCTGCCAAAAAGAAATTAATAAGCATATAAAAACATAAAGCGTAAGCTTTGCAAAGTTAAAAAAAATAAAGTGATTAGAGAAAAGATGTAAGTATAACAGGAGATAAGAACTGGAAGAAAATAAATATTTTTCTTTTCTGGGTTATGAAAAATTATTTTTACAGTATTTGTAGTCAATTATTGCATTTTCCTCACAAAATCAGTGGAAAGATTTGTCATGTAATGTTTTTAAAGGATATTTTTGAGTTGTAGTTAAAGTGTATTCCTTCTAAGTTCTGCAACCATTTTAAGTTCTGAAAATCAAAAATAAAAAAGGTTTTTGAAAAAATATTTACAAAAGTAGGATGTAGGATACTTATTCGGAACAAATCATATTTTAATTTAATAAAAAAATCCATGTATAATGTGTCTTGGTCACAGAACATAAAATACCACCATCATTTTCCAAGATTTTTAAAAAATTATAAAAGCTATTTATAAAAGAGTTAACTGTAAAACATCTTATTTTAAAATATCAAAAATTTATTGCTTTTGTGACCCCCTCAAAAATGTACAGTTAGAGAGAAAAATCACAGTATACACTCATAGCAGCCTCAATTATGTGAAGTGGTGACACTGGTTTTTTAAGAGCTAATATTATAAACTTAAAAAAAAAAAAAAAGCAAGGTCTCCAAAACCCTAACTTTCTGGTAACCACGTCTCAGACAGTAAGTTCAAGAGCAAGGCTCAATTTCAAAGGGATGATATTTTTTTCCTTTCATAACCTCAGATTCAAATGACAGGCAAGAACAGGACAACTTAAAAGCCAATCTTAAAAGTCAATTTAAAGAACTCCTGGCAGGTGAAAGAGAAAGCACTCAGTTGTACTTACCCCAAACAAGTATTGCACACCTATATAAAACACTCATGCATGGGGACACAGCTAGTCCTAATCCATCTGTTGTTGAAAAATATATAAAGTAAAATATTTCATCAAATAAATGGTCTAAATCTCCCTTTCTCTGTTCTACATTCTGTGGCAGCTGTTCAAAATGGATTCAACTGGTCTCCATTTCATTTTTCTTATATTTTAATTTGGCTTTGTTTCATGCGTTTTTTTCCCCTGTGAAACATGGCATGTTTTTCTGATGACTTCTGTGTTGTTACAAATGTGATGTCAGTGTCATTAAAATATCAGCAGTTGAAAAAGCAAAGCAAAGCATTCTTTAATTTAAAATTAAACTAGTTTTCCGCAAATATTTCCAGAGAAAAAAGAAAAATCTTGGAGGAGACACATCACTTGTTTCAATAATGTGTAATCTATTGGTTAAATATCAAAGAATAAAATTTAATAAAGTGATTTATGGCTTCACCAATAAAAATGTACAAGTAATTACTGATAAATTATCAGGATAACTTATCAAGCTTTGCAGTTAATGAAGCCTTTATAATCCTTGTCTTATTTATTTACTTTTGAATGATTTATGTACTTATAATCATTGCTGCATTAATAAGACAAAATGTCAAGCAGAGTTGATGATAGATACACTGACCAAGATTCAGAATTGGGCATTAATTTGATCCAGAAATTTGAATTCATCACTCATCTACAATGGATACATTTTGAGGAACGAATTAGAATATAAAAATTTTTACCCCATTGCAATGGGCTGGTCTCTAAAGGAATAGAATTCATTTACTTAATTAGTTCGACATATTTACTGTGTGACTACTATGTGTTATAACACTGGGGAATCTTATTGACTCAGAAACTTTCCCACCTCTTGGTGAGCTTATAGTTTAATGGAGGAGGATAAGAAAAGAAAATTGGCATACTTAAATGGCATAGTTAAAATTCAAAATTCCACCTCTTTAAGGCTTAAGAGTTGTGGTAATTAACAAAATCCATCTGAGAGAAAGGTATGAAGAGCCATTCACACAGAATCAAAATTCACTGAGGAGTTACTAATAGCAGAGCCATCTCAGAAATAAGATGAGGGATAATGTGACTTTTCTAGGCACTGATCGTGCTGCTGTTAAAAATTGTGTCCCATTCATTCTGAAACTGCAGAGGATAGTGACCATAAGACATAAAGAACATGGAAGTTATGTTAGGTAGAGGCTGTGGTGACTTAGTACACCAAATATAGTTAAATTTTTCTGTATTTTTAGGCATTTATACAGTCTTCATTTTTCCAGTTCAGTAAATATTCTTGTATACACAGTTTTTTGTACTTATCATTATATTTTCTTACAGTAAAAAGTTAGATGTGGAATTTTTAGGTCAGAGAAGAAAATACTCAGAAAATTTGTACATATGGCCAGAGATCTTGAAAAATTGTGATGTTTAACTCTTTTACTGATGATGTGGGAAAAAGCCTATATTTCAGTTACAACTCTATAACTGCAATGTCCAGCAACTAGCCATCAGGGACTATTCTGATTTAAATTTGAATTAATTGAACAAATAAAACTAAAATTCATTCCTCAAGTCACACTAGTCATATGTCAAATGCTTAATAACCACATATGGCTAATGCCTATCATATTTGATATTAAAGATATAGAAAATTTCCATCACCACAGAAACTTCTGTTGGACAGGAATAGAGTTCAGTCAATGTTTTATAACTGCTGTAATAAAATAGCATTTTGTTTTACTAGTTTTTTTACTAAGGCTCATTTTGTTTTACTATCCCCATGCTTTCTTTTACATTTTAAGAAATATTTGCCTGTCAGAGATGTGAACTTGTTTCTTTCAGATGTTGGTGGTCTTTATTTTCCAGAGAAAACTTGTTTTTCTCCTTGTGTGTTAAAGTTGAGGATGGAGGTGTTTAAGTGTGGAAAGATAACAAAGATTTTCTCTTGTTTCTGAGTTTTGTATCTTAGGAAAACTCTTTTTAAAACCAAAATTATAACTTTTTAAATTTCTGTCCTTGATAAATCTGGAAGTATTTCATGTGATATATGAGGTAGAGATCTAACTTTTTATTTTCAAATGGCAAATCTCCTGTCTATATAACATTTGTTGACTAACTTCTCCTTACCTCACTGTTTTCAGATACATCTATGTCTTTTTCTAGACATTCAAAATTTGTGCCATTGATGAGTCTATTTTTTCACCTTGCTGATTTTTGTTAAATAGCATAGTGTTTAAATGTTTTAAAATTTAACATTTTCTATTAATCTTTGTCTTAAACTTCCTAGGTATTTTCATGTTTCTTTTTCATAGGGGATGTCTGGAATAATATTTCGAAGTTCAAAGAATTGGTGGATTATTTTGCAGATTATATCAAATTTTAATTTAGGAATTATATATTTTTAGAATATTCCATTTTTATTAATCAGTTACATTGCATGCCACTGTATTTACCCCTTCTTTCTTCTTCCTTGGTAGAATAGTATGTGTTTTCTTTTCATGTAAATCCTGTACATGTACATATTTTTTAAATGTATTCTGTGCTATACCATTATCATTACTGCTACTGATGACTATTTCAATCTTATTTTCTAAGTAATTCTTGGTGATACATTTTAAAAATATTGATATTTATACATTCACATTGCAACTGACCACAACCCTGAACTATTTTATTTGCTTTAATAGTTTTGCAATGATGCTCCTTTTTAATGAACGTGATCAAGACATCTGAAAATAATGATGCTAGTTTAAAAAAAAATTCCATGGACTGAAGTCATTTTCAGTAAGGAGAGTGTAATTTCTTTGTGCTTTGGCTCCTCCCCTATGAAAATAGCCCAAATGGACCATCTTCTCATCCTCTTACCTCCAGATCTAATTTTCCTAGACTAGACAGTACTGTCACAAATTGGAGTAAATCTTTGTGACTTTTAAGAAACTGGCTTAGAGAAAAATGACAAGAAGGAAGCTTATGTCTTACCCTTGAGCTCCATTTGAACCATTAAATGCTATTTATCTACAGTGAGGGAAGGAACAAAGCATATGACAGATCCCATTTCTTTTACAGTCTACCCATGCATTCTTCACTAATCCCTCCAAAACAGAGAATGCTGATAGAATATACCTAATTTTCTTTAATTCCCTTCCTGGAAAACTGTAATGCCTTCCCAGAAAAGGAAGTCATGTGTCTTCATCAATTTATGTAGAACATTTTGTATCTGGCAACATTTCCTTGAGCTTATATTTTGCTACCTTCTCATTTTGCAATTTCACTGCCCATAAATTTGGGGGGTTTTGCTTATTTTTATTCTGTTATCTCCTTCCTCTTTTCTTCCTATACTTTTGTATTTTCACTCAAAAAGGGCAGATGCTCTTATCATTCTCAGCTTCACCTCTTATATTATAGACTTTTAGTGTTTATACTTAAAAGCTGTTTCCTCCCCCAAGAAAAGCTGTGAAACTGTACATAATTCCCAGCTAATATCAAACACAAATTTAGTATTTCTAAAGGTTTTTAAAGTTACACAGTACTGTGAAACTTAAGTGAGAAATAAATATAAAGTTATTAAGGTTTCAGAATTGTATAAACATTTTACCAAAATGATAACTATTAAGTATTTCTAATCATGTTGATAAGATGGCATCTTGAAACCCAATGGGATCTTCAGCCTTAGATTCCTCCAGGTTCATTGATATTCATTGCTATATCATCTTTCTGGGACAGTATAGTTTGTTACTCTCTCCACTTCCTGAAGTGTCCTATCCCAGCTGAGAAGCTTCCTGGGGTAGACAGGGCAGAAGAATAATGACTCCCACTTTTAAAAGCCCTAGGCAAGATTTGACTTTTTTAAGATCTCAACCATTACAGATTTTCACATAGAAGAGCTTTTCTTATTCCATGTAACCCCAAAAGAACCAGCAGTCCCCAGTGGTGCACATGCCAAGGAGTACATGCATACAAAGATCTTCCGACATTAACATTTTCTAAATAAGGAGGCTAGAATTTCAGCTCATGTTAGCATCTTCATGAGAGGCTAGACTGATAATCACAAGCTGTGATAAAAAAAAAAAGAAAAGAAAGAGAAAGAAACAGAAAGAAGGTGATGCAGAATAAAGTGGAAATCGATGTCTAAAATTAGACTTACATTGTATTTTAAAATATCATTTATTGTTATTCCAAAATATAAAGATGTGTTTGGATTTCTATTATTTCAAATCACTGAAGAGCTCATCTTTTTCATCCCTATATAGAGTTAAAATCAACAAGAATCATGATCAGTAGGAGCATTTCAGCTATTTTAGCATCAGTACGGATCACTGTAGCTAAACTGGTCTTTCAATAATCAGTCTCAGTTGTGAAGTTACAAATTTTATGTGATGTCTCGAGCTGCAGTCAAATGGTCATGTGCATTAGATAAATATCAGTGGGATGATATTATCAATAACAACTGTGATCTTGTTTTTCCATTACAATTTTTATTTTCTTTTTACTGGATTAACAGGGGCTAAAATGTAGCTTGATTTTTTTTAATTAGAAAATAATTTTTAAAGTTTTAAGATTGCTCAAAAAATTATCTTAAAAATGATTCCTTCTGTTCCTTCCTACTTCCCACAAAAAAAGAGAATAAATGCTTTAGCAACCATATCTACCACAATTATAACGTCGCTTACAGCTATGCCTTAAGCCCAGAGGAGAAGGTGGGGAAAAGAAAGCAGTTTATCTGTAAGTGTGATGAAAGTGCTTTGGTGTTTCCTTTATATTCTATGCTTCTATTATTATTATTACTTCTGATTGCTCAATATTTACATGTACCCAATATTGTGATTTTCTTATGAGTAAATGATTATTTTCCCTCATAGTTTATAATATTTCACCCAACGTTAACAACATGCTCTTAACTGTTGTGAATCTAACTAAATACGCTTATTGGTATTTGTTTTTAAAGAATCACATTTTATGTAATATAAGTAATGTTTTTAAAATGTTCCTGAATATCTATAGAATTTAAGGAAATATAATTGAAACATTGTTATATATCTAACACCAGGCCATTGTTCTCCTCCGGTCTTCTCTGGATATCTTTTTTCTGATCAGCAGCCCTTAAGATACTCTTTGAGGTAGGAAAAAAACAAAAGTGAAGGGCAGAATGAGAGCAAGGACACAGATTTCTATAGGTATCAACTCCCAATGCAAAAGACTGTATTTGGTAAATCTGTTTATACTTGTGCAATGAACATAACTATTTTATAGTTATCACTGGTCAATCTAAAAGTAACATATACACACACAAAACAGACAAAACCATGCTGCACATCATAAAAATAAAACAATTCAAATAGAGTTAGAGTCCACAATACAAAGGGAATCTTGAAATTAAAATTTTGAAGTTACAGGAAAGATTAAATACTTTTTTCAGTTTTATAAATCAGAAAGCTAGTTAGTTGATGGGCTAGAGTCAGAACATAGACCTTGAGAGAGACTTGTGTGGTTTCCACTACAAAACACTCCTAAATACGTAAGCAGAACCCATTATAGAAACAACCTCTGCCCAAAGAAAACACATTTCCCCTCAAACAGTACTCCAGATTTCAGAAGGGCAACCCTTTTGGAATCTTGGTAACTATGGCGTATAGAAGTCTGTGTTCATGAAGATAACAAAGCCATTGATTTGTCTTTTCTTGTAAAATTGTAAGAGAATAATAAGGCCACTCTACAAACAACAGCAAAGAAAAGTGTGCTTTAGTTTGGTCCGTATCCACTCTGGATACAGAATCCATCACTAGAGTGTGATGCTGACAGTCCTCACTGCCATGTTCCCTAAAGATGTGCTTTGGATTATGCCAATATTTCTTTAATATTTTCGTTTTGGTCAATAATGTCAAATATCTTTGTTAATTAATACAGTGAAAGGTCTTATTGCTCTTTAATGTAATTTCACTTTTTGCAGTATTGGGAATGATATCATTTTTGCTCACTACTGAATAGTAAATTTTCATAAAAGCTTATGGTGTTGCATTTGACAGCAACTGATTAAATAAGAATTGGCCAAGATATGGCCAGTCACCAGGAATAGTATTATGCAGTGGTGAGCTTTATTAGCTTTCCTTTCAATGGTAATGCTGTCTTAGACTTTGGTGACTATCATTCAATGTTCTATATCCATTTGTAATTCATTAGTTCAGCAAATATTTATTGAGCATCTAATGTAGTTTTCCTGTGCTTTGAGTGGAAAGATAAAAAAATCACTACAATCAAGTCTCTCATTATATATTTTAAGGCATATTTGTCCAGAATATACTTTGCTTAAATGATATTCTTGGTTAAAAGTGGAAATATATTTTTTAACAGTTAGTAGTTGTCAATTTTATCTTTACAATTGTATATGTCTACTTCCACAATCTGTTCTTTCTTTGGAACTTAAAAAAAATAATTCTGTATTTGAATGGCTAAGTCTCTCTTAGGTAATGCACTAAGCTACAATGGGTATTAACAGCCCTATCTGGTAACAAGTTCAAAAGCAAGATTCAACCTCTTACAAATTAAAGGAGTTGAGGTAGGTATCTCAGCTTTTACAAGTTTTTGTCCAATGTTTCCAAAGATTGTTTAAAAGCATTGCACATGCAATAATGACTTTGCATAGTAGAAGTATGATAATAATATTAATAAATGATAAAGAACCATGTCTAATCTAAGATTTATCGACTTTACAATTTAATCTGAAGGAAATGTAATGCAAGTTTCAAGTTAAGCACACATTGCTAAATTTCCTAGAATGTGGCTCTACATCCTAAAGTTTTTAAAGATTGAGGTGTATGCTGTACTAATATATAGTCAATACAGACAGAAACTGTTTCTAAGTCAAATATCAGAATAAAATATGCTTGAATTGGGGTTCTGTTCAGCTTGAATTATCTGAAAAGTGAAAAATGTAAGCCCATAATCTAGTGCAAATCTAGAAACATTTAAAAAATTTAAAAATACATTTTAAAAGTACGAATTCTGCACACCAATGCTCTTCATGGTTATAGTGTTAAAGAGCTATTTGTTATAACACTAAAAATAATTCTATCAAAAATTATCATATAAATGAAATATATTTGGTGATGAGTGGGCTTAATATCCATATAAAATCTGCAGCATAAGAAATCAAGAGTGATACTGCAAAACATTGAAAATGAGTACTGTGACACAATTAAAATCAGAGATGAAAATTTCAGAACCTTTTTTTTAAGCTCTTTATTGGAGTAAAATTTATTTACAATGTTGTGCCAAGTTTCTGCTATACCACAAAGTGAATCAGCTGTATTTATACATATATACTCATATCCCCTTCCTCCCGTGACTCTCCACCCTCCTTATGCCACCCCTCTAAGGCACCACCCATCATCGAGTTGATGTTTCTGTATTATGCAGCAGCTTCCCACTAGCCATCTATTTTACATTTGATAGTGTATATATGTCAATTCTGCTCTCTCACTTTGTCCTGGCTTCCCCTTTGCCCCCCACCCGTGTCCTCAAGTCTATTCTCTACATCTGCATCTTTATTCCTGCCCTGTCACTGGGTTCATCAGTACAATTTTTTTAGATTCTATATATATGAGTTAGCATACTGTATTTGTTTTTCTCTTTCTGACTTACTTCGCTCTGTATGACAGACTCTAAGTCCATCCACCTCACTAAAAAGGACATTTTAATTCCTTTTTATGGCTAAGTAATATTCCATTATATATATGTGCCACATCTTCCTTTTAAAGTATTTCTTATTTCCAGAAGAAAGAAATTTCATGAAAAAAAAAAAAAAGAAATGCAATTATATAGTACAGTTAGGGTCTCTTATCTAGAAAGTATTACATATTATCAAATATTTAAAGGCAATAATTTTTATGATATTTTTTAACTTTGGCAATTCTTAACATTTGTTTCACATTCACATCTTTATAAAGTATTGTATTTTTCACTTAAAATTGTGGTAAAATTACACATAACAAAAATTTATCACCATAGCCATTCTGAAATTTAGAGTTCAGTAGTGTTAAATACATTCACTTTGTTGTGCAAATTATCTCCAGAACTCTTTTCATTTCACGAAACTGAAAGTCTATTATAACAAACAAAACAAACAAAAACAGAAAATAACAACTTTTGGCCAGGATGTAGAGAAATTGGAACACTTGTCACCTGCTGGTGAGAATGTAAAATGGTGCAGCCACTTGGAAAACAGTATGGGAAGTCCTTAATAAGTTAAAAATAGAATTACCATATGACCGAGTTATTTATATATACCCAAAATAATTGATAGCAGGATCTCAGAGAGATATTTGTACACCTATGTCCATAAAATATTATTCATAATAGCCAAAAGGTGGAAGCAGTTTAAGAATTCATCCAATGATGAATGAATAAGTAAATAAAATGTGGTGTATATATATATATATATATACACACATACATATATATATACAATGGAATATTATTCAGCATTAAAAAGAAAGGAAATTCTGATATGTAATACAACATGGCTAAACGTTAAAAAACATTACACTAAGTGAAATAAGCCGGTCACAAAAAGACATATTATATTCCACTTACGTGGGATACTTACAAAACTGAAATTAACAGGGACAGAAAGCAGAAGGGTGGTTGCCATGGGCCTAGGCAAGGGAGCCAACAGAGAATTGTTGTTTAATGGGCATAGTGGTAGGAGAAATTGTTTTGAGTGATGTGTACTCTGCACTATTAGCATCATAAAGATGTTGTAACTTTACCAAATTATGAATGACTGAAGCAGGAGCATAGAGTGGAAAATTGATGTATTCATTTCCAAGGGTGAGATTCTTTTCATTGATCTTAAAGTATTACAGTGTTTCTTCACTTTGGTATTATGCTAGAGATCTATAAAGAAGACGTCTCTGATCACAAATAGATGCATCCAAATTCAGTTGTGCCTCTTGTTAGTACCCATATGAATCCTGTAATTCTCGTTTTTCACTACTTTATAGTAGAAGTAATAATGTCTTTCTAGAATGGAGTTAAATAAAACTATGTTTATTTACAGGTGACATAATCATATATAAAGTAACTTAAGGACACACTAAAATATTTTTAGAACTAATAAACAAATTCATTAGGGATGCAGGATACAAGATCAATATACAAAAATCTACTGTATTTCTGTACATTATCAATGAAAAATCAAAACATGAAATCACAAAACAATTCAATTTACAGTAGCATGAAAAAGTAAAATACTTGGGAATAAATTTAACATAGATTCAAAGCTTTTAACCTGAAAACTTTAAGACAATGCTGAAAGAAATTACAGATGGCTTAAGTAAATGGAAAGAAAACTCAAGTTCATGGATTACAAAATTTAATATTGTTAAGATAGCAATATGCCCCCAAACTGATCTATAAAGTAAATGCAATTTCTATCAAAATCTCAGCCAGCTTTTTTTGCAGAAATTGACAAGCTTGTCTAAAACTCACAGGGAAATGCAAAACAATCTTAAAAAGACAAACGATACTGAAAAAGAACGAAGTCAAAGGACACACATCTCTCAATTTGAAAACTTAAAGCTAGAGTAATCAAGAATGTGTGGTACTGGGATAAGGAGAGAGAGAGAGAGATGGAATAGAACTGGGAGTTCAGAAATAAACTCTTATATTAATGGTCAGTTGAATATTGACAAGAGTCCCAAGACAATTCAATCAGAAACAATGGTCTTTTCAACAAATGGTGCTGGGACAATCAGATATCCACATACAAAATAATAAAGTTGAACCTCTTCCTCTTGCCATACAAAAAAATAAATTCAAAATGAATCATAGATCTAAATATAAAAGCTGAAACTATAAAAGTCTTAGAAGAAAATATAGTAGTTAATTTTCAAGTTCTTGGGTTAGGCAAAGTCTTCTTAGATAACACCAAAGCAAAAGGGGTGAAACAAAAAAGCAGATAAATTGGATTTCATCAAAATTAAATTTATTTCTGCTTCAAAGGATACCATCAAAAAAGTGAAAACAAACCTGGAGAAATGGAGAATATATTTATAAATCATAACTCCTATAAGAAATTTGTATTTATAATATAAATGATTCTTCCAAGTTAATAATAAGAAGATAGACAATCCAAATTAAAAATAGATGAAGGATCTGAGTAGATATTTCTTCAAAGAAGGTATGCAAATGGCTAAGAAGCACATAAAATGCTCAATGGCATTAATTATTAGGTACTTGCAAATGAAAACCACTATAAGAAACCACTTCACAACCACTGGGATTGATATAAACAAAAAAACAAATAATACAAAAGTTGGCAAGGATATGAAGAAATTGGAAAACTCATAGACTTCTTATAGGAATGTAAAATGATGCAGCCACTTTGGAAAAAGTGTCTGCCAGTTCCTTAAAAGGTCAAATATACAGATACTCTATAAAGAAGCATTTGTACTCGTAGGTATATATCCAAGAGAAATAAAAAAAATTTGTGTACCAGTGTACACAGCAACCATTGTTCATAACAGTTGAACAATGGTAAGGGACCAAATGTTCATAGATCGATGAATGGATTAATAAAATGTGGCATACGCACACAATGGAGTGTTGATGGTACTTAGTGACCTAGTTCAAAACAGCGGAAGATGGAAAAAGAAATAAGTAAATTTCTTGTAGAAAAACCTGGTGCCGAGACCAGCTCGGCAACTCAGGGCGAATGATGGGTGCCGCAAGCTTAAAGAAACACAAAGACAGATTTAAGAGAAAGATGGGATGGGGTACTCAGGAGCTCTAGGATCAAGAGCCCCACTGATTCATCCCACGTTGCTTTTATTGATCTCTCGGCATTCAGGAAGTAAGATAGCATAAGGTTCTCATACACCCAGTTCCATCCCACAATCAATGTTTCCTTTGAGGTAACCAAATTTCTCTTTGTATAAAGGGCCTCGCATGATTGGGGGCAGTGGTCTTTGCAAGAACAGCAGAAAGACAATCAGTGCATGCACAAGCAGCATTCTAACTTGCGCTGACCCAGCATTCCTAAGTCCGCACCCTTAGCTCCTCCGCTGCTCAAGCAGGATGTCCTGCACCCAGTTGCTCAGCCCATGTACTTTAATTACTTTTAACCATATTTTCTGTTACATTTTCAAGGCTTCAGAAAGACATCTGAATGTTTTCCCACAATCTGGAAAATACTATCTTGGCCAAGTGACCAAAGTAAACATCATCAGTGATAAATCTTGATAATATGTAACCTGTTATGCTATAAGAGGAGTGTTTCATCTCTACAGTATATAATCCTAGCTTAACCATGAGAAAAATATCCAATGAACCCTGAGAAAACCATAATCCAAAAAGAAACATGTATCACAATATTCATTGCAGCACTATTTACAATAGCCAGGACATGGAAGCAACCTAAACGCCCATCAACAGATGAATGGATAAAGAAGATGTGGCACATATATACAATGGAACATTACTCAGCCATAAAAAGGAATGAAATTGAATTATTTGTAGTGAGGTGGACCTAGAGTCTGTCATACAGAGCAAAGTAAGCCAGAAAGAGAAAAACAAATACCATATGCTAACTCATATATATAGAATCTAAAAAAATTGCACTCATGAACCCAGTGACAGGCCAGAATAAAGATGCAGATGTAGAGAACAGACTTGAGGCCATGAGGTGGGGGAGGCAGCAATGGGGAAGCCAGGACGAAATGAGAGAGCAGAATTGACATATACACATTACCAAATGTAAAATAGATGGCTAGTGGGAACCTGCTGCATAATACAGGGAGATCAACTCAGTGATGGGTGATGACTTAGAAGGCTGGGATAGAAAAATGGGAGGGAGTCACGGGAGGGAGGGGATATGGGGATATATATATACATACAGCTGATTCACTTTGTTGTACAGCAGAAACTGGCGCAACAGTGTAAAGCAATTATATTCCAATAAAGAGCTTTAAAAAAAAAGAAGAAAAAGCCCAAATAGAGGAACAATGTACAAACTTCCTGTTCAGTACTCAAAACTGGAAAAGTCATGAAAAAGTAAGAAATTCTAAGAAACTGTTACAGCCAAAAGGAGCTTCAGGAGACATGACAACTAAATGGAATGTAGTAACCAGATGGAATCCTGGAACAAAAAATTGTTTGGTAAAATGTAAGGAATCTGAATAGAAGACAGACTTTAGTTAATAAAAATGTATCAGTATTGGTTTATTGATGCAGACAAATTGACCATACTAATGTAAGATGTTAATAATATTGGAAATTGGGTATGCTGTACTCAATTAAATCCCAATTTTTCTCTACATCTATAAAGTTCTAAAAAAAAAAAAAAAGGCTACTAAAAAAATCTAATTTATAATGGAAAAAAAAGTTGTCAAATAATTAGCATGAAGCTCATGGGCAAACTTATTTAAATTTATTCAATTAAATGGTGGATTTTCTACGCTGCTTATATATGAAAATATTTAATACCTTAGGTCTCACGAAATCATTCTATTAATTTAATGCTATCCAATAAAATTCAAGCAGTGTTTTTCACAAAATTTGAAAAGAATCTGCTTAAAATTTACATTACATAGATCCAATAATAAAGACATTTTTAAGAACAAAAATTGCCTCTATTATATTTGAAGACAAAAGAGTATTTCGAGTGGCATGTAACAGATAATTAGACCAATGAAACTGAATAAAGAAAACAGATGCAAATCCACACTTTATAAAAACTTTGTGCATGACAGCAGAAGCATTGTATATCAGTGGGAAAAAAGATGAGCTATTCAATTAATGGTGCTTGTTTAACTGGAGGTCTATGTGGAAAGAGACTAAAACATATCCTTATCTTATATGATGTAAAACAAACTCCAGATTTAATTTTTAAAACAATAGTGAGAAAAGCAAAACACCTGGAAGAAATTAAGATATTACCTCCATAATATTATTAGTGCTGAATATGAGTTTTTAACTAAGGTAATTAGCTTTTATTTGATCAACGCTATCACCAAAAATAAAGAAATGCCCATTAATTATATATGATTGAAGGCATCAAGCAGAACCAACATAGCCTTTAGCCATGTCCAAAAACATCCATATCTTAAAGAGAAGGGAAGTAAGTTATGTGAGACCAGCATTTGGTGCTACCTTTTCTCTCAAGGCATTTGCAACCTACATATGGCAAGATAGGCATCTGAGAATCTGGGCAACACTTGCAGCCATTTCACAGAACTAGAGAAACAAGAGTCAGAGTTCAGCATCCATCAAGGTAGAGGCACTCTGGTAATGAGCTGTGGATTTAAGGTGGGTCCCCCAAAGGAGTAAAGGCAAACTGGAAATAGATCACCCAAACAGAAAAATAAAACCTGTCACTGACTCACCTCAATTCTTGCATTTAATATGGATATTTACCTTTGCTTTACCTATGACAGAAACTGACAGACTTTTGGCAACTACACATATCTAAAAGACAAAGAGTGGAGTTCAGACTCCCAAAGAGGAAGGGCTTATAAATACTCTAGTTTTTCAGTTGAAACTAATAAAGGACTCCATTGAGAATTAAGGGTGAAGTGAAAGAAGAGAGCACATTGATAATAGAAACTGATCATCGTGACCCACAGGAGAAGCACATATTGGAATATCAGATACAGCCTTTGGAATAACAGTAAAGCAAATTTTGAAGTAAATTGAGAAGATACAGAATTTCAGCAGAGAAAAGGAATATATAAAAGGAATACAAATAGAAATTTCAGATCTGAAAATATAAAAAACTAAAATAAAGAATTCAATATATGGGTTTAATGGCAGATTAGCCACAGTGCCTTCTCACCAAAAAAGAAATCAGATTAATGAAGTGGAAGATCATTCTTTAGATCCAGTTTCAAGCACAGAGAGAGATGGGAGGAAAAAGGATGGAAAATACACCAAAGGACTTAAGAGACACAGGGGACATATTAAAAATACTTATCATAACCTCAGAAGCAAAGGGCAAAGAAAAGAGTACATAAGCAATATTTGAAGGAAAAAAGCAGGTAATTTTCCAAACTGATCAAATACACAAATAGAAATAAATAACCAAAAGCAAAAATTAAAATAAAATCATAAATGCAGGCAGAAAGAGAAAAATGGACCCATTAGCTAAAATGCAAACAACAGTACTGACAGCTGACTTTTCTGTAGAAATTATTGAAGCAGAAGATATTACAGCTGAATTTTTTTAACTGAAAAAAAATATTAACATAGAGTTCTATTCACAGAGAAAATGTGTTTCAAAAATTAAGGTATATTTTCATTATACATAAAAATTAGGAAAATATATCACTATTGGATCTATATTAATGAAAATACTTGAGGAATACTAAAGAGAGAGGGAAAATAATCTAGTAGAAGCCTGGAAATTCAGAAAAGAATAAAGGTTGAAAAGATTGAACGTAAAGGAGTCCAACTCAAGAATGGAAGATGCCTTAGAGGACTGGGACGGGGAGGGCAGGGGGGGCTCGAGGGAGGGTGGGGGGGAGTTGAGGGAGGGAGTGAATATGGGGATATGTGTATAAAAACAGATGATTGAACTTGGTGTACCCCCAAAAAAATAATAAATAAATTAAAAAGAAAAAAAAAAAGATTGAACGTATAAGTAAATCTAAGTGAATACTTACTGCATACAACAACATTGCTGTCTTGTGAGATTTAAAAATTATGAATAATTAAAGTAAATGACAGCCATACAGAAAAATCACGACAGAAGGTGAAAAATAGAGTTAAAGTGTTTTAAAGTCTTTGCATTGTCATGGGAATATTAAAAGCATTATTAAACCAGACCAATAAATCAATAGTAATTTCTCATGTAACCACTCAAATATTTTTAAAATATGACAGATAAAAGGATAAATGTTAAAAATGCTTAATTAAACCAAATGATGAAAAAAAAAGGAGGAAAAAAAGATTTAAAAGTTGTGGGAAAAATACAATACAAATAACCAGATGGTACATTTAAATACAAATTGATGAGGAAATATAATAAATATGCAAATTAGCAAATAAAAATTGTCAGACTGGACTTGTCAAACAAAGACTTACTAAACTTTGATAAACTGAAAAGAAGATAAAAAGGCAGAAAAAAGAATTTCAAGCAAACAAAAGAAAACCAAATAGATGATAAATCTAAATAGGAATTTATCAATAATTATATTCAGAATAAACAAAATAAATACTCCAACTTTAAAAAGATCATGCTTGATTAAAAAATAAGAATGATATATGTTGATATTAATATTAGACAAATGGGCAATAAGACAATAAACATTACAGCAGAGAAAAAAGGGCATTTTAAAACAATAAAGGAGCCAACAAACTCAGAAGTTATTCAATTCAAAATACACTAGACAACATGGTCTCAAAATCTATAAAGCAAAAATGATTAGAGGTATAAGGATACTGCAGTCATGAAGCTGCTAGGTCAAAGACAAAGGACAGTTTACTACTTACAATAAGAGCAATAGAATAACACTCGTACCAGTTCCCTGAGCCCCAGTACCTAAAGAACGATGTGACTCATCAGAGGATGCTTGTGTAGCAGTGGGATGCATTACACGAGTGGAAACAAAAGCTAAGGAAGTCTATAGTCTTACAAGAAGGGTACTAGCAAATGTATCCTAGAAGTTGTCCCAGAAGAAGACTTTATCTTTATTATTATCCTGGTCAGGAAAGAAATCTTCCTTCTGCGCCAAAGGGAGGCACTATCTCTATCTTCCAAAACTATTTCCTGTAAATTCTTGAAAAGATACTCTGAAATAGAAACAGATTCCCAATGTGCAGAAACACCATGGGAAGTTGTCTTCCACATCATTAAGAGAGTGAAGAAGCAAGCATAACAGTGGGAGAAGATATTGAAAATGCTTATGACCTAAAAAGGACTTGTATCAAAACATAAATAACATATACAAATCAGTAAGCAAAAGAGAGATGGTCCAATTTTCAGAAATGAGCCAAAAACAAGATTTTCTCTTCTACTCCAGTGTAATCTCTTCCATTCACACCAAATCTATGTAGGAAAATCAAATATGTTTAAAATAACTTAGTCATACTTAATAATTAAAATTTAAATTGTAGAGATTCAATTTAGTGAGCACCAAGTCATCTGTTTAAGAGAATTTTTTGCTACCATATAAAAAGCTCAAAAATAGCATAAAATCACTTTAGATATTAATCTTTCATTTTTAAAAGAATCAAATACATACTAGAAGACAAAGTTCAGAAAATAGAACTTCTCTAGGTATTTTCTCCAAACTAACAGTCTATTGCTTCCATTTTTGAAAGATCTATGTGAATTTTGAACATCTAAAATTCTTCATTTTTTCTCGTGATTATAATTTGACATATAATTATTATTATTTAGAAGAGATTTTAAAGATGTCTGAAGACATCATATACATGCTAAAACATAACAACCCAAAATAGTAATATTTCTGATTTATGATGTTAAAAGAAATCATGTAAAGTGAGATTTGACTTAATCTGTAAAATTGTCAATGTGTATTTAATGTCTCTTATTGAGCATAACCAGTAAGTTAATAAGTAATCAGATTTTAAAAGGATATTGATGTGGATTCAATCTCGGTTAAGCAAACAGATGTTATGATGAACACATAACTGTAATTAATTTTCTGCAATTTGCCTTTTAGATTTCATTAAACTTTCTTTTATCCTAAAATACTGGCTTGATGCATTTCCAATAAAACAGCCAGGTTTGCCGTGATTAGGAAAAGCTATTCCATCTTACTGAGTTCCTGTTTATAATCCTGTGATTGTATTAAGCATTACTTTAGGAGTAGCAGCTACTGGAAATTTGCAGTTTAGGACTGTGAAAGATGCCATATTCATTCATTATTTTAAAACATATTTTTATATATAAAATTAAAAGAAGAAAAAAAAAACAATATTTAGGCCTGGCTCAGGCCTATTTATTGCCATTTTGCAATAAAATGCAACACAAGTTGCATTTTTTTGGTGCTTAGTTTGGGATCAAAAAAACAAACTAAGCAATATAACTGGGACAATAATCAGTATAATAAGGAAAAGAATGTGGATATTATTCCAAAAATATTACCAAAATAATCAGTTTGGTAGTCAGAAGTAGTATTGGTAATTTATTTCTTTAAAAAAAAAAGGAAAGAAAGAAAAGGAAGCAAAGTTAATGATGCCATAGTATAAGGGTGTTTTTAGCTCTTCTCTAGTAACACTGCCCATAAATTTTCTACTCTCATCTGGCAATGAAAATATTTCTATTTTGAGCAAATATAAGCCATAAATAAAAAGGAACATAAGTTCCCCGACCTTATTATCTCTTCCTACCTTTAAGACAAATAAACCTTTTCTAGTTATCTCTTGCTGTATAAGAACCCCACTCCAAAATTTAACTGTATTCACCTGATGAGTACTATTTTCTACTTCACGTGATGTTCGCAGCAGTCACTCACGTGGTACATCCAGCTGGGAGATGGATTGGGTGCCTAGGTTCTCCTGAACATAATCTCAGTCTCTCTCTCCCTTCCCCTCCCTTCTCTTCTCAACTCTTCTACTCTCCCATAACCATCATTAACTAGCCTAGTTTAAGCTTCTTTACATGGTAGCTGGATGAAGGTGGAAGGGTGAAAATGAGGGTGAAAATGGAATCTGCAAGTTTTCTTAGATTATAGACCGAGAAATTGCATAATGTCATTTCTGCATTCCATTGGTTGAAACAAGTCACAAGGCCTGCATAAATTCAAAGGGAAGGGAAATCTGTTCTCATTAATGGCAGAGTGGAAAATTCACATAGCAAACAGGCATGCAGGATGAGAGGATTGATGTGCACATCTTTGGAAACAATCTACTCTTGTCTACCCTCTGGCCACAGCAATTTACAGGCCTCCCATATGCAAAAGACATTCCTCTGTCCTCTGAAAGCCTCATACCCCTAAGGTATTGTCTCAAAATCCAAAATGTCATTATCTAAATTATGTCCATATGTGCCTGAGCTTTACTGGATGCAGCTGCTCAGGTTCAGTTGCTCTAGATTCAGAGACATGAGAAATAAAATGACAGATTATCTGCTTTCTACTTACGCTGATAAAGCACAGATAAAATAATTGCAACAGACACTTGCGTTTTAAAAGAAGAACACGAAAGCAGTTATTTGTCACTGACCCATGGCAATTCTGAATCCAGCTGGACCCATGTTACCAGTTCCCTTTTTCTGAGACACAAGGAAAAGTCCGAATGCAATGTAGTTCTGGTTCCTAATCCACTGTTTTTCAAAGATCTTGGCTTTGCCTCAGTCAGCCCAACTTTTCTAGAAAAAAATAGCCAGTGGTTATAGCAGAGTAGCTCTCAGTGCTTTTTGTCCTTAGAAGGTGGGAGATTTTGCATTTTGAAATATCTTTGTCCCTTTTAGTCCAATCGGATGGTGTTTTTGCTGGTACAAGTCTCTTAACATTTGTAGATTTTTCTATAAATTTCATTAGGATCCACTTCATGCCCCCAGAACAAGATCTATCATTTTTTTCAAGGTAGAATTATCTTTATTTTGTATGTGTGAAATACTGTGGGAAAATGCTATCAAGATTCTCAGAAGTACTTAACATCTAGCTGAAAGAGTCTAAGGAGGACCATCTCAAATTTTTCAGAGATCTTAACAAAAGGGCTTATAGACAATAAATGTGATCTTTCCCTTGAGAGCATATTGCACTTGGAGTCTTTGGTCAGCTGGAGAAACTATACTGGGCCAGAAGTAAGAGATCATCTACTTGAATAAGCGAATACAGAAGTCACATGACAAAAAGACAGCCATGAGCGATCTGGTTGGATGTATATGTGGAAATAACCCACCAGGACATCATTTTCAATCTAAATTACTTCTAAATGTTGTACTCTGATCATTTTTCTATTTTTCTTTCACTCCTAAATACTTGAATGTGATATACTATAGAGCAACAACACAAAGCCTTATGCTAACTGCATAAATAGTTTCATTGAAAGATAATACCTTTTCACCTGACCTATTTGAGAGTGGAACAAGTGAACCTTCTTGATTTATATTTTTGCTTCTAATTGCATAAATCATTTTGTATTTTATATCTTCATATTTGTTGACACCAGAATGCATAAAATCACATTCAAAACTATTCAATACCACTTCACACCCACTTGGGTGGCTGTTAAAAAAAAGAGAGAGAGAGAATAACAAATGTTAGCAAGGATATAGAGAAATTGGAGCTCTGGTGTGTTCCTTGCTGGTGGAAATGTAAAGTGAATCAGCCCCTGAGAAAAACAGTATAGCTGATCCTCCAAAAAATTATGCATAGAATAACTATATGATCCAGCAATTCTACTTCTGGGTATATACCCAAAAGAACTGAAAGCAGGGACTCAAACACATATTTATACACTCATGTTCACAGAAGCATTATTCACAATAGCCCAAAACTGGAAGCAACCCAAGTGTCCATCATTAGATGAATTATTTAGAGTTTAATGTGACATAAAGACTTCAATACATATTAAGACTACTTTGCCTGCTTGGTTCACTGAGGTCAATCATAAACTAATTTAAAAGAAAAGAGGAAGTTTAGGGTATAGAAAGTAAAAAAGTATCTTGCAAAAAAAGATTGAATAAAAACATTCCATTCCATTATTTCAGAAAAATGACAATTACTTTTTTAACAAACTAAATGTAATTAAATAATGCAAAAAATAACTTGAATGAGACTGCAAAAATTAAAAATTAATAAAAGTCTTAAAATTACAATATGAAAATATTCCAGTTCTGCATAAATTTAAAAATTTTATTGTCTTCTGTGTTTAAAAATGTTGTGATGTTTGCCTAAAGATTACGTGTTTTACAACTGTCTGAGTACAAAAGCTCTAATTTTGAAAAACACTGACTAGAGTATCTGATCACTAATATTAAATGAAGTTTCTTAATGAAACTAAAAAATGCATGTATATCCATATGCAACAGTGACATTATGTCATATAATTATACTAACTATTCCTAGCCTTTAAATTACTTGTGATTTTTAAAAGTATTAAAAGCAATCATAATTCTTATATGTTGGGGTTATTACCTGACAATTACTATTAGGAAAAAATAATTCATTCCTCTAGAAAGCATTTCTATTTTTAGACAAAAGTGGTGAATTCTGTATCTGCTCTACCTGACGTTATTTTGCCCTAGAAGACGCAAGTAATGAGCCTTACATTGTGCAGTTATAGGATTGTTATGATTGTTATCTTGATCTCATTTAATTTTGAAAAGAATTGCCTTTTCTAAGCAATGTCATTTTACAAACAATTTCAAACTTTGATAGGTAACCGCACTGATGGTTCAGAAAATCGTTCCGTCTCTTGAGAGCCCAGATTAAATCGATTTACAAATTAAAGGGGAGGGAGCAATCAGATAGCAATCCAGAGAACATTTTAAAATTTATTATATCCTAGGTATCTTAAGGGAAAAAAACGCAAGTTGAAAATGAGCTCTGCCTTCCAAGAAGAGGCTGTTCTTTTCCACTTTGCTTTCTGCTGCTTGTGGCAGTTTTTTGCGCACTAACTACTCTTGTTTGCCATGACTCCATGTTTAGATGTCTCACTGGAGCATATTTCAGATGTAGAACACATTTTGCCACATACTTTGAGACTATGGCCCTCTTACTTCATTAGAAAATAATGAAAGTGTTCAAAATTAGGTTGGAGAGTTGCCAACTTTTCTATGTTGCTTAAAGGGCAATGATTTGACAACATTTGTAACTAGGGAAACATTAGGGAGAAATGTACAAAAGATGCACTTACATTTTGTATAAAAATAAATCCTAAATGTAATTACACACAGAAAACGTTTTTATGGCTTGAAAGATCTACTAAATAGTAAACTAATTAGAACCCAAACTTAATGGAAGATAATTAGATGTACTTAAGTTAGCTAAATAGCACCAATATTCTTGAACTTGAGATTTTTTTGTTGACTTGCCAAAAATATCTAATATACTTTCCTGAAGTAAAGAAAATTGATAATAAATTGTTCAACGCTCAGCATGTTACAAAAATCTAACTTTAAAGTGAAATTAGAAGAGGAGATTCTAGTGTACATTATACAAACAATGTATATAAATTATTAAATAAAATGTTAATCACATCCTGTGTTGTATATTTCACAGACTACAGCTGTCTTTTTGTTACCAGGTTGGCGTGCGTTGTGTCAAAATAGCTTCAACCGAGGAGGTCAACGGAAGACCCGGACCAGCAATCTTAGTCCTTGTGAGAACAAGCACAGAATTGCAAGACTATCACTTCAGGCTTAATTAAGCGCAAGGCAAAGTTTATTAAAGCATAGCTACACTCTCAGAGGGAGAGCTGCCTGTTTCTGCAAAGTGAAACCAGCCCTCCTATACACGTTTAAGGGTGTTTTTGAGCGTTCCGCGAGGAGGCAGGGGTGCAGTCATGGGTGAGTGACAGGGGACAATTATTTGATTGACAGTCCTGAGCTACGTAACAAGTTCATTATTGCGCATGCCCTTACCCTTGAGTCTCTAAGAAACACCCTCGGGGTGGAGTGGGGTGGGGATGGGGGCGAGGGGGGCAAAACCACTTGCAGATTTTATTATAATAATGATTTAATGAGTTTGGGTTTACTATAGTTTATACTCCTGTCTAGTCTGGGCATGCCCAGCCTGGGGAGGTTCCCTCTTGGTACTGCGTTCCGTGTCAGGATAAATTTGCCGACCACCAGACCATGCTTTCGCCCGTTTTGGGTGGGGTCAGGGGAGGGTCCCCAGATATTTGGGGTATAAAATGACTACTCCCCTCTTGTCTTTTTCCCACTGTCACCTCCTTGCTGCTGCTGTCTCACTAACTACCTAACATTTCCTTTTATACATTCTTTGTAAGGTTATGTGTGTAAATATTATCCTTAAGGTATTTTTTAAAATTATAAATTTTGTTTCTCAGCTTCTCCATTGTTTTTGTTTACTTCTCAATGTCCTATGTCAAATTTAAACCTCCTGGATTTTGACCAAGAATAATAAAATGTACAGAAGTATAAATGTAAAACATTAGAAAATATTAGATTTAATTAAAAGGTTGTGTTTTTCTCATTCTTAACATGATTACAGAATAATCTTAAAGATTTACACAACTATGAACCAGAAATTTAAATAGATGTTAAAAAGTTACACATAATTATTTAGCACTATCAGAATTCATTCTTTATGAACTTTGAGGACTCATGGATGATGAGAGAGGTATGAAAAATTGGAATTTGACCATCTTTTCCCAAAAAATAGATACAGATCTATTGACTTCATGTGAATACCTGAATGAATTATACCACATTGCTAAATACCTTTTGTTATTTTAATAGTTTATAATCAGATTCTTACATTAAAAAATGATGGTCACTGCTCAGCAATCAGCAAAATAAGTCTAAGAAAGAGTTTCTACTCAGCCCTACACTTTCCCAACACCAGTGTGATTGCTCATTCTCCACCAATTACAATCACACACTTTGTGTCTGTGTGTGTGTGTGCACGTGCAATGCAATAGTATTTGACTTTAGTTATTATCACATAAATTATTAAATTACATAAATTTAATTGAAATAATCATATTCTCTGATTGCCACAATTTTTAATGAAACAGAAAAGTTGGCTGGGGGCTTCCCTGGTAGCACAGTGGTTAAGGATCTGCCTGCCAATGCAGGGGACACAGGTTCCATCCCTGGTCCGGGAGGATCTCACATGCCGGGGAGCTACAAAGACCCTCAACCACAACCACTGAGGCTGCACTCTAGAGCACGTGAACCACAACTAGTGATGAGCCCATACTCTGCAACTAGTGAAGCCCCAGTGCGTAGAGCCCATGCTCTGCTAAAAGAGAAGCCACCGCACTGAAAAGCCTGCACATCGCAATGAAGAGTAGCCCCCATTCTCCGCAACTACAGAAAGCCCATGCACAGCAACGAAGACCCAACACAGCCAAAAAATAAAAATAAATAAATAAATTTATTTTAAAAAATGTTGGTTTATTTTTAAGTTTAGAATGCTTTCCCCAAAAACCATTGCTATGCATGTAATTGAGTATTATATAAACTATTTGAGGGCAAGCACCAAATTTTTTTATTGTTGGTATCCATCATAGTGAAAACACTATTCAAAAGAAAGCAGGAGAGATGTAGAGAACGGATTTGAGGACACGGGGTGGGGGCGAAGGGGAAGCTGGGACAAAATGAGAGAGTAGCATTGACGCATATACACTACCAAACGTAAAATACATAGCTAGTGGGAAGCTGCTGCATAACACAAGGAGATCAACTTGATGCTTGGTGATGACTTGGGTGGGATAGGGAGGGTGGGAAGGAGTCGTGGGAGGGAGGAGATATGGAGATATATGTATAAATACAGCTGATTCACTTTGTTGTACAGCAGAAACTGGCACAACAGTGTAAAGCAATTATATTCCAATAAAGAGCTTAAAAAAGAAGAGAGAGAGTAGCTATGCTTCTATAATAAATAATAAAAAAAGCAGGAGTAGTTATAGTAATTTCAGACAGAGCAGACTTCAAAACATGGGAAAGTTATCAAGGATAAAGAAGGACATTGCATAATGTTTATAAAGGGGATAATTCTTCAAAAACATAGATGTGCCTAACAACAGAGCAACAAACTATGATAGCCAAAAACAAACAGAATTGCAAAGAGAAACAGATGCACCATCTTAGTTAGAGAACTTAACACCCCTCTGTCGGAAATGGACAGATCGAGGAGACAGAAAATCAGTGAGGACCTAGTTGAACTCAACAACACAATCAATAAGCTGGACATAATCAACATTTATAGACTATTTCATCCAACAACAGCAAAATGCACATTCTTCTCCAGCTCACATAGAACATTGAACAAGATAGACCACATTCTGAGCCATAGACCTCACATAAACTCCAAACTTAATAGAATAGAAATCACACAGTGTCTTCTCATAGACCACAATGAATTAAACTAGAAAGCAATAATAGAACAATAATTGGAAAATCCCAAAATATCTGGAGATTAAGAAACACACTTCTAAATAAGGGTCAAAAGGAAATCTCAAGTGAGATTTTAAAATACTTTGGACTAAAGGAAAATGAAAACATAACACCAGAAGTTGTGGAATGCAGCAAAAGGAGTACTTAGGGAGAAAATTATAACTTTGAATGAATATATTAGAAATGAAGAAAGATCTAAAATCAATTACCTAAATTTCTACCTTAGAAAACCAGAAAAAGAAGAGCAAATTAAATTCAAAGTCAGCAGAAGAAAAAGTCATAAGACAGAGCAGAAATCAATGAAATTGAAAATAGAAAATCAATAGAGAAAATCAAGGAAACCAAAGCTAATTCTTTGAAAAGATCACTAAAATCAATAATCCTCCAATGAGGGTAACTAAGTAAAGATGAGAGAATGCAAATTACAAATATCACATATGAAAGATGGGAAACCCTGACAGATCCCACAGAAATTGAAAGAATAATAAGGGAAGATGATAAACAACTCTATGCCAACAAATTTGTTAACCTAGATGAAATGGACCCACTGCTTAAAAGACACAATGTGCAAAAACTCATACAAAAAGAAGTACTCTATCTGAATAGTGTTATATCTCTTAAAGAAAATTAATCAATTACTAATAACCTTCCAAAACAGAAAACACCAAGCACAGATGTGTTCACTGATGAATTCTTTCAAACATTTAAGGAAAAGATTATATCAATTCTCTACAATCTCTTTCAGAGGACAGAAGCTAAGGGAATACTTCCTATCTCATCCTATGATGTCAGTAATTAATATCAAAACCACACAAAGACATACAAGAATACTACAGTATAATATCTCTCATGAGCATAGATGTAAAAATTCTCAACAAAATATTAAACTGAATCCAAAAAAAGTATGAAAAGAAGTATACACCATGACCTAATGAATTTACCTCAATCATGCAAGGCTGGTTCAACAATCAAAAAACAGGTAACATAATCCAACACATCAGCAGACTAAAAAGGAAAAATCACTTGATCATTTCAATAGATGCAGAAAAAGCATTCAACAAACTCCAACATCCATTCATAATAAAACCTCTCAGTAAATTAGGAATTGAGAAAAATTTTCTCTGCTTAATAAAGACTATTTTCTACAACCTACTAAATCAGGCAACATCATAATTAATGGTAAGAAACTCTAAACATTTCCCTCTAAGATCAGGAACAAATTACTTTGCAGATATCAACAAATTGATTCTAAAGTTTATGTGGAGAGCCAAAAGACCCAAAAATAGCCAATGCAATATTGAAAGAGAAGGATAAAATTAGACGACTAACACTACCTGACTTCAAGACATTATAAAGCTCCAATAATTAAGGCAGTGTAGAATTAGTGAAGGAATAGACAAAAAGAGCAATGGAACAAAATGCAGACATAGGCCCACATAAATATGGTCAACTGATCTTTGATAAGAGAGCAAAGGCAATAATACACTGCAGTAAAGATAGTCTTTTCAACAAATGATGCTGAAACAACCAGATATCCACATGCGAAAAAAAAAAAAAAATGAAAGGAAGGAAGGAACGAAAGAGAGAGAGAAAGGGAGGGAGGGAAGGAGGGAGGGAGAAAGAAAGAAAGAACCTAGACACAGACCTTATATCCTTCACAAAAAATTAACTTTAAATGGATTATAGACCTAAATATAAAATTCAATACTCTAAAACTCTGAGAAGACAACACAGGAGAAAATCTAGATAAACTTAAGTATGGTGAGGTCTTTTTATATACAACACCAAAGACATAATCTATGAAAGAAATAATTAATAAATTGTACTTCATTAAAATTAAAAACCCATAGGGTATACAACAGCAAGATTGAACTCAAAGGTAAACTTTGGACTTTGAGTGATGAGGATGTGTCAGTGTGAGTTCATCAATTGTAATAAATGTATTCACTCTGGTAGAAGATGTTGCTGATGAAGGAGGCTACACTTTATGGGAGCCAGGGATATATGGGAAATCTGTGTACCTTCCCGTTAATTTTGCTTTGAACATAAAACCACTCTAAAAAAATTAAAGTCTTAATTTTTTAAGAAAGCATATTTGTGTAACTATAGATAAAGTAATTGCATTTCTTATTCTAGATAGTTTTATTTACACACATTACAGTTTCTCTCTCTGCCTCTTGGAATGTGATTTCCAAAACTGGATGAAAACTCCACGTAAGGTCCTCTAGGGCTAAGTATGATATATGTTAAAAATAGTGTTCCTAAACTTGCTTTAAACAATGTTTCTGTTTAGTCAATTCGGGTTGCTGTAACGGAAAACAACAGACTGAGAGGCTTATAAACAGCAGAAATTTATTCCCCACAGTTCTGGAGGCTGGGAAGTCCAAGATCAGAATATTGGCATAGTGGTGTTGCAAAACTGACTTCTAGCTGTATCCTAACATACTGGAAGAAGAGCATGGGAGCTCTCTGGGGTCCTTTTTATAAGGGTATTAATCCCATTCATGAAGACTCTACCCTCCTGGTCTAGTTACCTCCCCAAAGCAACCCCTCCTGATACCATCACATTGGAGGTTAAGATTCAACATATGAATAGGGAAGGTTCACAGATATTCAATCCATAACTTTCTGCCCCTTGTCCCCCAAACTTCGTGTCCTTCTCACATGCAAAATACATTCATGTAAACTCAACAACTCCAAAATTCTTAACTAGTTCCAGCATCAATTCTACAGTCTAAAGTCCAAAGTCTAATCTAAATGCTATCTAAATCAAACATGAGCATATATACAGAATCTAAAAAAAGAAGAAAAAAATGGTACTGATGAACCCAGTGACAAGACAAGAATAAGGATGCAGATGCAGAGAATGGACTGGAGAACACGAGGTTGGGGGGGCGGGGGGCGAAGGAAAAGCTGGGATGAAGTGAGAGAGTAGCGTAGATATATATATACTACCAACTGTAAAATAGCCAGTGGGAAGTTGCTGTATGACAAAGGGAGATCAACTTGATGATAGATGATGCCTTAGAGGACCGGAATGGGGTGGGGGGGGGGAGTCACGGGAGGGAGGGGATATGGGGATCTGTGTATAAATACAGCTGATTGACTTTGGTGTACCTCAAAAACTGGTACAAGAGTGTAAAGCAATTATATTCCAATAAAGAGCTTAAAAAAATAAAAAAAATTAAAAATTAAAAAATGGTAAATCAAATATGAGGGAGTCTCAAGGTACAATTTATCCTCAGGCAAAATTCCTCTCCAGCTGTGAACCTGTGAAACCAAACAAGTTATATGCTTCCAAAGTGCCATGGTGACACAGGCATAAGATTAACATTACTATTCCAAAAGGTAGAAATAGGAAAGAAGAAATGGATGATAGGTCTCAAGTAAGTCCAAAACCTAACAGGTAAGCTCCATGAGACCTTGTTTCAAGTATAATCCTTTTTGTCTGGATGCTTGTCCTTTCACACCCACTGGGGTGGCAAAATCACCCCAACAGCTGAGCAGAGTGTTGCTTCCACTGTGAATCTCTGCAGGGACCCCACCCAAGTCAACATTCTCTGTCTAGGCAGAGATAAGGCTCCAAGAGCTGAGCCTCTGAAGCTCAGCTGGGTGGCTCCAACCCCATGGCTGCACTAGTCATATGGTCTCTCAACCTTTGACACTGGGGTAGAAGCAACCCTGTCCCCTGGCCCTTGCATGCTGAACCTGTGGTGCAAGCGGCACCCCTGATGATCTCTGAATTGCTTTGGGGGTTCTTCTCTTGTCTTGAAGAATAGTCTGTGATCATGGCTGAACAGTTTTTGGTTTTGTCCTATAGGGTCAAAAAGTCCAAGTCTTCCTTCATTTTGTCCCACTTTTTCTGTTTCCTGTAGTCCCGACTGGCAGTGTTTCTGCAAGCATAATCCCATCTCTATTTCTACCTTTTCTCCAAGATGGTCAATTAAATCCATGGTTCATACTCATAACTAATCTTATCAAATGGTTGGTATGACACGCCTTTAGAATTTCTTTTTTTTTTAATTTTTTTAAAACTTTTTAAAACTTTTTTTAAATTTTTTTTTATTTATTTTTTATTTTTTCATTGTTTTGGATCTGTTGGGTCTTCATTGCTGTGCTGGGCTTTCTCTAATTGCAGCAACTGGCGGCTACTCTCCACTTTGGTGCATGGGCTTCTCGTTGCAGTGGCTTCTCTTGTGGCCCATGTGGAGCATGGGCTCTAGGTGCACAGGCTTCAAGAGTTGTGGCTCATGGGCTCTAGGGCACAGGCTCAATAGTTGTGGCACACAGGCTTCGTTGCTCCGTGGCATGTGGGATCTTCCCAGAGCAGAGATTGGGGGTATGCTAAATACTGCCACATTTTTAGGTGTTTGTTATAGCAGCACCCCCTCTTCTCAGTATCAATTTCTGTCTTAGTTGGAACTGCTATAACAGAATACCACAGACTGAATGTCTTATAAATAACAGAAATTTATTTCTCACAGTTCTAGAGGCCGGGTGTCTAAGATAAGAGTGACAGCATGGTCAGGATCAGGTCAGAACCCTCTTCCAAATTGCAGAGAGCTGACTTCTCATGGTACCCTCACATGGTGGGAAAAGATCAAGAGAGTTATCTGGGATCTCCCCTGCGTCCCCTGCATTGGCAGGTGGATTCTTAACCACTGCACCACCAGGGAAGTCCCACCTTTAGAATTTCTTACCAAATGTGCTGAGAATTGTCCTAATACAATCACCCTGAAGGTTAGGATTTCAATATGTGATGGGGGGGCAGGGGGGCGGGGGGGACAAAAATTCGACCATAACAACTTCCTTGATAAACGCAAATATTTCCTTCATTTTTAAATGTTATTTGACATTTCAAGTACATAACCCAGAATAATTAAAAGCAAACAAAAGCAATTATAAAAAGTGTAACTTTTCTATTATCTCCAGACCCAGATCTTCCACTGCCTACAATGGTCATGTTCCTTGCCTTTTAAATCAAGATCTAAAAACACTTTGAGGAAGAGGAATTCTGAGTTAAATATAACAATGTAAATATAAATGTACTGCACGTAAATGAAACAAGCATGGAAAAGATTGCAATAACCAAAAAATGCATGACTTGGTACAACCTATGCTGATCCCCTCCTAATCCAGCTTTAGCCTACTAGATAGACTATTGACTCTTGATAGACCAGGTCTGTAAGCATGTTAAGAACCCTCTACAAAAGTTAATGAAGTATCTAAAGAATCTGCTTCCATTTGTCTAGTTTCTCAGGGAGAGCAACATCCTATATCCCGGAAGGTATATTCCTATTTTATCCTTAATGTTCTTTTCATAATGTTTAACTCATTTTATTTAGGCAGACTGAGTCTAGTTCTTCCATTTTTGCCCTAGTCCCCAGTTTTAATTCTTCACTGGGGAGTAGAAAGGAAAGCTAATAGTTTTGTAAATTACATTTCACACTATCTATTCTATACTACATTTCACTTCATAATAATGATATGACTTAATCGCTTAGCTGAGGATACTGAGAATACTTTCTTTCAAAAGAAAAGTTGAACGCATACTTACTGAGTTACCTCTGTATCAGGGGTTGAGCGTGACATTGGGACTTGGGAGAAAAATGTGTTAATAGGCTCATGGAGCTAATAGAAGATGTAGGAAGACAGATAGGAAGTCAAGTAATTCCAATACAGTGGGACTACTGCTATGATAGAAATATGCACATAATATTATAGCAAAATGCAGAATACAGCATCTTAATTCTATCTGCTTAGGGAATGTAATTCCTGAGTTTCATCGTGAAGGCTGAGTAGGACTGAACCAAGCAAATGAACAAAAATATCCTCTCATCTTTCCCCACAGAAAAGGCATTATTTGAAGCACAATCTATGAAACTTCATCCTACACATGTATATTTATGTAGTCCAGAATTTCTCACATAGAAAATGTCATGGAGATGAACATGGCGACAGGCAACAATAAAGCTGGATAGGTTGGCAGGGGTCAAACTGAAAAGTTCTGTGTGTCATGCTAAAAGATTAAAATTTTTTGTGGATGAATTGAAAGGCAGAAACTGTCAAATTTTTAATTCAGTTACATTACTATGTAGTAAAAATTCAAGGAGTCCTGAGACTAAAGCCAGTCAACAGGTTAATAGTCCAGGCAAGAGCTGGCAAATGTTTGAGTAATGTTTGAGTAATGAGAACAGCAGCAATAGAAGGAGATATTTAATAGGTTAGATTTATACTGAAAGATTTATTAGATAAGGGTTTTGATGAAAAACAGGATTCAAGAGTGACCCACAGGGAATTTCCTGGCAGTCCAGTGGTTAAGATGCAGTGCTTTCACTGCTGTGGGCCCTTGTTCGATCCCTGGTTGGGGAGCTAAGCTCCCACAAGCGGCGAAGCAAAAAAAAAAATACAGTGACTGCCAGATTCTAGGGTTAGGTAAATGGGTGGGTAATGGTGCCAATAAATGAATTAGAAAACACAGTGTTTTTCAGTTTTTAGATGTTTTGAGTTAGAAGTAATTATGAGACATTCAATCATTGATACTGGTTAAAATTTAAATTTATGGCTTTGGGATTCTCAAGAGAGATTAGAGCTAAAAAAATTAATCTGTCAGTCATAAATGTAAAGAAGGCAGCTAGAACATTAAAAATAGAATATAAAGAAGTTATTCTAGGACAGTTTAAGAATATGAAGAGAAATTGGTGGCAGCAGGAATTGTGGTATATCACTCTTTTTATTGCTGCATGTAAAATCACCCCAAAACTTGATTAAAAAAAAAATAGTAAGATACATATGGAGTTAATTAAATTTTTTTTGACATTGGCTTACAGTTTATTAACAATGTTGTGCTAGTTTCAGGTGTACAGCAAAATTATATACATGTATTTATTCTGTTTCAAATTATTTTTTCATTTAGGTTATTACAGAGTATTGAGCAGAGTTCCCTTTGCTATATAGTAGGTCATTGTTGATTATCTATTTTAAATATAGCAGTGTGTACATGTCAATCTCAAACTCCCAATCTATCCCTCCTCCCAACACTTTCCCCCCAGTAACCATAAGTTGGTTCTCTAAGTCTGTGAGTCTATTTCTGTTTTGTAAATAAGTGAATTTGTATCATTTTTTTAAATTCCACATGTAAGTGATCTCATATGATATTTGTCTTTCTCTGTATGACTTACTTCACTTAGTATGATAATTTCCAGGTCCATTCATGTTACTGCAAATGGCATTATTTCATTCTTTTTAATGACTAACTAATATTCCATTGTAATATAATAGTAATACACATCTTCATTATCCATTCATCTCTCAATGAACATTTAGGTTGCTTCCATGTCTTGGCTATTGTAAATAGCACTGCAATGAACATTGGGGTTCATGTATCCTTTTGAACCATATTTTTCTCCAGATACATGCCCAGTAGTGGGATTGCTGGATCATATGGTAGCTATATTTTTAGTTTTTTAAGGAACCTCCATACTTTTCTCCATAGTGACTATACCAATTTACATTCCCACCAACAGTAGGAGGGTTCCCTTTTCTCCACAGCCTCTCCAGCATTTATTGTTCCTAGACTTTTTGATGACGGTCATTCTGATTGGTGTGAGGTGATAACTAATTGTAGTTTTGATTTGCATTTCTCTAATAATTAGAGATGTTGAGAAATTTTCATGTGCCTCTTGGCCATATGTATGTTTTCTTTGGAGAAATGTCTGTTTAGGTCTTCTGTCCATTTTCTGATCAAGGTGTTTGTTTTTGGATATTGAGTTGCATGAGCTGTTTGTAAGTTTTGTCAGTTGCATTGTTTGCAAATATTTTCTCCCATTCTGTGGGTTGTCTTTTCATCTTGTTTGTGGTTTCCTTTTTTTTTTTTTATTAACTTTATTTATTTATTTATTATTTTATGGGGGGTACACCAAGTTCAATCATCTGTTTTTATACACATATCCCTGTATTCCCTCCCTCCCTCGACTCCCCCCCCACCCTCCCTCGAGTCCCCCCCCAAGCCCCCCCTGTGGTTTCCTTTGTTGTGCAAAACTCTTGAGTTTAATTAGGTCCCATTTGTTTATTTTTATTTTTATTTCCATTTCTCTGGGAGGCAGATCAAAAAATATATTGCTGTGATTTATGTCAGAGAGCATTCTAGGTTTTCCTCTAAGAGTTCTATAGTATCTGGTCTTACATTTCAGTCTTTAATCAATTTTGAGTTTATTTTTGAGTTTATTTTTGTTCTAATTTTATTTTTTATATGTAGCTGTTAGGGAATGTTCTAATTAATTTTTTTTATATGTAGCTGTCCAGTTTTCCCAGCACCATTTATTGAAGACTGTCTTTTCTCCACTGTATATTCTTGCCTCCTTTGTTGTAGATTAATTGACCATAGATGTGTGGGTTTATTTATGGGCTTTCTATCCTGTTCCATTGATCTATAGTTCTGTTTTTGTGGGAGTATCATACTGTTTTGATTACTGTAGCTTTGTAGTATAGTCAGAAGTCAGGAAGCCTGATTCCTACAGCTCTGTTTTTCTTTCTCAAGATTGTTTTGACTATTCAGGGTCTTTTGTGTCTTCATACAAATTTTAAGATTTTTTTTGTTCTAGTTCTCTGAAAAATGCCATTGGTAATTTGATAGAGACTCCATTGAATCTGTAGATTGCCTTGAGTAGTATAGTCATTTTGACAATTTTTCTTCTTGCGGTCTTGCCTGAGCTCACTCATGTGGCTGCATTTAACTTACAGATCACCTGGAGGGAGATCTCAGGTGAGACACCTGGGTAGACTGGGCTCTATTTCTATGCAGCAGTCATTTAACACAGGCTGCTTTTCAATATTTAAGAAGAGTGATGGCTGACCCTGCAAAATCTCTTGAGCCCTAGGCTCCAGATCTTAAGAATGTCACTTCTACCACATTCTCTTTGTGTAAGCAAGACACAAGACTAGCTCAGATTGGGGTGGGGAAATATACTTCACCGTCTTTGGTTAGGAGCTGCAAAATATTGTGGCCAATCTATCACATCTGGGAAACACCAATATATAAGAATAAAACTAGAAAGAGAAGGCTGAGAAAAATGAGATACAACATTAGTAGGTGTAGAAGAATTATTAGAGTTACGTCATGGAAACCAAAAGAAGAAAGGACATTAAAAAGAAAAGATTGGTTAAGAGGGTCAAATTTCCTAGAGAGCTGAAGTACTACCTGACCTAATGAGTCAGTGTATCTATTAGATTTTAATAATTAGAGGTCATTGGTGAACAGGATGAGAACAGTTTTAGTGGCAGAGTAGGGATAAAAGCCAGTTTGAAGTTTATTGAAAAGTAGATGGAGTAAGAAATGGAAATAGCTATGTTAATTTACTCTTTCTAGAATTTTAGATTGGAGGGATGTAGCATGAGATTCAGAATCATGCAATTGTTCTATTTTTTTTTAATGGGAGAGATATGAATATATATATAGGCTTAAGAAAAAAAGAGCTAATAGAGAGAGAAAGATTGAAGAAAAACAGATATAGATAAGGAGATAGAGACAGAAACAGGGAACAATGATAATATTGGAGTTGGAGAGAGAAAGGAAAAGAGGAAGAGACAGGGAGAGAGATACAGAGACAGAGATGAAGACACAGAGAATGAGAAGCACATACACACAGAGACAGAGATATAAAGAGAAGAAAACTCAGGAAGAGACATAGAAAAACAGAGACAGAGAAAAAGAGAGAGAGAGGCATAGAGAAACTTAGAAAACAGACACTCAATGCACCACCTATATGGGCACAAAGTCATAGAGAAAGACCCAAGGGGACAGAGAAGAAGAGAGGCATACACACAGACTCCCCATGCATAAAATCAGAAACAGAGATGGAGGCTAAGAGAGATGAGCTAGATGCGAAGACAGAGACACAGAAACTGACACAGAATAAAAATAAATCATTTCAAGGACAAAGGTGAAGGATTGGCCATGGACAGGACCACAGATCTCATCCCTGAGAATTGAAAGGGATTAGAATGAGTGTTGATCATGTAAATTTACAGGAATTGAAAGAAAAAGACAGTGAATTCAAGTGTAATAGCCTCAATAACTTTGAAAAGATTAGGAGATGAAATCTTTCTGCTGAAAGCAAGAGACATTGGGAGTTGCACTAGAGTAGTGGTTTCAGACGTGGCTGCATGTTAGAATCAACTTGGAAAAAAATTTTAAATACAGTTGCTTGGGCCCAACCTTCAGATTTTTATTTAATTGCTATGGTGCAAGCCTGATCATGAGGAAATAAATGTCTTTAGATGAATCAAAATAAAAGCAGACTTAAGAACCCTTAGTTAGAGCTTTAAGGATAGCAATAGCTTTTTGGAATCATTCCGGTGAATAATGGTCCAGGCAGCAGACCATGACAGACTGAAAGGATTGATGGGTGTACTCACAGCCCTGTGGAGATTAGCACACCCTCAAGAGTCTCACTACTCCACCTGCTCATCTAGGTTTCTGTATTAGTACTCAGATGTCCAAGTGGTGAGGAGGAAGAGATTGTAGAATTTTCTAAGAATGGTGAGGCCTAATGGGATAGAATAGAAGAGTCTGCTGAGACATAGTGCAAGTGAACAAGGACCTAGGTTTCTCAAGGAAGGAAGCTGCAAGTGTCCAGATAGACTGGAAGAAAATAAAATAATTATGAAACTATAAGAATAAGGAAAAAGGACAGATATAGCAAGGGCATATTTGAGGTAAATGCACAGAACTTTAGGCCAACAATGTGTTATTTAGGAAGGTGCTTAGAAATAGCCAAGATGAAACAGCTCTGAGCCTGGGGTGTGGAATAAGGTAAAATGAAGGCAAAAAACCAACTGAAACTGTGGAGATTACAGAACAGCATCTACAGTGGCAGAGGCTGTTAATATCAAAGATAAAGTCAATTGGGTTGGTTTTGCAGAAAAAAAAAATTTTTTTTTTGCATGAGGGAAATCAAATAATGGTTTGGAAACCAAAATAGGAAACTGAAAGAATATAGATGGCTTAAGTCACTTGCTTAGAAATTTAAAGTAATGTTTGGCACCTAAATCAGAGCCTGGTTCATAGTAAGTACTGAATAACTGCTATTTTTATTATGATTATTACTCTTAAGATAAATAAATAGAGCCAATACAAAACCTATCCAACTCAAAAGACCTTTTTTTTTTTCAAATATACTAAGAAGTTTCATTTTCTACCATATAACTATCCGCCAAACCCAGCGGTTCACTGTGGAGAATAAAATCCTACTCTAAACTCAGCAAGCTGGCTAGAATTGCTAGCATAAAATACCTTGTCAACCTCATTAAAACACTCTTACACACAAACTTCTCAGATTGATGGAGTCTGGTAAAGGCCCAGCTCTCCCCAGGGAACCCTTTCCCTCTGCCCATTCGCTAATTACTGCTGTTATAACCACAGTGACCTCAGGGAGGCACTGCTTCTAGCACTCTTACTGGGGTGAATACAGGCAGGATAGAATATTAAACACTTTCTATAAAGTCTGGGGAATATCTCAACTCACATCAAAGTGTAGCATGCATAATCAGTGATTCACAAGCCTGGTGTGCATCAGGGTTTGGGGGAGATTTGAATTCTAACATTTAGTGAGGACATCCATGCTCATTTTTAATATGAACTCAGGAGAGCAGATCCTTATGTAATCTGCATGGTTGTGGTCTGAAAACCAACTCAGAAAAACAATGCATTATTTCCATGTTGTATAAGCTTGCTAATCATAGGGACTACCTGGGGTAATTACTAAAAATAAAAAATATATATATATTTGGCCCTTCTCCCTACAGCATACTATTTCGTATATAGAAATTAAACGTGGGAATCCATATTTATCTGAAGAACCTCCAGGTGATTCTCTTGATAAAGAAAGTTTGGAAAACTCTGCGTTAACTAACGTGACACAGTAGATTCTCCCACTCCTGACTCAGTAAGCGCTGTGGGACTCCTGGAGCTTTGCTGCTCAAAGTGAGGTCAGAGAATCCACAGCACTAGTATCACCTAGAAGCGTTTTAGAAATTCAGAATCTTGGACCCAACCCCAAACTGGTGAGTCGGCATCCACATTTTGCTAAAATCACCAAGTCATTAATAGCTATGTTACATTTTGAGCTAAAGAGCCTACTGCCTGGCTAAAGAAACCCTATCTGCTCACCCCCAAGCCAATTGTCATTTGGAAGAAGCCATCTTTCTTTTCCCACTGGGGAGCATGTGCTAATTCCTGTTGGCCCCTTTTCTATAGGGATGAACCAAACAAGCTTCTCATGTCCACATCATTCACTACCTCATCTTAGATAGTCTTTTCCAAACCAACCCCTGAATTCACAAAAGCTGAGACTCACAATCAGCTCATTATTTTGGATGAGATCTCTCCTGGATCCCTAACACCTGTGAATAGAGAGTACAATTAGGACCAATAAGCAGATGTGGAGTGATATATCCCAAGTCAACACTGGAAACCAGGGAACTAAGAATCTGAGCTGTCCACAGATGGCAAAAGGCAGATATCAGAGAGTAAACTGAGTTGTGCTTCACAGGAAGCTTCAAAGAATATGCTGAAAGACTATCTGAGGAAAATATTCCAGAACCAAAGGTATAATTTTTTACTTTTAATCTCCCTGCCAGTCATTATTTTCTATGTTTATAAGTATTAATATGTAATACTTTTCATGTCCTAAAAAACAATAATATTATCCTTCATATCAGTATTTTCCAAAGTGTGTTCTACATTTATTGTTTATATAATGTTGTATTTAAAAATTGCAATAATTAAGTTTAAGAATCAGTCATTGAACTAACACGTGTTCATTACTGTACTTCTCAGAGCCTTTAATATATTGATGTTTCCTATGACCTTCCAAGATAAGGACAAAGAACACAGTATTTTCAATATTATTTGACCATAGATTACTTTTCTTGTTCAGAAATTCTCATAGCACCATGTTCTGTGGAACACAATTTGGAAAATAAAAATATATAAAGTAAGTCCTCAAATGCATGAAATCCAGTAAGAATTGTATTCAGTATTTTCCTGCCTAGCATAACATCTATATGCTCTTCCACCTTACATGGGAAGATGATACAGCAAATAAATATGTCATCACAATCATGTAGTTTGTGACATTTTAACTTCCACATCTTTCAAAATATCAACTACTCCAATTCTACTAATAATCTTAGTATTTTTTCACATATGCTTTACTGCATTTTACAAGTTTGAAAGATTAGAAAGCAATAAAATATTGGATTTTCCCTCCTTTCATTTAAAAATGGAATTACTTAGGATACATAAGTTTTTAGTTGTGGCATAGTACCAGATACTATTATCTGATTTTATTTTAATTTAGTAAGTTGTCCTTTTTATTAATGGATATTAAAATAACCATGAAAACTGCAGGAAAAAAATGTATCTCAAATTTAGAGTATCTTCCTGGAGATAGGTAACTTGACTGATTCCTTTACATTTGAAAAATCTGACCCTTTCTCAAATTCTGCCATTGGTCTAATAATTCAACATGAGCTTATTGCTTGGCAAAACTCATGTTATCCCGCTGACCTCCTTCTTTGATGATAGCCAATAAGCTATATAATGTGTGAATACATACAGGCAAACATGTACACAAGTATGCACCCTCACAAACTACAATCTGATGGGAATTGCCAATCCAATCATGTGGGCTGTCCTAATGATAAATGTTGATGATTGCACAATTGCATCAGCAGCTGCCTTTGGAATCAATTACTAAGATGGCTAAAATAGTCACATTGGCTTTATTATGTTCTGGTCATTTCATGTTTATAGCTCAGTCCTTGCAAAGACATTTTAAATGGATTTGAGATAGGAGCATTTCTTCAATCAGCCTTCGTGACAACTAGTTCCATGCTCCATACTGATGCAATAAAAATATTGTCATTTTTCTCTTTGCACCTCGAGAATGAAATATCACATGCTATATAAACATTTTGATATTGCAATGATTTATCGTCTGGAAAAAAATGAGATTCCAGTATTACTTTGAAGGAGATGGGGAACTGCCAATGTAAACAATCAGAATTCTCGTTGTGCTAAATCAGATGCATCTGAGAGCTTTTGGTATTTTTCAACCCACATTTTATAAGTGAAAATATACACTTAAAATGGTAGTAATGTAAAATTGAAATGTATAGTTTTGACTAGCCAACATAGTATATTTTTAAAAATCTAGTTCTATGTTAAAAATCTATTGGAAAGAAATTGTAAAGATTCCCTTAAAAATGACTTAGCTAAAATAATTTCAATAAACAGTAATTTAAAAACTTATTTTGATAACATTGGCATACTTGATAAATCCAGTGGCCAGTTTCCTGGGAAACAGAATTATAGTTCAAATTATAAGAAGTGTATGAAAGCTATAGTTACATCTGAGAACAGATCTTGTTTATGAGACTAAGGTTTGGAGTATCGAGTCATGGTGTCTGTGTATCAGCTATGTATATTAAAACAATTTACCTTTTACTATTCATATCTGTGGCATGGACCCAATCATTGTAATTACCCAGAGATAAAAAGTTCATACAATATCAGCCACTTGAAAACATACTACACTACCTTCTATACTTTTTCTCTCCCTTATCTAGTGCTCAAAATACATTAATGTCCATTTTAAGTTGGGATTACTACTGCATGCTTTTTCCTATTTCCCCAGTCCCAATTTTGTTTTTCTAACTAGAGACACTGATTATGAATGTATGATAATATTATGGACTGAATACTTGTGTCCCCTCAGAATTCATATGTTGAAGCCCTAACTCCAATGCAATGGTATTTGGAGATGGGGCTTTTGGGAGGTAAATAAGTTTAGATGAAACCATGAAGGTGGGGCCGTTATTATGGGAATAGTATCCTTACAAGAAAAGACACTCTCATTATTTTTATTTCTATATGCTTTCCTTCTAAATCTGGAAAATGTTCTCAATTCTGTCAATTCAGTGGTGATCTCTTTTCTGCAAGATCAATAATACTCAATAAACCCTCTAATATTGATTTTGACTATTTTATTAACCTTGTTTTCTTTCAACCTTTTATTTTAATTATTTCACCTCCATTTTCCTCTTAGACACTGACTTTGAAATTCATCATTTTCAATATTTTTTTAGTTGACCCTTGGATAGCATGGACTTGAACTGTGTAGGTGTATTTACACATGGGTTTTTTTCAATAAATACATATTATGGTACTACACAATCCGAGGTAGGTTGAATCTGTGGATACAAAAGGTGGACTGTAAAGTTATAGGTGGATTTTCTACTGTGAGGGAGTTGGCCCTAAACCCTGCATTGTCCAAGGATCAACTGTATTTTCCACATAGCTTTTTTTTTTTTTTTTTTTGCTTTTCCACAGAAGCAATGTGATTCTAACACATAAAAATACAAAATATCTTTAAAACTTTGATTCCTGAGATGTAACCTATTTTATGAGGTTTGCGCTTTCTCTAAATCTTCAAAATAAGCTTCTAACTTCATTCTATAGCCTCTAATGATAGGCCATAGCATTTTGTTGTTTCTTCCTCAAATTAGAAGAAATTGATCCAGATAGGCGTTCATTAACCAACACTAATATGAGTCTATTTATTCCACTTTAGATTCACTAGATGTGAGTAAAAACGTTCTTATGAAGTCTGCACATGGAGGGTAGGTTATTTTTAACAACCATTTTCCAGTGTGGGTAGGCATAGCCTTCAATAGTGCTCTGCTGAATGAAGATAAAGCATCCACTTGCTCCATGGCTGAATCTTCCATATGGTGAATGAACGGACAACACGAAGACATGGACACTAATTATGCACTGTGACCAGCACTCTTCTTTGCCCTCCATCACACACTCAAGCATCTAAAACCTGCACATGGAGAGTTTCACTATTTGAAGTAAGATGAAGTGATTCACTGTCAGAATCCCCACTCCGGTTCTTTTTGTTTGTTTGTTTTTCAGTTATCCACATAAGCCATAAAATGAGATGCCAATATAATTTGGGTCAGGAAAACAATACTTTGAGTTCCTCTTCAAGCAATGCTAGTACATAGATGTTTAAATATTTAGACCTGACTTGATGGAAGAATCTTCAAAACAGTGCCAATAGGGCATAGAGTAGACATTTCTTAACTCTACTTATTTTTAGGACTGTTTATTTGGATTTGCTGTATTATAAATGGCAAAACATAGCTGTATCATCAACTTCAGAAGTTGTTTCAGCACCAGAAGTTTTGTAGTTAGTGGAAATGCATTTCAGATTTTGCCAATCTGTTGACTCTTTAAAAACTTCTTAGGCATTGCTGTTGAAAAGTTTTTATCTTCATAGGTATGTTAGATAATTGGTTCAGGCAAACAAAGAAACAGCTAAGGAGATATAGTTTTACCAGCAGTCACTCAAACTATTTCTCACACAATAAAAAATACACTTACACATAATTAATGAGGTAAACAATGGATTATCATTTTAAGCCTGAAATATATAAACATAATTAAGCCATAAAATAAGAGGGAAAGTTAAGAAAGTCACCATTCTTTTTCAAGCTGTAATTGAATCAAACACACTTATTGATAACAAAATTATACGGGGTGCTACATTTACAAACTCTTAGCTTCTTGCATTGCCAAGGAATGCTCAAAGGAAGAGAGGAGGCAGAAGGAGGTTAAACTAATTAGAGGACTCACTAATTACTATGTTGATATTTCAGCACAAGCAGCTCACTAATCAATAGCAGAGTCCAAGCGAATCACTACAATTTTATGTTGTCTTAAAAGTCTCCCTGAATTTTCAAAGATATATTTAGCATCCTCGTAGATTGCCTATGACCTTGTTAATCTGTAGCAAAGCATCCCTAATACACTTATTTAAAAGTGTTCACCACTAAAAAGCAGGAATCTAAAGATCTGGGACTTTGTAACACACAAACTTTATCTGCTGGCTTGGACACTCTATACAGTTCCTAGATGACCCTCAGCACTGACACAGCAACATTTGGTTTTGTATTTGTCGTCTTAGGGGAGCAGCTGGTATTGACCCCAATCTCTTGTTTTTTATTGCCTGGTAATTGGTATATACCTATATTTCTCTTTAGATAGGCACAAACCAATTAACTTCAAGTATTCTGATGTAAAACTTTTATTTTTCTTAGGCTGGGAACACTGAGTACTTTGAATTGACCTGACAGCTGACATCAGAATCTCTACACGCAATATGTGTCTTCTCCAGCTTTGAGTTATAGCTCAGTGTTCCCTGGAAGGACCTTGGTCAATTTTGCTGTATGGGCATAAAAAAGACAGGATAGCCCTCTCTCACAACTCTCACCACACAATTAATTTCCCCTCCAACTTCAGAAAAAGAGTAAATTATAACGTGAACCTGCATAGCATAGTAGAAAAAGATAGACTCTGAAGCCAGGGAGCTTCCGTCAGAGTGCTAGCTTACTTATCTATTAGAGGAGTGATATTGTACAAGATATTTAAACAGCCGGTTAATTGAACAGACATCATAGGATAGCTATGAGGATTGTATTACTTAATGAGAATGACTGAACTTGCAAACATTTTTGTGAGACATTGCTTCTTCTAAAGACTCTGCCTCCTCAACGTTTTCATATAAATAATATGGAATGGAGGAGGAAATGCCCACTGGACTATCTCAAAGCAAGTCTTCCTATATATTATCCGTAATCATAATCTTTGTACAATAAAGTCAATAAAAGGAATTGGAATACTTACCCCTTTAGAAGCAGTTGCCCTGTGGTAAGCAGAAACCGATGTTTATTTGCCTTTTCATATTAAAACAAAAACAAAAAAGTCCATATATTTATAGTCTTTTGAGAAAGCAATCTTTCAAGCAGAAAGCTGAAGCTAGTGCAATAATGAGTGGCCATTTGCTTATTCATTTATAAATATTTATTGAGTGCCTACTATGCTTTGAGCATTATTCTGGGCACTGGGAATATAAGAGTGAACAGAGCAAACAAGTATTCCTGATCTGTGGAACCTGTATTCTAGTGGCAAGAGCCGGACAATACAGTAGTTAAGTCATAATCTACACATGTAAAAGTAAACACGTATACATACATGTTAGAAGGAAATAAGTGATACAGTTAAGAATTGAAGAGTAGAAAAGTAAAGTTAAAAAGAAGAGGAGTATCAGGAGATAAAAGGGTTGAGGAGGGCTGGGAGTGAAATTACAATTTAAACAAAATGGTCATCAGTCTTTACTGAGAAGATAAAATCTGAGAAAAGACCTAAAATAATGTCTTTAATATCATTTTTTATAATAAAGGGACGTTGGGGTGGGAGGCTAAAAACTTTTCATGATCCTGAAATGTTGTCTAAATACTTAAGTAGGCCAGGCCTAGAAAAGTAAAATAAACCCTGGTTTTTGACAGGGACCTAAAACACTTAAACAAATAAATATTAATAATAGCATCAGATAAGGGTTGTAATTGGCCCGCTGTGGGTACAAAGCTCTTGACAAAAATTGTCATATGCATAAAGAACAGACTTGTGGTTGCCAAGGGGGATGGGGAGGGAAGTATTGGGAGTGTGCAATTAGCAGATGAAAACTATTATATATGGGATGGATAAACAACAAGGTCCTACTGTATAGCACAGGGAACTATATTCAATATCTTATGATAAACCATGATGGAAAAGAATACGACAAAGAATATATATATATGTGTGTGTAAGTGTGTGTATAACACTGTCACTTTGCTGTACAGCAGAAACTAACACAACATGATAAATCAACTCGACTGCAATAAATTTTTTAACAGATAATGAACATATTCATCACCTCCAAAAAGAAATTGTCACATGCAATTCTTCCCAGCCTTGTTTCTATCGTCTATTCATCATTCAATCTAGAAATGTTATTATAGTTTAGACCATACAGGATTATCAAAAAAGTTAATTGAAATAGAAACTGCACACATTTTTTCAGAGTTAACTTGGGCTCATATGTATATTTCACCAACAATGCAGGATCAATAGCTGTAGCTAGGACATGAACACTAGACTCAACTGGGGAAATGCATCTGCCTTGTATGTCTATTTCTCCTGCTGATTCTCTTTATTAATTCTTGTCCCATGGTAAGAGTGGTCTTGTAATTGTTTATCAAGCCTTCATTCTCACTCACCAATCAATAGCTTGAAGAAATTTTCCTGTGAGTGAGTTTCATCAGTTGATTGGTACATGAGTTTTTCCCCACACTACAGTTTACAACAAGCTAAAGGCCTGCTTCCTTACTCACCCATGAATGGATAAGTTCTGCTTCAACCATTTCTGAATTAGAAATGCTGAATTCTGCCTCCTTAGTAGAGCCAGGAGAGCACGTGCCCTTTGTACAGTCAGGATTTTGACAGCTGCATCTAACACATAACCAGCTGTGTAAACAATTTTTTTTAACTTGTTCAAACCTAAGTCTCTTCTGATATAAAAATGAGAAGAAGAGTATCTACATCAAAGGGTTATAATGAGAATTCAATAAGATAAGGCATATAAAGTTTGACAGTTGTTAATACATTATTAAAGATCTATAAGAGTAACTCCTAAAATTTTTTGCTAAATTCTCTTCCAGACATACTCAGACAAAAACCATGTGAGAGAAGTTAGATCTGGATATCTCTGGTATTCAAACTACTCCTCTAGGGTAGTACAGTCTCAATTGCAAACATCTCCCTTAGAAGGTTGTAGAATTCCTAGACAGCCCTGGTGTTCAGTCTATAACCATTCCCAAGAGACAAAGGCACTGGATATCCCTAATCAAAATAGCTACACAGAACCAAACCAAGAAATGTCATTTCAAGTTTAGGTGTAAACTGAAATGAAAGCAATTAAGTACAATAAGAAATTCTTTCCTATCTCAAATTTGCATCCTGCTGTCACTGTCAAAGAAGAAAATGTTCTTAGATGACTAGACTGACCCCAAGTATATGAATAATTATTGCATAGAGAATAATTAGGAGCTGTTTTTCACTTTAACAAATAGCAGAACAAGAGGCAGTAGGTCTAGTTTGTAACATCAGAAGAGGTTACCAAAGGAGAAATGGCGTCTCACACATTGAAAATCTTTAAGAGACTGTCTGCCTTTTATTTGGGGTAGCTTAGGCAAAGCCATGCTGTGATGGGGGAAAGGATTATATGGCCTCATCTCTCCATTTCTCACCCTGTGCTTCTATGATGCCACAATTGCACTTTTAGAGTCACCATTCAGGAGACACATAGGAGGACGTTACAGTTTCTCCTGGAAAGAGAAGATTTTCTGCCTCTACAACCATAAAAATATATCCAAGAGATAGCCGAAGATGTGTAGAAAAATATGTGTCCAATTTATGTTTCACTTTCTGAAATAAGTGCACATTATTAGTAACAAGTAGATAAAAATTCACCAAAAGCAACTTTGCTAGCCTATCTTGTTCTTTGGGAATAATATTTTTTTCAGATGTTAACACATTACAATACTTAAAGTGTAGTATTATACAGTTTGGTTTATAAAGAGTAGTGTGCTTTTTTTCTATTTTAAAAATATCACTAGCTTCTCTTTTCTTAGAAAATGTCCCTTGCCGAGACCAGCTCAGCGACTCGAGGTGAGTGATGGGTGCCGCAAGCTTAAAGATAACACAGACACAGATTTAAGAGAAAGATGGGACCAGGGGACTCAAGACCTCTAGGATCAAGAGCCTTGCTGATTGATCCCAGGTTGCTTTTATTGAGTTCTTGGCATAGCCTAAGGGTCTAACACTCCCAGTTTAGTCCCACAAACAAGGTTATCTTTGAAGTAAACAAACAAAGGTTCACATGACTGGGGGCAATGATCTTTGTTTGCCTCCTGGGTCCATTTGAGCAGGGTGTGGATTTGAGCAGGGTGTGGATTTGAGCTGGGTGTGGATTTGAGCTGGATGTGGATTTGAGCTGGTCAGGAGAGCAAAGCAGCCCTGGGGGCAGGAGACCTCTCTCAAAAGGATTAAGGGTCTGTGCCCCAACCCTGTTGGCCCCTCTGCGACTGTGCCTGTCTTAGGTTGTTCCTTCCCTGAGGAATCTTACCCGCCTCTGGCTAACCAGCCATCCTCCGGGGCCAAACAGGGTGATATGAGGTGTGCAAGTGAGAAAGGGGCTGCACCCCCAGAGAGGGTCAATTTTCTGTTTCCATGGTAGCCTATGCCCCCATGGTCTCCACGCCCAGCACCATTAGTTCCTCCGCTGCTCAAGCAGGACATCCTGCATCCAGTCGCTCGGCCCACATACTTTAACTACTTTTAGTAACATTTTCAAGGTTTCAGAAAGACTTCTGAATGTTTTCACACAGTCCCTTACAAGTATTAATGAACCACAGCCACCTCTAAGTTATTAAGGGTAATTGTCTGCTTTGTGGAGCATTTGACCCATTGTTTCTTCTCATTCCATAAGATCTCTTCCATTTTGGCAATTTCATTACTTATCCAAAACTACTTCAACGGGGGCACAGAGAAATAAAAAAGGGATAAAACTTCCATCAGTTAATTGACTCCTTTTTAACAGCACAGGAACAGTTTCATAGAGTTTGACTATTGTTGTTAAAATAAGGTTTGAAAATCATCTGTGATTGATGTAACACTTTATATATTCAAATACGTTACAACACATGATCAAGGTTTGGTTGTATTGAATTATAACTCGGTTTCTGCTTTATATGAGGACTCTGCTTAACACAGATCATTCTCGTCACGAATTTTTTAAAACTCTGATAGTCTACAAATATTTACATATTACCTTTGTCTTTTAGGCACTAAAACATTGTCCTGAAATGACTCATTGAAATTTGTTAATAATCAAACCAAAGAAGAAATAAATTCTCTCAGGACTGATACACGTATTCTGCTTCCACTGAAAACAGTCAACAGCATACTCTGTTTTGTTCCTCCTTCTTTTGGAATAACTCAAGACTTTCTCCCAAGGAATAATTTTCTTTTTCTCAAACTGATACACTTCACTTTAAATATATATATAGTAATATTGAACTTAAATTTGGTTTCCTGTAAGTCCACTCCCACCTCACTTCTTAGTGCTTGTGGACTGCTCCTAAGAATTATCTCCTCAAAGGATACAGATGTTTGTAGTCAGTTGTTGTAGCCTCCCAAGTTGTTCCAAAAAACTATACATATTCAGTTATTGCAATTTTTCTTCTTAAGTCAATCCCTTAAGCTCTTGTATTGCTCGTTTCTGATTTCTACGCTAGTTTTTTATTTCATTTTCTTTCAGGCACAAGAGATCAGTGAACTATTTTAAACATCTCCCTGGAGCTGTGCAAAAAGTCCAGTGACCTCCCAGTTCTTTCCCACGGTGATGGCTCCCCACCATTTCCTGTCAGGGTCTTTGATAATGTACCAAGAATTCAATAGAAACTCATTGTAGATGAGAAAACAAAGAGTGAGTGGCACAAAAGGCAATTTATCTCACAACAGTCAATGAGAAATTATTTTTCTCCCCAAAGGATTGCAAATATGAGGAAAGATCTGATCTAGTGGGAAATATCACTGAAAGAGAAGTGTTAAGGGATGTTTCTAAGCCTTTGGTCTAAAATTGCTAAAAAAGCATTGATTTTCTCCTTAGAATGAAAAATGGACTCTACTCCTTTCTTCATTTCTACATAAAAGGTAAGTTTGTAATAAATTTAATGGTTTCAATAAAGTCTAAAGACGCAGTTTACGTAACATAATCATGGCTGGCATAAGCTAGTTAACTTTAAGCATCTTCTTTTACTGAAGTCAGAGTCACAAGTGCAAAAGCTTTTTCCCTGTTCCCTACCTCCCATACCAACACTGCTTACACACACACACACACTCTTAAATACCTACCTCTAATGTAAACTATTCTGAGGAAACTCCTTAATAATAGAGACTTTTTATTTGTAGCTATATCAATTAAATCCAAATAGATTTGTAAATACATGTTTGTTGAATCAATTAATTAATTACTGAGTGAAAATAAGATAAATCAGGTGAGACCATGTGGATGACCAAGGCTAAAACCAGTACTAGAAAAGGAAGAAAATAAAAAAATATTTTTTAAAAAGTCACCATGCAGGTTCAAAGCCTGAGTACAGAGATAACATTTCTCATTGTCCTTTTTCTTGCCTTTTATTCTAGAAAACAGTAATCCTAAAGTATTACATGAAATTATCTTCTGTTTTTAAAGTTCTCCCACTTCATTTAACCTCTGAAATATAGACATCTTATTAATTCAAAACAGCACAAAGAGAAGCTAGTTACTGAAATCTTATTCTAGAAAGTGACAGCATCCTCCTAAGTAGCACTGGGGCCTGGTCATTTATTGTAAACAGTCTGACAGACCTCACTCACGTGGGGAAAAATTGGCAACCTAGAATGAAATATCATGTACTGTCAAAATTTGCTAGACACTTTTATACAAATCATTAAATATCTGCTACATTGGAGTTGATTGAATGATCCATTTAAACAATTATTTCTATAAAACAATACATAATGGATTTTTCAGAATAAAATGAATTTCTCTTGCAAAACTCTCATTGGTGCAGAAGTTCACAATCTTTCAGTGTTTTAATGAAAAAGACAGTTTTTTCCTTTGACCTCCCCATGATTGTTCTCCCTTACAAAACATAAAGAATACTAAAATTAACTATGTTATCAAAGCTCATGGGAACATATATCTTGGACTTATTTTTGGATATATTTTTAAGAACTTTTATTGAGATGTAATTGACACACAGTAAACTGCATATATTTAGAGTGTACAATTTGATATATTTGTCTTAGTAGTAATGTATATATGGCAATCCCAATCTCCCAATTCATCCCACCCCAACCCTCCTCCCCTCTCCCCCTACTTTCCCCACTTGGTGTCCGTATGTTTGTTCTCTACATCTGTGTCTCTGTTTCTGCCTTGCAAACTGGTTCATCTGTACCATTTTTCTATAGTCCGCATATATGGGTTAATATACAATATTTGTTTTTCTCTTTCTGACTTACTTCACTCTGTGTGACAGACTCTAGGTCCATCCACCTCACTACAAATAACTCAATTTGATTCCTTTTCATTGCTGAATAATATTGCATTGTATATATGTACCACATTTTCTTTATCCATTCATCTGCTGATGGACATTTAGGTTGCTTCCATGACCTGGCTATTGTAACTAGTGCTGCAATGAACACTGCAGTGCATGTGTCTTTTTGAATTATGGTTTTCTCTGGGTATATGCCCAGTAGTGGGATTGCTGGGACATATGGTAATTTTATTTTTTGTTTTTTAAGGAACCTCCATACTGTTCTCCACAGTGGTTCTATCAATTTACATTCCTACCAATGTTCCCTTTACTCCATCCCCTCTCCAGCATTTATTGTTTGTAGATTTTCCGATGATGCCCATTCTAACCGGGGTGAGGTGATACCTCATTGTAGTTTTGATTTGCATTTCTCTAATATTTAGTGATGTTAAGCAGCTTTTCATTTGCCTCTTGGCCATCTTTATGTCTTCTTTAGGTCTTCTGCCCATTTTTTGTGTTTTTGATATTGAGCTGCATGAACTGTTTATATATTTTGGAGATTAATCCTTTGCCTGTTGATTCATTTGCAAATATTTTCTCCCATTCTGAGCGTTATTTTTTCATTTTGCGTATAGTTTCCTTTGCTGTGCAAAAGCTTTTAAGTTTCATTAGGTTCCACGAATACATTTCTGATTTTGCACACTGATTTCCAAACTATCCCAGATGATGAGTTTTTTATATCATTTTCTAATGATCCCCTATGAATCCTAAATATTTTTTCTTGCAATTAGATAGATAAAGTTCTCTTCTTTAACTTGAATGCTCTGTTATGGTACTTTTTTATCTCTGACCTCCCATCCTTTGTCATATTTTGTCCTTTTCTAATAATTAAGGTTTCTTTGGTCCTTCATTTCAGGTATAATTTGCAGCATTCATTTTACACTTACTATAATTCTCTTTCATTTAAATGTTTAAACAACTTAGTTTTAATTGTATTCTTTAATTTTTTGTCACCAGAAAGGCTCTTCTGTTTATGACAAAGAATGGTTAATAGTTCCTCTTCAAATTCTAAACTCTTCAGCTGGTGAATCAAAACTAAAGCAGCAGCAGTAACTACTTGGCTTCCATTACTCTCAATTTCAAAGCTGACATGGATTGGCCTTAAGTTAAAATGGGTTTGATGTGGCCATAACTGTCAGAGATGAGAATATCAAGTGGCACCTGTGTGTGGACTTTTTTGATGATCTGTACATGCATTTCATTATAAAAACCAAGCTAAAGTTGGCTAATAAAGCTAATGATATAAATTTGTGGATTAATTTTTTAATATGTGTTTTGTTTCTGCATGATAACAAGTATTAAATTAAAACCTTGTTAAGAAGTAGAAACATAATCATCAGGTTTGTTTTTCCTAATTTGAGCAAGTGGCATTTTTGTTTAAACAATATTGCCTCAAGGCCAGAGTTTCACTTTCATCCTTCTAGATCTACTCCATGCATCATTAAGTTATTTTTTCTTACATTTTTAAAAGCATAAAGCTAACTGATATGAAGTTTTCCCTTGATAATACTTCTTTTCCGATTTCTTGAGATTATGGTTTTAATAAAAGCTGTGATATTTATTAAAATTTTATTAATGTAATGCCTAAAATATACTACAGTAAATTATAACATACTTTACACGTATATATTTCATACTTTTCATTATGAAAAATGAAATATAAGCTTTAATGATGTACTTACATGTGTGTATATTTATATCATGGTTATTAAGCATGATAAATGAATTATGCAAAATATTTTGATATAATATCCTGTTTATCTTTGTTTAGAGGTAAATTTTAAATTGTTTTATAGATACATACAATCAGATTATACTGTATAGAACTTAATCATTTAATAACTCACAATAAATACTGGTAAGTATAAAGGGTGCACTGGGGGCTACGCTAACAAGTTGGATATAAAATTGGAATCTTAAGATTTTAAGTGTAAAAAATTCAGAACACATCTGACTCATGAAAGTCACATGAAAATATAGAGAGGAACCAGCATCCCTCTGAAATGAAGTTTTTCTTTCAGAGCAATATGTTAGCAATGGACATACATACAAAATAAGCACTGGAGAGCCATGTTTTGGCAGAACCTGCTGAAGCCCTGTCCAAAGAGGATGGTGTTCCTGCCAGTGACTCAATCACACCAGGTCCTCTGGCAAGTCTAGTTCTCTCATACTCAGATGCCAATAAATATCTGGATCATAAGACTTTTCTGTCCTGCTTCAGCAAACTTCTACATATAATTTGGCTTCCAGTGTAGACCTGTTTGAAGGATTATTGTGCTGGCCATGTTTCTGTAAATATGCGTGTCCACACGATAGCTCTATTTCCTTTTGGAAATTAGCAATTGGCAATCTGATTCGACATATTTTTTGTGATGTGTAATTTGAATTCATACTCTGATGCATGGGAAGGGCTAAAAGCTATTCATTGCATTAATGAATGAGTAAAAAAGAGATAGACCCACATGCATGGTGATCTTAAGATAAATATTGTAAACCTGTAGAGGTCAGGGCCACGTGAATTCTCCACTGTGTAAGATGACACCTAGGCTTCTTGACAATCTGACTGCTTTCTTTTCCTGAAGGCAGATTTCTTCATGCAGTGTTTTTCCTTTACACTTTAACAGATTGTATCACTGTCTCTAGAGCAACAAAATATCTTTGCACTTTTGTGTACATACAGAACAATACCCACTCTAAATAGCTAAATATAATGGATCAAAAATACACATTTAAGTATGTTCTTTCCTAATCCCAGCTTTAAAGGTATTTTTAAAGACATAAACCCATCAGGTCAAATATAACAGTAAAGAGACAATAGAACAAAAGCTTAGGATCTGAGAGCGGAAGAATAAGTGGGAAATAATTTAGCAAAAAAAACAAAAATCAAAAAAAGAAAACCTGTATCTAAAGCTACTGATAAAGAAAAAGTGGAGGATACATTCACTCTGAAGAACTTAAGCCTAGAAGCAGGTAGCAACAGGGTTCCTGGAGAGAGGAATGAAAGCTGCAGGAACATTAGGAGGGCTGGTGAGAGTCTATTTAAGAAGCAGGTAGGTCACCCTGCATATCTTCTTACCCACATCATGAGGTGGGTGATGGGACCTACCTACCCTGGCAGAAGATTGAAGTCCAGTCCTCTGCAGAGAGCAAATCAGTGTAAAGAAGCCAGCTTAAATCTAATAAGCCTCTGAGTCTTGCTCTGTTTATGGGAGCTATAAGGTATGATAAAGGACCAAGTTAAAAGATAATACAAGGAAGAATCAACCAAATCCAGTATGCAGAATATTCTGTAGTCTAAATAAGCTGGCTTCTTCTGTAAAGGCTCAATGGGCAACAAATAAAAAATGATAAATGATAAAACATTGTTTTAGAATGAAAAAGACGCACATAAAAATTAAACAAAATGTGTGGACTTCAGATCTTTTTTTCTCAAATTATATTTTATTAACTAAAAGTTGATTATATACATTAACACACATGTATACACATTATACTATATATCATATATCATAGTAATATAGATATATATACCATATTATATATAGTATAGTACGTATAGATATAACTGACATAATTCAGTATGGGAAATGGTTATTTGACAACCATCAGATAAAGCACTATGTATGTATATTTGTGTATAGATATAGATATAGATTACTATTATATATTTTATGTAATATTATAGTTACTATTTTAGATTATTTTTTATTCTTTAAAATTTTATTTTATACTGGAATATAGTTGGTTAACAATGTTGTGCTAGTTTCAGGAATATAGCAAAGTAATCCAGTTATACATACACATTTATCTATTCTTTTTCCTTTAGGTTATTATAGAATATTGAGCAGAGTTCCCTGTGCTGTACAGTAGATCCTTGTTATCTATTTTAAATATAGCAGTGTGTACATGTCAATCCCACACTCCCAATCTATCCTTCCCCCCACCCACCCTTTCCCCTGGTAACCATTAAGTTTGTTCTCTAAGTTTCTGAGTCTGTTTCTGTTTTATAAATATCATTTTCTTTTAGATTCCACACATAAGTGATCTCATATGATATTTGCCTTTCTATGTCTGACTTACTTCACTTAATATGATAATCTCCAGGTCCACTCATATTACTGCAAATGGCATTATTTCATTCTTTTTTGTTGCTGAGTAATATTCTATTGTATACATGTACTACATCTTCATTATTCATTCATCTGTTGATGGACATTTAGGTTGCTTCCATGTCTTGGCTATTGTAAACAGCACTGAAATGAAAACTGGGGTGCAAATATCCTTTCAAACCATGCTTTTCTCCAGGTATATGCCCAGGAGTGGGATTGCTGGATCATATGGTAGCTCTATTTTTAGTTTCTTAAGGAACATCTGTACTGTTTTCCATAGTGGCAATACCAATTTACATTCCCACCAACAGTGTAGGAGAGTGGCCTTTTCTCCACACCCTCTCCAGCATTTATTGTTTGTAGACTTTTTGATGATGGCCATTCTGACTGGTGTGAGGTGACATCTCATTGTCATTTTGATTTGCAATTCTCTAAAAATTAGTGATGTTGAGCATCTTTTCATGTGCCTCTTGACCATGTGTATGTCTTCTTTGGAGAAATGTCTAGTTAAGTCTTCTGCCCATTTTTTGATTGGGTTGTTTGTTTTTTTGCTATTGAGCTGCATGAGCTCTTTGTAAATTTTGGAGATTAAACCCTTGTCGGTTGCATCATTTGCAAGTATTTTCTCCCTTTCTGTGGTTCATCTTTTTGTTTTGTTTATGGCTTCCTTTGCTGTGCAAAAGCTTTTAAATTTAATTAGGTCCCATTTGTTTTTGTTTCTTTTTATTTCCATTACTCTAGGAGATGGATTGAAAAAGATATTGCTGCAATTTATGTCAAAGAGTGTTCTGCCTATCATTTCCTTTAAGAGCTTTATAATATCCAGCCTTCCATTTAGGTCTTCAATCCATTTTGAGTTTATTTTTGTGTACAGTGTTAGGGAGTGTTCTAATTTCATTCATTTATATGTAGCTGTCCAGTTTTTCCAGTGCCACTTGTTGAAAAGACTGTCTTCTCTCCAGAATATATTCTTGCCTCCTTTGCCTTAGATTAGGTGACCATAGGTGGGTGGGTTTATCTCTGGATTTTCTATCCTGTTCCATTAATCTATATTTCTGCTTTTTGTGCCAGTACTGTACTATTTTGATGAGTGTAGCTTTGTAGTATAATCTCAAGTCAGGGAGCCTGATGTTCTATCAAAAATGCATTGGTAATTTGATAGGGATTGCATTTACTCTGTAGATAGCCTTGGGTAGTATAGTCGTTTTGACAGCACTGATTCATCCAATCTAAGAACATGGTATATCTTTCCATCTCACTTAATACATTCCAATCAGCCAGCAGTGTCCTCACCTGTGTCAGTCATACTTCAGAGGGAAACAGAAGGCAAACACTGGGTTAGAATTCCAAAGAGACTAGTGAGGTTAAAGCAAAATTAGAGGACTCATCCTTTTTGCTGGCTATGCCTCCTATTACCTGACTTTCTATAAACAGGGCAAAAGATATTCAAATATTACAGTCCAAGGAGATAAGTATCCAGAGCACAGTTCACTGTAGAAAAGGGCAGACAATGGACTTGGCAAATGGGAACAGCTGCCAACAACCTATTGCATCAGGATTCTGACTGCAGCTCAAGTGTATCTCCACAGCTCACAAATTTTAATTTCAAAACTATAAAACATAATTTTACAACATTTTAGAGACTGCAGAAAAAAAAAAAACAATGATCCAGTTTAATAGAGACAATTTTGCTTTTATTTAACAGAAAGACTGTTTTTTAAGCATATGAATATTTAAAATATAATTCATAGGAATGATATAGTAAATTTGAGGATAATTAAAATTTAAGCAGAAACTTCAGATTATTTTTCTACTCATTCTATTTTGCTTTTTCACAATGAGTTTCTCTTTGCATTATTTTGAATTTTCAAGGCTGGCTTTGATGTCTGAATCATCCTAGACTGGTCGTTCCTCAGTTGGAGTCTAATCACTTACTTCTCCAAATGTTGACATCTGTTTCTGGGCCAGTTATTTTCATTGATTCAGCAGCCCTCATTACATGAACACTTCCATCTTTCCCTATTTTGTACCTCAGAATAGCCAGTAAATAAGTAGTAAGCAAAATTAATTTGCTTCTAATCTGGTGTTAAAGGGGCTTTCCTAGTCAAGGCTCTATTTTACCAAACTTGTAAGGTATTGTAAACTTCCATGATCCCTAGCCCATTGTGCATAAGCAAGTTTTTTTTTTTTTTTTTTTTTTTTTTTCACAGAGCTTCAGCATATGTTGTACCCTCTCTGTGTCTTATCCACCAAATCCCATCAAATTGTAGCCTTGATTCTCCTCACAAAGGAGAATGGGGGAGAATGGGCTGGTAGGAAACACTATTTCCACTTAAACTTGAGACCTTGTTGCAACCCACTGCATCTTTGAAATCCCTTGGTGCAGAGCAGCGTGTGTATGTATTGAGGAGATTAGGTTCATGAAAAGGAAGGTGATTAGGACAGAAGGAGAACAGATATAATTGTAAATGATACATTTTATTTAAAAAAATGGCTCGAGTAAGGAGTCAAATCACAATAACCGAAAATATTTAAACATGGACTAACAAAATAGACTATTATGTCTATTTTCAAATCTCTATTATTTAAATTTTACCAAATGACTTTGGTAGTTACGACAACCAAACCATGTTAAATAAAAGTGCATCAATATAGGCTCTTGTGAGAAAATATCTGAATATTAATGCTATAAATCCCTCTGTCATTACTGCAAAATTTATCAGTAACTATCAATCCTCATATCTAGAGGACGGATGTGTTTGCAGTCTTCAAATCATTCCTGGCAAAAAATTGTATAAAAATTATGTCTAAATTTATATTTTATATAAGCTAATATTAAATAATCAGCTTTAATCTGAACTGCATTTTATATCTATGATGTAAAACAAAATAATTTACCCTGTTATGTCACTTATACAACTTGTGTTTTGTATGTAAGAGGTGCAATATTTATAAAGGTTTTATCTATCAGTCTATACACTATAGAAATACTGGATGATAAAACCCAGAGGCAACCAGTTTGAAAATGTAAGAACAAAATTAAGACGTACTACAAGTCTTATATGATCTGGACTGTATTCAGCATCAATGCTTTGTTTCATTGCTTAACACTTTTTATTCATACTAGTAGCAAAAATTTTATATTATGCATACCCAAAGCAGCTTATGGAAAAATGAACTAAACAAAGAGGAAAGAAGAAACAAAGAAAAATAGTTCTTAATTTTCACCATATGAATTAGTTGATCAAATCAATGTGATAAAACTTATAGGACATAAAATAAGAAAAATGGTTGATTTAGAACAGATCACACTTTTAGCATATGTATTTCATGGAAATTGTGTTAAAGGCTCATTTTTTTACATTGCTTTAATTAGAAATTTAACATATATATACATAAAAATGTCTGATTGGTAATATTAACCTGCTGTCTTTTTAAGTCCTTCAATACTTGAAATTATTTCTCACATTGACAGATAAAAATTATATTGCTATTGATCTTTAGTGTGCTGCCCTAATAAATTTTTATTGCTTCCTGCTTCAATTCATACGACATCGTTTTATTCGTTACTCAGGTGATTCTCTATTGAGACTCTTCCTTAGTCTTATCCAATAATTCATTTAAAAATTTCCCCTAGCATACATATATATGTATATGTATGCTGAAAGCTCAGCCAGAAGGAAATACTCTTATTTCAGTGTGACTAAAGCTCTAATTATTTTTCACCAGGAGCTCTTGAGCAATCATATTAAATCTTACACCCTAGGGCTGTGTTATTGCCATACAGTTTTGTAAGCCTGAAATACTCAACACATATCCACCTAAAAGTTGCAGAATATTGCTCTGTGATAACTGCAGTGTTTTACATGTTTGTAAATGGCAAGAAACTTTTTGCCTTCTTTAAAAAAATGGTAATATCAAAAGCATTATATAAAATAATAAATGAAAAGAGGAAAAAACAAAAGATGAGAAAAAAGAAAAAGATCTGAAAAAAATTACCAGATAACCTGAGAAATGAATTTAGAAAGCATACAAATGCATTAAAAGGCAAAATATAGTTTAATTTTAAATGAGTATTTAATTGAATGTATCTGTGACTAGGATGGATTATCTCAGCTGTTTATGATGAATCCTAGGTAACTTAAACATAAGTAAGTTTGAGAAGCACCACATATTCGTCTTGGATGTTCACCTTAGTATTTCATTTCCAAATTTAAAATGTAAGAAATCAAATAATTAAATACTTTAACTTTGCTTAATCCAGTGTTGTGCTTCAAAGAATTAGTTTTCTGTAGAACACTATGTAGAAGACACTAGTTTATGTTTCTTTTACCTTTGCTTTTTCTCAATCTCCTATACTCATTTGGTACCTCTAATAGTTTTCTATTGCTGCCTATAAAAAATTACCACAAATTTAGTGGCTAAGAATGACATAACATCCATTTGTTATCTCCTAGAGGTGTAGTTCAGAGTCCTGGAATAAATGTGGCTCAGCCAGTTCGCTGCTCTAGGCTACACAAGGCCAAATTCAAGGTGTGGGCAGGTCTGTGCTCCTTTCTGGGCATTCTGGAGATGAATCCTTTTCTAAACTCACTCAGGTTATGTGCAGAATTCAGTTCCAAGAATTCAGGCCCCTGTTTCCTTGCTGCCTGTCAGCAAGGGGGCCTCTCCCACTTTTCTGGGGCCATCTGCATTCCCTGGCCCCTTCTCCATCCTCAAAGCAAGCAATGGCAAGTTGAGTCTTTCTCACACTTCAGATCTCTGACCTCTTTACTGCCTCATCTCTTCTCTCTTCCAGCAGGAGAAATTTCTCTGATTTCCAGGGCTCATGTGATTAGATTGCGCCCTCTCAGGTAATCCAGGATAAATCTCCGATTTCAAGATTTCTAACCTTAATCACATGTGTAAAGTTCCATTTGCATGCAAGATAACATTCACAGGTTTCAGAGATTATCATGTAGATATCTTGTGGTGGCTGGGGGAAGGGGGGCGGGCAGGGATTAGCCTCTATCTTAGTACTTACCCTTCCTCCAGCCTTTTTATCTTTAATTCTCTCAAGAATTTGGCCACCACAACACACCCCCTCCTCAAAGAAAGAGTGACAAGCTCACTTCCACCTTTTTTTTTCCATGCCTTCACCTGGGCCTGAAGTACATTTCTCACTATAACCTGGTTGTTTTGACCTCCCCTTCTCTTTGTGACTCAGATTCTACCTACTCATGAGTTCTTTACTGTTTTTAAATTTGCAGATTCTGTATTTGAAATAATTTATAGACTTCAATGAGCCTTTGGGTCTTTTCTTAGACTATATAAGCTTCTAAAGAACCACCATAATTCAATCCCTGAAAGCCAAATACCTGAGTTCAAACCCTGTATCTGTCTGTATTTTAGAGTATAAATACTAGTTTCTCTGTTTATAAAATTCAGCTAACAACAATAACACCTTTCTCTTAGTTTTTGTGAGTTGATGGGAGGATTACTGATATAATACACTTAAAATATTTGGAAGTGAGACTGGCAAACAGAAAGCCCTCAATGACAATTATTACTATTTTATTATTTTATGTGTATCTAACAAATTCTCAAGGGCTACTAAAGCTCTGGGACATCAGTTAAAATGCATTTCAGCTGCAAAATAACTGAAATGCCTCACTCAGACTGGCTTAATTAATAAGAAAATATATTTTGTACACTGCAGGAAGTCCGGAAATGTGTATGTTGTAAATGGGAAGTGATCTAAAGATCCATTGATGCAGTGATTCAATAAGAACTTCAGTTTTTTTCAATTCCTCTGCTCCATCATTCACCACATGGCTTCATTCTTACAGCTATAGCAAAAAGGTCTCTGCTATTGCAATGGTCACATTCACAGATCATAAAAGCAAAACCAAAAAAAAAAAAAAAAGAAGAGACACTATTGTTTTCTTTTTCTTTTTAGAGTGTGGAAATTTTCCCCAAAGGCCCACAATATATTTCCCATATGTTATTACCCTGAAGTAGTTCTCATAGTCATTACTGAATCCCTGGGTCCAGAAGTGGTGTTAGCTTTCCCTAAGGCCAGGTAGGGTTCATGGTGGAAAGGGGAGTTGGGATGAAAAGAAGGCGTGAGGAATATCTTTATAAGGCAGGTTTCTACCAAAAAGGAAGAAGAGAGAATGACTGGAGGACAGACAACTGATATGCTATCTATCTTCTATAGCAAACACATGTTTTTGTCACTTTGAAGTCATAGTACCCATGATTATCTCCTGCATGAGTTCTGAAGTATATTAATATTGATGTCACTGATGTTGAGATGTTTTTGATAATATACAAGTTTTGATTAGCTCCAGAATGAGCAATTATTCATTCTGTAGAATGTTTAATACTATCCTAATTATACATTGATTTTAATAACTTAATTGTGTCAAATTCCTTACGAACAAACAAAATCTTTGGTGGACTTCTTCACCCTTTAAATATGCTGTCAAAAATGAGGTGACAGAAACTACACAGTACTAAAGATACAGGTTTTTGATTGACAACGGTAGCTCCATTTCATCTCAAGTCATTCTGGTTCCTTTGTGTCACTCCCTCTTTCCCCACTAACACACAAAACACGCACTCCACAGCCCACTGCAATCCATTAACTGACTTGACTTTACACTTATTTCAAAGTTGAGTGGAGCAAATTATCCAAAGGGAGATTTTTTTTCTCATTCATACCCTTACTCAAACAATGGTCAGCATCTCCTCCCTTCATTTCCTAGTAAGGAGCTACTCAGGAACCAGCTCCACTTATATTCCAGGGGCCAGGGCCTTGCTATTTCAAATAGAAAGGTTGGCAAGGAGCTTTATGTCTTCCTTTGATCCTTTCCTATCTATAGTAGAAATACCTTGGGAAAATGTTATGTGACAGGTTTTGTGTCATTTGCTGTTAGAAAATTAAAAGTGATATGATATATACTCCTGGTCCTTAAGTAAATTAGAGTGTAATTGTGGAAGCATCATAGATGTATTTACATGTAAGTAATTTGGAAAACATATATAATAGTTTTTAATTTTGTATTAAATAGATGATTCTAAAGGTACACTTCATGAGTTTTAAAAAGGTAGAGATTATTATGATTTGTACAAATTGAAGACTTGGGACTCAAAACATGTTCTTTTAATATTTTTATTCCTTAAATTACTTCATATGAACTAAAGCAAAGTCTGCAATAAAGACAGTAATAAAATTTTAGAATTCTTATATTTGGTTGCGTGAAGGGATCACATATTATATGACTAATTTCAAAAAAAAAGGCATCAGTTTGGACAGTCCAACCTGCAACTTAGCAAACAAAACATTAAAATGATTTTAAGAATTGTTCAATTTAAATGTTTAACAACGACCCACACAAATTGGACTTGGGAATAAATGAAGATAATGCAAAAACAGAACGTCAAAGTTAAGCACAGACATTGCATTGAAATTTCAAAATACACTAAAATCATCAATTATCTTTATTTGGCAAAGGGAAGGCAATAACAGTAAAATGCATATCAGCACCAACTGTGATGTGAAATTTAAAGCTCTAAAACTCCGTTAAAATCAGGCTGGTAATGATGTACCATATGCACTGATCTACAGTTGCCTGAGGATCCCTAACCTGTGGCTTCTTTTTTTCTGTCACATTACCTTGTTAAATAAGAATGAGTTGAGAATGTTTGTTTAAGTAGTCATAAGACTGTAGGTAATATAAAGATCGACAATGTTAGCAATGTATATTTTTCTTCTTGCCTTATGAGATGCTCTTATATATCTGTTTTAATTTGCCATGTATGCTTGTTTCCAAATTTTTAATATAATGTAATAAAAGCTATTTTTAAGGAGTAAAACAAATTAGTCAATCCGACTACAGATTTATAAATGCATTCTGCTGAGGGAACTGGTTTAATATGATGATTACAGATGCCTATGAATCAAAGCACAGATCAAAAGTGGTAACGAAAATGGTCCATATTTTATCACCATCTTCCAAGGCACCCAGTTCTTTACACTTCTTTATTAGTCAACTTTATAAATAATTCAGTGCCTATTCTCTTTTCCATATACTTACATCTCTCTCATTAACACCTGTGAAAGCTGAGATTTTATACTGAAAGTAGAAAAACCTGCAGCTATAGCTGAACATTTTCATTTTTTTTTTAGCTCAGAGGAATTATTAATAAATAAGCTCTGGGTCTATGAGATAAGTGAAATAACATTTTTATTTACATGTTCTTGACAAATTGATTATTCACATTATTTTCCTTTTCCAGGCTTAGTGGTTTGTCCTTACTGAATAGGTATGCTGCCACTAGGATTTTCACAGGAGGACAAAACTATCTTTGAAGGTACTACATATAGCTATGTAGTTTTAAGGCTTGAAAATTTTAAGGCTGCATGTATAAAAATTTCATTTCCACCAAGTTAATTGGTCAATCAACCATACTGTGAAATACATTACACATTTTTAGGAGTCCAGCATTACTTACTTTCAAAATTAATTCATTAAAATTCTTTACTATCAAGTGGCATAATCACAGGAACCTTAAATTGTATTACTTGAAGATATTAAAAGTCAAATATTCTATTCTCATATGACATTTCTCTTTCTCTCGCACGTACGCTCCTTTCTTCCCTTCTTTTAGATGAATTATTCTAGAAAACTCTCATGCCTTTTTAAAGAGGAAAGGGAATTTGGGGGGGGAGTCAAGGAAGGGACGGAATACGGGGATATGTGTATAAAAACAGATGATCGAATTTGGTGTTCGATAAATAAATAAATAAATAAAAAAGAGGAAAGGGAATTTGAATCAATACTGACTTTCTCCCACTTTTTGTCCACCTGCTTGTTCCTCATCCCCAGTTATTTTTTAATTTTTTTAAATAAGAAGCAACTTTTTTTTAATTTAGTTTTTTTTTTTTTTAATGTGGACCATTTTTTTAAATCTTTATTGAATTTTGTTACAATAGTGCTTCTGCTTTATGTTTTGGTTTTTCTACCATGAGGCATGTGGGATCTTAGTTCCCCAACCAGGGATCCAACCAGGTTCTCCTTCATGGAAAGACAAAGTCTCAATCACTGGACAGCCAGGGAAGTCCCAGCCCTGCATTATTTTTGAATAATAATAATAGTTTCTGAAAGCATCAAGGTGAAAGAGCACAAATATTCATTTATAATCACTTGAAATAAAATAGAAGCTTGTTTTTGTTATAGTATTTGCACACATTATAAAGTATAACATGAGTCAACACACTTTTTCTGTATAGGGCTAGCTAGTAAATATTTTCTGCTTTGTGTGCCATATGATATTTGTCCCATGTCATTTCTGTCATTTTAGCACAAAAGCACTCTTACACTATATGTAGAGGAATGAATGTGGATGTATTCTAATACAACTTTAATGACGGACACTGAAATTTGAATTTTATATAATTTTTACCTATCAAAATATTCTTTATTTTTGTAAATTAACATCTAAAATATCTTTAAAATAATATCTAAAAATATAAAAACTAGTTTTAGCTCTTTGTACCAAAATGGATGGCAGGTCATATTTGGCTTGCAAAGTGTATAATCCCAGGTATAAAATAATAGAACATAGAATGGCTTCTAGTTAAATTATGATTCAGGTAAAAAATAATCAGTACTCATAAAATAATATTGCCCAAAACTCAATTGTTTTTATTGATCTACATAATACATAGATATTTGTAAGGTCGAATATCTTATTTCTATGTGTTTTATACTGTTTTTAAGGAAATTGCTTTGTTTCCTTATACATATATATGCATATATATATAGGTATGTTGGGTGCCTGTATTCCTTCCTAAGATGTTATAATTCAAATGCAATTAATATTGTTTTCAAACCGTAATCATAATCAATGTGTCCATTGTGCCTAGACATCTACAGTCAATTCATATCCTCTGTAAATATTTTGGAAAAATACTTGGAACAAAGTTGCAACAATCCCTGATAACTTCCTAACTTTAGTCCCTGACCCTTCTATTTGAAAGTGCAAAATCTCTTTAAATGTTTTGTTTAGAGGTTCTGGCACTATTATATGCTCAAATCAGTCCATTTGTGTGTCCTACCTATAGGCTCTGGGAACACCAGACAAAGTACCTTGTGATTCTTCCTGCTTGGATACACCTAAAGGATCACTGTTAGACCCCTGACTCATTGAAAATGCTTCCTTAATTGTATTTTTAAAAGCAAATTTACAGCTTAGAGGAAAGGTTTGGTGCTTTAAAAGGTTTGGTTTTACACTTATAAATAAGCTAATTTACTTATTTTTGGGGTTAAGCATTCTATTCTTGAATCATCATTTCTTGTTTCTGGCTTTTCATTTACTTAAAATATATATATTAAATATTAAAGAAGCAGCAACCTTTAGGATTTTCTTTTTGTTTTGACTTGTATTACCTCTTTGCTATCAGAAATGTGATTTGATGGATAATCCTATATGAGTTATAGCAATCTTGCCCCCCAAAATGAAAATACAACATATATGAAAATACTATTCAAGGTAATCCATCTTGGGAGTAGAGAAACATTTTCAGTTACATCATGTGACCCTTATATTTTAGAAAAGGAATAAATGTGCTTCATTTAATGTGTACTCTGATTTCCATATATTTTTAGGTCAGCAATATTTTTGGCAATGGCAGTCATCTATGACTAAACTTAGGATAGTAGCTATCTATAATCAAACAATGAGGAATAAGGTCTGTCTCAGACTTTGACAAATTCCATACTTTTTATAGGTCAGTTTGATTATAATATCAAGCCAGAGCAGAACCAATTTAGAACTGTTTACAATAAATAAATTCTGTTATAGAATTTTTAATTAAATTCTGTTTACAGAATTTTTGCTTAAAAACAGATTTAGCCTAAGGCATGTGCTATATTGCACCTCTTAACAGATGCATGGTAAAGTAACTATTAATTGAATTTCACAACTGATGGTCCTTTTATTCTGAAAAGAGTATGACTGATTTACTATAGGAAAAATTCAAGTGTTTTATTACATAGATCAATCTGAAGTAAACTCATCCTCTACCTAAATTTCTAGGTTGTTCAATAGTATTTCCACTATTAATTTGTTTTATATCAGATTCTATCTGAATTCTCTTTTCTTACTTTATGTTTTGAGAGATATTTTTTTGCAACATTAATAGTGAAAAGTGCTGTTGGCTATGACTTCAATATATATTAAATAAGGCATCTTTAGAAGAAATGCACATAAGACAGGGTTATGTGACTAAAGCTCACAGAAATCTATCCCTGTATTCTTCTAAGGAGCAATGATTCAATGTTCAGTAATTCAGTGTCTGTGGTGACTTTATAAAACATGACTGGTACAAACAAGAATCAACAGTACATGTGGAGTCAGGCCCAGTGTTAATTCTTTGATGCATACTGGTGTCTGTTAGAAATACTGAATAATCAGAAAAAGTCATTTCAGGCAGAGTAGAATACTGTTAATTTTGCTGAGAGAAGGAACAAAGAAAGTAAATCCACCTAAAATTGAAGATGAAAGAAGAATGTGACTGGATATGATTTTCTAGTTCCCCTTCCAACATTATTTCCATGTAATTCCTGACCAAGGCAGCCTTAACCTTCTTCCCCTCAGTCTCACTAAACTTTAGACAGGTTTCTCCCTTACTATAGGCTCTGGACCTCTCTTTTCTTGGAGCAATTACTTTAGAAAACTTGCAAATGTAAATTCTTTCTCTGCCCTTTGAGGTATAAATTTTCTCCCAGCCTCTTGCCAGTCTTACAACATAGGAATGTCTTTCTCAAGGACCTGGGAGTCATCTCTTTCAAATATAATCACCTAGAAAGATAGCACCCTTATCTCTTGGTCTCCCTGAAAATGTAGCATTTAACTTCTATCAAGATCAATGCCAATTAGCAAACATAGATGGTCTAATCATACTGACCAACCTCCCCACTAATGCCCTCCAGCACTTCTCCACTAGCTCACCCCAGCTTAAAAACTTTCCTGCTTTTTGCTTCAGCAGATTTAAGTTCAATCTCTCTCTCTTACTTAAATAGTCTTAAATAAAGTCTTCCTTTTCCTCTGGTGCAATTTTTCTTTGACATTTTCCTGCATCTGTTTTACTTGAAATAAATACGAGTGTTTTTGGTAGCAAACTACATACATGCACAAACACACACACTCCCACACCAGGAGTAGTGCAGTAATAAATCATTATTCCAGGATAGAATATAAGTGTGGATAAAGTTATTCCTTGTTTCTTACCCCCACCCCCCAAAAAAAGAGCCATAATTTCAAAGAGAAGTGGATTTGGTGGGAAAGGACAAAGAGTCTATTCAATAAGAAGTTCAGTTAATTTTTATCCGCTACAAGTGCTGTCTCTTCCTTGCATAATGGAATGTGATTCTATTTGGAAATACCTGCTAATGGATTATATTTAGCTTCCAATTCATTAGGTAGGGGTATCATTTATTTATTGCATCAAAAATATTGAGTACAGAGAACATCAATGGCATAAAATAATAAACATGTATTTGGCTCCTGAGCTTACAAAGTTCAATGGATTTGGACTGGGTTAGGCTGATCTTGGCTGCTCTCATTCATGCTTCTGTGATCAGTGGTGAGTCAACTAGGTAGCTCTAATGACCTTGTCTTGTCTCATTCATATAACTAAGAGTTTATAAAGCAAGTCCTCAGCTGAAAACTCGGACAATTTGGTTCTGTTCTACATATCTTTCATCCCCCACCAAACTAGCTCAAGTATGTTCTCTAGCAAAGAAATGAAAGGCAAGTGGAAATACACAAATACATTACCAAGTCTTTTTTGCATCACATCTGCTAGCATCACATCTGATAACATACCACTGAGCTAAGTGAATCCAAGATAGCAACAAGGCTAATCCAAATTCATGGTGGTAGTAGTAGCGATGTAACAGTGAGGAACATAGTGAAAGACGCTGAAAGTCACATGGGAAAGAGCATGAATACAGTGAGGGGCAGAAAATTGGGGCCTTTCATATGCTTGATCTACCATGGTAGAAATATGCTCTCTCTTAAGCCACTTTCTGCAGCCCTTTTCTGGTTTACAATGTGCTACTTTATCCCCAGTGCTTGAAGGAAAAACACCTAATTATTTTGCAAATATATTTATACATACGGCTTTAGTGTAAATTTTTATGATCCAAACCATCATCTGTTATGTGATATGGCAAAATGTTCTATTGCAAGTATACAGTAATCATGAGTTTTTGAATAATGAGTTCTTCATCTTTAGTTGAAATTTTTTTGATGTGCTAGGAATCTTTACTAGAGGAGGGAAGTTAAACATTAATAAAATTTTCCTTTCGAAGCACTTTAATTAAACTTTCAGTAGTTTTACACTTCACTTTATCCTCTTGAGTTATCTCACATTTTTGGAAAACATTAATGAAAAGGGCACACAGCATTCATATTTTATTAAAGGGTGGAGGCAAACTCAGTTGAAATAGATGTTCAACATTTTGCAGCACTAGCTTCAGGGTTTTGTTACATACAAATCCTTGAGGCAGAGCTTCCACTTTTGATAAACCCACCATCTCATCTCATTTTAGGCAGGATTCTGCATCTCTTCTGTATTCACAAACAAAGATGCTGCAGTTCAGTTGTTTGTATGGCAGCTAAAATTATGCAGATGTTTGATTCATTGTAGTCCTTGATTTTCTTTATCAGCTTGTATTCTTGCAGGGCCAGCTAAAGTGTAATGCTTCCTAATTGTAATCTTCCTAGTCGGCCACAAGCAGCTGGTGGAAAAAAAATCACTTCGTAGTCCTTAAATTTCCCACTCTTTCACTTGAATTTACTTCAAAGCACAGTGGCAGTCATGCTAATAGGAATATCTGCACTAAGTATGAAGTTTTCCCAAAACTCCTGATATAAGACTAGAAAAGTAAAAATTTTGAGACTCTGCAATTCAGAATATTTGGTAATCCATAATTTTACTTTTTTCTAAGAGAGAGACTTGCAAAGCATTAGTTAACATGTCATCTGGGGTGATCTATGTGGACATCACTCAGAATTTTCAAATACTTTAGCTATTAGCCATTTGGTCCACTGCTTCAATAACTGATCTGCTAAGAAGCACACAAGAAAAAAAATCTGCATCTCTGTACTATTTTGACTGTGGATTTGGGTTTGAGAAGAGAAAATCCTCGTTTCCTTTCTGTTGTCTATTATTAGTAACTATATGATTTTGGTTTAAGTTACTTCCACCTCTGAATCTTAATTCATATTTAATATGAGCTTAATATGACCTACCATTCTAGATATTGTAGAGTTATAAGCAAAGCTACACAGGTCCCAACTCAGTGACAGGTCAACCCTTAGCTTAATGATCACTATTATTAGACTCTTCAGAAGTCAAGGATATCTGCACAATATTAATGAAAAATTCAGCTTTTTAATTTATGAATCCCCAAATAAACTGTGCAATGGCTAGTCACAGAGATTCTCCCCATGTGTGTGTGCAATAGGCTGGGTACTTTTTTTCAGGGGGGATGGGTATTTTTAATTCATTTGACAAATTCATAATACAGATAATTTAGACAAATTCCTAATTTTCAAATGGCTGAAGAGTGGTAGCTTTCATCAAAATGAGTAGAGAAAGCTTTAGAATCTGTCCCATGGAAAAGAATTGGGTTTAAAGCTGAGTTCTCTATAGAAGAAGTCCTTTGCAGCCTGGAATTTTGGCTAACAAAACTAATTTTGGTCATTTTCAAAGTAACATTTCAAGATATATGATGATTTTATACACTCAAGTTGATTAAAAGTGACATGTTCTGTCAAAAGTGGAAAACATTAAATCATATTCTCTAGTCATAAATTTACTCTTCATAGAAAAACTGTTAAATTATATGGAACAGTGACAGAACAATCCTGGCACCAGTTTTCATTACTGGCTGTAAGCACTGTGGAAAAAATTTGATTTTTTTTTCCATGTCCGTGGGGTATTTATAAAATCTGTGGAATTTGGAATTTTGTGAAATTACAGTTATATGCCAGCGGTAAATAGAATTTAATCCCCTCTATTCAGGAGTTACTATGATAGGCACTTCCACAAATATTATCTCCTTTGATGGGCTGGTGAAGCTACTCTGTTTGTTTACAAAAGAGCAGTTTTTATAGATAATATCTTTGTTGAACAGCAAGAGTTTTTGAATCAGTGTGATAGAGCAGCTTACTTGCGGTGGTTGCATTTTTTATTATTGCATAAAGATACCACAGGCAAGTGTCTTTTATGTTAAATTATACATTTCCAAATTTTGTTCATTATTTTTAATGTGTACAAAATAAAAAGAGTTGACATTACAGAAATTTAATGCTAATGTTTCCTGTTAAAATAAGAAATACCATACTCATATGCATGAGATAAGAGTTTCTACAGGAAGTCCTAGCAAATCACTGCTACTGAGTATAAAAAAAGACATTAAGCAACACGTTAGGCACAAACAGGGCTAGACTCAGAACAATACTGATCATCACAGGGTAAAATAACACATAAAGCTTTTTAATCTCAAGGAGCAGGAGAAGTACAAAACAAATAATATTAGATACTACATACAGTATTTAAGTAGTTTGCCCTGAACATTCCATCACAGTCTCCAACATTAGATTAGGGTTTGTTAATTGCCAGTACTTTATGTTTTATTCTATTCTTGTTTCACACACTCTCTCTCTGATCCCATCAACTCCCCTGGTGGCTGAAGTTGATGGCTCTGAAATCTGGAATTTTATTTTATTGTCCTCTGCATGCTCAAGATCCAGCAGTTTACTGGACATCTCTCTTTGGTTTTTTCAACAAGCAACTCCAGCTAACTATGTCCCAGAAACTTATCTTTTTTTATATTTCCTATTTTAATTAGTGACCCTATCAGGTACCCATGATGGAGACTTGGAATTTAATCTGAAATTATTTCAATATGCTTAATAACTACTTTTTAAATGCCTGTGTTTTCCACTCTGTATTCATTGCAAATAGTTCCTTAGTTCAGATCACCATTTTCTTGCATGGCTTAATGCAATGTACAATATTGAAATTTACTGTGGAATGTGATTGCTTAGCTGTGCCATTTGAGTGGTTGGGGGATATCTTTAAAGTCTGATGGTAATTTGAAGAAGTTACCACACGATGGTGTTTCCTTCTTTTTAGTTTATTAATTACAGACATTTGAAACCTTGACTAAGTCATGCAAGATAGGTATGATGTATGAATTATATTTTCACTGTTGGAGGACTGACTCATTATGAAGAAGTCAATACATACATATATAAACTATGAGAGAGTGTACCAATTGAAGTAAAACAATGAGGAATATGATATCCAGGTTTAAATCAGTGTTCTCAAAGTTTTGTAAGCAATGTTGAGTGGTTGGCAATATGGTAGTCCACATATACTACTAAGCTTCAAAGAGATTTCGCACTCTAATAAAGGGAACCCTATTAGTAAGATCATAATTTTACCTGCAGGGAGAAAGCAGCATAGGAGATGTTAAATCAGCTTAGTTTTCAAACTTTTGGCTTTCTTGCATTCCACGATCTCCTAAGTTCCTGGGTCTTTTGTGTTCAATATTCTTTTCTTCTCTACTGCAAACTTCTTAGTTCCCAGGCCTACAGTTTCTATAAAGACGGCTCTCCGTCCAAAGCTCTAGTGTCAACTATTAGTTCTAGACCACACAGACATTAATATAAACCTATTTATCCTTCAACACTCAATAGCGTCTCTTAACAACCTCAGATATCCTTACTTTTATAAAAGTCAAAGCATGCATCTTCAATCTTCTTTGATCATTTCCTCTTTCTCATTCTGTTTCTAGCTACACATCCATCTAAAAAGATGTCACATATTTAATACTCTGTTCCAATTGGTTCCTGAAGCTATTCCTTTGTTTTTATCCTAATGACTTTAAGGCCTCATTTATTCGTCTTCTAGCTCCAGAAGGCACTTTACATGTATAAACACTCATGTTCACCTCATAGAAATGCACACACACACATACATACACGTTTTGTTTTTTAAAATAATAACCAATATATATCAGTCATATAATATGTATGTTGTATTATATTTTATATATATAATAATGCAGTGTATATCTTAATAATGTGTATATCATTAATAAATGCATGTGTATCAAGATATATACTGCATTATTATATATGTAAAACAGCTCACAATCACTTATTCAATTAATGCATATAAATCCACATCACTCCTTATCACCTTCATGTGATGCTATTATATGGATGTTATATAATTAAATTTCTTTTTTCTCTATAATGGACATTTAGGCTGTCTCCAATTTTTTCACTATCACCAATAATGTTATAGAGAATTTCCTTGTAAATGTGTATAGGCAAAATTTATTTTTATCTCTGCATAATGGAATCTCATATTATCAATTATTTGGCTCTGTACTTTTAAAATTTTTGTAGCTACTTCAAGTTATCCTCCAAAAATGATATATTTAAGTTGCACTATCAGCAAGGTAAGGGATTGCCCATTTTTACTTATATTTAACATCAAAGATATTTTTATTTCATTAGTATTTCCTGAATTTAACATAAACTGTTGTTTTTTAAATTTGCATTTATGTATATATGTTTAATGAGGTACAACAATTTTTAATATATTTATTGGCCATTTTCATGTCTATCTTAAATTTTTTCATATCCTTTGCCCATTTTTCAATTGATTGCTTAAATTTATTATTCCATTTATTTGTAAGAGACTTAATATAACATGTGTGTGTATATATATACTGTTATTGTTGTTAAGATATCAATTCCCCCCCAAAGTTTTAGGTGATTGCTAATTTTATCAAAAATTATTTCTATTTTGATCAAATATATCCTTTTTGCTTCTTCATATTTCTGAATTTTCTATTATAAACATGTGATGTTTTTGTTCAGGAAAATAAAACAGATATTGCTTTAAAATTACTAGTAGAATTTGGGGAGGGGGTAAAATTGTAGTGCTGTCAGTCTTGATGTTAAGCTGTAAACCTCCTTTTTCTTCTTCCCCCTTCCCACATTCAATCTCTGGCATTTGTACACCACACAGAAAGTCAGGTGTAACACAAGGCAGGTCAGCATGAAAAGCAGAAAAGAATCAGATTCTTTATTGTACCTATTCAGATTGGTCAGTGCCTGTGTCATTCCAGTTGTCAACTGTTTTAAATATCATTTCTGCCTATGCCAAGTGTAAACTTTATTTAACATCTCTTGCTTTACATTTAGAAATCAAATTCTACTCTTGCCCCCATATTATGGCCCTGATGGTAACTAAAATTTATACAGCTTCCAAAACTCACTAAATACAATCATGTGTCTTACCTCATGATGTTCACAAAGATGTGAGAAAAGGAGGGTAGTAACTAATATTTGCATCAAGGAAAAATAGAACTGAAACAGAACTAGGACATTTCTAAACTCATCTAATATTATTCAGTTAGTCAAGTGTTGGAACCAGGACTTGAACTTAGCTCTTCTGATGCTATCCAACTATCAGCATTGCTTCTCAGTTGAATTGAATTGCGTGCCTTTCCCCTGCTCTTCACCAACCTCCTGTAGTTTATAATACAGTTTACTCTATTTGGAATCCTCTCTAGCTAGGATCACCACATTTAGCAAATAAAAATACAAGACAGGTTAAATTTCAATTTCAGATAAATGTTCTTTTTTTAAAAAATAATAGGTATGTCTCATATATTACATATGTCATACTTGTGTTAAAATAGTATTCATTGTTTCTCTGAAATGCATCTTCAACTGAGAGGCCTATATTTTACCGAGCAAGCCAATCTCCACTCCTGTTTGTTCTCAGAATCTTAGCCATTTTTTAACAAAATGAATTCTTCCTCCTTGAAATGTATCCTAATCTTCCAAACTAACTAATCATTTTTCTTGTGACTCATTAAATTCTATCTTATATCATAGTTTTGTGGCTTCTCCTCCTTTCTGCTATAATGACTTTGGCAGATGCAGGTTATTCATCCTGTAACATCCCAAAACAGCTAACATCATGCAGAGAGTACATGTTAAAAAAAACTTCACTAATTTGAGTTAGTATATGTTAATCTTTAGCCACCATTTCAGTTTACCTGTATGTATTATCTATGACAAAATGCACTACTAAGAAAAAAAAAAAAAACTGTCGTACATTTTAAAAGAGAAATTGTCTGAAATAATTAAATTTCTAGATATGTTTGTATATTTGGGATATCTGCATGTTTAGAACAACTTCTTTTTCAAGGTGTTAAGTAGCCAAGGTCATATCTCACCTGGCTTGCTTTCTAAGCTCATGAGTAAAAGTCTACTTTTCCTTTTAGCTTTCAAATTCTTCAAATAATTGACCATAATCAGGATAGGAGAGCTGATCTGATTTTTTTTTTAATCTTAACAATAATTTATTATTTCTCTTACATTAAAAGTAATTTAATTTCCAGATGCTGTCAGTGATATTGAAACAAATAATTGCCTCCAATTAATGTTTGGGTACTCTGTGCCCAATCCTGTATTAGAGATAAATGAAGTTACATGATCCATGCTCTTAAGACAATCACATATGAAATTTTATATACATATATATCAATTTATTTTTATGAAATTTTAATGTAGACTCAAAGTTTCAACTTATACTTACATCTACCTTAAAATTAGCTTTAAAAAAATGGTGGATGCAAAAATTCAGCTAAACAGATGTCCATCCCATTCTATGTGTTAAGATGATGTTGTGGTAATATTATAAAGAAAACAATGTTTTTAACAAATTGTTGAGTGAAAAAAATTAAACAGCATGGCAAGAACTATCCACTTTTTGTTGTGTTTATATAAAACAGATGACTGCATATGCATAGAAAAAATTAGGAAAGGCAAATGAAACCACTTCAAGGAAAATGATTTTTTAATATCACTATATTTTATACATATTTAACTCTTTTTTATCTATTTTTGTGGTATACGTATGTACTTTACTTTTCTATCTATCTACCAATCTTCCATTTATATAAAAGTTAAAGGTTATTAAATAAAAATTGTTCTAAGTAAAAGTTATACTTGATATTAATAACTATTTTGGATACATAGATGAAGAAAGCAACACAAATAATGTTACTGAGATTCAAGTTCCTTCTGTGGCTAACCTACTCAGTGTCAATGAACTCAATTCTCTCCAGGTACAAAGGTCAGATCTGAGGACTGGCCACAGAATTCTGACCCAGATGAAGCACTGATGGTGTTAAATGCATCTTGCAAAGGAACAATGGTATGTTTATGCTAGGTTAAAAACACACATACACACACCAGTCAGAATGACCATCATCAAAAAATCTACAAATAACAAATGCTAGAGAGGGTGTGGAGAAAAGAGAACCCTCCTACACTGTTGGTGGGAATGTAAATTGGTGCTGCCACTCTGGAAAACAGAATGGATGTTCCTCAAAAGACTAAAAATAGAGTTGCCATATGATCCAGCAATCCCACCCCTGGGCATATATCCTAACAAAACTATAATTCGAAAAGATACATGCACCCTTATTGCTAAGACAAGCTCGGCAACTCGGGGCGAGTGACGGGTGCTGCAAGCTTAAAGAAACACAGACACAGATTTAAGAGAAAGATGGGACCGGGGGACTCAAGACCTCTAGGATGAAAAGCCCCACTGCTTTATCCCACATTGTTTTTATTGAGCTCTCGGCATTCCAGGAGCAAGATAGCATAAGGTTCTCACACTCCCAGTTTCATCCCACAGTCAAGGTTTTACTCTGAAATAACCAAACAAAGGCCTCATATGATTGGGGGCAGTAGTCTTTTGCAAGAACAGCAGAAGGAGGGCAGCTGCTATTAGCCAGGTCTCTGTTTGCCTCCTGGGTCCCGATCTGAGCTGGGTGTGGGAAGCAATGAAGCCATGGGGGCAGGAGACCTCTCTCAGAAGGAATAAGGGTCTGTGCCCCACCCCTGTTGGCCCCTCTGCGACTGTGCCTGTCTTAGGTTGTTCCTTCCCTGAGGAATCTTACCCACCTCTGGCTAACCAGCCATCCTCCGGGGCCAAACAGGGTGATATGAGGTGTGCAAGTGAGGAAGGGGCTGCGCCCCCAGAGAGGGTCAATATTGTTTCCATGGTAGCCTATGACCCCATGGCCTCCACGCCCAGCACCCTTAGTTCCTCCGCTGCTCAAGCAGGACATCCTGCATCCAGTTGTTCGGCCCGCGTACTTTAATTACTTTTAGTAACAATTTCAAGGTTTCAGAAAGACTTCTGAATGTTTTCCCACACCTTATGTTCACAGCAGCACTATTTACAACAAATAGCCAAGACATGGAAACAACTTAAATGTCTATTGACAGATGAATAGATAAAGAAAATGTGATAAATATATGCAATGGAATATTACTCAGCCATAAAAGAGAATGAAATAATGCCATTTGCAGCAACATGGATGAACCTAGATATTATCATACTAAGTGAAGTAAGTCAGACAGAGAAAGACAAATACCATATATGATACACTTATGTGTGGAATCTAAAATATGACAAAAATGAACATATCTATGAAACAGAAACAGACTCAGAGATATAAAGAACAGACTTGTGGGTGTCAAAAGAAGGGTGGTGATGGAGGGATGGATTGGGAGTTTGGGATTAGCAGGTGCAAACTATTATATACAGAATGGATAAACAGCAAGTTTCTACTGTACAGCACAGAGAATGGTATTCAATATCCTGTGATAAACCATAATGGAAAAGAATATGAAAAAGAATGTATATGTATTTATGTATAACTGAATCAATTTGCTATACATCAGAAATTAACACAAAATTGCAAATCAACTAAGCTTCAATAAGATAAATTTTTAAAAAAGGTTTTCTCCTTCTGTTATTGGCTTTATATCAAATATAAATATGTCAGCTCACCACAGTAGAAGTGTCTTTTTTGAGCTCAGCAAATCAGTTTGGAGTTCAGTTTACCTACTAGGAGTTAAGTTCTTTTGCCCTTCCTTTTTTGAAGTCCTTTATTTTAGAACCTGCCTCATACAATGTTATAAGCCTGTAGCTCAGCTGTTCTATGCTTAGAGCCTAACCATTTGTGTCAGACTTAACTTGATAAACTCTTCCTGCTGCTGGAGGCTTTTCTGTTACTGTTTTGTAGGGTGACTGTTCTCTAGAGTTTAGCAACTCAAATTTATTTAACTTCAATAAAATAAACAATTGCTCCCAAAACTTTGGCATGAGTTTAGCTTAGGATTTATAAGTAAGTAAAGTATATAATTTTTAAAAGAGCCAAACCTATTTGTGTAATAATATTCACATTTTAAAAACATATTGAACATGTCAATAAAATTTGTTAAAGTAGACACACAAATGTTTCTAGATACAAAATATATTTTAATGAAGTGAAATTACCTTTATTTTTTTATTGTGTGTTCACAAACAGATACAGAATAGGCATAGCCAAAGAGCTTTCCAGTATTCCTAAAAAATGTGTCAACCATGTTGTATATGGAACACCTCTATGGGTGAGATGATAGTTCAGTGAAGATGTTGATTCAGTCTGTAGCATTGACAGAGACTGCCAACAAGGGTACCACTTGCCAACTGGCACCCATCACCATGGCTTTTCCCCTTATGAAAATTGCTCATCAACTGGGAATTTCATTTATTCATTGACACTATAAATTTAACTTCAGTTTTTGACGCAAGCTCTAATACCTTCAGAATTTTTGTCAATAAAATTATTTGAGATTTTTGATTAGACTAGTGTTTGAAAACATGGCATTGTTGGCTGCTTTTGTTCCTCTTCACTGCACTAATTGTTTATAAAATTACACTCCATAAGCTTTTTGAGGAAACAAGTACTCTAATGAGCACACCATTTTAAAAATTGAGGATAATTTAAGTGATGTAGGAGCCCAGGCTCTAGAAATTTGCCTCAAATTATTTTAAACCTATCATCCAGCAATCATTATCTCACTAAATTTATCACAGGTGAAATTCAGAAAGGTTATGATTTTATTTATGTCTACTCAAGTGGGATTCAATGACCTACTAGGGGAGGAGCAGGAAACTTGTTTTTCCCTCTGCTCCCTCTGGTCAATATGCAACATACTGTGAGGAGTTCTGCGACCACAGGTAATGCATGAGAGGAGAGGGTGGAGGAGAAAAACCAGCTCAGATCCAGCATCCTGCACTGATACAAAGCAGAATTCTGCCACCTCTTTGGGAAGAGTGAGAATGCTGAGAGCACCCTACCACTGAGGCTGGTGAGAAAGGTCTACCAGTTAGAGAGTGGAGAACTAAGATACTTCCCTACAATGAGTGAAAAAGGAAGAACAGTTTATTGCTGGAGAAGAGGTAAAAGAAGAAAGAGAGAGACTTCTTCTAAGGCACAGGCATGCAGGACTTGTTGGGGAGTAACAGAAATGCTAAGAAATACTCCTCAATACTCCAGGCCTCATATTCTGCACAAGATATTAGCTGCATACAGCCAAAGAAATGTGAAGCCTCTAGTGCCCAGAAGACAACTATGGCAAACACAAACCCCCACTCAGCTCAACTTCAACAGTGACCCTCTACTAAAGGCAAGAAAAAAGAACAGGTGTGCACATTTCCTGGTGTAAATATTATTTACCTCAGCCTCTATGGTTCTTTTACTTATAATATGTAGCAATCTATTAAAAATTATGAGACATTCACAAAAACATAGCACAGGAGTATAACCCATGGCAAGTAGGAATAAATAGTAAAACAAAATAAAGAAAACAACCAAAAAAGAGACTCAGTGGCAAGCAAAAATATTGAAAATATTAGAGATTTTAAAATAACTGTGATTAATATATTAAACCATTTAGGGTACAAGGTAAAAAACATGCATGGACACATGGGGAATTTGAGCAAAGATGGAAACTTAATAAAGAGTCAAATGGAGGGGATTGGATCAAGATGGCAGAGTAGGAGGACATGCACTCACTCCCTCTTGCAAGAACACCAGAATTACAGCTAACTGCTGAACAATCATCAACAGAAAGACACTGGAACTCACCAAAAAACACCCCACATCCAGAGAAAAAGGAGAAGCCACAATAAAACAGTAGGAAATACACAATCGTGTTAAAATCAAATACCATAAATGCTGGATGGGTGACTCACAAACTGGAGAACAGTTATACCACAGAAGTCCACCCACTAAAGTGAGGGTTCTGAGCCCCACATCAGGCTTCTAAACCTGGGGTCCCACAATGGAAGGAGGAATCCCCAGAGAATCAGACTTTGAAAGCCAGTGGGATTTGATTGCAGGACATCCACAGGACTGGGGGAAACAGAGACTCCAGTTTTGGAGGGCACACAAAAAACAGTGTGTTCACCAGGACCCAGGGGGAAGAAGTGACCCCATAGGAGACTGAACCAGACCTACCTGCTGGTGTTGGAGGTTGCCTGCAGAGGTGGGGGGCAGCTGTGGCTTACTGAGGGGACACTGGTGGCAGGGTTTCTGGGAAGTGCTCATTGGAATGAGCCCTCCAACTGTCCATCATTAACCCTACCAAAGAGCCTGTAAGCTCCAGTGCTAGGTAACCTCAGGCCAAACAACCAACAGGGTGGGAACACAGCCCCACCTGTTGGCAGACAAGTGGATTAAAGTTTTACTGAGCTCCTGCCCTCCAAATCACATTAAAGTTTTACTGAGTTCCGCCCACCCAGCGCAATGCATCATCAGTCCCTCCCATCAGGAAGCATGCACAAGCCTCTTAGATAGCTTCCTCCACAAGAGGGCAGATAGCAGTATCAAGCAGTATCAGCAGTATTTAATTCTGCCGAACTGAAAACCACTGCCACAGAAAGATAGAGAAAATGAAAAGGCAGAGGACTTTGTACCAGATGAAGGGACAAGATAAAACACCAGAAAAACAACTAAATGAAGTAGAGATAGGCACCCTTACAGAAAAAGAATTCAGAATAATGATGGTGAAGATGATCCAGGACTTTGAAAAAAGACTGGATGCAAAGATCGAAAAGATACAAGAAAAGTTTACCAAAGACCTCAAGGAATTAAAGAACAAACAGATACTTGCAACACAATAACTGAAATGGAAAATACACTAGAAGGAACCAACAGCAGATTAACTGAGGCAGAAGGGTGAATAAGTGACCTGGAAGACAGAAGGGTGAAAATCACTGATGTGGAAAAGAATAAGGAAAAAAGAATGAAAAGAACTGAAGACAGCCTAAGAGACCTCTGGGACAATGTTAAACACACCAACATTTGCATTATAGGGCTCCCAGAAGGAGAAGAGAGAGAGAAAGGACCTGAGAAAATAGTGGAAGAGATTATAGTTGAAAACTTCCCTAACATGGGAAAGGAAAGAGCCACCCAAGTCCAGGAAGTGAAGAGAGTCCCAGGCAGGATAAACCCAAGGAGAAACACACCAAGACACATAGCAGTCAAACTGACAAAAATTAAAGACAGAGAAAAGTTATTAAAAGCAACAAGGCAAAAACAACAACATACAAGGGAACTCCCATAAGGTTAACAGCTGATTTCTCAGCAGAAACTCTGCAAGCCAGAAGGGAGTGGCACAATATATTTAAAGTGATGAAAGGGAAGAACCTACAACCAAGAATACTCTACCCAGCAAGAATCTCATTCAGATTTGATGAAGAAATCAAAAGCTTTACAGACAAGCAACAGCTAAGAGAATTCTGCACCACCAAACCAGCCCTACAACAAATGCTAAAGGAACTTCTCTAAGTGGGAAACATAAGAGAAGAAAAGGACCCACAAAAACAAAAACAAAACAACTAAGAATTTCTAAAGTAATCCTGAAGGAAAATAACAAACCTGGAGGTATCATGCTCCCTGAGTTAAAAGTATACTACAAAGCTACAGTAATCAAAACAGTATGGACCTGGCACAAAAACAGACACATAGATCAATGGAACAGAATAGATAACCCAGAAGTAAACCCTATGGTCAGTTACTCTATGACAAAGGAGGCAAAAATACACAACAGAGAAAAGGCAGTCTCTCAACAAGTGGTGTTGAGAAAGCTGGACAGCTACATGTAAAACAATTGAATTAGAACATTCCACAATGAGTTACCATGCCACACCTGTCAGAATGGCTATAATCAAAATGTCTACAAATCATAAATGCTGGAAAGGATGTGGAGAAAAAGGAACCCTTGTACACTATTGGTGAGAATGCAAATTGGAATAGCCACTATGGAAAATAGTATGGAGGTTACTTTAAAAACTAAAAATAGACCTACCATATGATCCAGCAATTCCATTCCTGGATATTTATTAGGAAAAAACAAAAACACTGATTCAAAAAGATACCTGCAATCCAATGTTCATAGCAGCATTACTTACAATTGCCAAGGTATGAAAGAAACCTAACACTGTATTTAAATGAACTATAGTTCAATAAAGATAGATAGATAGACAAATAAATCCAAGAAATTAAATTTAAACATAGAAAATAAAAACACTTCTTATTTAAGAAAAGAGTCAAAAGAAATTCTAGAAATGAAAAACACCATATTGGAAATGAAGACTCCCTTTGATGGAATTATTATGACAATGGAGCTGAGGAAAGAATTAAAGAACTGAAGTTTACTTCAATGGAAATTAACCAAACTGAAAAAAAGAGGGGAAAAAAAGTAAAACAACAACAACATAATAGAGTATTCAAGAGCTGATGGACAATATAAACAAGCATACAGGTAATAAATATGTCATAGAACGTAAAACACCACTACAACCAATCAATTTATACTAAATGACATTAAGAAATCTAAACAAAAAAATTTTTAAAGGTATGAATAATTATTTCCAAATTATCTGCAACATTCACAAAATACACCATATTCTGGGCCATGAAATAAATATCAATAAATTTAAAAGGTTAAAATAATTTTAAATATGTTCTCTGAACTTAAGGGCTTTAAGCTATATGTTTTAAAAAACACAATAATTTTCTTAAAAAAAAGTACCTAGAAAATCTGCAGTGTTTAGAAATTGAACAACACACTTCTAAAAAATCCATGGTTAAAGAAGAAATTACATAGTGAACAAACATTCTAAATTAGATGGATCAAGAAAAAATAGAACATATGCAAGTCACTAATATTAGGAATGATTGAGGGAATATCATTGCAGACTCTAGAGACATTAAATATATAAAAGGGATAATTAGGAACAACTTAATGACAATCAATTCAACAACTTAGGAGAACAGTCAGATTTCTTAGAAGACACAAACTATCTAAGCTTACTCAAAAACATAAATAAGCTGCATAGCCCTATATTTATTAAGCAAATTGAAATTATAGTAAGAAATTTACTATAGACAAAGTTTCAGATGCAGAAGTCTTCACTGGGAAATTTTACTGAACATTTAAGTAAGAAATAATCCAATTTTACATCTCTTCTAAGAATAGAAGAATAAGGACAAGTATCCAACTCATTTCATGAGATCAGCCATACATTGGTTTAAAGACACAGAGCTTACAAAAACAAAAAACAAAAAATCTGTAGACTTTCCTCATGAATATAGACACAAAAATCCTCAAATAAATTACAAACATTATATTATAAAATAAGCAATCACTATACTATTAAAAAACTCATCTATGTAGAAAATTCTAAGGAAAATACAAAAAAGTACTGGAACTAATAAGCAATCTTATCAATATCACAGGGCAGTAGGCCAATATAAAAAAATAAAATATAGTTTTATACTTAGCAAGGGGTACCTGGGAATTTAAATATGAAAATGACAACATTTAGAATAACATAAAATATGAAATAGGTAATTTTGACAAAATATGGGCAAGACCAGTAAATTGAAAATTACAAAATGTTGCTGAGAGACATTAAAGAGTAAAATACATAGAGATCTATACTGTACTCACATTTCAAAATGTAAGATGTTAAGATGTTAATGCTCCTTAAGTTGATTTACAGATTCATTGCAATCCCAATCAAATCCCAGAAGGCTTTTTTTTTTTCCTGCAAAAATTGACAACACAGTGATAAAAGTTATAATGTAATTCATTTCCAGTTTCTTGTCCTGGATGTCAGGAGCTTGGAAATCACCGCTCTGTCCTAGCAACAAATACAAAGCTAACCAGACTGAGAAACAAACAACTCTTTGTAGATTCTTAACAGAAAGGAAGACATGGTATAAATCACTGTCCCCCAAGGCAATTCCTGGGTGTCACAGCTTATGGGAGCAGAGATTCAGGAGAAGAACCACCAAAGGAGTCACTGCCAGGGTAGGAAAGCCATGAACTCTAACTGATCAATAGCTGGTTGCTCAGAATGGAGAAGTCTGAAAGTTAAAGACCTCAGAGGGACCCAGCCACAGAGAGGCTCAGACAGAATTGCGATTACCTACAGGACCTTGACCAAGTTCCCACAGAAGTACAATAGAAAAATTCTCTCATGCTTCCATCAGGAGGAGGAGAAAAAGAATCATTTTGAAATACACTAGAGCCTTTTGTCCTTGGTAAGAAGGCCTTTCCTCAGGGCAACTAATTAACTAGAGCCTAACTTATAGAGTGTTATCAGAGCCTAACCGGCCTAGAGGAAGGGAAATACCTAACTCCAGCCCACTCCAGTCATCCTGTCCCACCTATGAGGGAAGAAAAAAAAAAAAAAACAAGAAACACTGGCAAAGTTCACAGTTCAGGGGCACAGGCTTACTATAAGACTGAGACCTAATCATAGGACTATAGAACACTTTCCTTCCCCACCCGCTTCCCCTCACCTCACTACAAGATTATTTACAGATGTTTCTTTTACCTAGGAAATCATGTTTAGCTATAAAGAAAAAATTACCAGGCATACCAAAAGGCAAAAAAATCCCACAATTTAAAAAGAAAGAACAAGCATCAGAACCAAATGTGGCACAGATGTTGGAATTATCATGCTAGAAGTTTAAAACAACAATGAACTAGAGATTAGGGCTCTAATGGACAAAGACAGAATACAAGAACAGATGGGCAATGTAAACAGAAGGATGGAAATCTTAAGAAAAACAAAAAGAAATACTAGAGATCAAAAAGATTCTAATAAAAAAGAATGCCTTTTTCAGGTTTATAAATAGACTGGACATGGCTGAGGAAAAAATATTTGAGCTAGAAAATAGGTCAATAGAATCTTTAAAAAGTAAAAGGCAATGAGAACAAAGACTGAAAAAAACAAAAACAAAACAAAACAGAGTATCAAGAACTATGGGACAACTATAAAAGGTGCAACACATGCAAGAATACTGGAAGGAGAAGAAAGAGAGATAGGAACAGAAGAAATATCTGAAACAATAATGACTGAGAATTTCTACAAATTAATATCAGACAACACACTACAGATCCAGGAAGTTTAGAGAACACCAAGCAAGATAAATGTCAAGAAAACTACATCTAGGCATATCATTTTCAAACTACAGAAAATCAAAGATAAAGAAAAAAGTCCTGAAAGGAACCAGGGTGGGACAGTGGAGGAAACACTTAAAGAGGACCAAAGATAAGAAATACACCCAACTTCTCAGAAGCCATGCAAGCAAGAAGAGAGTGGAATGACATTTAAAGTGTTGAATACTGTAGCTAAAAAAAATTATCTTTCAAAAATGAGAGAGAAATAAAGACTTTTCAGATAAACAAAACTTGAGGGAATTTATTTCCAGTAAACCTATTTTGCGAGAAATGCTCAAAGAAGTTATTTAGAGAAGAGGAAAATAATATAGATCAGGAACTCAAATCTACATAAGGAAAGAAAGAACGTCAGGAAAAGAATAATTTACAGTAAAATAAACTTTAATTTTTCTTATTCTTGATTGACTTAAGAGATGAGTTTGTTCAAAATTATAATACCAAATATCATGTTCAATTTTATATGTTTATGTACCCTTATAGATAAGTGAAATGAATGATGGCAATGATACAAGTGATGGGAGAGAGAAATTACAATTATTTTGTTATCATAAAGTAATCACACTATCTGTGAAGTACTACAATGTTGCTTGTGAGTGAACTTGGATTAGCTATAGATTATAATGCAAACTAAAGTAGGACCACCTAGGAAAATTTAAAAAAGGGACTTCCCTGGTGACGCAGTGGTTAAGAATCTGCCTACCAATGCAGGGGACACAGGTTCAACCCCTAGTCCAGGAAGATTCCACATGCCACAGAGCAGCTAAACCTGTGCGCCACAACTACTGAACCTGTACACCATAACTACTGAAGCCCATTCACCCTAGAGCCTGTGTGCCACAACTACTGAGCCCACATGCTGCAACTACTGAAGCCTGTGCATCTAGAGTCCCTGTGCTCCACAACAAGAGAAGCTACTGCACTGAGAAGCCCACGCACTGCAACAAAGAGTAGCTGCTGCTTGCCACAACAAGAGAAAGCCTGCACACAGCAACAAAGATCCAACACAGCAAAAAATAGATAAAAATTTAAAAATATATATTTAAAATGTTTAAAAAAGTAGAAACAACATGCTAAGAAAGAAGACAAAATGGAATTATATTTGAACCTTGAACAATGTGGGAGTTAGGGGCACTGATCCCCACAACAAGTCAAAAAATCTGTGTATAACATTACAGTTGGCCCTCCACATCCGAGATTCCGCATCTACTAATTCAACCAACCATGGAACCTGTAGTATTACAGTACGTATTTATTGAGAAATTTCCATGTACAAGTGAACCTGTGCCTTTCAATCACGTGTTGTTCAAGGGTCAATTGTGTATACGATGCTCAAATAAAACCACAATATGTAGATAAAGATGGAAGACAAAATTAGGAACTAGAGCAACAAATAGAAAACAGTAACAAATATAGTAGATAAATAGTTTACCTATATAAATAGTCACTTTGAATGTCAACAATCCAAATGTACCCATTGAAATAGAAAGTGGAGATTGTCAGTGTGAATCAAAACACAAGACCCCACTATATGTTGTCTTCAAGAAACTTACTTTAAATATAAAAAAAACACATCTAGATTAAAAGTAAATGAATGGAGGCAAATACACCATGCTAATAATAATCAAAAGAAAGCAAGAGTAGTTATAGTAATTTCAGACAGAGCAGAATTCAAAGCAAGGAAAGTTATCAGGGATAAAGTAGGGCATTATGTAATGATAAAGGGGTAGGTTCTCTGAGAAGACATAACAATTCTCAATGCAAATTCACCTAACAACAGAGCATCAAACTATGTTAGCTGGAAACTAATAGAATGGCAAAGAGAAATATATGAATGCACTATCATAGCTGGATACTTCAACAATCCTGTATCAGAGATGGACAGCTCCAGCAGGCAGAAAATCAATAAGGACAAAGATGAACTCAACCATACCATTATTTGATTGGATATAGTGGACATTCATGGACTGTCTCATTCAGAAGCAGCAAAACACATCCAAGAAGTCACTCTTCTCAAGCTCACATAGAACATTCACCATAATAGACCACATTCTGGACCATGATGTATATCACAACAAATTTAAAACAATAGAAATCATACAATGGCTGCTCTCAGATGATGATGACATTTAACTAGAAGTAAATATCAGAAAGACAACTGGAGTGACTTCCTAGGTGGCGCAATGGTTAAGAATCTGCCTGTCAATGCAGGGGATATGGGTTAGAGCCCTATTCTGGGAAGATTCCACATGCCACAGAGTGACTAAGCCCATACGCCACAACTATGAAGCCTGTGCTCTAAAGCCCACGTGCCGCAACTATTGAAGCCCACGCGCCTAGAGCCTGTGCTCCGCAAAAAGAGAAGCCACTACAATGAGGAGCCTGTGCACCACAATGAAGAATAGTCCCTGTTCGCAGCAACTAGAGAAAGCCCATGTGCAGCAACGAAGACCCAATGCAGCCAATAAATAAAATAAATAAGTAAATAAATTGATTAAAAAAAAAAAAAGACAACAGGAAAATCCTCCAAATTCATGGAGATTAAACAAGACGTGTGGTTCAAAGAAAATGAATATTTTCAATATTATGAACTTGAGGCAGTAGGCTATGTACTACAAAGTTCCCAAAGTCCTTGGTTCTCTTGGGTACATAGTGTGAGTCTCCTCCAATCCAGCCAGGTCAGTGGTAATACATTGAATCTAAATTCAGTGCCCCAAACAGTCATCAGGTCTTGATTTTTTTCAGCATTCTCACTCATGACATTTCACGGAGCTGTATTTTCATTTTTGTCTTCACTCTCCTTATTTCAGATAGAATTCCTATAGTGACCAGGCTCTTTTTAATGGCTCTTCCACTACCTACTCACTTAAAATCTCCCAACATAGCTTTCCCCCAAGATCAGATTCTTCTTAGTTCTTGCCTCTTAAACTGTACATGTCTGCATATTGTCACGCAAACCCCTTGTATTTTTTATTAAGATACACTTGATATATAATCAGACCCCTTGTATTTTATCTCTATTTTTGTCAGGATCAACCTTCAGACCACAATTTATACCTCCAATTATTCACACATTTTTTTTTAACCTACTGTTTCTTCTCTGAGCATGCCATTCTGTCTGTGCCAATAGCAGTGTACTATTAAACTGTGATTGGAACATGACCATATTGTTATGAAGGCAAAAATAGTTAGAGATATGATTATAAGCATATAAAAATGCTCAGTGTATATATAAACATCATGTATGATAGAATTTGTAGTTACTAAGAGTTTATATATACATATATCTCCTCTATATGACTATACAACAGACTCGTCAAACAATAAAATACCATAGAGATTTTAACTATATTTGCTAAAATTATTAACTAACATAATAAAAACATATCACAAAGTTAGTACTTTTTACCAATACTATGAGAATTCTTGCATTAAAAAAATAATAATGCTTATAAAATAACTTTAATACTTTCCAACTGAATTGAATTCAACATATTAAAGGAAGTGTAATAAAATTTTTTGAATTATATACTAATCAAATAAGACACTAGATGTTGTTTTTCTCAAAGTTATAGAATTGCAAATGGCTTTTTTTTCATTTTCCACTTTTTACATAGTGAGTAGTATCATTCTTATGATAAAAAACTTAAATGATGTCCAAAAATTACTTTTTAAAGGAATATAATGCATTTAGTTTAGTTACTCCCTTTAAATACAACTCAAGTCACTGAAGGAATCATTGGTACGCTATCTTTTTTTTTTCTTTTCGGCTGTGTTGGGTCTTCATTGCTGCATGCAGGCTTTTTTCAGCTGTGATGAGTGGGGGCTACTCTTTGTTGCAGTGCTCAGACTTCTCAGTGCTGTGGCTTCTCTTCTTGTGGAGCACGGGCTCTAGGTGCACGGGCTTCAGTAGTTGCAGCATGCAGGCTCAGTAGTTGTGGGGCATGGGCTTAGCTGCTCCATGGCATGTGGGATCTTCCCAGACCAGGGATCAAACCCATGTCTCCTGCATTGGCAGGCAGATTCTTAACCACTGCGCCACCAGGAAAGTCCATTGGCACATTATCTTTAATATTTAAGATATTAATATTTAAGATATTTAATATTTAAGAAAAATATTTCTTCTTTCATTAAATGAAGGGGCTCTTTTAGCCATTAAAAACTGTAAGAAGAAATATTGGAGAATAGCAAAAGTTTTGATTAAAACATCTTGAAGATATGAGAACTTTAAAAAGGTTTTATAATTAGTAAACCTTGAAAGGCAAAAGTGACTCAATGAAGTGTTCAGACTGCTTTTCTAAAGTAGTGATTTTCAAAATCTATTTAAAATCTCTTCCCTCAAAGAAATCACACCTGGAGACCTAAGATACAGAACGAGTAAAAAGAGAGCTACCACTGTTGAAATAAAGATGGGGCGACCCTCAACAGCAGCACTTTCTGTGAGACCCTGGGGCGCGGTCTAAAAATCACTTTTCCGAAGTGCAGAAAAGAGCAATAAAATTAGAATTTAGAATATTAATAACAAGCAGGCCCTAGTACATACAAGTATTATTTAATTCCATGGGTATTAAAATATTCCAAATCCTTGAGATGAGTCTGTGAACAATGACAGAAAAGAAAGGAAAAAAAATCAAAAGAAAGTATCCAGAGCCGAGAAGCTTACCCTGGCTAAAGGGCAGAGATTTATTCTGGCAGCAGTTAATGAAAAGACTAACAATGCTGTGTTGCAAGAAAGCAAGAAAGAACACATTTTCATAATCACTACCTTACAGGAAAAAACCCTCCGATTTTGAATACACAATTGTATAATACAACTGTGGTGTGCACAAGGCACAAGGAGAGCCAAATAAGGTTTATAAGTCTTTAAAGATCCACTTATTCACTGGAAACAACATTATGTACATAATACACAATATAAAAATATGTACAGAATACACAATATAAAAATATGTACAGGCAATTGTACCACAAGATCAAAATTAAGCATGACATTTCTACAGAATGCTGGGTTGAAGAGGAACAAAACTAATTCCAACTAATATAAGCCAAGTAGAATGTGATGCATACAGTTGTAATTAGTATCTTGAATGGATAGGATTGACAGAGAGTTTAGAAAACTTAATTATTCTCCCTCTGCCCATTCAAATACTTCTTGTGAGTTAGGTTCTTCCCCTGACTCCAGATGCTATCCAGTGCAAGTTTATTATCTCAGATAATAAAAAGACCTCCAGATCCAATGATTGGCATACTCAGTCCTGTATAACAAAAACAAATAAACTCCAACTTTTATTTAAAGGTTAATCTCCAGTTTAGGTTCAATATCCTGTATCTCCACTCTTTGTTTTAGAAAAGGAAAGCAAAGTTAGCTAAGGAAAAGGAAGGGAGAGGAAGACAGAGAAGGGAAGGGAAGAAAGGTCTCCCAGCTTCACTGAATAAAGTAAAGCTCCCTGCCACCTTGGACCTGCTCCAGGCTGGCAGGCTGACAGATGGGGGTCCCTAGTAACATTTCTCTTTCCTGGTAGCCAATTCCCCATTCCTGCTCTTCAGGCTGCCTCTGACTTCCCCAAGGCTTAAGAGGAGGGAAGAGATGGACAGAGATAAAGGAAAGAAAAAGTCACACTTAACCAGTATCAATCTAATCTGATCTCCATTTCCTATGACATGAACAGATGTTTAAAGCAGACTCTTTTCTCTTTGCATCCGTCCTTTCTGAGTCTTACTGACTGCAGCTGCCGTGGGAAGGGACTACCCTCTCTTTGGTTTGCTGCTTAAAATCCCCCATCAGGGTCTGCATTTCTCACCTCATCTGATCAGAACACTATTTCTACATCTGACTGATAGGGACAGAGTAAAGGGACAAAGTAGGTAATTAAATAGCTAATCCCACTAGGGGATTAGAAGTAAAGAAAAAAAGTATGGGACACCCCTATAAGCTAATGATTACTCAAGAAAGCAGGTTTGCTTAACCACAAAACCAAGCAGGCTTGCTTAGCAACAAAACCATGCAACAGAAGCATGAGGCATGACCCGAAACAAGAAAATAATGGTGGAATGAGATCCACATCTTGCCCAGTGAGCTCAGTAAGTTAATGACCCCTAGGACATACTCTTTGCACACATAAAAACCAATAATTTACAGAAAGGTGACATTTCAAAGTGAAAGACCCGCATTGTACTGAGACCGGAAATAATTTTTCCATAGTGCCATGAAATGCTTGACCATGTAGGGACAAGGAACTCCCCTGTCCAACCTCGAGGAGGAGCTGATGATGGAAGCTAGACATCTGCTCAAGAATTTGGAATAAGGTGGTCTTTTCCCCCTCCCCGCTTTTCCTTTGATTATAAAACTGTAGCCCACTAAGTTCTTGGGGCGCAGCACTCTCTTCTGCCCACTTGTAAGCCTCACAAGCATCCTATTCTAATAAATCACTTCTTATCTATCAGTTTGCCTATCACTGGATTCTTTCTGCACTGAGACATAAAGAATCAGAGCCCCTAGAAGGCCCCTAAAACACCACCTAGTGATTTCATGACCTTGAACCCATCAACAGTGCTAATCCCCATAGAGCTTGTTCCTTCCTGCCCTGGCTCCTCCTGCCACTCTTACTTTGAGTTCCATTTGGTTATAGGCATAATTCAGACATTTGTATATTGTGCTTCCCAAAATCCAAGGCACAGGGGGTTAACCCTCACCTGAGGTTAACTCTCAGGTTACCTGTTCTTCTTGAGGCTCCTCTCACCAAGGCTAGGGGTGATTAGAAAGCAAACCCTGCTCATCCCCACAGGACTGGGAGTGAGGTGGGTCCTGTCACAGCATTGCAACAACTTATTTAAAGAAATCCCCTCCCTAATCCTCAGGCCACTTCAACTTCAGTCCCTTCATACCTCAAGTGGGTGCATGTCTACAAAACCAGTCTTCAATGTCTCCTTTGCAGTCCCACCATGTTATTTGGAAAATGGTAGTACTCATGACCTGTGGACTATATTTGCCCTTGGAGCTTGAACCAAAACTAAGACAAACATAGTGCCATTTTAACATCCTATAATATTAACTAATGGAGCAAAGATGATTTTTTTCCTGTGCACATGACATACAACTGCTGCAGTGGAACCAGAAAATCATATCTGAAATGAAAGCATGATTATAATGATAGAGAAATCTATAAATTGGACTAGTCTCTTCACAATATATAGGAATAGATATATATATGTATATAATCCTGGTAAAACAATGTCATCTCTTAGCAGTGCACTAGATTTTAATTAATAAGTTAATACAATAATGTTTGAAGGACAAAAATTAAGTTAATTAAGCAACTGTCTCTCTGAAGTCAAATTTTAATATTCACCAACACTCTTCACATGCATACACACACACTCACACACACATTGCGCTGATTAAACTGATGGCTATTTCCTGTGATTTGGAAATGGTTATGAATATATAAAGATTCTCAGTGCTCCTTAAGGTTTGCATAATGACTCTGATACTTAGGAAGCACAATAAAACAAATCCAAGCACAATATATGTATAGAAACAAAAGTTAAGTGGATAATTGAAACAATTATCTTGAGCATTCATGCCTAATTTGCTGAAATAATCCTTGAAATATCCAGATAATGACAATTTAGGCTGTGAGTACAGAGCTTTTGGAGAGAGGAGTCATCTCAAACCAGTACCCCACTATCCTGCAATGAAATGTTGTTTTTTGAGGAAACAAGGCTTTTAAAATTTTCTGTTTAACATATGGTTACAGAAAGTAGGTCTCTTCCTCCAGGAAGAATCACTAATGAGCATATGCTAAAAGACCTGAAATCTGGTGGCAGGATATGAAGATGCAGGACAATCTTACCCTGATTTACCACTTGATAATAGGAAAAAGCATTTAAAATTTTCTGAAAATTTTCCTTCCAGGGATTAATTCCTCTACTGTTTAATTCTCCCTACCTCCTTTGCTTTGTATTCTAAGGAGTTGATATTAGTATGTAGGAATGTCAGAACACGTTTTAAAATAAACTTAAAAAAATTTAGATTACTTTTAGATTCTCAGACAAGTTGGAAAACTATTTCCCTTACCTCCTCACCCAGTTTCCCCTATTATAACATCTTATGCTATCAGGGTACCTTTGAAACAGCTAAGAAACTAAAACTGGTGCATCGCCTAGATTTCACTAGTGTTTCCACTAATCTTTTTCTGTCCCAGGATCCCATCTAGGGCACCACATTACATTTAGTAGTCACGTCTCTCTACTCACCTCTGGTCCATGAGAGTTTTTCAAAATTTCCTTGCTTTTCATGACCTTGGGAGTTTTTGAATACCAGGAAGGTATTACATATAACAGCTCTTGCTTTGGATTTGTCTGATGTTTTTCTCCTGGTAAGGCTAGGGTTAGAGGTTTTTAGGGAAAATATCATAGAAGTGAAGTGTTCTTCTCACAAGGTAACAAGAGTATAGGTTATCAACATGGCTTATCCCTGACAATGGTCATCTTGACCATCCGACCACGGTAATGTTTACCATGTTTCTCCACGGTAAATGTAATTTCCTTCTTTTATACGCTTTTCTTTAAAAGTAGTCATTAGGTGCAGTGAACACACAAAGATGAAGGAAGTAGTCAAAACATATTTTAAAGTGCATAATTGTCCTCAATTACAAAGTAATTTTGAGTCTGATTTTTCCACTGGATACAAAATCTATAAGTTTAGCTGCATCATATTTTAAGAAGAAAACAGAAATTCCATGTAGATTTCCACAATGTTCAATGTATATTTTCTTTTTCATTTTCTTTTTAAATTTATTTATTTATTTGTTTGTTTATTTATTTATTGGCTGTGTTGGGTCTTTGTTGCTGCACTTTGGCTTTCTCTAGTTGCAGAGAGTAGGGTCTACTCTTCGTTGTGGTGCGCAGCTTCTCATTGTACTGGTTTCTCTTGTTGAGGAGCACGGGCTCTAGGTGCACAGGCTTCATTAGTTGTGGCAAGCGGGCTCAATAGTTGTGGCTCACAGACTCTGGAGCACAGGCTCAGTAGTTGTGGCACATGGGCTTTGTTGCTCTGCAGCATGTGGGATCTTCCTGGAGCAGGGATCAAACCTGTGTCCCCTGAATTGGCAGGCGGATTCTTAACCACTGTACCTCCATCGAAGTCCCTAGATTTTCAGTTCAAATATTTTTGCCTTCTCCAGGGTTAATGCAGTGAGTGCACACCCATGTGTGTGTTTGTGTGTCTACATGCAAAAGAAAGTAATATAAATATTTCAAATATAAAATTTTTAGTATTTAAAGGAAAGAGTGCATTTATAAATGCATGGTACCTAATATTTGACAGTAATTTGGCTGTATACCAATTTTCTTAAGATCTGAGTATACTCATAAGTAATTTATCCCAATATTTTATCTATAATAAGCCTTTATTTCTTATTGTATTGAGTGCCATTAGTTAATATCCTTTCTTTGTAGAATAGAACAATGGAAAATAAAGCAAATGTAAAGAAAATTTAAATTGCCTGAGAAGTAAATGCATAAAATTGTAAATGCCTTATCAACTATACGTACTTATAAATCTTTCTATTCAAAATGACTTTCAGAGTGAGTGCTTTTTTCTCAATTTTCTTTTATAGGTGTAAATATCAGTTTACTGTCCAAACCTTGGGTCAACTTGTCATAAATAATTGGAAAGAGTTTCTCAACTTTACAATTGTACACACAATGCTGCATATATTTTGCATAGAATTTCTTCTCACCATTTCCTCATTACTCATGATCCATCAACTGGATCGTGTGAGAAAATGAGAGCATTCCCAAACTCATCTTCTTTCTATTTAGCATTCTGAATAAATTCACTTATTCTAAGAGTTTTCAGGAGAAGCTGTCCAGTAAAAGCAAACTTTGGACTTATCCAAGAGTTGGGATACCAGTCCAGAAAGTCAGTCCAAAACACACTGCAGATTTATATTCATTTGTTAAATTAGGTTGTAAGATTAGAATGGATTACTTACAAAATATTTGAACTTCTTCAAAAAGGAGTTGAGATTTCAGATCACATGTTTTTTAAATAAAAATAAAATGTTAGAAAAGAAAAATAACTTTCTTAGTATATGCCATTTGGCCTCTATCTATGTATCTCCAAGTGCACCAAGTAATAAGGTTAATGAGCATATTTTATTCATAAATGAAAAGCTGAAAGACAGGGAATTGAAAATTTTAGAATGTCCCTTAAACATTGAGTGTTAATTTTATTAGATTGTGATCAATAGCATCATTTGGGGGGCTATATTTTAAAGATAAAAATAATTAAAAGTTAAACAAATCTTAGAATGTAGATTTATTTTAACTTAATGCAAACTACAAAGCTAAACCATAAAAATTCCCCAGGAGTTGGCCAGCATTCATTATATATATCAGTCATGAATTGGTTTAAATAAAATGGGGTCACCTCATGACCAGGTTCAGCACTTTGCTTCAACTACAGAGAAGAGTCCAACTCCAAATAACCTTGGCAAGGACCCTAGACCTTTCCTGCAGGGCTCTCTAGTCATCTTTTCTTAGCAATAAGTCTTCATTCTACTTAATTTTCTTTTTCTCTCTCTCTTGAAGCCATAAAACTGCCCTCAGCCTTACTGCTATCTTTTTACCTCAACATTTGGGGTCCCCAGCATCTTCTGCTGCCCCACCCCATCCTCCATGTAAGAGTAGATATATGCGCTTTTTTAAGGGGCCTCATCTTTTCATTCACTCAGCATATCCTATGTGCATCCCTTTGCAAAACACAATTTAAAAAATTTTAAGACCCTTCTAGGGACTCACCATCAATAGGCAGTTGGGGTTATTACTAATATTTAAGATTTAATATTTTGTCCCTGTCATCTATCTTTGACAAAAAGAAACATGCAACATGTTGTGTAAACCCCTTTTCTCAATATAATTTTTCCATTTCCCCCATATTATTAAAAATTTTTCAATGTTATTTGAATGGCACCCATGATTTGTCATTTATGTTTCTCTAATTTTCCTTTATAGTCAAAAATTCTGTATGTGTTCATCCTTTTAGTCAAATATTTGATAACTTCCATGATTTCTTAGGGAAAATTCATAGAAAATAAGTTTTGGAGTGAAAGCACATGAATATTTTTAAGACTCAATATATTTTACCAACATTCCCCCTGAGTAGATTATTGATTTTGATTTTATTACTTGCTGAAATGTTTTCACCTCTTTCATTTCTTGGATCTTATTTATCCAAATCATCAGTTGGATCCTGGACTGGCATGGTTCATTTTACAGTTTATCTCAAGGTTTATTTAGGCAGTTCTCCACCTACACTACAGGTAATAATTGTTCACTTTTTATCTTATTGATTCTTAATATAAAAGTGTCTGAATCAGTTAGATCTGGCAGCTTACATGCTTTCATTATGGAAAATATCCATGCTTTATAGTATTTCTCACTGTCTTCTTTATATATTTTTCTCTTTTTTTCCTAGAATAGCTTTAAACTACTATTTCAGACTGCACAGTAGGCCCTGTGATTCAGAGATTCAGCATCTCTGCTTTCAACAATTGGACAGTAACCATTAAAGTCTAGGTCACGTAATTACTGAAAATTTTGCCCAACAGAAATTTGAATGGTGGCAAAGTGAGTTTGGGTTGGAAGTGAGTCATTTAGTTAATGCATCTGCATCTCTCTGCACACTTTATTTGCTGGCAGACTCATCTCTGTTATCTCTAGGGAAAGCATTAATTCTTGTTTACTGTGAGAAAGGGAGACCTGAAAAAAATTTCACCTTATAAAGTTGGAGCAGAAATATTAGACAAAACAATGGGTTTTTAAAAGGCTATGGATATCGTTGAGAAGATAGAGGTCTTGGTTAAAAAAAGTGGCAAAAACTGTAACATGGCTTTGGATCTTATCTAAGCTATTTTTACTTTCATCTCATGTGGAGTGGAGAAACCAGGGCAATTCTTGCCACTTTCCAGCAAGTGCCTTGACAATACCTATGGTGCATCAGTATAGAGGTAATACCTGAGAGACTTCAAAAACTACTAAACTGTGTTTTGAGGGTATTCACAGCAAACACCTACCTCTTAAAGAAAATGAAATTCAGGTTAAACCCAGGAACCTGCACAAACATTTCCATAAAGGTTCTGAACAATATATTACCGTAAATAAAAGTTGATATTGAGACTATTAAGAAGAATTTAATTGGAAAAGCAGCTTTTGCCAAATATGTACCTGCTAAGGCTTAGCCTCCAAGCCAAAACACTTCACAGAAGGGAAGGTCCAGAGGCCAGAAAGAAATAGTCAATGAGGACAGCCCTGTTTGTATTGGAAGAAAATGCCTTCCTGACCAAGCAAGCATTTAATCCATGCACTGCTCAGCTGTAATCATCATTCATCACCATTGATTCACTTTGCTGACTCAGAGAAGTTCAGACTTAGGTTACTACAGTAATAATGTAATGCACTGTGGAGTTTATTTTAATGGCAGAATTAATTTTAACAGCTTTATAAATTACTTTAGTTCTGTATTTATAGAACCATTAAGGTTTTGAAGGGGTCAGTCATATTTTTAGTTATACTTTACTGCATTTATAAAGAAAATTATGTTATGTTGGTATGGGTGAATTAACAGATTTCATAAGCTCTAAGGGTATAGCACTCAAAAATCTACTCTATTCCGAAACATAAGTTATGAGTCCCTCCACCCCTACAGCATCTACTATTTTAATTTTATACTTAAATGAATAATTCTCCTCAACACTTGCTTTTTCATGGGAATCAACAAATTCTGAAAAATCTAAATATCTTTAAAAAGTAAAATGCTGATTAACCAAAGGTAAAACTAGTCTCTTTTTGTAAGTGCCTCCATTGTTTTTCTTTTTCATCCATCATGTCCTCTTGCTTTAAGTACAGGCTGTGACCAGCCAGAGAAGATATGAATTACAGAAGCAAAGTTAGAAAAAAACAGCCTAAATAGCTCTTCTCTTCAATGTGTAAAGTGTAAGAACTGTATGTAAAAGCATAAAAGATAAACTTGATTATCAAAGAGGGCATGGGAAAAGAGACATGCTGCATGATAATTAGATGTTAAAATCTTAAGATTTTATATGATGGTACCTTAAACTTATCTTTGAAATTAATTGAGATATTTTCTTAAGAATAATCACCTATAAGACTATGGACTCTAGAAAAATTGTAAAGATGCTGTCAAATATATTTCAGTAAGCAGCAAATGAACCTCGCTTGAAACCATAAATCATTAATCTTTAATCACCAGCCAATTTCTCAATAAGCTCATTGGCATGGAAACTCTAAGATACTCAAAGGATAGTTCCCACAGATCTGGCATGCATGGTTGGCTTGTGCGTTTAATTACTGTTTATGCATTGGCAGGATCCAGGCTTTTGTATGTAATAGATAGAATGCTGTCATAGTGTCCAGATGGTTTTAGATGCAAGGCCCAGGGAGCATGTTTGGAGATTATAGGACTGATTTACTCTCTGTTTGCACCAGTTCAATTGTAAAAATCATGCTAATAGTATGCATATCAAAAATTCTGCATTAAGGAAATAAATGCAGTGCTATATTACTTACTTTGAAAGACATTTAAATTTGACTTTACCTTATCATTAGAAAATTTAAAGAAGTTTTGAAGCAAAATTAGTGTCTGTTTAATATTATGTTCTTTTTTTTTGGAAGGAGATAGAAAGAAAATACCTAGCTAGGGTCCAATCACTACCCCATAAAATGAGTTTTTAAAATAAATGAATATATGAACAGATGCTTTCTAATAACACCTCGAAAGAATCCTTACACAAATTAAAAAATTTTCATTAGTCATGGCAGTGTTCTTAATAATAATTTGTAGGAGTGATGAAAGCATATCCACTGAATCTGATTTTCTCCCTCTCCTTTTGATTTAATTTGATTCCACATTATAATATTTTTAACAACGACCTGAAATAAAAGTGAATTGAATAAAATATTATCTATTAATAATTATTTTATTTTCCTCATGTGAATTATTTTTGTTCTTGGAAAACTCAGATGCAGGTTGTTAAATTCAAGTTTTTCTGAAATAGTAGAACATTTTCAACATATGGATAATCCAAAATCCTTCAGTATCATTCTAACTGGTTTGAATCATGAGCTTTGCAGCCACTCCTATGAAAAAGAGTAGAAAAAGAAATTTTTTAAAAAATTTAATTCTCTTTTAAATGACTGGTTTGAGGACTAAAATTAGAATAAACTGAAGAAAAAAAAAGATAATAGTCTGTATTCCATTTCAAAATCTAGAAGAGCATTTATAGATGTTTGCTGGAAAAGTATCTATAGAAAATAAAATTATTCTAAAACTGACCTTTGATAGAATTTGTGAATTGATAGGATCTATTATCTCTTTTGGAAAGTAATTCAAATTACTGATAAAATGTCTTAGTAGTTTTATAAAAGACACCAATTATTTCATAATATATAATTATTTCTTTATTTCATAATATAAGAGACACTTTGAAAAACATACCCACTTGTACGTCATTCTTGGGAAGGAGCCTAACCAGACTTACAAAGAGATTGTAATCTTTAAGGAGAATACAGTTTAATAATCATCTAGCTATTCTATTTTCCCTATAAAATGTCTTTAGCTTATGATTTGGCAGGTTTGAAATACAATTTTAACAGTGTTCTTAACTGTTTGTCTGAGAAACTGTATTAACACCTACCAGCATATCTTAAGGACCAATGAAAACCATGGATCAACTAACAGAGATGTAACATGGTTGCATAAGACATAACAAAATCAAAACAGTAAACAGACTCACACACATATGGCCATTTGAATTATGACAAAGGCAACCCTGAAGTATATTGAGTAAAGCATGTTCTTTTCACTAACCCTGTTGAATCAATTGTATATCCACAAGGAAAACAATTAATCTTGATCCCTACCCCACACCATACATAAAAGTCAATTCCTATGACTAACAAATCTACTCCTGGGCATGTATCCAATGTAAATGTGTTAATATACATACCAAAAATATGAAAAAGAATGTTCATGGAGGCATTCTTGCCATGGCCCCAAACTGTAAACAACTCCAAATCTACAAACAGTAGAAAAGACAAATAAATTTAATATATAATGATTATGATATAGCAATGAAAATGAACACCTTGCAAATACAAAGTATTCAAATAAATTTCACAAATATAATGTTAAGCATAGCCAATAAAGAGTATCTACTATATGATTCAATTATATAAAGTTAAAAACAAGTAAAACTAGTCTATTGTACCCTAAGCCATGCTGATAGTAGGTTAGTAGTCAATGAAAGGGAACACAGGAATGGTTTTGTGGATATTAGGAATGTTTTGAAAATTGATTTAGATGCTGGTTACATGTGTGTTTTCATTTTGTGGGACATCACGAACTTTCTGTGTTATCATTAATTGTATCATCAACTTTGTGTGTTAAATGTATATATATATATTAATTCAGCAAATAAAAGTTTACTATAAAATCAGTGAAAATTCCTGATAACTTATACATACATATGTATCTGGATTTTGTGAATTGTAAATTAATCCCTGTCATCAATGATCCATGCTGACTGCCTTCTAGACTTTGACTTTGCCCACGCTTGCATTCCAACCTCTCCCACTTTTGTTACCACAGGCTCCATATCATCTGACCTCTCTGTTTTGTGTAGCACATTGTTTTCTATGCAATTCAAAATTGTGACCTTGCTTCAGTTAAGGGAATTGCTTGCCATTTTGTACCATAGAATAATGAATCCCTTCTCTATTGTCAGATATAATCAACATACTCTATATATTTATATCTCATGTAGGATTTCTTATGATACTGTCAACACCCAACCAAAGAAATATTCATCAATTTATTGACAGCACAGCTCTTACCTGGATACAGCAAAAAAAAAGTCCTTTTAAGCCCAAACACACAACCACTCAATGCCCTGGAAAGGTAAGAAAGAGTTAGGGGTAGGGAGGAGAAGGAGAGAACCATATTGTTTATTGCAGACGGAGTTTCTGATTGAAGTAAATAAGGGAAACTGAAAATCTTGTTGATTTCTACCAAGAAGTAAGAGCATGGTTTCATTGGCTGGTGTGAGGTGAAATGCCAGATAGAACAAATGCCTGATCACTGAGAGAATAAACCATATTCCTAACTCTAATATACATAATTCTCAAAAACATATTATCATTTGGCATTATCTATACTTCATACTCTTCTGCTAATATTTTTAAATAAGACAAGATATGACATAAGCTTCTGGAAACTTTATTTGACAGCAAATTATTTCTATTGGCATAAAATAACAGTAATTTGTTCCTGGAGAAATTTGGAACACAATTTGTGCATCAAAAGTTTTTTAGTTTTGACCATATTATTCTTTTGAATTTTTGAAGCTAATGAATTACATTGAGCTGGCACATTCCATGGATACCTTGAGTACTATTCATAGATATTTTCTGAATGAGGCAAGCAAAATATAGTCTGGGAAGAGTCCAACAGATCAGATATCTGTCTACATCTGGGTGCCTGGCTAGGAAGAACTTTTGTAAAGATGCCAATTAAAAGTTATCAGATGCTTCTTTATCTGCCTGAATTTCTGGAGATTATGGATAATCTCCAGAAATATGTAAAATATTACATATTTTATAAAACATACATTTTATATAATATGTGACATATATATACTACATATATTTTATTTATAATATATAATTTATATTATATTTAAGTTATGCTCAAAGGTGACTGTATAAATATGAGAGAGAGAGAGAGAGTCACCTTTGAGCATATCTTCTATGTACTGTGAAGAACTGGTTCTAGGATTGAAAAATTTTAAAGCTTAAAAAAACTTCAAGCTTAAAAAATAGTTATTCTTAAAGTTGAGAAAATGAAAAAAATACAAAATTACAGCTGAGTTAAGCCTGTAAAATAAACTGATTCACAGATGCCATACATGTCTTAATTTGCTTTTCCTCTGGCTGTAATGGCTTCCTTCAGCTTGTAATACCACCACCATCCTCTCTACCTATCTAAGTTCATTCACCAGTTAGTCTGCATTAACATTTAAAGTGGACTAGACCATGAAATATGGATTTAAATGTATATATAAAATATATATAAAACTTTATATAAAATATAAGATTTCCTTTCCTCATGATGCTTTCTGTCTATGAAGTTAAGTCTGTTTGTAATTATTTGAGAAAGAATTCATTTTTATTTTGGTATAGCAGAGGATAGATGGCATCCCCCACTCCCCTTTTCAGAAATAACATAAAATTGATTAGAAAAGCAAGGACCAAATATTATTTTCTGTAAAATTAAGATTTATCTATACACCTGGACTAAAATAGCAATCAAGGTCAAAAAGAAAGTTTATAAGATTTAGAGAGGATGCCCATTGCTGCTGACATCAGCCATTGCTGGTAGAGAATCCTCCTCTGAGGAAAGTGGCACTTACCTAAAAACAAATGACTCCTTGCTGAGAAAAATGAATGTCACTGCAGGTACCTGTTTTAAGAAATTCCCTGAACCAACAGACAAGTCAAATTTGCAGAAAGAGATTTGTAGAGGATGTGCGGGGAAGAAGACGGTGCTGCAAGCACATTCATGTCTTCCAAGCTCTGTTTTCTGTTGCATGGAGAAGCATGAAACCTAAAAGCTTTCTCTCTCTCTCTCTCTCTCACTCACAACATGTATATCACAGGAAATTTGTACTAGCCAGAAACGAAGCTTTACTCCCTTCTCAGTATAAACATCTTGGTCCAAGAAGAATACGCCTCATAGAAAGGTAAGTAATAGTCACAAAGAAACCAAAGGGAGTATAAGATGTTCCATGGTGAAAGAAGAAAGGGAACAGGAATGGCAGATAGCAAGTAAAAACACTGGCCAGAAAAATCTCCTCACACTGTAAATAAAACTAAATGGCTCATGAATGAAATTAAATGCTCATACATACAGTCATATATATGTATGAAATAACACACAAAAATTGCATGTATGAAAGACCAAAGCACAAATATAACAATTCAGGGATAATATGGCAAGACAACAGGAATAATTAAACCATGAGCTGGTAGAACTCAGGAGAAATGGAATTTTAAAGATTAAGTGAGTGGATATGAAAATGCTATATACTTGTTGACACTAGCTAGGATGACAGGGTAAGTCTTAGAAAAAGAGAAAAAAGCTAATATTGTTCTTAAAGGATGAATGGAAATGAGGTCAATCAGAAAACAAAACTAAGTCGTCAAATATAACATGTACAAGGGCATAAGTGTATTTTCAGGGAACTGAAAATGGTTATCCACATCTGAATACAGGATATCAGAGAGAGAGAAAAATAATGGATGGGACTGGAACTCTCAGTAAATACTAGATTTTGAAGAATATTTTGTGCCATGCTAATAAATGTAACTTCATGTTATCAGTAAAGAGGATCTGCTTTAAATCAGATCATTTATATTTCAGAAAGGTTATTATGTCCACAGTGAGGGAGAACTATAGATTGCTCTGAAAATAGAGGGTAGAAAAAGCTATGACAATAATGGTCATTCTTTTCAATAATCCAGATAAATTATAATGTTATAACTGTAGTTATTGACTATAGGGATAGAAAATTGCAGGGAAAATAAGAAATATTTAATAATAAATATCCACAAAATTGCTTGGCCAGTTGAATACAGTACAAAAGGAAAAGGACTTAAGAATGACTCCAGGTTTCTGAAATGCTTGACCAGTACAGATGGCATCATAGTGATCAGTATAGAAATCCTATAGGAAATCCTGTAGGATATACAGGTTTGGTGGAGGAAAGCAAGAGGAAGAGATAATGAATTACTCATAAGGATGTATATTATAATAAATCAAATAATTCAAATTATTAAACTCTAATCAAAGATGATAAGGTACCAAAACCTGAATACCAGAATGATACTGACAAATTTTGGCTGTTATTAAAATAAGAAAAAAATCCGTATGTTTTCACATCAGATATCATAAAGAATTTTCATCCAGCATGATTTTAAATGTCTTAAAGTATTAAAAATCATCACAAATTGTGTGTCTCTCAGTAGCACTAAATGCTTGGAAGAGAAAAAGTTGCACAGAAATTAGATAATTTAGAAAAGTAAGTCTTTAAGGAAATCAACCTAAATTACTAAAGTCATGTTATAGACTTGGTTACGGAACATAAGTACTCTCTACTTAAAGAAAACATTACATTTCTTCTTTTTTTCCGAAACTAATGTCTTCTTTGTAATTTTATAATATCAACAGTTCCAGATAATAACAAATGTTATTCTATTTATTTCAATCTTTTATTTAACTTTTATTTCATGTTGATTAATATGATGAATACAATCTAGATTTTCTGTTGTAATATAAAAGTTAAGGATACCCTTTTTCTTCATGTGTATAGTTGCTTCAGAATATTACATTAGTTTCAGGTGTACAACATATTGGCTCAATATTTTTATAGATTATACTCCACTTGAAGTTATATTATAAAATAATAGATATATTCCCCTGTGCTGTACAATATATCCCCATTGTTTATCTATTTTATACATACTAGCTTGTATCTTTTAATCCCATATCACTTATCTTGCCTCTCTCATTTCCCTCTCCCCACTGGTATCCACTAGCATGTTTCTTTTTTTTAATATCTGTGAGTCTGTTTCTGTTTCATTATATACATTTGTTTTATTGTTTAGATTCCACATATAAGTGACAACATACAGTACTTGTCTTTCTCTGACTTTTTTCACTAAGCGTAATATTCCCTAGATCCATACACTTTGTTGCAATTGGCAGAATTTTATTCTCTTTTTATGGCTGAGTAATATTCCAGTGTGTGTGTGTGTGTGTGTGTGTGTGTGTGTGTACACATTTTCTTTATCTCAGCTGTTAACAGACACATGGATTGCTTCCATATCATGGCTATTGTAAATAATGCTGCTATGAACATTAGGGTGAGTGTATCTTTTTGAATTGGTGTTTTCTTTTTTTCCAGATGTTTACCCAGGAATGGAATTGCTGGATCATATGGTAGTTCTATTTTTAGATTCTTTAGGAGCCTCCATACTGTTTTCCACAGCTGCTGCACCAATTTACATTCCCATCAACATTGAACAATGGTTTCATCCTCACCAACATTTGTTATTTGGAGACTTTTTCATGATATCTAATCTGACATGTATGAGGTGATATCTCATTGTGGGTTTTGATTTGCATTTCCCTGATGATTAGTGATGTTGAGCATCTTTTCATGTGCCTCTTGGCTATTTGCATGTCCTCCTTGGGAAACGTCTATTCAGTCTTCTGCCCATTTTAAATTGGGTTGTTTATTTTTTTGATATTGAGTTATATGAGTTATATTTATGTTTTGGATATTAACTCCTTATTGGTCATATCATTTGCAAATATTTTTTCCCCTTTCAGTAGATTACCTTTTAATTTTGTCAATAATTTCCTTTGCTGTGCAAAAGCTTTTAAGTATAATTGTCTTTAAGTATAATTTTTGCTTTTATTTCTTTTGCCTTAGGAGATAGATTCAAGAAAATATTGCTATGAGTTATTCAAAGAGTGTTCTGTCTATATTATCTTTTAGGAGTTTAATGATTTGGGGTCTTACAGTTAAGTCTTTAATCCATTTTGAGTTTATTTTCTTATATGGTATAAGGAGATGCTCTAATCTCACTCTTTTACATGTAGCTGTTCAGTTTCTCCAACACCATTTGCTTGAGTCTTTTTCTCCATTTTTTTATTCTTGCCTCTATTATTTAGATTAATTGAACTCAGGTACATGAATTTATTTCCAGGCTCTCTATTCTGATCCATTGATGTATAATTCTGTTTTGTACCAATGTGATGCTGTTTTGATTATCGTAGCTTTGTAGTATAGTGTGAAGTCAGGGCACTGATACCTTACTGCTTTGTTCTCTTTTCTCAAGATTGCTTTGGCAATTCAGGGTCTTTTGTAGTTTCATATAAAGTTTAAGATCATTTGTTCCACTTCTGCAAAGAATGTCCTAGATATTTTGATATGGATTGCATCTAATCTGTATGTTGCTTTGGGTACTATGGACATTTTAACAATATTAATTCTTCCAATCCAAGAACACAGGATATCTTTCCATTTCATTGTATCATCTTCATTTCCTTACTCAATGTTTTATAATTTTTAGAGTATAGATCCTTCACTTCCTTGGTTAAGTTTATTCCTAGGTACTTTATACTTTATGATACAATTTTAAACTGGATTTTTTTAAGCTTTCTTTTTCTCCAAGTTCATTATTAACATATAGAAAAACAACAGATTTCTGTAAGCTAATCGTATATCTTGTAACTTTACTGAATTCATTTATTAGTTTTACTATTTTGTTGGTTGAGACTTTAGGATTTTCTGTATATAGTATCATGTCATCTGCAAATAGTGACAGATTTACTTCATCCTTTCCAATTTGGATGCTTTTTATTTCTTTTTCTTGTCTGACTGCTGTGGCTAGAACTGCCAATACTATGTTAAATGGAAGTGGTGAGATTAGGCATAATTGTCTTTTTCCTGATTTTAGAGGAAAGGCTTTCAGTTTTTCACTGTTGAAGATGATGTTATCTATGGGTTTGACACAATGGCCTTCATTATGCTGAAATATGTTCCCTCTTACCAAATTTGATGAGAATTTTTAACATGAATGGATGTTGAATTTGTCCAATGCTTTTGTTGAGTCTATTGAGATGATCATGTGATTTTTATCCTTTCCTTTGTTAATGTGGTTTATCATTTATCATATTGATTGATTTGCAAATATCAAATCATCCTTGCATCCCTGGAATAAATCCCATTTGATTGTATTATATGATCCTTTTAATATATGGTTGAATTCAATTTGCTAATATTTTGTAGAAGATTTCTGCATTCATATTCATCAAAGATATAGGCCCTTAATTTGTTTTTTTTTTTTTTTTTTTTTGGTGATGTCTTTGTCTGGTTTTGGCATCAAGATAATTGTTGCCTTGTGGGATGTGTTTTCTTCTCTTCAATTTTTTGGTGACAGTTTGAGAAGGAGAGGTATAAGTTCGTCTTCATATGTTTGGTAAAATTCCCCAGTGAAGCTGTCTGGGCCTGAACTTGTGGTTGCTTGGGGGATTTTTTGTTTGTTTTGTTTTGTTCTGTTTTGTTTGTTTTTAATAGATTCCACTTTGCTTTTAGTGAACTGTCTGTTCAAATTGTCTGTTTCTTCTTTACTCATTCTTGGCAGGCAGTATGTTTCTAGAAGTTTCCATTTCTCCCTTTATATCACCTTGCATTTGCTTTATACATTTAGGTGCTCTTGTATTTGGTGCATATATGTGAGTGAATGTAATATCCTCTTCTTGTAGTGATCCTTTTATCATTATACAATCCCTGTATTTGTCTTTTGCTAAAGACTTTGTTTTAGAGTCTATTTTGTCAGATGTGAGTATTGCTACTGCTGCTTTCTTATTGTTTCTGTTTGCATGAAATATCTTTTTCCATCCCCTCATTTTCAGTCTCTGTGTGTCATTCGCTCTGAAGTGAGTCTCATGAAAGCAATATATAGATGGGTCTTGTTTTCAATCCAATCAGCCATCTTATGCCTTTTGATTGGAGCATTTAGTTCATTGACATTTAAATTAACTATTGATAGGTACGTATTATTGCCATTTTATTACCTGTTTTCTGGCTATTTTGTAATTCTTCTCTGTTCAGTTCTTCTTTTGTGTCTTCCCTTCTTTTATTTGATGATTTTCTTTAGTGCTATGCTTGTATTCCTTTCTTTTCAATTTTTTGTGTATCTATTGTATGTTTTTGTTTTGTGGTTACAGGGATTTCATGTATGTTGACCTATAACTGTATCTACTTATTTTAAAGTGGTAGACATTTAAATTCAAACACATTCTGAAAGACCTACATTTATTTATTTATTTATTTATTATTTATTTATTTATTTTTGACTGTGTTGGATCTTCATTCCTGTGCATGGGCTTTCTCTAGTCGTAGTGAGTGGTGGCTACTCTTTGTTGAGGTGAGCAGGCTTCTCATTCTGGTGGCTTCTCTTGTTGTGGAGTACAGTCTCTAGGCATGCGAACTTCAGTAATCTCAGCACATGGACTCAATAGTTGTGGCTCACGGGCTCTAGAGCATAGGCTCAGTAGTTGTGGTGCACAGGCTTTGTTGCTCCGCAGCCTGTGGGATCTTCCTGGCCCAGGGATCATACCCATGTCCCCTGCATTGACAGGCAGGTTCTTAACCACTGTGCCACCAGGGAAGCCCTATCCCCTTCAATTTTAAATGATAATCTTCCTGAGTATCGTATTGTACGTTGCATGTTTTCCCTTCCAGCACTTTGAATATATTATGCCACTCCCTTCTGGCCTGCAAAGTTTCTGTAGAAAAATCAACTGATAGACTTTGGGGGTTACCTTGTATATGACTTTTTTTTCTTTTCTTGCTGCCTATAGAATTCTCTCTTTATCTTTAAGTCTTTCCGTTCTAATTATAATATGTCTTGGGTCCATTTGGGTTCATCTTGTTTGGGACCTTCTGTGCTTCCTATACCTGGATATGTTTCCTTTTTATGTTTGGGAAATTTTCAGCCATAATTTCATTAACTACATTTTCCAATCTCTTCTCTTTCTCTTAACATTCTGGGGCCCCTATAATGTGAATGTTGGCACACTTGATGTTATGCCAGATATCTCTTAAACTGTTCTCATTTTTTACTTGTTTTTCCTTTTGCTGTTCTGAATGGATGATTTCCATTATTCTATCTTCCAGATTACTCATATGTTCTTCTGTATCATTTAGTCTGCTATCCTTCTAGTGCTTTTATCATTTCATTTATTGTATTCTGCAGTTATGACTGGTTCTTTTTTTATATTTTCTGGTTCCTTGTTAAAATTCTCACTGTATTCATATATTCTTTCCCCTAATTCAGTTAGCATTCTTATTACTAATGATTTGAATTCCTTATGTGGTAAATTATTTAACTTTAATAATATCCTTTTCCAGCGTTTTTTTTTTTTTTTTTTTTTTTTCTTGCTCTTTCAATTGAGACCAGTTCTCTGCCTCTACATTTTGCTTAACTTCTTTAGGTGAAACAGTTACCCACTGAATTCTTGAAGCAGCGTCCTTATATGGGAGCATTCCTATAATAGTCTGCATGTGCCCAGGCTTTGGTGGGAGATCTGGATTTGACATGAACACAAATCATGTTTTTCCTCAGGGGGTGCTGGCAGCTATCACATTAGCAGAGGTGGGGCTGGAGTAGGGGCTAGGCCAGAGCCATGTGTGAGGTGTGGATTTCCCTCTGCTCAGTGGCCATCACCACCCTATCAGGAGCAGGGTCAGATCCCAAGTTGCTGGAGCAGAAGCCCTTAGGGTCAGGTGCAGACTGGCTCTGTTCTCTTCAAATGTGTGCTTTCCTCTCTCCCAACACCAGTATCCCTGCACCAGAGGAGAGCAATGCTGGAGCAAGAGGAGCCTGTGTGGCTCTTGGTTTGTGATGGGTACGGGCTATGGTGGTCCATCCACAAACAGAGGTTTGGGCTGCCTCTGATGCACTGCATATGCAAGTACCAGTAATGGCTGTTCCCACCCTACTCAGATGCTGCTTCAAGTCTAAGTGTGTCCCGTGGCCAAGCATTATCCTCAGTCTTGGCAGCCCTTGCTCCAATGTAGAGCCATGACATGAAGTAAACAGGGCTGGAGTGTTTGCACAGCTTAGGCTGGGGTGTGTGACGGGGTCATCACAGGAAACTGGTCAGCCACTAGAGCAGTTTTCAACCCATCATCTCTGCCCTACCTCTGGAGTAAGTCAGTATGCACGTGCTCCTCACAAGTGAGTGCAGTCTTCCCACAGCTGTCCTGTTAGGCGCACTGGCCCTCCAACAAGCCAAGTGGGCTCATATTCCCTGTATCTGACCCCAGGACTGGGGCACCCCACATGTTGCTCAGCCTGCTCACACTCCAGGGCAGATATTCACCTGTGTAACCTGCCTTGTCCTCTAAGTCCCTTCCCAGAGGCACAGATCCTGACCTGATCTCTTCTCTTCCCTTTCTACCCAATTCTGTGTGGATCTTTCTTACAGCCTTGGTTGTTTAGGAGTCTTTCCGCCAGTTTCCAGTTAGTTTTCAGAGAATTGTTCCATGTGTAGATGCATTTTTGATGTGTTTGTGGGGGGAAGTGAGTCCAAGTCCTCCTACTCCACCATTTAGACTGATTTCTTCAATTTACTTCTGTGAGTGAAAAAATATTGTCTGCCATATCAGTAAAGAAAGGATGTTGCGGCCATCAAGGCATCACATTACAGCTGCCCCAACAGTGAGCCCTGAAGGAACTCAAGATACAAACATGATGCCCACCATCAATCCATCAGCCACAGCAGCCACTCCCCCAATAGTGCACCCTGAGGAGGCACAGGATGTGAAAACACAGGATACTGGCCCCAGAGACCTAAGGTATATATGAAAGGAATGATTTCAATAACCCCAGACTTCTGCATCTTCCCAACCATAGAAAAGCACTAAATTCCTGAATTTGAAATATCCGGTTTTCTTTAATTAACAATAATCCTTTTTTTTTTTCTTTTTATGTTCTCTGTTGCAAAAACTCCTATATATCCTATCTCCTCCCTTACCTCTTCACAGCAGTTTCTCAGAGCTATGAGAGAAGCTGCATCCCAGGCTTAAGTCCTCAGTTTAGCCTGCCAAGTAAAACATAATTCTCAACTTTTAGGTTGTGTATTTTTTTTTTTCAGTTGATACTTTCAAGTATAAAGGTTGCAGAAAATTTGTCATCAGCATGCAAGCTCTTAGGAAAATCTACTAAAGAATCAGCTTCAGATAACCAAAATGACTGAAAAACTTTGACATAATGACTGATGGTAAGGATTAAAGATATAGTGATTTATCTGTAGAATCAAAATTAATAGAGGCTTTAAAGGTGAGAATATAAAATATATCAGCAGCATGTCCTGACAATGGGTACAATAAAACTGTGAATAAATAGCAGAGAATGAGGTAAACATTTGCAAAAACGACTTTTTTAAACTAAATTGGTGCTAACGTTGGTATTATTATCCTTGATATGCTTGGTATGTAATGTACCATAAAATAAGCAATTCTAATTTTATCAGCCCCAGAATCCTTGTAATTCAAGACATTCAACGTGGGGAAAAGGAGGTATGCATGTAAAAAGTAGAGGTTAAATTTTACTCAATATCAATAGGAATTTCATGTAAAATCCAATGATGCTTTATTTTTTAAATATGTGGCTTTGTCTACATATATGTACATATTTATATAATAGATAATAGATAAATATATAGATGATATATAGAGAGGTAAATAGATTAGATTGATAGATAGATGATAGATAGATAGATAGATAGATAGATAGATAGATAATAGATAGAATACACATATAGTTTCTAGTTCTGTTCACTGGAAAATTCTAGAAACAGTGATCAACCCATTAGGAATGAAACTCTTTTGCTTGAACTGTGATCTCTAAATACCATCTCCCACTAAAAGGAACCAAGGCTACTTGGATAATTGGCTAATTCCAGGTCTGAGGCAGGAAATGTACAGTATTCTTATAGCAAGACATTTGAGCAGAGATGTAATTGATGAGGGAGAGAATATGCTGGGTTTCTGGGAAAGAACATTCTAGACAGAGGGATCAGCAAGTGCAAAGTCCATAGATAGTATTGTTTGCTGTACTAAGGAAAACTTAAAAGACCTTTGTGGCAGTGGCTTAGTTAAGTGAGAGCAAGTGTGGTAGGAGGTGGGGCATGGTTTGGAGGTGGGCCAGATCATGAATGGATTTGTAGACTATTTTAAACAGTTTGGATTTTTTCTGAGAGAAGCTGTTCATAGTTATTTTTAGTAGGGAAGTAACATGATCTGACATTTAGTTTTAAAAGGATCATTCTTGCTGCTGTGTTGCATTATATTATTGGGGGAAGCATAAAAGCAAAAGCAGAGAGACCAGTGGGAGCCTATGGCAGCAACCTGGGCAAGATTTGGCAGAGGTGTGGACCAGCATGAAAGAGAAAGTGGTGAGGAGAAGTGCTAGGATTCCAAATATATCTTGCATGTACACTCGGTGCAGTTTCGTGATGATTTAATGTAGGGTGTGAAAGAAAGAGAAATATTAAAGACTACCCCAAGGTCCATTATAAAAATGAAAATGGCAGTTCCTGGGACAGCAAAGACTGACGTGTTAGGAGGGAATAAATAAAATGGTAAATTTTGCATAATTGTTCACCGTTATTAAAATTATAGTAAAATGTTTGTTTTAAAACATTTTGTCTTCTGCTACTACCAAAAATTGTAGTCGATCTTTGCAAAAGCATCTTTAATGTCACAGGCTTTGTCAAAATAAGGGCAATTTTTCAAGCCATCTAACACATTTTAAAGAGTATATCAACTGCACTTTTATCTGAGTTGTAAGAAATAGCACCATTTCAAGTTAGGTCTGATGTTGTCTCTGGAGATTTGACATATATATATATGACATATATATATATATATGACTTTTATATATATATATAAATGACAAATATATGACATATATATGACTTTTTTGGAAATATTTGTCTTATAAATGTGAATGTGTGATTTCAAAATATAAACTACACATTACACTATAATAAATCCTAATACAGTTCTATAAAGTGTTTTTTAAGCAGCTAAATTAAAATACCATGCACCTATTTGCAATGGAGATATTAACACTTAAGAAAACAATATTCAAACTTGTTAAATTCTTTTGACTATTTTTCTAATTACAACTGATGATCTCATTCAAAATGAACACTTGTTTTGATTGAGGTCGTTTTAGAAGAGTGTGTCTCACCCAAATTGTATCCTCTTGTTTAAAAGAAAGTTATTGTGAATGTACCTTTTGATAGGAAAGGCATTGCAAGAACAAACATAAGAAGTAACTCTATTTTTAGAATGATCAGTCTTTTGTGGGGATAGAAATTAAAACAAGCAAGTGAAATACATTCAGGAATAAATAGTTATATCCCTGACTTAGATTTTTAAAAATCTTTATATTGTCCAATCTGTGAAAATCCATTGCACCTTTACTGATTTTTCATTCCAATATTTAAACATTTCTATTAAATTGAATTTCAGGGAGAAAACTATATTTAAGTTGTATCTTAATAACCAGCGAAAGAAGTAACTTAAAATTATCAAATCTATTTTAGTTAACATTTTCTTGACCAGATAACATCATCAAAAAATACTCAATACAAGTTTAAATATTAGTTACATTCCACAAGTTAATAAAGATTATTAGTCTGATAACTTTTAATTCCTGCTAATTTACACTTAGAGGAGTTGCTTAAAAAGTTTGTTACCAAATTTCATTTGTTGCCAGTATACAAGGGATAAAATAAAGCCTTCTTCAAGAACTAAGAAGTGATCATTTTGCCATTATTTTTAAACAAACTAATATCACTCTTGGAGAGTTAAAGTTGAGACTAACTCATAATGGTACAAAGAAGAGTTGTGCAAAAGTCTCCCTACGAAATAGTACTCTGAAGTCAAGACATTCTGGACAAAGTTGAAAATATTCGTATATTAATATTTAGAGAAAGAATGTGTCAAACAGAAGGTGATTGGTAACCTAAGGAAAACTGGAGAAAGAATAGCAGTAGAGGCATTGGCATATCCATGTGTCCAGGGATGAAAACATTTTGCGTGAGGGGTTTTAGGTATTTTGGTCCCATTGGTAAAACCATTCCCATTTGAGATAAACACAAAAGTTTGTTTTTTTTCAATTTCTCTAATGCTACTCATCCTGATTGCATGTTTTTCAAGAGAAATTTTGACTACATTTTCTTATGGGGAAAGAATAATCTGATTCCAGCAAATCATGTTGAAGTAACTCAATTGAAAAAAATTTTAAAACAGAATTTGATCTCACATATCACTCTATATCATTCTCCATTTCTTCGCTCCCCTCCACATCATTCTTCCAAAGACTCATCTGTTGTCTCTCTTGATAATTCCCCTTGGCCTAATTTCTTTTGGATGTACATAAACCACTGTGAGCTCTTGTGAAAGTCACCACTGCAATGCCAATGCCAACAGTCATTTCATACTCTTATGACTTAATATCAGCAGATTTAAAAATTATTATTAATTTTTCACACATACGCAAAAGTAGAAAGTATAACACAATGAAACCCATGTAGCCTTTACATATTCTTTTTTAAATATACTTTTTGTTGTTTGTTTTGTAGTAAGAACACAACAGGAGGTCTATTTAACAAATTTTTAAGTGCATGATACAATATTGTTCACTATAGGAAAATGTTGTATATCAGATCTTTAAAACTTTTTCATCTTGTGTAATTGAAGTTCTATACCTTTAAACAGCAACTCTTCATTTCCCTTTTCCCTCAGCATCTGGAGACCACCATTTATTCTCTTGTTTCTATGAGAAACAAGACTTTTTCAGATAGCTCTTAAAAGTGTAACCATTCAGTATTTGTGCTTCTGTTACTTGCACACTTTTGGAGGGAGTGTAAAGTGCTACAGCTGCAATGGAAAAATGCTATGATGTTTTCTCCAAAAATTAAAGATAGAACTGTGATTTTACCCCTTTTTGGTATACATCTAAAGGGGGTAAAATCAGGATCTTAAAGAGGTATCTACACTTTCATGTTCATTTTAGTACTATTCACAACAGCCAAGATTTGGAAACAATCTAAAAGTCCACTGGTGGATAGATGAATAAAGAAAACGTCATTTATACATACAGTGGAATATTACTCAGCCTTTAAAAAAGAAGCAAATCCTACTATATACCACAAACATGGATGAAACTGGAACACATGATGCTAAGCCTTTACATATTCAAACAAAAATGTCCTTCATCTGTCACTCAAATTCAACCACTGTCAAGATTTTGTCACATTTTTCTTTTTTCATTTGCTGAAGTATGTAAAGCTCATGAAGCCAAAATATGTTAAAGAAAATTCCCAAATTTATGACTATCTACTTCAATATGCGGTTCTAAAAAAGTAAACTTTTTCCTGCCAAACCCCCAAAATACATGATTGTATCTAACAGAAGAAACAGTAACAAAATTAACAATAAAATAAAACAATATCCTGTCTGTAACCACATTTCCCCAATTATCTAAAAATTGTGTTTGTATAGTTGCTTTATTCTAAGTAGGATCCAGATAAGGTTGATACACTAGATTTGGCTTTTAATTGTTGTTGTTGTTGTTGTTTTTTCTCTTTTAAATAGAGCAGATCTCTCTTGGGTGGTAGGCTGGTTTTTTTCCTTAAATGGCATTAAAAATTAGTCCCTGGTCATGCATTTTATGTTTTGTTCTCAAAGCATTTTTTAAATGGTTTCCTAGATATGACTGGGTCAAGTATAAATGCATATATTATTTTTCTAATTATTGCTCAATTTCTCCTTATAGAGGCTAGAACATTTTTCATTCCCACCACCAATATACAAGAGTGTTTCCTCATGGCTTCCCCATCAGGGGATGCTGTCAAAATTTTGGATGCTTACCAACCTGATAATAAGTGGTATCTCAATGACTTTGAAATTTCATTTCTTTTGAGTCCAGTTAACTTATTTTCACATGCTTAAAGGAATTTTTATTGCTACTTCTAACTACCCTTGATGTCAGCAATTTTTGAAATGTTTTATCATTACCTCTTTGATAAAATAGTTTTATTCTTTTGATTTCCAAGGCACACCACTCACCTTGTTTCTCTTCTCCTTTACTGTCCTTTCTTCTCTCACTCTCATTCCAAATTATTCTCCTCTTCTCAACCTCTACATATCAGTTAGCTCCAGGGCTCAGTCTTTGAACATCTTCTTTTCTCCATCTATACAGTAGGCCCTCCATAATCATGGATTCTGTATCTGCAAATTCAACCAAGTGTGATGGAAAATATTTGAAAAAATTTCCAGAAACTTTCAAAAAGCAAAACTTGAATTTGCTACACACTGGCAATTATTTACATGCCATTTACATTATGTTAGGTATTGTAAGTACTCGAGAGATGTTTTAAAGTATACAGGAGGATGCGCATAGGTTATATGCAAATACTATGCCATTTTATGTAAGGGACTTGACCATCTGTGGATTTTGGTATCTGTGGGCATCCTGGAGCTACTGCCCCCTCCCCGCAAATACCTTAGGTGACAATGCCCAAATTTGTAGCCTTAGTCCTTAACTTCACTGTCAATTAAAGAAAAATATACAGTTGACTATTTGATAACATCCACTTTAATATCCAACCATGTTCTCGATCATCTCCACACTCTAAAGTGACCCTCCCCTACTATTTCCCATTCTGCCTCCTTTCCTGTAATTGCTGAAGCCAACCACTTAAAGTCATCAGGACTCCTCTCTTTTTCTCACACCCCTCTTATGATCCAGAAACTCATTCAGTTTGTTCTATCAGAATCTGACCATTTTACCATCACTTACACCATGAAAATTCTATCCCAAAACAACATTAGCACCCTCTTGGATTTTGGGATAGCCCTCCTACTTGTCCTCTGCTTTCACCTTGTTTTTCTGCATACAGCAACCAAAATTATACTTTTAAAATAAATCAGATCAGATCTAGCAATTCCATTTCTGATAAATATCTAAAAGAGTTGAAAGTGTGGTCTCAAAGAGATATGCGTACATCCATGTTCATAGCCGCATCATTCACTATAGACAATAAGCAGAAGCTCATTGTCCAAATATCCATTGATGGATGAATGGGTTTACAAAATATGATATATACAGACAAAGAAGTATTATTCAGCCTTCAAAAGGGAGGGGATTCTGACATATGCTACAACAAGGATGAACCTTGAGGTCATGATGCTAAATGAAATAAGCCAGTCACACAAAAACAAATACTGTCTTTACATGAGGTATCTAGAGTAGTCCTACACTTACATGAGGTATCTGGAGTAGTCAAACTCATAGAACCATAAAGTAGAGTGGTAGCTGTCAGGAGTTAGGGAGAAGGGGAAATGGAGAACTGTTTTTTAATGGGAACAGAGTTTCAGTCTCACAAGGTGGAAATGTTCTGAGATTGGTTGTACAACAACTTGAACCTACTTAACACTACTGAAGTGTAGACGTAAAAAAATGGTTGAGGGTAAATTTTATATTTATTTTTCCACAATTTAAAAAAAGTTTAAATATCAGCAAATTGCCTTCAAACCCACCAATAAAGTTCCTCCTCGCCTAGAATAAGTCTGAAAGTCTTCCCAGAACCTTCAATGCCTTGTGTGATCTGCACCCCTCCTCCACTCAACACCCACCTCTGACCTCATCTTCTACTACCTACTTTCTGTTTCATTCTGTCTCTGTTCTTCCATTGTTGTGTGAGCTTGTCAAAAACACTTGACCTCAGGTTCTTTACAGCTGATGTTTCCAGATATATTTACATAACTTATTCTCTCATTTCAGTTCACTGCTCATAGAAACATTCCCTGACTACACTAACTAGTACGTTCTTCCTGTTACCTTTTAACCCCTTACTCTGACTTAATATTCTTCATACCCTTAAGCATCACTTAATATGTAACAATTATTTTGATATTACTTTCCTCTCTTTTGTGATTGTTCATATGCCCTAACTAGTTTTTCTGCCCTCAATTTTTTAAAATTATTTTTTCATTTCCAATCTCTCTCATAGATAAGTTGCTTTATATGTTAGGATTTTTATCATTATTATTTTCTTCCCTGTGACAATATCACACTGCCTTCATTTCTGGAGATTACTATCAAATCTTGTTATTTGTTAGATAAAATGTAACAACTTATCCTTGAAAAATTGTCTTGTCGATACTTGCTCTTCAATTGTTCACATTTATCTAAGAAGCAGCTGGTCAATTTCCATGTCAATAATTTGTGGAAACTTTAATAGGAATTGTGTTGAGTATTAACATTATTTTGTTGGAGAATATGCACCTTTCCTTTACTGGTTCTTCCTATTCTTGCATATAATGCAGTTTATTTAGGTTATTAACGTCTGTCAATTAAAAGTTTGAATTTTACATACCTTGTGAGATTTATTATTAGTACCTTATATTTTTGGTTATACTTGTGGATAAAATATATTTTTAAATAAAATGTCTCTGATTTTCTGGTGTAGAGAAATGCCATAGAATTCATCATCTATCTAGCAACTGTTTTCTAATCTCATTAATTCTGTCTGTAGATTCTTTTGGGGCTTCTATGTTGGAAATCATACATCTGTGAATGCTGTTATCTTTATTTCTTTTTCAAAACAGTATGTCTTTTTCTTTCTTCTTATCCTGACAAATCCCTTTAGAACAATACTGAATAGAAATCAAGACAGGGAGGAGAAAAGATGGAGGCGAAGTAGAGAGACGTGGAGTGCATCCCTCTCCACAGATGCATTGGGAATACACGGAAGGACGCAGTCATTCCCACAGAGAACCAGCTGAACACCAGCAGACGGCCTCGAACACCAGAAAGGACCGCGGGGAGCCCGACATAGCCGGTAGGGAGGCATCTACGAAGGCTCAAAGAGGGTGAAGCGGCGGAGCTGTGGCAGACGGGAGGGAGTGAGAAACATACAGAGGGTCCGCAGCGCAGCTCAGCGTTCCCAGACCGAGACGTCAACCCACGGCTGAACGGAGGGTCCGGGAGCGGGAGCGTGGGAACCGGAGAGCTGGTTCAGGGGGAGAAACATTGTTGCCGGTAGGGTGACGGACCGAGAGGACAGGAGGGAGGAGGTCCGCGGAGAGGAGTGCCCGTCCCTGAGAGCTGCCCAGACATGATGGTGGCTGGAGGCTGCAGGCTCACGGGTGGGAGGGGGGGTGGGGGTGGGGGGGGGGGGCCGTGCGCATAGCCTCTCTCTGTCTTTCCGCGCCTCTGCAACAGGTGGTGGAGAGATGCCCGTGGGCCACCTAAGGCGCTCAGGGATAACAAGCAGCCTCAGGCACTTGGGCGGGGCTAGATTAAAACCCCTTGCAACGCCAGCAGCAGGGAGGCTGCCTAGAGAAAAAAAAAAAAAAAACAGCAACAACAACAACAAAAAAACCCAAGAGAGGCCCAACTCTAAGACTTTCTGTTTATGCCTGAGCCACCAGTGTCCCTCTGCAACAGGCACCTCCAAGCCCGACTGAAACAACAGTGTGCCACTGCTTACTCACTCCCAGGAGAAGGAGCCACTATTGTACCCTCTCCCTCCCCACACACCGATGCTTACAGACGAACAATAAAGGAACCTCTGCTGGTCACAGAATAATGCAAAAAAACCCAAGGCAAGGAGAAGGACACTTACAGCTGAGACGCTAAGGAAACAGAAATAGTAGTATCAATACCTATTGAACTGGTCCATTCTGGGATCAGTTCTGGATTTTTTTTTTTTCTTTTTCTTTTTCTCTCTCTTTTTTTTTTTTTTTTCTTTATTAAATATGATCTTAGCCCTAAGGGATCTACAAGTTTTATAACATAATTTTTTATGATTTTTTTATTCTTTTTTTTGCCTTTTTATATACTTCTATATCTAGCTAATCTTTTGGTAGTACGGACCAATATATCTCTCATACTTTCCTTTCATCCCTATCTTTTATACATTTCTATTCCTTTCTTTTTATTTGCATATTTCCAACCACATTTCGCTCTTCTGTTCCCCTTTCTTCCAGCCTTTTTAAGTTTATTTAATCTTAACATACTTATAAGCAACACTATCGGTCTGCTCAGACTCCTTGCTCTATTCTCCAGATGACGCACTACCTTGGTATTTAATATTAGGCTTTTGCCTTTATCTTAGTTCTTAGTACAGTTGTCTAATTACATTCTAAGAATCTTCATTCTTTCTGGTGGTACTCTGGCTCTTTTCTATATTTGATCCTAGCTTATAAAATCTTCCTGGATTAATGTTTGTATGTGTAAGGTGTTATTTGTTTGTTTGTTTGCTTTTGCTTTTGTCTCTGATTTGTTCTGTTTCAGTTGTCAATTTCTGTTGGGTTTCTCTTTGAATATCTGATAGCACACTGGGGTTCTCTCAGGTCTTTCTAGAGCCTTATGTCCTAACGGATTCAGTAATTGTGTGTCTTATACATGTATATGTTTCCTAGATTTAATATTTGCTTAATCCAATACTTGGACATTAGTCTGACGCTTGGACAGTCTTCTATAAACACCTCTATTGCCAGGAGAAGCAACCCCAAAATTTTGGACGACCATGAGGAAACAAAGAAACACCATGCAGGCAAAGGAGCAGGAAAAAAACCCACAAGACCAAATAAATGAGGAGGAAATAGGAAAAATGCCTGAAAAAGCATTCAGAGTAATGATAGTAAAAATGATACAAAATCTCGATAACAAAATAGAGAAAGTACAAGGAACAGTTCATAAAAACTCAGAAAAACAAACAGCAATGGATAACAAAATAACTGAAATTAAAAATACTCTAGATGCTATAACCAGCAATGACTGAGGCAGGAGAACGAATAAGTGAGTTGGAAGATCGAATGGGGGAAGTAAACACCACAGAGCAGGAAAAAGAAAAAAGAATAAAAAGAATAGATGACAGTCTCAGAGACTTCAGTGATAACATTAAGCATACCAACATTCGAATTATAGGCATCCCAGAAGAAGAAGAAAAAAAGAAAGGGTCTGAGAAAATCTTTGAAGAGGTTCTAGTGGAAAACTTCCCCAACATGGGAAAGGAAATCATTAACCAAGTCCAAGAAGCACAGAGAGTCCCATACAGAATAAACTCAAGGAGAAATACACCAAAACACATATTAATCAAACTAACGACAATTAAACACAAAGAAAAAATATTAAAAGCAGCAAGAGAAAAGCAACGAACAACATATAAGAGAAAACCCATCAGGGTAACAGCTGACCTTTCTACAGAAACTCTGCAGGCCAGAAGGGAAGGGCAGCATATACTGAAAGTCCTGAAAGAGAGAAACCTACAGCCAAGAATACTCTACCCAGCAAGAATCTCATTCAGGTTCGACAGAGAAATCAAAAGCTTTCCAGACAAGCAAAAGTTAAGAGAACTCAGCACCACCAAACCAGCCTTACAACAAGTGCTAAAGGAACTTCTCTAAGTAGGAAACACAAGAAAAGGAAAACACCTACAAATACAAACCCAAAACAATTAAGAAAATGGTAATTGAAACACACATGTCAATAATCACCTTAAATGTAAATGGATTAAATGCTCCAACCAAAAGACACAGACTGGCTGAATGGATACAAAAACAAGACCCTTCTATATGCAGCCTACAAGAAACCCACTTCAGACCAAGGGATACATATAGACTGAAAGTCAAGGGATGGAAAAAGATATTCCATGCAAATGGAAGTCAAAAGAAAGCTGGAGTAGCAATACTCACATCAGACAAATTAGACTTGAAAAAAAGACTATTAAAAGAGACAAGGAAGGACACTACCTAATGATCAAGGGATCCATCCAAGAAGAACATATCACAATGGTAAATATCTATGCCCCCAACATAGGAGCACCTCAATACATAAGGCAAATGCTAACAGCTATAAAAGGGGACATCGACAGGAACACTATAATAGTGGGAGACTTGAACACCCCACTTACATCAATGGACAGATCATCCAAACAGAAAATAAATAAAGACACACAAGCTTTAAATGACACATTAGACCATCTCGACTTAATTGATACTTATAGGACATTCCGTTCAAAAACGACAGACTACACTTTCTTCTCAAGTGCACACGGAACATTTTCCAGGATAGATCACATCTTGGGTCACAAATCAAACCTCGGCAAATTCAAGAAAATTGAAATCATATCAAGCATCTTCTCAGACCACAGCGCCATGAGACTAGATATCAATTACAGGAAAAAAACTGCAAAAAATACAAACACATGGAGGCTAAACAATTCACTATTAAACAACCAAGGAATCACTAAAGAAATCAAAGAGGAAATCAAAAAATATCTAGAAACAAATGACAACGAAAACACAACAACCCAAAACCTATGGGACGCAGCAAAAGCAGTTCTAAGAGGGAAGTTTATAGCAATACAGTCCTACCTTAAGAAACAAGAAAATGATCGAATAAACAACCTAACCTTACACCTAAAACAACTAGAGAAAGAAGAGCAAAGAAACCCCAAAGTGAGCAGAAAGGAAGAAAACATAAAGATCAGAGCAGAAAAAAATGAAAAAGAAAGGAAAGAAACCATAGCAAAAATAAATAAAACGAAACGCTGGTTCTTTGAGAAGATTAATAAAATTGATAAACCATTAGCCAGACTCATCAAGAAAAAAAGGGAGAAGATGCAAATCAACAGAATTAGAAATGAAAAAGGAGAAGTAACAATGGACACCTCAGAAATACAAAACATCATGAGAGACTACTACAAGCAACTATATGCCAATCAATTGGATAACCTGGAAGAAATGGATACATTCTTAGAAAAATACAATCTTCCAAGACTGAACCAGGAAGAAATAGAAACCATGAACAGACCAATCACAAGTACGGAAATTGAGGCAGTGATTAAAAATCTCCCAACACACAAAAGCCCAGGACCAGATGGGTTCACGGGCGAATTCTATCAAACATTTAGAGAAGAGCTAACACCTATCCTTTTGAAACTCTTCCAAAATATTGCAGAAGGCGGAACACTCCCAAACTCATTCTACGAGGCCACCATCACCCTGATACCAAAAGCAGGCAAAGATGTCACCAAAAAAGAAAACTACAAACCAATATCACTGATGAATATAGATGCAAAAATCCTCAACAAATACTAGCTAACAGACTCCAACAGCACATTAAAAAAATCATACACCATGATCAAGTGGGGTTTATCCCTGGGATGCAAGGATTCTTCAATATACGCAAATCAATCAATGTGATACATCATATCAACAAATTGAAGGATAAAAACCATATGATCATTTCAATAGATGCAGAAAAAGCTTTTGACAAAGTTCAACATCCATTTATGATAAAAGCTCTCCAGAAAATGGGCCTAGAAGGAAATTACCTCAACATAATAAAAGCCATATATGAAAAACCAAAAGCCAACATCGTTCTCCATGGGGAAAAACTGGAAGAATTCCCTCTAAGAACAGGAACAAGACAAGGGTGTCCACTCTCACCACTATTATTCAACATAGTTTTGGAAGTTTTAGCCACAGCAATCAGAGAAGAAAAAGAAATCAAAGGAATCCAAATTGGAAAAGAAGAAGTCAAATTGTCACTCTTTGCAGATGACATGATATTATATATAGAAAACCCTAAAGACTCTACCAGAAAACTGCTAGCACTAATTGATGAGTTTAGTAAAGTAGCAGGATACAAAATTAATGCACAGAAATCTCTTGCATTCCTATACACTAACAACGGAAGAGCAGAAAGAGAAATTAAGGAAACTCTCACATTCACCATTGCAACCAAAAGAATAAAATACCTAGGAATAAACCTGCCTAAGGAGGCAAAAGATCTGTATGCAGAAAACTTTAAGACATTGATGAAAGAAATCAAAGATGACACACACAGATGGAGGGACATACCATGTTCCTGGATTGGAAGAATCAACATCGTGAAAATGACTGTACTACCCAAAGCAATTTACAGATTCAATGCAATCCCCATCAAATTACCAATGGCATTTTTCACAGAACTAGAGCAAGAAATCTTACAATTTGTATGGAAACGCAAAAGACCCCGAATAGCCAAAGCCATCTTGAGAAGGAAAAATGGAGTTGGTGGAATTAGGCTTTCTGACTTCAAACTCTACTACAAGGCCATAGTGATCAAGACAGTATGGTACTGGCACAAAAATAGAAAGGAAGATCAATGGAATAGAATAGAGAACTCAGAAGTAAGCCCAAACGCATATGGGCACCTTATCTTTGACAAAGGAGGCACGAATATACAATGGAAAAAAGACAGCCTCTTCAATAAGTGGTGCTGGGAAAATTGGACAGCAACATGTAAAAGAATGAAATTAGAACACTTCCTAACACCATACACAAAAATAAACTCCAAATGGATTAAAGACCTACATGGAAGGCCTGACACTATAAAACTCCTAGAGGAAAACAGGCAGAACACTCTATGACATCCATCAAAGCAACATCCTTTTTGACCCACCTCCTAGACTCATGGAAATAAAATCAAGAATAAACAAATGGGACCTCATGAAACTTAGAAGCTTTTGCACAGCGAAAGAAATCATAAATAAGACTAAAAGGCAACCCTCAGAATGGGAAAAAAATAATAGCCTATGAAACAACGGACAGAGGATTAACCTCCAAAATATACAAGCAGCTCATGAAGCTTAATACCAAAAAAGCAAATAACCCAATCCACAAATGGGCAGAAGACCTAAATAGACATTTCTCCAAAGAAGACATCCAGATGGCCAACACACACATGAAAAGATGCTCAACATCACTAATCATCAGAGAAATGCAAGTCAAAGCCTCAATGAGGTATCACCTCACACCAATCAGAATGGCCATCATCACAAAATCTGGAAACAACAAATGTTGGAGAGGGTGTGGAGAAAAGGGAACTCTCCTGCACTGTTGGTGGGACTGTAAGTTGGTACAGCCACTATGGAAAACAATTTGGAGGCTCCTTAAAAAACTGCAAATAGAACTACCATATGATCCAGTAATCCCACTCCTGGGCATATACCCAAAGAAAACCATAATCCCAAAAGAAACTTGTACCATAATGTTTATCGCAGCACTATTTACAATAGCCAGGACATGGAAGCAACCTAAATGCCCATCAACAAATGAATGGATAAAGAAGATGTGGCATATATATACAATGGAATATTACTCAGCTATAAAAAGGGATGAGATGAAGCTATATATAATGAGGTGGATAGGCCTAGAGTCTGTCATACAGAGTGAAGTAAGTCAGAAAGAGAAGGACAAATATTGTATGCTAACTCACATACATGGAATCTAAAAATGGTACTCATGAACTCGGTGAGAAGAACAAGGATGCAGATACAGAGAATGGACTGGAGAACTCGGGGTATGGGAGGGGGCGAGGGTGAAGGGGAAACTGAGATGAAGTGAGAGAGTAGCACAGACATATATATACTACCAACTGTAAAATAGATAGTCAGTGGGAAGTTGTTGTATAACAAAGGGAGTCCAACTCAAGGATGGAAGATGCCTTAGAGGACTGGGGCAGGGAGGGTGGGGGGGACTCGAGGGTGGGGAAGTCAAGTAAGGGAGGGAATATGGGGATATGTGTATAAAAACAGATGATTGAACTTGGTGTACCCCCAAAAAAATAAAAAAAAAGAAAGAAAGTAATCAAGACAGTGGGTATCCTTGTAACATTTTACTATTAAATGTTATTTTCTTCTCTAGATTCTATCACATTAAAGAAGTTTCTCTTCTATTCCTGTGTTGCTAAGTATTTTTTGTTGTAATTACTGAAAGATTTGCATGATTATTTTATGCATCTATTGCGATGATCATACTTCTATGTTTAATTTGTAAATGCAATAAAGTACATCACATTGATAAATTTTCTAATGTTGAATTAACCTTGCATTTCTTTAATAAACCAATTTAGTTGTGCTGTTATGTTACTAGACTTGGTTTGTTAATATTTAAGATGTTACCATCATATACACAAAAGAAGTTAGCCTGTAATATTTCATTTTCATTTTCATATGGTTATTTTCTGTTTTGCCACCAACGTTTATCTCACGTCATTAAAAACAAGTTAAAGTTCCTTGTTTTAAAAAATTCTCTCATAGACGTGCAATACAGCAACTATTTTTTACTTTAAGTGTGTGTTTAAACTGGTCCTTGTATTTTCTTTGTGGGTAATTTTTTGAATATTCATTCAATTTCTTTAATGATTGTGTAGCCCAACCTTCTATAGTCGAAATCCTCAATCCGAAATATTGTGTGTTTACCTGCCTGCAATGTTATATAAAATAAAATATATATAACATAACATGTTCTAAAATCTGAAAAACTTTCAATTTCAAAACAAACAAAAAAATTCTCCAAGAACTTTGGGTAAGAAACTGTGGTCTTCTAGCTGAATTTCTATTTTTTCTTGAATCAATTTTGGTAAATTACCTTTTTTCCAAAAGTTTGCCCACATAATTTATGTTTTAAAAATTATTGCCTTCAGACAAGTGGAAACAGTGAGAAAGGTTAATCATAGGGAGATATACCAAGACTGGGGGTCAACTGGAGCTTTAATTAAGACTCTCTTCACTTTTCTCCCATGGCATAAGCAAAGCCTAGGTATGAAAGAATGGGTTAGTATTTCTTAAAATAACTACTCATTAGAAGAGGTAATAAATGTAATAAATGAGAGAGTACTGATACAATGTAGATGTTCTCAATAAGCAATAGTTAGGTATTTATAATATACATTATTTGGCAATATTATATACCCTTAAAATTAACTTGAAAAATAGTTTTTATGGATTCCATAAAATCTTTTTGCTCTTTTGTTGTTAAATGAGAAAAGTTGCATATGCAGAAATGTTAAATATTTTATATATGTGTGTATATGTATAAATATATATGTATATGTGCAGAAAATATGTGAAAATTATACCAAAGTGTTTTCCTTTTTTATTGTTAACTGAATTATAAACATGTAGATAGAATATATTTTTGGTGACTAAAGAAATTAAAAATAAAAATAAAAATGATTGCCTTCAAAATCATAATATTCACTCATAATTTGACAATCTCTGCTGCATGTATTTATCTGGGCTTTACTTCTAGTATGTTTTTTAATGTATATTCTTTTAATTTTATCATCCTGACAGATGTTAACTGTATTAATATTTAAATCTGTTCTTTGCCAATAGTAAATATTTTTTAAAATAATAGCTAAATAAATGGACTCTTTCTCAGGTGCATAGATGTTGTGTTTCATGCACCTGATTAAAGTCTTCTTGAGAGGCATGAGTCTGATTTTTTTTTGGTATCAATTCAGTGCTTTCTAATGTAATACCTTGCATAAGGTAATACTAAATACTATTTATGATTGATTGACTATTTGGGTGATTAATCATAAGTCAATATTTCAGAATTTTCTATAAGTTTTTAAAAATTCAGATTTCAGATGTTAATATTAAACATACAGGAAAAGCACAAAGTGATGAATAATGATTGTTTACTAAAATAATGTTGAATTCATTGTACCACTTCCTGTGTGGAGATTTCCTGAAAGAGCGGTTCAAAGAATGATCTCCTATGAAGAAATGTTAAGGATGAACCCTAATAAAGATGTCCTGGGTAGCTGTATATGTATGTATATACGCACGCGCGCGCACACACACACACACACACACACACACACACACACACACTAATGCTTCATTAAAGTCTGTTGCACATATTCAGTATTTTAGAATACTATGGGAATTAAAGAACATAATTCCTCCTGCAAAACAGTTAGGCAGGAAATAACAGTATCACAAGCAAATGTGTAATGATTCTAGTGTGAAAGAACAAAGTTCAGAAGGATTTGATGGAGACATTGAAAGCATAGGGCATGTAGAAGTAGATGCAACTGGAAGATTTGTGACACATTTCTACATATACTACAAAAGGTCCCTTTTGGAGAAAATGAACCTGAACTTTATGGCACTTGGCAATGTGCACTTAATCTACTTCTCTAGGCAGGCTGATGTTATCCCTGATGGTAAAATTAAATTGCATATGCACTACCTCCTACTCATACGAACCAAATGATGTGCTTCCTCTCAGCTGCATTTGCAAGCTTCTCTATCCATCTATTAAATATTGTTTCTCCCAATAGCTCATTTATTTTATTTTTTGAAGATGTTTTATTTAGCTCTCAGACTTCACCTCCAGTATCTTAGGTGACTCCAGTGTTGATATGCATGGCCAATCCAACATCTGATCCCCCAATGTCTTGCCCTTAGTTGACTACAGTTTCCTGCTACTCTTCCTACCCTCCTCTTGTCTCAATCTTTGCCATCTCTACTCCCACCAGAAGTCCTGAATTGAGTATTCTCTTTGATCACAACCTGGACTCCTCCACATTACTTATTCAATTATTCACATTGTAGCTGCTCAATTAAATATTTTGAAGGCATACTTTATACCATTCTTACCTTCATAACCCTTTTTATAAATTTTCACCAACTCCTTTCACTTTTAGTTTTACTTTCTAAATATGTCTTACATATGTCACTAATTCTAGTCTTCCAAACTCTTATCATCTCTTTCCTGGATTACTACAGTAGCACGCTAACAGCCTTTTTGCACTTACTGTGGTTCCTGTCCAATCTGTAGCCACTGATATTTTTATAAAGTTCATCTATTCCCTCATTCCTCCCTCATCGAGCTCAAAGTATTATTCACATTATATTTAAGATAAAGACTGGAATCTCTAAATGCTCCAAAGGCCTGTCAAAATCCTTTCCCTATCTGCTTCTCCTGGTTCATTAGCCTTCTTTCAGTTCCTAGAAAGCCCCTTGCTCCCACCTGCCTCCAAATCTGAGTGTCTGCTGCAGCTTCCCTCAACCATCCTTCCACCTCAGCCCACTCTCTCCAGTCAGTTCACATTCTCATAACAGAATAATGCTTGTTTGTTTTTTTTTCAAATAAAGATCTCTCATAGTGACAATGATAGGCTTAAGACTTTTCTTTGATATACATTTAAGGAAAATACTTATCATTTTCTTTGGCTAGATAGATTTGGCTGAATAAACAAAAATGATCACTTCCGAAGCAAGACAAATATCAGGAAATCCGTAATACCAAAACTGGATGGTAAATTTCTGATGGTATCAAGTAATTTTATGCCTATTTTCCAAAAATATCTTACAAAGCTAATTTTGTATATTTATCAAAGGAGATTATTAATGGTGAATAATCAATATCGATAGAAAAACAACTAAAACCCCCTGCTTGAGTTGCAAATAGTTTGACAATGTTAATTTAAGTAAATATACAATTATAACAGATAAAATTGCAATAATCAAATTCAGATTTGGTTTTCCTCTATGAGTGGTTGGCTTATCTAGCGAATGGAAATTTGATTTCCTTCTGACTCTAGTTGTTTTAAACATTAGACATAGAGAACTCAAATAGGTAGAGAGGTCAAGTAAAGAGGCAAAGCAGCATAAGCACTGGCAAATATCTCTGGATTTGGCAAATAGTAAGCTACTGGTGCTTTGGGGGAGAGCCAAAAATACTAAAGAGTGAGTTAGAAACCAGGTTGTTAAGAGTTAAGGCAAAAAATTATGGGTGACAAAACCAAGATAAGAATGCCAACTATTATTGCGAAGAACGTGGTTGTAGGGAGAAGAATATTGGAATGCTAGATTAGAATGTAGGATGAAGGAGGTCTTTCTTTTTCTTCTCCTTCTCCTACTCCTCCTTCTTCTTGGAAAAATTTGTTTGAGAATATTTACATGCTAAAAGAAGATAGACAAGTAAGAAAGAGACAAAGAATAATAAGTACAGTTCCTTCCTTCAACACACTGGTAATTTTGTTGGAAAAAAAGAAGAGAAACAATAAACCCTTATCATGTGTCAGGCACTGTGTTGGACACATTAAGCACATATCTCACATAATCCTGTAACATTCTGAAAGGGAGCATTGTTATTTTCATTTTACAAAAAAAAAAGATATTGAAGCTGAAAAAGATCAAATAGCTTGCCCAACTCACAAAGCTGGTAACTGACTGACTTAGGATTCAAGCCCAGATCTGTTTGAATCTAAAACTTATCCTGCATTCATTAAGGTACACATTTGAAAAAAATGCATCAAACCTTAAATGGTCCTTATGTCCTCATGATGACTGAATATGTACAAAATTGAAAACTAGGCAGTTAGATTTCACGGCTTATGTTTCCCTTTCTGTCAAAATGAGATTGGTTGGTTTGAATAATTGTATTTGTTATTCTGATTGCTTGGACAAGATAACATTTCAAGAATCGAAAGGCCATAAACAAAGTCATTTATATCATGCATAAATCAAAATTGTAACAGACAAAAAGATAAATTATTTTAAGAATGTGAATATAATATTTAAAACTTGTATGCGTACCCAGATATTTATGTACTGGGAACATTTTGCAAATTAAGGAAAAGTAAAGCAGGGTCAATATCCAGCTTTGGCTAGAAAAAGCAAAGTTTTCAATACAAATTTAGATGTTTGGCAACTTCTCTAATGTAGTGAGAGAAACAATATAAGCCATTCTTTTGATATCTAATGTGTCATCTTGTCCTTTATTATGATGCTAATAGCAATGCTGCTGCTGGTGCTTGACATGAAGCATCTGGTACATTTGGACTAAAGCTTCTAAATTTTCTCTAACAATACATGAATTGGATCTCAGGCACTGCTATGTGGGCATACTTACTGAACGAACTAAGGAGTAGTAATTTGCAGGACTTTTGTGTTTATATTTAATTTCAGAATTTCTCAAACTAGAGTCAGCTATCTAAATGTCCCTACACAATCTTAGGTACTCATGGTGTGGGAACTTTGAAAAATCTAGATGGCAAACTGGTGATCATGGAAAGAGGGAGTCATAGGTAGAGTGACCTTACAGTGTATTAACTCAATTGGAATGCATTTTAGAGGAAAAATGCTAAAATGTATGGACACCAGCACAACCAATCTTATTAGGACTTGCCAAGGGAAACCAATTCAGAATTCAAACTAGCTCTAAGTAACATGAGTTACAAAAGGGACCCAGGTGCCTCTTGATCCACCTTTGCCCTCTCTGCATCCAATCTACTCACATATTGATTTGCTTGTGCTGAGTTGAACTTAGTATCAACACATGGAGACAGAAAGAGAAAAATATTTTAGGATATTTCAGGGAAAATCAAAAGTTGAAAAAATTTGAAACTATTTTCAGACTATAAGTTTCTTAAGGATAATAGTAAGAAGGTGAATCAAAAATTATCTGCACTCTGGCTGTAGAATTTGTTTTAATTAGCATTTCAAAAGACAAAAACATCATGTTTTCACATAATCTCCTTGCTTTTCAATACACTTTGCCCATCTGTCAACAAACTTTCGTATTCCTTCATTAAAAAAATGTTTCAGGCTGAGCTGTAAGCCACGAATGCACCGCTGTCTTCACTTCTTCATCAGAAGTGAATCTTCATCCTGGTAGGGCTGCTTTCAGGGGACCAAACAGGTGAAAGTCTGATGGAGCAAGATCAGGGCTATAGGGAGGATGCTTTAACACCTCAAAACAAAATAATCCACCACAGACTTAGGTTTCGAAAAATTTGTGTGAGATAGGTACCAAAACAACTACCAGAAGGGCATAAACAGAAGTGTTTGGATATCTGCAAACAAAATTTAGACTGATACTCTAAGGAAGGTGAAAGTTTCTTAAAGAGAATCATTACTGGTGACAAGGCATAGATGCATCACTACAAGCCTGAGAGTAAACGGCAGAGTATAGAATGGAAACATCCTCAATAGCTAACCAAGAAAAAGTCAGCCATCAGCTGGAAAATTGATGCTTACAGTTTTCTGGGACTCTCAAAGGCTAGTATTGGAACATTATCAGGAAAAATGTTCAACAATCAATAGTGCTCATTATAGTGAGATGCTTATTGAAGAGCTGAAGCCTAAACTTCCGATTAAACACAATAGACCACTGTCCAAGGGCGTTGTGATCTTGCATGACAATGCACGTCTGCACACTTCTGCCCACACTGTGGACACTCTACAAAAACTTCATTTTGAGGTGTTAAAGCATCCTCCCTGTAGTCCTGATCTTGCTCCATCGGACTTTCACCTGTTTGGTCCCCTGAAAACAGCCCTATGAGGACGAAGATTCATTTCTCATGAAGAAGTGAAGACAGCAGTGCATCTGTGGCTCGCAGCTCAGCCTAAAACATTTTTTGTTGAGGGAATATGAAAGCTTGTTGACAGATGGGCAAAGTGTATTGAAAAGCAAGGAGATTACATCCAAAAATTATGTGTTTGTCTTTTCTAAAAGTTAATTAAAATAAATTTTACAGCCAGAGTGCAGATAATTTTTGACTCACCCTCATGTATTCGACTTTATGTTTAGTACTGTAATTCCTTTCAAAATAGCAAAAATTAGAGAAAAATTTTGTTCTGTGATTATTAACTATTAATTAACAAATATTTGCTAAGCAGCTCCTATGGACTAGGTGCAGTCAAACACTCCGTGATAGGAGAATAAGTTGGATACTGTGCCTGCCATTACAGGCTAGGGCAAACGTGTGTGATTCATTCTACAAGAGAAGAAGAATTTCATGCATTTTACATTAAGGATAAGCAATTTTATAAGCACTCAATAAATCTGATTAATTCACTAAATTATTAAAATTTTCAGGTTGCATATTAATATGAAAGATTGATAAGAATTAACACTGAAAATAATTTGTTAACCTCCCTCAACTACTTAATGATATAAATTCTTCATAAATATTTCTGACTTATGGCTAATATGCTTAGAGAAAATCTTTAGTATACCACAATAAAAACAAAGACACAAATGCACAGAATGCTTCAGAATGTGGTCTCAGTAACTAAAACAAATGCAATTAGTTTAAATTCAATACGAACTAATATTTAATACATTTTATCAAATGCAAGGACCATTTGGCAATGCCACAGAAAACGTAAGTCACTGAATAATATGCAGAATATAGCTAATAGCAATGAAACTAAGACCAATAACAGTATTTCATTTGAGGCATCCAATACCTAAGAAGTTAGCAAGGATATAAAAGTAAGTCAAGTAAAAGCACAATGTTATTTTTTTTCTATTCTATACCATGTATTTGTTTAGGAGAGATCATTTTTATGAGTCATAATTTTCTTTGGACGTAAACACTTCTGAATATAAGATGAGGACATCACAAATTGGTAACCTTATTTCACAGAATATAATACTGAACAACACTCAAGCAATTTTGTATAAATCAAATCATCACAAAAATAAGGCTATCCTTCCATTACTCAAAACAGACTCACATTTCATTTAACAAATGCAAAAAAAAAACCACTTAGTTTATTAAAAATTTAATTTAATTTAACATCAATAGACATGGTAGAGACAGTCCATAGGATTCTCAATTCATGTGGCCTTTGCCTATTCAAAATTAGAATTTATCTGTTACCCATAAACGTATAGGTCTTTCTTGAAGGGTTTCTCAGACTGAACCATCCCTTGGATTATGGAGAACACTATTAGATTATTATATTTACATATCATGGGATTTCTGGTTGATAGAAAGTGTAAAGTACTCAGTCATAAGCATGATATAGCAAACTAGCTAAGACCAATTATAATATCTGGTTTTCTGGTTAAATACCTAGGAATTGATTACCTAATATAAATGACAAACAACTAAGACAATCCATGATGATGTAAGGTAACTATATTCTTCCCAAGCTCTTTCCAGTTCTCTCCCATTGTCTCCAATTACACAGATCATCCCAAGGTACAATTCAAGTCTCCCTCATCACAAAGCCATCCTACATATTCTGACCCACAGTATTTGTTTTATTCACACTCTAATAATTATGATTGTTTATTTTTTTACTTGGACAATTTATACGGTCATATGCTTATTGAATGTCATCTGAATCTTGGACTTTTCTTGGTAGTATGTTCACAGCATTGAGCAAAACAGACACAAATTCCTGCCCTCAAGGTGTTTGTATTCTAGTCAGGGAGAAAAACTATAAATAGCATAAGTAAGTAGATCATAGCATATAATAAATGGTGATAAGTATTACGGAGGAAAATAGAACCTGAAAGAAGACTAGGCAATGTTCAGAAGGGAACTGCCATTTTTAATAGGATGGTTACAGAAGGCCTAAAAGAGAAAGTCACATATGAGTAAAGAGAAGGAAGTGAGGAGCTAACGGTGCAGTGCATAGATCAAAAAGGATTCCAAGAGAGGCAACACCAATTGCATAAACTTTGGGACAGGATTATACCTCTCCTGTTCCAAGAAGAGCAAGAAGTTCCTGAGCTCTTGTGGCTTAGGAAGAAATGAAGTCAGAGAACAAAAATAATGCAGACCCTGTAAGGACTGGAGAAGGCAATGACCTAAATATATCAACCATACCCTTGTTTACTGTGCTTTGCCTGAAAATCTGCCATAACTGGCTCCTCCAACCCCAACATCTTTTGTCTTTAGCTGGAGCTGATATTCAAGGTGAACACTTGGGGCATTTGGGAAGAGTTACTCAGTTTTTCTAGGTATTTCTCATGTATGCAGGAGGTATAAATGTTATTCAGCTTTTGTTTTTCTACAGTTCATCTGTCTTTTATTACAGGGGGATCTCAGTCAAGAACCTAGAGGGTAGGGGGAAAATCATTCTTCCTCCCCTACAATATCAACCCCCTCTCCAGACGTGGAAACTGAGATGTAAAGCTGTTGAGTAAATGTCCCTAAATCACATAGTGACTACAAAGCAGAGCGAGAATCTGAAACCAAACTACCCAAATCCTGTGATATTTACACAACAGTCTTCCCACACCTCTACTCACCACTGATGATTGTGGTAAAAGTTGACCTTGAGGTGAGTAGCACAAAGAGAAACTTTCAAGGTATGTTTTCACCAAGGTATAACTATTTTTATGACTAATTCTTCAAAATTTAAGCACTTTTTCCTAGGTCAGATTTCTTGTTTCCACCTTTCATAAGTTCAACATTTTGCTTTTGCAAGTTTCCTAAGGGGAAGTGAAGTTTTTATCAGAGTTTTAAAATATTAACTCTAAGGATATTGCAGATGGAAAGGTATTTGAAAGCAATTAGCTGAGACAAAAAAAAAAAAATTGCAAACCGCTAATGAAAACCTTGGGTCATTCTAGCCTATTTTGCCTCAAGGAAATAATAACAGATTTCTGGATAAGTCACTTAGTGAAAGATGACAGGGTCATATTCAAAAGGTTTTGAGCCTTCTGTGTAGTTCACGCCAAATTTGTTTGAAGATTAAGCTCTAATAACAGGTTTCAATCTCTTTGGACTTTGAACCTCTAATACTCCTTAACTCTCCTCAACTCTTTAAAAGATGGACTTATAGCGGAGTGCCTAGTATTTAGTAGGCACTCAGTAGATAGCTGTTGGCTGAATCAATGAATGAATGATTAGGATCAGAAATCCCAAACTATACTCAGCCTCCATACGTAGAAGTTTCACATTTGATCTTTGTTAACTTTTTAAAAGAAAAATAAATTGCAATATCAAAAAATTCAGAATTTCCCAACCTTAAAATTCTGCCTTTATGTGTTAATATTACCTATAGACCACATAGAATAAAAGCTTTTTTGAAGATAAAGGAGAAAAGAATAAAGATTACCCTGGAAGCCTGAAGAATGCAGCTTTAGAATGGCAACAACAGCAAAATCATAAAACAGCAATAATGGGTGGTATTCATTGAGGGCTTTCTATGTGCAGAGCATTGCACTAAGTAGATTATCTAATTTGCCTCTTCATCACACCATATAATATGGTCTTTATTACACTTTGGGGGCACGGGGTCAAATTTCCAATTCTGATGCTAGTTAGCTATGCAAGCTTGGGAGAATGGCTAAAACTCTCTGTGTTTCTGTTTTCTTTCTGTGAAAATAATAATAGTATCTACCATGTACCTTTTTTAAGGTTAAACGTGTTACTAGATGTACAGTGCTTAGAATTGTGCTTGGCACCAAGCACTTGCTCTATTTATACTAGCCATTTGTATTTCTATTTTTAAGACTGAAAAAATTGAGACCTAGTGAAAGCAGCTCTTTTGCCCCTTTCCTGTTTGCCCATTTCTGTTCTCCTCAACCTTAAAAGAACCTAATTATAAGGATGAGATCACTAGGCAATTTAACCTAACTCCTGACTTACACTCTCCTGAATACACACCATGCCTTACCTAACTTGTTGATTCTTACCCTAGATAAAAAGAAGTAAGAATGAAGAATTAAGCAATTGAAAAATGACCAGCTCTCTATCCTCAACAGCCCCGTTAGCAATCATGCGGACAGATTACACAGGCAAGATAACACCTGAAGAAAGTCAGCCAATCTGCACATAGTGGAGTATGATGCAGAACCCAACCTCTTGCCTCAATGATTCACTGAGATTCTTCCCCCTTCTTCCTATTTAAAAACTGTCTTGGCTTATTAGAATCTTCGGAGTTGGTCCCTGGACATGAGTCCAACTTCACTCGGAGATTACCAGCTTTTCTGATTAAAGCACCTTTCCTTTCTGCTGACACTTGCCTCTCAAATTATTGGCTTATGGGCAGCGAGTGGCCAAACCTGGGTTTGATTACAGGACTACCAAGCCCTATTTTAAAATAATTCCATTTATCAAAAATGAGAGTGGGACAAAATAACGTATGATATCCCTTATATAATGGAAACTAAAATATGGTGCAGATGAGCCTATCTGTGAAACAGGAACAAAATCATGGACACAGAGAACAGGCTGGTGGTTGCCAAGGGGGGTGGGTTGGGGGAGAGATGAATTGGGAGGCTAGGGTTAGCAGATGTAAGCTTTTATATATAGGATGGATAAACAACAAAGTCCTATGGTATAGCACAGAGAACCATAGTCAATATCCTATAATAAACCATAATGAAAAAGAATATAAAAATGTGTACACCTATATATATATATAGGTATAACTGAATCACTTTGCTATATGGCAGTAATTAACACAACATTGTAATCAACTATACTTCAAAAAAATAAATTAAAAAATTAGAGTGGGTATAAAGAAAGTCTACCGTGAAGATTAGAACAATTCAAATCAGAGACCCTTAGATATCAAGGTCCCCTACCATTAGCTTTCTTCATTACACATAAAGAATTAGAAATATACATATAGTATATTCTAAATCTTAAAATTATTTGTTCAAAGTAATCATGTTACCCAGAAATCAAGAGCTTATTAAAATCTAAACTACCAAGCATTCTAATTCAGTAATACCAGAGTGGTATTAAGTGGAAAACACAAAGAGAAATGAGGAAATTCTGAGAGAGAGATGGTAGCGTTCATTAGAGTGTGGACTTATTGCCACCAGCAAGGTAATTGTGGAAGAAAATGTACGACCACAGAAGGACAAATACAAATTGAAAATAAGAAGCTTGATCCTCCCTGTTGAAAATAAAGGAAGAAAATTTCCTCCTCTCCTCTTTCTTAGAACAGTTGCTTTAAAAAAACTCTAAGTACTTTTCCTTGTCTTCGAAATGTGTATAATTCCTTTTGAAACTAGATAGGCCTTTTTTCAAATTTATGAACCGAGAATGTCTTTCTGAAGGCCTTGCTAGCCATCTCTTTGAAATGTAAATGTCCAGGAACACAGCACCCCTATCTCCCACTTTCTATGGGTGGGTAGGAGGCTAACTTTGGCAGGCACCTTGCTCCAACTAGCAAAACTGCTGTCACAAAGATGTGCGAAGTTTGTACTTCCTCTGGATAAAGCCAGTTAGCTAATAGGGATAGTCACCCCAATTACCAGGTGAATCTAGAAAGAACTATGCATGACAAATGGTGCAGTCAAATCCTCTTACCTAAGGGCTAGTATTGTTTATTTTGAGAACTTATATGAAAGAGGTTGTATCTGCTTGAGGTTTCTTTCGGTCTTTGCAATCTCTTAGCAGATTACTATCATGTACATTATTTTCTGATTTAATGCTTGTTTAATAATGAAGCTCTTTTCTTTTTCTACTACTTTTATGAAGAACTTTTCTGGTTTGGGAGAAAATTTTGTTTTTAATTTTATTTCCCCAAAATTAGTTAACTGAGAAGACACATATCTTTTATCAACATGACATTTAAATCAGCTGATATAAATAATTCATTCACTACCAAAGTTTGGTATAGCAGGAAGACTCTCTAGTTATTAGCTAGGAACTATTTCCAATTTCTTAATTATATATTTGACCTTTATAAATTCTGAAGAAATATACAAAGAGAGATAGGAAATATATCAAAATAATTTGAAGTTATTAAAAAGCTAAATGATTGTACATTTTTATCATTTCAATTAGGAATCTACCTAAGCATTCTAGATAATTAATATTCTGAAGGTTGAAAAGTATAAATAAATCAATAAATTGCCCATATGGTGTCAGTTGCTGAAAGCTTTATCCATCAATTCACTCATTCATTGAATATTTTATTTGAGTGACTAATGGATGATAAGCATTATTCTGGTCTCTGTATAGGATGCCCTGAAACAGAATAGAATGTTTCTAAAGGACCTGTGGATATTAACTGTTGAGTGTGGCCAATGCCTCTCAATTTTACCAGTGTGGCTCAGAATAACCTTGGTCTAAAGAGATATAGACTGAAGCAAGCATGTGTTTTATTTGACCATCTTCTCAGTATAAACCTCTTGCACAGAGCTGATTTCCTCTACTCCCTCTTCCCTACTTATTCTATGAGGAATACAACCTTTGATAACAGCAATGACATTCCCTTTTTTATTATAAATTAGATCATCAATACTGATAGAAACAATGTGCTCATTGCTGCAAGCTCATTGTGCTTTCTCATTGATCAGTCTATGCTCTGGATCAAGGAGGGTTTTCTCCTTGTTCCCTGACTACCTGCCAACATCTTTGAAAAGCAAAATGATTCATTAACACATGAAAGCTAAATCTCAGGCTTCTCTGAAATAAATCCAACTCAATAAAAAAGTCTGTTCCTTTTCTAGCAGAATTAATATTAGATTGTACAGTTTTCAAATTTTGTTTTATCAATTGTTAAGCACTTACCAAATAAAGGAAGATATTACTTAATTCAAATATTTTTATAAACAATATAGTATGTATCTATAAGATTTTCTTGTGCTTGATTTTCCTCTCAGCATAGTTTTTTTTTTATAATCTTTGAGCAGTGATATAATCACATCAGAGGATTTTGATTATTTATGCTTCAAATATTTTGTTCCATGTGTCTAAGCTACATATTTTCTTGTGAATAATAATTTTATAATTTTGTATGCAAAATAATATACTTTCACTATATTTTTCTACTGAATCTTTACAGTTCTGTCAGAATATTAACGTTAAAATATATATTTAATTGGGAATATCTGACACAAGTTTAGGATATGAAAATTACTCTTGTTTCGTCTCAAGTCAGAGTATTAATACAAAAGTATTCAGATGGTTATTTCATTCATTCATTTGTTCCTTCACTCATTCCATACTCTGTATTTATTGAACCATGTATGGGCAGGAGACTCTGGCAGGTACTATACTGCCTATGTTGAAATTAAGGTGGTAAAAAGAAAAGCCAATAAGTGCCTATATATTCAGGCCTACCTGAGGAATCAGAAACTTGAGAGGAGAGAAATGTACGTAACTTCTAGTCCTCAATGTTTGCACAGAGGAACTTAGATATATCATTTTGAGGCAATGATCTGACTCTAACAGAACATGTGCACCCAATTAAACCTGCAGCAAGCAAATGCTTATTGACTGTAAGACAACTGCTGAGAAGATCTGATCTAATGGGCCTACTGATTTTATTCTCTACCAGTGAAGAATATTTAAGAAATCTAATGAACGTGAGAATGTTTTGACACCATAGTAAAGCAAAAGGAGTGTGATGATTCTAAGTGCTACTATCTTCAAAATTGCCGAGCCTGAAATACTCCCTCATCATAGGAAGAACTAGATGTGCTGTGTGGTGGAAGGAATGACATTTGGAGTCAGACACACCTTGACTCAAACCTCAGCTCCACTTTTTATTATTAGTAATCCCTGTATTATCACTTTTCTGTCTGAATGTTCTCATTTGTGAAATAGATGTTTCTTGTAAAATAATTACTGGTCTAACATGCAGAAAAATAATTTAAGTCATGACTGAATTTTCTTGAAGGGGTTCGGAAAGAAAAATCCTCTCATAGTACATAAAAACCCACAAAAACTGAAAAACAAACTTCTTAGGATTCTTTTTCCCTATCTCTCAGTGTTTTAGAGGATAGTCTCCCCCAAGGGATGTACAGGACCCTGGGGAAATACTTATCTGGGTCCCTGCCAATATAAAGAATTTAATTAAGATGTGTAATACAAAACTCATGGGTCTGTATGAGATATAACTATGTATCAATAAACATTTAGCCTACTGGGTAGAGAAGAGAGGACTAATATATTTGTTGTTCCTTCAATCACTGCATATGAGAATCCTTGCTGGTGTTCAGATACTTGCTTATGTCTAGAAAGCATTTACTCCTTCTTTTTATTGTCAAATGTTTCATTACTAGCTAATTTCATATTTCTCACCCTAAGAAAAATGTAGCAACACTATTATTACTTGTAATGTTATGGCTTTTGGAACCTGTTTATATTGAAACAATTTAGGCTTTTTTTTGCTTCTACAATTTCCTAATACTGTTTATTTAATGCTGGTTACATCTTTATTCATAATTCTAGATTATGCATCATGATGTCTGAGTGTATTGGCTTCCAATAACTTTCTCATAGGTTATTCCCATGCTTCAGGTCTTCCAAATGCAAATCTTAACCAGAAATGTGAAAGGCGATTCATTTTCTGATCATGTTAATTTACTGTTGTAATTTTATAGACTGAACATAGAACACATCTTCCAGCCATGTTTTCTTTTGAAATCTTTAGACAGTAAACAACCATATTTCTAGAATTTGATCTCTTTCAGTGTTGACCATGATCTCCCTCGGGATTTATGTGATATCTATGACAATGGACATCTTCCAAAGCATTGAACAATGAAACAGATGTTAAAAATGAGGGCTTTTCCACCTTTTTCAGAATCACAATGGAAAACCTGTCTATTTCATTTGTGGCAAGATTATTGCAGTATGCTATATTGGGACAAATGCAATGCCATGAAATATGTAGGAGGTAAGGCTGAAATCCAAATCAAAAACAGAGCATTTCTTTCAAATCCTATAAGTGATAAATCTATGAGCACTTAAGTAATATTAGAGGAAAATGCCAGGCAAGCATCAGGTGATATGCAGCATTTTCTAGGACTTTGTACCATAAAGGGATTCTGAGCTATGGGAATCTAGAATCACAGTGTCTAATCCAAAATAATTAGCTGAAATAATATAATATATTCCTCTTCAATTAGAGATTAAAACCATGTCCCAAACAGGGTAGAATGATTTTCCAAAAAGCAGAAAATGATTGATTGTTCAGTGAAGCCTTTGATTACCAATCCTGACTTACTTACTGGCATTGTTCTTTTGGAGCCCATGGGACTTTGAGCTTTTGTATCTTCAGCAGACACTGCAGATCATGAATTTGCCAAAGAAATCCTAGACCATTAGGTATAACCAAATCATCTGGAGAAAGGAAGATGACAGATATTTAGTGAATGATCACTATATGCCTTGATAAGGAGAGATAATTTTATTTTATTTCTCAAATAACATATTGGATAGACATTGTTATTTTCACTGTATTCAGTTCCTTAAGCTGAAGGCCACAAATCAGCTATTAATCTTATGAAGCAAAGTTTAGCATTTACACTGTGGCCACGTTATCAGGTTCTCACCAGTGGGACATGAGCACAAAGCATGCCTCACTTACTTAAAAGGAAATTGCTTGCCCTCGGCATCTTCCTGTCTTTTTTCTTTCCTCTGAGCTACAGCACAGAAGAGTCAGAGATGCACAATAAGACCCAGAAAACTAGGAGACTGGTGATGAATGGGCAAACCAAACTGAGAAACAGAACCCAGGTTTCACAATGATCATGTGAAGGAGACATGCTCACCTTCCTGGACATGCCTGACACTTAGATGAAAGGGAAGTAAACTTCCATCTTAGTTAAGCCACTGTGTTTTTTTTCAGTCTTTTTGTTGTAACTACTTATCCTTTACCATTCTAATTAATGCAAATGATCTTGTTCCTGGATGGCCTAACTACCTAGCATTGACTTTAAACTTGCGGAGTTCTAATCGGATGTGGTGAGTACCTTCTGCTTAGTGCTCATTCTCCATTGACCAAATTACCTGCAACTTTAATATGTCCACAACATGTTGCTGCATCTGTTTTTGCTGATTTATAATTAGAATATGGAAAATGTAAGCAAACACTGTAAATGAAGGGAATTATCACCACAGGTTGTTCAAAAGATCTACACTGTTTAGAGCAAATCTCACAAAAAAATTCTATATTTCTCTGTGTGATTATAAAAATGTTAGGTTTGAATCCCATTGCTTTTGGTTTTTAAGAATCATCCTGAATTCGAGTCCCTACCATCAGGAAGCTTGCACAAGCCTCTTAGATAGCATCATCCATCAGAGGGCAGACCAGAAGCAAGAAGAACTATAATCCTACAGCCTGTGGAACAAAAACCACAATCACAGAAAGATAGAAAATGAAAAACAGAGGATTATGTCCCAGATGAAGGAACAAGATAAAACCCCAGAAAAACAACTAAATGAAATGGAGATAGGCAACTTTCCAGGAAAATAATTCAGAATAATGATAGTGAAGATGATCCAGGACCTCAGAAAAAGAATGGAGGCAAAGATGAAGAAGATGCAAAAAAATGTTTAACAAAGACCTAGAAGAATTGAAGAAGAAGAACAACAACAACAAAAAAACAGAAACGAATGGTACAATAACTGAAATAAAAAATATACTGGAATGAATCAATAGCAGAATAACTGAGGCAGAAGGAAGGATAAGTGACCTGGAAGACAGAATGGTGATAATCACTGTTGTGGAAAGAAAAAAAAATGAAAAGAAACAACGACAGCCTAAGAGACCTCTGGAACCACATTAAACACACCAACATTCACATTATAAGGGTCACAGAAGAAGAGAGAGAAAAAGGGTCCACAAAAATATTTGAGGAGATTATAGTTGAAAACTTCCCTAACATGGGAAAGGAAATAGCCACCCAAGTCTAGGAAGTGCAGAGAGCCCCACACAGGACAAACCCAAGGAGAAACACGCCAAGACACATAGTAATCAAATTGACAAAAATTAAAGACAAAGAAAAATTATTAAAAGCAACAAGTGAAAAATGACAACATACAAGGTAATTCCTATAAGGTTAACAGCTGATTTCTCACCAGAAACTCTGTAAGCCAGAAGTGAGTGACACAATATTTAAAGTGATGCAAGGGAAGAACACTCAACCAAGAATATTCGACCCAGCAAGGATCTCATTAAGATCTGACAGAGAAATCAAAAGCTTTACAGGCAAGTAAAAGCTAAGAGATTTCAGCAATACCAAGCCAGCTTATTAACAGATAGTAAAGGAACTTCTCTAAGTGGGGAACATGAGAGAAAAAAAGGACCTACAAAAACAAACCCCAAACAATTTAGAAAATGATAATAGGAATATGCATATTGATAATTACCTCAAATGAGAATGGAATAAATGCTCCAACCAAAAGACAGAGGCTGGCTGAATGGATACAAAAATAAGACCTGTATATATGCTATCTACAAAGGACCCATTTCAGACATAGGGACACATATGACTGAAAGTGAGGGGATGGAAAAAGATATGTCATGCAAATGGAAATCACAAAAAAGCTGGAGTAGCAGTACTCATATCAGATAAAATAGACTTTAAAATAAAGACTATTACAACAGACAAGGAAGGACACTACATAATGATCAAGGGATCAAACCAAGAAGAAGATATAACAATTATAAATATATATGCACCCAACATAGGAGCACCTCAATACATAAGGCAAATCCTAACAGCTATAAAAGAGGAAAATGATGGTAGCACAATAATAGTGGGGGACTTGAACTCCCCACTTACATCAATGGACAGATCATCCAGACAGAAAGTTAATAAGGAAACACAAGCTTTAGATGACACAATAGACCAGAGAGATTTAATTGATATTTATAGGACATTTTATCCAAAAACAACAGATTACACTTTCTTCTCAAGTACACATGAAACATTCTCCAGAATAGATCACATCTTGGGTCACAAATCAAGCCTTGGTAAATTTAAGAAATTTGAAATCATATCAAGCATCTTTTCTAACCGCAATGCTATGAGATTAGAAATAAATTAGAGGGAAAAAATGAAAAAAACACAAACACATGGAGTCTAAACAATATGCTACTAAATAACCTAGAGACCACTGAAGAAATCAAGGAGGAAACCAAAAAATACCTAGAGACAAGTGACAATGATCCAAAACCTATGGGATGAAGCAAAAGCAGTTCTAAGATGGAAGTTTATAGTAATAGAATTCTACCTCAAGAAACAAGAAAAATCCCAAATTAACAATTTAACGCTACACCTAAAGCTAGTAGAGAAAGAACAAACAAAATGCAAAGTTAATAAAAGGAAAGACATCATTAAAAAAAATAAATTATCATATGATCCAGCAATCCCACTCCTGGGCATATACCTTGAGAAAACCATAATCCAAAAAGAAACATGTACCACAATGTTCATTACAGCACTATTTACAATAGCCAGGACATGGAAGCAACTTAAATGCTCATCAACAGATGAATGGATAAAGAAGATGTGGCACATATATATAATGGAATATTACCCAGCCATAAAAAGGAATGAAATTGAGTTATTTGTAGTGAGGTGGATGGACCCAGAGTCTGTCATATAGAGCGAAGTAAGCCAGAAGGAGAAAAACAAATACAGTATGCTAACTCATATATATGGAATCTAAAAAAATGGTACTGATGAATCCAGTGGTAGGACAAGAATAAAGATACAGAAGTAGAGAAAGGACTTGGGGACATGGGGTGGGGGGGGGAAGCTGGGACAAAGTGAGAGAATAGCCTTGACATATATGAACTACCAAATGTAAAATAGATAGCTAGTGGGAAGCTGCTGCATAAAACAGAGAGATCAACTCAAGGATGGGTGAGGACATAGAGGGGTGGGATAGGGAGGGTGGGAGGGAGTGGCAGGAGAGAGGGGAGATGGGGATATATGTATAAATACAACTGATTCACTTTGCTGTACAGCCAAAACTGGTACAACAGTATAAAGCAATTATATTCCAATAAATAGCTTTAAAAAGTGGAAAAAAATAAATGTAAAAAAAGATATAAAGATCAGAGTGGATATAACTAAAATAGAAACAAGGAAAACAATAGCAAAGATCAATAAAACTAGAGGCTGGTTCTTTTAGAAAATAAACAAAATTGATAAACCTTTAGCCAGACTCATTAACAAAATGAGGGAGAGGTCTCAAAGCAATAAAATTAGAAATGAAAAAGAAGTTACAATGGACACCACAGAAATACAAATCATCATAGGAGACTAACATAAGCAACCATATGCCAATAAAATGGACAGGCTTGAAGAAATGAACAAACTGTTAGAAAGGTATAACCTTCCAAGGCTGAACCATGAAGAAATAGAAAATATGAACAGACCAATCACAAGTAATGAAATTGAAACTGTAATTAAAAGTCTTCCAACAAACAAAACTCCAGGACCAAATGGCTTCACAGGTGATTTCTATCAAACACTGAAAGAAAAGGTAATACCCATCCTTCTCAAATTCTTCCAAAAAATTACAGAGGAAGGAAAAGTCCCAAACTCACTTTATGAGGTCACCATCACCCTGATACCAAAACCAGACAAAGATTCTACAAAAATTAAAATTATAGACTAATATCAATGATGAATATAGATGCAAAAATCCTCAGCAAAATAGTAGCAAACAGAATCCAACAACATGTTAAAAATATCATGCATGATCAAGTGGAATTTATCCCAGAGATGCAAGGATTTTTCAACATCTGCAAATGAAGCAATGTGATACACCATATTTAAAAATTGAAGAATAAAAACCATATGTTCATCTCAACAGATGCAGGGAAAGCTTTTGACAAAATTCAACACCGGTTTATGATAAAAATTCTCCAGAAAGTGGGCATAGAGGGAACCTACCTCAACATAATAAAGGCCATATAAGACAAACCCACAGCAAACATCATTCTCAATGGTGAAAAACTGTAAGCATTCCCTCTAAGATCAGGAACAAGACAAGGATGTCCACTCTCACCACTAATATTCAACCTAGTTTTGGAAGTCCTTGCCACATCAATCAGAGAAGAAAAATAAATTAAAAGAATATATATTGGAAAAGAAGGAGTATAACTGTCACTGTTTGTAGATGCCACGATACTATACATAGGAAATCCTAAAGATGCCACCAGAAAACTATGAGAGCTAATCAGTGAATCTGGTAAATTTACAGGATACAAAATTAATGCACAGAAATCTCTTGCATTCCTATACACCCACAACAAAAGATCAGAAAGAGAAATTAAGAAAACAATCCCATTTATTGGAACAGAAAGGATAAACCTACATAAGGAGATAAAAGACCTGTACTAAGAAAACTATAAGACACTGATGAAAGAAATTAAGGATGACACTAACAGATGGAGAGATACCATGTTCTTGGGTTGGAAGAATCAATATTGTGAAAATGACTATACTACCCAAAGAAATCTACAGATTCAATGCAATCCTTATTAAATTTACAATGGTATTTTTTACAGGACTAGAACAAAAAATCTTGTATGGAGACACAAAAGATCCCAAACAGCCAAAGCAATTGAGAAAAAAAAAATGGAGCTGGATGAATCGGACTCCCTGACTTCAGACTATACTACAAAGCTACATTAATTGAGTCAATATGGTACTGGCACAAAAACAGAAATATAGATCACTGGAACAGGATATAGAGAGCCCAGAGATAAATCCACACACCTATGGTCAACTAATTTATGACAAAAGAGGCAAGTATACACAGTGGAGAAAAGACTGTCTCTTCAATAAGTGGTGCTGGGAAAACTGGACAGCTACATGTAAAAGAATGAAATTAGAACTCTTCGTAAAACTATACACACAAAAAAAACTCAAAATGGATTAAAGACCTAAATGTAAGACCGGCACTATGAAACTCATAGAGGAAAACATAGGAAGAACACTCTTTGACATAAACTATAGCAACATCCTGTTTTGACCCATCTACTAGAGTAATGGAAATAAAAACAAAAATAAACAAATGGGACCAAATTAAATTTAAAAGCTTTTGCACAGCAAAGGAAACTATAAACAAGACCAAAAGACAACCCTCAGAATGGCAGAAAATATTTGCAAACAGATCAATGGACAAATGATTAATCTCCAAAATATATAAACAGCTCATGCAGCTCAATATCAAAAAAACAAACAACCCAATCAAAAAATGGGCAGAAGACCTAAATAGACATTTCTCCAAACAAGACATACAGATGGCCAAGTGGCATATGCAAAGCTGCTCAACATCACTAATTATTAAAGAAATGCAATTCAAAACTACAATGAGTTATCACCTCACAGTGGTTAGAATGGGCATCATCAGAAAATCTACAAACAATAAATGCTGGAGAGGGTGTGGAGAAAAAGGAGCGCTCTTGCACTGTTGCTGGGAATGTAAATTGATACAGCCATTATGGAGAACAGTATGCAAGTTCCTTAAAAAACTAAAAATAGAATTACCATATGACCCAGTGATCCCACTACTGGGCATATACCCAGAGAAAACTGTAATTCAAAAAAGGCACACGCACCCAAATGTTCACTGCAGCACTATTTACAAAAGCTAGGACATGGAAACAACCTAAATGTCCATCAAGGTGAATGGTGAATGGATAAAGAAGATGTGGTACATATACAAAATAGCATATTACTTAGCCATAAAATGGAATGAAATTGGGTAATTTGTAGAGATGTGGATGGACTTAGGGACTGTCATATAGAGTGAAGTAACTCAAAGAGAAAAATGAATATCGTATATTAGTGCATATATGTGGCATCTAGTAAAATGGTGCAGATGAACTGGTTTGCAAGGCAGAAATAGACACAGATGTGGAGAACAAATGTATGGACACCAGGGGGAGAAAGCCCTGCAGTGGGGTGGGATGAATTGGGAGATTGGGATTGACATATGTACAGTAATAGAAGAAAAAAAAAAAAGGATCATCCTGAATTCAATCAAGAAATCTGCTTAGCAAGCAGGAATTTTGTACATATTTTTCATATTTTACATATATATATATAGTTGCATAGATATGAAGTTAAGAGAATTGTTTTGGAAGTCTTCAACCTTAAATCTTCAAATAAGCAAAAATACATATATTACATACAGAAGAGGAGCGTATATATACATATTCATATACACATGAACATAGAGTTGATCCTTGAATAACACAGATTTGAACTGTGCAGGCCCACTTATAAGCAGATTTTTTTCAATTTAAATACTACAGTACCATGGTTGGTTGAGCCTGAGGATGTGCAATACCGACTATGGGACTTGATAGAAATGGATTTTGATATCCATGCAGGGGCCTGGAACCAATCCCCCACGGATATTGAGGGACGATTGTATATATACAATTTTTCACGATGGACATCTCATGTGCATGGTTCGCATAGGAATCCCCAGAAAACTGCCTGGAAGCCACTTTTGTGCTCTGACCTGGAGTTGAAAATTTTCAACACATACATGAAATTATCACTTTTATCTAATGACTAATGGCTACAAATTCCTACCTTTAGATTTATCCATTTTAGTTATAATGCTCTTTGTAGACTTCTCCTACTAAATCTGTTGCCTGGTAAAAGGACTAATAACACAGTAACAAAATAAAATATGAAGGGATGAGATCAAATAAAGATAAATTTGCTGTTGATAGTTAAAGTGGGTAGAGTATATGAGGGGCAGCTGAGGAAAAGTAGATCTGCGTGCTAAGATTCAATGACAGGTTTTGGTTGCCTAAATGGGCAGGTATAAAAAGCAAATGATATATAAAATCACTAAGAATGGAAAACAAGGAGGTAAAGGGATGCTCAGGTCACATTTTGCCTGCTTCCCAGGGTTTCCAAATCACAAGACACCAAGACCTTTGCTCCAGACAAATATCTTACAAGATATATAGCTGACCTCAGCTCCCTGTATTTATTCTCCTGGAATAATCACTTCTTAACAGGGAAGAGTGATCTTAAGGGAGAGATTATAGCTAAAAAGATTTTGTCCAGGAAATCCAGGAAGAATCACTCTTTATAAGGTTAGGAGTTAATCTCTGCCACATACCTGGTCTCATGGGGGGGGCAGGGGGACAGTTCTAAGGCTGTAAGCACCCTCAATCGTTTTGACTTATCTCCACTCCTTGGAAGTTATAAGAAATTGTTCTGTTTGAGACTATCTCAGATTTTTTATTACAGATGAGATCTCATTGTCCAGTTTTCCTGATTTAATCTATAATTGAAATATGAAAAGAATAAATAAGGATATACTTGGAGAGGGTTACACAGAAAGGAAGTCAAGAAAAATGTTTAGGAAGACATCACTCTTAAATCTTCAAATAAGCCAATGCACACTTACTATGGACACAAAAGTTTTCCACTTAAATTTTAACAAGAAGAAAAGGGAGGAAGAGAGTAAGAGGAGAGGAGAGGAGAAGTTCATATTTTTGAGTACTTGCTTGTTCCTATGTCCACTTCACACTGCATAAAATGTATTACCACTGTTCGTCCTTTCCTCGATATGGACTTTCCTTACTCTTGATGACCTTAACAGTTTGGTGCAGTACTGGTCAGATGTGACACAGGATGTATCACAACTGGAGATTGTCTCACGGTTAGACTATAGTTAAGAATTACAGGGAAGAACACCACAGCCAAGGTGTCATTCTCATCACATCATAAAAAGGGTACGTTCTTTCAACATGATATCACTCTTAATGTTCACCTTGATCACTGGGCTAGGTTAGTGGTTGTAAATTTTCTCCACTGCAAAGCTACCCTTTGGCCCCTTTCCAGACTATAGTTTTTAGAAAGACGATGCCCCATATAGCCTACACTTAAGGAGTGGGGATTTATATTCTCCTTCTTTGAGGACAGTAAATTATTTGGAATTAATCCATTTGGGAGATTTGTCCATTTGCCTTTATTTATATATTCAATGATTCAATTCAGTATGGACTTGTGGATATTTATTTTACACTTTGGATTATAATCCAATACTATACCTCTTTGTTGCTCAAAGTATTCCATCTTGGGCCACCTTTGGGAGTTTTTCAGTTGATTTCTCTGTCCTTTTGACTTAACCTCATCAATGTTTTGGGGGATGTGTGTCTGTGTGTGTGTTAGCACTTCCTTACTTTCTGGCACTACAAGATGCTCCAGGATCACTTGTGTGTATTCCCTGCCCTAGCTCTAAATTCAGCCATTTCTCTAAGGAGTCCTGATCCCTTTATTTAGAGAAAGGTATTAAGAACCAAGATCTGTGTGCTTGTGAATTAGTCACTTTCACAAAATCTTGACTCATTTCATTTACCAGGGACTGAGAACTTCCGTTCTTATCTATTATTTCAAATTATTCTGTGCCTGCCTGTCAAATGCTGGTATTTTTTATCCACAATCTCTGAGGTTCCCATTCCACATGCCATTTGAGTGATTTCATCTATTTTCGTGTCTTATGCTACACCTTGTGCATTTCTGGCTTCCAAACTCTGACCTTTTCCCTCAGCTAAAGACTCCAGCTGCCTGATGGGCGTAAATAAATGAATTCCATGGGTGCCTCAAACCAGACATTCCAAAACTGAATTTGCCATCATTCCCTCACCAAATGGGTTATTCTTCTCGTAATCTTCATTAATACCACCACTGTCTACCCAGCCAGGCCCCCTAGTCACTAGAACTGTTCTAGTCTCTTCTCTCATTCTGCCTCCTACTCAATAATCAAGCCCTGTTCATTTTACTTCATGATTTTCAGATTTTCTCTCTCTTTTTTATTGCTTCAGCTTTCTTAGTTCCAGTCTAGTTCTAGTCTTTACCAGCTGTCACATGCACTACTGAAAGTCTCATTGTCTTCAGTTTTGTCTCCTCAAAACCACCCTCTAACCCGAGGTCACAAGGATCTGTTATAAATATTAATCAGATTCTATCATTCCTCTATATATCATACATTACTTACATAATCAGACAGTTGAAAAAAGGGGTCCTGTGTTTATTTCATTATTACTGTTCGAGAACTTGGCACAAGTCTGACACAAAATAAAAGCATATACTAATAAAACATCCTGACCCCACTAGTACTCCAATTTTTTTTATTAGCACTGTGGCAGGTGCCAGAGCAACAAAAGACTTCAGAAGAGGTCTCTCAAGGTCTATTGAAGTGACTGAAAAATGAATTCCAAAAATACACATCAAGAAGGAAAGTATCATGCTTATCATGACAAAAGAGTGATCTAAGAATCAATAAAAATAGCACTTTAAGGAAAACCTAATGATCAAAATGCAATGCTGTTTCTTTATACAGTTATCCTTAATTGCTGGGTAGCAAGGCTTTGATGTAAAACACTTATTTTTTTTTGAAGCTACAGACAATTTGCTGCTACTAATAAAGAACTGAAAGATGTGAATGATTTACAAGTTTGATAAATTAAAATTTCTAACGTATCCATAAAACAGTGTCTGTTTGACTCATGTCTGTGGCAGTGCACTTTCTTGAGAGGAGGAGTAAAGCTGTGCCTGTAGTTAGCAAGCTGACAACCCTGGGGAGTGCTGCAAGCATCTGAACAGCCCTCTCCCTGCTCTGACAGAAAATCAAAGAGGTAAGAACTGCTACTCTATGTACCAGCAAAACAGAGCTGCTGCTGAGGTCTTTAGGACTCACCAGCAACATCAGGCCAGTGCAACGTGATGGATCCCTTCCATCTGTCCCTGAAGGCTCACTCACTCACCCCAAATATTTATTCAACAAGCATTTATTCTAATTCTGTGCAAAGCACGAGACTAACAGAATTCCAACGATGGTAGCGACTTCCAATATCATCCTGTTTAAAGATGGACATTCACATACAATCTAAGTGTATTTTCCATTAGTAAGTGTAATTTATGCTTAGCAAGTATTTAAATAACTAATAAAGTGTGTGTGTGCTTGCACCAGAGGGTTAAAGAATACAGAAATGATGCCATAGATTAATTCCAGTATCCCACATTCTGTTCCAGATGCCATCACTCAGCTTACTGCCAACTAGTATATAGGTTCATTTTTTATTCTATCCCCCAATATTGTGTGTGACACGGTTAGGATATATAGTACTCATCTGCTCTCAGTGACTTTAGAATCTAATTAGAAAGATAAGACTCTCTCTGTTTCTCTCTCTCCCTCTCTTTCATATACACACACATATACACACAAACACACACAAACACACCATCACATACAGGGACACATATTAAGTAAGGAGGTAAAGAAAACAATGCAGTAGATATCCAAAATGAGTAGTACATGGAAAATAAATTTTTTTACTATCTATGTTTGCATAGTGTGAAATATCTGAATGGATTTTCAACAAATTTCGAGAGTATGTTTGGGACTTAAAGGGCAGGCTATGTGACATTCACAGAATTCACTTAGGAGTGCCTGCGGGGCAACTCAAAGAGATCGCAATAATGCCTAGAGTAGCTGAAACGAAATCCAAGAGGCCCGTGTGGACGGATGCTCACTGCAACAGACCTGCTGTACTGATGAGACAATCTGGACATAGAACACACTGCTTTTAAATATGAGACCTGAATTAGAAGTTGGGAGGGCAGATGCTTCGATTTGTAGATATTGGCTTGTAACTGAGTTGCATCACACACAGGGAACTCTATGAAGCATACTCCAAAGTAAAGAGCAGAATAGGTTTACTCATAAAGGTGGGTTATGAATTTCCAAACAATATTGTGGAAGTCAGCAACACTGTAAGTGTAACGGATTCAGCAAAAGAAAAACATAGCCGTTTGCTAATATGATGAGAGGCAAGCATTAGAACATGATTTGAATTGAATTTGAACCTTTAAAAAATGTCTATATTTTGAATTAAAAAGACAAGGATTAAAGCTTCTTAAGACAAGGAAAGAGATATCCGGAAATTACCAATTTCAAGGGTTGATTTCCAAGCTAGACTATTCTGTTCAGGTATTACCCTGATGCATTTGTGACGGCTTAGCCCAGACTTCAGTGCATTTCACCTCCCAGATTCCCAAATATCAATCAAGCAGTTCCTTAAAATTCACTTATCAGTGAATTCTCTGCTTAAAAAGGGGGATACATTCCCCTTCATAGTGTAACTTCTAAATATACAATTCACCGAACTTCAGATTCACTGAAAAATCATGTTGCCCATTCCTTTTCAAAATCTCACTGATCCATCTCTCTCACGCTTTGTTTTTTCTCAAATCAAACAAAATAAATTAAAAATCTTATTTTAGTCACTCTTCTTCCTCTCAGGCAGGAATTTTCTTTCTGTACTTTAGAGGCTTTCCTAACTACACAGAAACTAACCCTTTTTTGTTATGTTCCCTTTCTGGGCAATTACTCAATCAGTTTCCTTTTTCAGTTCACATCAGTTAGGGAGCCTTCCTTTGCGTATAAGAAGAATACATTCTCCTGCCAAGGTGTTCCTCTTAAGTGTGTGGGATTGTGTCACCCTAAAAGTACATGTGTGTATGAAATTAGCTTTGGCTGCTGTGTATGACAAACACCTAAAAGCCAAAAACTAATTATATCTTTACGGTAGCTCTCATTTAGACGAGCACAAGGAATGCGTTTTGGTATTTATTGTTTTGCAATGTCATTATGGCTTTGATTTGAGACTAAGGTATTTAAAAAATGGTGTCTGCATAATTTATGTCCTTGATTTTACTAAGTTTTTATATCTGACTAATTTTTAGCATCATGATGCAAATAATATAGAAAGTATAACTGATAAATATTAGCCCACTAAAATATAGATATTTTGTTTAAAGTTTCTACATAGACATTATAACATGTAACAGTTGAATTATAAAACCTACATTCTTTTTCAATGATTGGATTGAAAATGTGACTTTTCTGACTAAAAGGATTTGTTTTCATAAGACAGTTTTATTATTTCTTCATAAAGCAGCAATGTTTATAATTATCCTTTTGTATCCATATATTTTATCTTAAATATGTTGACAATTAGTTTCTGCTGACTGGGTGGAAATATTTTTCTCTTTTGATAAATGAACATCATATTTGAAAACTGTAAACTGTACTTGTTTTATAAAATTATGTGAGCCGTTATGTTCTAATTATAATGTTAGTCACCATCAATAACTTTATACTCTAATGACTATACTTCCTTAACATGCCAATATCATTACTATTTGCAAATACTCTAATAAGTTCAATCTTTCCTTAGTCTTCTTTTTTAGAAAAATTTCATGTAAAGAAGTGATTCATGAAACCTACTGATTTTAAGTTGGTTTTATATTGCTACTTGCAGCTTGCATGTGAACTATCAGTACCATTATAAACTCAAAGAATATGCTGCCTATTTGAGGAGATGCAGAGATAGGCAGTGGAAAAGAAAGGAATACATGAATAGCAATGCAGTTCACTATCACTTATATCCTTCTTTTGGAATTCGGCAGCAATAAAGTAATGAGCATTTAAAATAAAACACAAAAACCTTTCTTGTATCTCATCATTATTTTAAACTTACTGGAAAAAAATCAATCTTTTCTAATAATTAGTCACGTTAGAAATTTCCTGTTATTTTTTTAATTTTGGTAAATAATCTACCTTACCGGAGTTTTCACTTATAATTAACTTGTGATTGTCCTTGGTAATGGGAAATTGATGTAAAACAGAGAGAAAATATATTGGTAAAGATCAAATATTCACTTTTATTCACCTTTTATTTCATGTTTGACTCTAAAAATGCTTTTAACAATTTTGTTGATTTTAAAAAATTTCTTTCTCCAAATTTTCTACACCTTTCAAATCATTTCTTTATTGAATAAACAAACATTAGTGCTACTATTGCAGTTCCTGTGCTACACTCCAATAAATATTGTTTAAAATTCTGAAAGACACAGAATCCCTGTCCTTTTGTTTTTCTCAGTATCTGGTAATAGACCTGTATATTTGCGAGCACTATGATTCCCTTAGTAAAAGCTATTATCCTCTTCTTTGTTAACAAAGTGCTAGTTAAACATAGTCACTTTCCTGGCTTTCCTTCTGACCTTCTCTCCTTCCTTCTTTCTAGAAGGCAGGTATGATGCCTGAAGTAGGAGCAGCTATTTTGGTACCAGGATTAAAAAAAAAAAAAAAAAAAGCCACAATCTCAGCATAGCATAAAAGACCCATAGAAGATGTTGCATCCTTGAGAACTTCTTGAGACAATGCCCCAGCCCTGGAAAACTGGAGTGTTAAAGCAGGACAGTGTGAGAGAATTGGCAGCATTCATAGCTGGAAATCCTTCTTACTGCTGTTGACTGAATCCAAATACAAAAATAACTTCCTTATTCATAGAGATTCTGAAAGTTGGGTAGAATATTACGTTTTCTTAGGTATTTTCTCTTAATTTCACACAAATGTTCATTAAGACCCTTAAGTGTTAATTTTGGTTTCTGAATCTATAATCAAAGGCATACTAAGAAAAAAATCTTTAAAGTTTGTTTTCATGTTAAAATCAAAAAGTATGATATATCAGATTATGCCATCTGCAAACTTCTGCAAGCTAAGTTAATTTTCTGGTTAGAAAGCCTAGTTTGGGTGTGTTTAATAATTCTTTTCTTATTCTAATTGGATAATGGTGGTCAATTTAAATAAAATCGAATGTTTCTAAAATGTGTTTGAAGTTATTTTCACTGCCTGCCCCCACCACTTCCCAAGAAAGATAGTACAGCCCTTGTTATTCATGCCAGCTTTGGTTCTGTTTCAATTATCTCATGGTTCAGGGAGTTGTTGGGTTTTAAATGGATACTCCCGCTATGGGAAATGGCTGCTGTTTTTCACCATATTTTCTCTTATCATCCACAGATAATTAGTTCTGCCTGACAAAACACATCACAAGGGACAACTCCATAGCTTTCATAAGCATCTCAGCAGTATCTTCCTTATGGCTAATTTTTCCTGAACCTGTTTAAAACTGCTTCATTGTAATTATTATTCCTCATAACTTCTCCACACTCTAAACGTAGGCGGTATTAACAATATATGTAGCAGATATCTGCATGTCATCGTTTCAGTGCCTCTAGATATTGTATACCAGGAAATTGGGGCATTAAGAAAACAAGCCTATTCCTCTGACCCTTAGCATCTATATTCATACACCATGGTTGGAACCCTAAATAGATCATTAATGCATGTTAAATTCCTAAATATATTATGTCGTCCTACTCTTTATATAAACTGAGTTAACATGAAAGATGACAAATAGTTTCTCTCCTTTACAGTACATTGAGTCCCCTACATATGAACCTTCAAGTTGCAGAATTTCAAAGATGTGAACCTGCGTTCGCATGTCCTATCATGTAAGACATGAGTGAAACTGCAACTTGCCCTACATCTCCTATTGCTGAGGATCCTTCAGCTCTACCATCTCTCACCTCCTCTCCCTCCTCCAGTCAGTAACTCTTCTTGCTTGTTCACTTGATGCCAGCCCTCATATGCCAGTGTTGTACTATACTACTGTGCTTTTCAAGGTACTGTTTGTACGATTGAAAGTGTTTTCCTTACTTTTTGTTTGTTTTTTACGTATTATTTGTGTGTATTATAAACCTATCACTGTTGGGTTACTTAGGCTAACCTTGTTGGACTTACAAACAAATTGGACTTATGAAGATGCTCTTGGAGTGGAACTCATTAGTATGTAGGGGACTTACTGTAATAAGATAGCTACAAAGCATAAATGAACATTTTATGAGGACTAGAAAAATGCATTTTTAAATTTTAAGATATTATAAAATATAAGATGGAACACCTTAGTAAAAGCTTCTCAAAAATGGAAAACACCTCCATATTAAGTATATACATCTAGTGTAAAGTATAAGCCAATTAAAATATGTTAACATGTGAAAGTGTGCTTCTTATAATCAAAGAAATATGGTAATAACATCTTTATACTGAGTTGATAGTTAATCACATTTGAAAAAAATTGACATACCCACGCTCTCAACTTAAACTCTTCAACAGCTCCTTTTCCATTTTCTCCCTTCTTTTACTTTGCTCTTTAACTCTAGACTTCTGAAACTTTAGTCCCTCTGATCTCTCCAGGTATTTCCTTTGGTGGCTCATCCATTCAAAGAGCTTCTGCTCTCAAAATCCATGACAATTACTCTCAGGACTGAAGAGACAACTGGGAAATTTAGGTTATAAAAAGCACATTTTTCTTATTACCTACTGAGTAGTTCCATTTGTGTATGTTGCTGTCATTTCTAGTACAGTATGTCCCTAAACTAACTTAACAACAGTTTCCAACACAAGTCCCAACACCAACTTATCCCCTTGCCTTTTTTTTTTAAACCATGATACTTCTGTTCTTCCAGGAAATAGGTGGCATCAAATTTTCTTTTCTCCTTTCTTCTCAATCTTCCAAAATCTGGTAGTGAAACAGCACTTAAAACGTTGACTGACTTAAAATGGTTTTGCCTCCTTAAATAAGTTGTTGATGAATCAAACCTTGAGTTATTTTACAGAGACCACACTGGGTATTTTCCAAACCAGCGTGGCCCTGGAACCAAGAACCTTCAGTCTACGGAATTCAATCAGAAATGTGGCCACTGGAACCCCTTTATGAAGAGGTCTTTCAATATGGAAAATCCAGCAGCCCAAGTAGCTTGATTGCTGATTTGAGATCATCAATCAGCTTCTGCCCCTAACCCTTAAATCCCGCCCTGCACACTGGATCCAGGAGACAGATTTGAGAGTCTTGCCTCCTGCTTCCTCAAAATAAAGGTCAGTCTTTTCTTAAAAGTTGGAGCCGCAGTATTGGCTTTTATGCGAGTCCATTGGCTTCTTGCTTATTAATAGTAGTGAAGTAATCTGAATTCACCTCTAAACACCTCTCTAGTGACATTCTTACCACACTTGTTGGTTCCCAAACTCATGAGATTCCTGGATGAAATTCAAAACTCCTCCTGCTCCCACTCTCAGGACATGAAGGGCATGCAGAGTACAAAGAAAGCCAGGAATTTACATGCGGGGCTTGTTTTGGGGCGGCAGCAAGGCTAGTGGATCTCTGAATCTTACATGTTTACACAGAGGCTTTAATGGAGTTCATTCCTGTATACAGTACAGATTGTTCTCTCAAGGCTTCTTGCTTGAAAAGGCTTTTGATGTGTGAACAGTGGGAGAAATATGCATTAAAGGAGCGTAGCTATGAGGAGCCTCCAGCTTGTGGGTCACCTGGTGGTCACATACCCTTGATGACCTCCTCCAAAAACACTGGTGAGGTTTTTCTCTGAAACATGGATAGCAGTAACAAACCCCTCTGCAGCTGTGAAGTTACAACTACACAGTTCTCACCAATGAGATATTTTTTAGGATTTTTCCAATGTTTTTCTTCATATCATTTGCTTCAGTACAAAATCACTTATCTCCCTTGAACACTTAGCAACATTTTCCTTTTTGACCACTCCTGCATTCTTGAAACGCTCTTGGTTTCCATTGCATTCTGACAGTTCCTTTGCATTCTTAAATGTTGGGAGCCTGTTCAGAGCTTGAAGTAACACTGAGTGTGAACTCTGGCTTTGCAGAATAGTGTGTAACCCTGAGTAAATCACATCACCTCTCTGTGTATCACTTTTCGCATCCTTAAAATGAGGATACTAATAATATCTATGCCATATGGTCATTATAACTTTAACTGATTTTATCCCTATTTATTAGCTCTGGTTTAGATCACTCTCCTGAGCTCCAGATAAATATTTCCAATTATGCAATGGAGATTTTCACTTGGATTTTTCACAGACATCTTCTTACCTTCACTCTTTATTCTCTCCTCCCTCACTTGCCCTCACCTGTCTTCTCTGTACTTCCTCCTATCTTTTAAAACTCCAAATTATCCTACAAGCTCTAGCTTGGCTGTAACCATATGTAGGAGATAAGATTACATGCTGGGAGAGAAGAGAGCAGTGGAGGTGTAAAGAAAAATGGACCAAAGACTGAAAGAGAGAGAGAGAAAGAGATCAAGCACAGGCAGAATTTTTAAAAGGCTGTACAGCAGCTTGGAGATCCTTTATCTAGAGGCATGTACTGGGCTTAGCAACTTGCTTCATCTTTGTTTTCCTAGCATCGAGCACAGTGTAGAGAACATTGCATGTCTGAAATAATGCTCACTTCCATGAGTGACAGAAACTCATGGATAAGCAAAGAAATAAATGAATAAGTAAATAAATGATGGTACCCATGCCTCTGAAATTTTTTGCTCCCTGGCATTTCAGATGGTCTCAAATCAGCAGCATCTAGAAAAATGATCTAGTCTTGGGTAATTACTACCAGAAATAAAAGTTTCAGAATATCTTTGAATTGCTGTTTGGAACAAGCATCTTCCATTGTCAAAAGGATAATGATAATAATCTCATTAAATAAGCACACGGACTTGGATACTTCCGGGAATGTTTTTAAGGTCAACATTCTGGCAGATCCCTAAGAATGCAGGTCTGTTCAACATCAGAGCTATTTTTTGTTTGGGCTGCATATTGAAATAATTGTCCCTAAAAAGGTTCAGGCCCTTGTTTCTCTTTTTTGTTTTTTCCTCTTGGCAGGATTCTGGATCTTCATAGAATGCAGAGCCAAATTATTCAGTGCTTTTTTTTTTTAATAACTGTTTATTACATCTTTTTTTTTTTTTAGAACTTTTATTGAGATACAGTTAACATACAATAAGCTGCATATATTTAGAGTGTACAGTTTGGTATCCCTGTCTCCCAATTCACTCCCCGCCAACCCTCCTCGCTTTCCCCACTTGGTGTCCATATGTTTGTTCTCTACATCTGTGTCTCTATTTCCACCTTGCAAAAAAGTTGTACCTATCTATGGTAAACTGCCCCTCGTCACACCACTTTGGCGAAGTGGCCTGGTTCTCCACCTGAGTGAAATATACATATCAGGCCCTGGATTATCACAGAGAACATCATTTCTGCTGCCTGAACTCCTGGTATCTGAAGCATATGGACATGTTTAACAACACCTTCTATTGGCACTTTGGGCACTTGTCAAAGAATTCAACCATGATTTGACTATGATCTAGTGCTTGGGAAAAGCTTTGCCAGAAAATCTGATATTTAAGAATGTGTAGGGAACACATTAACTGCCCATGACACCACATATCAAAAACCTAACCCTGCATGGTTAGAGCATAGAAAGAAAACAGAATCCTGAAGAAATGCTTTCACTGAGGTGAGATTTAATGTTAGGTCCTTAATTTTTATAGAAAGACAATATAAAATATTTATTTGAAAATGATTCTATATTTATTACAAGAGAATCATTACAAAGGTATAAGAAATAAAATCTTTTGAGATCTCAGCATTAGAATAAAGTTAATCCTTTCTGGTAAATTTCTGTATTTCCTTAATCAGTCAGTGAGAACAAGGGTTCAGAGAGAAACATAATCCCTTGTTAAACAAACTAACTGATGCCAGATGCCTGGCACATTGATGTCTCTGAAACTTTTGAAGATACTTTGTTTTATTAAACAAAATCATGCTTTGTAAAAAATTGAAAAAGAATGAAATAGGACCAATAAAGAAATATTTTATTGAATTTAAATATTTTAGACTGATTTGAGAATCTTTACATATGACATGGTTTGATTCCATCTTAGTTAAATTTGAGTTGAATAAATAAATCCGAGTCTGAATTTTTTAATGTCTTTTATGATCCATATTGTAAGTGTCTCCTGGAGGAGTGAGCTGAAGCACATGTTTCTTTGAGTACATTTTCAGAGTCACATTAACAAAGTTTCAGCTCTGAGATTATTCCATCAGTTTTTCCCCATTATGCATCACCAACCTTGTCTGAATAGGTTAAAAGTAATTCTACATATTGATGGATAATTGCAAATATTCACCTACTTTAGGGTACCAAAGGAGCATTTCTCTAACACAGAATAAATTTATTTCATAATAACAAATGAATGTCTTTATAATCATTATTTAAATTGTACACGGCTTATAGGACATGACTGAGCAAAAATTGTATAAGTTTTAATAGTCTATCTACCTCCCTAATCTGTTTATGTACTTAAATGTTATACTCGTCAATTCATTGTCATAGACACTGGATTTTGTTGTTGATGATGAGAAAGATACATTATAAATAACATTTAAATTAGCATATAATTATGAGTTATTATGTTTCAGGAGTATAATAAATGTCCTTATTCTGAATAGAAGAGATTCTAGCTTTACTGGTAACTAGATTCCAGGAACATTTTATCAAGCAACAGAGCAGGTTGCTGGAAGAAAATTAGGAGATGCATTGCATTTCTTTTTGACAAAATTATATCGACCTAATCTCTTCTCCCCCACAGAAAGGAATGTATTCTTAATGGTGAATTTAAATTTTAATTTCCTATCTTTGATTTCTCTTTGTAAACTTTCATTTAGTGTACTATAATGTTTTGATAATAGCCTTTTAAATTAATTGTGCCTCCAGTGAATGTCCAAAGAATGTTTTTTGATTTCTTCTTATAAGCTTTAAAACATGTTATACCTTTGGTTGTACAAATGACAAAAAATTACAGATTGCTTTATTTGTAAGAAAGATAAGTACCAAGTTTAAAGATTACATTTTGTCCGCAATTTATACATTTTTTTAATCTCCTGGGCTTTGGATACAGTTGAATTAAGGACTACTAATAAAACATTCTGTTTAACCTTTTTTTTAATTAATTACAAATTCTTCTTGAAAGCAAGCAAAAAATGATGTGTATCAAATTTTAACGAAATCTTTTTAAAGCTATGTGACAATAGACAAAAGTCCTGCGTTTGATTTTCTGTAGGTTGTAAAGATAAATGCATCTGAAATTGGCACTCATGCAAGAACATGTGACTACTAATGAATGGTGAGCTACTTTTTTGTGATGTGAAGTTTGCCTGGAATGTTTGTGTGTTTATAAGTTTGTAGTTTGAAATATTCATATTTTGCCCAGTGGCCTACAAAAGTAGTTCATTATACTTTTATTTGAAAAGCCTGCGTTTGATCCTTGTTATTCTCTTCTCTGGAGCTTTAGATGAATAAAATAACAAATAATTTACTACCCAGAAACCAAACAGCCAAAGGCTGTGATCTTTTCAGACCTTAATATGTTTGACCCCCTCTACACCAAGGAGGGAGATATCCACAGGCGAAAACAGGAATCTGGGGAATACAGACATATACATATCACATACATAATTGACTATTCCCTAAAATCATTTTTTTTTATCAAATGTGTACTAGCACATTAGATAGTACCAAAGATTTCTATTGATTAAGTAAAAGTCAAAGTCAAGGAATTAATGTACTACTATGTCCTATCCCCTCCCCACATACATTCTCTGAATGTGTATAGGAAGATATAAAGGTCTGAGTTCTGAGACAGAAAAAAGAGAGTAGAGAATATCAGAGGACACTGAATATAAAAGAACATAAAACAGAAAAGTTATATAAAAACAACCTGTTTATTGTTTCAATTAGACCAAAAAAGGAATCTGGAAAATACAGATCTATACATGCCACAAATTAGATTTCATTATTTCCTGTAATCATTTTTTAACCAAATGTCTATTCACGCATTTGTTAGTACAAAAAAATATACATGAGCAAATATTGATTATTTAAGTGTCCAGCTCTGGAGTAAGAGGCTTATATTGTCACATAATTTGTCAGCATAAAATTATTGTACTATACTTACCTGGCTTGTGAAAACTCAATCTCATTTCTATAAAAAATTTTTTTTCAAATGTAAGGTTTATATTAATAGAAATAAATAACTTACTAAATTTCATAGAAATTAAAAGTGCCTCTTGTTGACAGGAGTTTGTTCATAATAACCAACTAATCTCATGCATTCGCCTCTTGAATGCTATTATCTTTAAACAACAAATGAATAACCCTTACTTCAAAGAAAAAAAAGTTCAGAGTTTAATTAAATTAATATTGATATTGGGTTGGCCAAATGTTCCTTTGGGTTTTCACAACATCGTATGGAAAAACCCGAACGAACATTTTGGCCAACCCAATAGCTAAAATCCAGATCATCTCTAAGCCCCAGGTTTTAAAAATTACAAGTAAACAAAGATTAAAAAAATCAACAGGAGAATCATACCTATAACTATACAACCATATCACTGTACATCCTCTATAGGAGCAACTTCATACCTCTGAAATTAAGATCTTGTGGACAGACAATAAAATGTCAATTTTTTTCTCATACGTCTTCAAGATTTTTCTCCTTAGGCGAAATTATTTTTCCAGTGAAACCATACTGTCTTCTGCTGCCAGTCTGGGTCACAGGATGAATCAATCTCTTGATTTTTAAACACAAACGAAGATAGCACTTTCTGGTTTTCTCTCTTTTTAAAAATGATACATCCTCTGGTATACAGTTTTGTTAACCTCAGCAAGATTGTTTTCTGGAGTTTTCAGGCAACATTTAGTTTCACCAGAGAAACATATTGTAAAGTTTGCAATATTTTTCTAATGTACTTTTTGTCACATGTCTTTTAGGACTCTTCTATGTGACCCAAATCTGTCCAGTGTTTGTATTTGTCTTACATTTCTCATGCATTTTGATGGAGATTTTCCAGGTACTCCATCCAATACTCTTTATCTCACAATTTCCTTTCCTCCCTCCTTCTCTCCTCTGTCCTTACTTCTTCTCTTCCCTTCTTTCTATTCATCCCCCTCCCCACCCCTCTTCCTCCTCTGCATTTTCCTCCTCTCCTGTCTTTTACCCACTATCATTTTTTTCAATTTCTTAGCTGTAGTGACAGCACTGTCATTAAAGTTACTTTTCCCATTGCATGGCCTTCAGCTATCTCACTAGATATGAAAGTTCTTCTGTTCCATTTTTTTTAGTCCGGTGTCCCTGAGCAGAGTCTTTTAGAATCTCAGTTTCTAATTATGAAGATTTTATGACAGTACATATGTCAAGCAACTAAAACATAGTAAGCAGTTATAAATGGCACACATTTTCCCTTTATGATGTTACTCATTTGCATTTTGTTTTGTTTTGCATAAATTCCCCTTCTTTTTTGTTCCCTTCAGGCTCCTTATATGTTTATATTATATTAATACATAATAAAGTGTTTTAAAATTAGCTTAATATTTTTAACCTTTAGCACATTTTCAGAGGCCTATTTCTGGCTCTAGGATTACCACATTTTCGACTTTAACTCTTCAAATCTAAAGAGATATCATGGATAAATTCGTAGCTTCTAAATTTAAAAACTGACATTTTATTTCCTCTTTAGAAGGGATGTTGTCACAGCAGTAATCAATGAATAATAACAAATGATGCAGAACACTGAACATGTCATGTGCTGCTCTTTTTCCTCTCTGTGCCTAAAGTGTATTTATCAGGAAACTTGTCAGGGCTTTCTTATGTACACAGTGTCACTTTTGCTGGAGGTCACTTTATCACAGAACTATACTCAATCTATTTAATGCAAAATAAACACATTGAGAGTAAGAATATTAATTAATAGACATTAATTTGTTTTAAATGAATTTCTTAGCACATTTTATTAATTTTATATGGAAATAATTATGAGTATACATAAATCATAAGAAATTTTGATATGTATTTTATGCTACATACCTGATTTTTTTGGATTCCACAAAATATATTTTGTGAAGAATAAAATAGAAATTAAAATTAAATTACATGGAAATTTTGAAAGTTTTTTCTTCCTTAGTTTATTCATGCCATATTATATTGTTACTATTTATTTTCGTCTTTTCTAATCACTTTCTTTGATAATTTCCACAAATTATTTAGTGAGTTTTGGTATTTGCAGTTCCTCTAATAGAAGTATTGGAAAAAGTAAAAGAAACCATCCAAACTTGAAAGAGATGCATAAGTGAAGTATGGTCATAGTCAGGGATTGGACATATAATGGGAAAAAGTATTAAAATTAATCAAAAATTAAAATCACTAAGATGTGAAAAAATTATCAAGCAAAACAGAAGAAAATGATTTGGGGGCATTGGATGTAAAAGTGTACATTGAATCCATGATATTGTAGCACAAAATTTCTAAGTGTATATTCACGGGTAAAATATATATATGCATATGATTCATGTATTTCAATATTTTCTAATGGAAAAACATTGAGATCATGTAGCATAGATTTCAAAATAGATTTTTCCTTGGTCATCCTTACTTGTTTGTCTTACTGTAAAATTTAGTATACTTTTTAGTATGCTTTTCAATTATGAATCCTCCAAAGCTTACTTCAGAAGGCATATAAAAGGGCACAGTTCACAATTGCAACTTTGCTTTAAAAAGTTTCTGTTAACTCCTGAGGATGTGACCAGGTAGTACATAAGCACATTTTTTGCACAGATTTTTGCTAAAGAAAAAATTAACCCCTTCATCACTGCTCTTGAAAGTTTATTTCTTTCTCCATTTGTTTTCTGGAATCACAAGTGAATAAAAATATGTGTACTACTAACTGGGGAATAATACAGCCAAATCAGTTTCCACAAATTTATTTTAGATCTAGTTACTTAATTTAGAATATTATGCATTTATTAATTAGAATCAGTAGCAGTATTTGAAAATATTTAGTATCTTTCATGTATTTTTTGGAAATATTTTATTCTAGCTGTAAACCCAGATAAAATTTTGGTTCAGTTCTACCTCTAATACTGACAATGGAATGCCTGACAAATTACTTAAATCCTCAGACTTTATTTTCCTAATCTGTAAAATGAGTATAATAATATCAGTGTCATACAGAAGTAACAAGAACTAGATAGGAAGCTATGCTCAGTAAATACTAGTTCCTTTGATCTATTTTTGTTTATTCTTGGTTTTAATACGGTGATGCAACTTAAAAGATGAAAACTGCACACTGGGAATAAAATAAATGGAATATTTTGAGCACCTTACTGTTCTTACATAAGTAATAGGAAAAGGCAGGGAGGATATTGATGTCTTGCTTTTTCTTCAGCAGAACTGCATTTAACATAAAGGGGAGTCATTTTATTGAATAATAAAAGCCTGACAATCACTGTGATTGGCTGACGGCCATTACTGCAGTGTAATTCTAAATAGCTTGTTTTTCAAAGTTCTTCTTGAATAACTCTTTAAAACCCAGGCACTGTCCAACCTAGTTGAAGGGTTCGAAACTCATTTTTATAGTGGAGTTTCTCCATATTGCTTTAAAAATATGCATTAAAAAGGTATTTTCTTATTAAATGATTAGAATCAGATATTTTTTGACATGGGAGGAAAATTTTGAAAAATTTAGCAAACTAAGGGTTTAACAGGAAAGGATTAATTCATGACTCGGAGAAGAAAAAGACCACATTTGAAGAGATCTTATTTATTTATTTATTTAGAAAAGAAACCCAATGTATTTTACAAGTGAAAAGCACAATATTTGATCTATACTATCCAGCTTAAAATCCTGTCTTTTCTCAATAGAACTCAACAAGGCTTCCAAAATTACCAGATCCACTTAGATGCATTTATCTTTTTCAGTCAGTATTTCTAATCAGCAATCCTCACTTTAAAGTATGTGTAATGAGTGGGTGTCGAGTTGGCAACTCACCAAAATAAATATTTCACGATATTTTAATGGTTAATTTAAATTTATTTTATTTAAATTGTGAATTAATACTTTATTCGGTCAATGAATTCTGAACCAGAATGCTTGAGAAATATCTTTTCTGTTGAAGCTCTCTATAATGGATGTGTACTTAATTTTCAGAATTGCCCAGGTTAGATCATCTCTGACGGAGGCATTTTATCTTAAATGTCAACATTGGAAACACTGAGATAAAGATCAGGGGCAGAAATCTGTGAACTACAGAACTGTGTTAATTGTTCGTTCTCAAACATAGCGATGCCAATTAATTCCACACAACCCAGATTCAAAGCAGCACAGGGAAACGGTCCTGAATTTAGTACCGCACAAAAATGAAGGAAAAATAGATGTGTTCCAGCGCCCAGAAAACTGATTCTTGAACAGGCAGCAACAGAAGAATCCCACTGAATCCAGCGATTGGCGGATGGAATCTTTGTTCAGGCGGTAGGCATCCTAACCAGATGCTGGGTGGAGAAATCCCTCTCTCACCCTCACCCTCAGCATCCGCAGCTCAGTCACCTGGGCTCCCGCGGGCCGTGCCGCTGCCTCACTCCCGGCGCACATCTCCCCCTCTCGACCGCCAAGCGCTCCCTCCCTTCCAGCGAGCACTTACACAATGGACTCACTTGTTTCCCTCGCACCCCTCCTTTGACTTCCAGCCCCAGCCCCACAACTTGGGGAAGAGTCAGGCAAGGAGCCTCTGCCACGGAGCAGGGACCTTCCAGAGGCGCCTGGAAGCGCGCGCGCACACGCAGACAAAACAAACAATGCCTCGTCCGAGAAGGAATACAATCACGGCCCCCACGCCCCCACCCATCGCTCTACGACCCGCAGGCAGACACCCGGGACGGGGTTGCCCAAGTGAGAGACTGTGTTCTGTCTCTCAGACTGCAAACGTTCCTCTCTGAGGAGGGGCAAAAGAGATGCTGTGCGTTCTGTGGGCAGTAAAGACTGACGGTGGCTTTGCCGGGGACGACGCCCCCGGCAGCGCGCTGGGCCAGGTGCCCTGAGAGCCGCGACGCGGGAAGCGCAGATCTAAGGAGGAGGGAACGGCGGAGGCCAAGGCAGCTTAGGAGGGATGACGAGACGGGAAGTCAGGGGGCAAGAAACTGAATGAGTTCAGTCGGGCTTTCATAGGGAAACTTCGGGACGGAAAGGGATGGGCTCTCTCCCCGGGTAACCACGCTGAGATGAAAAATAGATGAACACGCAAGGACGTGGCAGGCACCAACAAGTTTGAGGTGAGGTGAGCAGCAAGTCGCTCGCCTCCTCCCGGGCGTTTGGCCGGCATCCCCCGTGCTGCCCCAGAACACGCGATCCCCAGCGGAGGCGGCGGCCGCGGCAGCAGCCCCAGCAGCAGCCTCAGCCGCCGCCGCAGCAGCAGCAGCAGCAGAACCAGCGGCCGCCGCGCGCCTCCCGCCCAGCCCCGCTCGGCTCCCCCTCTCGCCCGCGCCCTGCCCGTCTTGCGTGTGCGTGTGCGTGTGCTCAGCCTCAGCGTGAGGGGCACCTGCTCGTCTGGGCTCCCGGCAGAGGCAGCCTGGCCGCGAGCTGCCGCTGCTGCCGCCGCTGGTGCTGCCGCTCGCAGGCGCCGGGCTCCCCGCCGCCGCCGCCGCCGCCGCCGCCGCCGCCGCCTCGCCAGCCGGAGTTGGGCTCCGTGGGTCTTCCCCCCTCGCAGCCTCGGTCCTTCCCGGCTGCCTGCGAGTCAGCCTGGCTCCGAGTCACGTGTCAGTGCCTGAGGCAGAGACAGAGAAAAAAACGCGCTTCATTCCTTCTTCCACCGCCATACTGTATTTTATCCTAAATCTCATTTTTATTCCAACATTTTACTCCCGCTCGGTGAGTACCTTCTCAGTGGCATTCTTGTCCTATTCTTTTTTTTTTTTTGTCCCTTTTTTTTTTGTTTTTTGTTTTTTTTTTTTTTCTTTTTTTTTCCACTTCTTTGATTATTGTTTATATTTGGGAAAGCTGGAGGAGCATGGTTTTGAGCCTTTTCCTGAATCCAAGTTTTTCTAGCATGCGATGGATGGTTCTGTAGACAAGGCGCTGTGTCTGGGAGTCCGCGGCGACCGTGCCCGCTGGGAGCGACTCCCAAGTCCGGCAAAATATGCAACTGGTTTGAAGGAAAAAGCAGTGTGAAGTATGGTGCCTATTTTTTTCCTTTGTAAAAATAAAAAGCATGTTTCTAACTTTTTTTTTGGCATACTCTTTTTCTGATAAGATTTTTGTATAGGTGGGATTTTACGGCAGTGTTTACAAGTTTGTGGTTTTGCAATACTGGTACAAACCACTGAGCAAAGACATGAATTTTCTATTTTTTGTGTCCTTTTTGGAAGCCGGGGAGAACAAGTTCGTTTTTCTCCCTCCTGTTTTTGATACCCATTGATAACATGAAACTTTTCTTGCAGCTGGTTACTGGGATTATTTTTAAGAAAATACTTTTTTGCTTCTTTAAATTAACTATGACTTTTGCACCTCTGACTTTTTTAAAAAACCGAGATAATTTTATGAAAGATATCCTGATATCTATATCTATATTATCCCTTCTTCCCCCCCTTCCCTCCCCGTAAATCAATTTTCAAATGATGGCAGTGGAAGGTTTTTCTGGAAAAAAAAAAAAAAAATGAAGTGCGGTTTGGTTTCCTTGTCAACGGAGGATGAAGTGAACAGCTGAGCAGCTCGCAGAGAGCAGGTACTTGGTCCCCTTGGAGGCGTTTCCCGGGTTTGCAATGGCAACACTGGTCCTGGCAAAGACATCTGTGTGTGTGTGTGTGTGTCTGTGTGTGTGTGTGTATGTGCGTGTGTTTGTGCGCGCTCGTGGCTCCGGGCAGTGTCCGAGCCCGCGATGGGGAAAGCCGTGCAGGGAGCCAGGGGAAGCCAAAGTCCGTCCCCGGCCTCGGGCTGGTTTTTGGATGTGCGCAAAATACTGTCCCTCCCTCGGCTGCGCCCAGGTCGTCTCCGCAGCGGGCGGCGTCTGCGCCCCTGGCAGCGCCGGCCGGGGACGCGGCAGCCGGCGGGCCCTGTAAGTTCTCCGAGGGCCACTTGCAGAGCAGGAGGGGCGAGGGTTGAGGATGCGGCGCGGGCCGGCCGCGCCGGCCCCTCGGAGCGCCTGGGAGTTGCAGGGAGAGAAGCGGAAGGGGCAGCATCTTCCCAAGGGTTTAGCTTCTGGCCATGGGCCCCGGGAGCTCAAGACCTTTCCTGATCCCTGAGGATGGCAGCAGCCCCCACACGCTCAACTCCCCTCCTCTTTGTCTTGAGTAAACAACGCAGTAGGTCTTTCCCAGCCTGTTTTGCTGGTTCAGAAGGGTTTGGCTTTCCTAGCGTTGCTGTGTTTGGATCTTTTCTTTCCTTGTTGTGTTGCTTTGGTCTTAAGTGCCTGGCGTCTTCCAGGGTGTGGGGAGATAGTTACTTTCTGTGATGGTCACTTGGGTTTAGTGTTGAGGACTAAACTGTTAGTTTGCATGAATGAGACTACACCCATAAGGTTGAGTGTTAAAGGGACAATGTGTTTTCCCTCTTTTTAACCACCTGATGATGGTTGCAAACATTTTCCCCTGAGAACGGGGCACAGGACAGGGCTAGGGGCTGGTGATGGTGGTGATAGATTTTGGTGTGCTGATAGCAATGCACAGCCCTCAGTGTTGAATGTATTCTGTGGAGTTTATATTTTATGATCGTCCTGTTAGGTTTGCAGTATAATCTGGTACTACTTTTTGGAGATATACCACATGTGGTAATAAAAAGCCTTTTCTGTACTTAACACAGGGACATAATCTGCTGGAAAACTTGCTGTTCAAATAAATTTTGTGTTATAGTTTAAATCTTAAAGTCTGGAGGCCATTATTTAAATGATTTGATTCTGAAGCTTTGTATAATTTAGATTCTGTTAAAATGAATATAAGGCAAGTGAAATGACTTTTACTTCTCAGATTAAATTTTCTTCCAGGATGCCTATAGGCATAAAAACTAAGCCCAGCATACAAAAGGGCCCATAACAAACATGTTAATAACATACACTATGGTCTTTTCAATCAGATATTTAGGTCTGTAAGTTCAGTTTGTGGAATGAAGTTTTATGCCTGTGTTTCTTTACTTTTTGTGGTGAAAGAGGAGTGCAAGTGGTCATTTATCTGTGGAAGATTAAAATTTATTGTAATATCTAGAAAGCTATATATTTTAAAATTCACAATGCACTCTCATTTTAGAGGTCTTTGGAAGTAGCCATGTGAGTTACTTTTGTACCCAGGGTAGCTTTTCTCTGTTAAAGAAGTCCTGTTGCATTTATATAAGGAAGATAGTTCATGTCCTGTTTGTGGACTACTAGATTTAATATCATAAAGGGCATAGTTCTAAGATTTGACAGAAATGTTATATAATGAAGCTTTAAATTTTGATTTTTTTGTTGTGGTGAGCACTTTACTAAAATGTAGTCTTTCATATAGTTTAACCAGCTAGCAAAAACATTTAAAAAGCCACTTGCAACAGTCTGTGTTTTTAAAATCATTTTTACCATAGTAATGTATGTAAGCAGAAATGCTCATTTATTAAAAACTGTAAGACAATGCATGTGTATAATATTTCTTTGTAGGTTGTATGCACTGTAAGCCAATTAGTTCTTTTAGAGGAGAGAGACAGAGTGAGTGAAAAAGTCAAACTTGAGTAATCAAACCAGAATTTTTCATTAAGAGCATCACTTGCTGCCCTAAGATGGAGGTAGTTGTGTCTTAAGATTGGTGCAGAATGCAGACAGTACTGTGTGATGTTTCCAAATGAGACTGAAACCGTAGTGGGGTGGAAGAAGATGTTCATAGGATTTCCAGTGGAAACAGATATGCAGTTGTGCTTTGAATTCTGTAAGTAAAGATCAGGCTAAGAACCTTTAGTCATATTAGGTTTTCATTAAATATTGATTGTTCATTATGTTACATACTTATGTTAAATTTCTATTACATTGAAATTTTGAAATTTCCTCCTCCATGAATTACGTTGGGAATTCTACAACTCTTCAAACTGGTCACCTAGTCTGTATGCATTTTGGTTTAAAACCTTTCAATGTGGTATCCAAGAGTTAGCACCGCCTACTGGTTTCTCATGGAAAAATAATATCGTTCTTAAATTCAGCCAGCAACTTACCCTGATTCTGATCAACTTAATCATGCAAATTACTTTTAAGTGCTTACTGAGAGGAAATAAAAAACGTTTTGCTGGAAGAGAAGGTTTGGGGTAAAGGTAAAGAATAAGGGAAAGAAGACACATAAAATTAAATTGGCTACTGGACAGTTAACTGACCTTAAGTATTTTATTATCTGAATGCAACAAAGAAGTAGTCACAAATTTAAAACAGCCTGCTAAATTTGTTAGACCTTTTCTAGGGGATGCCAAAATTTGCACATTTTGAAAAATCCTGGATTACCGAATTAACTTTACATTTTCTGTCCCAGTCTTGAACATAGTAGAGAAAGAAAACCATAGTTGGAGTTCTCTCTTGAGTGTGTGGTCTGTCCAAGAATTTTTAAATCAAGAAATTTTAATCATAAAAACTAAACATTTAATTATTTCTTATTTTTATCCTTGCATGATTATAAGCAAGCAAGTACCACACTGACTTTTTTTCTTAGTGTGCATCAGGGAGCCACACTGTGGTAGTGTTATATATGAGGAGGAAAAGTTTCAAACACATAAAGGCTTTTTAACTACAAAAGATATATTGCCTTTAAAAAAAATGGTTTGTTTTCTCTAATTTATATGAAAGGCTAATGGTTAAAAGAGCTACCAAATTTGTGCAAACCAGTGATGCCATCAAAATGTGAAAATAATGGAATAGAAAAAGAATGCACATACATTTGATATACAAAAAAATTGTATTTTCCTAGTTAGAAAAATCACATGCTATATGAATAATTGTTTCTTAACTGAGTCGTTTTTTTAGAAAGCAGCTAGTAAGAAGTGTGTGGGAAATCTCCTGTATCTGTTACGTTCTTGAAAGCATTTGACTAGAGTAAAAGTGTGGTCATGCTTTGCTTACTGTTTACAGATATTGTAAGCAACTAATTATACAGGGCATCAAATCGAATAAAACTCTACATTGGAAGTAGAAGAGAAGTGAACTGGATATTTAGAATTGTTTGCATGCTAAGAAGGAAATTGAAAGTATTTTACTTTTAATTAACTTATTCTCTGACTTTTGAAAATTTTATTTTTAAATGATGATTAGCTGTGACTTTAAAAAATACAGCTATTTTTTTCACTTCTTTTATCACATTGCCATTAAGAAAATTCTATTTTGTGTATACAAAACTGAGGTAATATGAAATGTGTTCTTCAAGTTGTTTATGGAGCTCCAGAAAGAAATTAAAAACTAATTAAAAAAGTTGCTTACTGGTCTGAAGTTATTATTTTCTTATTTTTTCATTATGATTATGATTTGCTACTTCTAGTGACATGCATACATACCTTTAAAATCCCATTTTCATAATTCAGTATGACTTTTTAGTAAATTTCAGTAATTGACAGTGGCAACAAACTTTCACATTAGTGACAAGGAGGACAATTAGTTTTACTACATCATGATTTTGAGGACAGTAATTATTAAATAAAATTTAAGTAACAGTTTGATTGTACCAGAAACTAGTTACATATTTTGCAAGTCTTATAAAAATGTCTGTCATCACTCCTTTTTATTATTAAATTTTGACATGTATAATACATATAGCTAACCTAGCTATTGCCAACTTTTAGTAGTTTTGCTTTTTCCTGTAGCTTTTTAGATTTTCAAGAAAATATTGGAATTTTTGCTGTTGTTTGTTAGACTCACGTTGAATAGCAAAGTTAAATTGTGGAAAATTGATTTTGTGCTCTTCTAATTCTTTCATATAATTAAAGGTTTTTAATTTATTTATGATGCAGTTATTCTGGGACTGCATGCTGGCAAATACAGAGGTGTTGATTTCCTTTTTCTATCCATTCCTAGGCATAGAGAGGGCAGTGGGAGAACTTCAGTTAGTGTTTTGGACAAATGTCTTCTGGACTGTCCTTGGAGACTCTGCAGCTGGGGTCAGGACTGCAAGATTTATTTCTTGGGCCATGTATAAATCTAAATGGAGAAGAGAATTACAGCAGAGATCATGGGAATCCTATCCTGCTTTTCTGAAAGATGCAATGGAGTGTATCAGTATGCACCTTCATACGAAAGAAAAGCTAGAGATTTTATTTGCATCAGTATGTTTCATAAAATTACATTTGACTCATCAATAAGTATGTATATATATATTGCTTAGAATAATGTAGATGAATAGTTTGTCTAAACTTCAACAGCGGAAATTAATTGCATTCATACATAATCCATGTATTTAGAGAAAATATTTATACAGATTTTGGTGGCCATATGCTAAATTATAACAGGAGCAACATATTTTTGAGTCAGTTTGGAAATTGTTAACAGACTGGAGTAGGGAAAGGCTGTTTTTTCATTAAATCAAAAGGAGAGAGAAGGAAAAGTAGGACTAACATTTATTGATGTGTCAGGTGAATGCACTTCCATGTGTCCTTCCCCTCCATGAGTAGGTGATATTATTATTATTTTATTTTTGGGGGAAACAGACTTAGAGCAATATGTAATTTGATCAAGGCTCCATAGGTAGTAAAGGAACAGATGATAGGAATGTCTGAATTGACACGTCGTGTCCCTCCTTCTGTGCAGGGATGCTCCATTTGTGGAGATGAAATTTTGTCTGTTTGTTTCCTTTTACCTAGTATAAAACAACTGCTATGTATGTATCCTTGGTACATTATTTAAAATAACTGTATTTTGTCAAGTTTTCACTACTGAATGCTGCGGCCAGAAATAACAGAAAATGGCACCATTTACACAGAGACTCTTAGTGGTGCTGAAAGGGCCTTCAAGTGACCATGCCATCACACAGCTCTTGAGGACCATAGGATTTTCTGAAGAGACCCAGTACCTGGACATTTGTGAGAGGCCACTTGTGTTCTGTGTTCAGGACAAAATAGTTGGTTCTGTGTCTACAGTGGCTTAGCTGAGCTTGTGGGAAAAGCACTCCACAAATATTTAGTACAAAATGCAGTCTCTACTCTTGAAGCTTAAACCGAACAGCCAGTTCTTTCATAACACAGCAAATCTATAAATATAAGTGTCTCTTCTGTCTACCAACATCTCACTATCAACATCATCTCCACCTCAGAATTTCACTGTTAAACATATTTGAATGTGACATTTTTCAAGCTCATTTTATCTGTTTGTTAATAACATAAAACACATATAACTGCAAGATGTTATTTTAGAATGCTGTTTTTAATTGCCTCTTCAGATGTGTGAAGAAGGATTCCATTATTAAATAGTTTCCTTGGAACTTGAAAAAGATGAATATTTTTCAGTAAAGAATGGGAAACGTAAACTATAGTAGAGGCAGTATGAATGAACATGATGGAATGGATTTCAAAGATGATGGTCAATCTACAAGTCCATAAAATCAGTGGATTTGGAGGCCAAGGTGGAGGGACTATCAAAAGCTGCTTTTGAGTTTTGGAATCTGGATGTCTTGAACACCAGTGGTATAAAACAAAATGAGAGAAAATAAATCTAGAAGACGGCCTGGCTTGGTTGGGGGTGGGAGAATGGTTCAGTTTTGGACATATCACTAATATGAAATTCTAATATTAACCTGAATAAAATGTCCAATGTGCAATTGAAATTCAGATGTAGGGCCGGAAAGCACACTGAAAGCTAGAAAAAGATGTTTCAAAATTATCTACATTAAGACTTTAGGAGGCAAACGTTTGAGAAACACCTGCATTTTTCTGAGTGGATGTAAAGGGATCTGGTTAAAGCATACAAAGAGAAAAAGGAGGATAGCCACTGAAGCTTGGGGCGGGGAGGGGGGGATGTGTGTGTAGAGAGGAATGTTCAGCAAGGCTTGAAGGAAGGTGAGACCTGAGAAAAAGGTTCTTGAATCTGTGATTAAAATCCATTAATTTTAAGAAGAAACTGAATGAATGAGGCATATTAGACTCAAATGAGTGAAAAAGGAGTCCATGTTTCTGGATATGATGTGACAGCATCATAAAGAGGTCGGTTCCCAAAATTGTCACATTCTTTGTGTGTGTGCACGTGTGCACGTGCATGCATGCCTTTGAGCACATAACATGACTAAATAGGAAGACCAGTAAGAAGTTTTTCTGGAACTAGGTAAATTGATTTTAAATTACATGTAGAAGAAATAAAAAAGCAAGAATAGCTGGGATAACTCAGAAAAAAGAAGGGCAAAGAGGGGGCTGAGCTATCAGATATACTCTGTATATATATTAAAAATAGATTTACTAGCTCTGTCTCCTTAAAAGGCTCCCAAGCAATATCTCTCCAGCAGCCATGAGCACATCTAATGCACAAATCATGGTTTCTAAATACCATTTACCAGTCGAGGGGACCAAACTCTCTGGAGAATTTGTTGATTCTAAGTCTGGGCAAAAAAAGTGCAAGATGAGCCTGGGATCTCTCACTGTGCCAGGAAGTGAGGAAATGCTCCCAAACAAATAAGGTTGTATAAACCTGGTTTGTAAACTATAATTGTAAGCAGGAGCCATCTTGAGGGGCCTCCCAGTTGCCAAATTCAGATAAATTTGAACATCAGTGGTTGTTGGTTCCCAATGTCAGGTGTAATTAGAAACTGACCCTTGCACAGGGAGGGCAAGGAGAGACCGGAGAAAGAAGCAGATTACTCCAGCTTGGTAGGTGGCAGTTTTAATCATCAGGACAACTTATGTATAAGGCTTGTCTTAGGTGGCTGCAAGGCAAATCGATTTCTACATCCAACCACCAGGATCTTAAAAGTTTATTTAGATTTTCCCCACTCTCTGAAAGTGTAGTGTTGCCATGAAACCTTTTGTTAGTCAAAATGCTGTAAAGAGAAGAAGCAGTTACCCTGGGACACATCTTGCTAACAGATGCACAAAATAAATCAAGATAAAGCACAAATGCTCCCAGACGCAATTAAACGTATGGGAGTTTGCTGCTGAGATGCTGAGTGTAATTCCCGGGGAAGGAACTTGGCGGTGCCACTCTCAGTGCTCTGGTGTTTGCTGCCTCTATGAAGCCTCCTGCAAAATAATGAATGTTATTTTCGCTTTTTGCTTTTATTTGTAAAACGAAAATCCTCCTTGTATTTCTTTCAGTTAGTGAAAATAGGTACTAATGCCGGTCTTTAGTAAAAGTGAAGTGGGGAATCCCTGTATAGAAGCCTTGATGGGGTTCAGTCATGTATCCAGTCCAGATGTTCTCAATAACACACTGCTTTCTCTAGACTGAGTCCTGGAAGTGGCTGAATATACATTCCAAAGACCGGAGGAGATAGGAAGCCTCTGATTGTTTGGGTCCTACTGAAGGGTCAACCAGTGGTCACGTCCTCTCAGTGACCTCCTGCAACAAAAGTGACTGTAACAGACTGTAAAACATTAAAGTCCATGAGTCCATAGTGATACTCTAAATAAAAAATATTAATAAAAGAATATGATTCAGACAATAATATAAATTGAAATAAACAGTTAGCTTGCTTTTAGGAGGCATGCTTGTCTAGTTGAAGGACAGCTCTCCTTTACAAAATATGTAAGTTAATAAGTGTAAGAAATGCTAGAATTAGAAAATTACTGTTTGTAACTCCCATTGAAACAAATGATTCAGGCAAGAATCATCAACAGGTGCTAAAACCATTAGTTATACATATTTTGGGGAATAAACTGTTCTCCTAGTGCTCAGGGATTACTTCTTAATTGCATCCGGAATTCGCCTTCTTAAATAGCTGAGTGATCAAACCCGGCGTCACTAATGGACAACCTGACACCATGAACCTCCTGAGGATGCAGCATGAAGTCTTCAGCACAATTTGTGAAATATTGCTGCCAGAAAGTTTAAGCTGAATCTAAAACCTGTTTAGGTTTTAACTTCTAATTTACAGAATAATACAGGGAAGGTGGAACCTGTTGAACTGAACCATGAGGATATAATCATACAAATTCACAGGGTTTAGTATTTTTCGTGGAAGATAGCAGACACGTGGCCTAGTCTCTTCAAAAGACATTGCCACTGTGGGGAGACTCTTCTAGGTTAAAAAGAGACTAATGACAACCAAATACAGTGTTTGAAGCTTCATTTGATATTAATTTTTTTAGAGGCTATAAAAGATCAAATTTTGCTAGAATTGGGAATTTTTGCACATGGGCTAGCTAAAAAGTGATATTAGGAGATGCATGCTGAATTAGTTAGGGATAAATGACATGATGTCTGCAACCTAATTTCATATGAGTCACAGTAAAGTGTGTGTGTGTGTGTTTCTGTGTAAAAAGCAAATCATTTTTTAATAATTTTTGAATCCGGGGGTGATTATGCAGATTTTATTGTATTACTCTTTCAAATTATCTGTTTGTTTGAATATTTTCAAAGAAAGTATTGAAAAGTCTGTTGGTTGTCACTGAGAAAAAATGTGCATATTAGGGTTAATAGAAGCATGTCCATGTTTAAGGTCACATGGGGTCTTTGAAGATATGAAGACAAGAAGTAAGTTCAGTTCAATGTTAATTGTAGGACTGAAATGTTATTCAAGGGATTAATATTATTGGAGGGGGGATGTATTTTTAAGCCATAATGAACTATGAATGTGTATTTAATTTTTTCAGGATGGAATCCCCTTAGCAAGAAGAGCTAGAGGTATTGGGGGAGGAATGTAATTTCCAGGAGCAAATTTCAGAATGTTGTAAGAAGGCTAGTATGATCAGTAGTAGCACAAGAAGAGGCTGGTCACATCTTAGAAGAGGAAGGGAATTGAATCATTTTGTTAGTTAACAAAATTCATTATTTATTCAGCCCTGTACTGGAGGATGGGGACTCAGTGGTAAGTAAGACCTAGTTAAAGACATTGCCTGCAGGGAGTTTGCCATCTAATGATTAGTTTTCTCAGATAAACTCAAGGTGGTTGGTTGAGATTAACTAGCATGGGGATAAGAATTTAAGGAATGTAGCAGAGACTGTGTAAGAAGTCTATATAGAGATTCTACAACCATAAGGAGGAACTTGGGAAAATTAACAATTTGTTGTCGCTCGTAAACATAATTGCTTCACCCTCTCTAACAACACAACATGTAATCAAGCAAACAGCTGAGTTTTCATTGATTAGGGGACCAGCAAGGCATGTGTAATGTAAAACAAAGAGCTGAGCTTTCTAGGTGTAGTATATATTTTATAGCAGACTGACCATAAATCTGGGCTGGGTAAGGAGGCAGGGGCAGCTACAGGAGATGAATAGACTAAGAACAGAGAAGTTTTGAGAGACTGAAGGTCAAGAGGAAGACTAATAGTAGGTTCACTGTTTTTAATAGGATGAGAGAGGTGCAAGGATGGATGGTTTTGATCGGAGAATATTGTATTTCCAGATTTTGAAAGTGAAGCAGAGTCAAATGATGACACAGGTCAGAGTTTGCGAAGGCATGCCGCTAACTGAGGCAGAGGCTGCCGAGGTTGAGAAGTTAAGTGTTGTGAGGAGAAGCTGAGTGTTGAAGGGGTAGTTTTGAACACCTCTTAAAAATTCATATGGGGATGAAGGGGAAAAAGTGACAAGGGAAACTTTGAAACGTGCTAAAAGTGTCAGTGACATTCCTGGAGGTTGGTGATTAACTGATGCCATAGAGGAATTTTTCTTTCTTTTGTGACTGCTGGGAGTTTAGTCCCTTCTTCTAGAACACTGTGAGGCGAGCTGTAGATACATAGTGTGTGTGTGTGTGTGTGTGTTTACCTTGTTTGTGTTTGATTAGGATTTTTAGATAGTACAGAAACAAATTCTGCAATGGATACTGCAACCCAAAGTTAAATGTTATAAGGATCTCACCGATCATAACCAGGGAAACAGATGTAGGCTACTACAGTTCAGTACTTTCTAAATAGAGCAGTAAATGATTCATATTTAAAAGAACATTATAGAGTATCTGTTATTATATTTTGGAGTCCAGTTCAAACTTTCCTTTTTTAAATCAGATGTCTAGTTAGCAGGTAGATAGACAGTAGCTGTTGCTACTGCCAGTTCTGTTGCTGTAACTGCTACTTGCCTCATTCCATTTATAGATCATCCCTCCTGGACCAGACTGATTGCTAAATGCTTAGCCATGTTGTGCCTCAACTTTGTAACACCCTGGAGGAATTTATTATTATCCTAGATGGTAATATCATGAGGAAATTGAGGATCAGACAAGTGACTTGTCAGATGTCCCAGTGCTGTCAGACAGCTGAGTGAAGACCTGAACCCAAGACTTTTTGGCTCCACAACCTGAATTACACCACCCTGCCTTGTTTGAAAGATGGAGAAAAAGGGATACTTTGATGTGTACATCGATAGGTCAGTGACATTTATCTAACAAAATAGACACACTCACAACAGCTCCCTATGTAGAGAAGATTTGAAAACACACAGTGCTTTCAGTTAGAACTGTGCTGCTATGTATCTTCCATTTCTTGTCTTCTCAGAGTCTTCTGTAGTGTTTCTGCTCTGGGCATTTGGTGAGATTTTGAACACTTGTTCATTCATTCAGCCAATATTTGTTGGGAATCTACCATATCTAAGTCACTGTTCTTAGGAGATTTAAACAGGTTTACAAACAAGACCAGATATTGGGCCTACCCTCATGAACTGGCCATCTACTTGGGGAAGGAAATAGTACATGGGGAAAGTGACAGTGCATCAAGTTAGCAGAGTTAAGAAAAATAGCAGTGATTACTTACGGTTATTTAGGTCATTAAGACACTTGAAAATTTTGGATTGCAATGCTTCTCTCTCTTCTCCAATTACTTGGCAACGTCCTTGGGTTGGGAGATTTGACAGTACTCTCTTGACGTTATTCAAAGTCAGAAATACATGGGAGTATACAGGGAAATGTGTAGCAGGAAAAGTGGTAAAAAAAAAAAAAAAAGGCCAAGGAAGAGGACAGAAGCAACAAAAAAATTTAGAGAGGTCCATCTGGAAAGTAAGTTAGGAGATAACAGGAATGATTGGTTTTTGAGGAGAAAAAGAGGCCAGCAAAAAATTAATATGTGTGGGACTTTGTATTCATACACATTTTATGCCCTAAAATAGAGTCCATCATTTGGGAAAGTGAAATTTGTTTTTGAATATGTTGAGATTATTTCAAATTTCAAATAAAAATATCTTGTTGGAAACTCAAATACTGTGAAATACTATAAAATGAGTTCATAAATATCTATGCTTTTTACTCTTCCAGATGGACAACAATATAGTTTTATTAATAATTTAGGTTAGTGAACCAATAATATGAGAATATTTTGTTTTATTTAATTTCTGAACCCATTCCATCATGTTTGCAGTCTTTCTATTTCAGAATTGCTAGATCTTCCTTTCCTATTCTAGAGCTCTCTCTTGACATTGTTGCAGTTCTAGAAAAGAAAAATAAAAGAGGAAAAAGAAAGGGTAGGAGAGGGAGGAGGGGGAGATAGCGGAAGAGGCCAGCTAACAGCAGTGCCAAGACATTCTCTAGATCAGCACTGTCCAGGGAAAATACAATGCAAGCCACAAAAGCAGGTCACCATATGTAATTTTACATTTTTTTAAAAGACATCAAGGAAGCAAAAAGAAACCGATGAAACTAATTTTCATAATATATTCTATGTACCTCAGCTTATCAAAAATTATCATTTCAACATGTAATCAATATACAATTATTTTTGAAGTAGTCTAAATTTTTTGGATTGAGTTTTTGAGATCCAAGACAGAACTAGCCAAGTTTAAAGTGCGGAAGGGCCACATTGCATGAGGGGCTACCACATAGGATAACGCAGATCTAGAAGGGTCAGAAGATCTCAGGACTATGTCATGTGTTTAAATTCTTTTTGGCATCTTGCTCCTGAGCAGAGATTAGTCAAGATAAATTTTGATGTATTCTCTGATTGTCTCAATTTTAGCTTTCACATTTTATTAAGAATCTGAACTGAAATTCATTCAAGTTCATTTTTGCTAAAAAGTGATCCGGAAATATGGTCAGTTGGCAAAGAATATTAATATTTATCCAATAAGTATTTCTTGAAAATTTGCTTTTTAATTATTTTGTGTGTCCTGAGGTATGACATCAGTAGGAGAATGGAGCTTTCAGTTTAGAAGGGGGAGATGGTGACAAATTCGATAAGAGGTAAAAGTAAATAAAGTTCAGGGTTAAAATGGTGTCTTATTTTATATTAAATGAGAGGATTAATTTCCATATGTAATTCCACTCACAAAATAAGACTCATAATACAGTGAATAAAGTTAAACCAGTTTTTGTTGACTCTGTGTAGAATGACTTATTAATTGAAACACCTCAAGTTTATAGACTGTTAAGCAATTTATATAATCTCCAAGATTTAAAATGATTTAGTATTTGGGGTTAAAACTTATAAATGACGAAGAACATGATGGGGAAATATGAGCATTGGATTTTGATTTACCATCTCTCATTGTTTGCTTATTTCAGAGGGGAGCATATGTCCATACTTCCTTTACAGGTCTTTCAAGGTGTGTCCTTGTGTGACTGAGAGGGATATGACTGTGTGAACGTGTGTGGGGGGGCAGGAGAGGGATTATTTGATTATAAACATCATTACAAAATGGTATTAGGTATCTAGTTGCCATCTGGAATCAAATTAGGGGAGTACTCATTATTTTTTTGCCTGTTTATTGGATACCATGTCTATCTCTAGAAGATGCCTGACATTTTTAAATTTATATAAATTTTACTATGAGACAGCTTTCCTGTTTTTCATAATCATGAAAGGAATTGGAAATACTCAAAGCATGTTAATGCCAGATTTTAGGTTCTGAGTTTTTGACTGAATGTGCCGTGGTTTTGATTCAGATATATAACTACAAAACTAAATAATTTCAAAATATTAATGAACCAGTGATACTATTTTCCTCTTCATGTCAAAAATACTATCGTAAACTTAGCATTCTTACTTATCTAGGGAGCATTATTGGTCTCCCTATCAAATCTACAATTAGGGGAGTATTCCTTAGTTCCTTTTGCTCTTTGGTAAAGGAGAAGCAGTTTAATATATCTAGCAGGTACTGAAATTCCATAATCTCAGATTAAGTTTATAACATACCTGGGAGAAAAGATAGCTTTGGATTTGTTATAAGTGAAAATAAGCTGTTTGGCCTTATAAGTTCCTTTAATATTAGGAGCAAGAAAGTTTGATACAGAATATTATTCATTCTCAAAATTCAGATTTTTAATTTTATATTCTACTACATGATTTTCCTCCAGTTAGCTAAATTGATATGTTTATTCTAAATACATATCTTTAAAAAATGAAATGAAAATAAAAAATGCTCAAAAAGTTTTAAAGGGAATCACTGTTATAATAATGTTGATGTTGGAATTTTAATCACATACTAGGGAGAAGATTCAAAATTACACTTTCTACTTTATATTATTTGGTATATATCCTTTCAGTTTTTGTTTAAATAATTAATGATATAATTTATGATATACACTTGTAATTATGTAACTCATTATATAATTTATGTAGTTTATATATAATGACACGTTTATGTGTATAATGCATAGTATTATTTATAGTCAAAATTTTTCTCCACTTTACAGTATGCTTTAAGCACACTGTCATTAACTATTATTTGCAGCATGAGTTTAATGGTAATATAGTATTTCATTGTAGTAATGTACTTTGCCATACTCCACTGTGAATATTTTAGTTGATTCTTTTTGCTTTTTTGAGTGTTATTTTAAATAATGTGTATTCCCATACTTCCATCTTTTTTTGTTTGTTTTATTCCAGTGTTGTAGCATTGTATGCTGTTTGTTTATATGAATTCATACATTTTTGGTTACGTTTTCGGTGAAAATGCAAGCCTAGTACTTCATCTGGTGTTCATCCAAGGATTTGTCTCCTTATTTTCTTATTCAGCTTTGGTAGAAAACCTGACTTGGTTGGACTTACTTATAGATGAGAAAAAAAACCCATAAATTTATGTATGAGTAGTATATGATCTATCAAAGGTAGTTTCAGGAGCAATTTTTACAAACTTTCATGATAACTTTAGAACCTAATCACCAGGAAATAGGCTATATAGTTGCATTTTGTAGGTTTTTGGTTTTTTTTTTTGCATTAGGCAAAGACATTTTTGAACATTTAATCTGAAAACCTTGCCGAAGATTTTAAATTTTAAGTTTAAAATGTTATACTGATTTCTTAATCTTTTCATCACGTATATGTGTATGTATTAACTTTTGAGTGCTGTGGTGGCTTATTAAGCACAAATAAGAACTCTTTTTAAGTAATATATCATTCATAGGTGAAAAGTACTTGAAGCATATTAACATAAAAACAGTGTTACATGGGAAAGGAGTAGAGACATAGGTACTTTTTGCAGTTGTAAATTAAATTATTTCTAACAACACAACAAAGGAATGTTAGCTACTTTCAAAAGGAATTAAATGGAAATGGGAAGGATGCTTATGGCATTTACTATTTATCACTCAGTCGAACTGGGTTTTTTATCTGCCATAAGGCGAGCTCCTGGTGCTCTGAATTTTTTCTAGAGGAGAGAAGCTATACGTGCATATCCTCCTTTTGAATCCTGCAGAGTTGCAAAGATGAGTGAGTTTGCTGAAAAGAACAAGGACCATTTGATGTCCTGTTTTTTTTGTTCGTTTTTTTGTCTGTTGTGTGACTCAGAATTGTGGAGAGTACAGGAAGAAAATTATAATTTTCCCAGCAGATTATCTTAAACTAATTTTAATGGACGTTTTCAAAAGCTTTTCTTTCATTTGCTTATGGGTTAACTAGGGTTTTTATCCTGTCATGTTATTGATGGCAATAGTAAAAAATGGTGCTACTAAAAATATATTCTGTAGCATGTTGGTTGCTAGCTGGAGACAGGAAATTGAAACTTCCTAGCGATTTTACAGAATAATTTTATGTCTCATTGTATGTCTTTTTGTTTTTCCTTATTTTTCTAGTATTTTATAAAATACTGCTTTGTGATTGGTTGGAAATGAAAAGATGGTCATGCACCACCAATTGCTTGAGAAGCACTGGTACAAAACATAGCACATTGTCCTTATGCATTTTAGTCCTCTCGAGATTATATGCATCATAAAAATAAGGACTATGATTCAGTCATTCACTAATTCACATTCATTCATTAACACTTACCTGTTGACACTGTTAGTTACTAATATGCAGAATAAACAAAACATTGTCCTATTCTCCATGGCCTCAAAATTTCCAACTACTCTCTCTATGACAGTAGCTGCCTCAGTGTTTAAAAATTTAATAAACATTCCTAGAATTAACTGTATGGTTTAAGTAAATATATATTTGTGTGTGTATCTAATTCTAATTTTTTTGGTTTTTTAAACTTCTAGCATTATACATGAATTTCCTAACATTTCATAAGTAATCATTATGGGCACATCATATTGAATTATTCTTATAATTTTATAATTTTGAATAAAACAGAAAAGTATCATATAGAGACTGATTCTCAGGAGTTCACCCAAAAGATCTGAAAAAACATCACAATCGTCTACTGATAGAATCACCCCAGCTCCAAAAAAAAAAAAAGAGGAACACAAAAGATATTGTTTTTCTGTTCAGATTAAAATATCTTGAAGAATATTGATAAATTAAAATTTATAAATAATACTGTTGCAGGAAGGGAGACCCCTTCCAGGGCCTGAGAATGTGCTCTTGTCTAACACTTGGAAATGAATTGTCTGAGGAGACACATGTGCTGACAAAGGAAGAGACTTTATTGGAAGGGGGCTCCAGGGCAGAGAGCAGGAGGGTAAGGGAACCCATGAGGACTGCTCTGCTACATGGCTCACAGTCTTGGGTTTTATGGTAATGGGGTGGGTTTCTGGGTTGTCTCTGGCCAGTCACTCTGACTTAGGGTCCTTTCTGATGGCGTGCGCATATCTCAGCCGAGATGAACTCTGGTGAGGAGAATTCTGGGAGGCGGGTAGGACATGTGGACTGGCATTTCCTTTTGAGGTTTCCCATATTCTTCCAGTTGGTGGTGACCTGTCGTAAAATAACTTATGCAAATTGTTATTGTCTGCCTGTCCACGGTGGGCGGTTACAATCTATGTTTCCCCTAACAATATTATGTGATTGTCTTAAAATAAAAAATGGATAAGATTTTTTTCTAATTTACAAAGATTATATTTTGACGCAGTCAGTTCATGTTGAATGCAGTTAAACTTTAATTATAACTCTGTGTGTTATTACTGCCTACAGTTTCTATCTGTATAATTTTACTTATCCTTGATCAGTATAAATTTTACCTAAACCAGGTTACTCTGCTTTATCTTCATCTATTTGTTTTTTACTTTTGCAAAAATGTCATCTCACCATACTGTGTTTCCCAAAGTACCACTGTGACATTTTGCTTTTTTTATAATATTTGGTGAATTCTTAAATGTATCTCTTTTTGTGCATGCCATATGTTCACAAAGAAAGTTTATGTGGGTATTTCCAAAATCATTTCCAAAAATAATTTACTCTGAAAACATAATTTTAGTAAGCAAAAAGAGTTCACTATTACTAGGTTTAAAAAATAATATGTAATAGCTATTTGAATTCTTACTGTGCACTAGGCAAAACAAAAACCATGGCAAAAAAAATAAACCATGCCTGAGTCTCTGAGGTTCATTATTTCTGTTCCTGTTTTATAGATAATAGACTAGGGAGTGGAAGATCAACGAGATTAATTTACTTGCCCAAGGTGACAGGGCTAGTAAGTAGCAGAGCTAAAATTTCAGCTCAGGTCAGTTTGATGAGAGCCTCTAATTCTAACCAACTAGGTTACTGTCATCTCATAATACGTTACCTAGGATTTGATTATTTACAAATATGACCCTTTGTCTTAGTCTGTTTGGGTTGCTATAATTATACCATAGACCAGGTGACTTATAAACAACAGGAATTTATTTCTCACAGTGGTGGAGGCTGGGAAGTCCAAGATCAAGATACTGGCAGATTCAGTGTCTGATGAGGCTTACCGGTTCATAGACAGCTGTTTTCATGTTTCATCCTTACGTGACAGAAAAGGAGGGAGCTCTCTGAGGTCCCTTTTATACTGTCACTGATGTCATTCATAAGTGCTCCACCCTGTGACATAATCACTTCCCAAAGGCCTCCCATCTTAATACTCTCACATTGGGGGTTAGGGTTTCAACATATGAGTTTTGAGGGGACATAAACATTCAGTCCGTAACACCCTTTCATCTGATGTTGATTATTTTTGCTGACTAGCAAAATGTGTGTTGACCCCTTAGCATGTCTTCAAAGCCATTGGCCTCAGATAATGTTCTCAATATACAGTTATTGAACAGTTGCTACCTTGGTTCAAGCCAGCTAAAGTAACAGCAGTTTGTAAGTTTTATCCTTATCTCTCCCTTACAGGGCTTGTCTCTAGTGTCTCAGGCTAAGATAAACAGATAAGGATGAGGAAGGCCATATGGCTAGAAATCAACTTGCATGAAGTCCTTTCCTGTTCAGGAATTAAGGACTGCTCTGTTTACGTTTGAAGTGGAGAGGATTCTAAAAATATTATAACCTGAAAAAATTGCACAGTCCCCCTCCAATACATATGCCGGGTGTTAGGAAGAGAAACCACTGCTACTTTTTTACCTGGATATTGTATCTTTTCAATATTCCTTGATTCCACTGCAGCACGTTATTTGAAGGAACAAATAACCTAAATTCAATGTATCTTTGGTGGGGAACGTGGGGACTAGAAATAGCAGGGCTTTTCTAAAACACTAAGTTAGCAATAAAAAGAACAAAGAGAAATCCATAATTTCAAGGGGTTTATCTTTATGCATCTGCCTTAAAAACTGTGGTGTGGTCTGAGAAGGAGAAAAATAGCAAATTATAAGTTTTAATCAATTTAGCAAATCAGTGACGAATGTTATATTAGTTTGATAGGACTGCTGTATCAAAATACTGCAGACTGGGGGCTTAAACAACAGAAATGTGTTTTCTAATAATTCCAGAAGCTAGAAGTCCAGGATCAAGGCATCAGCAGGTTTGGTTGTTTTGAGGCCTCTCTCCTTGACTTGCAGCCTTCTTGCTGTGTCCTCACATGACTTTTCCTGTGTATGCTCATATCCTTGGTGTCTTGATCTTCAGTAATATTTGGTTAGGTCCAGCTCATATGATTTCGTACTACCTTAATTTCCTCTCAAAGGCCGCATCTTCATATACAGTCACAAACCCAGGTATTGGGGGTTAGAACTTTAACATGCTAATTTTAGGGAGACATGATTCAGTCCTTAACAGGTTTCAAGTATTCTAAGCTCTGTGGGAAATACTAGGAGACTAGATCATGGCTCTGGATTTCAAGGAGTTTGCAGGTTTGGATGGGATGGGGTAGAACATCCATGACATGAGTGTGTGGGTGATTTGGAGGTAAGTCCAGCCTTTCTCATGTTACCTAAAATTAGGAGACCTCATTTGAGTAGCTGAGGAAGTGTTCTTTACTCAGTCACTCAAAAACTACTCACTTTAAGAGGCACTTTTCTTATTAGAAAATATAATTATTTCATCAAAGCTATCTACATAAGACATTGGAAAAAGTTCAGTGGGAGCATATGATTCAGGGTTGAATCAGTAGTATAAACATTCAAATTAGAGGACAATATGAATTTAGGTTTTCAAGTGAGGAGTTTGTCATCATTTGGTAGAATAACTGACTGGTGCTTTAGGAATGAGGAGAACAAGTTTGAAATTGTCTCTGTGGAGGTGATATGTAACAGTTGAAATGCAAATGCATGAATCTGAGAATAAGGAATCAGAGGCAGGAATGAGCTTCTTGTACAGCATTTAAGTCCAGTGTTAGTGGATGAAAGCAAGACAAATGAGCGAAAGGTTGGAAAGATTGTGTAGTTCTGTGGAAGCTGAGGGAGAAATTAAGAAAAAGAGGTCTATCGAAGTAGAGTCTATCAAAGTAGAGTTCACAGTTTGCTGTTTAAAAAGTTTATGAATACATGTAATTTGTTAGAGTATTACCGAGAGCAAAGATTTTAGCCACAAAATCCTGTTAGTAGCTGTCAAGTATAGATCAAATTCGCCATTTTTCAGTCAACAGTTTGAGTTTATTTTATGTGTGATGGCAAACATATCCCATGATTCTGTAAGGAACACTGAAGTTGATTGGCTACACGAAGTTCTCTTCTGTAAAGCATTAAATTGTGAAATCAGTAATAAAAGTATTTGCATTGGAAAGCTGTCACTGGGACTTCCCTGGCCGTCCAGTGGTTAAGTTTTTGTCTTCCAGTGCAGCGGGTGCAGGCTCCATCCCTGGTTGGGGAGCTAAGATCTCACATGCCTCAGGGCCAAGAAACCAAAATGTAAAACAGAAGCAATATTGTAACAAATTAAAAAAAAAAGTTTTAAAAAAGTTGTCATTACCACAGAACCAAAATCTTTTAAAGTTTAAAATTAATTTTTTTGTTGTCTTTGCAAAATAGTAGTTTTAAAAAAGTCAGCATTTTCTGTCTTTATATCTAAGTATCAATAAATCAGAATATACTAACAAAATTAGAGAAGTTATCATGAGTTACTCAGAGATTAACTATGCCTGGTAAATTTGTTAACCTGTCACTTCTTAGCACTGTTGTTGTAGTTGTGATGGTTCTTAGTCCCTTCAGGAGGAGCATGGGCTTTCCAGGAGGGTTCTCAGCTCCTCAAGAAGGGAGAACCTTGGAAAGGGCCTTACAAGTGCAGGCAGAAGACCTGCATGTGATTCCTGCCCTGGCCTTTGCACTCACATCTCACTTTCTTTGAGCCTCAGTTTCCTCACCTGTAGAAAGTGGCATTAAATTCCTTTGCCCTCTCTGATTATTGGGATAATGAACAAAAATGAGCACTGAAATAGTGTTATTCAAATATATTATTTCTTATTTAAATGTGTAATTTCAAAAAAAAAAAAATTAAGGAAGTTGTAAAGCAGGGGTCACAAGGCTGAAATCGCCCCTTTGTGACATAAGGTCACAAAGAGGATTCTCTAACATGGTTACCTGAGAGTAGCAGCCTTGTCTAAATATGAGTTCTTTTGTTTCTAGCACTTTGTATCTAGCAACCTGGGGAAAAGAGATAAATAAGAAGGAAGGAGGTCATTTAAAATGTTGCAAGATCGTATTAGCTCATTAGTTCCCATCCTTTTGGGAGTTATGCAATGCTCTGCTTTAATTTTTAAGTAGAGAAGCTTGTTGCACACACACACACACACACACACACACACACACACACACACACACGATAATAGTAATAAATAAAAATGTTAAAAAAGAGTTAACTAAGAAATATTGCAAATATATTCCCTCCCCTCAAAAAGCTCTACATCTCAGATATTACAGGAGACTATTTTTTCAGAAGGTATTGTCTCTTGGATACTTGCTGACATCCAACAGATTCACATGCAGTTTTCAAAACAACACTAATGCTGACTGAACAAAACAACTGCTGGCTCTTTGTGAGCTTCCTTTCACTGGCCACTTTGTGGCCCCAGTTATAAGCTCCAGGAAAGCTTTTTGATTTAAGTCTTGTGTATTGTGAAAAGCACACCTTTCAAATCAGACAGATCTGGACTCAGATACCGACTTTGCATCCTAATCTCGAAAAGCTTCCTTTTGTCATCTAGCAGATGGGGATGATAACATCCAACTCTAATGCCTGCTATGAGTATCACCTTTCATAAACCAAACCACCACATGACAATGTTTTTAACAAATGATGGCTTCTGTCTTTTAACTCAGTGGCCTTACATCTGTCTGGGAGGTGAAAAAAATCCTCTGTGCTCTGACTGCAGCCTTGAGACTCAGATTTCTGGGGATTTATGGTGGAGCTTGGAAATCTGCATATTAAAAGTTCCTTGGTTTTATTTTAAGGTGCTACTGGGATGGCAACCAGTGCTATAATCCTATCAGGTAAATGAAAACATTACAAAGTAGATTTAGCATTCTGGTGTAGTGTTCCTTTACCTTTCCACTCCATCTTTGTGTGTGTGCATGTGTGTGTAAGTATGTATATGCACATGTATGTATTCCAATACAATGACTATTTCTGAATAGGCAACTATCATTATTTGTATAATACGCTGCTTCTTTGTACTCACATCTCATTTGCTTTCAGTTGACAACTTAGGTAGTATGATTATGAATTAACGCAGCTACTTTTCTCCTATGGCAAAACCTATACAAAGGCAGTTATTAAAGAGAAGCATGGCAACATAATTGGAATAAGTGTTTATCTATGAAGCTGACAACTTTGGGTTGACAGTACAGAGACATCAGGGTAGATATTCTAATATGTTTTCTTTTTTTCTTTAAGAACTTTCATTGAGATACAATTGACATACAATAAACTGCATGTATTTAAAGTGTACAATTTGATATTTTTTTCTTGTTAGTAATGTATATATGGCAATCCCAATCTCCCAATTCATCCCACCCCAACTCCCAACACCCCCCCACCCAGCTTTCCCCACTTGGTGTCCATATGTTTGTTCTCTACATATGTCTCTATTTCTGCCTTGCAAACTGGTTGATTTGTACCATTTTTCTATATTCCACATATATGTGTTACTATATGATATTTGTTTTTCTTTTTCTGACTCACTTCACTCTGTCTGATATGTTTTAAAAATGAATCTCAGTTCTTTACATGCTGTCTAGTTTTATAGCCTCAGAATTGTACAAGCTTAGTCATAAATACACGTGTATATATGTCTTATTTTTCAAAAATTTAAAATTAGTTTTACAGAGTCTCTATATTGAGAGCTGATAAGCCTTTAAATCTTGTATTTAACATTTTGATAACTGGTATTCAGTACCTTATAGATTTCTCACAGTGGGTATTTTCACATTACAAACTTCTGACATTACTATACCATGCTATAGGCCTCTGTAGAGCTAGTGCCAGTACGAACTGCTTTTCTTTCTCAATCAGTGGTCATCCCTAAGAAACATTATTCCCATAGCCTCCAAGAAACACAAGGCTATTATGGTGTAAACAAAATATATAGAAGTACTGGTTGAAGAATCCAAGTAGAAGTGAAGTGTGCATTATCTGCTCTTCTGAGTCATTCCCTCTATCAGTGCAGAAAATGGAGAAATGCTTATAATGTAGGGCTGTATTTTGTTTTACTCATTGGCAGAATCCAAATTGAAAGTTTATTTTGTAGTTGGCTCAACATTTTGTATTACATTTTATTTTCACAATCTTAGCTCTTTAAAATGAGACTCTGTACTGATCATGCTTATATGAGAAACACATGTACGTAAAGTATTCATTTCACTCTGTTGCCAGAAATTGCATCATCAACAGCGGCATTGTAACCAACTTTGCCTACCTGAGGTGTGCTCAGCACTGCTGTACAGTGACCAGTGTAATCTCCATGCTGTCCGTATAATTCTAGTGAGTGATTAATAGGGTTTTGTTTGATGTTTAAATGTTGATTTCTTCCTTAATGTATTTTATACTTTCATAATGACCAGTAAAAATCAGCACTCATGCCTGAAAAAGCAGCACCAGCCACGTGCCAGGTATTCTGTAGTCATTTTCTCTAGTATTGACACAATCCCTGACAGGTAGGTGTTTTGTTATCCCCATTTTACAGATGATGGAACTGAAAATTTAGGTCACTTGCCCCATGTCAGTCAGCAAGTAGCAGAGCAGAGGTTGAAGCTGAATCCGCCCTCTGTATACAGACACTGAATTAAATCTCAGGGACAGAGTTTTGGGTGAAGTAGAAGAGAATAGCTTTATTGCTTTGCCAGGCAAAGGGGGCCACAGTGGGCTGATGTCCTCAAAACTGTGCGTCCCTACATGGAAGGGGTAGTGAGAAGTTTTATAGTAATGGTTCAGAGAGGGTGTGATCAACTCATTCTTGTCATCCTTCTGGTTGGTTGGTGGTGAGGTAAGTGGGAGGCAGCAGCATCAACCTTCTGGTTCCAAGGTGTGGGGTCTAACAGCCTCCTTAACTCACGTTAACGTCTCCCACCTGGTGAGGGTTTCGTATCTGCAAAACAGCTCAAAGATATTGTTGTGTGTATCCCTTGATGGAGAACCAGGACCTTGCCCCAGGGCTGCTCTATTGTTTCTCTTGGCTGTTTGTTCCTCCCTGGTCTTGCATCCCCTGCCTTCCCTAATTAACAATTGTTTGAACCTGCCTGTTGGGACGCAGGGAAGGTCTTGGAAGCTGAATGAAACCTATTTCTTATAATCAAAGAAATGGGGGACACAGGAAGGCTTTTGTGCCCAGGAGCCCCACAGGGTACTGCTTGGTATCAGAGCTGGAAAAATATGTCTGTGTGACTCTATACCTGACCTCTTTCTTGTAAATGATACTGTTTTATCATAACCTCCATTTCAGGTTTTCTGTTACCCAAAGGTTGTAAGAATTTGAGTTTGCAGAGCCCTTTAGTTAATTCTCTAACGACTCATCTTGATTTGAAATATACAGCTACCAGCTTTCTAGTCACAGCTTGGACTGGGGCCTAAAATGGTCTATTGAGTATTTGGTTGTATAAATGACTGCAGCAACTTGCCCAGCTTCTCCATCAAGCTACTGAATAGTAATGTAATTAGATCCAGCACTTAGATTTTGCTTCCTCCCATGATGTTTTTATCATTTGGTGATTAGATTACAATGTCAGTGATTAGCATGCATAGTTTCCCCACTCTAAGCAATAAGAATCTCTGTATTCTACGTTTGAAGTTGGCTGCTGGGTTAATCCACTAACTGCCTGTACCTTGATCCACAATGATATATTGATGAATGGTGATGAATTCCATGAAATTCAGGAAACTGCTCTGTTGCCTGTCATCAAGATGTGTTATGATTTGATATGGCTGTGTATAAATGTTTACACTCAATTAGAACCCAGGAAATTATGTTTAGAATATAAAAGAGAGAATTCATGGAGCTGGAGAACCATCCGTAGGGAAAAATCTATGAGGACAGTATAATAATAATAACAAAATTCTCAAAAACTTATTTAATGCTTGTCTGTCTGTTTGCAATAGTCTAAGCACATTGCATGCATTAGTATCTTTAGTAATCACAATAAGCATTGAGGGAATTGAAGTGTATGGAAGGTAAGCCCAGGTCACAAAGTAGCAAATCCAGGATTGTTGTTCAGGCAGTTTTATTCCATATTCTCTGTTTGTTTTTTTTACAAGTATATGGAGATATCACTGACATAAAAATACTGTATATTTAAGGTATATAACTTTATGTTTTGACATACATACACACTGTGAAATGATCACCGCACTCAAGCTAATTAACATATCCATCACCCTAAGATTCTGTGTTCTTAACTATTGTGAATTCTGTCCTTGAGAAAACCTCATGTGGATATAAATGTAGTTCTGGGTAAAAAAAATGCAGATTTAATTTACCTGAGGATTTCTAGCACAGAGATGAATAATTCCTAATAGAAATTTTGAGTACAAATTATATTTTCCAATAATTACATAGTGTTGTTTCCTGACAAGTAAAATGGAAGTTTTATGTATTTCACATTTTATTTTTTTAACATGAAAGATGCTATTGTAGCCTTCTGTCTTGCCATAATGATATTACCATCTTTTGTTTCTTTATGCTTTATTTTTTGAAAACTGTCTCCAATGAGTAAATTGATGTGATCCTCATAACTCCATTGTGTTTTGGGGGCAGGTGATGTTTTCTAAATCTATTAATAAAGAAATTAATCACAGAGATGTGTAATGAGTAGCACACAATCACTGGCAAGTGAATCTGAGGCTTAGAATGAGAATACACATTTGATCTCTGAAAAAGCAAGGCCTAATGCATCATCCAAATTTTGATGAAATAGCTTCAGACTTCAAGAAACAAGGTTTTTAGTAGCTGTATGTGAAGCTATAGGTGGAGTACTGGTAGCATAAATGAGTTAAATGAAATGTGAGAACTATACAAATAGGAATGTTCCCTTTGAAAAACAAGGCATGATTTCAGTATCTAACTAAAACTCTCTGGGAATATATGAATATGTACTTGAAAAAGATCATTATTCTCTTAAACATGTTTTTTTTTCAACTGCCTTTTCATATTTTGAAACACTGCTTTATTGGCAATTTTTATCACGAAGAGTTTCAGAAGAAGATTTAGGTATGTAACATAAAAGACATTTCAATAGTAATTAAGTAATAAGAAAAATTTCTCCATTTACTTCAGTCGACCAAAGTACATTGCTTTTAACCTCTAGACATTGTTCTCTATAATATGCCTCAAGAATTATCTGTGTTTCCTTTTCCTTACTTTCTCAGTTATTCTCAAAATAGAGATATAATTGGTAACTGTCTTGTGTGAAAATTGATTTCTGTATGAATATGATAAAAAAGTTATTTTGTATTTAAAATGATTATTTCGAACTAATGCATCAAATTTTACTTAAGGGATCCCCATTTTTCTTAAATTTATTTTATTTGCAATAAAGTTGTGTTTTCCTCTAAAGGAAATTATTGTGTGTATGTGTGTGTGTGTGTTTCTGGTTCAAGGTAAAAGTGATCACTTATAACACTGACACGAAATGCAAATTAGAAATCAGCTTTCGTAAATCCATACTTGTTCTTTTCAAAATAAATCCAACATGATTTTCATTTGTGTCCCATTATTACACTTTAAGGAGTATAATAATTGTATATTTATATTTGGATTCTATCCTTAATTAACATACATACGCTATGGAGTTATGTATACAGCAACCGTCAGTGTATGTACCATGAATGTCCTCAATATATCTTTTTAGAGTACGAAGCACTTCCTTATAAATAAAAGTATAGCTCTTTGATATTATTGGACGTTGAATTAAAAAAATGTTCAACAGAGTTTAATAAAAATTTTTGTTATTGTTAAAATTCCCTTTGTTTCCTATAAATTATTGACACTACTTCAATTTTCTCTTTAGCTAATTTAATTTGCTATGGCTATGGTCCATTATTGTTATCAGTTGTCACAACCTGTACCTAATACTTTAGACCTCAAGTACAGAATATGCTAAATTAGACCATATTACAGTTGTTACCCTTGGGTGGAAAAGATAAGGCATGGTAATCAGACAGCATGTAAATCAACTTCGAATAATGAAAATCAATAAATTGCACATAAGAAATTTGTGTTATTTCATATACATGAAATAGGTAGTAGAATTTTGGTATGTTTTCATGTTCAAACTTTATTTTTATTTGGAGCATTTATGTAGAGATGGATTGTGTGTTTGTGCTTTATCAAATTTACATAAACTAAGTAGAGGAGATACTGTATTTGCATACATCTTCATATTTGGTGTGAATGCAATCAAATATTTACTAAAAAGCCTATTTAACTGAATATTTCTAAAATATGCTATAAAATTTATTTTGCCTTTTCAGCAGTCTGTTAAAATTTTCAAATATTGTGAAAGAAGTAATTTAATTAACATATTTACTATAGTAGCTACAATAAATATAACTGTCTGTGTGTATATGTATTTGAGACAAGAATTATTTGAGGCCAGAATCATTTGAGATATTTTTATTGAGTTGTATGTTAGCCTTTTTTCCAGGAAAAAAAATGTGGTGTGATTAACTCAGGGCTACTCAAAAAGGTGCTCTGTGGGTTACTTCACCAGTGTTTGTTTGGGGTCTGACAGGAGATGGAAACTATCAGTTAACATTTAAGTACCTTTATAGCAAAATGACAGAGTGATTTTAACCTATTGAGTCTGATAAACATTTTGGCTTGTCTTTTTGTATGTCAGTTTTTATTTCATTTTCCTAGTAATTAATATTTATTTTCTCAGTCCACAACAGATTAAGGGTGAGAAGAAGGGAAGACGAGGCTTTCGTTACAGAGTTTAAAAAGCACTGATTTATCTGATTCATGATTCTGGCAGTTCAAAATACAATGAAACTAAGATTTAAGGTTTAATATTATTGGTGTTACAGTAAAATCTGCACCACTTGCATAAATGTCATGCTCTTAATGGTTTTTTTGACATATAAAATGCAAAAGCTAGCGTTACCATTTGAATAATAAACAACATTCATCAAAATGGTCATCAGTGCTAAAATGGATCCTTTCTGTTTATAAAGAGAATATTTATACTTTATTATTTATTGATTCTGTATAATGAATGTAAATGTTCTTACATTAAAAATACTACTCATTTAAGGGGAATACTGTATTTAGTACAGAAAATTAAAATTTTATTTATTTATAAAACATTCTGGATCATATTTCTTAATGTATCTCTTTTGCCACTTGCATCTTCATTTTTCTCTATAACTTTTCCCTGGTACTTAGGTAGGTTCTCTCTGTCTTTTAGACAGTGACTTGTTTATCTTTAATCCATAAGCCAACCAATGCTTTATTCTCTAGTTCTGAGGATGTTTGGTTGACTTTTGTGATTGCTGTGTCATCCAACCCACACTACCTCATCCATCCCCAAGGTCGAAGTGAAGAGCATGGAAAAAAGATCTTTAAAGAACATTTTTAAAATGATTCATCTGAGTAACTAATGTATGCACGTGGCACACACACAAAAATAAATGATACAAAAAGGTATAAACCAGAATTTAGTTCTCCCTTGTCATCACTGTACATATTTCCTGGAAGAAACTGTACCAGCTACTTGTATGAGAACATGTAGATACTCTCCCATATAAAGACTTATACTCACAAAAAATTCTTTATGAATACAGAATTTACAGCCTCAATGAAATATTTGAAAGTATATGATTGCCTCTGTAGATAATGCCACACCTTTGCACTTACTGTTCATAAGGCACATTACAAACAGCTATGACCCTAGGTGTAATTATCCCTCTGGTACACATGAAAGTGGACCTTATATGTTGAGTAGTTTGCAGGGATGCCAGGTCCTGAATTCGATCCTAGTTTGTTTCTAGAGTCCATATGGACATTTTGACTATGATACAATATATACATTTTGCTAAATTATGCATGAAAATTTTTAAGGCTTCATGGGGAAAATGGACCTAGGTTTTTATCACTGTAACTAGACCATGAAGAAAAATAACACTATTTTAATAGAAATCTCAGCAATATTAAAAACAAATGCTATTCCTAATAAAGAAGTAATAGAACAGATGTAAGAATTAACCTTAAAAAATGGTGGAGGTAGCAGGTGGAAGGAGGCATAAGGAAGGGATAACACTGTGAAGTTATGGAGATGAGTGAAAAGTCTGAAGATCAGGAAGAAGCATGCAGTTATTGCTTTTAAGACTGAGTCAAGAAGATAAAGGAGGCATAGTACATTATGCAATTCTTGATGCTTGTGGCTCTGCTAATGGACTTTGTGTTCACCTGCTTTTACTTGGTGGCTAGATCCTTAACTTTTTGGGCAATAGTAAGTATAAACTAGTGCTATTGTCACCTTGAATAATGAAACAGCCAGTTGTCTCACTAGCAGAATAAGTTTATTCAGGAATAGCCAGAGGAATTGCAATTCAGGATACTCGAACTATGATGGGCCATAGGCAAATCCAGAGCGCTGGAAAGAGAGCTTGCTAGAAGGGAAGAGGGGGAATTTGGAGGGGTGGGGCTTTAATACCCAAAGAGTCCATTGGAGGAAGTATGGAGGCTTCTCATTGGTTGGCTTACTACAGTCTCTGATTGGCTGGGCTGTCACTGGCAGATAAAAATTTATTCTTACAGCTACTTAGGAAAGTAGGCAACACCTTCCTGTCAGAGATGTAGGCCTACTGTCTTTTCCTGTTTGGAATATTGAGGATACATGATGGGTTGTGAGAGCTCCACCTATAGGGCTATCTCAATTCCAATCTTAGGTTTCTTTAATTCCACAGTATCCATTAGAACACTCTGTGATAAGGGAAGTGTTGTATATCTGCACTGTTCAGTACAGTAGCTACATATGGCGAACGAACACTTAGGATGTGATTACTGCAATTGAGAAACTGAATTTTTAATTTAATTTAAACTTATGTACATTCAATTCCTACAAGTAACCAGTGGCTACCAAATGGGACATTGCAGAAATAAACCAACTGATTTTCACATTGTACTAATATCATTTTCCTAGTCACTAATTCATATGAGCTAATTCACTTTCCAGATAGAGATGGTGCATCAGATGGGTCTCCTAATCAGTATTCTGTGTTCTTGTCCTGAAATAAGATTGCAGCTAGCTTACGTATTTATGCTGCTAGTAGATTAATGTCTGTAATAATAACACAAATGGTTCTGGTGGGTGAGAGTCCTTTTAAATAGAAGCCTGCTCATCGCAGAACACAGCTCAGCCTCTGAGCTTGTGCAAACTTTCTGTGTCATTAATATGTAAATCTTACCTTCAGTAGGTAAGCTCTTTCAGAACTGTGATCCACTTAGTGTGTCCTTGTTTCTCGGTGAATAATTGTTCCAGACAAGCACATTTTGCATTTTAGTTTGCTGTGTGAGTTTAGTTTTTAAAATCCACTATGCAATTTAAGGTCAATGCTTTCTATTACAAAAAAGACTATTGTAATTTCCAAAATAAAAGTCGTTTAGGAAATGCATGTTAAAATCAATTTTGAAAACATCTTAAAGTATTTAAAATACACTAAATATTAAAAATATTAAATATATTTGAAATAAGTTATTCTTGAAGTCGTATGTGTACAGTGTTAAATAAAATAATTATCAAAAGAGGATGACAGATTTTGCAATGTTAAAGAACTGGAGGTGACACTTAAGCCTAGATCAGCAATACACTGAGGAGGAAATAATTATGAGTTAAACTTGAGAATATAATAAGTGTTTTAAACCACTCATATATGTTGGTCATATATGGTTTTCCAGGCTTCTACAACTTAGTCCATGTGTAATAGAAATTCTCAGAGCTACTTGAAAAGCAGAATGCTTGGAAAAATTTTATAGTAGATCGTCCTTGGATATAGTTTCTCTCACTATTTGATGTTTCATAAGCATGTCTGTTTTGATATTCCCTGCATAATCAGATTGTAAAATAATGGTTGAGGATAAAACTAGCGGGATATTTTATAAGCTGGTTCTCTTTACTGATCCAATAGGTTAAGCACTGTATTAACATGTTTTCTGGAAAAAATTAGACTCTTTAGAAGAGAGATTTTGGAACATTTTATTTCACCATTTATGAAAAGTATGGGCAAGCTGAAGTCCTTTCTCATAAGTGGATAGTCAAGTCATTGACAGTTTATTCAAGCCACTTTCCAAGTTGATAGCAGTGTTGATGATAGTGTTTAAGTCTTTGTGGAGAGTAAGTGGGATGTAACCCTTTATAATTGGAGAAAAGCTAATCGGGCTAGTTATTGCTATTCCAGTGGAAATAGTGCCCACGAAGTGTTTTTCAGAATGATAGCTTCCTGTATATCATCAACTCTAAGATGCCTGTGACTGTCAGAGCTTCATTATTGTATGCACTGATAAGGGGGACAGTGCTGTCAATGAAACTAGGCCATGCTCTCAATTGTATAATATGGCTTTCAGAGATATTAAAAGGTGAAGAATCTGTGTCTAAAATGTTATAAAATAGGGCAATAATCTTGTGACAAAGAATCCTCTGGTGCAATTGTTTTTTGAAATGCTGTGGATTGACATCAGGGTAGACATTCGTGCCCCACGGGTTAGAATTCCAAAGACATTTCACTCCCTCCAGAGAATGTTCCCAGTTGGAATCTGATCTAGGTGCCTGACTCTTGACTCTCACAACACCTGTGCACAGCTCTGTGGAAGCTTATCACAGCAACCAATTTATTGCTCTTCTGTGCCTACCACATGATTTCTGATCATCTGGGGCATATAATAAACTTTATTCAAATCTGTTGCGTTGTTCCCAGGGTAGTTGGTGTAAATGACTTTTTTGCAAATGGATAAATGGATGAACAATGAACACAAGGGGTGTTGAGGATGTGGTAGCCATACTGCCAAATGAAACTCTTCTTTTTCAACTCTTCTGACAGACTAACAGTATGATTTTCCCAAATCTGAATCACAATTCAGTGACATTTTCAAGTTATCCTGGAACCTGGAAAATTTAGTGCATACGCTTAGATTATGTGATGTCAGACTGAGGCCTGGAGTTAGTTATAGTGAACATAAATTAAAAATTATAGGCAAGAAAAGTTGAGACTGTGTACTTTATGTAGATTTTCTGGTTTATTTTTAATGCAATGATTTAGCTTGCTAGTTTTCACTCACACTTTGTATTAAATGTAAATTAAAATGAATAGGACACCTCTGTGGTTTTTTCTTACCAAAGTAGGGAAAGTAAGCATATTTTTCTCAAGGAAAGTGGATGAGGGTGCATGGTGTAGCATAGCGTATGTGAACAAAAAGAAATAAAAAGAAATTCTAATATTGAAAATGAATAAATAATAGTAACTTTAATTGGGTCTAACATAGACAGTAGGCTCTACAAGGTAGGGAAATAAGGACACTGACACCAGAAGATTACTGCTATCCCCATTCTCCTAAAAAGTGATGGTAACAGAAGACACATAGACAGGCAAAGAGGAATCATGAGTTTGGGCAAACATTCTTCCTGTGACTGGATAATGTAAAACTAAAGAAAGTGGGTCCTTTATTTTATTTTGCTATAACAACAATAACGATTCAATTTTTTAGTGACATTGATTTTCCTAACCTCGTCATCTAAATGAATGTTTGACTAGGGCACTCTGGAAAGTCTGGATACTCTTAGGTGCATATTTTGATATTGTCATCCAGGTTTTCCTAACAAGGTAGATAAGTGTGACTAGATAATCTATTACTCATCTCTTTAAAATACTGTATTACCACTTTAAGAGATTAATGTTGCTACTATTATGAACAGTTATGCCATAATAAGTACTTTAAGACTGCAGAAACCTCTTTGTTACAAAATTATTTATTCAGGCATTCCATGTGTCATTTATGTAAGCATAGTACATTTTGGAATGACTTGACCTGATATGTATATTTTTGCTGTAAATCAAAAGACAGTATATCTGTATATGGTGAAATATGGTATATTTTTGTTCCTGATAAATCGACAGCTGGAAAGCAGATATTCTTGTAACATTACCTTTTGGGAAATGTTTTTCCCAGAAATGATTGATAGGCAGCTCACCATTTCCTAATATGTGTCTGGAAGATTATGGTAAATGATAAAAAAAAAGAAGAAAAACAACCCACTTTCAAATGTCTTCCTGATTTTTACATAAGAGCATGATTTTTATGCACACATTATAGCTATTTGAAACAATTTCCATATTAGCCAATATTTTATTTCCCCCAGGTGATGAAACTAGCCACTTATTTTGAGTTTCTTTTGCAGTGAGTTTCACGCAATTAAACCAAACAAGAAGAACAATTTCTGTAAACCACAGTCCGGAAAAATTAAATAGATTTTGTACGTAAGTGATTAGAAGTACATTATTAATATAATTATTTTTTTAATTTCCTATACTTCATTAAAATTTATCTCAAATGTATTCACATTATTCACCTAAACTGTACTGTCTTAGTAAACTCCAATAACCTCTAGATCATTTAACATATTCTATTAAATATTTATATCATGATATTAACTTGTATGTTGCTGAACCCTTTACACAAACATCATCTTCAACACTTTCAGGTGAGGCAAAATACATTTCTCTTGTATTTCCTCCTAACGATATGGTTGACTGTAAAAGAACAGAAATCACTATTGCCTTGAAGTAAATAGGCTTTCAGATTCATTAACCATCTTAGTTTTGCCTCAGCCGTTAATCTGAGGAGGCATTTATTACTTTGCATATTACAATGCAATAGACAATATTCATTAATTAATTCCATTGGGAGACTTTGGTACCACCATAAACAACATTTAAAAAATAAATTAATCGTATAGGAAAAGAGAGAGTAGAATATACACATAATATGCACAAAGAGAAACAGAACTACACTACAAGTAACTAGTTTCACATTCATAGAGGGACAGGTAGTTATAACTCAGGAATTCTTCACAGGAATGGAGGCAACAAGGAATAGTATTTGATGGGGAGTAAGTCAGCATAACGTAGTGGGTAAGCATGTGAACTCGGGAAAGCTTGGGTTTAGATACTTGCTGTATTGATTCCTAGCAGTGAGATCTTATGCAAGTTACTTTTCTTTTCTAAACCTGGGCTTCATCCACATATAATGGAATAATGATAAGGCTCAAAAGAGAGTGTTTGAAGAATTAAATGAAGTACTGTAAAAAAGTACCTTGATTTAACACAGTGTTACAAAATATTCAAAGTAATGCTAAATAAATCTTACCTGTTTTTATATCACAAATCCAAGTGATAGAAATGTGTTTTTACCAATCCTATCATGACACAAAAGGAAATCTAAAATTAAAGTGAGCAAAACATAATATTTCTTATGTTTCAGTATCCATATACTTGGATGTAGCTTAACTGGCGTGCAGCTGGATGGGAAATGTCTATACTCTGGCTTCTGGTGCAGCCCATCTTCTGCCAATCTTGTTGTTGTTATTTTTTGTTTTATTTTTTTTGTTTGTTTTAAACACAAGGCAGACAATTGCTGTGTTTTATTCATGAACTTAAGTTTTTTTTAATATGACTATGATTTATTTTAACTATCCATTTTTCTGTTTAGATGTAATATAACCATTTTAAATATTTTGAGGTAAATGGATACTGTGTCTGTGTATTAGGCCAGTAAAGCAAGTGTTGCTTTCTTTCCTTCTCTTCTTACCTCTTTTTAAATGTCTAGAATTTTCTGAGTGCGCTTTTGGCCAATAGGGTTATGTTGGTAGGCTACTGATAGGCTCTTTTCTCTCTGGGTCTTTTGGCTAGCTCAAGGGTGATCACCCAGAATGAGATAAAGGTCAGGTAAAGCACTTGCCTCTTTGGTACCACTCAAGGATAGCAGTGTAGTGTGGACAAGGACAGTGGTTAATAGTTTGGAATAGTCACAATTAGAAAAGCAAGAGAGAGTTAAGCAATGCTATCTAGAAAGAACGCTAGGTGGCAGGTAGCACACACTTTGTGTACCTTCATCTCTAACCCAGTCCTGGGACCCACCCATATTATGGAAGAATCTGCTTCCCTCTAAAGGTCTCTGTCTTGGTTGATAGCATCATCATCCACCCAGTTGCTCAAGGTTGATAGTGTGACATTAACCTTGATTCTTTTCTCTGCCTTGCCCCTCTTTTCTAATTCTGAATAAGTCTTACAGGTTCTCTTACAAAATGGATCTTGAATTTTTCCACCTTTTTATCCTATCCTTGGCCTTAGGCCAAATTACATCATTTCTGCCTAGATTTACTGAAATACTCTCTTAACTGGACTTTCATGTTTATACTTTCTAATCCCTTCTCTACTTAACAGTTAGAGGTGATCTTTCACCTCTAATGTAAATCAGATCATGGCGTGAGTTGGCTTAGCCTTTCTGCAGCTTTTCATTACAGTTAAAACGAAATCCATCTTCCTTGCAGTGACTTAGGAGGCTCTGCCTGATTTGGTTCCTGCTTATCTCTCCAACCTTGTCTTGTTCCTTCTTGCTGCTTATGTTTCAGCCACAGAGTCTTAGTTCCTCAAGGAAGCATTATTTCTGCCTAAATTCATGGCCATTCTTCTGCATGGGAATTCTGCCATTAGCTTTTCGCATGACTGATGTCTTCTCATTTTTGAGGTCTCAGGTTTTATCGCACCTACTCAAAGAGGGCTTCTTTGGTCTCAACCTTGCATGGCTTCTCCTGCTCCCATTTTCTCTCTTACAGCACCCTGCATATGTCCTTTGTAGAACAATCCAGACCACGTGTGCTGTTTACTTGGCTACTATCAATTAGCTTCTTTAGAATGAATACTCCATGAGGACAGAAATCAGGTCTCTCTTTTTCTCCGTTGTATCTTTGTCACCTGGGCCTGTGCCTGACACATGTGCAGATCCAGTGTGCTTTTGATGGGTGAGAAATAATGAGAAGTCAGTTTTTTAATGAGTTTAACAGGAGTAGAGGAGCCGATCACTATAGTTAGCAGCATATGAAAAATATTGGGTTGGCTAATAAGTTAGTTCGGATTGCACGGAAAAACCCAAACAAACTTTTTAGCCAACCCAATATAATTTTGATACTAATGTATGGAGGGGTAAGCATGACTACCTGTTTATTGAAATCGAAGAGGTGTTGCATTTCTTCAGGTAAGATCTCATATATCTTCACAAATTTCACATGCTTATTTATATTCAAGCTTAATATTTTATTTAAATATTTGTCGAGTATCTAAACTTATCATTCACACCTTCATTTACGCTTATTATTTTAATCTATTCTTATTGCTCATTAAAAGTAAAGCAACTATTACTGAACACGTCAGTCAAAATACAAAGACCAGAACTAAATGAAACATAAAATCCCTCTACTTAAAGTTTTAAATTTGGGAGAAATTATTTTTCAGAAATCTATTAAGAAGGTATGACAATTTATGCATGTTTGCAGGGATTTTTGGGTAGAAATAGATTACCTTGCATGTAGTAGTTTAGGTATTATTTCATGAAACTTGACTTAGTTATGTGTTTGTATATATTTATGTTATTTGTCTTTATTGGGACTCAAGAAAAATATTTATTTCTTGAAAGGAGTGTGATAAAAAAATTTTGAAAGCTGCTCTTCTGGTTGTTCTCATCCTAAAAACTTTGTGTATAATTCTTGCTAGTTTAGTCTCATGCAAAGTTGCGTTGAGAGGGAATTCAACAGATGTTTGTAGGTACAACCAGAAAATGACAATTCAGTCATTATTTACCAAAACAAAAGTTATGTAATCTTCTCCTCCACTTTTACAATTTGTAATTTTATTTACAAAATTTTGTTTTTTGGCATTTTCATTGGAATATCTTCCCATTGTATCAGAGTCACACTCTGTGATGATATTGTCCTCAATCAGCTATTCCTCTTGACTCCCCTGTTACTGTTAAGGGATGATGTAAAATTGATAAGAATTAATTATGGTTGCAATAGTTATGGGCACCATGCATCAAGTCTTAGAAATTATTTTCATTATTGTAATAGTGATTTAGAAAACAATTTTTCTTCTTTGACTTTTAGAATTATTACTATCATATATAACAATTTTGTATCTGTTTATCAAATATTAAAGAACTACTTTGTACCTATCATTGCAAGTTAAAAGACACCCTCCTGGTCCACAGGGAATTTATTTAAGCAGAGAATACAGATTGATAAACATAACATTATACAGTGAGATAAATGCTTCAGTAGGCACAGTATAGAACTGAAGGGAGTGAATTGAGGAGATGCTCCCTCATTCTTGAGTGTTCAGTGAAAATGTTCTGTCCTGCAAGTGTTATTTAATCTGAGACATGAAGAATGAATATAAGTTAGCCCCCAAAATGTGATTGTGGTAGTTAATGTTCCAGTCAGAGAAAATAGCATAGTGTGGGGAAATGAAGGTGGAGGAGGGCCATGAAATGGAGTGGCAAGAGTAAGACAAGTTAAAGAACTTAAACTCCATCGTGGGTGTAGAGGACATTTTCAAGTGTATGAGAGAACACATACAAAATTACCAGCATAGAAGGATTTCGATAGCCCTGCCCATCCAAGTGCACTTGACTGTTAGATGGCTGGGTTAACACTTGACTCTTGAGAATAAGACTAACACTGGACACAAAGTATGACCTAACAAAATCCTGCATCTGTTGTGTAGAGTTGGAAATACTAAGAACATTTAGAAGTATTTAGAAAAGAAGCATTTTAAGTATTTAAGTATTTATAAGAAGTATTTAGAAAAAAATCTCCAAAACTTTGAAATAGAGGAAGCATCTGTATTTGCCTCATGGTGACAAGGAAGGGCACACCATTTGTTATATTAAGTGTGAATGACTCATCAAAGTTTTATTTTGTGGACACACACACACTGCACACACACACAACATATGTAAGAACTTACATGCCATTTCTGTGCTGTGTATTTAAACTTCCTCCAGTCTGTTCTTTAAATGGCCCTTAATACTCAGGTCCCAGATATTTCTTCAGTTTCATCTTATGCTTTTCTTTCATTCATTCACTCAATTCACTTGCACACACACATGCATACATTCAGTCAGTCATTCAATCTTGCAGCCATTTTTTGGACAAAATTTATAAAACAAGGCATACTTCCAGTTTCTTTGGTAGGCAGAATAATTTGAAATGTAGTTCTCTGTCCTTGAAGAGAAAATAGGATATGTTCAGAGTTTAGCTCAGTTCATATGTTCAGTTCATAAATTGCTCTGTGTCTTCATAAGATAAATAAGGATGGTCTCATAGAGGTCCTGGGATTTGAATTGAGGCTTGAAGAATGAGCAGTTTGAGGATGTAGAATGCACAGTGGAGGACCAGCTAGTCCTCAGTGCACAGAGGGGAATTGCACGTTAAATGGCAACAACCAAGTTCCCCTTCTATTGCTTCAACTAGGAGGGAATTTGGAACTATATACCCCATGATATTAACATCTCATTTGGAGCCTTACTGAGACTCACTAACTCCAAGAAGTCCACGCTAACCCGAACACCTTCTATCATTCCCATCACAGTCATTCACGTGGCTGCTCACATCTCTCACTTCTTGTTAAGATGACTCAGGTTCAAACTCTGAGTAACTAGAGAATAAGTAGGGACTTCAGAGTCAGAAAAGAGAATAGCTGTTTTGGAAGAAAGAGAAGTTATACGTTAGAATAAACCCTGAGGTATTTCCTGTCCAACGTTCTCATTTTTTATATGAAAAAGTTATGTGACACCTGAGGTCAAGTACTCTTTGAGTGGCAGAACTGCAACTAGAACCCATGGTTCCTGACTTACAATGACTTTTTCTCCCCATGTTAAGAAAATCTGATTATGTAATACAAGGTAATAACACTGTTTGCAGAATTAAAATAGAACTTGAGTGTGATATAAATGAAGTGGACAATTACTAAAATAATTTACATATCCCTTTTATTGTATGCCAATCCTAATTAGTTTGAGAAGTAGATAGGACATAAATGACAAATCAAAGAAATAATTTGTATTTGACTAAATAAAATTTGACTTAATAGAGCCCAGAGATACAGGGTTCATTGTTAATCTCTATTAGTGCCAACAAACTACATAATGATGTAGAAATTTCTTCAAATTTCTACTTAAAAATATATGTAATAATTTATAAAGTTTTCTAAGGAAATTTGCATTTTTTGTTCAATAAGATAATTTATAAACTTTATGAGATAATTTATATGTGAAGTGTTATTACCAAACCCATAACATTATAAAATATTGTGGAACAGTTTGTGAAAATGACATAAATCCATTTAATTTGGATGAGGAAAATAATGATAACATGCATACACAGAACTTGCATTTCTTTAGATTTAATTATATTTGTGAATTTCATAAATTATCCTATGAATAATAATTTGCAAAGGCAAAGTTGTAGTGTTTAAAACTTATTTATGTACGTTTCAATATAAGTTAGTTGTATAGTAAATTATTCTCTAGTTATTCTCCTTAGAGAGATTTTTACAAATCCTGAAGAAATGGAGGTTTTTTTTTTCCCCCAATTTCATACTATTATGGTTATTACTATGAATACAACTTAATATTACTTATTACTATTTACTATTAATAGCTACTATTACTGAGCACATATTTTATGCCTAACACCATACAAGTCCTTTACTTAAGTTATATCATTTAATTCTGATAATTCTTACAAGTTTTTTTTTAATCATTATCTGCATTTTACAGATGAGGAAACAGAATCTTATGAGGAAAAGGAAATTACTCTGAGTCAAACAACCAGTAAATAGCAGAGGTGATGCTTAAGTTCAAGCCTCTCTGATTGCAAAGTCTTACTCTTAACTTCCATGTTAAACTGCTTTGATTCAGTCTGCATATATTTAGTGACCCTCCATATGGTAGCACTGTATCAGGTTCTAAGGATGCCAAGATACAAATATATGAACCAGTTTGCAAGGCAGAAATAGAGACAAAGATGTAGAGAACAAATGTATGGACACTAACGGGGGAAAGTGGGGGCGGTTTAATTGGGAGATTAGAATTGACATATATACACTAATATGTACAAAATAGAAGAAAATAATAAAAATAAATTATCTTGTTTAAAAAAAATAGCTTTGGCCCTTCCAGGCTTCTCCAGGAAGAGAGGATATTTAAACAAACAACTGCAATGGAATCTTACAGATGCTGTGGGAGAAAAGCCTAAAGACATCAAAACATAGTGAGAACATCAAATAAGACATATTATTTCTGCCTCAGAATTTCTTTTTTTTTTTTTAGCTCTTTATTGGAATATAATTGCTTTACACTGTTGTGCCAGTTTTTGCTCTACAACAAAGTGAATCAGCTGTATTTATACATATATCCCCATATCCCCTCCCTCCCGCCACTCCCTCCCACCCTCTCTATCCCACCCCTTTAAGTCATCACTCATCATGGAGTTGATCTCCCTGTTTTATGCAGCAGCTTCCCAATAGATATTTGTTTTACATTTGGTAGTGCACATATGTCAGTGCTAATCTCTCACTTCATCCCAGCTTCCCCTTCACCCCCCACCCCATGTCTTCAAGTCCGTTCTCAACATCTGCATCTTTATTCTTGCCCTGTCACTGGGTTCATCAGTGCCATTTTTTTAGATTCCATATGTATGAGTTAGCGTACAGTATTTGTTTTTCTCTTTCTGGCTTATTTCACTCTGTATGACAGACTCTAGTTCCATCCACCTCACTACAAATAACTCAGTTTCATTCCTTTTCATGGCTGAGTAATATTCCATTGTATATATGTGCCACGTCTTCTTTATGCATTCATCTGTTGATGGGCATTTAAGTTGCTTCCATTTCCTGGCTTTTATAAATAGTGCTGCAGTGAATATTGTGGTACATGTTTCTTTTTGGATTATGGTTTTCTCTGGGTATATGCCCAGGAGTGGGATTGCTGGGTCACATGGTAGTTCTGTTTTTAGTTTTTTAAGGAACCTCCAAACCATTTTCCATAGTGGCTGTACCAACTTATATTCCCACCAACAGTGCATGAGGGTTCCCTTTTCTGCACACCCTCTCCAGCATTTATTGTTTCTAGATTTTTTGATGAAGGCCATTCTGACTGGTGTGAGGTGATACCTCATTGTGGTTTGACTTGCATTTCTCTAATGATTAGTGATGTTGAGCATCTTTCCATGTGTTTGTTGTCTGCCTCGGAATTGCAAGGAAAGGCTTTGTGTGATGATACTTGAGCTAAGACTAGAAAATAAGGAAATGTTGGCTAGATCAGGGAGGAAAGCGTCATCCAAATCTCGGAAAAGATAAGGGACATTATGCAGTATGGGGAAAAGTATAATTTTCAGATTGACTGAAGCAAGAAATAAGGCTAGAGGAAAAGACATATATATTGTAATTACCTTATGTCCAGTTAGAAGGAGGTTATAATATATTCCACAGTTACTGTGATATTGTTGATGATGTTATAGGACTGAAAAAATGGTCACATTTTTTTCTGCAATGCCATGGAAGGAGGCCACACCAGAGGGAAGAATACCAACCAGTAAAGAGGCTATGACAGTGGTTCAAGATGAGGGGTAAAGAACATTTTAAAATATTTTATTTTTTTCTGTCCTTAAAAAGTATTTCTTGGGCTATATGGTCCCCAGTAAATTTATACATTTCTATTTATTTCTTACATGCTTAAGTTACATGCTTATATCTGCCTAGATGTTGGAGTATACACGGTAGAATTGCATAAGATGTTGGAAATATCTTGATAGATGTTGCATTAAGTCCATCAGACTCTTCCCTCAATGTAGTCTTTCGAGCATTTCCAAATACTTTTCAGTTGAGTGAATAACACGTTAAAGGCCCTGTCCAAGAGAAGACAGCTAAATATCCGAGGATTCTGGGTATGTCTTCTCTTCTTGCTCAGAAAATTGGAGTGCAGATCAGGAAACTGAGAAAAAGTTGTGTGGCTTTGTCACGTGTATCTGGTATACAGGTTTTTAGTGTATGATAATGGTTGACATTTCAGGCAATCATAGAAAAGGCAGATACTCCAAGAGAGGCCTTGATAAAATGTAGTCATTTGGGAAAAAAAGTCTGGTCAGTACTTCACTCTTTATTCCAATATGGATTCCAAATGCGTGAGAGATTTAATTGCAAACATTGAAACAATAAAATAGCTAACTCAAAATTTGGGTGACTTGGAATGTAAAGGGGTTTTAGTAAATGATACCAAGGACAAAGATTTGAAGAGAAAAGACACATTTGGCTACATAAAACATACAATTTTTCTGCTGTAAAAATAACATGTACAAGTTGAAAGAAAAATGTGAAAACTGTTTTCAGCATGTGAGATATAAGTGCTTAATTGGCCAATAAAATATGCAAATATATTCAGGTTTTCTAATACTCTAATAAATGCATAAATGATACTGAGATGTCATTTTAGCCTATCCATTTGAAAATTTTTTTTAGGTTAACAATATTTAGTATTTTCCTGAGCGTTTGGAAATGGACATTTGAATATGTTTGTGGGCATATAAAATGGTGTACTCCTTCTGGATTGTATTTTGGTAGTATATATGAAAATGTTTCAAAAAGTATATATTTAATCATATAATATATATACATCAAAGAATGTACCTTAAAGAGACAGTCATACAAGTTAATAAAAATGATGTTCAACAAAGTTATTTTATATAGTTATCAATTTATGTGTAAGATTAAAATGCTTGAAACAATGTTAATTCCTATTAGGAAGGAACTAGTTAAAGTTATGTAATACAGAAGTATAGCCATTGAGAGTGGTAAAGTAGATTAATATTTGTGAACATGGAAAATCCCTTGACATATTGTAGATATCTTTTGGCAATTAGGTTATGGGTAATTTCTTTCTCATGCTTGGGTTTTTATTTATGACATATTTTAATAGAGACAAATAAAGGCTTCCATTTTATAGGAAAAAACCTGATGGATTTGGTAGAGACATGTTTATTACTGTGGCAGGTCTTGGGTCTGGGTATGTCTATGATGCTATCACAGACTAATTGCAAACCTAGCAGCAAAGGGGTTCAAAGCACCTAACTCACTCCAGCTTTTGTCTTCTGTAGTTTAGGAACTGAGTAGAATTAGAATTAATATTTTAGTTTTGCAGTTTTGAGTCAGAAAGGAAGGACTGGCACTGCTTCCGTGTTGCCGTTATGCCACTTCCATTCTTCCAGTCTTTCCATTTCAAATACTGAAATTTTCTGTGCTGTTTCTCTTTCTTAGTCATGGTCACCCTCACTGCTTACCAAGTCCAGTTAATTCTCCCATCCATTCTTTTTATTCTGCTTGGACCGTCATCATATTCTGGGCTCTTTGGTGTGTTGATGACTCACTAACTTTATAAATGGTCTTGTTTCTTTCTCTGTCTTTAGTCTTTTCTAACACCAGTGCTAAAATGATGTTGAAAATGTCATTATACAGCTCAGACTCTAAGTCATTTCTCATCACCTACTTGAGAGTGGCTTCCTTTCTTTTTTGTGCTTTAGATGTTGACTGTGAAACTTTGTTGGGCAGCCATTGTGCAATTGATGTACACTTGGCTTTCCTGTCTCATTTGTCTAGAATATCCTGCTGTATTTTTGATTACCTTGCCTTTCATCCCTGTTTTATTTTTGGCAGCTCTTTTACCTATTTATTTTTTTGTACCTCTCTCTGGTACAAATTACAAACAGAAATATAAAGGAAAGCTAGATAACTCCCCTAATTTTCAGTGCATTAGGGATTTTTGGAAAAATTCCACAGTTAAATTGCTCATATGCTCTCAAGAGTCTAGTCATTGCTAATTAGTCCTTTTTGCTTGGCCATTTCTTAGCTTTGTCAGATTGTACCATTTGGCCATTTGTCTTTTGATTCATCTAAAAAAAAAAGGGATTCTTGCTTTTAAGAGCACTATCACATATAGCTCTTATCCTTTTTTTTCTATTCAATGTGATAAAATGACATGTTTCTGTCTCATATCGCCAACAGAAATCACTTGATTCCTAGGCTTTTATACCTGATGACCAAGATACAGTATGGCATGGAGATTAAATATTTGATCTGTAATGATAAGAGAGAGATTGCTTTAACATATTTAAAAGATGTAAGTATCTCTTTCATAACTGATCCAGATGGATGACTTTGGGCAAGTTTTTTAACTTCCTTAAGCTTTCCTTTTCTTATCTGGAAAGAGCTACCACTTTTGAGTGATTTGCCTTCATTGAAATGTCTTTTCCTTTCTGTCATCTTTTTAAAAGTTTGCTTTCCGTCTTTTTAAAAATTTTTTATTGGAGTATAGTTGGTTTACATAGTCGTGTTAGGTTCAGGTGTACAGCAAAGTGAATCAGTTTTACATATACATATATCCACTTTTTTAGATTCTTTTCCCATATAGGTCATTTCAGGGTATTGAGTAGAGTTCCCTGTGCTATACAGTAGGTCCTTATTAGTTATCTATTTTATATATAGTAGTGTGTATATGTCAATCCCAGTCTCCCAATTTATCCCTCCCCCTGGAATTTACATTTTAGATATCAGACATTTCTTTTTTTATTTTTACTTTTTATTTATTTTTAAAATTTTTTAAAATTAATTTTATTGGGGTACATTTGATTTACAATGTTGTGTTAGTTTCTGCTGTACAACAAAGCGAATCAGTTATAAATATACATATATCCACTCTTTTTTAGATTCTTTTGCCACATAGGTCATTACAGAGTGTTGAGTAGAGTTCCCTGTGCTACACAGTAGATTCTTATTAGTTATCAGTTTTACATATAGCAGTGTGTATATGTCCACCCCAATCTCCCAATTTACCCCCTCCCACTCTTTCCCTCTTGGTAACCATAAGTTTGTTTTCTACATCTTTGACTCTGTTTCTGTTTTGTAAATAAGTTTGTGCCATTTTTTTAGATTCCACATATAAGTGATGTATGATATACAAACAATGAATGCTGGAGAGGGTGTGGAGAAAAGGGAACTCTCCTGCAGTGTTGGTGGGAATGTAAATTGGTACAGCCAATATGGAGAACAGTATGGAGTTTCTTTAAAAAACTAAAAATAGAGCTACCATATGATCCAGTAATCCCAGTCCTGGACATATATCTGGAGAAAACCATAATTTGAAAAGATACATGCACCCCAATGTTCATTGCAGCACTATTTACAATAGCCAGGACATGGAAGCAACCTAAACGTCTAGTGACGGAGGATGGATAAAGAAGATGTGGTACATATATACAATGGAATATTACTCAGCCACAAAGAAGAGCAAAATAATGTCATTTGCAGCAACGTGGATGGACCTAGAGATTGTCATACTCAGTGAAGCATGACAGAGAACCACAAATATCTTAGTAATTTCTTTAACAATTTAGGAATGCTAAACAATTTAAGCAACACAGTTTAATCTTCTGACTTGTTTACCATTCCTTAGTTTCTTGTGGGTTTTTTTGTGCCAGAAATAGAGCCTAGAAACTTTGAACAGCTAACAGGTTCCCTCAATAATGCATTTACTCAACCTTTTTGCCTATGGTCAGTGTATACATTTAGTTCTTTGGGAGCCATCTGTTGGGGAAGACCTTTGAAACACTTTACCTGACTTAATTGTAGCTGGTTAATAGTTGCCAGTTGTGTCTCCTGGAAAGGTAGTCAGGCAACTTCAGTTCTGACTTTTAATCTCTCCTTCTAAGTGTGTATTAAACTAATTTTCGTTGCCATATTTGGAAGATAGCTTGAAATTGGGATGGCCAGAAAGTAAGCTTAAACTGTCCATGAATATTTTGATTTAAAAGATGTATAAGTCATAGAAGGCAAACTCCAGGAATGGAATCTCCGGTGTTAACAGCTTACTTCAGCAGCAGTGCTGGTATCTCAACACAGCAGCTGGTAATTCATAGTACTTTTAGTGAGTACGGTATTACCAGTTCAAATCAGATGAAGCTAGATTGATATGAAATGCTAAATATTATCTGGTGAATTTTTCATATGTAACCAACATGATTCCAGTTAGTTAAACCTGTTTATATGGCTGTGTTTCATTGTTTATCCAGATAGTTTAATTGTACCACATGAATCCAATATAATCAACCTGAGTAATACATTTTGCAATGTGTATACATACCCACAGTGTATTTATGGTATATTTGGGAGGATGTGAGCTGGAATGCTTTTTTTCAGTCACATATTTAGGAACAAGTTTTTGATTCTGCATCTGTCCAGTAATATAAACTTAGGATGAAAAAGAAAATGCACAAAATGATTTATAGTAATCAGAGTTGATAGTAATCAAAGTTTATGCTAAGCATATGCTAGGAATTGAGTGAGAATGAATTTTTTTTCTGTCAAATGAAGTTACCAAGAGTTTCTGATTTGTAGGTTATGTTGAATGACCTGCCCCTAGGGAGGGTTCTTTCTGGTCAGTTTGTTGCAATTCAGGGGTGAGTGTTTGGGTAGAGTTGGGACCTGGCTCATAATGGATACCTATTCTATTGTACATTCTGGTCTAATTCAGGTGATCAGCTTGCCACTTCAGTCTAAGAAAGTAAGGCACCAGATCTGTGCTGAGAGGAAATGAGATGTAGAGAGGGCCCCCTGAAGAACTTTTCCATAAAATACTGCCCTGTGTATGCCAGATACAGATGCTGCAAGGACTGTTCCATCTGATCACTCACTATACTTTCCCAAACAATAGTTTCAGTAATAGCAACCGCAGTTACTATAACAGTTACAGTAACCGCAGCGATAACATTTTACCACGTCAGGAAACTGACAGACATGGTAAAAATGCAAAAGAAAAAGTTGGAAACAAAAAGAAAATGACTCCAAGCTTGAGACATTGGTAGAAGATAACAGAATAATGGAAGATGACACGTACTTTAACAAACGTTTATTAAACTGAAGGAGATACTGTAATGTAATATAATTTATTTAATTAGCTCCTACTTAGTAAATAAACCTGTGTGGTTCTTAAATGGTATACCATTTAGGTTCCTGCAGGATAACAATGGGTCTCTAAATTTGGTCTCTCCAAACATCCTGCAAAAAAAAAAAAAAAGAAAAAAAGAATCCCATGTCTACTGAGTAACTAGGAGGCAAAGAATACTGCAGACTTCAATATACTTCTAAATGGGGAATAAGTTATATGATATCTGCACAGCCACTTCCAAAGCCCATGCTGGAATGGATAATCAGGTGGAGACTGAGCAGTAAACAGGTGAGTTCATGAAGATCTTGCTGGTGCAAACACAGATTAGATCATTCCAAGGAAGGAGGGAGAAGTACTGAGAACAGGTCAGGCACGTGGTGGATCACAGCACTGGCTACTACAGAATATAAGGAAGGTGGCACTAGCCTAGGGAAGGCATTGCCTAAGAAGGAGGTGAAAAAAGGAGGAACCCTTAGGGGTTGAGAGCCGAAGGAAAGGAAAGAGGCAGTTGGTAGAAATTAAGGTTATTAAAGAGGGGAAAGAGTATCATGAAATCATACGATATGTCATCCCCTTTCCGCCAAATAGTTAACTTAAAAAAACACACTTTTAAATTCGTTGATTAAAAACACAATACAATAAAATGTGTTATATTTTAATATAAGAAAATATACTTATTATACCAAAGAAGAAGGTACTCTTGAAAAATAACACTAAAAAAATTCAAATCCTTCACTCCTGGATAAAACCATTTTCTTGTTGATGCACAAAATCTCAAGATAATTTAAAATGAGTAGAAAGCATCAGGCGGTATTAAAACTACATCACTGTAAGAAGAAAACAAAAGTAAGAATTAATATTTTTGTCAGATGATTATACTTCCCAAATACCATCCACAGAGTAGAAGAAAATGTAACATGAAATAAATATCATTAAATCAATATTTGCATATTTGAAAGAGCATTGCAAATTGGAAATTCAAAGACTCAGGATATGAATGGACAAAAAACTGGAGGATATGAAACAAGAGTTGATAAAACCAGGAAATATTAGAAAAAGGAACATCATCTCCAAAAAAAGTAACATTGGTTCTAAAATTAACAGTATTTGGAAAATAGCTATTAAAATATGAACTTGTAAGAAGACATTAATTTCAATCATAAACTAAAATTGTATAGCATTTATCAAGATTAAAATATTTTGAAGTATGATCCACCTTTTCTCCTTCATAAAATTATCCATTATCAAAAGTGGGGGTGCATATTTCTTTCAGACAGTCTGACAGTCATTAGTGAATGAAAATTGGGAAATATTTATAAAATATCTCTGTGGTGACTCCCAGAGGTTGATCCTTTGCATACCACCAGAGAAACTATTTTTTGCAGATATTTTCATTGCATCATATTTATCTATATCTATATCTATTTTTTTTTCTCCAATGGCTGTTAGTTTCTTGAAGGCAGACTTTGTCCTTCCACATTTCTGTTTTTATTTCCAGAACTTTTCACGATGCTTTGTGCATCCTAGGTACACAGTTAATGTTTGCTCCCTGAACTAGAGCACATGTCAGCCAGCTGCTGCTTACCTTATAGCAGAAAGACTCACATTTTTAGTAGAGGATAAGTTTTCTTTTTATTATGTCTTGAAATTCATATGAGTCCAGTGAATCAGATCAGAGAGGGGTGTTGACTGAGCTTAGCAGGGAGGAAGTGGGAAAGATGGGAGAGTGGTAAAGCCTTGGAGGCTGCAGTGATAGGGTGTGAGGAGGAGAGAGGGGAATCTGAGAGCTTCTCTCTCCGGGCTCAGTGGGGATAACATATTCTAAGTGGACACAGAGTGACAGCAACCTGAAAGCAGAAGGCACTGTGGCAACTGTTGCCTCTCAGTCTAATTCCGGCTCTCTAATCAAGAATACAATGAATTCCACATGGTCTAGTTTTATGACAGTCTATACCATGTGTCCTGTTTCCTGTTAGAAGTTGTGGGTCAGAATTAGAGTCTGTACTGTGAACCATAGACTTTACTTTGGCTGTCAAAGAGGTAAAGGCATCCTACATCATGTCAGACACCAGACTGCCCAGTAATAAGTAGCAGCTTCCTCTCTTATAGGTACTGGGGATCAACATATTAAAAACAGCATGAAGCTACTCAATCATATTTTTGGTTTTTCCCCCTGTGTTTGGTTTGACAATTCCAGAGTTAATGGGAAATGTCTTTTTAAAAATTCAGATGTTTTCATGAGAGGGGGCAGAACAAATTCTCACCAACTGAACATTTCTATAACTGATCATTCATTCATGAAAAACTCAAATAAAAATATTCTGATATTTTAATAACTGTAATTGATCCCTTTCATGCATTGAACCACTGGGACATTTTCTAATTCCATCAGAACAGTAAATATATCAAATTAGAATATGCTTATCTGCAGAAAACGTTACTCAGATCTTTTTTTAAAATAACTACATTGTGTTTATAATGTGCCTGGCACTGCTCAAAGCCTTGACATGTGTCAGCTCATTGAGTCCTCATGGCAGTATGACATGGTAATTATTATGCTCATTTTACAGATGAGGAAGGTGAGGTACAGTGAGGTTAATAATTTACTCAAGATCACCCAACTAGTAGCTGCCAAGATTCACACTAAAGGCAGTCTGACTCTGGTGTAAGTGCCAGAATACTGCATCATATTTGGTACTTTTTCCTCAAAATGGATTTTACAGTGAAAAAGTCATAGATGAAGAATAGAAAGCCAATATGTTAATTCATTGTTAAGGAATCACTGACAGAAATAACCTTTTTCTAAAATTATTTACCAGTGTTTATCAATATTATTGTAGGCAGATTGTTTAAAAATTATATATTTCCTAAACCAGCATTCAGACAAATGAATAACAAAAAATTGCCCCTAGACTGTGAGTTTAGCTAATTTATAAAAGTATGAAATTAAATAACAATTATATTCTTGATTAGTTACTTTTATTTAGAAATTAAATAATGTTAAATTTGGAGTTTTCGAGAAAATTATTCTATGTAGAATTCTCTTCAGCTCTGATCTGGTGTGTTAGACCATCTTCTCAAATTCTAATTAGTGTCAGTTCAGGTACTGCTAATTTTGACCTTCTGACTCTCTGAGATCCAGAATATCGAAAGTCCTGGCCGCTTTCCTATAATCAATTCCAATCAACAGATATTTATTGAGCACCTACTAAGTGCAACACTGTTACAAAGAAGTAAATGTCTTCACAAAATATGCATTCTTGAAGGGAAATTTACTTCTTCAGGATGATAGAAGAAATGTCACAAATGACAGTGTGACTCATTGCCCCATGAATAAAGCAGACAGCAAGTGCTGTTGCGATTCGGAGACAGGAGAAAACGCTTTGGACTCTGCTTCACCATCATGGTTAGTGATGTTCTCATGGCAAGAATGGTGTGAACTGACCATTTATAACTTTGAGTCAGTAGCTTTTAACTCTTTCCAGCTAAGCTAAGAAACAGGAAACGACAGAAGGGGTGAACTAAAGAGGCTCAAATTTGTGAACCACTTATATCCTGGGAGCAGCATTGTGTGTTTTAAGAATATGTATTTTTAAATTAAAGCAATAGATGCACATAGCTTAAAAATAAAATAGTAGTAACAGGCTTGTAAAGAAAAACAGCATACACCGACCCTACCCTCTACTTCCCCATATTAAGGGGGAAAAGCACTTTTAGTTATATTATTTCTTTGAATATTTAACTGAATATATTGAAGTCATACAGCATGCTGCACACATGCACACAGAGTATATATATAATGCAGTGGTCGCATGCATTTTCTCTTAAACAAACATGCACGTACACACACACTCACGCACATGTACATGAGTACATGCACCAAAATACTTCCCCTCCTCACATTTCCTCACAACTTTTAGTAAGTTAAGGAGCATTGTTAGTATGATTGCTCTTATTTCTTTGTAATTTTTTTCTTTCCTTTCATGGTCTCTGTTTCCTCTTGGTTTTATTTTTCTGCTTGTTTTCGTTGGTCTCTCTTTTTTTGTGTGTTGGGAGTGTCCTCAAATGTCTCACGATCCCTGGTTATGTTGACATTTAAGAGTAAGGCACTAAAGCTCTGTGTGCCTCGGGTGGGGTTGGACAGTTAAGAGGGAACGTGGTGGGCAGGACAGCTGCTGGGTTTCCTAGAGGGTGACCAGTAATCTGTGCTGAACTGTCTATCAAGGAGGTCTTCCAAGCATCAGTATCCACAGAAGTTCTTTTTGGAGTTCATCAGATTTTCCAGAGTGGAATACTCTAGTTTTCTATCTGGGAGTATAGATACCTCTCTATCCAAGTTCTGAACCCTCAGTGGGAGAAAAGAGCTAAGGGTCCCATAGTTAAATATATAGGCTCAATTATAGTCCCCCCCGCCCCCCCCATTTTGCTTCATGACTTAATTTGCTTTATTCTTCCCTTTTGCTGAATGTCCTCCCCTCCAGGGCCTCTCAGATTTTGGTTTCTTAGGAGATACCCCCTTTGCAGGATTGTGTAGTCATGATGTAGCCACTTGAAGGTGTCCCTGTCTGGCTGGGTGGGTTGGAGACCTGCTTTCTGAGTTAGGGGTTCTGGGAGGACGTGAAACAGTGCCCCTCGCTTTGCTAGTTCTCTTTAAAGTCAGACTGCCTTGGCTTTGCTGGCTCCAGTTGTCATTCTTCTAAGCGCTTTCCATCAACTTAAATGGGTAGGCCTCTCTTTCTTGTTCTTCTCTTTCTTCTTCTCACTTTGTCCATGTAGTGTAGCAAAATTTTGTTCTCAATTACCATGTTAGTGATTTAGGGGAAGGGACAGGGGATGGCCATACGTGTTCAATCTGCCACAATAAAATAGAAGCAACTGTATTATTATTGCTATTTTTGAAATAAACTTCCCAGTATGCCTGTGAAGTTATGCCATTTAACATATAGAGGCATCAAGATCCAACTAAGGTTAAATGAGGCTTGATTCAAAAGCTTATACTTTTCCCACTGGTTCTCAGGAAGAATAAAAGATCATGATAAGACAGGATTCCAAACTTTTTGACATAAGGACAACTGTTTAATATTCCCTTTATAGTCAATGTTTTTAATTAATTAATTTATTTTTTGACTGCATTGGGTCTTTGTTGCTATACACGGGATTTTTCTAGTTGTGGCGAGCATGGGCTACTCTTCCTTGAGGTGTGCAGGCTTCTCATTGTGGTGGCTTCTCTTGTTGCAGAGCGCAGGCTCTAGGCACATGCGCTTCAGTGGTTGTAGCATGTGGGCTCAGTAGTTGTGGCTCACAGGCTCTAGCACGCAGGCTCAGTAGTTGTGGCACACAGGCTTAGTTGCTCTGCAGCTTGTGGAATCTCCCTGGACCAGGGCTGTAACCCATGTCCCCTACATTGGCAGGCAGATACTAACCACTGCACCACCACGAGAGTCCCTATATTCTATGTTTCACATAATTTTATCGACCAAACTGTATATATGAAGTTATGCAGTGTTGCATAATCTTCCCTTGTTATGTTTATCCAGGTACACAGGCAGATTTTCTGAACAGTGTGAGTAGCCAGAGTTGTCCCATGGGGCAAAGGTCTTCTTTTTTCCAGTTTTCAGTATCATCATTTTACTTTCCTCTAAGTTATCATGAAGGCCATCGGGCTTCCCCTAACAGATGCTTTTCAAAACCCTGCCACCTTCTCCCCACCACGTAGGCTCAAGTCTTCTGAAACATTTGTAGGTTTTTGTTAGGGCAGCACCTCACTTCCAGGTCTTTGCTGCTAACCCAGTTCCCTCACAACATAATTGGCTTAAAACACAAGTGATCATTCATGATCTCTCACTTTTGTGGGTCATGAATGCAGACAGCACAGTAGCTGTGTATAGTGTCTGTGGATCAGCTGGAAGAATCAGAGGTTGGGAGCTGGAATCATCAGGTGTCTCCTACACATATATCTGAAGATAGATGCTGGCTGTTGCTTGGAATACGTGAAGAGATGTGAAGGGTCTGAGGTTGTTCTTAACGTGTTCTCAGCATCTCAGATGCTGGCAGAAGATACAAGACGCCTATGTTAGAGGTAGAAGACTTACTCAGGGCGCAGCAGGCAGCATGATTTTCAAGTTCACATTGTTACTCTTCTCCTTAAGACCCATGGTGAGTGTTGGAGGGGGTGGAGTAACTTAGGTGGATGCTGCATATGTAGTGGGTGTATGTCACAGCTGAGGAGCCTTAGGAAACCTCAGTCTTTTCAAGGGGTTGCAAGCAAACTTGCTCCAACTTTCTACTGGAAGACAACATGATCTTTATTCTCTAACTTTCCAGCAAAGAATCTACCCTTGCTTCAGAGGGAGACACTCTGTCTGTCTCATAAGGTTGTTTGGGATACAAACACTCTTGGAAAGAGAATGTGGAACAAAGGACAGTCAGTGCCTTTGCTAGTAAGAAGTGCAGAAACACAGAAGACCCTTTGAGAAGTTTGTCTCAGTGAAAGGAAGAAGAGAATGGATGCTGAAAACTAATTAGCATGTTCTGACACACTGTTTATTAGAACAAACTGAGCTATCAACAAATAGTTGTACCAAGTGTAATAAGTATAAAGGAGTTTAGACTTCATATATTGGTGTCCTGAAAGCAACCTGGCAAATTCTGCTTGGGGGCTCTGATTTAGAGAAGGCTGCAAATAGAAAATGCTCAACGGGAGTACATTAGATACTGAGGAAATCTTCTATTGTTGTCTTACTGTTATTATTGTCATTAGCTGTTTGTTTGAGCATAAGCATATGACTTATCACATCTGAGATGCTTCAGTAGTTTTGGATGACATATTTTCATAAGAACATTTATTACAATTAAAGTAAATGTTTAGCCTGGAGAAGGGCAGACTCAGGGGTATGCATGATACCATGTTTAAATAATGAAGTGAAGAAATACTGTAGGGTGGTGGGAAAGGAGGTTTAGACTGCTCCAGAATGCAGAATCAAGATCAATGAATAAAGGTTATGGGGAATCAGGTTTACCCTCATTACATGGAAGAACTTTTGAATAATTAAAGCACAGACTGGGAGGAATCTTAATTGACAAAGAGAAAGTGCAGCTTTGATAGCCAATGCAAACAGCTTCACAGACAAGACAGCATGGTGTAATTAGGACCTGAATACTGCCCTATCAGGTGTTCAGAATCTAAAGTAAGATAGGACAAAGTAGTGGCCTGAAGAGAGAACTGCTCTTTGTAAGAATGACAAGGATTTGTTCAGTTCGTTTGACAGTGAAAAACTGAGGAAGGCCAAGTGCCCTGAACCTAACTGGCAGGGACCAGTGTGTACCCCCAAGAGGTACCCAGTACCCATGAAGACAGTTGGAGCTGACTCAGAAATGAGCCCCTCCCCCTCTCCTACTCTTCCCCGGCCTTCCCTTCCTCCTTCCTGTATCCCTTTTAACCTCCTTTTCCTCCTTACATTTTTTTTTTCATCATGTAGATAGCTTCTTTTTGCCAGGCCCTATCAAGAAACTTACAAGTTAGTGAAAGAAACAAATATATGATTGCAAATCATGAAAACACTCTGAAAGAAATAGATGGTGCAATGAAAGAGAGAACTAAATTAGATTGGGAGAATGGAAAAGTGGTATTGAAGCAGAGATCTAAAGCTAAATAAGAGATTGCCAGGTAAAGAAAGAGAGAACTGTAATGGAAGACATGATGGGAAAGCCCTAAGCACATTCAGAAGCTGACAGAAGGCTGCCAGTGTGGCTGGAGCGTGGTTGATATGGGGAAGTGGTCTGAGATGAGGTTGGAGAACTGAGCTGGGTACAAAAGCTGAACTTGGCTTCTGCTTGGAGATCTGTTTGGTGGTGGGGAGGTGTACGTGAGGATGGACCTCCAGGAGGCAGTGGCCACAGTCTGGATGAGATGTGTTGGTGGCATGGACTAAAGAGCTGGCCTTGGAGGAGAGGCATGGATGGACGCTTTCAACATCACTGCTTAGAAGAATTCACCAATTCTTCTAGAAAAGAAGACTTATCATCCACTGGTATTATTTTCTAAGTGTCATCAGTTGTATGTGGCCCTTTGAAAGCATGAAGGTTGACCACACAGGCTCTGGAGTAAGACTAGCTGTGTCCAAATCTTAGCTCTACCATTTTCTAACTACATGAACTTGGGCAATCTGGTCTTCAGATTCCTCATCCGTAAAATAAGTTGCTTAGAAATATCTTTTTATAGGATTTGTGAGATTGTCAAAATGACGATGGTAATTTGTGGGAAGAAAGCACAGGTAAAATAATGCTAGTTTTGTATAATTTAAGGAAGTTTACGAGAACCTAACTGGATGATGGTGGTTGTGCAAAGCAGGAGACTTTCCACCTTATCCCCATTAGAGGAGCAAATGTCCCAGACCTTCAAGTACATCAGAGGTGCCCCAGCAGTCACCTGACCAGAAGGCCACCAGTGTGGCTGGTCTTTCTTGGTGTTTACCTTGCCATTCTTATGTGATGCCTTAGCCCCTTTTGGCTTGTTGTGATATTTATGAATTGCTCTTTAGGTGCATGTAGCTAATACTAACACTCCCAGCATCTTACTGCATTTTCCTCAGGGTTAGAACACCTGTGTTCTTTAGTTAGTCAAAGATTTAGGTCTGCTTGAAGTTTATTCCCGCAACTTGATGCAATGATTTAGTGATGTAATTGTATAAAAAACTTGGCCCAAACCTAGAAGGTAGTAATACACGATAGAATGCAGGTGTTAGTTATTAGTGAACTGTTAAATGAATGTGGTTTAGTTTTAGTTATTCTAAATTCTATCGTAAAAATTCTTTTCTAAAAATAATTTCTTTTATTATTTTCCAAGAACCTGTAATAAAGTATCCCTTCAAGTGTGATAATCCAGACATGTCGAAATGAAGTGAACCAGCTAACCATCTGTTCACAGTTCTGCTATTTAGGCAGGGATAACAGTAAAAACAGTCTGCCAGTGTTTCAGTTATGCAAATAAAATAAACGGTGGGACCCAGACTGTCCTTGCTTTGCATTAATTTATAACTCTTAAAAAAAACACCCAAATAGAAACAATCCCTCTATGTACTATTACGTCAGGTGAATATATTTTATAAAAGCTCTTTGTTGAGTGAAAAGTTTTCAAATATTAACAATTTTTATGCTTGATATTACTGAACTAATACATTACAACCATATTAATAATAACAGTAATCAACAATAAGGTTCATGTGGCTTTACTCCTTCCCTAATTTGCTTAAAGGATACCTTTATGTACCTAAGAGGAAAAAAATAGGATCACTAATTAGTTTGCTAGGTAGTAAAATATCTGACTGACAAGTTTGGTTGGGTACATCAGGCTGTCACAAGACATCTCTTCTGAATACTCATAAAGAAATTGGCCAGGTCTAGTCTTACAGCTTGAGGATGATTCAGGGGCTCATGGGAGTAATTAAAAGTAAAGATTAGTCAGTAAAGGTCCCACTCAGCAACTATATCAAACCTGGGCCAAATAATTTGCTGATAGGCAAACAATGCTATGCCTTTCCCAGGGGATAACACCTGATCTGTCGCTCTTAATACACCCAGGAGCTCTGGTTGTCAGAATTCAGACATCATTAATGATTATTCTAATATTGTTGCCCCAAAGTAACAGGAGTAATTTGATCCTCTCTTCTCTTGCTGTGAATACAGTCTGCCTTTGCATAGTCCTTAGTCATCTTGTGTTCACCTCCAAAGCTTTCTTTCCTGGCCGTGGATTCACATTGTGAAGATGCAGATGGGGAAATAAAAAATCTTCCTCTCAACCCTCTCTCATTATCTCTTCTGATGTTATTGGAGATTTTGAGTTGAGAATCAACAAAGAAAGGGGACTGGAAAAAGGGAGAGAAAGAAATACTTTGTATTCATGCCTCTCTCTTTTTATATATTTGTTTCATAGTCATAGAGGAACTATTTCTTGAACAAAAGTAGTTATTCATTGTGATAGAAAGGACATCATTATGAACAACAATGATCTGTGCAGACAATATTCAAACAGATGAATATAAAAATAGAAGAAAGGAGATACTTTTTAAAAAACTGATATTACCAAAAAGGTAAGCAATTAAAATGAGTATGTGGAATCTGACAAATTATAAAGTTACTGTGTTCTTCCTTTACCCCAGCAGAATTTACTATAGTTAGCCAGATACAGTTACTTGACACTTATTAGGATTTCTCTAAATTTTGCAATTACACAGATGCAGTGCAAGCGATCACATAAATGCTTATTCCTTATCTCTCCAAGATCCACATCAGTGAGGAGTAACCATGGTATAACTCTCATTTAAAATTTTCTCTTTAAGATTCTCCAGCAACTTAAGTTTTATCAATAAGCTATTAAAAGTTATAACTTTACCAATACAGTTTTGAGATAGTAACTGAAACTTTTAACTTGATTTTTACAATTCTACTTTTTTTTAACTATAAAGACTTCAGAAAGTGATAAAAGATGAATGTGGAATCCTATAGTCTTAAAATTGAAAAAGAATTGAGGATTCACTCTGCATTTTATAGTAAACTAATCTGAGTTCTAGAAAATCAGAGATTTTCTAGAGATTGTTTCAAAGGCAGGACCAAACTCAGGTTTCTTGATGTCTTAGAGAATGTCTTCTTCACTATACTATAGTACATTTAGAGATGATTTTAAGTCTTGAAAAAATTTCCCAGAGAGAAAATATGAAAAATAATACCTGATTTTCAGTTCAATGTTTTTTTTTTTGCTTATACACACATAAGTGAGCTACTAATAACACAGCAGGAAAAAATATAAAAAGCTAAATTTCTTACATTAAGGAAAATGTTTGGAAAACAAGTCCAAAATTTATAAAAATATTAGTACAGAATTTCTGGTTTAGTTTTATTTTAAATTAGTTTATCACAAAGTCTAATTTCTTAGTTCATCAAATAGCTAAGATAATATAGAAAGGAAACTGGAAATCTACTTACATACATATACTTTTTAATTTTAGGGAAACAGGCTTTCTCACAATCAACAATTTTGATACCATGACAGTCAACTAGCAATTAGCATCTCATTCTGGATTTTTAAAAAATTTTCTCTTTGAACTCCAAATCCACATACACATCTGAGCAGTTGGTACAAAGCAGAACTTCAGGTGTGTCCTAGCTTCGTGTTTCGTACATAATCTACTTAATTTTTTTTGACTTTAAAAAGATTATTTTATTTATTTATTTTGGCTGCGCCAGGTCTTAATTGTGTCACACAGGATCTTTTTCTTTCAGTTGTGGCACGTGGACTTAGTTGTGGCACGTGGGATCTGGTTCCCCATTTAGGGACTGAAGCTGGGCCCCTTCATTGGGAACGCCAAGTCTTACCCACTGGACCATGAGGGAAGTCCCTGTTGTAACTTTTTTTTTAAGCTCTTTATTGGAATATAATTGCTTTACACTCTTGTACCAGCTTTTGAGGTACACCAAAGTGAATCAGCTGTATTTATGCATATACCCCCATATCCCCTCCCTCCCGTGACTTCCTTCTGCTCTCCCTGTCCTGGCCCTCTAAGGCATCGCTCATCATCAAGTTGACCTCCCATTGTTATTCAGCAATCTGCTTAATTTATATTCAAATTTATGTGGTGATGTTGCGTTCCAGTTTTAAATGTCTTTTTTCCTATTAGCCCGTGAAATAATGGCCATTTTTGATATTGTTATGGACAAAACTTTGTTTGGTACATTGATTATAAGAAATTGCAAGATAGGAATACAGAACCATGTGGATTTTGTTTAGAAAAAAATAGAAACAAATAGTATACACATACTGCTGAATTGCTTGAAAAAAAATCATATACAAAATTTAGTACTATAGTCGATACTGATTTTCCTTAGCATGAAAGGTGATTTTTTTAAGTCTACCATGTACTTTCTTAGAGACTTTTTACTACAGATTTGTCAGCAATTTAAAGGCAAAATAGAGTGTAATGAATAGAAAATAGAGTGCCAAGCAGCCCAATTTCTGTTTCCTACCTTAGTATATTAGAAAGTAAGCATTTGAAAGTCCATACTTTGGAACAGTATCTCCCTTGTCTACCTCTACTCAGGCATGTCAGATAATTTTTATACTTCCTTTGCAAAGCTATTTGCTCCTAATTCTTCAATATTATATATTTTCTTAAAATTCTAAAAAGAGTAATGTTGACAGAGTGTTTCCTGTATGCAATATGACAGATAAAGAAGCTCTTGGTGATGTTTACAAGTCATTTTTACCTAGTATGCCTTTTATGTTTCACCATATTCATGTGAAAATGTAGATGAGGAAGATATTATTCTCTTTATAGAACTGTGAAAACTGAAGCAGATAACATTTAAATGATGAGTTTGCCCTTATACACTGTTGGTGGGAATGTAAATTGGTACAGCCACTATGTAAAATAGTATGGAGGTTCCTCATAAAATTAAAAATAGAATTGCCATTTGATGCCATCCAGCAATCTCCCTTCTGCATGTATCTACAAGCAAAGTGAAACCACGATTTTGAAGAGAAACATGCATCCCCATATTCATTGCAGCATTATTCACAATAGCCAAGATACGAAAATACCCTGTCTACAGATGAATGGATAAGCAAAATGTGGCATATATATGCAATGAAACGTCATTCAGCCATGAAAAAGAAGGAAATTCTGCCATGGTTAACAACATGGGTGGACCCTGAGGGCATTGTGCTAAGTGAAATAAGCCAGACAGAGAAGGGCAAATACTGTATGATTCTAAGGATTTAAGATACAGTGGAGTGACTACAGTTAACGATGCTGTGTGATATGCTTGAGAAGTTGCTAATAGAGATCTTAATGCTCTCACTACACACACACACACACTCACACACGCCACACGCATGCACACATAGCACCTGAAGGTGAGGTTATGGACATGTTAACCAGCCTTACAGTGATTGTCATTTCCCAATCTATGCATATATGCGTGTATCAAATCATCACGTTGTATACCTTAAACTTATACAATGTTATATGTTAATTATATCTCAGTATTGCTTGGGAAGAATAAACAACAACAACAAAATATGATGGGTTTGCATCATCAAGGTTCTGGAATGCAGACCTCAGACCAGATCTCAGAAGCTCTGCTGGTCAGATCAAATAACCAGACTGTTTTTCTGAGGATATTCTATCAGGATACAGAAATTTAAGATGCTAGTATATTTGTATTGAATTTTGGTAGCAATTTACTTTCATTGTCAAATAGTAAAAGTCTCCTGGTACAAAATATGATAATTCCTACAATAGTAAAATTATTTACTTGACACCACTTTTGAATTATAGTCATCTTGTAGCAGTGCGCTGAGGTTACTAAGAGCTCTGACTCCAAGACTCCTGGGGTTGGCATCTAGGCTCTGCCATTTATTAGTTGTGTGACATGGACCACGTATTTCATTCCTGTGTCTTAACTGCCTCTTCTATAAAATGGGCATGATAAACAGGATCTTCTGCCCGGAGATATTGGAAAAACCGAATGAATTAATACGTGTATAAGCACTCTGCACAGCACTTGGCATATTGTGCTCTGTGACTTAGCCATTCATTTCTGATAACATTCATCATATTTTATATTATATTTATTGGTAGTTTGCATTTTCGTAGGCTGTAGAATCTCCCTGTTGTAGGAAGCTGCACCCAGATATAAGGAAGTTTATTTAATAAACATGAGGGCTAGAAATACTGGTATATGCTATGTAGTCACTGCTTTCAAGGAGCTTACAGACTAGTGGGAAAGAGAAAAACCAAGCTGATAACTGCAGTTGATGAAAATGTTATGGGAAAGGTCTATGAAAGGTCCTGTGGAAGCAGAGGGTGGCAAGTGGAACAGATGAGGGAAGAATTCCTTACAACTGAGCCAGGCAGGGTGCTTGGACCATGCTTCATTCCTTTGCTCACTCTGCCCTTCATCCATCCATTCCCCGATCTGTTCAATAGTTTATGAGTTCCCACTGTGATTTAGGTCAGAGTATTAAACTGTGATTAAAAAATAAATAAACATCTCTCCTTTTTTGGGGTCTGGAATTTAGTTAGGGGGACTGAAACTAAAAAAAAAAATACATTTAAAAAAAAATTCCACTTGACTAAAATTAATAATCAGTGTGTTTATTTAATCTTACCCTTATATAATATTTTCTTTCAAATAGTTTTTTTTGAAAATACATATGGTTCATTTTTATTTTCATCTTCAAATCTTTATCTGTTAATAAGCGCATTAATTCATTGACTGTTGTTAATAACAGCTAGAGCTCTTAGACTTAAAATTTACTGTTTCTCTCCTGTTTTCTGCTTTGTTTGTTTATATTTGCTTCCTTTTTTTGATATGTGAAATTTATTTTCGTTACTGTTTTTACTTTAAAAACTTTTACTTTACTTAAACCTAAATTAATGTTAATGGGGAAATTATATCAATTGGAGGGCAGAATGAAGGAATTAGCGCTCTTTAGTGCTTCTAGGCCCACACTTATCTGTTTCAGATTTTCTTGATATATATGTATTAAAGTTAACTGTCATGTTTTTATCTTTAAGACACAAATATTCACAATTATATTTTGTAGTGTACCATATTTAAGACAGACATTGAGAGAAACCTTTAATACTCTGTTGACACTGTTAGTAAACCATGTCTTGCCTATTTTTCTTATCTATTTTATTTCTAGACAACTGGTGCTTATTTTGGGGTATAATTTTTAAGAGTGCCATGAATATCAGAAAATAAGCTCTTTTGCTTCAGACATGAATTCCAATATTAATTAGTTAAAAAATTCTCTATAGACCACAGGTTAAAGGAAACTCACAAATGTCTACAGGGTTCAAGCTGGAAGTTAAATTATGAAGTGTATCAGATATAAGATATTAGATAAAGTCTATGGCAAAAGGGAAAGGTGCAGACCTATGTTGAAGGCATTCATATTCACTTTGTTTTTAAGCAGGGGAGGAAAAAATGACCATAAGCCACATTTGGCTCATGGATAGCTAGTGTTTCTGTAGACACTACTTGAATGATTTTTACAATTTAGTGGTGAAGAGGAGAAGTCTGAGGCAAACATGATTCCTGATGTAGACGACCTGTGTTTTGTTTTGTTTTGTTTTAATCTGGACTTTCCCCACTTATCCCTTGAAATAAAGAGAAAAAAATCTTTGCAACAACAAAGCAATTTTTAAAAATTAAGTTGAAATATAATCGGTAATCCCTTTCAATTTTCAAACTCAGGTTTTAAACTATTTTATTTTTGAATTTTATTTCGCTGCAGTGTGTTCTGGTCTTTTCTTCAAAAATATTTGTCTCATTTTTCACTTCCATATATTTTTATTTCCGTTAAAGTGTTGGAGAGTCCTCTCAAGTTTGTCACTTACATTATAGATTTAGTTTCCTGCATAAGGACCCTATTGTTTTGCTTCAAATTCTGATTTGAATTTTGCCATTTTACTTACACTTAATAAAACTTCTTTCCCAATCTTTTGTTCCTCTTATTCTGTATACTTACCTCTCAACCAGTATCACTGTCCTTAAAAATGTGTGTTTTGTGTAGCCTCATGTTTCTTTATTTACTCTTGAATGAAAAGAGATGTTACCTGCCCAGTATTTGCACAGTAATTGATTGGGTGAGGTAGATTCTGATTGTCCTGTCATTGAGACCCCTTGGTGTTACAATACCTTTGCATCTTAAATTAGAAGAGTAGTTTTTGTATAAATGTTTTATATAAGTCCTAGCCATACTTTCTGAATCTTGTATTTGTGTGCTCATTATTGGTTTCTTGAATACGGTAATCTCTCACCCACTTTCTGGCTAGGGTAAAATGGAATTTATTCTTGGATAATTTAAAGCAATGTTTCTTCCTCTAATATCATTGATACAGAAAAGCATTTTTCTCACAGTTTTTCACAGTTCTGTCCCTTCCTACTGCCATCTCCCTATTCCAAGATGCAGCCACCATTGCCCAGTTCACACTGAGTTTCGGGGAATTGCTATCCCTAAATGGATGAAAATATTATTGTAACTTCTTTTATAAGAGGGTGACCAAAGTATCCCTATTTGCCCAGGACTTTATGGTCTTAGCACTGCAAGTCACATATCCTGGAGATATTCATTGTTCTGGGTAAACTGGAATGGTTGGTTGCTTTATTTGTAGCTTATGCCATCTTTTAATAAACATAAAATTCCAAATTTTCCAGAGGTACTGCTGCTTCCAGTGGACCATGTTCCTTTTACCTCCATTGAAAATTATTTATCATTTTAGTTTCAACAGTTGTCAAGCTGATTTTATCTTCTATTGTTTATATTTTGAAAGCAACACATTATTTCTTGTTTTAAAGATAAAAGATTAATTCATAATATTGCATATACTTCTTCCAATTATGAGTATCTTTCCAACTTAGGCAATTCTGAGGCCTGCCTTCAAATGATTTAGACAGTGAAATACCAATGGAAGGAATGGAAGGTGAATTTGGTCCCTCTGATGGCTAATTTTATGTATCATCTTGGCTGGACTAAGGGATGCACAGGTACCTGGTAAACATTGTTTCTGGGTGTGTCTGTGAAAGTGTTTCCAGGTTAGCGTTTGAATTGGTAAAGCAGATGGCCCTCCCCAATGTGAGTGGTCATCCTTTAACCTGTTGAGGGCACAAATAAAACCGAAAGACAGAGGAAGGGGCAATTCACTCTCTGTTTGAGCCCGACATGCATCTCCACCTGCCCTGGGATATCAGTGCTTCCTGGATTTTAGATCTTCAAATTCAAATTGGGACTTACACCACTGGCTCCATTGGTTCTTGGCCCTTTGGATTTAGACTGAATTATACCACTGGCTTTCTTGGGTATCCAGCTTACAGATGGCAGATTGTGGGATTTCTCAGCCACCATAATTATCTGAGCCAATTCCTATAATAACATTATATATATTTCTTTGGAGAACTCTAATGCAGTCTCCACAACTGGCTGATCTAGAAAAGTCTGTAGGGTTTTCAGGACCTGTGATCAGTGAAGTCAATTGCTTTGGTGGGAGGGATTGGTAAATTCTCCTTTGTGTCTAGCCTAAGTATTCTTCCTGAAGGCTCCAATTGCCTTTGGGTTTTGAAACCCAAAGTTCTGAGTTCCAAAATATCAGTACTATGGGAATTCTAAAGTGTGTGTATGTTAAATGAAATGAAAATGTAAAGGTATGTCAGTTATATATCACAAAATGATGCATGCTTAAGCTGAAAATCATAATTATTTTTAAAACAATTCAAAAAAGTACTTAATGAATAGCTTTTATGTGTAAGGTAATGTACTAGAATAGGATATACAACTTTCTCTCTTTCTTTCTTTCTTTCTTTCTTTCTTTCTTTCTTTCTTTCTTTCTTTCTTTCTTTCTTTCTTTCTCTTTCTTTCTTTTTCTTTATTTATTTTCTCATCTTATCCATTTATTCACAGTTAAGAAAATAAAACACAGAAAAATCATGACTTTGTTCCAAGATAATGTACTTTCCCAAGATGGTATCCCACAAAGTGGCAACTACATCTGGGTCTCCTGTCTTCCAGCTCAAAATTATTTCTCCTGTACTTTACTACAGTCTCAGGAAAGGAACAGGAAATATAGAATCTTATAGTAGGTGTTTATTTTTAAATAATTATAGATCCACAGAAAGTCACAATGTTAGTACAAAGATGGTACCATCCAACTAATTTCCTGCAATGATTACATCTGTAAAAACTTCAGTGCAGTAAATTGACATTAGTACAATGTGTGTATAATATCTATCAAATGTGTAAATTAATGTAACCACTATTCAATCTAGTTTTGGAACTATTCTGTCACCACAAACATTTTCCTCACTCTACTCTTTTATAGCCAAACCTACCACCACCCACTAGCCCCATACATAATGACTTTATGGCAATGTACTGGAAGTAGAAAACTTAAAAGCCCTTTAAGTCCTTTTCAGCCATTATTCTTTTGAATAATATTTCAGCTCTACCAAACTTATCTCTTTTTCTGGGATTCTGATGACATGAATGGTAGATCTTTTGTTATAATCTCACAGGTCCCTGAGAGGCTGTTCTTTTTTTTCCCCATCTGTTTTTCTTCTTTCTGAGCTTCAGGTTGGGTCATTTATATTGTTCTGTCTTCTAATTTATTGGTTCTTTCCTCTGCCCTTTACATTCTGCTGTTGAGTCCATCCTTCGAGTTTTAAATTTTGCTTATAGTATTTTTTAGTTCTAAAACTTCTGTTTGGTTCTTCAGATCTAATTCTTCATTGAGACTTTCTATTCTTTTGTGTGTTTCAAGTCTGTTTACAATTTCTTGTTGAATTCTGTTTATGACAGCTACTTTATTTTTTTTATTCCAGTATAGTTGCTTTACAATATTGTATTAGTTTATATTGTATGGCAAAGTGAATCAGCTGTATGTATATATATATATATATATATATATATATATATATATGTCACCCCACTCTTTTGGATTTCTTTCTCATTCAGGTCACCACAGAGCACTGAGTAGAGTTCCCTGTGCTATACAGTAGGTTCTCATTAGTTATCTAATTTATATATATATTAGTTATCGATAGTGTGTATAAGGACATACAACTTTAGATACAGACTCGCCTTCACGGAATTTCACTTATAGTACTAAAGAGTTGCCAAACCTAGATTACTGGACTGCAAAGCCTGGGATGTCATGTAAAAGTGATTTAAAAGTTCTGGAAATGACTATTTCTGGTTGGTGGAGATCATGGAAGAATTATTTGAGTTAATTTTGAAAGGTATGTTGAACTTAGATAGACAGCATTGGGAAAAGCATATGAAAAAATATGTTTTAGAGAAAAATACATGGAGAAAGTGAGTTCAGGGTGTATTTAATAATTCAAAAGAAGCTGGATTTAACTGACACCCCAGGTCATTGTTAGAGGTTAGTACCAGTTATTCTGGAGAGTTCTGTTAGGACTGTTGGGTGGAGGGCTTTGAGGTCCAGACTTAGGAGTTTAACTTTTTTGTAGAGAAATTTTTCCTTATTTATATTTCTATCCATAGAATGTTGCCTTACAGTAGACACTCAATAAAATATTTGTGTAAAATGAAGTCATAAAAATATAATTGTAACTGCACATCTGAAATGGCTTTGTATGTGTTTAAATGCACTCATGTAGAGTTTTTTTTTTTTTTCCAGGAAGTTTATTTAAATTTTTCAAAACCAATTTTATGGAGATAGATGAATGAATGATATTTGCATATAATTTCACTGTAGACTAAATTAGAAAATTTTTTTCCTTTAGTAACCAGGAGCATAAGTAAGGATACCACTTAACAAAATTATTATCATTATGAGTAAGGTTTCATTTAAAAATATGTTGAAGGACATGGATTGAATATCATGAAATACCCAGTGTCATGGCAAAAGAAGCAATTTGCCACAATTACACAGGTCCACCAAAGGTCAGAGCTGCAAAGGGTATGTCTGAATACTGGTGAAGGGTGTAATTATCTCTGAGGTGGAGAAGGTTTCTATGCATCGGCTTGTTTGCCAACATCTGTCAGCCGTTCCAGGGTGCCACATCTCTGTTCGAGGTTTTAGCCTTAATACAATATCCTCAAATGTTGTAGGCTAAGAGTGGAGCTACATACAAAAGTATATGCAGGTCTTCTTTTTTTTCTCTGAACATGTATTCTTCCACGAAGAAGAACATTTCCAATTTCTGAAAAGGATTTTTTATTTGCCAGCAGAAACCTGTATTTTTACACATCAGTTTTCACTAAGTCAGGGTGTTTTCTTAAACTGAACAGCAGGTAAAAGGTTTCTTGTGTAGTAAGTGGGAGTGACTTGCATTAAAATATATTCTCTGACATAAAACAACTTTTGAAGGTTGTGCTTGCTGTCCTGAGGACCTTTGAGTAATCTTGGCTTTAACTGAAGTCCCCATATTGTCTACATCTTTAAAAAAAATGGAATCTTCATGCAGCTGTGGTAGAGGAAATGAACTGGAATTGGGTAACAGAAAGTTTTCAGAATCAGGGAAGTGCTACTTATTGACTATATAACTTTCAACAAGTGATTTAACCTCTCTCTGTGTGTCCCAATTTACTTTTCTTATTCTAAGGGCTTTACATCAATGACTTATTCAACTCTAGAGAGTAGGTACCATAACAGTTGTAACTAGAAATTCAAGTACAAATAATTTATCGAGGCAGATAACATGTAAGGTAAGGAATTGAACCAGGCTTCTGTCTCCTGAGTCATAACCTTACCCATTTTCTTCTTTACCTATCAAACACTACTTTATAAGATTCTTTTGAGGTGTAAATTAGATAATGTCTGAACACAGTAGGTGTTCATTAAATGGTTTTCGATTCTGAATGTAAACTTTTGGGCAGTAGAGGTTTTTAAAAGTTTAATTTTTTGACAAAATTTTTTATTCTTCATAAAACAAAGAAAACTTGCTGGAAAAAAGATTGTGTGAACAATGTGTCCAGAAAAGGTAATTGGAAGACATTCAGGTGGTTGATAGAGCCCCACTTTCAGCCTGAATTACTTTATGGAGCATTAGGTCACAGCTTATTGAATCTTAGAATTATAGTGGAAAATTTATGCAGGATTTCATTGTTTCTGCCTGCTTAATTTCCAATTACCAAAGGCTGTGCCTGGAGTTGAAGGGTCATATTTAGAGCAATGACACTTGGAAGAAATGAGGACCCACTTAATTATTTAATGGGACTGCAAAACGCCAAGTACAGCCATAAAATGCTGACGTCCATAGCAGGCAAATCTTTTGGTATTATAAATTTTCATCAACATCATCATGGTGATACTAACATATGCCTTCTAATACCAGGTCGGATGTTATATCATGCTTGGTTTGTGGTCAGTTGTTGGCTGAGTAGGAGTGACTCCAGGGCAGTAGGCAGTAGACTCACATCATACCCAAAGCATCTTTTCTCTGTTTGATTCCGTAAGCTTTCCTGACTGGATAGGTACATTTCCTGAATTTGCATTGGCTTGATTTTCCCAGTAAAGATTTCAAATGGGATGAAGTGTTTGTTAAAGATATGATTTTGTGGGTATATTAAACTAATTTATATTTTAAGGACCAAGCTCTTTAGTGAAAAAAATTTTAAAGAGTCATGATTTCAGGTGAGACTGTTAGGATGAAGCTGTCTTTAAGCACGTTGGATAATAACAGGGAAAAAGCAGGTTTAGAGGACACATGGGAATAACTAGACATTTTGGAACATTGGGCTTAGAGTCTTTGTGGGGTATAACTAGACATACGTTACGGGAACTTAGAGGAGAACTAGTGACTTCAGACATCAATTTGAGAATCATCAACTTATTTGGTGCTGGAAGAATGGGAGCTGCGGTAGCCACATGCACGGAGTGTGGTTTATCAGATTTTCAGTAAAGTGGAGGATTGTGGCAGTGGGATTCACTTATGGCTCTCTTCTGCTATTTATTTATTTTTTTAACCACTGATTTAGATTAGCACATAGAAAGTGGGTGGGATTTTCAGGATTTCAGATATGAAACGAATGGTATGAGTACCTGATGCATTGAGTCAGATTCAGTTATTTTCGTTTGACTGGAATCAGTGTCTGAAAACAAAATGACAATTCAGAGGAATGGAAATTAAATTTTACATTTAGGTTGAAATATTAAATACAGCTCCACAGACAGGATCGCAAAGCCAGGCTTTAAAAGGCTTAGTTTGAATATGGGGGCTAGATATTTTTTTTGTACACAAATGAGAGTTTCTTTGCAGCCTTCTTCCCCTCCGTCCCTGTTCCCACCCAAACAAACTAATTGCTGTCTTGGATGGTATCAACAAAAGACATTCTCTACTTCAAAATTTGTGTCTAAACTTTATCGTTTCTTCTCCTCCTCTTCCTTATTCTTCTTCCGATCTCTCCCACATTCAGAAGATGATGCCAGTTTGACTGGGTGATGAGTGGATCTGTACATTATGTACCATGAAGTTAATGCAAATACTGCTTAAGAAATTTTTACCCAGGTGATATTGGGAGCTTATTAGCTACCTGCAAATGACTGAATGGTTGTTACTGTTAATGCTTTTTCACAAATTCATTTTTTTTTTTTTTGCTCTTCCCCCCTAGCTTATTCTCATAGTTTTCTTTCAAGACTCAATTCTAGAGACACCTTCTCTGTGATAACCTGCCTGATGGTCCAGGTGGATGGGTCACTCCCTCTTTTGTGTTCTCTTTGTGTCCCTGCCCCATCCTTGTTTCAGCACTGACCACACTGAAGCACATTAATTTATTCACCCTTGTGCCTCTCTCCACTAGCCTGTGATGGATCTGAGAGCACAGACCTCGTCTTAGTATCCTGTGTTATTTACATCTGTAGCCAAAGTCCTGGTTCAATTTTTGATAGTACACTTTTGTACTGAATTGAACCAGGGGTAGAATAGAAATGTTCTTCATTGCTCTGGAAGAAGGAAGTAGGGCCAAAGGGCAGAAATGACAAGGACACAGATTATTTAAGTTCATTACTAACAATTAGAGCTGTCTGAAAATGAAATGACCTGCCTTTAAAATGTAGGTTAAGCACAAGGTGAACGATAATGCAGAAGAGATGTTGCTTAGCCTGACCTCTAAATTCCCCTCCAATTCCTGCATTCTATGCCTCACATTTTTCTCATGTGTCATTAACTACTCTCTTGGGTAGTTTTCAAAAGTACTTTCATATATATTATCTCATTTATTGGAACAAATTTCCTGCGATGTTTGTAGGGATAGGGATTATCATTCTAATTGTTCAGTAAAATGAGGCATAAAGAAGTTAAGAGACTTGAACAGGGATACTCTGTCAGCATGAGATTTGAGACTGGAATATCATCTTCCTCATGGTAGTTTAGCATTCTTTTATACATAAAAATATCTGAAATGATCTGATTTGGGCATTCCGGGTACATACTCATTTAGATATTCATTAAAAAAAAACATTTTTCCCTGTTTATATTTTTATGCATGCTTAATTATTTTAAATGCTCAAACCACTGCTTGTCTTTTTCATGCTACTTTTAGTTATTGTATTTTTTTCATTGCTCTGAACAGTAAGGACAACAGAAAAGCACATATGTAAAACAGTGCCTAAGAGGAAACAGTGATAACATGTCACATTTCAAAAGTCTGGGTGCGTGCTAGAAGTCTCACTATGTGAGCATACCCACTGCAGTCCGTGTCAGGACCCCCAAGAGTGGAGCCTGCACTCTTGCAGGTCAGTGGCCAGATTTGACAGCAATATCTGGCTTCAGCGCATCCCCTAGAATGGTTAGAAATAGAGAGGAGTCATTTTGGATTGCATTAAACACCTATTATGCATTTTATTTTATTATCTTCTATCTGTGTTCCTACCCTGGCAGCTATACATGAAGGATTGCACTTGATATTAGATATTTTCTGCAGTAAGGTTAAGATCATATGAGGAAGTTAACTGGTCATTTCAGTTACCTATCTCTGTGTAACAAACCACACTATAACTTAGTGGCTTAATACAACAGCAGTTCTTTTTTTCCCTCATGATTCTGTGTATTGACTGTTCCTCTGCTGGTCTTAGATGTCATCAGTCATGAAGCTACATTCAGCTGGTTGGTAGGACTAGGGTTTCAGCCAAAGCCCTAGATTAGTTCTCCTCCACATGGCCTGCCCAGATGGCTAGCTTGATATCTCATGGCATGGTGGTCTGAGGGTTCTAAGAGAGAAGTGGAAGCTGCCAGTCCTGTTCAGACCTGACTCTAAAGTCCAGGGATGTCACTTCACATTTATTATCAGCCACACTGTGTTGATTAGAGCAACTCACAAGGCCAGCTCAGATAAAAGGGGAGGAGAAACTAACTGCACCTCTTAATGGTAGGAGCACCTCTTAATGAGTAAAAGAGGTAAGGTAGACTCTTGGTGGCCATTGTTGGTGACCATAGGTATGTGTACCTTATTACATTGGCCAACCAGGAAAATAGCAACATGCAGAGGAGGAAAATGTGAGCTCTGGAATTGCATTGCTCCTTTGTCAAAATCATAGAAATAATCACCTAAAAATTATATGCATGATGCTTCTCTCTATATTGATTAAAAGCTCTGACAAGCTTGCTTTTCTTAGAGCAAATCAGTTTGCCATTAATTCTGTTGTTATGATTATGCTTTTCCTATCTGATTAGTTATTTTTTGTAATTTTGAAGTGAGATGCATACTTTCTGTACTATAGCAGATTTTAATTTTGAGATTGCAAATTTCTGTCATCCATATATTGATTATTTAACTGTTTGTGCTGCCTTAGTTATGTTCAAATATGATCGGACCCACCAACTTTTGTGTAACTATAGTAAATTGTTTCCCAATATTCATTTATTATTATTATTTATTACTGAGTTTTTGATTGATTACTGAATTTTATTCCAATAGAATGGAATTAATTTTTAAGTAATCTTAAAATCAAATTCTTTAATACATATCTGTTTTGATAAGCTCAGCAAAATTCTGAGTCACATTTGCTTTCATTTACCATTTATTGATCAATATGTAATAAAAGTTCTGTTTTCTCTGTATTTATTTTCTCTATTTTGAAATTAGAAAATATGGCTCTACAGTATTAGTCCAAAATGTTTGGTCATATGTCTTCATTAATTCTATCTGAATTTATTTGTTTTCTAGGCATTGATGTTTGAAAATTTCATTTTCAACATATGTTTATTGCTTTATTTATGACACAACATTAAAATAACCATCTTAGTGATTTTAAGATGTATAGATTGCTTTTTTTAAGTTCATTGCATTAATTTAGGTTTTTGTAAGTTTAAAAATAAAATCCACATATATTGATAAACTACCTTCCTGGCAAGAGACTTAAGAATACAACACTTGACAGAGGAAATTTTGTCTCATCATTTACTCAACTCAAAGCTATATTTTTTAGAAATAATTTTTTCTTTATTAACATACTTAGAATATTTTCATGGCAATAAAGTCAGCTCTTCTCTGTTGATAGAAGTTTGCTTGATACCAGTGACTGTAGGAGTCATGGTTCCAGATCAGAAGTTTTTGATAAGGTTTTCTGTTTGTAGATGTTATTAATTTCAGTGTTTCAATCCTAGTCTTCTGATTTAACATTTCATTCTGGCAACTGTGTTCTTTCACTAGTGGAAAAATATAGTGACTTTTTTTTATTGCAGCTTGTATATGCATGAGAATGTTTGTTCTAATTCACACTGGAAACTCAAAATAACATTTCCAGTTTACTTATGAGCTAAGAGTATTTACAAATCTAAACTGAAAACAGACCATCTTTCAATGTGTTTATCAAAATGTTTATACCTTCTTTTTCAGGTGATGTCAAATAATAAATATGAAACAAAGTCCATAAGTCTGTTTCTTGAGCATTTCTGTAAACAAAAAGTAAACAAACTATGATTTATTGGCTTCTATAATTCTATATAGTGAAAGATACAGCATTTAATTTAGCAAATTGTCTTATCACCTTCTATAAAATAGGTACCATGAATTATTTTCTGTAGGTTTTTGAATTGATAAATAGAAAAAAAGTGTGTTTTTATTTTTTTAATTTTTTACATTAATTTATTTATTTTTGGCTGCATTGGGTCTTTGTTGCTGTGTGCGGACTTTAGTTGCTGTGAACGGGGGCTACTCTTCATTGCAGTATGCGGGCTTCTCATTGTGGTGGCTTCTCTTGTTGCAGAGCATGGACTCTAGGCATGCGGGCTTCAGTAGTTGTGGCACATGGTCTCAGTGGTTGTGGCTTGCAGACTTTAGAGCTCAGGCTCGGTAGTTGTGGTGCACAGGCTTAGTTGCTCCGCAGTATGTGGGATCTTCCCGGACCAGGGGTTGAACCCGTGTCTCCTGCATTGGCAGGTGGATTCTTCACCACTGAACCACCAGGGAAGTCCCAAAAGGGTTTAAGTTTTTAGGTGAATTGTGTAGAATGTTCTGGAACAAGTTTTCTAACTTATTGGTGAACTATTAGTGGTTGATGAAATCAACTTTAAGTTAAATTTAGCATTTTTAAAAGAGTGGAATAGAATTGAGTAAACTAGATTAGAATAGAAAATAGCAGAGTACATAAGCATGTATTAAAGAGTAGATGTTTTGTGCAAGCTTTGTTTCAATTCTATACATTTATATGTAGTTGGTCACAGAGTAAAATAATGCCTCTAGCTGAGAGTCATGGTCAAATCAATTTTAAAGCTACCCTGTCTAGATGCAACTTTATTTAATTCTTCAGTAGCAAATTTACACCTCAACGTTGAATTGTTTGGTGTCTCCAACTGTATTTTGATGAAACACGTATTACTTTAAAAATGAGCTATTATTAGTCAGAAAAAGTGTGAAATTTTGCTCTTACAAGTTTTAATTAAATGTTGGCCCCCCCGTATTAAATGTTTATCTTTAATATTAAAATGCCTGTGACTCACCTATTGATTTACCTCCAAGTTTTCAGTGTATTCTTCATAATCATAGGACAGTTATCAGTCATTTTTGAAGTATTTTGATGGGAAAATTTCTATTGATAGGAGTAAATCTATTTACTTACAGGACAGAAAAAGCTGTGATATTAAGGAATGGTATGGTTCTATTAATCTTATGTAATCATGACCTGACAAAATACTTCCAAAATGAGATGATGGATCGTGAACAAAGCCAATTTCTTCCATTCTGAATACAGTTTAAATCACTAGTTTATGCTTAAATGTCTGTGGTTATTGATCAAAGATTAATATATTACTTTGGTAGTGAAGACTGATAATTTTTATTTTTAGTACTTGGTCATTCGTGTATTTAATGTTTGTGCCTTGGCTTAGCATTCTGCTAAAGCACCAAAATTGTGAGTCTTTCTTCATGAAGCTGTCATTTTAGTTGAAGAGACAAAATATGGCCCTAAAATACATGAGCTCCTTGAAGTCAATGATGATGTATATTCATACTTATGATGGCTACTCCTTCAGGCTTTCCTTTAACAAAACTTAGTGAGTATTGTTGAATGAATGGATGATTGAATGAATTAATTTAAATAACATAGCAAAAACCATGGTATTGCTCATGAATTTTAACATGTTCATGGAAAAGCATGAAATAATATGAGCTCAAGTTGCTTTCTAAAAGATTTTAAAGGAGATTGTACTACAGCTGAATTTTAAAGGATAGAAAGGGATGGGTTCTAGATTGGGGCAACTGTATGAACAAAACTACTATCATGATGAACTATAAATGTTTGTAAAGTCAGCTCTTTCCTACCTCTTTTCTCTTTCCAAAGGAAAACAACTTTCTCCGTAGGCTTCCATTTCTAGCTGGTTGTGGTAGGCAGAATAATGGCAGCTTAAAGTTGTCTACATGCTTATTTTCAGAACCTACGAATATTACCTCATACACAAAAGGACTTTGTAGATATGATTAAGAAGGGCGTGGACCTTGAGATTGGGAAATAATCCTGGATTGGGAAATATCCAGAGAGAAGGTATGCACAGGGAGTAGTTCTCTCTTCTTTCTGTTCCACAGTGTCTTAGGTTTGAGGATCTCAGTGGTTTATTGGTCAGTTCATGCATTGTTCAAGCAGCTGCTAATAACTCTGTGATTGGTTTTAATAGGCACCACTTTTTTTCCTAGTTAACCAAGCTTGAAATCTGACACTCACAGCCTTCTCCCCACTAATGTATTATTTTTTTTTATCAAGACCAGATATTACAGTCTTTGAGTAGTTCTAGTTCTGAAATTCATCCCCCTTTCCCCTTTTTCCTACATTCATATTCCTGGCCTGATCATATCTTGACTTGCCAACTACATGAGCCTTCTGTCTCTTCTCCTTTCCATCTAGTCTCACCTAGATATAGCTCCACAATAATCTTTTAAAACTCCTTTTGATCCTGTTGCTGCCTGAGTCGAAAACTTTAAATGGTTCCCTGACATTTATAGGCTCCTCCGTAGTATAGCTTTCAAGCTCCTCTGCAGCCTAGTTTCAACTTCCATTTATCATGCCTCATATCCCATTATATTCCTACAGAAATCATCTTCCCCAGCCAAGTTGGCTCTCTCCAAATTCCCTAAACATACTTCTTGGTTTTTTGCCATTGCGATTTTCGCCTGTCTCATTCCTCTCACCTTCAGTGTAGTCCCTGGCACTCTTTGTCTATTCAAACCCTAGTCCTCTTTTATTTTATGTCTTTGCAACTAGGAAATGTTTGCCTCTGGAATAGATTGTGGTCCTGTTCTTTTAATAACAATGAGAAGGAAACTTCAGAGCTCCAAGAAAACTAGACCAGCGATATTATATTTCCTTTCCTCCCTATCAAATGCAATGTCAGATAATAGTAGGGTTTTTCCAATATCACTTTTATCTTTAGTCCTGAAGGTGGGAATCTGCAAATATCAAACTATCTCAGACTTCAAAGCTGGGTCAGACAGATCAGGCTAGCCCTCTGGCAAGGGGTGTTTTGACCCTTTGTTTTTCATTACTTTCCCTGGGACAGAGATTGAGAGCTCCTGGTGAAATCAAATTACTACCTCAGTAGGTAAATGCCAATCCTTTCAACTGGTATGAGAAACAAAGGGATACCTCTCTCCCTCATCAGTATTCAGGGACTTATACTGAGAAAGAGTATAAACACGGGGCCTTAAGCAGCAGATGTGCTCATTATTCACTCTGAGAGCAGATCTGCAGGAATCTTACAGGAAAGGGCAGAGTGATCTTGCTTGGCAGTCTTGATAAAGGAAAATGATCATAATCTATTCCTTGCATCTTTCACATAAGAAAGAAAGATTATTTTGTGGTAATCTATGAATTTTAGAACTCAGCTGATTCTTTTTCTGAGGATCCCTCAAAATACCCAGTTCTAATTTTAAATCCTTTTAGCTATATTGCCTAAAATGTCCTAAATTCTGCACCTTACAGTACTGAAAGTATACATGGATGATTAATTCCAGAGTGGCTTCTGCATTGCCTTTCACTCTTTTTTAAATTAGATATTGTGTTTTAATTATTATCTATTTTTCTCACACCTCCTGAGCCAAATTATCAGGTCCTGGAAGGAAGCCACTGCTCCTTATTTATTGTGCCTCCAAAGGTGCTCCCCAGAGCTTTCATTCAAATAATATTTGCTGAGCATTTTCTGTGAGTCAAGCACTGTTATGGACACCCAATCTTGACTGTGTGACAGTCTTTTTCTCATCTCTAGAATGCCACTTAAAAATGCACTTAGCAAGAAGGCAGACCCAGAAATCTGCATCCAGAAGCATAACTTGCTTGTTCTTGAATGTTCACTGATGTCTTTGCACTGGATACAGACTACCTTATAATGTATATGATTGGACCAAAATAATTCAGAGTTTAAGCCGTTTTTCTCAGTAACTGAGAGCTGTTTTTCACCAGGGTTTGCATAAACCCCATCACTGCAATTGAAACCAGAGCAGAAAGAATTCCAGGAACTTTGACTGTATAGATTCAGTATCAGGTGGTAGGCTACTTTATGGTTGATTTTATTTTCCCAAAGGCTTGTTGCCAGGACTATCAGTGTTTACCAGTGTCAAACTTGCTTCTTTTTCCAGGTCAAAAAAAATGCATATTAAAGCAGAATGGTTTCAAGTGAGGATTGGAGGGCAAACTTCTGTGAGGATCCCTGAGAATAACTTAAACAGTTTGTGGCAGCTGTGAACAGTAGGGCTAATCCTAGATAGCATGAAGCTATCAAAAGTGGCGTACATCTTTTTTTTTAGCAAATGCTTCAGGAGATTAGCACTCTTAAGAGACAGTCCTATATAGTGAGGGGTTCTTCAGATAGCTGCAGTCATGAACTGATGACATTTCATTTATTTTATAGGAGGATATTTACAAGACTGTTAGTCTTCTGCCCTTTTCAGCTCTACCCATTCACTTACAAATCGTAATTGCCTCCCTGAGAGGCATCACTCTTAAGAGAAATCTGAAATCTAATATATAACATGTAAAAATGTCTCTCATATTACAGCTCACAGAAATGCATAATACCAAACTAAGCTCCAAAGAAATAATAGGAGATTTCTAGGTGGAAGAAATGATGTGGGAACCCACAGGCAGAACAATAAGCAAGCGTGATACTTTTTCCCAGGAGGTATCAGTCCAGTGCCTGGAGGAGGGTAGGAGATGCGGCCTGGGCTCATGTGAGGGAGGGTCCTAAAACTTAGACTCCTTCAAAAAGCTGGAACCCCCACCCTCCCCTAGTTTTGAAAGGAGGATTAGAAAACTCTGACCAGGGAAGCTCTGAAGAGCTCATAGCTCTTCAGGCTATGATTAGAAAAAAGGGATTCTGTGGAAGAGTTTGATCCCCAGTGGGACCATGCATGAACGTGGAGTGTGATTTAACACCGTGCAGGATGTGGAGATCCCATAGTGAAACACATGAAACCTCCTGGGACCACTAGAAGCAAACATGAAACCGCCCTGCAGGGATGTTTCCACAGCCCAGAGGTAGCAGACTGTCACCAGAAGATAGAGAAAATATAAATGTGAAAAAAAAAATACATTTTCAAACATAAAAAGTGTCTACCATCCATAACACTTTGTCTAAAGGAGCCACTAGATTGTACTCTTTGTACTCTGTTACAAAGGAAATTGAACCCAGAAAGAATTTCTTATACAACTCCAAGTAAAAAGACAAAAAACCCAATTTAAAAATGAGTAAAGGATCAGAATAGACATTTCTGCAAAGAAGATACACAAGTGGAAAAGAATCATGTGAAAGGTTGTTCAACATAGTTAGCCATTAGAGAAATGCAAGCCAAAATCACAGTGAAATACCACTTCTACTCACTAGGATGGCTAGAATCAAAAAGACTGAAAACAGTAAGTGTTGGTGAAGATGTGGAGAAAATAGATCCCTCATACATAGCAGGTGGGAATGTAAAATGATGCAACCAGTTTGGAAGACCATTTAGCAGTTCCTCAAAATGTTAAACATGCTGACTTGACTGTATGACCTGCATTTCCACCTCCATCCTTAGGTGTATACATATAGGAATTGAAAACATATGTTCACACAAAAACTTGTGCATGAATGTTCATAGCAGCATTATTCAGAGTAGCTAAAGGTGGTACAACTCAAATATCCATCACCTGATGAATGGATACATAAAATGTGGTAACGCTATTCAATGGAATGGCATTTAAAATAAAAAAGAAGTGAAGTACTGGTACATGCTGCAAAATGGATGAACCTTGAAATCGTTATATTAAGTGAAAGAAGCCAGTCACAAAACCACACAAGGTACGATCCCACTTATGTGGGAAGTCCAGAATAGGCAATTCCATGGAGAGAGAAAGTAGATAAGTGGTCTCTGGGAGCTGGGGGTAAAGGGGAAGAGAGACTGACTGCTAATAAATATTTTTTTTGTGGCAGGAGATGAAAATATCTTAAATTTAGACAACTCTGTTGTGTTGAGTTGTTGGGAAAAAAAAAAAAGCCATCTGCAGCCCAGTGTGTAATGTGTAGGTTCAAAAAGTAGTGTTTGTCAGGGAATTATTGGGGGTGAACTTGGCCTAAAGTAAAATAAAATCCAGAAAGATAAAATTATGAATAAGGAAAACAATAATAATATATGCATTTTCTGTAGTTTATTATATTACTTTGTAGTTTATTTCCTTTCTGTGTTTGTTTCTGTAAACCGTAGGTATATCCACTTAGAAATTAAGAAAATCTATAATTATTATAGCATAGCCACAATTTTCAGTGTTAATTGGGAATGAAAATGCAGAACAGAGGCCATCATAGGACTATTCCTTTCTGCCAAGATGCTTGTTTTGTTCAGTCCATTCCATCCAAGCAATTTCTGTAACAAAGTACTGCTGGCTGTCATGTGCTGTGGCCTTCTCCAATAAGGGGGAAGACTGGATAGGTCCTTTGCCATCTCACATCTTAAGAACGTAGATGCCTGCTTCTTTTTGGCATCTAAGTTATTCTAAGGCAAGGCAAGCATACTGTTTAACAAGGAGGTGGGGGCTGGGGAAGGCTTGCATGTTACACAGTAATCTGTTAGCATATATAGTCAAATTAGACATTTTAAAAAGACATTCTAACACCCTCCCTACTGCACATAATAAATCCAGAAGAAAGAGTACTAAGTAATTAGTACTGAGTGCAAATGGTGGAATTGCATAGCTTTTACAGATGTAATAAATTGGTGGTGTTTCTGCTTTTCAGGTGATCACTGTGAGTTTATAACTCATTCTTTCTCTAAAGGCTTTGGTGCTTTCAAGAGCAAGATCTCTTATTTTACACTAGGGCTTGTATAATTAATATAGGAAAGAATGACTCTATTGCATAGTGCGAGTAGAAGTGTATTGGTGAGTACAGATAAATTAAAAACTAATTAACTGGAAATTTATGGACTGGTGGCCACTTATGCCATAACACACTGAATGCTTTAGTAAGCAATTGCATTATTTAACAGAAGTCTTAGTGGGAGTGATTGACAAATGTGGGGATGTAGGTCTCCTGTCATGAATACAGATGGAGCCAGAGGTAGCTTTTTCCCTTAGTCATTATTTAATGATTTTATCTTGTAAAATATATTATTTAATTGTTCCCTGAATTAAGACTACTTGTTGGCTTTCTGTTCTTTTAGTTTCAATTCTGATATCTAATTTAAGCTCTTTAGGAATTATAAACCACATGTTGTCTATGACAGGAAAATGTAGTCCATTAAGTTTAATTAATAGTTAAGGCTAATTAGCAATGGCTGAGTAATATCAAAGTGATTCCAATAATATAATATTTAATGTGGGCCAACAATGCTAATTATTATTTCAAGAAAGATCAACTCTGTGATTCAGTGCTATATTTACAGCTGTTATCTTTTCCTATTTTTATAAATACTTATTGGGAGAAATGGATGTTAATACTTGTCAAATCATAGAAATAACTATTCAAATATATCATTGGAAAGTTAAAGAAAATTATAATATAAACATCAATTGAAGCATTTTTCTGATCATTGGTATTTTAAAATTATAGTATAAATATTTATCTTGATCATTTCCCAAAGTTTTTAGGAATAAGAATGCAAATAAACTAGTTTTTAATTGCATAATTTTAATGTTAGAATGCCTCAATCGTAGCAAACACACCTCATTATTATTCATAATAATACTGTTGTGGAAAGAATACCGCAGACTCAGACATTGCCGTTTATATGTGTCACATTACTTGAAGGCAGAGTTGAGCACTCACCAGCAAAGGACTGAACCATGAGAGCCCAGTTCTTAACAACTCAAAAGAGCAAACGGTCTTTTATACCTGCAGATACCAAGACCTCCTCTAAGATTTGCTTTGTGAACAAGTACAAGAGAGTAGAGAACTGGGCACTCTCTGAGAAGGAAGAAGTGGCACGATAATGGTCAGTACGAATGGTGATGTTGCAACTCATTATAAAATAACAGATTTCAAAGATGCTATGTGGAAAGTTTGATGATTCATGAAAGACAAAAGCAAATAGAGATTTGAATAGAGGTTATGATTTGAAACTTTGAGTAGGGTTAACATTCGAAAGCATAAGTCTTCAAAATAATTGTTTATAGAAGGAAAGGGAGGATGCTAACATTGAAGAAATGTAAAAGGATTTTGGTTTCTCGAGGGAGTACGACACCAGGAGCCTCTTGGCTTTAATTTTCAACTGACTACTTGATAAAGTTTGTATATACGTGTGTGTGTGTATCATTTTCACATATCTTTCTATAAAAATTATTATGCAGTGTACTGGCCTAAGGATGACACTGTAACACTATAATGTTCATATAGAATGTCTCATTCCATATTTTTTATTCTTAATTATTATTTAAAATAGAGAAGTAAAAGAAATTCCTTTCAGATTTCTTAAAGTTTTGAAGATAGCAAATTAAACATGTTTAAAATTTAAAAGTAATTTTTATTGGCTGAGTCTAACAACAAATCACAGTGAATGGATTAACTTAGAGGTGGATCACAGGGTCTCATGGGATGCTGGTGTGAGCACAATCTTATGGAGCTGAATTCTCAACCTCCACGATAAATTCACAATGTGACTGGGGATATTCACTCTTCTTTCTTCATTACAGCTTTCCTTACCCAATTTTTCAAAATTACATATTTTTGTAATGTCATAAGAAATCCATTTTTGCTATCAGCCTCACATGATTAAAATTAAATGCCTTTCAGTTTTTTTTGGTATGCTTGTATTTGTGTTGAAACAGTTGTATCTTTCTATTCAAAAATTTTATATCAACTAGGTCACAGACTACACACACACACACACACACACGTGAAAATAGAAACAATCCAGAATTAACAAAAAATTAGTAAGAATCCCATTCATGATAGCACCTAAAAGATATAAAAGTAAAAAATAAAATTATGAAACTTCTAAAAGAAAAAAACAGGAGCAAATCCTTATAATCTAGGGATTAGGCAAAGATTTTTTTTAGTGTGACAAAGAAGCATAAAAACTAAAAAATGATGAATTTTATCAAAATTAAAAATATTTGCTTTTCAAAAGGCAACATAAGAAAATAAGACAATCTAGTGAGTGGAAGAAAATATTTGCAAAACAGATATCTAATAAAGGACTTGTATTCCAAAATACATGAAAAGAACTTATTTTTTAAAAAGGCTTATTTTTTAGAGCAGTTTTAGGTTTACAATAAAATTGAGAGGAAGGTGCAGACATTTCCCATCTACTTCCTGCCCCACACTTGCATAGCCTCTTCCATTATCAACGTCACTCACCAGAATGGTATGTTTTTATCACGGATGAACTTATATTTAACACATCATAATCACCCAAAGTCCATTGTTTAATGTAGGGTTCACTCTGGAGTTGTACATCCAATGGCTTTGGACAAGTGTATAGTGACATATATCACACAGATTATGTCAACTGCCCTAAAAAACCTCTGTGCTCTGCCTGTTCATCTCCCCAACCCTTGTCAAAAATTGGTATTTTAATTGTCTTCCTAGTTTTTCTTTTTCCAGAATGTCATATAGTCAGAATCGTACAGCATGTAACCTTTTCAGATTGGCTTCTTTTACTTAGTGATATGCATTTAAGTTTCCTCCATGTCTTTTCATGGCTTGAGAGCTCATTTCTTTTTAGGGTTGAATAATATTCCATTGTCTAGATGAACCAGTTTATTTTTTCACCTCCTGAAGGACATATAAGTTGTCTCTGAGTTTTGGCAATTGTAAATAAAGGCACTATAGACATTCATGTGCAGGTTTTTGTGAGGACATAAGTTTTCAGCTTTTTTGGATAAATGGCGTATTATCCAGCAATATAGAATGAACTACCGATACATGTGAAAACACAAATGAATCTCAAAATATTTTGCTACGTGAATGAAGCCAGCCACAGGAGACTGCATATGATATTACTTCATTTATATTGAAATTCTAGGAAAGGCAGTGCCGTAGAGACAGAAAGCAGATCTGTGGCTGCTGGAGGTTGAGTGGGACTGGGGATTGACTGTAAATGAGCACAGAGCAATTTGGGAGTGATTTAAAGCATTTAAAAAGTATTGTGGTAATCGTACAACTGTACAAATGTGCTAAAACTGAATTGGGCATTTAAAATAAGTGAATTTTATGGTATTAAATTAACTCAGTGGTGCTGTTAAAAATTATTAGGCTACCCTCAAAATAAGATTTTAAGATTACTTTCTATTATTAGTAGAAAAAAGTGGATATATATTTAATTAAAAGAAATACATTGAAGATAAAAGCATCCATCTGGAGAGAGGACTACCTGTGAGATTTCAGAGTGACTTTCATTAACTCAGAACATCTGGCGGAGAAACCTGATGTTATCAGCAAAATGAGAAATACCATTGTTACATGGGCCAGAATAGTAGTGTCCACATAACCAGTTTACTTACTACAGTAGACAGAACTTTGTGGCAAGTGAAATGAAATTTCATTTGTAAATCATCATGAGAACACACTGGAATATTTTGGGGAATAGCAGAGGCAATGATTTCAGCCTGTATGAATGGCTCATAAGCTACATTATAATCAGAAAATTTCTTGGTAAACACAGAGTCAAAACTAGTGCAGTGAATTAGATGAAGTTGATATTTACTGGTATCAGGACACAATAGTGTGTTCTCTCTGTTTTTGCACCCTTTTCTTTGGCCAGTCAGCCCCCTCAGATGACATAGATATAAATATAGATGTAGATACAGATATGGATATAGAGATGTAGAAATAGTTACATACATTTGCTAGATTGATGCCTTTCAGTCTAGCAATTATTCAGCTTGCTTAGATGGATTTGCATTTTTCAGCACTGAAAATGAATTTGTCGATCATAATGTTTTATACCTTGAGGGCAAATTTATTGCTTTTTATATTAGTTATCTATTACTCCCTAGGCAAAGTTAGCACCTTAAAACATCCAACATTTATTATCTCAGTCTCTGTAGATCAGGAATCCAGGATCTGGGTGCCTCTGACTCAGGGCCACATGCAAGGCTGCAGTCAAATCATCTCAAGGCCCTTCTGAGGAAGCATCCACTTCCAGGCTCAGTCATGTGTGGCCCTTGACAGGCCTCAGGTCCTCTTTGGCTGTTGGCCACATACTTGGCACGTGGGCCTCTCCGTAGGGCAGCTCATAGTATGGCAACTGGCTTCCCTCAAAGTAAGTAGCAAGTAAGCAGGAGAGCATCCAAGTAGAAGCCACATTTATTTTGTTACTAATCTCAAGTAAATCCTGTCACCTCTGCCTCACTGTATCAAATAAAAATGAATCATTATATATCCACTCAAGGGGATAAGATTATACAAAGGCCTAAAAACTAGGAGATGGAGATGTTGGGGGTCATTGTAGAGGATGCTAACCATATTTTTGTTTATAGATTTTAAGAGAAGCCTCACTTTAGCTGCCAACATTGTTTGAGATGTCCTCAAGGATGAAAACATATTTCCTGCAAAGAAAGACTGAACTGTAGAACAAAAAATCAGACAATATAGTAATAAGAAAGGAGAGAGGAGATATATTTTATTTGGTGGGGGAATAAGACATATAGGGTTATTTAAATACAGTAAGCATCATACTTCCATGTAAATTGTTACATTTTAATTTTTTATTTAGAAAACTAGGAACATTTAAGCATGAAAGAGACATCTTCTTTGTCTCTCTTGTCCACTGCTTCTGTATCCTGTCTCTTTTCTCATTCTAAAACTTATACTTGCTTTTCGATTAGTTAATTGGCAAGAAACACATTTTGCCCCTATCAAGCTGCTCTGAGGTCTCCAAAATCCAGGGTCATAATCAAAGGCCAAGAATGACATTTAGCTTAAATATAAATATGAAATTTTAAAAAATCTTAATACTGGGACTTCCCAGGTGGTTCAGTGGTAAAGAATCTGCCTTCCAATGCAGGGGATGTGGGTTCGATCCGTGGTTAGGGAACAAAGATCCCACATGCTGTGGACAACTAAGCCCAGGTGCCACAACTACTGAGCCCTCACACCTCAACTGGAGATCCTGTGTGCTGCAAACTACAGAGCCCATGTGCTCTGGAGCCTGTATGACACAACTAGAGAGAGAACATCTGTCCGCTGCAACTAGAGAGAAGCCTGCGCACAGCAACGAATAGCCCATGCCGCAGTGAAAGATCCTGCATGCTGCAGCTAAGACCCGACACAGCCTAAATAAATAAATAAATAGCATCAAAAATGATAAACTATTTTAAAAATCTTAATACTTAAATGTGGTGATGGTGGTGGTGGTGGTGGTGCACCTGTTGCTTTAGTTTAGTAAATTGTTGTTAATAAATGTTACAAATCTGAGTAAAAGGCCTTTACTTTTTTCTCTATAATAATGTTTCTAACGATATGTATTAACTATTATCATTTTGCTTTGCTATCTGAGTATTATTAAAATCTAATAATTGAGAGAGAAGATACACTAATGTTTTCTCAGTTAAATTCAGAGTTCTAGCTGTATATTCTGTATTTAGTATCTTGCATAATCTGGACACAGTATCATGAAACTAAGTTTACTCTCTCTTAGGTAAAATTTAGCCAAGTAGCTCAGAAGAAAGAATACGTTTTCATTCTTTAAAGTAAAATTAAAAGCACAGATTTTTGATCTAAGGTTTCTTTTATGAGCATTAAAGCAAACTGAAAATGTTTTGTTTTAATCTCACCACTGACATTTGTCAAACTTGCTGACATCACAACACACTATTCCTTTGGTCTTAATGTTTTTGTATAATTCAGAAATTTTATGTCTATAGGTCATGGAAATCCAATCCAATCCAATGAGTCCAGGAAAAATTGAGATTTTATTGAAAGATTGCTGTATTACTGAAGAGAAGGTTAAAAAACAAAGCTGCATGAAAGTCTAGAACTGTGCCCAGACTCTGTCCTATCTCTTCTCATAGTAGGTTTTCACCATATGGCAATGAGAGAGACAGTCTTCAAATATCCATAGCTGAGATCTTACCACCAGAGTGGAAAATCCCAGAGACATTCTCTGAGAGCTCAAGATTAGGTCAGGCATCCACCCTGGGGTCAGTTATCTGTGTCCAGGGGATCAAGATTCTGTAGTTAACACTACTTGGGTCTGGTATTTCTCTTGTACTGATCATCGACAACCCAGCAGGTGTTGTGATACACAAACATTATTTAAGTTATAAATCTATTTCTTTTGGCCTTTATGACTAATATATTTTGTATATTTTAGACATTTTTATTAAGTTCTATTAAACGTATTAAGAAATGCTGAGGCTCCTAGATAGCTTCCTCCACAAGAGGGCAGACAGCAGTGTCAAGCAGCATCAGCAGTATTTCGTCTTGTGGAACTGAAAACCACAGCCACAGAAAGATAGAGAAAATGAAAAAGCAGAGGGCTTTGTACCAGATGAAGGGACAGGATAAAAGCCCAGAGAAACAACTAAATGAAGAGGAGATAAGCACCCTTACAGAAAAAGAATTCAGAATGATAGCGAAGATGATCCAGGACTTTGAAAAAAGCCTGGATGCAAAGATCGAAAAGTTTACCAAAGACCTAGAAGAATTAAAGAGCAAACAAACAGAGATATGCAACACAATAACTGAAATGAAAAATACACTAGAAGTAACCAACAGCAGATTAATGGAAGTGATAGGGCGAATAAGTGACCTGGAAGACAGACTGGTGACAATCACTGATGTGGAAAAGAATAAAGAAAAAAGAATGAAAAGAACTGAAGACAGCCTAAGAGACCTCTGGGACAATGTTAAACACACCAACATTCGCATTATAGGGGTCCCAGAAGGAGAAGAGAGAGAGAAAGGACCTGAGAAAATATTGGAAGAGATTCTAGTTGAAAACTTCCCTAACATGGGAAAGGAAATAGCTACCCAAGTCCAGGAAGTGCAGAGAGTCCCAGACAGGATAAACCCAAGGAGAAACACGACAAGACATATAGTAGTCAAGCTGACAAAAATTAAAGACAGAGAAATGTTATTAAAAGCAACAAGGGAAAGACGACAAATAACATACAAAGGAACTCCCATAAGGTCAACCGCTGATTTCTCAGCAGAAAATCTGCAAGCCAGAAGGGAGTGGCATGATATATTTCAAGTGATGAAAGGGAAGAACCTACAACCAAGAATACTCTACCCAGCAAGGATCTCATTCAGATTTGACGGAGAAATCAAAAGCTTTACAGACAAGCAACAGCTAAGAGAATTCAGCACCACCAAACCGGCCCTACAACAAATGCTAAAGTAACTTCTCTAAGCGGGAAACATAAGAGAAGAAAAGGACCTACAAAAACAAAACGATTAAGAAAATGGTAATAGGAACATACATATCAATAATTACCTTGAATGTAAATGGACTGAATGCACCAACCAAAAGACACAGACTGGCTGAATGGATACAAAAACAAAGCCCATATATGTGCTGTCTACAAGAGACCCACTTCAGATCTAGGCACACATACAGATGGAAAGTGAGGGGATGGAAAAAGATATTCCATGCAAATGAAAATCAAAAGAAAGCTGGAGTAGCGATACTCATATCAGATAAAATACACTTTAAAATAAAAAATGTTACAAGAGACAAGAAAGGACACTACATAAATATCAAGGGATCAATCCAAGAAGAGGAGATAACAATTATAAATATATATGAACCCAGTATAGGAGCACCTCAATACATAAGGCAAATGCTAACAACTATGAAAGAGGAAATGCAAGGCAGAAATAGAGACACAGGTGTAGAGAACAAACACATGGACACCAAGTGGGGAAAGCGGGGAGAGTTGGGGGGGGAATGAATTGGGAGATTGGGATACCAAATTGTACACTCTAAATATATGCTGTTTATTGTCTGTTAACTGTATCTCAATAAAAGTTCTTAAAAAAAAAAAAAAAGAAATGCTGTCTCCATTCTCCATGCTTATACTGGAATACGAGATACAGTAGAAGGAGGAACAGTTTTTAAAGGAAGAGAAAAATGCTAGGAATGTTTAAGAACATGGCATTGCCATCTCTCAACCTCTCATGTTTTTGAAAACTTAGCCTGCTATTTGTTGAGTATGTTGTGCAAATATATTCAATTCACTTCACCTTGCTAATATGCTATCTTATAACTGCATTGGGAGGGGACAGATATACATGAGTTGGATACCAGTATTAAATTTAGAATTCTTATACAAGCACTTAAATTTCCAAAATCAGTACTAATTTTTCTCAGCTGAACATTAATTTCTTTCTCAAAGATAGCATTTGGAAAGATAAAATAGCCCAATTGATGTATTTTTCTAATTTCTTAGTGAGTTCTTTATGGGTATCATGCCTGACAGGAGTTAACTAGGAGTCAGTGGCCTTGAGACAATCTTTTATTTTGCTTCTTTAAGGCAAAAATTAAGTTTACTTCTGCAAACTCATTTTTAAAGATATGGTATCAGGGGAATTCCCTGGAGGTCCAGTGGTTGGTTAAGACTTCGCCTTTCAGTACAAGGGGTGCGGTTCTGATCCCTGGTCAAGGAGCTAAGATCCCACTTATCTTGCGGCCAAAAAACCAAAACATAAAACAGAAGCAACATTGTAACAAATTCAATAATGACTTTCAAAATGATCCACATCCAAAAAAAAATCTTTAAAAAAATCTGGTATCATTCAACTGCAAGCTCACTAGTCTGCACTCAGTGGCATAGAAGAAATCATGTTGCATTTGCTCTTAAAACATAACTTAGCTGTGTCATTTATATAAATGATTTGTATAGGAGCATAACCTTTGAAGTAAAAAGAGCCCATTGATAATAAGCTCTTTGGTTTTTTCTCTGTTAATACTGTGTAATGTTTTGGAAGGAAGATGAGCTTTGGAGACAGACTTTGAATCCCAGCTCTGCCACTTATTAGACAATGTGAAAGTGGACATGATTCTCACTGTTTTTGAGTCTGAAACTGTCCTATACTCAGTTGCACTTGGGGAGGTTAAGTGCCATGGAGTGTGTCAGGTTTGTTTGTGGACCAAATGTGATTTCCTTTCCCTCTCCTAATAGATGCTTGCTTCCACAACTCTTTCCCACTCTGCAGTTTACAAAGCTCTTTCTTGTAATTTGTGCTTTTTGAATCTTGACAACTTCTTTTTATGGTAAGAAAACTGTTATCTCTATTTTCAGTTAAGCAACCTGAGAAGCAAAGTTGAAAGTATAGACATTAAGCATACTTCTTGAAAGTTATTAAAAGGCATCTGATCCAGGTCTGCTGTAAGTTACCCTATTGACTCAGTCCTGTGTCCTGTTAAGCAGACAACAGCGAGATGGAAAGGAATTTAAGGAGAAGTCACTGTGGATGAGGAAGACATGAATGTTAAGTTAGGTATGATATTTAAATTGGGCTAAATCTGAACATGCTCTAGATATCCTTCAGGGACAGCGAAGAGTAGAGTAGGGATTAGAGAATAAAATAAAATAATTTAATACTTGTACCCCAGTGAAGTTTAGACTTTTCAATAAAACACTCTTCCTACATTCAAATTTTATACTAAAACACGTCTACCCTCACCAGTCTGCCCTCACCAGTTTTTTTTTTTTTCTGCTAAGAAATAAAGGCATTGCTGACGTAACAGTGAAGAAAGCACGCAATTGTCAGAAGAACAGAGTTTAATGTTCACTTCCGTATGTTTTTGTATCTCTGTTACCTCTCTACTTACCTCTTCAGTACTTATTTAGCACTTACTGTTTAGGATACTCTTTCTAGTGCTGGGGTTTTGGCAGCCAACATGATAGATAAGTTCTGTGGCTACATTAGGAAGCTTATGTTAAAATTTGGAAAGAAGTTTAGTAAAAAGTACAGTTTAGAAACAAGGCAATTTCAGGTAGAGGTAAGTGCTATGAAGAAAATGAAAGTTGTGTATTACTTTCCGTTTGCTATTACTGACTTAAAGCAAGATACATTTATTCTCTTACAGTTCTGGACGTCAGAAGTCTGAAGTCAGGGTGTCGGCAGGGCTGTGTTATTTCTGTAGTCCTTGGGGTGGTATATGTTTCCTTGCCTTTTTTATCTTCTAGAGCAGGGGTCTCCAACCCCGGGCTGCAGACCTCCTGTTAGAACCTGGCAACACAGCAGGAGGTGAGCCGTGGGGGAGAGAGCGAGTGAAGCTTCATCTGCAGCTCCCCATAGCTCCCCATGACATGAGTCACTGCTTGAACCACCACCCAACCCCTAGTCTGTGGAAAAATTTGTCTTCCACAAAACCGGTCCCTGATGCCAAAAAGTTTGGGAACCGCTGTACTAGAGGTTCCCTGCATTCCCTGGCTCATGGCCTGTTTCTTGCATCACTCCTGTCTCATTTCCATCCTGATATCTTCTACCCCTGATTTTAACCCTTTTGCTTCCTTCTTAAGAGACCCTTGTGATTATTATATTGGGGGCCCACCTGGATAATCCAGGATAATATCCTGTTTCACAATCCTAACTTAATCTCATATGCAAAATCCCTTTTGCCATATAAAAGAACATATTCCAGGTTCTTGGGATTAGGTCATGGACCTCTTGGGTAGGGTTTTTTTTCCAGCTTATTGGGTGGTATTAAATCAGAGAATGATCTAGAATGGATTGGGCACATCCATGTAGGGTGATTGATCACGGGTGATTTGTCTGAGTGCTAACAGTTGAACTGAGATGAAAATGCTGAAAGAATATGCGTATAAAGCTTCTGTGTGGTAAAAGACTCATAATGTAAAAAAATATGTTCGCTGCACTTCGTCACCATTTTCTCAGTAGAATCAAGATCGATCAAATTGATATCTATCATCTCTCTATCATCTGTCTGTCTGTCTGTCTGTCTGTTTATCTATCTATCCATGTTAACAGTTTCCTCATCACCAGGGACCAGTGTTGAGGGTCCTGAGGAGTGAGAGAAAGAGACAATCTTGAGTCCTAATAGATGTGCTGGTGAATGCAAGTCACCAATTATGTAGATTTAGGAACTACAGGAAAGCACTGTGATGGCTTTCTCTGAAAAGAATTATCAGGACATAGGAGAGGATAGAGTCTACAAATTCCTGGTAACTACAACATTAAATTTGTGTCTCAATCATGAGTATACAGTAATACCCTTCCATTTGCCATTTAAAGCTTTCAAAAGCAAAATATTTACATTAAATCTCAACAACTAATGATATCTCTGAAATCACTAGGTAAGAATTGCTCACAGGCAAAGAACGATATGCTCAACTTTCCACATACAAAATATTAATTTAGAGATATTTAAAAAAATCATTGAAAGACAGGATATAGTATGTTCATTTTCTTTCCCTGAAACACCAGAATATACAATCTCACACCAATTTTTTTTCACTTTCCAAATTTACCTAATACAGTATGTTTATGTTACTAACTAGGGATTTGGAAATTTTCAAAGGAAACTGTCATAAGAAACTCAGTAATATCTTTTATTTCTGGATTTAACACCATACAGATTAAATAATGGTCCATGAGATTTCAAAGATCCTGACTTCAGCTTTGTAGTGATCACGCTTTCTTGAGTATATCATATCTCAGCTTTGAATTCACAGTACCCAGAATTGTGCTGGTGCATTCTAGGTCATAATAGGTGACTCATAAAATTTCTTGGGGGAAAATTTCAATTGGGATTTATACATATAAATATATGTATTAAATATAAATATATATTTTTAAACCAGTAGAGGAATGGTGTGCTCCCTCCCATAAGTGGTTAAGCTGTGTGAAAACGAATCTCTTTTGGGAGGAGATAACATATTTGTCTTGATCCCATGACGTACAAACATGGAGAGTGAGTTTATTTTCCAGCCTGAAAGCTCTGGGCTGCTGTGAGCCTATGTTTTCATAATTCCCTAGCGTGAGGAGGACTTGCGTTATCAGCGGGATAGAGGCCAGAGGGAGTGAGAATCCACACTGATAACTCTGCAGCTCTTTCATTAGCACTGAGAAGGGTGTTCACATGCTCGTAAGGAGATGTTTCTCAGGCCTGAGTCCTGGCTTGCTTTCTGTAACTCTGGATTGAAGACCCAACTTGTGGTGGGAAATCTAAGGGGAGCAGTTTCTTAAAATCAGTCAGAACACTGGAATATCCTGAGTACCCCTGGAGAATTTCCAGATACATCCATAAACACAAGGTTATTTACATTGTTTTCCAATATGGATTAATCATATCAGTTGTGTTCTGTCTCTCTTAAATATCATCTTCTCTTGGAGAGAAAAGTGGGATGGGATATTTCTTATCTCCACAGTTGAGTATATATTTTTTCTCAAAAATGGCTTAAAAATGTAGATTTTTACAACACATGAATGAAAAAATTTAACAATGTAAGCAAAATATAACTCTACTCAGAGTGTTCTCTCCTGAGTACGTACCGCTATTTAACATCTCTCCCCTGATGTTTGCTATATCCTTTTTTTTCCAGTATTATCTTCTTCAAACTCTAGTATATAGGTTATCAAAGAGTTTTCAGAAAGCGTGGCAGGAACTAGTCTATCCTAAAGCTCGACCCTAAACTTTCTTTCTTTAGTCTATCCACCTGAAGGTAATAGAAAGTAATAAGAGAAATTTCTTATATATATTTATATAATCATTTTATGCATTAAATATAATACACATATATAAAAATAATATACACTTCTTTTCTATATAATTTTACCTTGTCCCCCACCCTCATTTGAAAGCCTCCAGTGACTTCCCATTTTTGCTTGAATAAAACCCTGAATTCTATCAGGACCTACCCCCTGCCAACCTTTTCCATTTCATCTTTATTGCACTCTTCTCTCTGTGCTTCAGCCTTGGAGGTATCCTTTCCCTTCTCTGAGCATGCCGAGTTCTTTGGTGTCTCATGATGTTTCTTCTCCCTGGAAATCTCTTTCCCCAATGCTTTGTGTGTCTGTCCTCCTCTTGTCCTTCAGCCCTTGTCTTAGGCAGTACATTCTTGGAGAGAGCTTCCTCTCCTAGGAATTTTATCTAAATTTCTCCCCTCTGTTATCCTTTACTACTCTATGTACTATATAGCATATATGTACTATATGGCACTGAAAAATGTTAATTATGTGTCTTTGTATTTGTTGATTACAGGCCATCTTTATCACTAGACTGAACATTCTACAAGGCCAGGAACTCTGTCACTTTGTTCTGTAGTATATACCTAGTGCTTAGTAGTATGGCTGGTATATAGTAATTACAAAAGTATATTTGGATGAATTAGTGAGTAAATGAAACAGTATTGATTTTTTTCTTTCTCCTTACCCTATATTGTCATTCCTTTCAAACAGTGAACTTTTTTGGCTTGCTGGGAACAGAAAAGCAGCAGGGGGTGGGGAGTGGGAATGGCTTCTTACTCAGAGGTTCATCCTTCAACTACACAAGAGACTCAATCACAGTTTGCAAGGTCTTGTTTATATATTTGTTTTCCATTTTTATGGAGGCATTGGCATTAATCAATGGAGAATGTTGCTTTAATGGCTGAGGAGCAGGCATCCAAGCAAGAGATATAAATAAAATGTGTGAGGTCACCAAGAACAAGTGACTGTGTATATGTCACCCAGACTTTACAGGCTAGACTAAACGCAGAATGGGAAATTACAGAATGCTTTTTTTTTTTTTTAAGTTTTTAAAAGTGAGGTGAGCCAAGAAAACCACTTGAACTTGACAAAAGGGAGCAAAGCATTCAACGAAGTGAATTATGTGCTTCACTCCTGCTTGGCATAGAGCTTAGATGCCTCGCCTCTCTGTTTTTTACTGGCATTTAATAAAATAATCTACGTAGAAATTCACCACTATGGTGAATTTCTTCTAGTAATTAGAAGCATAGCCAAATATAACTCGCTTCCTAAAAAAAAGTTTGGAGAAGGGGTTTGGAAAGAATATGTGCCACCAAATTAGGATGATGTGTAAATTTTGAGTTAAGAATGAAGAGTTAACTTGAGTCTTCTGTTGGGTATTCTCCTTGCACATTGCTGACCTGTTACTTCTTCTCTTAACTCTAGTCAAGTTATTGTAGGCAAAAATCATGTTTTGACATCCATGTTATCCTCCTACACTGCTTGTCAGCAGCACTGCCTAGAAAAAGTCATTCCATTTTTCCTGCTCCCTCTTTGTTCATGGTGTTACAGTATGGGGACATGTTCCTGGAGAGGTAGCATTCATCTTGTGACGATCCTCATGTAATTCAACCGAGGTAGAAATTCCAACATGATGCTGCAACTGATTAAAAGAACCTAGGTCCTTATATAATCACTGAATGAAACTTGAAGCCAGACATCATTTTAGTGATCAATTAATATTCTTAGGATTTGGGCCACGGTTAGTTGGATTTGCTGTTATTTGTAGCCAAAAAGCATCCCTTATAGATTTGTTGCTCTTATTATCACCAAGGCTTCTGGGTTTACCTAAGACAAGAGGGAGGAGGGTAGCATATCTAAAGGATTCAAAATTTCCTCAGAGGTGGAAACTTGGAACATATATAATGTCACATAATTCTCAGGGTTAATGAAATGACTGAAACTCAGAAGTGACTATGTATCCTAGTGAAATAATAAAAGGTATTGGTTGTATTTATTAAATGGAGTGTTACTTCTAGACAAGTTAAAAAATTAAAAAGAGACTACAGGACAGCAAATTAATCAATTAAAATAGGATACCATTTTATAAAACACACTGTAATTTTGTTTCAAAGGCTAAAGAAAGAACAACAAATAGATGGAAATAGTTGCCAAAGTAGGCTTTAGAGAATTATTCTGTATTATAATAAAATGTGGCTAAAGAAAATATTACAACGAGAAGCAATCTTATTCAATGATAGGCACAAGTCTTTCTTTCCCCAGATTACCAGGTGTGAAAATATCTTATTTAGTATTACTATTTTCTTCCAATTTACCTTTATGTAAAAGGTTAGTTATTCTCAGAAAGTCAAGCAGTAATGCAGAAAATTGCTCTGTTTGAATGATTGTTTTTTAGCTTCTGAAGTCATCTGTGGTGAGAAATGTATAATGTTTGGCTATATAAAATTCATTTTTATTCTCTTATAACAGTGACATTGGTGTTTTATTAAACAAGCCAGGGCATTTCCAGTTGACTAATGAAATGTTTACATTCTAAAATACATCACTTAGAAATATTTACGGACAGTTATGTAGCTTTCAATTTTTTCTTGTATAGATATATTTGCTATTTTATAATAGGATTATAATAGAATAGGATGGTTCAAGGAGAGCTCTGTAGAGGTACAAAGAGATTTTCAATGCAAATAATTCATAGATGATTAACAGTATTTAATCTTACCACAGTCAGACTGGGCATTTCCTAGAGATTTTTGGATTTAAGGAGCCTATGAAGTCATTAGATGAAAGATGCATGGGTTAAAACTCATTTGGGAGAGACCCTTCATACCCAGTAATGGTAAAAATGGCTGGGGCCAAGCTTTTTCTTTCTAACTAGTGATTTTTTTCCATTATCTTAAAATATCCACTTTGAATTATATTAATTGCAGTGAAAGGTATAATAATTTGGAAACCTAAAATTAGTGTCGCTTCTAATGCTAGGAGTATATTCAACACAAGCCCTGCTTTGGTGTCTGTATTTAAACTGAAATATTCAAGTGAATTCCCTTCCTGGGGAAAAAAAAAAAAAAGTAAAGTACAAAGGAGTGGGGAGTTGAAGAGAGGGCAAGGAAGGAGAAATGAAAGGAGAGAAATATAATTGTATATGATGTTGGAAAGTAAAAACTTAATAAGTTCATTTGTCTTTTTGTTTCAGCACATTAATTTAGCCTTCATGAGATTTTGGATATTATTTGAATTCCAGATATTGCTCTGTCTTATACCTCTGAGGAGCTAGGGACTTTGATCAAACCTATCATGCCTATGGAACTACAGTGATATGTTTCAAAGCTACAGTTAAAAAATATTCTTATGTGATTCCCAAGATTTAAAAAGTCATTTAAGCACATCTATTCCAGAGAATAGATAATATGTCTTGTGATTTAAGTGTTATCATTAATAATGTATAGAGGGCTAATTGTTAGATGACAAAAATTGTTACTAAGATCTACACTTCACTCCATGTGTTTAAGATGCAGGGACTAAACCTAAGGAGACGCCTACTAGTGGGAGGCAGATAACAAATAAACAAAAATAAATCATATAGTGTGATGGACAGTTACAAATGCTGTGGAGCCTGGAAGGGGGATCAGGAGTTCTGGGATGGGAGGGGTTACCATTAGAAATAAGGTAGTAATTGAGAAGATGATATTTGATAAAGCCCTGAAGAAGGAGAGAGAAAGAGTTATATGGATATCTAGGGAAAAAAACAGGGAACAGCAAGTGTAAATGCTGTGGGATGAGAGCATGTCCAACATGTTAGAGGAATGGCAGGGAGGTCCATGTGGCTGATGAAGAGTAAGCAAGAGGGAACAGTCATAGGAAGTGGGGTCAGACAGAATAACAGGGGTAATTGCATGCAGTGTTGAGGACCTTCTTTTTACTGGGTGAGAGTAGAAGTTATCGGAGAGTTTTGAGTAGAAGAGTAACGTGATTTTAAAAGGATACCTATGCATGCTGAGTTGATGAAAGCAGGGGGACCACTGAGGAGGCTATTGCAATAATAAAAGTGAGAAATGATGGTGGTTTAGACCACAGAGGTAGAATTGAGGTGGTGGCAAATGATCAGATATCAGATATACTTTGAAGGTTTAACTGGCAGACTTTGCTGATAATTGAATTTATGGTATGAGAGAAAGAGTGAAGTCAGGGTTGAGTTAAATATTTTTGATTTGCATAACGGAAAAGGTGGACATGCCGTTAGAGGGCACAGCTTTGTCTTTTTCTCTGTCCATGTTTGATTACATGCAAGCAAAAACAAAGTATGATGAGAGTTAGATGCATCCAAGTGTGACTTTTTGCTGTGTGAGTACAGTGAGGCAAGAGAGATGTTAAGGAGTTGGATGTATGTACAAAAAGTTATCATTTTATGATGGGCCAAACAATCCAATCTGGATAAATAAAAAGGTGACGATATGATGGGAGTAGGAGAGGATGAGATAGGGTGGAGGTTACATCATGGAAAAGAAGAGATCAAGAAAAGTCAGGCCATTTTATTGGGAAGATCATTGAAATCACCAACAATTATGAGTTAGAGCTGGAGAGAGTGACAGAAGCCAGGCGCTGATATCCTCCAGGAAGGAGGGAAATTAGCAAGGTAGTTGGTAGGTTAATATGATGAAGGGTCATGGGTGGTATCTGATTTCATGACAGGTAGGAGATTTTAGGAAAAATGGAGGGAAATGAACTGGTAGTGACAAAGAGGAAAAGATGGTTTCAAGGACGATGGGAGAGAAAAACAGCCACCTTAATTTAAAGGGCTATAAGAGAAGCATTATCTTGGAGAGACAGACAGGGTTTAATTAGAGTAAGAACATGATGGGAATATTCAGAGAAGGATGTGTGTGGGTAAAGAATTTTGCTGATAATTGAACATGACTTTTGGAAAATCTAATGATTTCAGGATTGGAGAGTGGTGGGTGATGGTGTCAATCAGGGGGATGTAGAAAGCTGTAAAAGATTTTTGTTAGGGTTGAAACGTGACCTTGGATCCTGGCCTTCTTGTGATGACAGACGTGCAGGCAGTCCTCACTTGGCCCAGTTCCGTGATTACCGAGATCAAATCGTGTTACCATCAAATCTCAGTTACCATAGAACTGTGCACAGTGAGGACTGTTGGTATTCTGAAATAAAAGGAATAAGGAAATTAATCTAGCTCCAGTGGGCAGAGAAAGCCCACAGGCTGAATCTCAGGTTGGAAGTCAGGCCAGTATATATGTGGATACAGTGAGCTGATATTAAGGGATATATGCAGGGCACCAGGCGTATTGGTTACATTGGTGATTATGTGATATTTCTGCACATTAGAAACATCTGGGACCTTTAAAAAAAAAAATCCCAACACCCAGGCCACACTCCCCAGCATGAGTATTTTTTAATATTCCCCAAGCTGATTCCAATGGACAGCCAAGTTTGAGGACCAATGTGCTGCAGTATCTCTTAATCCTACGATATTCAAATCATTGGAGGCATCTGTCATGTCATCATTGCCAATTTTCTCTTCTTCAGTTGTTATCTGTTCAAACTCTGACAGGACCTCATTTTTCAATGGCTTACTTTGCTACACAGATAGTTGCAGAATGTTGCATTCATCAATTACATGGAATTCTGCATATATGGAAGATTTCTAATGTCACATTGTGCTCCTTTTGCATTTTAGTTGTATATTATTGTTCTATTGCATTTTAATGCCCCATTTGAAACCATAAATAGCCTACAAAGATACTGACCCGAAGATGCATAATAGTTTCGTTTTACTGGGAATAGATAGGAATAGATGTATTATAGTTTCATTTTACAACTTGCTTCCCTATCTAAAAATCTGTGTGTGGAGATTTGTAAAAGGAAATTTTTTTCTCTGATATATTTTATTTGCTTCACAATACTTATAATTTAAGCAATTAATATCATTAAGTATTTAATATTTTTCTTTTTGCTATCATAAATCACACATTAATATAGTAATACATACATCTTTATGCTTCCAAAGGAAAATTGCACTGGACAAGTTTAAATAGGAAAGGTAGACTTTATTTAAAGCTATCACAGTAGTGGAGAGAGACCAGGACTGAATTCAACTCTAAGAAATGAAGGGCAAAAGGACTTAAATACTGGGGTGAGAGGAAGACCAGAGGCCATCTGTGTTTGCTAACTGGTTTTACTCAAAGGAAAAGTAAATTTTCTCTTCCCTTTGTGTCAGTAGGTAGTTTTATAATTTGGAGCAAGGCACAGGCAGAAGTTAGGCTCTAACCTCTCACAGAAACTGGGAGATAGGGGCACTGTCTCCTCGGGTGGTTACATTCCTAAAGGATGGCTCCCAGGTCCTTGAGAAAGACCTTCCTGGGTTGTACAGCTAGCAAGAGGCTTTTAAAACAGATTTATATCTCAAAGGGCAGAGAGAGAATTTATAATTTCAACTTTTCTAAAGTAAACACTCCAAGAAAATGGAAACTAAGGCCTAGGGTCAGAACGATGTCTGTCTGAAGTTTAGTCAAGGCTGTTTTCATCCATCTACATCTCATATTAATTCTTAAGAAAGAATTGTGAATTGCTAGGTGAGTGCAAGAATGCTTTTAAAACATTTGATTCATAGTGGAAAATCTCTGTCAGAATGTTTTTTTGTTTTTTTGTTTGTTTTTTAATTTGTATTGTCACTACTAGGGCATGAGGGATTCCATTTTCCTATATGCGTGCCAGCATGGGTTTGGTAAAAGAGACTATTTTCAGCTTTTATTTTTATTTGACCAATATGCATTTTTTTAAATTTACTTTATTGAAGTACAGTTGATTTACAATGTTGTGTTAGTTTCTGTGCACAGCAAAGTGATTCAGTTACATATATATATATAATCGTTTGCATTTGTTAATCCCAAACTCCCAGCTCATCTCTCACCCACCCCTCCTCCTCCTTGGCAACCACAAGTCTGTTCTCTATGTCATTGAGTCTGTTTCTATTTCGTAGACAAGCTGATTTGTGTCCTATTTTAGATTCTACAGGTAAGTGATATCATATGGTATTTGTATTTTGACCAATTTATAACTGAAGAATGGAATGTCATACTTTTAATTACCAGTAAGTTTGAACTTTAAAAATATATTTATCGTCCATTTGCAAATTCCTCTGTGGGCAATTGCCATTTCATGAATTTTTTTTCTTTTATAGTGTTTATATTGTTTCCAAAAGAAAACTGCAGTGTTACCCTGCTTAACCACTCATAAATGGGAGAAAAAAATCAGTAACCAAGAGTTAACTACAAATCTAGGTGTTTGCTTTTTCCCTGTAAATTTCAAACCTCAGTTTTGACTGAATTCCTTAGTTCTGAATAAGAACGGCTGCAGTAAGAGAATATGTCTAGCTTGAGGGTACGTCCTTCATTTGGGTTTCAGGCAGAAGGAATTGCTATGTCTTAGCTTTAGTGAAATATTAGACACTGACATTTCTGTTTCATTGAAGACAATCACAGCTTGTTGGAGGGAGAAAAGGAGAGGATAAATATTTTACAAGAAACATTAAATGATAATCAAAACTATGACTAAGGAAAGACAATTTTTCCTCTCTCTGGCTGTCCAGAAACAACCACCCAGCTCCACACCTCAGCACACCTGGATGTGTATCTTAAATGTTTCAGGTTGTTACATTAAATATTATTGGTTGTAACACATCCACTGTCACCTCTTGTTTATATACTTTGGCCTTTTTAAGAGTCCCCATCTTTACATGTTCATTAAATTCTGAAAGCTTCAGTTTTTCTCAGAAGGAGCCATAAATCATTGGAGAAAAGTAGCACATGGAAATGTAATTCCACTTTTGATATCTTCCCAATCTCTTTCTTTTTTTTGTCTATGGATTTTATCCTCCTGTAGCCTTTCAAATAATTAATGAATTGATTGCCTATTCTGGCACATACACTATGTGTTCTGTAGGTATGAAATACTGAAATTTAACCCTACAAGCTCATTCTAAAGGAAACAGTCATATAAGCATATAATTTCAGTGCCGTGTATCTAACTGTAGGCTTCAGCAAAGGTGGAAAGTATGAAATGAGTGAAGGAGAGGGAGGATAACTTAAATTCATTAAATGTCATCTAATTGCCAAGCACCGAAAGAAGTCCAGTCTCACTTAAGTAAGGGACACTATTGACTGAAAGGTAAGTGAGGAACACTGTTTATATTTAATCTTCTCATTTACTGTGAACCTGAAACAGAGTAGGCATTAAATTAATTCTTGCTGAGTAGAAATGTATAGAAATTTGGGAAATAAGGGACATTTAACCTGGTCTTAAAGGTTATGTGGAATAAATGAGTAAGCATTAAAATATTCTTAATACAGCATATAAATTTTCATAAATATTGTGGTATCAAAAATATCAATTATTTCTGTCTCTAATAAGTATTAATTATAAAAATGTTGATTTTAAATCATTGCCTAAGAACTAAAGATGACATTTTATTGACTGGTTAATAACATGACTTTATTGCTGATTGAAAATACTAGTAAAACTAGTAAAATATTGTGTGATGTATATTAATTATGAAAACTTACTTATTGTAAATATAATTGGCATCCATTTTCAGGAGGGCTTATCATTCGAATGGGGAGGGATTGCCTTTGTAGAAATGACAATTTTTATCTCAATTCGTAACAAATAAAATGACATTATATTTTTGTAGAATCTCAGTGAAGCTGCATAATAATCAATGATGCTTTCTCTAATGAGCTGTTGGTTAGATGAGGATATTAGCTCAAATTCCTCATGGCTCAATTATAAGAAAGTAATTAAGTAATAAAGGTATAATTATATATGTAATATACATATATAGAATTATGTATATTCTATAATGCATATATAAAGAATATATATCAGCTGTACATATAGAATATATATGTGGGATATACACATGGAATATGTATATATGTGAAGTCTATGTCAACATATTTATGTTAAATGTGTATGGTATGTAATTTGCAATTCTATCTATCTTAGAGCCCCAAATTACAAAGTTACCAATGAATACAGTTCTAGTCACATAGTATTGATGTGAAATTTGAGTCTCACTGATTTTTCTTGCTAACATGGTATTGTTAACTGAGAAGACTCAGTTTAAAAGCCTGCCCTCAAACCCCAGGGAAATAGCTCCTTATTCAGTCTTCCCTTTCCACATCATGTTTGTATGCTTTGAATAATAGCCGTACTAATAACTTCCTTTTTAAAATGTTACATTTTTGCTTAATACGATAATGGGAAAATTGGAAAGAGGAATTGAAAGAGAACTATTTCTAGATTTAAAATGCAAGCCAGATAATTCATTATGAATACCAACAAACTCACCAATAAGGGATTTTTTTTAAAGAAAATAGAAAGAGAGAAAAACAAAGAAAGAACAGCCCCTAATTGTGAGTCTCTATTAATTAATATTTGTATGGCTATAGTTACAGAATCATATGTCACCTAAATGTCAGTTGCCTGGGGGTTCCCAAATCCTGTGGCCTTCATTCTTCCTTTAATATGTAAGTAAAATTTAGCTAATTTTCCATCCCAATTATTATAGGAAAGTCAGCACTTTCAACACACTGTAAGAAACCTTGGGGTCTGCATTTCTCCCAGTCATCTCTTGGCCTGATTTCACATTTCCACTGACTTCTCAGTCTTCTGCTGTCTTCATACCTTCTGGGGTTATGTAAACACAGGCATCTTTTTTCTTTGGTTCTTCAAATCAATCATGATCACAAGGTCTTGAATTTAACACAGTTTTTGAAAACCAATTTGGATTGTACAGTATAGAAAACAGTAACAAATTGATCCTTAGAATATTATTAACAGTCTCATAATTACTCCCACTCCTGGAACTTCTCACGGGCTGTCATTTGTCATCAGACGTTGGTCCTCATCTCCTCGCCTTTTGTGATTGTTGGTGAGACTCACAATCCCCACCCTTCGAGAACTGAAACCTTCTTCAGTATTTTCCTTCTTCTTCTTTGTTTCTCCACATTTTATTATGTATGAAATTTAGTTCTCTGTTTTTCTTGTTGCAGAAAGCTCTGACTTTTTACACCAAAAACAACCTGTAATGTTATTTTTCTGAGTAGTCATCTACCCTGGAGAAAAATTAGTTGCCTCTCTCTGAAGGCACGTTGTATGTTTTCTTTCTCCTTGCATAAGAAATTGCAGGATGTGTTTTCCTTCTCTACTCCATATAAGAAAAATATAAGAAAGACCTCTATAGTCTTTTTAATTTATTTTGGTTACTTTTGAAAAAATAGATACTTGGCAAATGTCACTGGCATTTAAGAAGGATTTAGAGATAATAAAGTGACAATTTAGCATTATCATAAGTGGTGCTGAAGGAAATAAAAGTGAATTGTGATTAGAAAACCAGGTATTGAACTAGAGAATGAAAAATAGAAATGTAGAAGAAAGTTTTTTAAGTGGCAGGATATGAAGGTGAATTTTATATGTGAACTAGATTATATTATTCAGGAATGCTTGCTTTTGGTATCCTGAATTTCATATGAGGAAATCAGTAGTATCCAGAGCTACGCTAACTTTTAAACTATTGGATGGGCAGGGAGTTTGCTAATTTCTTTTAAAAGCTTAACTGAAAAATCAGTAGTTCTGAAGAATATGCTGCGAATTCATTCTTCTAAAACCTTCTCCTGTAGTTTTGAAATTCTGTTGTCAAAAACTGGCTCCTGTGGGAAGCGAGGAGGAGCACCGAAATGGGGGAAATGGAGGCCATTTAGTCTGAACTTGCTATAACAGTGGAGTCAGCTACCATCACTCGTAATTGGCAGAGACTCAAAGGCAGATGGGAGTGGGAAAGCTTAGAGTAACAAAAAATCTGGGAAGGTGTTCATTTTTCTCTGATTGGAGGTTGTTGACATCAGAAGCTGGAGGTGGGCTATCTAGAATGGGGGACATTTTTTGTGATTGGTTGGAGAAAACGTTTGATCCTTTCTGGTTGGCCCTGAGTTTGAAGTGGGGCCAAAAATTAGGGAAGGGGGCAGTCACTGACCCAAGTTCTGACACTGATGAGCTGCTTGCTAAAGAGGTTGTGGGTTGGAGTTCTTTTGTCACATATGATCTGTCACTCCCTAGACATTACCAACCAGAACCTGCTGATAAGGCAAAGCTGAGTTTATTGTTTGTCTGGGTCAGGGGGAATGCTACCTCACAAAGCTCTGACAGTGTTTTGGCATGGGAGAGTTAGTCAGAATCCATTGAGAACTTTGTTAAAAAAAATTACAAGATGTGGTTTTGATTCTCAGTGTGCAAGCCAGTGTGGGAGTTGATAGCCCTTGTTTTCTCCTTTCGATTGGACCATCTCCTCTTTGCCTTCCTTAGATGCCATTGTCCTGTGTTCAAGGTTACATAGTAGATGAAATAGTCATGTTAATTGTATAGTCATGTTTATACAAAGCAATTTTCAGAACTGTACCCTATATTCCATTGCAGAGTGGTATTCTCTGCAAATGCTGTCTGCTCCACCCAGAGGTCTCCCATATGGGTCTAAGAATGCATCAAGAGTCATTTGGCTCTTGATCTTCTTTGGTCCTGCTGGTGATAGAAAGACACTTTCTCTGAACAAAATCAGTTAAGTTTGTGTGTCTGAAGTGCGGTAACATAAACTATACTTTCTTCTGCTGATACCAGGAGACTCAGAACTGATGGGGAGAAGCTACTGAGGTGGGGATGCAGCGTGAGCTCTGGTGAGTAGTTGCAGTGTAGGTATTGTCCTGAGGAGAGGGAAGAGTGGGTGGCTCCAGAATGCCTATGAAGTAGACTTTTTTTGTGCAGTTGTGTTTGCGTGACAAGCATGCCCTCTTTTTATTTTTTTTTTCCCACTGTATGTGTCTTTCAAGTAACTTGAAGGTGTATTATTCTCAAAACCATAATGTAGCATCTACTACTGGTGAATGGAGGTTTCTTACAGAGGTACTAATTATTCAAGGCATGGAAATTTCCCTAATAATAAACTTAGATCAGAGAGTTCAAAGCCAAAAGATTCCCAAGCAACCAGAGTATTATCTTAGTGAACAATGCTTTGAATCCCACACGTATATTCCAGGATACATCTTTCCTGGGGCTGTGACATTTTATCCTGCTCTCTGTATTCATCTTCCCCTTCTCTTGAAAAGTCCCCAGGCTCCTTATGTTAATTGTTCCATCCAGTTTCCAGAGCTCTGCATGCAAAAATGTGGCATGCTGAGTCAAAAAAAAAAGTCCTGTTTTACCCATTCCTTAGGGAAGGAGACATTCCTCTCTTGCATTTATTTGACTGAGAGGTATACTACTCAAAAAATGTAGGAAAAATTAAATCTGCTCCAAGCTTACTTGGTTCTTCATAAATCTAAAGTAATTGATAGCTTTTCTTGCTTAAAAAAATCAGTCAATCAAATGAGGATAATGAGGGTCTGGGAGGGACAAATACACAGTGCTGCACAACTAAATGAATATGTAATGTTGATCAGCTGTTTATTATACTTTGATCTGTTGCTTAAAAAGACAGAAATGTTGGCATTGTTGCTTTTATGCAGTAGATGTACATGTGATGGGAGGGCTAAATAGGCAAAAGTTGAATTGATCATGGAAGAAATTGGATAACTGTGGGTGGATGTGTTGTAAGATTAGAATTAAGAGAATACACTTGTGTAGGAGTGTGAGACCATAAAAATGACTGTGGAAGCTGAAGCTGTGCAAAGTAGTTTTGATAATCCATGTGGAAAGTAATGATTGCTTTGTGACCTTTACATTTTTGTCAGAACATCAAAAACTCTCTTACTCTAAAGTGTAAATGTATAAGGAAATAAAAAATTGTGAAACTAATATTTATTTACTACACTGTACTTTAAATTGTAATGTTAGTTATAGTAAAAAATTGTAGTATTAAAATTAGAGACATTGAGAATTACGTTTTACTTCTCTTAAATAACATATTAATTATAGTTTGAATAGTACTTGCTTGTATCTTCTCATCATATAGCTTATGATACTGAGTGAACATCTTTTCTTTGCCCTGGCAAATTGTCATATTCCTTTCTAAGAGTGACTCCAAGTCCAATATTTTATCCATTGCACTTGCCATACCATAAAATATATCTGAAAATTTCTTTAATGAAAACTGGAATATCCTGTAAGGAACCTGGACTATCTTATAAGTGTTACTGAACCAAACCTGGGTACACTAACCCTCATAAAGTAAAGCCAATCTATTGACACTAGGTTGCGGTGAAGGAAAGTGCAGTGTTTATTGTAAATATCAAATGAGGAATGTGGGCAGCTGATGCTCAAAAAACCCAAACTCCCAGGTGGGTTTCAGGGAAGCATTTTTAAAGGCAAGTTGAGGGAGGGGAATTGCAGTGTGTGTGATCAGCTCATGTGCAATTCGCTGCTTGGTTGATGGTGAAGTAATAGGGTGGTAACACAGGGGTTAACTATCAGTGCTCAGGCTCCAGTAGGCTTGGGGGGCTACGTGCTCATGGTCATCATGTAGTTAACTTCTTCCATTTGGTGGAGGTTTTACCATCTGTAAAACAACTCAGGAAAGGTACATCAGATACTGTTATCTAGATACTTCAGGGTGGAACTAAAGATTCTGTGACTACCATATGGCTGATTTACTGTTTAAATTGTTACTGGTTCTCCTGGCCCAGCCGCAATTTTGTCACTACATGTTCACATCCTTTCAGTCATTAATTCTTGAGCCAGGCTTCTGTGACTCAGGGGAGGCCTGGGAGACTCGGGCTTTTCTACAAACAAGAGGTGGGCAGAGGACACAGTGATAGGGGCAGGAAGGCCCTAGAGGATCCTTCTTGGTTATATAAAGTCAGTGGAAAGCCATTTAAGAGTTATATGTAGGCAGAGAAATGCGATATGTAACTTCGCATTCTTATAAAAATATCTGCAGAATTTTAGAAAATGATATGGTTTTAGGGATGGGCAGTGGGGTCTAGAAGGGTTTGGTTATGAATCAAATGAGGGAGATAGGAGAGAAGGAAAAAGAATTAATTAATGCAACATGTAAGGCTTAAACAGTGGAGTATATGGACATGCTATGCATTGAGGCAAGAAACTCAGCAGGCCTAGAGGACCCCCCAGGGAACTGATGTGCACGAACTGATTTTTACATGAGTGGAGTGGGTTTGAGAATTCTGGAAGGAGAATGTTCTCTGTCCAGATTCTCCTGGGGAGCGTCAGGGATGATGGAGAGCCATGGTGTCAGTCTCTTGACTCTGCTCTGGTGACCAGGTTGAAGGCTTAGGAAGAAAAAGGAGAGCTCTAAATAAAAAATGTGGTTTTCCACAAGGACTAACTAACACAGGTACCAATGCTTCAGTACACAGGTGACAGCGTGTGGCCAGAGTTTGGGTTAGCAGTGTTCTCACCATTCCTGTACAAAATAAAATCTGGGTCCGGCACAAGGAGAAGTGAAGTCTGCCTGTTTGGTTGCTTAGGGCTGAACAGATTTTGGAAAACAGGAGACAGCACCAGAGGGAGGGGACACTGTTCTATAAAGAGCACTGGCAGGAGACACATTGCTGAAGGGAGTCCTCCCAATTCCTTTGCGGCAGTGAGCACTCACAAGGATGCTGGAGCAGAGGAATGGGAAACAACTGGTGGAGAATTTATATCGGACACCTGAGGCACTCCCAGAAATAATTTGGGAGACTTCGAGACGGAGCATCTTAAGTCCTACAGTTATGTAGGAGGTGGGAGTGTATGAACCAGAGAAACTGAGTATTAATACTAATATGATTTTATTTTTACCAACATTCTGTTGAGGTTAGGGAACATTCAGGGTATATTTTCACTTATAATAATAAATTAAATTATTCTTTATATGTGCCTGTCTCTTCCACTAAACTGCAGTCTGACAGATGGTCAGTTGGGTAACATATTGATGTTTCTGTCTTTGTAATAATGCAGCACCTGGCACATATTAGGAGCATAATAAATAAATGTTAGCTCAATGAATGAATAAATGAATGAAGTATATTCACATTACCTTATTTAAGTTGGGTAAAATGTGTCATCTGTTATTTACTGTGTTTAAAAATAGACTGAGTTAAAATTTAGTAATGAAGAGCCGCATTATAAACAGTACAGAAAGCATTTTCAGATAACATTTAATAGCTTTACAAGTGTGTTTTAATGAACTTTAAGATATAGCTTCCCCTGTAATTGCTAACAACTATGTTGTAGGTTGAAGATCACGCATGCTTATCAGAGGTCCTATTGACTTATACTTGTTCTGTTTATTGATTACTTAATTAGTTTTCCAAGATAGGTAATCAGGGCGAGATGTAGGTATTTAGGAGTCTTTCATTAAACCATGGTAAGAAATTTAAAACAGAAATGTGTGACCTGAAACTAAAGCTTTGTAACTATAGAACTCCTGAGGACCATGGATGTAATGTAATACTCAATCATAAGTAAAATAGTTACATATTTCTATTTTCTGCTTCAGAATAATAGTGTTTTCTTTTTGGTGCACTGGATGGAGAAAGATATTACATGTACACATCTGTGGTTGTATGGATATTTCAATTTTCATCTGAATCAAAGATTAGCAGAAGTAAATGCACATTTCTGTGGCCTACATATGAAACACATTTCTGTTCTAACACTTTGTCTTTTTATTAGAAATATATTGATAGAATATAAAATTCATCATGTCTTTTTCATGTTTTTAAGTTGTATTTTGTATTTTTGGTCCCTATTAACTAATGTAATGTGATATTAGTGAAATCCTTTACCTAGCAATTCTTTAACTTCTCTGAAAATTAGTTCTCTCTCTTTTTCTAATCAGTTCAAAACCACTAGCACTTTTAAATCACATTCTTCTATGTTCTGTGTGAAATGAATTCCCACAAATATTTACACTATCTTTTAAGAAGGAGTGACTTCTGATTTTCTACTTTTCTCACAGACAAGTTTTTAAAGAAAAGTTATAGGATTATTTTGCTTCTTCAACATAATTGTACATCTTGTTAGATGATATGCTGCCTTATTCTTCATAATATTAAAGTTTATCACAGTGAATCAGAATCGATGGGATTGTGCAACAATGAAAGAAGAATGTTAATGGTGTGTCATTAGCTTGAGGTTTCAGCTATGTACCTTGAGATAAGAACGTTGATTCCAGAGAATTCTAGATGCTGACTTGACTTATGGTAAACTCATTAAACATTTTCTGATCTTGGAATTTTTATGTACTAGTGATGAAGGCTTTTATTGTCAAGTTACATTTTTTTTATTAAAACTATTTTTCATATGACTTTTGGGGAACAAATGTTACAGAGCTGATTTGTGAAAAGTACTTGAACCTAACAGAGTGAGAAATTGAGATGATAAAACTAGAAGATAGCTTCAGTTTTTCTGTTTTAAGCTTAAAACCATAAGAGATACATGAACTGTTGAGTAAAAAAAGCCACTCATTTATTCACTCTTTCATCAAAGCATATAACCAACATTTATTAAGCATATAACCAGCATTTATTAAGCATATAATATTTGCTCATGTGAAAACTGAATCAAGAGCTTTTTGTTTCAGGGTAAATTTTTCTCATTTAAAAATTCTTCACATGGAATAATAAAAGACTTGTACATAACTGTAGCTGCCACTGATCCTTCCTTTAGTAATTCATCTAGTCATTCAGCTGATATTTATTCAGCAACAGATGCTCATTTACATAAAATAAAAAAACAATATGTTCAGGAATTGGGGGAGATGAAAAGCACGTAGTTGTTTAGAAAATATGAATAAACTTTAATTTAGTGGAATATATATGGGGCAATTAGAAAAGAAATCTGTATAGTTTTAATTGTGTGAAATGTGAGGAAAGGGAACAGAAATTGCATGACAAAGAAGCACATGAAAAGAATGTGCATGTTTTCCAACTTCCTTGAATTGTGTTTGTTTATTTTCTGTTATTTATAGATAAGTTAGGAGTATAAATTGGATTCATAATGTGTCATTTGTCATATTAGCTTATTAAAAAGCTTATATTCCACCTTCTAGTCCCATTCTTACTCTTCCTCTATCGATGGTAAGGAAACCACACTGGCTGGTAATTGTGTGTAACAGTGATCATTCATCTAAGGAGGTGACATAGCCTTCCTTACTGAATAGTTCAACACCAGTGGGATGATTTGGATTGGAAACCTGAAGGTAAAGTAAAATATTAATGTGAAATGAAGTAAGGCATTCTAATCTGTGGGAAGAGAACAGTAGAAGAGCATGTAGCTCCAGTGCCTTAAGGCAAAGAGATTTACATAAACTGGTAACCTTTTTCTTTTTCTTTTTAAATTTATTTTTTATTTATTTATTTATTTATTTATTTATTTATTGGCTGTGTTGGGTCTTCGTTGCTGCATGCAGGCTCTCTCTAGTTGTGGTGAGCAGGGGCTTCTCTTGTTGTGGAGCATGGGCTCTAGACGTGTGGGCTTCAGTAATTGCGGCACATGAGCTCAATAGTTGTGGCACACGGGCTTAGTTGCTCTGTGGCATGTGGGATCTTTCTGGAGCAGGGATCGAACCCATGTGCCCTGCACTGGCAGGTGGATTCTTAACCACTGCGCCACCTGGGAAGCCCAGTAACCTTTTTCAATGGCAAAAATTATTCTGTGTTCAAAACAAATCTTAGATGTCTATGACTATGCCCAAATAGGATTTCTTAAGCAAATATTTTGGCTGTGATGAGTTTTTTAGGACATTTTATAGATGATAAATAGAAAGAAAAATATTGTTACTGAAGCTAGATTTTGGGTGGGTCTGTTAGGTAGGTTGATGCTGGAACCCTACCAGGCTAAGTGTTTTCAGACTGTCATCTCCTAACAAGCTTTGGTCAAGCTTCAGTATTGTAGTGGGTTCAGTGCTGTTCCTCCTTGACCCCTCATCAGGGCCAGTGCATCCATCCCCAGTTGCCTCGAGTACCAGTGGTCCCTCCCTTCAACGTTAAGAAAGTGCCTGGGCTAAGGTTAAAACTCCTCTCAGGGGACAGCCCACTGATCAGCTGATGCAGGGCTGGGCCTCCTTGCCTCAGTTCAGCTGAAGGAACTACCACAGCTTGACAGTGAAGAGCATTGGAAGCAGACACTCAGTGCAAAGGATTTGAGGATTAGGGGTCTTGGACCAAGATGAAGCACAAAGCCTTCCCATAACTCTAGGAGACTTGTTCTACAAAACTAGAATCCTTTTCCTCAGGGGAGTAAGTCTGATTACCAGGGTTCTGGATTCTGGTGCTAAGTTCAAAATCAAGAACACTGGGTGGGAGTTACCCTGAGAGAACTTTTCCCAATCTTAGCATGTACATCATAGCTCATGGAAAGAGTTAGACAACTTGAAGCCTTCAAAGTCCTTCTATATAAGTAACAAGTTCTATTACAGTATCTAGGTGAGCAAAGCTGACTTACCTATCTCCTGAAGCAGCAACTGAAGCTTGAGGCTACTGGTGAATGAGGGACTCATGTTGGCAGCTGCCATGATGATTTGCATTCATTACAGAGGGAAGAACAACAATCTCTCTATGAATTAGGAAGAACATAGAAACCATTTTTTCTGGAATTCCTCTGTGTATTCCTATGGAGAGTAGACTAACCTTTCTTCTTTTCCTTTTTTTTTTTTTTGGACTTAATGTCGCTGGTGTTTAATCATTTGAGAGTTTTAATATAAAAGTGTTCTAAATTAATGTAATTCATGATCTGATACAAAACGTATTTCTCAAACATAAGCTAGGTTTGGACTACTCCAAATGTGAATCTATAGGTAGTAACCACACAGCTGTATTCACATCTTTAAGTCAACTCAGAAGATTCTGCTTCCAACACAGGCTTCCAATTGCAGCAGAGAGTTCATAATTCATCTCAGGTAAAGGCAATCTCAGTCATTTTCAAAATTAATTATATTTTTCCTCTTGTGGTTTACATACTATCAAGTTCCCCCACAGCAGGAGATATATTCATTTCATTTTTATTTAAATGGTATCTACTCTATATACTTATTTTGGTCTGTTTCTTCTGCCCTTAGCAGCAAATTAAAATATTATAATTATTTCTCATGTCAAGAAACCTTTTTCAGAACCTGGCTGTATAGAATTCTCCTAAATAGATGGACCTATTTTTTAACCTTGTTAGTTGACAGAGAGTTGACAAAAGTGGATGCTTTTTATTATTTATTTATTTATTTCATGGTTTCTTTTTTTTTTCTTAAGGTCTTTATTGGAAAATAATTGCTTTACACTTTTGTACCAGTTTTTGAGGTACACCAAAGTGAATCAGCTGTATTTATACATATGTCCCCATATCCCCTCCCTCCTGCGACTCCCTCCCACCCTCCCTGTCCTGGCCCTCTAAGGCATCACCCATCATTGAATTGATCTCCCTTTGTTATACAGCAACTTCCCACTAGCTATCTATTTTACAGTTGATAGTGTAAATATGTCTATGCTACTCTCTCACTTAGTCTCAGCTTCCCCTTCGACTGCCCCCCCCCAACCTCATGTCCTCCAGTCCATTCTCTGCATCTGCATCCTTATTCTTGCCCTGTCACTGGGTTCATCAGCACCATTTTTTTTTTTTAGATTCCATATATGTGAGTTAGCATACAGTATTTGTTTTTCTCTTTCTGGCTTACTTCACTCTGTATGACAGACTAGGTCTATCCACCTCATTACCTATAGCTCCATTTCATTCCTTTTTGTGGCACATATATACAATGGAATATTACTCTTCCTTTCCTTTTGATTCAGCCGCTTACAGGTATACTTCACCCTGGCCTATAATGTGATAAATCAATCTCTAAACCCACCTGGACAGGTGCTTTAAAACCTAGGAAAATACAAACAATGGGTATTTGATCAGAAAAATAAAAAGAAAGCAGAAAGTCTTATCTTTCTTTCTAAATTCCAGCTTATATGTTTTCACTCTTCATAGCCAAAATTTTAAAAATGCATAGCCATATATATTTTTAAAGTAAATTTTTCATTGATTAATATTAATTAAAAATGACATTCAGAACAAACATTTCCTCTTTCTCCTTTTGAAAATTACTCAAGGCCAGAAGGAGAATAGAAAATGAACTTCTAATTATATTTCTGGAGACAGTAAATTATGAGGGCTGCCAAACCTGTGGAGAGGGAGAAGAAAATAGGAAGACAGAGGAGTGGAGACCCCCACAGTGCACATCTCAGAAAGACAGTTAGCTTCATTTTTCAAAGGTGCAAGGCACATTTTGAGACACAAGACCAGATCCTTTATTTGAAGAAGTTAGAATGGGGTGCATTGGCTTGAGTCAGTAACTTCCCAGAAATAGTTGGTTTCCCACAGAGGGTGTGGATAAATGAAGAAAATATGCACCTAAGCTTTATTTTTAGGAAGAAATCTATCTCCAAAGCAGGGGAAATAAGGAAGTCCTTGAGTTGTGAAAAAAAAAAGTTAGTTGCCTATTTCCATTAGCTGTTAATAAATAAAGGCTTATTGTACCTCAACCCCAAACTGTAGGTAAGAAAAAGAAAATCCCGCTCATCTTGGGACATAACTAATCCATCCTAAATACAAACTACATGTAAATAGATCAGCAAGGAAAAATTCAGAGACTTAAAGGATGAGTAATCAAAAAGGAACCAACAAAATGTCTGTACAAAGATTTGTGAAAAAAAAAAAAGAATAAAGAAAAAAAGAAAAAAGAAATAAATATAAAAAGCAGAAAGCAAACAACAAAATACTTAAAAAAAATCTGTGGCCACATAGAGAAAAAATTTTGACCATCTTACTCAAAATTTAAAAAACTTATGCTTCTATGACCAAATACCAGACATAGAGAAACAAGAGCTCATGGAATATATGGCAAGATAAGAAACTTGTTATTACTGCATGTTAAGTCTTTGAATATTCTAAAACAGTCTTCCCTCCTTCCTAGGTTTTTTCATGCCTTTGATTTGATGAGTCCTGGCACTTTCTGGGTCTCTTCCTAAAGTGGTCAATAGAAGATTTCAGACACTGGTCAAATGGTCCTTAAATGGTTTGTTGGCTACAGATGTCCAATCATGCCACCTGGAATGAGGAAGGAAGCAGTGTACTTTTCAGATAGTTTGTATATGCTAGGCAGTGAAGCTGTAACAACCTCTCCCCAAAAGCAGCTGTAAGAGTCTGAAGAGTGTATTGCTTCATGGATTTTAATAATCCATCCGAATTTTAGAGATGTTAAAATGTGAAAAAATGCTAATGTTAAAGTTGATGGAATATATTAATATGAACTGTCAGGACGAAGACAAATATTTGTGATACAAATAAATAAATATGGGTTAAGTGTAACTATTAAAGGAAAAAGAATGTTATATTTGATCACAAATCAAAGCTCAATTTTGTCCTTTAAACGACAGATACTTCTATAATAAGGTGATTCTTAATGATTGATAATACAAGCATGAGAATAAAAACATGGGCAAGGATAAACAAAACAGATGCCAATAAACAACCATCAAAGATTGTGACTGTTAAACCTCAAAATGTTGAATAAGGCCAATAACTGCTAATTTATACACAATTATAATGTTAAAGTATACATAATACAATGAAAATTTAGCAGTCACACTTATGCTGTATACAATCCAGAAAAGCAAAAACATCCAGAAAAGCAAAAACTATATGAAATAGAATTAAATAGAACAGAATCAGATTATTAGCAAACATTAATTTACTTGTCTCAGTTTAATGATAAGTTAAACAAAAATCAGGAAGAGTTAAATAATATAATTAGATAAGTGCATTAAATTCATATAGACTACTATAACCACTATAATCCAAAAAGATCAAATAAACCTCCTTAGTATCAATGGAAAATTAATAGGAATTTATATAACATCTCAGATTGTGAAGACAGTTTCAATCAACTAGTCAAAGTAGAAGTAGTGCACAAAGCATTCTCTAATAAAACACATCAAAACAAGAAATTAATAACAACATTAAAAAGTAAAAATGTCTGACCACTGTGGTATTAAAAATAAGAAAAAATGGTTTATAAAAACTTCTATTTGAAAAAGTAATCCTAAAATAAAACCTTGCAGAAATTCTAGAAAATTAATAAAGTAGAAATGGTTAATATCCAAATTGTTGGAATAGAGGCAGGAGGCTCAGAGATATAGTCACAAACATAAACATTTATATTAGTAAAGAACAAAAAAGAAATTAAATGTATAAGCATTTAAGTTGTGAAAACAATGGACTTAAAAGCAGGAAGCATTAATAAAGGTAAAATGGGAAATAATGAATAAATAAAAAGAACAATAAAACTTCTTAAAAAGAGAAATCTCAGAGCTATTTTTGGAAAAGAAAAAATTGCCTAACTTAAGAAAAATGACCAAAAATAAACAAACAACAAGAAGGAAATAATCTTACACAAAGATGAAAATGTTAATACATAAAATATGATTACATACTATATATATTAATTTAAATATATATAATAATCTTATCTTTGCAAATAATGACCAGTTAACTGAAAAATATATCAAGAAAATAAACAGAAAAGCTATTATAAACAATAAAAGAATTTAGCAAGGAAATAACTTTTTCTATTCATAAACAACATAGTTTAAACATAGAATAATAAAAAAAAAAGCACACTCCTTTCTACTCTACTAGCAAAACCCAAATACTGCAAATAATCTTGTAGAAATGTGCAAGACTTATATGAAGGTTTTTCTATATGCTTGGAAGATTGAATCTACAAAAGAGGACTGATTATCTACAAATCTCTGAAATTCCCATGATCTTGGTAAAATACCATGGAGATTTTGTTTTAGTAACTGATGGAGTTATTTCTAATTAATAAAACCAGAATAAATAGCTAAAAGAAAAAAATCAGAACATGAAGAGTAATAGGGGAAACTAGCCTTACTAGATGTTGAGATTTATTATAAAGCTGCAATCATTTGAGAAATGTGATACTGTAAATAAATGTTGAGAGACTGCTGGAAAAATAAAGCAAAAACAAAATAAAAACAGAAATAGAGAAAATACATGCAGGAATTTAGTGTAAAATAAAAGTGACATTCAAATTGGGTGGAATATACAATAAATGATGTTGCACAATCTTATATCTACCTGGAAAAAAGTAAATTTGGGAACATGTGTACTACCTTAAACCCACAACATTCCAAATTGAGCAAAAAATACATAGATAATTAAAAGAAAAAAAACAAGAAAATATTGGAAGAAAAATGATTACATATACATATATGCATATATAACATGTGTGTATACATACATATGTGTACAAGAATATTGTAAATATGATACAAAACTCAAACCCAATTAAAAAATAATATGTAAAAGCCTTAAAAAAATTCTGCAGACACATTACCATAAGCAAAATATGACAAAAGTGACAGACTGTGATATATATTTTCCTAAGATATATATAAAGAGCTAATATAAGTTCATAAGAAAAAGATGAAAAATTTAATAGAAAAATAGGCTAAAGATATGAGCTAATAGTTCACAAAAATACATAGCTCTTAAACATATCAAATTGCTTCGAAATCACTCTCTGGTGTGTGACTTTGGAACAGTCAGATGCTCTCATGCATAGCTGGAAAGCAAATTGGCAGCTGTTATTGAAATTACCATGCATATCCAAGAATTTCCCCATAGGTACATTCCCATATGCATAAGAGGATGTAGACTAAAATTTACTCATTTAGCATTATTTGTGATAACAAAACATTAGAAACAAACATAATGTCCTTCAATTAGAAAATAAATTATATTCTATCCACACAGTTCATCTAAGAGTTTTTCTATACCTGCATTTCCATACGTTTAAGAGAACAATGATTAATTTATAGTTTACACTATAAAATTATAGGCACCTTTAAAAGAATTGAGAAACTCTTTATGTATTGATGTGTGATAATCTCCCAGTCATATTAAATGATATGCCAATAGTGTGTTTACTAATTTTATATCGCCTGTATAAAACTATTTGTATAAAAGAGGCAAAGAATATTTATACATATTTGTTGAATATGCAAAAATATATTCCTAAATTTATAAAGAAGCGACTGATACAATTTGCAGCTTGCGGGAGGAGGAATTGCAGGTCTGAGGGAGAATTGTATGTTAGGAGACTTTCAATGACTGCCTTTTTTGTACCTCCTGAATTTGAATCGTATCATTTTGCCTTACCTTAGGCAAAATAATGAGGATTATTAATTTCAGAGAAATCTATACATCAATCAAAATTGGTTGAATTAGCTGCCCAATTTCTTATTAATCTAAGCCTAGTTCAGTAGAATTTGCATATTAAATTACAGTGAGGATTCTTGTAACCTTTATATGGAATGTAGCCCAAGAGTATAGGATAGTCACTAGCTGAATATTTAATCTGAGTGAGAAACTGCCTACATTCTGCTGTCCCACTGCCTGGCAATTTTTTTTTTTCCCTAAATCAAGTACACAAGCATGTTCTATAAAATTGTATAGAATATCTCCTTGGATTTTTAAATTTAATGAAAATTATAGGTTGCTTTGATAATAGTTCATTAAAAGCTGGAGTAAGATTTAGCTTTTAGCATAACTGATCATGTTTAGTGAAATTACTTGACTAAAAAGCAAAGAATCTAATACTTTGTAAAAATTATTATATTCAATTTGGGGAATTGCACACGCGTGTGATTACTGACGTATGTAAAATTTGTGTCTTCTACTTTTCTAACTTAGAAGACCCAGATAATCAGACATTTAGAAAGTTCTTTAAACTCATGTTTCTATCACAGTTTTAGCAAAGCCAATCTTTACTTTGATTTCCTAGAAATTACTACTACTTGTTAATCAATTTCCTCTTCAGCATCTCTGTCCTTATTTTGTATAAAGGCCTGGTTTGCAATTTACATTTGCAATTTACAGAAATTCTGGCTAAGAAATACATGGAAAATTACTGTTGGTGTTCCTTTCTATAACCATATCTTGTGTACTCTAAATCATTCATTATACTTTCCTCAGAAAGTATTTGTGTAATATGCTCAAAATTGAGAAAGATGAGGAAATAAATTATTTAATTTCCATACATTTTGTCATTATTAACACTTGTGTTAACATATTTAATTAATTGATATAGAAAATTAGGTAGAAAATTAGGAAAGGTGGTTTTTGTTGATTACACTTGCATTCTGGTAAGTATACTTAAAGTAAAAGCTAAATCTTAAGTGGTTTATTATTTTGTCCAACAGTCTTTCTACTGTTTGCTTAAACATTGTTATATTTAACTGTAGTTGTTTCCCTGCTGCATCTATTTATTTTTTATTTCAACATGTTCAAATGTTTGTTATCATTCTGACCCATAAATTCAATGATTTAAATGCAGCATCTTTCAAGAATTTGAAATTTACGAGACTACCCTTCTTTACATATAGAATCTTTATCAGTCTCTATTCTGACCACGTCAAAAATAAGCCGAGATGGGGGCTCCTTATTTTAGCAGAGGAAATAACATACTAAAAACCCCTTTTTAAATACAACATAATTTGAAATTACCAGAGAGCTTCATTTTTCTGTGTGTGTGATCATTTGCTAAGCATGATTTTAGTTACGGATCTGATTAATTTTCAATAGCACACGTTAATTAAAATTTAATAACACTTCATTTAATTAGGTTAGGTATTCTCAAAAGCACTCCAAAGTTCGATTTTATGATTCATAGAAGCAAAAAATACCCACTTATTCAATATAATGATCCCATGTTAAATGGAATATAGTGAGAACAGCAGGGATGAAGTACATGTAAATCAGTACCAAATATTATTTTGTGATATTTTAGCTGCACATAATCCTTGGCTCCTAAATCAACTCATCTTTCATAACATAAGATACAGTTATGAGACTGAAAACACTGTGTTAGATGCTTGGGGCAAAGCAAAGATGAATAAAACAGCCTCTGACCTCAAGGATATTAAATCTAGTAGAGGATTAAACACAGGGAATTTATGATTGCACATTAGAATTTCTGAAGTAGATGCTTAGAGGCTCTGTAATTCAGCCGCTGCATGTGGGGTTTTAGCATCTTACTGCCCTGCTATCCTGAGCTTGTAGTCTCCTTCCTCATCATGTCAAGATGGCTGCACTGATTCTGGGTTATGTGGCAAGGTCAAGTGGAAGAGGGGAAGAGGAAAGACTAGATGTGTTTCTTTGGCAATGAAGTATTTTCAGAAGCTCTCAGGCAGATTTCCCATCATGTCACATTACATCAGTCAGAATTGTGCCACACCCTGTTTCTAAATTCATAACTGAGGAAGGGAATGGGTTTGCCCTAATTGGCTTACCGAAGCACCTGGCCTTGTAAAGAAGGGTTCTCTTTGTCTTGGCAAGTGAAATATAATTACAAACAGTTGAAAAGGCACATTCTGGGTTTCATGGAAACTGGCTATTTATGCTTCTCTTTGCTTCTTTCCTTCCTTCTTCTTTCTTTCTCTTCTTTGTTCTTTATTATTTCAATTAATTGTTACTTCATTTATTAAATATATATTCTTATCACTCTTGCTTTTTTTCCTGTTAAATATCATTTCCTTTCATTTTTACCTTAGTCTTACAATTATTTCTTTTGTAGACACCTAAAATAGCCATAAAACCTGTCTATCTTAATCCACTGTTGATCCCCTACAATCAGATTGGTTATATCATGTGTGAGGCCTAGTGCAAAATGAAGATGGAAAGCTTTGTTTTCAAAATTTATGAAAACTTTAATATGGCAACAGCAGAGCATTAAACTAAGCACTTGGCCCTGTGGCACCTGCACAGGCTGCATTTCCATGACCCTGGGCCATATTTTACAGTTTGTCCTCCATCCTATCCCCAAAGAGATCTTTTCTATTATTCTTAACATGAGGACTGACAGTCCTTAATAATGAGCTAAATGTTACCAGCCTAATTCTTCATCTGCATCTACAACACACTGGTCCCTGCTCTTAACTCTCTGGTCTCAAGCCATAGTATTCTTTTACTGCCCCTATTATACCAAGTCACTGGACATTTGCACATGTTATTTTCTCTGCCTGCACCTCCTGTCCTGTTTATCTTTCAAATCATGTCATTCATTGCATCCTCCTAAAACCTCCACTGACTTCATAACTGTGGTAAACTTTTATCATGTAGCACAGCTTTTTTGTAGCAACTATAACATTTATAAGTAAACATATTCTTGTTTTGCATCTATTTTTTTTACTATCTTCCTGGCTATTTGGTTAGGAAGATCAAAGGTTTTATTTGTTGATTAAAATCTTACTGCCTAGCACAGTATCAAGCATACGGAAAGAAGTGTCTCAGTAAATTCTCAGCAATTGAACAGCAGAATGGGGGTGATGAGGATAGAGTGGAGAATAGGACAAATATAATTTTTGTTAAAATAATGTTTATAATATAGAGAAACTAATAGTAAGATTCTATGAAGCTAATGTGTCAGTTTCATTGTCTGTAAAATTTTTAAGTATTTTAAATTAAATGAAAGATGATTTATGTTTTTTTTCCTTATATAACTCTTACAGGTTTTATTTGTGCAGAAAAGAATGGCCTGTCAACATGAATTGGTTTTTAACATGGATAAGACTGTTTTGCTTAGGAATGGCCATTAGCAGATTTAAGTGAATTGAAGTGCTTAACACACTCTTTTCATTGATTCTCAACCAAGAGCATTTTCTTTTTTTTTTTTTTTAACATTTACTTATTTATTTGGCTGCTCTGG